>NC_133388.1:87435106-88696106 GCF_047511655.1 Castor canadensis
CATGGTGGTATGTACCTGTCATACCAGCTATACAGGAAATGTGAATAAGAGGACTGTGGTCCAGACTGGTCTGGGCATAAGGACAAGATCCTATTAAAGAATAGCTAAAGCAAAAAATGTTGGGAGTGTGGGTCAAGTGGTAGAGCACCTGCCTAGCAAGTGAAAGGCCCTGAATTTTTGGCTCAGAATTGCCAAAACAACACTCTTTCCCTTTACTAAACTTTTTATTCATATCCTACATTGTCTTCCTTATTTAATTAATCTTATTACTTGTATTCTCTTAGAATTCATTGAGATTTTTAATAATATTTCTTGAATTCTTTATCTGGCATTTCATCAACTTCAATATCTTTGGAATCTGTTACTAGAAAGTTATGAATTTTAGGAGATGTCCCATTACCTTGTTTTTTCATATTTCTTGGGTTTCCATGTTGAAATTTGCACATCTGTAGGGATGTGTATCTCTTCCTCTTTTATCTGATGGCTTACTCAGTCTGAGGCTTGCTTTCTTCTGTTAGTATGGCTTGAGGTATAGTGTAATGTTGAGTTTATTTCTAGCTGGCCACCTTAGCACAAACTCTCTGTAGTTTCTTCAGTTGCAATTCTTGTGTTTGGTCACAGAGTATACCGTATCTGTGTTGGAGATACCTATAGTCTCTGAAGGTCTTTTAAGAGTAGGTTACTGTTCTGGGTAGTTGGGACTGATATGGTGTAGGTAGCAGATTATATATGTGGGGTAGCCCTTCTGTGGTTGTTCCTACAATGGGAGTGGTATCCGCTATCACGTCTTCAGAGCACTGTTGGAATTGGCACTGTTGCTTGAAAGCAATTGTGATGGAGGGCTTGAAGCTCTTGTCTTCTGATTGGTCACTGATGCAGGTCTAGGTAATTTATGAGGAGAGTTGGAGGCTGGAGTCGCAACTCCTCCACTATGGCAATATTCTCCAGATTTGTCATCAGTGTACTATCTGACAAGGTGTGGCTGCAACTAATCTAAAGCACCCATGTAGGTGTGGTGATGACAACTATTGTAATTTTCCTCAGCAGGACCTCATATCACCCTACCTGTATCTCCCTGGGAATGGATTGACTTCTGGGAGGTAATGTCACCCTTATTTTTTAAGTAGCAGTGTCTGCCAGGGTTCAAGTTGGACTGGGTCATGGCTGGAGCTGGGTTCAATTCCTTTCAGTTGGGCTGGGAGTATATCTCAGTGGCAGAGAACCTGCCCAACATGTGCTGGTTTCCCAGCACTGAAAGGAAAGAAAAAATTTAAAAGTGAAGAAAAAAGAAAAAATTTAAAAATAATTTTTAAAAGGATAATGAAGAAGAAAAACTGAAAAATAAAAATTAAAATAGAAGAAAGAAAACATGTTAAATAAAACACACAAAACAAATAATAAAACACAAAATAAAGAATAAAATTTTCATGACAGAAAGTATATATATAATAAAAATAATACAGAAGGAAAAATAAGCAATAAAGAATGATAAATGTGAAAATAAAATAATAAGTATATGTCAAAGAAAAAATAAGTAAAACCTAAAAATTAAGGAAAACAAAGATAAAAATAAAAAAGATATAAAAATAAAAATAAAGAATAGAAAACAAGATGACTTTTTCTAGTTGAGTTGCTCAGAAATGCAAGCAAGGGCAGATGACCTTGGGCTCTGCTCCATCTCAGCATCTCTCTGGGTCTACTTTGACTTTGCACCAGGAGAACTCCCAGTTCTTTCAGCTGTGGTATCCACAGCTAATTGAATTACCTCTCTGCTGAGTTTCCTGAGTGAATCATACACAGGCTTGAGGCATATATTCTCTGTACAGCTTCTTAAACTGTGTTCTCCATGGGTGGGTCGAAGGCCATATTCTCAGGGAATCTGCTGGGGACTCCCAAGGCAGGGTGCAAATGAATTGCAAATATATTTGCTGGGAGCAGGGTGTGGGGAATCACATTATCTTCCACTCTGGGTCCTGGCCTCTTCATCCATCATGGCAGGAAACCACAGGGGACTGGTTTTGGGTTCTCACAGAGCAGATTCACCCATCTGCTGATTCCCAGGGATGTTGACTTCCCTCTGCAACTGTGTCAGAGTTCCCTGAAGCACAGAATTGCCAGCTGGCTTATTTCAGAGTTGCCCTCCCAAGTTAGATTGTTTTGTGAGGCCACCAGCACTTGGGAAGTGTGGAGGAATATCCATGGGGTCACAAAGCAGTAAAGACTCAAGCACTAGGACCCTTCTTAAGGTAGATACAGGCTAAGAGATGCTGCCAGTTCCTTCTCCTAAGCTTGTCTTTTGTGCATGCCCAAGCTCTTCCAGGGGTTTAGGTTTTATGTCTGTAATGGGCTGGTTCCTGTGCCATGCTGGGACCCTTCTAATCCCTTCAGAGAGGAGAGTTCCCTCGTCTCGCTGAGGTGTCAGGTGACAGGTGTTGGGTACTCTATTTCTTTGATTTACTTAGTCTCTGAAATGTCTCCAGGACACCTATTCTTTGCTGATGAATTCCAGTGTTCACTCAGGCCACTTGTCTCCACATATGGTTGCACACTTTAGTTCAATCCTGTGGAGGAGCCTGTGAATTATGGGTGCAACTGTCTGTCATCTTGCTCTGCCCTCTTATTTTTTTTTTAAAGTTAGCTTTAAGTAGATTTTTGAAAATTATTTTCTCATAAGAATACTCTATTATCTATCTATCTATCTATCTATCTATCTATCTATCCATCATCTATCTATCAATCATGTATTTATGTATTTGTTTGGTGTTACTGGGGTTTGAACTCATGGCTTTGCACTTGCTAGGCAAGGGATCTACCACATGAGTTAGACCTCCAATCTATCATCACAATACTGTGCTATTTGTTCTAGTATCCAAGTCTTTTGTAAAAGAAAATGTTGTTCAGGGACTGGTTTCCAATCTTATTTTCAAGACCCCCTTATTAACTGGTACAGTTACTTAGCATTAGTGCTGCTGCAGCAGGCTTCACTGTAAGCCACTAGACCCTAAGGCTGCTGACCTGGATACATAAGGTGTAGGTGCTGTCATAGGATTTGTATGAAGGAAGGCTCTAAATCTTCTTCTTTTATACCTCACCTGATGCCAGTAAAAACAAGGATGTCAGGCTTCCCCAGGTCTGACTGAATAGTGGGAGTCAGTTAGGATGTGTTTGATGGCGGGCAGTAGATGGAAAGTCCTACTATCTGGAGCAGAGTGAAGGCTGTTCGCCACCTCATTTGACCTCTCCTTTCCATTTAGTACAGTAGACAGAGGAATATGGCAATATTACCTAAGCAACTTCTCTTTCTCTTCACCCAGAGCCCACTAGTGCCGAGGCTCTTCCTCTCCTCTGTAATCTGAGAGGAAACCATCCCCTGCTTGTGCTCAGATAATGAGAGATTTTCAACTTCCCAGGAGTTGGGGGGAATCTTTGGGCCCCTTTTCTTCTAATTGATGGCCTTTTAAGGATGTACTTCAAAACCTGGTGTGGTTACCAGGGATCCTCAAGCAAACAAGCCTTCTCTAAGTTCTAGAGGTATCTTTGTAGAGTTTTAGTTACTTTTTAAATTATTTTGCCTATGTGACATATAGAAGATTATTGGACAATGATTTAAAAAAAGTCCTTTAAGTACAAAGTAGTTGAGAGAGAAGGAAAAAAAAAAAGATATCTACTCTTTGCTGAACATCTAGGCCATGGCAGGCACCAAAAATATTGAAGTCATGTCTCATAACAGTCTATAATTGGAGTTATTAGCTCCAATTTCAGAAGACTAAATTTCAAAAGCTTAGGATGTTTGCCTACAATTATACAGCTATTGATAGGGCAGAATTCTCCTGATTAAGATTTCCTAACTACCATGATGTCTGTTGTAAAAAAAAAAAAAAAGTCTGTGTGGCTTATGTACCTCATTCTCCTTCCTCCAAAGGGCTGAGGTTCTTGCATGGTTCCCTTATGAGATGTTCTCTTTGTGCCCCTCTGTGCACAGTAATAAAGGGCAGTGTCTTCAGGAACCAGATTTGTGATGTACAGATTTGTGGAATTTTCTGTAGTCTTTGAATAAAATCTTTCTGTGGCAAAATTGGCATGTCCTTTAGTAGAGATTCTCCATCCTCTGTGGAGAATATATTCTGGTGCCTGGTTTGGATACTGTCGAAACCAGTAGAGAAAAACAGAGCCTTTATATGAGGTACTATAATTACAAAGCAGGTCCACAGACTTCCCTTTTGTTCCAGATACTTCTGTCTCCCAGGGTGTGATGCAGTCTGCTCTCCCTGGCCCTGCAACACAAAACACACATCAGCCAGTGTTAAACTAGGGATTTCCTCCAGGATGGCAGCTCGGCGCTGGACAAGAAAGTTACCTGGGAAGGCCAGTGCTACAAGTGACGTGAAGATGAACTTGCTGTTCATTGTTTCTTCTGTATTTCTGATATATGACCTTACACGATTCAGTGGGAGCTTCTCATTCACAATCAAGTCAATGGAAGGAATATTCTTGAGGTGTTTATCACGACTCATAGGCCAGAAATAGGAGGAGCTCAATTCAGTCACATAAAGCTATTTTTTAAAGGAACAGAAAAAATCTTACAATGACTTTGAGAAGTACTCATTTTTGATTTAAAATAATTTGAATTCCCCTCATTTCTCTAGATTTGTTTTTTGATGATCATGAATTCATGTGAAAAGGAAAGTAAAATACTGATAACTTCTGTAGTTTGAGCTTTTAGAGGTTTCTTTAGTTTGTTATTCTCCTACAAAATAGAATAAATTCAATTTTGATTAAGGGTTAATCTTTTGAGATGTAGAGTCTCTTTGGTTCTTGTTACAGTGGAAACGGGAAAGAGAAAAAGAAACTTTCCCATTCCAACTGCACACCCTCTTCAAGGACAGTGGAATCTCTGTTTTCTAAATTGTAAGCTCTTCATATCTCTGAAACAGAAACATTGGGGAGACTTACATAGGCTTACTATTTGGGGAGTCTGGTTATAATATGTGGTGTTCAAATTAATATGTAAAAACTCTATAAAAGTCTTACTACCATTAATATGAAGCACCTGACATAAGTGACAGGTCTAAAATAAAGACTAAAAGGAAGGATTCTGCAAATCCAGTAAAGATGTCCGCTGCTTCCCCCACTTGTTCTTTGCTAATAGGTTTAGAGGGAAAATTTCCAGGCAGAACTCTTATTATAAATGCATATATTCTAGGTGGAACATAAAACACCTGTTTTGCAGGTGTAAGTCTGATAAGAGGGCTTTCTTTCTACTATGGGGATAATGGTGTAGTAATGGAATTGCTATCATAATATACTTGCAGAACCTCAGCTGCAGTATTTGATGCTACTTAACTTTCCTGACTTCTTTATTCTACTTGAAATTAGAACAAACAGAAAAGTGGGACCTTCCTCCTTGCACCACTTATAGGCTTTGAAAGTTAGTCACTTCATAACTACAGTTGAGAGTTATTTACTGTCTCCCTTATGGATAACACAGATGGCTCTGTACTGCCTTGTCGCCACTGTTCACCTCTGTTTAGAAAAAAGATTAGCAAAGAAAGCCAGAGAAAGTGATATTACATCAAGCATTAATCACAAATGTAATTATTCCCCATTGGACAAGTAGGGCTCCCAGACAAGTCAGAACCAATGCCATTTTCCCTTATTAGTTTTCTGATTCCCAGTGCTCAGGTTTTCCTGGTTGTCCCTGACCATTTGTAGTGACTGTACTTACAGCTTAGTTGAAGCCAAATTATCACGAGCAGAGTCTGTTTCCATGTTTCAATCTTTCGATTCTTAGGTTTGTTTTCCTGGAAAATGTGATTTACTGTTGTAAGTATTTTCTTTTCTTCTGGGAACTCACACCCTGTTCCCCCAGTGTATGCTGCTAAGATGATGCACACACTTGCATGTACACACACAGTAAAGGGAAATAGCATTTGACTGTTCAGCCAATCAGAAAACAAAGTATCATTTGGTTTTCATTTAAATTAAAACCCCTCCCCCTCAACCATCTATGGGAGCCACTCAAAGCACAACACTGCCATCTTGTGAACTGGTGCAGAGTACTTGAAAACCTCTGCCTCTTTTGAGTTACAGGGATGGCAGATTGTCCTAAAATTCTCTCCTGGTTCTACAACTCAAGGTTCTATAGGCATTGCAGAAAATTTGGAAGTTCCAAGTAAGCAACTAGAAGATAGAATCACCCACATCCCTACCTCCTCCTCCAAACATGTCTCTTCTGTTGCTGTTTTATTAGTAATACATTATGTCATGTATTTGTTCAAAAATACAGTAAGACGCTCTTCTCATTTTCTAAATTTTTCCCCCTAAAACATTATAAACTGCAGTAGTGGTATGCAGGAGGGCGAGATTGGATGTTTGCTTAACATTTGGAAGCATAGATTCTTCTCACAACTGTTGCAGCTCAGATGTTCACCCTGTATGTTCCTTTCCACACTGAGTGTTTTGTGCTTTGACAACAGGAAGTAGGTACTCTGTTTTTTTTATTTTTGGGAAAGATGTGATATTTGAAATTTTTTTTGAGACTGGGTCTTGCTATGCAGCCCATGCTGGCCTCAAACTCACAATTCTTCTGCCTCCACCTCCAGAGTGTTGAGATTGCAAGCATGAACCACCACACCAGGTTTAAGACAATTGCAATTTCTATTGAATAGAGTGAATTCCTTCTATGATCCGATCTATAATGGACTGAATGAGTGGAGGTTTTCACATCAAGAGAGGTTTCTTGCTGAAATTTACTTATGCATTTTAGAGAAATTTTCATTTTTCTCAGAAAATATTTTATTATAGATGACACTCCTATGACACTGACACTCATGTGATCAGTATATCTTAAATGTATTGCCATATCATCACATGCAGACCCACTCTGTTTTGTTGCTAATGTCTGACTAGTCTTCTACAGTGTGGATATATTATAATTTGACCAATTAGTGATCATCGAATGCATAGGTTGTTTCTTTGCTCAGTATTGTGTTTACTATGAGGTTTTAGTAGATAATTTTTAAATTAGACTTAGATACTTTCTATTTTGTGTGTGTGTGTGTGTGTGTGGTACTGGGCTTTGAACTCAGGGCCTACACCTTGAGCACTCTACCAGTGCTCCCTTTTTTTGTGAAGGGGTTTTTTGAGATAGGGTCTCGCTAACTATTTGCCCAGGCTGGCTCTGAACCACTATCCTCTTGTCCTGATCTCTGCTTCCTGAATAGCTAGGATTACAGGCGGGAGCCACTGATGCCCGATGGCACTTTCTATTCTTAATTTACAAAACATTGAAAAATTTTCAAATACTCTTTTGGTATCTATTGAAATGAACACCTGCTTGCTTTTTAGATGTGTTTGTTTTCCTGATGAAAAATGTAAAGCTGTTGCTGAGTTGCTCACATCTTTCTTTCTTAGGTTCATCATTGTACCTACAGCTGCATCACCATCTTGCAATATAGCAATAAATGAACCCACTAACAAGGTGTTAGGGACAAAGAGGAAAAAAAGGTTGGACTTTTTGATGTAATATCACTAAACCTCTGCATTGGACTTGCTTCCTGACTCTTTGTTATGTGAGATTATTAAATATCTTTATTGTTTAAACCAATGTTGTGAAGGTTTTTTGTTCCTTCAAACAGGCAGTCCTAACTGACTCTCATGAATTCTAATAACTGTAGAGGAGGAGTGAAGTTTCAAGAGTCAGTTTTTTTGTTTTTTACTAGAATGACTTATATAACAGTGAAATAGTTTCATATTAGCAACTTCACGCTTGAAATAACATATTTGGTTGGTCACTGAAAGAGAATACCTGTGTTTGAGGGAGCCTTCTCTAGTTGATGTGTAGTGAAGAAAAGTGAGGAGAGACTTGGGAAGGTGAGAGAATAGCGACTGGTACTTTTGAGATTTTGCTGGATTTACTTTTCATTGATAACTAAGAAAGTAGAGCAAAAAATTGAATATGTTGCTGCATATTAGATGGGTAATTAAATCCTGAGTCTGAAATGGAATTTCTTGAAGATGATTTTTCCTCCCTACAAAATACATTTTCATGTATCTTTAGTACTTTCTTGCCTTATACAGTTCTCTTGGTTTTTTCTTGTAGGCAGAGAAAACACCAGATCCTAGAGAGTGATATTAATTGAACTTAGCTTAGTCTTCATAGTGCTTTCCCTCGATGCATGTTGATGTAGGGATGCTCTAAAGCCACCTACTTCTGTTGTATTCATTCATTGAAGAAAGAAGATCAAAATCTCTGCAATATCTTTGTTTTGAGACTTAAGTTCTAATTACCTATTATATAACATTTTTGAATTGTGAGCAGAAATTTGAATACCAGGATATTGCAAAAGACTCAATAGTAAATGACACAAATGCCTCTGGTCAATTGATAAAACCAAATAAACCAGAACAGGGAGGGGTCAGTCAAAATCATGCATGAAAGAACTTGCTGTCTTTACAGAAATTGACACTAACACTTAGTTTAGAGAGGTTAAGCTTTGGCGAAGGCTTCACTTGATATTAACATAACAGCTTTTATTGGCTGAGTTAAAGTGTCATTAGCTTTTTTTTCCAGGCTAGTCTTGAGCCATAATCCTTCTAATTTCTGCATCCTGGCATGAGTCACTATACTTGGCCCACAATAAAAAGAAACCAGCTATCACCTAAGAGACTCATTAATCTTAAAAATGGACATAAAATAAACCACAGATTCAGAGTTCAAATATCTTCAAATATTAAAATTATTAAATATAAAATATCTAAGTATAAAATATTTAAGAAATTACAGAGAACATTAACAATGAGCAAGGACCAAAGACTATCAACATTTATAAAATGGATTTGGTAAAGAAGCAACTATAACTTTTGTAAATGAAATAGTGTAATTCTTGGATACAATAATTCAGTTGATTGACCAAATGGCAAATCAGATGCAGCTGAAAAGATAATTTATAAATTGAAAGATAGATTTGAAGAAGTTATTGTGAATTCAGTATAGGAAGATTTAGAGATGAGAAACAATGAGAGAGGAATTAAGAGAAATGGAAGAATAAAAGTCGATATCTAAGATATGTTTAACTTGAATCCGTAATGAGATGTTACAGCAAAACACTATTTAGGAAGACAACAACTGAGAATTTTTCAGAACTGAGAAAAAATTTGAGTCTGTAAACAAGAGACCTTCAATACTTATGTAAATAAAAATGAATTTACATGAAGACACATTCTATTGTTACTTGTTTGTTATAACATATGTATGATCTATCTATCTATCTATCTATCTATCTGTCTATCTATTTCTGCAGTGCTGGTATTGAACTCAGGGCCTCACAGAAGTTTAGCATCAACAAACTTAATTCTAAATGATGTAGCTGAGAAAGGAGTGAAATTGTCTCAGAAGGAAAGTCTGAGACACAAAAGGGATGGTGAAATAAAGAGGAATAGTGGTCAATGGATGTGAAAAAGGGAACAGGGAATGGAAAGAAGTTAGTGAGGGACACAACAACACCATTAGATAAGAGAAATTAGTCTGGGTTTTCTATGGCATAGCAGGATAACTATTGTCTAAAACAATATATGATATATTTCAAAATAATTAGGAAAAATGTCCAAAAGTTCCCAACATATAGAAATGATTGATATGTGAATGCTTATTATCCTGATTTGATCAATGCACATTATATGGGATTAAATCACATACTTTATTCCATAAATATGTATAGATATTATCTCATAATAATAAAAAGAAGTCACGTATGTTAAGCTCACTAAGTTAAAAAAAAAGTAATTTGAACTAAAGGACCATTTTTTATTGGTTTATGTTTTTCCTGTTTGATTGATATTATTTTTTGTAAGAACCATGAAAATAAGATATTACATCAAAGAAAAAGTATAGAAACTATAAGATTAATAAAAAACCAAATGCAACCACATGTTTTTCTGAGGACAGTAACATGAATAGAAGAACAGAGAAAGATTGAAAGCAAATGATGGAAAAATTGTACTGGGAAAATATTCGTAAACTTAGGGGTCAGGGTGTAACTCAGTGTTGGAGTACCGCTTAGCGTGTGTGAGACCCTGGGTTCAATCCTCACCACCAAACAACAATAAAAACTAAGAATCTATGTTAATAGCAGAAAAAAAAGAAAACTGAAAAAAAAACAGTAATAGGGATACAGAAGGTTCTTAAGTCATAATAACAGGTTTAACTAATTCCAGGAAAATGTTACCATTTTGAACTTTCATCCATTTAATAACAGCACATGCATAAGGCAAAGGTAAAAAAACTGTAGACAGAATTTTTAAAATTCACTTTTTTAGTGAGTGAGATTTCAGTAACATCTGTCTTAGTTATTGGCAAGACAAAAGACAATCATAATTAGTGTGTTAAATAGTTAAATAAGATTGACTTAATTGGCATGTATAGAAGTGTACACAAGAGAGAATACTTTCTCAAGCACACATCGATTAAAAACAAAACAATGTAACTAATGAGTCATAAACTGAACTTGTAAATATCTTAAAAATTAATATCCAAAATATTAATGGCAAACAAGTAACACTGCTACACATTTTAAGTGTGATAATGATTCTGATTATGTTAAAATCTTAACTTATCCAATAGATAGGAGACTTTTGAATTATTTATGGATGAGATAACAAATGTTTGGGATTTATTTTAAAATAAATCCTCTTTAGTGATGAATACAGAAGAAAAAAGATCGTTCATATATTAACAATTATTCATTTTCTGGATGGTGCTGTGCTGGTGAGAGCGACTCTGTGTGACTCAGTTCCTCTACTGCTGTGACCTGCATGTGGCACCAGGATAGTAGCAGAACTCAAGTCACCGCAAAAGCCTGACATGATGTGATAGAAGATGGGAAGGAGAGAAAAGTTGACTGAGGACTTCACACTGTCAAAGCAGGAACTGTAAGGATAGAGCCACACCTCCAATCCATTTTGCTCTGTTATTTTGGAGATTTGGTGTCATGAAGTATTGGACTGGGATGGCCTCTAACCACAATCCTCCCGATCTCAACTTCTGAAGCAGCTAGAATTACAGGCATTCGTCAGAGGTGTCTGGTTTGTGTTTCATTCTTAAAGACTTGTGGACTTTGTGTTTTTAATTTTTTCTCTAAACACAGCTTTCTGCTTCTTTTCCTGGTGCCTGCCTGAAAATCCAGCTGCGGGGGAACCTGTGGTACAAAGATTGCTTATGCTGATAAATTTAGCAGTAGCAACACCATGTTTCCAAAAACAACATCTCAATAAAAGGAACTTAGTGAACTTCAAAAAAAAAACCACAATTATTGATGCTGTGTGGATCATATATATCCATTGTATGATTCTATTTTATGTAGTTATTTTTTAATTCCCACATGAATACAGGGATATTTATTGAATTATTCTTTTTCTTTTTTGATATCTGGAGATCTCAATTTAAGAATTAGTTGCTGAGCTACTCTTGTGACTTTCTTCCTTTAATCTGTTTGCTAATGTTGAATTCTACATCAATAGATTTTCTACCATAAGTCTTCCTTGCATTTGTTGGATAAACTCCAATTAATCACATTATTTTATGCTATTTATTCATTATTGCTTTAGATTTGGTAGTATTTTTAATTTGTGTATTTCAATTTATTTTCATAAATGAAAATTTCTCCTTCCTTCCTTCCTTAATTTTCTTCCTTTATTGTTGTGCTGGGTGGGGGCACATTGTGGCATTTACAAAGTTCTTAGAATGCATCACACTTGAATTCACCTCCTCCATTGCTCTCCTTTGACCACTCTCCCCTGATTCCTTGAATAGTTTCAACAGGTATCATTTTTGCATTTATATACATGTGTACACATTTTCTGTACCTTATTCATCCTCCTACCCTCTTGCCTTTCTACTGTCCCCCCACTAGTACCACCCATGCCTCAAGGACCTGTTCTGCCTTCCTGTTCTCTGATTTTGTAGAAGAAAAAAGATAGAAAATAAAACGAAAAACCTGACACTTTTGCTTGTTTGAGATTAAGGTAGCAACACAGTGAGTTTCTTTGTGATATTTCCAGGTGTATATGTATTATAACCTCACTTGGTTTATCTCCTCTAATTTTCTTCATTATACCTTAGTCCCTTTCTTATGGTGGTTTCAGCTGTTTAAGATTTCTGTATTCATTCTTGAATAGAAAGTATATCACCATATTTAAGTTCTTACTTTCCTTCTTTTACCCTACCACTACTGTGCATGTCCTCCCTTAATGCGATCAGTGCTTCACAATATTGCTGCATTTGCATTATGTCTGTATTCCACATATGAGGAGAACATGTGGCTTTTGGCCTTCTGAACCTGGCTAACTTCACTTAAAGTGATGTTCTCCAGTTCCATCCATTTACCTGAGAATGACAAAATTTGATTCTTCCTTGTGGCTGAGTAAAATTCCATTGTATATAAACACCACATTTTCCTAATCCATTCATCACTAGTGGGGCATCTTGGCTGTTTCCATAGCTTAGCTATTGTGAATAATGCTGCAATAAACATGGGTGTGCAGGTGCCTTTGTTGTAAGCTGACTCACAATCCTTCAGTTATATCCCTAGGAGTAGTTTGCTGGTCATATGGGAGTTCTATTTTTGGTTTTTTGTTTGTTTGTTTGTTTTTTCATTTTATTTATTATTTATTTATTTTTATTCATATGTGCATACAATGCTTGGGTCATTTCTCCCCCCTGCCCCAACCCACTCCTTAACCCCCAGCACCCTCCCTCTCCCCCCAACCCCTCGATACCCAGCAGAAACTATTTTGCCCTTATTTCTAATTTTGTTGAAGAGAGAGTATAAGCAATAATAGGAAGGACCAAGGGTTTTGCTAGTTGAGATAAGGATAGCTATACAGGGAGTTGACTCACATTGATTTCCTGTGCATGTGTGCTACCTTCTAGATTAATTCTTCTTGATCTAACCTTTACTCTAGTTCCTGGTTCCCTTCTCCTTTTGGCCTCAGTTGCTTTTAAGTATCTGCTTTAGTTTCTCTGCGTTGAGGGCAACAAATGCTATCTAGTTTTTTAGGTGTGTTACCTATCCTTATACCTCCCTTGTGTGCTCTCGCTTTTATCATGTGCTCAAAGTCCAATCCCATTGTTGTGTTTGCCCTTGATCTAATGTCCACATATGAGGGAGAACATACAATTTTTGGTCTTTTGTGCCAGGCTAACCTCACTCAGAATGATGTTCTCCAATTCCATCCATTTACCAGCAAATGATAACATTTCTTTCTTCTTCATGGCTGCGTAAAATTCCATTGTATATTAATACCACATTTTCTTAATCCATTCGTCAGTAGTGGGGCATCTTGGCTGTTTCCATAACTTGGCTATTGTGAATAGTGCTGCAATAAACATGGGTGTGCAGGTGCCTCTGGATAACCTGTGTCACAGTCTTTTGGGTATATCCCCAAGAGTGGTATTGCTGGATCAAATGGTAGATCAACGTTTAGCTTTTTAAGTAGCCTCCAAATGTTTTTCCAGAGTGGTTGTACTAGTTTACATTCCCACCAACAGTGTAAGAGGGTTCCTTTTTCCCCGCATCCTCGCCAACACCTGTTGGTGGTGGTGTTGCTATGATGGCTATTCTAACAGGAGTGACGTGGAATCTTAGTGTGGTTTTAATTTGCATTTCCTTTATTGCTAGAGAAGGTGAGCATTTTTTCATGTGTTTTTTGTCCATTTGAATTTCTTCTTTTGAGAAAGTTCTGTTTAGTTCATTTGCCCATTTCTTTATTGGCTCATTAAATTAGGGAGAATTTAGTTTTTTAATTTCCCTATATATTCTGGTTATCAGTCATTTGTCTGATGTGTAGCTGGCAAATATTTTCTCCCCACTCTGGGGGCAGTCTCTTCAGTTTAGAGAGCATTTTTTTGGTGAGCAGAAGCTTTTTAGTTTTATGAAATCCCATTTATCTATGCTATCTCTTAGTTGCTCTGCTACTGGGATTCCACTGAGAAAGTTCTTACCTATACCTACTAACTCCAGAGTAGTTCCTACTCTTTCCTGTATCAACTTTAGAGTTTGTGGTCTGATATTAAGGTCTTTGATCCATTTTGAGTTAATATTGGTATAGGGTGATATACATGGATCTAGTTTCAGTTTTTTGCAGACTGCTAACCAATTTTCCCAGCAGTTTTTGTTGAAGAGGCTGTCTTTTCTCCACCGTAAAATTTTAGAGCCTTTGTCAAAGACAAGTTGGTTATACTTGTGTGGCTTCATATCTGGGTCCTCTATTCTGTTCCACTGGTCTTCATGTCTGTTTTTGTGCCAGTACCATGCTGTTTTTATTGTTATTGCTTTGTAATATAGTTTGAAGTCAGGTATCAAGATACCTCCAGCATTGTTCTTTTGACTGAGTATTGCCTTGGCTATTCATGGCCTCTTGTGTTTCCATATAAATTTAATGGTAGATTTTTCAATCTCTTTAATGAATGTCATTGGGATTTTGATGGGAATTGGATTAAACATACAGATTACTTTTGGGAGTATAGACATTTTTACTATGTTGATTCTACCAATCCATGAGCATGGGAGATCCCTCCACTTTCTATAGTCTTCCTCAATCTCTTTCTTCAGAAGTTTATAGTTTTTCTTGTAGAGGTCATTCACATCTTTTGTTAGGTTTACACCTAGGTATTTGATTTTTTCTAAGGCTATTGTAAATGGAATTGTTTTTGTATATTCTTTCTCAGTTTGTTCATTATTAGTGTATAGAAATGCTAATGATTTTTCTATGTTGATTTTATATCCTACTACCTTGCTATAGCTATTGAAGGAGTCTAGGAGCTTTTGAATATTTTTTTGGGTCTTTAAGATATAGGATCATGTCATCTGCAAATAGGGATACTTTGACAGTTTTTTTACCTATGTGTATTCCTTTTGTTCCTTCTTCTTGCCTAATTGCTCTGGCTAGGAATTCCAGTACTATGTTGAATAGGAGTGGAGATAGTGGGCATCCTTGTCTCATTCCTGATTTTAGAGGGAATGGTTTCAGTTTTTCTCCATTAAGTATAATGCTGGCTATAGGTTAGTCATATGTAGCTTTTATAATGTTGAGGTACTTTCCTTCTATTCCTAGTTTTCTTAGAGCTTTTATCATGAAATGGTGTTGGATGTTATCAATGGCTTTTTCTGCATCTATTGAGATGATCAAGTGGTTTTTGTCTTTGCCTCTGTTAATGTGGTTTATTATGTGTATGATTTTCATATGTTGAACCACCCCTGCATTCCTGGGATGAAGCTTACTTGGTCATGGTGAATGATCTTTTTGATGTATTGTTGAATTCGGTTTGCCATTATTTTATTGAGGATTTTTGCATCAAAAATTAGGAGATTGGCCTATAGTTCTCCTTTTTGGAGGTGTCTTTGCCTGGTTTTGGGATAAGTGTAATACTGGCTTCATAAAATGTGTTTGGCAGTTTTCCTTCCCTTTCTATTTCATGGAACAGTTTAAGGAGGGTTGGTATAAGTTCTTCTTTAAAGGTCTGATAGAATTCAGCAGAGAATCCATCAGGTCCTGGACTTTTCTTTTTGGGAAGACTGTTGATTGATGCTTCAATTTCATTTTTTGTTATAGATCTATTCAGGTGATTAATATTCTCTTTATTCTGTTTTGGATGATCATATGTGTCTGGAAATCTATCCATTTCTTTAATATTTTCAAATTTATTTGAATATAGGTTCTCAATGTAGTCTCTGATGATTTCCTGGACTTCCATGGTGTTTGTTGTTACCTCCCCTTTTTTATTCCTGATTTTATTAATTTGGATTTTTTCTCTCCTCATTTTAGTCAAGTTTGCCAGGGGTCTGTCAATCTTGTTTATTTTTTCATAGAACCAGCTTTTTGTTTCATTGATTTTTTTTTTTTTTTGGTTTCTATTTCATTGATTTCAGCTCTTATTTTATCATTTCTCTCTTTCTATTTGTTTTGGGATTTGCTTGTTCTTGTTTTTGTAGGAGTTTGAGGTGTATCATTAGGTCATTGATTTGGGATCTTTCATTCTTTTTAATATATGCACTCATGGCTATAAACTTTCCTCTCAGGACTGCCTTAGCTGTGTCTCACAGGCTCCGGTAGGTTGTGTTTTCATTTTCATTGACTTCCAGGAACTTTTTAATTTCCTCTTTTATTTCATCAATTACCCATTGTTCATTAAGCAATGAGTTATTCAGTTTCCAGCTGTTTGCATGTTTTTTGTCTTTACTTTTGTTGTTGAGTTCTAGTTTTATAGCATTGTGATCAGATAGAATGCATGGTATAGTTTCTGTTTTCTTTTATTTGCTGAGGCTTGCTTTGTGCCCTAGGATATGATCAGAAGTAGTTCTATCATTGTGTCATCAAGGGGAACAAAAACTAAAAAAAAAAACAAAACAAAAAAGAACAGCACAAAACAAAACAAAAAAACACTACAAAGTGTCCCACATTCAAATGCAATACAGCTTCAGAAAGTTTTTCAGCATGTGGGTGTAGTTCGGTTAGTGTCTCATCAAAGGAAGAGAGATAAAAAAAGAGTCTTGAGACAGTTCTGTGAATGGCTATCTGCAGCTGTGGCTTGCCTGCCTGGTGCTGTCAGCCTGCTGTTGCTGGAGGCTTTATTTATGCAGATCTCAGGAGTGAGCTTAGCACTCACCTGGCCCCCGCAGGCTTTGTTTACTCAGAGTTCTCCTGGGCACCATGCCACTGCTACAAGCTTTCCCCTTTCCAAGCACACTGGGGGAGGCGACACTGCACCCACTTACTCAGGCTGGCATGTTTGTTTACAGTTCATGTGGGAAGTGGGCCTTCCTCCCTCTCCTGTGGAGTTTTCCTCCCTCCACCGCTTTTAAAAGCTTTCCCGCTCCTGGTTGCTGGACGTGTGCCGCCACTTCTGCCTTCTCCAGCTGGCTTGTGAGGGCTTTCCCCTCCCCACTCTTCGGGGCTCAGGGCACCCCGCCCTCTTTGCTATGTATCTTTTATGTTGTTATTGCTTGTTACTCAGTTTCTCTTTTTTCCCTGTGTGGGGTTGGTCTGTCCAGGGGGCTGTGCTGATCTGGCCCAGGGTTGTCTGTGGGAGTACCACTTACCGCTTACCTCACCTTGTGGTACACTTCTTCCCAAGCCCTCTGGGCACTGCTGTCTTGTGGTGGTGAGGGAGCCATCCTGGTTTCTCCATTTAACGTGAAGTGGAGATGCTATGCGCAGGCTGGAGGTATGGAGGAGTCAAAGTTTTGCCTCTTCTGGGTGGTTTTTCCTGTAAGGTGTATCTCCAGCATCTCTCCAAGATTTTACTTTAGTAGGTACGCTTTCTGCTTCCTCCCTGTAGCTGCCATCTTGGAATTCTCTCTATTTTTAGTTTTTTGAGGAGCCTCCATATTGTTTTCCAAACTGGCTGTTCTTGTTTACATTTCTACCAGCAGTGTATGATGGTTCCTTTTTCCCCACATTCTTGCCAACATTTGTTGTTGTTTGTGCTTTTGATGATAGCTCTTTTAACAGAGTGAGGTAGAATCTTCATGTGGTTTTGATTTGTATTTCCTTTATGGCCAGGGATGGTGTACATTTTTTCATTTGAACATCTTCCTTTGAAAAGTCTCTGTTCAGTTTATTTACCCTTTTATTCATTGGTCATTGATTTTGGGGGAGTTTAGTTTTTTGAGCTCCATGTATATTCTGGTTGTCAGTCCATTGTCTGATGTATAGCTGGCAAAGATTCTTTCCCATTCTGTGGGTGGCTTCTTCATTTAGAAACAATATTTTTTGTTGTGCAGAAGACTTTAAATTTCATGTAGTCCCATTTGTCAATCCTTTCTCTAAGTTGCTGAGCCGATTGACTTCCACTGAGGAAGTCATTGCCTATGCCTATTGCTTCCAGTGTATTCCCGGCTCTTTCCTGCACTAGCCTCAAGGTTTCATGTCTTATATTAATGTCTTTAATCCACTTTAAGTTGATATTTGTACAGGATGACAAACATGGATCTACTTTCAGTTTTCTGCATGTAGATATCCAGTTTTTCCAGCAGCATTTGTTGAAGAGGCCGTCTTTTCTCCATTGTATGTTTTTGGCACCTTTGTGAAAAAATAGCTGTGTGGATTTTTATTTGGGACTTCTATTCTGTTCCACTGGTCTTCATATCTGTTTTTGTGCCAGTATCATGCTGTTTTTATTGCTATGGGTCTGTAATATAGTTCAAATTCAGGTATTGTGATATCTCCAGTGTTGCTCTTTTTGCTCAGTATTCCCTTGGCTGTTTGTGTTTCCAAATGAACCTTAGGGTAGATTTTTCAATCTCTGTGATGAATGTCATTGGGATTTTGATGGGAATTGTGTTGAACATGTAGATTGTTTTTGGTAGTATAGCCATTTATACTATGTTGATTCTGCCAATCCATGAGCATGGGAAATCGTTCCATATTCTGTAGTCTTCTTTGATATCTTTATTTAGTGGTTTGTAGTTCTCCTTGTAAAGGTCATTCACATCTTTTTTAAGTATAGTCCCAGGTGTTTGGTTCTTTTGGGGCTATTGTAAATGGAATTGTTTTCCTATACTTTCTCAATCTGTTCATTGTTGGTGTATAGAAAGGCTACTGATTTTTGTAAATGGATTTTGTATCCTGGTTCTTGGCTGAAGCTGTTTATGGTGTCTAGGAATTTTTTTGGTGGAATTTTTTGGGTGTTTCAGGTATAAGATCATGTCATCTGCTAATAGAGATATTTTGACTTCTTCCTTACCTATTTGTATCCTTTTTATTTCTTCTTCCTGTCTGATTGCTGTGACTAGGAATTACAGGACTATATTGAATAGGAGTGGGGAGAGTGGGCACCCTTGTCTCATTCCTGGCTTTAGGGGAAAAGGTTTCTGTTTTTCCCCATTAAGTATATTGTTGGCTGTAGATTTGTCATATATAACCTTTATTATGTTGAGATACATTCCTTCTATTCCTAGTTTCATTACAGCTTTTGTCATGAAAGCATATTGAATTTTATTGATGAAGGCTTTTTCTGCATCTATTGACATGATCATGTGGTTTTTGTCTTTGTTTGTGCTAATATGCTGCATTACATTTAATGATTTGCATATGTTGAACCATCCCTGCATCCCTGAGATGAATCTGCTTTTTCATGGTGTATGATCTTTTTGATATGCTGTTGTATTCAGTTTGCCATTATTTTATTGAGGATTTTTGCATATGTGTTCATTAAAGAGATTTGCCTATAATTCTCTATTTTCATTGTGTCCCTGTCTGGTTTTGGGATGAGTATATTACTGACTTCATAGAATCAGTTTGGCAATATTTCTTCCCTTTCTATTTTGTGGAAAAGTTTAAGGAGTGTTGGCATTAGTTCTTTAGAGGTCTGGCAGAATTCAGTGGAGAATCCATCAGGTCCTGGACTTTTCTTTCTTAGGAGACTTTTTGTTGATGCTTCAGTTTCATTGCATGTTATAGATCTGTTTAGGTGGTTAATATCCTCTTGGTTCAATTTTGGATGGTCATATGTATCTAGAAATCTACCCATGTCTTCTAAATTTTCCAATTTATTTGAATATAAGTTCTCAAAGTAGTCCCTAATGAGTCCTTGGATTTCCTTGTTGTATGTTGTTATCTCCCCTTTTTTCATTTCTAATTTTGTTGATTTGTGTCTTTTCCTTCCTCATTTAGTCAGATTTGCCAGGGGTTTACCAATCTTGTTTATTTTTTCAAAGGACCAACTTTTTGTTTCATTGATTCTTTGTATGATTTTTTTTTTTGGTCTCTATTTTGTAGATTTTGGCCCTTATTTTTATTGTTTCTTTCCTTTTAGTTTTGGGTTTAGCTTGTTCTTGCTTTTCTAGGAGTTTGGGATGCAGAATTATGTATTTTATTTGAGATCTTTCTGTGTTTCTAATAAATGCATTCATAGGTATAACCTTACCTCTAAGGATTGTGTTTGCTGTGTTCCATAGGTTCTGATAGGTTGTGTTTTCATTTTCATTCAATTTCAGGAACTTTTTGATTTCCTCCCTTATTTCATCTGTGACCCACTCATCATTGAGCAACGTGTTGTTCATCCTCCATCTATTTGTGTATTTTCTGCTGCTGCTTTTGTTGTTGAGTTTTATTTCATTGTGTTGTTTTCAAACAGTATGCAGGGGGTTATTTCAGTTTTCTCATATTTGTTGAGGCTTTCTTTTTGCCCTAGTATAGGGTCTATTTTGGAGAAAGTTTCATGGGCTCTTGAGAAGACTGTATATTGTTCTGTTGCAGGATGGAATTCTCTGTAGACATCTGTTAGGCTCATTAGTTCTATGGTGTCATTCAATTCTAGAATTTCTTTGTTTGTTTGTCTAGCCAACCTATCTATTGTATTAGAGTAGTAAAGTCTCCTACTACCTCTGTGTTGGGGTTTATCTGTGATTTTTATGTCCATTACTTACATCACTCTTAAGTGTAAGGCTCTATCTAAAAATGAACTGAAGCAAAAAGGGCTGGGGACATGGCTCAAGTGGCAGGCGAGTCACTTAGCAAGTTTAAGGCTTAGTTCAAACCCCAGCATAACTACCAAAAAAAATATAAAAAAAGTAAAAGAAAATAGAATTGATAGGGTAACTTGGACTGACCTTCCTTCCTTCCTTCTTTTTTCCCTCCCTTCCTCCCTCCATGCCTTTTTCTTCCTCCCTCCCTCCCTTTGTCTTCCACTCTCCCTCCCTCCCTCCCTCTCTCCCTTTCTCTTTCCCTGCCTTCCTTACTTCCCTATTTCCTTCCTTCATTTTCCTGTCACTTCTTTCTTTCTGTGCTGGGATCAAAACCCAGGTCTTGCATGCTAAGAAAGTGCTCTTCCATTGAACAACATCCACAGCCCAGGTTGGAGTTTGAAATGCCCAGGATCTGGACCAAACACCTCATAACCTCAGTGCTCCTTTAGGTACATGAGCCCCCATAATCTGCTGGCCAGGTTTCTGTTTTGTGCCCATTCTGTTCCTCAAACATTTGTTTTCCTGAGTGCTCTCTGTCCTTCCAGTTTGATTGATAATTTTCCTCAGGTGTCTAAGTTTTCTTAAGAATCATGCTCTGTGTGTTTTCCTTGCTTGCTCCTCTATTTGTGTTTGTATTGTGTGGTGGGCCTGTTTCTTAATATGATTCCTTCCCCTCCACCAAATAAAAATATAACTTGGTCTCATTTTTCTTTCTTTTTTAATGACTGCAATATTTTATTAGAAAAATTCATTTAAAAATAAACCAGCAGAATAAACAAAACCATATTTGTTCAGATAAAATAAATTTGCATGATTCTGGTACTGTCTAATGGGGTGGTGGTACATAGGTGACAGGGAGCTGCTTGGAGGTGCCCAACTCTTTCCAAAGGGTGGAAGGTTGCCCTTATCATTTAGTCTGTGGCTTTCTTCTGGTGGCCACAGGTACTGTTGTAGTCTTGGCAATAGTGGCTGCTATTCTAGTTCTTCACAAGACATGCTGTCTCCTTTGAAAGTGCCTCTACTTTTTTGAAAATGCTGGCAATGCATTTATATTCTAGTAGCAGTGGATGAAGGGTGACCTTACATTTTGTGATGAACATGGCTTAATTTCTGGACCATCTGTTTGATGCATTTTTGTATGCTGAAGCAAATGAGGATACTACAGAATAGAAGCAGTATACAATTTAAATACAAAACATGAGATTTCAAAGAAACTTCACACATGAGTGAACTACATCACCAGGCTGCCAGGAATATACATTCTCTTTGATAGTTTATTAGTACTTTATTGGAAAAATTTAAAACACTGAAGCTACTAGGAAAACTCTATGAATATGCCTGCAAATACAATAATCTAAGAAATATAGTGGTTGTGCATTCCAAAGAATTGTTTATATGATCTTTTAATTGGAATTGCTATCCCAAAGGATTAAAGGTAGCAAGTTATCCTAGTAACTTGTTCAGAAAGCAAATCCTGTTTTAAAAGATAGATTATATTCAAAATTGTAAGAGAAGAAAGATATCTATCAGTAACTTACAAAAAAAACCATGAGTTAAAGAGATGGGTGTTGTTCTGTTGATTTTTTGGGGTGGTGGTGGTGGTACTGGGGTTTGAACTCAGGGTTTCATGCTTTCTAAGCAGACACTCTTACTTCTTGAGCCACTCTGCCAGCCTTAGGAGCATTGTTTTTGAGTGCACTCCAGGAAAGTGACACTTGTTTCCATGGGTGGGGCAGGTCTTGCTTTTAGAATTAGTTTTTGCTAAGTTGACAATGGTTACACTTACGTGTAAAGACCGACATCTTGTCCACCTCTTACTACACTGTGTGCCATTGTCTCTGACCACTTGTCCAGTCAGATTTTACTGTTTTGGCAAAAGCTTATGTGAAAGAAGAGGCAGGGGAGTAGTTTGTTTATTAGAAAACTGTTCAACTGTTCCAGAGCAGCAGAGTAAAGAGAAGGAAGTTGGATCTTAGTGATCACTCAAAGACATGTTCTGCTCCAAAGTGGATGACCTTGGCTGTGTGACTGAATCTCTCTGAACTTGGGCCCATCTGAAAAATGAATAATGTTTATTTCTTAAGAGGGGTAGAGAGTTATGAAATAAACAATACACATGATTCACCACGTAGTAACCTAATGTAAACTACAAACATTATGTAAATGACAGTACTGAATAATCCCAGGATCTTTTTTGATCTCAAAACATTCCTTTGAGGTAGCATTATTATCCTTTTCTTATTGATGAGAAAGTTGAGTTTCAGAGAAGTTATGTACCTTGGACAAAGCCACACTGTTAAGAAGTGGCAGAGATATGGTATTGCTGAAATGTTTGAACTCTTTCTTTTCCCTGTCTCTTGGAGGCACAGTGTTTAGGTGTTTCTTTAAATTATTTTCAGTTTCTTTTCCTTCCTCCCAGAAAGGGAACTAAGGCCCATAGCAACATAGGATATTTGAACCTTGTCATTATCTCCCTAGCCTAAGTGTCTCCTGGCTTTTCCTGTTAGAGGTGGTTTGTTATGTCCTGGTTATGTTCTCTGCATGCAGGATTATGTAAAGACAGGAGCCAAAAGTCTGTTACATATTCCATGACCCCTGTCTCATAAGTTTGCACTTCACTTTTCTCATAATAAAATGAAGGAAATACTATCTGCCATTCAATTGTCCTTTACCCTGTTAAGTGTAAATGTATAAAGTTCTTTAAAAGTTATTTTTATACATTTATTACAATAATTGTTGTATGCATGATATCTATCTTATAATAAATACTACCCTTATTCTGGGTAGTGTCAATCCATAGACTCTTCCTTTCCTTCTCCACGTCCTCCTTCCTTCTCTCTCTTTTTTGGCAGAATTGGGACTTAAACTCAGGGTCTTGCACTTGCTAGGCAGGAACTCTACTCCTGAGTCACGCCCCCACCCCAGCCCTTTTTGCTTTAGTCATTTGTGAGATACCATCTCACATGTATGCCTTGGTCCAACTATATATGCTTCCCATGTAGCTGGGGTGACAGGTGTGCCACCATGCCCAGCTGCTCAGCTTTCTATTGGTTGAGATGAGGGTCTCTGAACTTCTAGCCTGGGTGGCCCTGAACTGCGACCCTCCCAATCCCTGTCTCTCAAGTAGCTATTACCATCTCGAGTCACCATGACTGGCTATTCTTTATCTTTCTGAATTATCCTATCCTTCTGAATAAATTTGAATACAAACAGATTTCCTTTTTGTTTTTTTTTTTTTTTGAGATAGGGTCTCACTGCAGTCCAGGTTGGTCTTGAATTTGTGATCCTCTTGCTTCAGGCCCCCAAGTACTGGGACTGCAGCTATTCACCACCATACCTGGCTCAAAACATAGGCTTTCAAGTCTGCATGCACTGTGGTGCCTGCACCACCGTCAATGAGAACCACCCTACACACACTGGCACAGCCTTCCCTCAGTGCAGAAGCCCTGGATTCCTATTCTACTGTCACAGAAACTGAAATATGTCATTTAAGATAATTTTCTCTGTATCTCTTTTCTGTCATCCTCTTTGCAAATACGAACAATCTACAAACAGCTAACCTGGAGATGGAAGTTAGGCTATAAACCACTTCATTTTGGATACTGAGTTCCGAGATAGTTCTGGTCACTGGTTCTTAAGTGTTTTACTTAGGAAGATGCAAAACAGGGACTGTAAAAACTTCCCACTCTAGGTGGTGGAAGAAAATTCCTTGATAGGCATAGAGTAGCTCAGAGGAAAGTTCTGTCAATCATTATCCATAGTCCCTGAATCCATCTCTGGGAGTTTCTTCACTGTTATCTAAAAAGGGCCTTGCAGAGTACACACTTTTCAGGGCCTCTGATCTTTTACAGTTAACTTTTTGTCCATCAAAGATTGGAGCCTATGGATGGCTTTAATCTAAAACTATGAGAAGCTCTGGACTTATGTTTTCTATAATGTTATAATTTCTAATTATGTGTTCTGTCATCACTGGAGAGACAGAGTCTAAATTTCCTTGTATGGTTTTGGATTTGTCTATTCTTAAAATTTTGTTAAGTTTTACTTAGGCAAAGGCTATGTTTTTAGGACCATATTTTATCCTTGTAGTGAATTGAAACTTAAATCATTATGAAACAACACTAATTGTGCCAATAATCCTTTAATTTTATAGTCTACTTTAATATGAATAGATTTATACCAGTTCTGTTTGAATATATTTTTTCATGACACATTATATTATTAATTTGCTTTCATCCTCTCTCCATATTTTAAGTTTTAAATGTTTCTCTATTTCCTTGCTTTTTTCCCCATTCTTTATCTCTCAGCTTGTTCATGGATAATTTTTCATTTACCCTTACAATTTCTTTTAGTGTGGAATTTCTTGTGGTAACTTTGAAGGTTTTCTCTTGAAAATCTTTTTTTTTTCATTTTAGAATTTATTTTTGATTAGCACATAGCACTTGTACATATGTATACAATACAATGTGGCATTTCAAAACACGCATATGATGTCTAATGCTCATATGAGGGTAGTATATACGTCCATCACTTCAAACATTAATCATTTGTTTGTATTGGTAACATTCAAAACTCTCTACAAGATATTTGATAAATGGTTAAATGTTGTCAACCACAGTTTTTACTGTGCAACAGAACACTGGAAGATCATCCCTCCCACCCAATGGTATGCGTCTACTTTTTATTTTTGAAGGATGTTTCTGTTTTATGTAAATGTTGATGTTAGTAGTTATTTTCCCTTTGACTATTGAAGACATGAGCCCACTCTTATTTGGTTTTCATTATTATTGTTGAGAAGCCAGCTTTTAGTTTATTTTTTGCTTCTTTGAAAACAATTAGCCTTTTTTCTCATCCTATCTGGCTGCCTTTAATATTTCTTTTTGATTTAATGGTTTCTGCAATTGCCTAAGGTTTTTTTTTCTCTTGAATCTGTAAACTCATCCATCTTTGAAAACTGCTCATCCATTATCTCTATATATTATCTGTCTCCTTCACCTTCTCTTTCTGAAATTCTACTTAATTATATTTTAAAGTCTTCATCCTATCCTTTTTAGCTCCTTTTTCTTCAATTGTAATTTCCAATATTTTATCTCGGCAAGTTGTCAAGGTTACATTCAGCATAATGAACTAGATCCCATAGGGAATGAATCATTATATAAGGAATTTAAGGTAAAGATATTTTTAAATGAAGTTGATAATACAGTTGAGAAATGGGCAGAATAAATAAATGATTCTTCAACTTACAACCAGTTGGCTCATACATGGAATACCAGGTCTCTAGTGACGTAGCAATAAGATTAACAATAGGATCCAGAAATTATAAGCAAGTTTCCAGATGAAAATCTTAACTTTTATGATATTGACTTGAAATGCAATAGGCCAGTGTCTATGGCCCATCAAATGGGTTTACTTATAAGATGGAGTTAATATGGGGTCAATGAAAGAAGGCTGGCTTGGGATATAGGTAAATATCTCTGTTTGTTTTTAATCCATCACATTTTCCCCTCACTATGGTATTTATAAGAACACAGATATATGTTATGAGGGTACAGACATATATTGCAAAAGTGGAAAGATAAGCCTGATGGGTTTAAGTGCTTTCAGAAAGTTCACAAAGTATTGATCCTTTATTCTACTGGTTTCTGCAACTGATTTGAAAAGCACAAGGAAAATTATCTCCTGCTGAAAGGACATTTTTACCATAAGAACAAGTATAACACATATATTTTATGAAGAAGACAGATCCATAATTTCTTTTCCTGTCCAGATATCACTGGTCGGAATTGACTTTCTGGGATATGTTGGACCCTATGACCAAAGGGAAAACCTAGACCACACCTCTCACCATATTTTATTTTGATGGTTAATTTTATGTATTTATTTTTATTATGCTAGGTGGGGGTACATTGTGGCATTTATAAAAGTTCTTACAATATGTCAAATATATCATACTTGAATTCACATCCTTCACCATTCTTCCCCCAATCCTGGAATAGTTTCAGCAGGTCTCATTTTTCCATTTACATACATGTGTACACAGTATTTGAACTATATTCACCCTCCCACTCCCTCCCTGCTTCCCCTTTCCTACAGTTACCAACTCCCCAGGCAGGACCTGTTCTGCCCTCCTGTTCTCAGATTTTGTAAAAGAGAAAAAAATTATATTTTTGTTCATTTAAGATAGCTACACAGGGAATTTCCTTGTGACATTTCCATGTATATATGTATTATAACCTGAATTGGTTCATCTTCTCTGTTTTTCTTCTTTTTGCCTTAATTCCCTTCTTATGTCATTTCAACAGGTTTGAAAATTCTATATTCATTCTTGTATAGAGAGTACATCACCCGTATTCACCTTCTTAAGTTCCTTTTTTAACCTCTCTCTCTCATATGTGACCTCTCCTTAGTATGACCTGTTTTTCATAATATTGCTGTATTTATATTAGGGCTATATTCCATGTATGAGAGAAAACATTGGCTTTTGGAATTCAGAATCTGGCTCACTTCACCTAAGATGATGTTCTCCAGACCCATGTATTTACAAACAAGTGACAAAATTTCATTCTTCTTTGTGGCTGAATAAAATTCCATTGTATATCACATTTTCTTAATCCATTCATCAGTAATGGGGCATTTTGGCTAATCCACAGATTAGCTATTGTGAATAATGCTGCAATAAAACTGGGTGTGCAGGTACGTTTATTATAACCTGACTTACATTCCTTTTGTTATATCCCTGACAGTGGTATTGCTGAATCATATGACAGTTCTATTTTCAGTTTTTTGAGGAACCTCCATACTGTTTTCCATAGTGGTGTACTAATTTACATTCCCACCAGCAGTGTATGAGGGTTCCTTTTCCCCCTCATCCATACCAACATTTGCTGTTGCTCATGTTCTTGATATTAGCCAATCTAACATGGGTTAGATGTAGTTTTGATTTGCATTCCCTTTATGGCCAGGGATTTTGAGCATTTCTTCATGTGTCTCACCTGATTTGTAATGCAATTATGAGAACCACTAGAAGGAGTTAAACTTTGAACTCAAGACAGAGGGAATAAAAACTTGGTTCCCACTCTATTTGTTCTAATCACCCACTCTTTCCATTTGTTCCATGGGTTAGCCTTAAGGAAGTGGACAGAGCTAGTCATTCATTGTTCATGGCACACTAAGAAAAATCATTCTGTTATTTTGTCCCTTAGGGCAATTCTGCTGCTCAGAGTCAAAACCAATATCTGAGGCTCTGCCTTGTTCAGTGTTTTAGACATCCCCAGGCAGAATCACAGGAAAAGATGAATGTTTTTCTCTGAACAAAAGGTTGGCTTATGATGAGGGTGGAAGGTGGAGAGGCAGGGTAAATTGCATGTGTATTAGCTATTTGCTTAAGATGACCTGAGCCTCTGATGTGAATTTAACAGTTGTTTTCTCTTGATAACAATGGTTTACCAGTCTTGTGGGAGGGACATAGCAGACTAATACCTAAGCATCCTATGACTACTCATCTTTATATTTACAATTTTAGTATTCCCAAAGTTCTATTGTAGGCAATATTTTATATTTTTCCCAGTGAGAAAAATTAGATTTTAAGCTAAAACACAAATATGTACATTCTTTTTTTTAATTTCCTTTATTCATATATGCATACAATGATTGGGCCATTACTCGCCCCTTCCCCCTGCTCCCTCCCTTTCCCCCCACCAAATATATGCATTCTATAATTCTAGATATGTAAGTATATGCATATAATACACATATATGTAAGTTTCACTTCACTCATACACCTCATGTGTCAGGAACATTTGTTCTTTCCTTTCTGCTTTTCCACTTACCACATTGCCTAACATTTTTTTCAAGAACACATTTCTGGTTATTTTGGAAGGCTTTTCTCCTGATTGATGGTATAGGTAATACCTTTGAAAAACCAGAAAATATTCTAATTCTACTTGATTTAAAAAATGTGCACTTGCCTTGGCCAACATAAATGATTATCTCCATTTTATACATAACTTCCCTTTAAATCAGGTCACTAAGTTTCTGAGGACATGAGACCATTCTATTACCTTCACTACATTTGAAGAATAGATGATTCCCTAATTAGATCAGAACTATATTATGATGATCAGCTTTACTGATTTCATCTAGAGAATTTTTTTTCTAACCTGAGATTCTCATTACTTGATTAATAGTGAAGATAGTATTTTAAAGATTAGGGGTTTACAATGTATTGGGCACTTAATGTATATAATCTATAGCCTTGCTTCATCCTATCAAGAACCGTATGAACAAAAGTTCATGATTATATCAATTATAAAGGGAAAACAGAGACTTAGAAATTTATAGCTTTTGCTAAACATCACATAGCTTGTCAGATGCAAAGCTGGTTACTTATTCTTTGGAGAATTTAATTTCTCTAAGAAAGATGAATTATTCTTCTACTCTATTCATCAATAATTGTAATCATCAGCTTTGGGCCAACACTATGCAGATATGGAAATGGAAAATGAAGGTAAGATCTTGACCATTACATTGAGGCAAAATGGTAAGTACTTTTCAAGTTGATAATTTAGAGACTTAGGGAAATAGAGAGAACAGAAAATGAATGGAGACACAATGAAGAGTAGAGGCCAGTTTAGAGGTATATATTCTTATCTGTCTATCCATTTGTCTATTCCTGTTCTTATAAACTCAGGAACAAGTACTTCCTGTGGCTATTTCAAGTATGAACAGAATTCCTATACGAATTGTTGTGGTACGGTCTTAATATTCCACCAACAACCTAATAAGTGACTCAATATCTTTTTATTAACATGGAGGGTGAATGGCAGAAGTGAAATAGACATAAATTTTGTGCACATTTATTGCATAAATTTCCAAAATTTATACTACTTGCAACCCAGTCTGATAGTCTATCTAGTAAAAAGTAACAATTACCTAGACAATAAAATCAGTTTAAATTTGGTCTAACGATATAGCTTACCCTTGTATCATACCTACCCGCTCCCTGCCTTTGTGCAACAAGACAGTTGCATATCTTCAGGTTTCTTGTCTTGGCAAGGGTGGGATGCCTCAGAAGCCCTGGATAAGCTGAGTATCTGTGGCCCAGCTGTGGTTCTGGGGACAGTCCACAGAGGCTTGCTGATCACTGTGGAGATATCCTCCACAGAAATAGATGCCTGAGTGGCTAAGCTGGGAGGAGGAAATATGCAAGAAACTTTGCTGCATTTTCTCATACAACTTTGCAGTTATTTTTTCATGACTTTTCTCTTCCCCACCTAGCCATAACATCATTGAGAAGATGGGCCCTCTGTCAGACTTCTGCCTATACCAGTGTGAGACATACAAAGTCTGATGAATTGCAGTGTATGGTGAGGTTCTCTCCCTGTTGATGACCAGAGACTGAGGGCTCTGCTGAAATTCTTGGCTACTGATCTCAGTTCAAAAAGATAGTGTAAAGAGAACATAGGATCTCCACGAGATCTTCAGGGTCACAGTGGGAATGTCACTCTTCTTCCACCTTCCCCAGGCAGCACCATCATCACATCAACACAGAGCATTGTCTGCTCTTTCAACATGTATCTGCCTCTCAAAAGGCCTTCCCAGGAAGCTGACATCTCACAACTCTCCCTGGTGAAACACATACTGGCTGCCTGCAATCCTACTGTCCCCACGAATACTTGCAGGAGAGTCTCCATCTTTGGCTCCTCAGTGAACTTAGCTGAATCAGACTTTGCTGAAAGGTTTCCCCAGCAGAGGTGATTTTAACTCATTGGTTCAGGAGACTGCACCATTCACATACCATACTGGGTTCCTGTTTGATCAGCACTGCACAGACCTAACTCAGATCCTTTTAAACACTGCCACCCTTTGGCTAGACTGAGAAATGTTGAACACTGAGAACTGGTGGAATTAATTTAACACAAGATATGCCATTTATTATGAAAATAGGAAATACATTCTTACATGCTTGAGAGTTTCCCTTTCATAATTAAGAGAAAGTGAAGAATTCTGTTCTTTATATTATAGAGTAATTGTTTTTCTTTTGGTTCTGTCTGCTTTTAAAAAACTACTTATGGTAGACTCCTATATTTACACTAAATAGAGCAAATAAACACTTGCAATTGCTTTAAGGGGTCATGGGTCAAGAAGAAGAGACAGTGGGGCTTATCTAACCAGTGTATAATAGAAGCCTACTTGGAAATGTCACAATGAAGCCCCCCTGTACAGTGAATTTATCCTAATAAAAGTTTAATAAAAAATATTTATTAAGGCATACTTGACATAAAATAAATTGCATATAAGTAGAAGGCACAATGTTATATTTCATATGAACATACAAATGTGAACTCATCATCAGAATCTGGATAATGAACTTCTGCCAAGTTCCTTTGACCTGCTTTCTAATCCCTCCTACATACCTTCCTTCCATACCCTCCCAACTCCTGGGAGCCCCTGACAACCTGAGATGCCTTATCTTAATATGAATTTGTTTGAATTTTCTGGAGTTTTGTGGAAACAGAATCTTACAGGATATAATCTCTCATATATTGTTTCTTAGCATATTTGTCTTCATGGGCTGCCATAACAAAATACCATACACTGGGTGGCTCAAATAGCATAGGTACATTTCTCATATTTTGGGAGGCTAAGAAATCCAATACAAAGGTACCAGTTGGTTTGGTTCCTTGTGTGGACTCTCTTCCTACATTTTAGAAGGCCACCTTATTTCTGCATCCTCACATGGTGAAGGGACAGGCAATATCTCCAATGTCTCTTGTTAGGAAAGCACTAATATCACTGTGAGTGTCTCACCCTTATAATCTCACTTAACCACCATAACTATCTGCCAAAGACCCCCTCACAAACATCATCACTTTGGGGGTTGGGGTTCAACATAAGAATTCAAATTCTTATTTGACACAAATATTCAGCCTATAATAGAGATTCATCTACACATTGTGTTTATCAGTAGTACATTTCTTTTGGTTGCTAAGTGATATTCCATTGTGTAGACACATCCTTTAATGGACTTTTGGGTTATTTCCAGTGCTGTCTTCCAAGCTGCTTTAAGAGTATTTATGTTTAAGTGTGTTTACTTGGAGAGCAGGTTAATGCTAAGGGGTAGATGTGCTGGGTTATGAGGTAGAAGAATAACTTTTTACAAAAGAGTGAAACTGTTTTTCTGAAATGACTGTACCATTTCATTATCAATAGCAGTGTGGAGACCTTCAGCTGCTCTGTACCTCACCAGTGCTAGCTGTGATCAGTCATTTTTATTTTGACCAGGCTGGTAGGCATGTGGTGGCATATTTATGGTTTTTATTTACTTTTCTTTCATGATTGATGATGTCGAGCATCTTTTTTAAATGCCTGTTTCCCATATGTAGGTATTCTTTGGTGAACTTTCTACTCAAAGTGATGGCTTGTTTTTTACAAATGGATGTTTACTTTATTGAATTCTATGAGTTCTTTATATATTCCAGGTAAAAGTCATTTGTCAGATACATGTTTTACATAAATTTTGTCATATGTTTCAGTTTCCATTTCCTAACAGTGTCTGTCAAAGTGCAAACAATTAGCTTTCATTTACTCCAGAGCACTGGTATATTTTCTCTTTTGTTTATTCATTTATCCATATGTGCATACATTGTTTGGGCCATTTCTCTCCCTGCTCCCCCGTCCTCTCCCTCTTCTCCCATCCCCTTGCATCCAGACAGTACTTGTTCTGCTCTCTTCTCCAATTTTGTTGCAGAGAAGACATAAGTGATATTAAGAAGGACATACTGTTTTTTTCCAATTTGAGATAAAGATAGCTATACAGAGAGATTCCTAGCATTGCTTCCATGCACATGTGTATTACAACCCGAATTGGTTCATTTCTACCAGACGAGTACTGGTATTTTAATTTTATGTTTTGTATTCTTTGTGTCATAATTAACAAATCTTTTTCAAACCCAAGACCTCTACAATTTCTTATTGCTTTTTAAATTCTATTTTCTTATTGTTATATGGGAGTACATTGTGAAATTTGCAAACAGTGTTACAATATATCATAGTTGTTATTGCTTTATTTTAGAAGTTTTGTTGTTTTTATCTTTTAATTTAGGTCTATGACCCATTTGGGATTAATATTTTATCTGGTTTGCACTAAGCATTTGAGGTTTATAATCAATTATTGAATAATTTGTTGGAAGGATTATCCTTTCCTCATTGAATCATATGTTAGTGAGTGGAGACGGCTCAAGAAAGGTACCATAGAATGTGTGACTTATAAACAAAAAAATTTATTTCTCACAGTTCTGAGAAATTCAAGATCAAGGTGTCTAGTGAGATCCAGGGTCTGGTGAGGTCCTGCTTCCTGGTGTGCAGATGGATATCTTCTTGCTAGGACCTCACATGGTGGAAAGAGTGAGAAAGCTCTCTGGGACTCTTTTATAAGGACACAAAGGTTCAGCCTACCTCCTAATACCATCGTACTAGGGGTTACTATTTCAGCACATGAATTTTGGGGGGACACAAACATTCAGCCCACAACAAATTGCTGTGTTCTACTTTTGTTGAAATCATCTGAGTATGTATGTGTGGATATATTATTAGACCCTTTATTCTGTTCTAATGTGATATTTGTCTGTTATGTCAATACCAAATTTCTTGATTATATAACCATAAAATAGTTATTATCAGTGGTGTAAGTACTTCAAAATTTCTATTTCTTTTGAAAAAGTTTTGACTAATATCACATAGCCCTTGTATTTTCATATATTTATATTATGTATATTATAAAACCCATTTATCAATTTATACAAAAATTTCTTTTTTATAATTAAAAAAATTTTATTGTTGTGCCAGGTGGGGGCATATTGTAGCATTTATAAAAGTACTCACAATATATCAAATATATCATACTTTGAATTCACCCCCTCTACCATTCTCCTTTAACCCTGTTCCTGGAATATTTTCAACAGGTATTATTTTTCCATTTACATGTATGTGCACACAGCATTTGCACCATATTCACCATCCCAAACCCTTTCCCCACCTTCTTCTCCCTCCCACTGGTACCAACCTGCGCCCCCCTCCCCCCACCCCGGACCTGTACTGCCTACCGGGTGTTTGATTTTGTAAAAGAGAAAAAAATGATAATTTTGTTTGTTTAAGATAGTTACACAGGGAGTTTCCTTGTGACAGTTTCATGTAAATATATATATATATAATAACCTGAATTGGTTCATTTTAATTTTTCTTCTACCTTTGTCCCCTTCTTATGGTGGTTTCAACAGGCTTAAAAATTCTATATTCATTCTTGAATAGAGAGCACATAAATCATATTCACCTTCTTAACTTCCTTTTTATACTCACCCCCTCTAGTATGTGATTCAGCCACAAAGCAGAGTGAAATTTTGTCATTTGCAGGTTAATGGGTGGAACTGAAGAACATCATCTTAAGGGAAATTATCCAGATTCAGAGGCCAAAAGTCACATGTTTTCTCTCATATGTGGAGTATAGACCTAATACAAATGCAGCAATATTGTCAAAAATTTCTTTTGAGATTTTTATATCAAATGCACAGATCAAATTGAGAATTAATATCTTATTATGAGTCTTCTATTCCACAAACACAACACTCTCCCTATTTATCTAAATATTAAATTTCTTTATAAACCTTCATATCTTTTGCTGTGCAGGTGCTATGTGTTATACATATTTTCTCAAATTTATACCGGAGTATTGTGTTCATCAATGCAGTTGCAAATCACACACATTTATATTTCAGTTTTGCTTGCTTATGGTACTGTAGGAAAACACTACAGTTTTGGTATTGAGTCTGCCTCTTGCAATTTTCTCAAATTGATTTATTGGTAAAAATGGCATTTACTTTGTAGGATCTGCTTTGTAGACAATTATGTTGTTTGCAACATGATAGTTTTTCTTATCAAGTATGGTTTCTTTTTCCTTTTTGCCTCATTGCATTGCACAGATTTTCAGGACAATGTCAAACAGAAATGGTGAGAGCAGACACTCTTGTCATGTTCCTGATCTTAGGAAGAAGCATTCAGACTTCCCTCCTTGAGAATGATGTGAGGTATAGGCTTTATGCAGACATCCTTTAAGAGGGTGAAAAAGTTCATTTCTATTTCTAGTTTGTGGACAATTTTCATGAAGAATTAACACTAGATTTTGTCAAAGGCTTTTTCTACATCTGTTGAGATGATTGAATTTTTCTTTTTTAGTCTCTTAATATGGTAAATTACACTGTTTTTCAAATGTTTAAGTAATCCCACATCCTTGAGATGTCTTGTCTTTATCATTATGTATTATGCTTTCCTATATTTAATTTGTTAAAAATTAAAAAATTTATACATTTATATTCATGGAGTTTATTGATTAGAGTTTTTGGTGACATCTATAATTTAGCATCATGGTTATGGTGGCCTCATAGGATGTATTGTAAAGTATTCTCATTTGTTCAACTTTTCTGCTGTTATTTCATATTTAAGAAGTTTGGTTTAGGACAGGCTCAGTGGATCGAGCCTGTAATCTTAGATACTTGGGAGACTAACATTGGGAGAATTGTGGCTTGAAGCCAGCCTGGGCAAATAGTACTTGCATGACCCCATTTCAACTAATGGACAGTATGGTGTGGCAACTGGGGGGTGAGTTTGGTGCCAGTATTGTGTACATATGTATGTAAATGAAAAAATGAGACTTGTTGAAATTATTGCAGGAATTGAGGAAGAGGGGTAAAGGAGAATGATGGAGGGGGTGAATTCAACTATATAATATAGTAAGAAGTTGTATAAATGCCACAATGTACCCCCAGCATAATAATAATAATTAAAGAAATAACTGACACAAAAAGGACTGGTGGAATAGCTCAAGTGGTAGAGTGCCTGCCCAGCAATAATGAGGTCCTGAGTTCAAATCCCACTAATGTAAAAAATGGGTGGTTTAAGTTACCACTGAAGCTAAATTAATGCTAAGTTAGTACACTTATTTTCAATACAATGTAGACATTTTGATTTAATATAGCTTTATTTTATATCCTCTTTTAAACTACTTTACCATATGTATCATGTCTATAGATGCTATAAACCCCAAAATAGTATTGTTTTGCTGTATATAATTTTATATCTTTTTAAAGAAAATAAGAGAAATTTTTATATATATGGTCTTTTATATTGATTCCCCAGATTTACCATTTCCAGAGCTTTACCTGTGAGTCAAGTTACTTACTGTCTGGTGTCATCTGTTTTCTCTGAAATAGTTCCTTTCCTTAGCACCTTTGCATTTTTGTTGCCTTGTACTAATATTACCTGTATAAACTATAAGCTTTAAAAATATTATTTTATGCAATGTTCTTTTAACTAAATTAAGAAAATAAAAGAGAAAACCATATCTATAGCTCTTTCTATATTTATTAATATAATTTCCTTTATCTGTGTTCTTCATTCTTTATGTACATCAAGAATTACCATCCAGTGTTCCATTCCTTAATCTTAAGAAATTAATTGAGAATTATTTGTAAGGCAAATCTTTTGGCATAGATTCTCTGTCTTCATTCATATATGTTTCAACAGTCACATAGGTTTTGGCAGGGTTGGTTCTTTTGCAGGTCTATGAGGGGAGAATTTGTTCAGACCTCTCTCATGGGCACGGAGATATGTTACCCTGATCTCTGCTTTCATGTTCATGTGGCATTCTTTGTGTGTGTGTGTCCTATTATAAGGACTATAGTAACACTGGATTAGCATATTCCCTGTGGAACTCATATTAACATAATTACTTCTGCAAAGACCCTGTCTTCAAATAAGGCCACATTCTGAGGTAATGGGAGGAGGACTGCAACATGTGAATTGGTTTCTGGAGTAGGGACACAGTTTATTTCACAGCATTCAGTCTTTGTGGAGACGTTCCTTTTGAGATGGTGTAGTTTGGTTGCTTTGTTATTTTAAGGGAAATGTGTACACTATTTCTTGGTACCTGCTATCCTATCACTGGAATTATTTGGTGGAGTAAAGCAGTGTTGAAATGCTTCTGTAAACATGCATCCATTTACATAACAGGAACAACAGCAGCCAATAAATTATGGGAGAAACTCATTTACAAAGTTACCTACAAGTGCTAATGGTAGGGGACCTAACTTTGTGTGTGTGTGTGTATGTGTGTGTGTGTCTGAGAGAGAGAGTGATAGAGACAGAGAGAATTAATTTTATACAAACAGTAATTTCTTTTTGTCATTCTTGGTTTTTAAAATCATCTTGTCAGCATCTCTTCTATAGGAGAAATGTGGAGCTTGTAATTTTGATCAAGATTTCTGTCTCCCCTTATCAAATGTCTAAACCCTCGCATAGTCCCCAGCTCTCAGTTCCCTGTCACTCAAACTGACTAAATGATATCTTCATTAGAAGAAAATATTAGAATTGATATTTGTTAACCAGGAATGGAAAAAGTGAGCCTTAGAAGGGCTATGTTTGATAATACAGAAATATTCCTAATAAAAGTTGAATAAGCACATTAAAAATATATATTTGAGAAATACATGCAATGTTCATGACAGGCAAAGAAATGTACATATTATTAAAATGAAAACACCTACAAATATTTTCACAGTATTTAAAATTGAAAAAGATTGATAATAGTGTTAACTAACATGCATGGAAATAGGTTTCTCTTTTCCTGTTGTTGGCAATGTAGATTGTTGCAGTCATTTTGGAACGTGATTTTTGAATATCTACAAAAATACAAAGTAGGCAATTTCAAGTCTAGAAGTCCAGGCGTGGTGGTGCTCACCTGTATGGCAGCACTTGGGAGGCTAAGGTAGGATGAGTATAAGTTTGAGGTCAACCTGAACTTCATAACAAGACTGTCTCAAAAAAATCCCACAATATATAAAATATTCTGTTTATGAGATGTAAGAGAAATAAAAATTTAAATATTATTAATAGGTGACTGTTATTGTATGAACACAACCCTAATATTTTTAAGTGAAAAAATACAAAAGAGTTGCAGAAAACATGTCATATCTAAATTATGTGATAAAATTTGGGGGTTATATATAAATAGTCTTGTAAGTGAAAAGCAACATGATTATCAGGATATACTCCAAATATTGAAATAGGTTATCATAAGAGTTAAGAGGAAATGGAGGGAGGTGAGGAGTTGGTTTTGGGCTTTCAGGTTTTGCTCTACATACTTATGTAATAGCTCCAGACTTTTATAATTAAGAAAATTTATATTTTTGTGCAGTAATAAAAGTGTTTCAACATTGATTGAAAGTGAAATTAATATCTTTCCCATTTTTCTCTATTTCAAAAACTAAATGCCAAGAGTATATGTGAAAGATGAACAAAAAAATAATTTCAAATTTTTCTTAGGGAGATATGCAATAATTTCTGAAATTTTCTTTAGCTTTTTAGAATCATTGGGAGAACTAATATGATGCAACATCCAGAGCTGGACCCTTCTCCAGATCCAAATGAAGAAAGCCTTTGTGTCAAGGAAATGGTTGCTCTGAACATTGTTACTGAGATCTTCACAAAAGCAGCATTTTATTAAGGGATAGCACCACAGCAAGTTCTCATTTCCTTTCTTCTTTATTGCAGGATTGCAATTGTGAATTATTCATCTCCCCACAGGCTCCTAGGTCCCTTCTGTAATGTTAGCTCTTCTTGAACAATCTCTTCATTCTTTAATAAGCTCCTCCTTGATTTCCCACTATCTTCTCTCTGCCTCTTATCTTTCTCCTGGACGTCTTTCTTATTGAACTTCTGTTCATTCTGTGCAGGGTCCTCCTTACATGGCTGCCTCAGCTTCCCTTCCCCCTCCAGGGAGATATTGCACAGGTGCAGCCACAACTGTCCCAGTGTGTGTCTCTCAGGATGCAGTAGTATACACCAGTGTCTCTCAGGCTGGCGTGGGGCAGGATCAAGGTACTGAACTTTCTGTCATCATGGATGGCCAGAGAGGCCATTCTGTTGGTTACATTGCCTTTTAGACCATGAATTATGTACTCTGGACCCTGGAGGGGAATCTGTCGGTACCAAAGAATGTATTCATCTGTAGCAATTGTGGAGTGGTTACACGGCAAATGTACAGGTTCTTCTTCAGTGATCTCCATTGAGTTTGGCTGTGTGACTTTGGAATCAGCCACAACACCTAAAAGGTTGAAAAATAATAGATTAGGTCTGGATTTTCACAACCTGATGCATTTAAAGATCAGCTTCATAAATACTCCCAGAACTCTTTTAATTGGCTTTGTTGCAATCCTGAGTGTTTTAGTGTGTGTTGCACAGGCCAAGAGAAATATTGCTGGCATTTGTTACTTAGCTGTTCATGACCCCAAGGCCAAAGATCAATTGTCCACTTTCCACTCATCTTGAGCTCCATGAACCCAGAACTCCTTACAGCTTGTGAGTATAGATGTGGTCAGCCACTCACAGTGATGCTCAGAATCACTGGAGAAGCACACAGATCCCAATTCTTTCCAACTGTTTGAGTAATCACAGTGGAAAGAACAGAGGTGGCACTCTCCTTTGTCTTTACCTCAAAAGTCATCCTTTCTTGGACCCAAGATACTTACCCAAAGTTAGGAGAACAGTAATTCCTGTCACCAACTTCATTGTTGAAAAACAAACTGAGGTATTAGGCAGCAAAACTCAGAATCTGGTCTGATCCTAGGTTAGGGGAAGACTCAGTCACAAAGCAGCAGCTACAGCTCAACCCTACCTCAGAGTGCTCCCTCTTTGGGGGTTCCCTAGACAAGCATGAGAGAGAGAGAGAGAGAGAGAGAGAGAGAGAGAGAGAGAGAAGAGAGAGATGAGAGATTGGCCTCATAGGTCTGTCTTTACTCCCAATTTTAAATATAAATTTTGAAAGACATTAGAATGTTTTTCCTATGCAGATGTCTTATTCAGAAGATTTGCATTGAGGTCCTTTTCAGTGTCCAAGTTCAAATAGTATGTGCTTGAATGAGTAAAACCATTCCAAGGGGAATATTCACCCCTATTTCATGGTAAAGGCAATCACCACCACTAATTGTGGTCTGGTGCCCCACTGAGCTAGTAGGAAATTCTCTTTATTTCAATAAATCCTGTTGATTCCTGTACGTGGAGAAAGAGACTTTCTATCCACACTTACCATATAAGTTGAGTGTTAGAAGTAATAATATTTCACTTTAAGAGTTGGAAACTTGTTTCTCATCTGAAAAATTATCATAAGTTAAGTTAAAAATCATGTGACACTGTGGAAGAAAATATTTGCAATGTATATAACAAAAATAATTTCATAGATGTGTAACATTGCTGAGTTCAGTATGACAAAAATAAAGCTGTAAACCAAGTCACCTGGTGCTCAGGTGCCCCCCGTTGATTCTTAGAATGAAATGGGTCTCAGGAATTTTCTCAGTTGGCTTTGCTGGGAGGTTTTGATTCAAAGACAGGAACCAGCAGCCTCAATGTACCCATCTTACGCCACATGAACACCTCTCTAATGTTTCTCTTTTTCAGTAACCCATGCCTATGGGAGTCATGCACTGAGGACATGAAAGAAGAAAGCAGAAATGGAATAGAGAGGAAAAGAAGTTTTGGACAGGAAAATGAGATGATGTCATTTGACAAGAGATGGAAATACACCTGCAAATTTTGCTCTGCTTATTCTTAAGAGTGATTACTAAATAAATGGAAGGAATAGCATTAGAATTACTCCTCCCTCTCAGTATACTAGGTATTCTTGTTAGTTCACTATAGTCATAAATACTTGCTCATTAAAATTAAACTATATGTTAATCATTATTTATTTATTTGTTTGTTTGGTTTTTGATTATTATTTCCCAAGTCGGATTTGACCTTAAGGCCTTGCTGCATGCTAAGCAAGTGCTCTACCCGTTAGCTCCATCTCCAGTCTAAGTAAGAAGTTTTTTTTTTTTTTTTGATATTGGGTTTCTTTGTGTTGGCTACGCTGGTCTCAAACTCTGATTCTGGTGATCCTCGACAGCTTCACTCCTGCAAGTAGTTGGGACTACAGGTATGAAATAACATGCCATGCTCACTCCTCTCTTTTTTTGCTATGTGGGGAGGGGTACTCAGCTGTTTCCATTACATTTGGTAAGGGCTTACCCATGTGATTAAAGCTGTGCATACACTGAAGTAGTTATAAAATACAAGGTGACAAAAGAGTTAAATATAATTTCTTTCTGCTACTGAATGGTATCCTCTCCCTCATCCTGGAAGGAGGTTGGGTTTGCAGTTACAACACTCCTCTCTAGCGACTGTTTTTTTGAACTCCTTTTCTTAGAACTGGAAACCAAGTCAGTAACCTCTCAAGGTTTGTCTTTTGGTCTAAAGATAGGTATTTTAGATATCCTCCCTCTAGTGGAAGGCTCAGTGAAGGGCTTCCTACCACAATGGTCTAAGAAAGTCTGGGCTATTTCCATTCACATTGAGAATGTCTTATGTTCTGTGTTGTTTCTTAATTATTGAATTCCTTTTACTTTCCATGGTTTCTTGTTCTTTCCATACTGGAAGGCAGCTGTAAGCCCACCTTGTTTCTGAGGTAGCAAAGGAAAGCACTTAGTAATAATTTGTCAGGTGAATATATTATTTCATATTTACTCATCACATTGCTGGGAGAAATTATATGGAATGAGTCAAATTATTCTAAATAAAATCTTCTAATTTTCTGGAAGACAAGTGAAACAAAAGTTTAGCAGTAAAGTAAATGCAATATTAGACCTATGTGAAAAATTCAAGCAGGACTCCAACTCTCCCTACTCACCAAAGAAATTAAAACCCAGAAATCTAGATAAAAAATTAGTTGTGAGAAAATGGCATATGATAGGATATGACATCTGTAAGGTACTGCCGAAAAAAGACCACGCCACATGTGGAAAGGAAAGATTTATTAATCCAGACTGCAGGGCTGTCACTCTTTTCAGGTTCAGAGTGAGGCAGCTTGGCTGAAAATGGATAATGGGCTTTATAGGAGGGGCTGAGCCATGGGGGAGGGAGAGAGAGTCTCTGGTCTCAGGTTATCTGTGATCACCAGATGGAACAGGTCGACATGCCTGGCTAGTTGAGTAACTGGAAGTTCCTGAGTTGTTTTGCAAGCAGAGAAACAAGCAGGCAGGGAGAAACAAGTGGTCATAAATCAGGGGGTCTGGTTTTAAGGTGCTAGCCTCGGGTCCTTCTGCCCACCCCAAGAACACCAGGGACCTAACGACATCATAGTCATGTAGTTTTACTTAATTTAATACTTACTCACTGTGCACTCACTATGTGCCAGATTATGAAGTGATGGGGAATAAATATTTTAATTAAACCATTGGGGTTGGGCTGGGATGTTGCTCAGTGGTAGATTGCTTGTCTTACATGTAGGAGGCCTTAGGTTTGATCCCCATCATTGAAAAAAAAAGACAAAAAAACTACAGGGGTTGCTCAAAGGAGTGATAAATGTAGATATGATTATGTCACCTAGATATATTATACAGAAGTCAGACCAACATTTGAACTTTTTATCTAGTATTCATTACTGCAGTGTTGAAATTGTGTGGAAAATGTACAGACAGATTCCAGAGAAGACCACTAAATATTGTGATAGTTTAAAAAGAAGATTTGTTTTTTTGTAATGGCTTTTTTGAGACAGAGCTGTTTCATCAACCCCAACAAGGAATCCTGTATGCATTAGTAATCACAAATGATTTTTCCCCATGACACTTCCTCTAGACAACCACTAATGTATTTTGTTGTCTCTGTAGGGTTTCTGGTCATTTCATATAAATGAAATTATGTAATATATGACTTCTTGTAACAGGCCTCTTTCTTGTAGCATAATGTTTTAAAAGTTCATATGTGTTGTATCATGTGTCATAATGTCTTTCCTTTTTATGACTGAACACTAATCCATTGTATGTCAAATCATACTATGACTGGTTTCTACCACTTAGGTAAATGAAGAGCTACTCCCTATTAATTGTAGTTCTGCTAGTGGTTCACACTAAGACTCAGAGACAGGAACATAATTTAATTTGCCTTATTTTCTGTACAAGTAATAATCATTTTCTGATGAGAAGGAAAATAAGACTACATCAATGAATCTCAAATGTCTTTTGGTTCAGAATATGATCTTTCTCAGGTTACTACTGCACATTTCAAGGGTCGAGTGTTTCTTCTTGCTACCAACCATTCTTTCCTGTTCTTTGCTCCTAGAAGGAAGTGTGGCATTGGTAAAGGATTAGCACTCTATGGTTTCCTTCTGGCTGACTCTGCCCTCAAGTCCTTCTGAATATCTGAACATCAGATGCCGTGTTGGTTGCACTTGCTGCTGAAGCTTCTGATTCTGGTCAAAGTTGTTGTTTTCCACACTTCACTGAGCTTGTGGATTTGGCCACTGACCTAGTTCTTTGTAGTTGCTTTTGAGTCTGGCTTCTCCTTGTTCTTTGTGCAAGCTGCCTTATTTGTCCCCCTTCTGGTAAGAGTCATGCTGACCCTTGACATCATAACATTTCCTGACTTGCTTGTTTTTTCAATAGATGTCTGGATATTTTTTGAAAAAAAGATAAAAACTTTCCTTCCACCCAGACATAAATATTAAGTTCATTTTATGTAATAAATTTTATTTCCCTTACAGATTATTGATATATGCATGAATTTCTAAATTGTATAGTTTGGACTATTATTTAAGGGTTATGATCTCAAGCAAGCTATGTGAGAAACAGATAAACTTGTGTCTTTCTACAAGTCAATATTTATTGAATCCTAATAAATTCAAAAGCTACATCAGTTTTGGTGGCGTTTGTTCAATAGTCAATATGTACTTCTGTTGCACTTGAGAGTTGTGAGGAAAAGTTTTTTTTTTTACTATGATCTTAATTACTAATATTAACTGTCAGATCACACATTACACTTCACAGTGAGATATAGATTACATAATGGCTAAGAAAGGGTTAAAGCACCTGTAGGGTTCAAAGAGGACTTGGCAAGGCAAAAGCAGAGAAGTTATGTAGATGCAAAGAGAATCACTGCAGGTGGTTAGCTAAGATGTTGACTTAAGGCTCCCATGCACAAAGCAGTTGTGCAGAGTGCTCAATGTGCAGAGCTGTTTCAAGGCATAAGGCTGATTTCATTGAGTCTGGATGGGTGGACAGACAACAATTTAGGTGGATTATGCCAAGCAGGGGGGAACACAGTCAAGAGTTCATCAATCGTTAATCCTTAACACACATACCAGATGGTTTGATGACAGGTTGTGGGTGTCACAGTAACAAAGTGTTAGGTGGGCCTCCTTTATATGATCCAGGTGAGGGACTTAGATCATTCCTTGATCTGGTGTGTTCCAGAAGCTTATGGGCCTGGTTTTTTTGAAATTGTTATGTGCCTGTGTCAAAGTTTTGAGGGCCGGGGTTGAGGGTCCTTGCCTTCACAGGCCAGAGGACCGGCTTGTGAAGCAGGTGACTGATGGGCCAAAGCTGGTATATAAAGTAGGATTTATTAGAGAGAAAGGAAAGGCTACAGCTAGAGAAGTGCAGAGGAGCCCAGAAGCCGGTAGCTGGATGCTCAGGTGAAGGCTGGAATTTTATGGACATTTTAACTCTGGGTTAAGTGGGTTTTTCTTATTGGCCTTGGATTTGTGGGCTTTCTCAGGTGAACTGGTTTAGTTTGCCCTTTTATTGGGGGAGGGGAAACAATCTTGAGAGCATTTTGCTCATCAGCCCTGTGGCAGATTTATCAGATCCTGTATCTTCCTTTAGGATGCAGAAATGCAGTTTATAACTCCCTCTCAGGATGCAGGAATGCAGGCCTCTAACTCATCAGGATGTAGGACTGATATTTCTCTCCATGGGTGTTGGGATACCCATTCATATGCCTTAAGTCTCCAGATCCAAAAAAATGGTTTCCTACACCCAGCATCTATGTGTTCCTGATTTAATGTGATAAGTTCATAGGTAGTAAATTTTTATTGAGTAAGTAGATTATTTGTCAACATGTCTCATGTTTTGTGCTGGGGAGATGTCAGTTTACTTAAACAAAAAAAATATAGAGTCATTCTGCCCAGCATTTGCACTGAAAATGAAGCAAACTGATATTTCAGAAAATGGAGTCAGTCAGAGCAAGACAGAGCCTGAATGCTGCTGTTCTGTATAATATGGAGTCATGAAGAACAGGGCACAGCCTGAATTCCAGCTATATAAATGAAGTTATATAGTATTTATCTTTCTGTTTTTTATTCTTCACTCAAAATTATTTTGGTGAGATTTATCTTTGTTGTTTGATAGGATTATTCATTCATTTTCATTTCTGAAGTGTATCTAGTTGATTTCATTTAGTTATTCATCACTGGGGTGTGGTTTGTGTCATAGAACACATGGCTAGCAAGCTCAAGACCTGAAGTTGAACCCCCACTAGTGTAAAAAATTTTGCTTTAAATAGCCAGTGAAACTAGTGTTGGGTGTGGAGACCTAAGGCAGATGAGTGAGCATTCCATCCCCTGCAGAGAGCAATAGCATTCCAGAATCCTGAGGAGATGGAGGCCTGCATTCCTGCATCCAAAAGGAGAGATACAGGGTCTGATAGATCTGCCACAGGGCAGATGACCAAAATGCTCTCAAAATTGTTCCCTTCCCCCAATAAAGGTGCTAACTATACCAATTCACCTGAGAAAGCCCATGAATCCATGGCCAATGAGAAAAATCCACCTAATTCAGAGTTAAAATGTCCATAAAAACCCCAGCCTTCACCTGAGCAGCAAGCTACTGGCTTCCGGGCTCACTGCACTTCTGTAGTTGTTGCCTTTCCTTTCTCTCTAATAAATCCCACTTTATATACCGGCTTTGGCTCATCAGTCAGCTGCCTCATGAGCCAGTTCTCAGGCATGTGAAGGCAAGGCCCCTCGAAACTGACACTAGATTAGTGCTAAATTAAGTACACATAATGTCAATAGAAATTATGTAAGGAAATATAGGCCCCAAAAGTGACCATGTGGAGAGGAGTGATCTGGCCAAGAGATTCTTTATTGCCGGGTGGGAGAGGGAGAGAGCAGAGAGAGCCAAGAGAGAGAGGGAGAGAGGGGCAGGGGCTTAAATACCCCTCAGTGGGACTCAGCATGATCTGGTTGGTTAGGATCTTATGGTTCATGCTGATTGGAGGTGGGGCAGAAGGAGGACTCAAGCTAGACTTGAGGCAGGACCGTGACCCTGGAAAACAGAAGCTTAAGGGTGCACTAAGAACTGAAACCAATCGGTGCCATTATTGCCAACATTCCTCCATTTTTGTTTGTTAAGGAAGGGGGGGGCATTGTGTTCACTCTGGCTTCTTCGAGCTGGCAAGGGGTGGTGTAGGGGAAGAGAGGGTTAGTTGGCAAACAATGTTGGGGTGCTGAGCCTCATGTTGGCATACACCCAGGCTCCAAAAATGAAGATTTCCTCTTCCCTGAAGTTGACGAAGGTCCCTTGTAGCCATAGGTTGTAAAGAGTCTCGAGCCAATCCTCTGACCTCTGCATGGTGGGTACCAGCCAACTATCCTGGCGTTTTGGAGAGGTTGATATCCCTGGAGGTACAACTGGTTAAATTTTTGATTAGCAATAGCAGACATGCAGTCTAAGAGAAATCTTTGTACTGTTTTTAATGACACAAGGGAGGAAGCTTAAGAATAGGAGAGCAAGATCATAGGCATTAGGATGGGCATTGGCCAGGAGAATCACTGTGAAATGTTGTTCCCTAGACAACTTCAAGAGTCCTCCAACTCCCTTCTCCATTTTCTAATTGTTTCTTGAGAGCAGAGTCTGTTGGAGGCAAGTTCTTCTAAGAGAAATGGGTGACCATACATTGTCTAAGACCCAAATAGGAATATTAGGAGGAGCATAAAAAGGTGTCTGTTCAGGGATCTAAATTCTGCAAAATCCTATAACTGCCAGGAAAACTGTAAGCTGTCTTATGGTATGGGGGTTGGGAAACAGAAGATTGGGTTGATGCATTTATGACTCAGGGAGTGAGTCTGTCCCCTTAAGGCCACACCTAGGTAGGTGACCTGTGGGAGGCAGGGGCTGTCAGGATTTAAATGTAACACTCTTGGATAAAAGAGAGCTTTAGCTCATTATTTTATATAAATTGACACTTTTAACTTTTTAAATGTTTGTACCATATTTAGATAAAGTATAACATAACACTGTTACAAGGTGGTCATTTAAGACACATAAGCAAATATGTAAATGAACTCTGATTTAGTAGTACTTAAAGCTTGACAAGATCAGCAGAAAACACAAATAATTTCTGTGATAAAATCTTTCTCTGTAATGGTTTTTTGTAGATGTTACTCAGAGCAGAACAATATTAAGATAACCTTGTTATTTCATAGACATAGAGGATTTGATTTTAGTTTGACATGACCTTAAAAATCTTTTAGGCAACTCTTAGATTACATTCAACTTTAACTTTATCACCCACCAAAGCTTTTATTATACACTTTTCAAACTTACTCAGACCTTCACACAACATACTAAACCCTTTGATGGTCTGTCCTTATCCTTCCTATTTGAAACAATCTTTAGGACAAACCCTTCTTTCCAAAATCCCTTCTCATCCAAAAAACCATTCCTTTTTCCTTTAACTTCTCAAAAATACATTTATTGCCTATCTATATCCTTTCCAGTTGTTTACTTTGTAACTTATATTTTAAAATTAACTTTTATAAGAATTTTAAATTTATTTTAGGGGCTGGAGCAACTGATTAGTAGCCCTTATTGTTTTTAGGAGTAGACATAAGGCCTCATGGTCCCTCAGGCTTGAGGTGATATTGTTTTAGGTGTGGAAACTGTGAGGGATCCCTGAGTTTTATTTGAATAGGAAGGGCCATCTTGGCTCACCCTACCCTCATCTCATCAGTCCACACTGTGGAATCTCTTTGTTCCTGAAGGAGGGGGCAGCAGATTTAGCTGCCTGGGGGGGAGGAGAATTTGAGCTTTTAATTGAGATAGTAAATCCCGTCCCAGCAGGGGCACTGGAGTTTTAGGTACTATGAGGAAAGAGTGACAGAAGAGGAGGTCTCCCCAAGAGCAGGCCAGAGGCCAGGTAAACTAGCGCTCTAGGGGCTAGCCAGACTTGCCCCGAACGATAACTTTTGTCATTGGACCGGGGACCAGGAGAAAAAGGTAAAACAGAGAAACGGGCTCCACTGTCTAGGAGGAAAATGACCTTTTGTTTTTCTGCCATTATGGCTCCTCAACATTAATGCCAAGAAGTGGAGTGTGGCCAGGAGGCTTGGACCCATCAATCCATAGGAGGAGGCACCTCGTCTTCCATCTGGTGACGGGGGGGGCACTTAGACTTTCAGTGGTTACCCTTGCAGAGGGCAGTTCCTGGTTGGGGGTGGGACTGTCTCCCAGGCTGTTCCCCTTAAGCATTCTCTGCAGAAGTGCCCCTCCTGCCCACCACGGTAGTAAGTTCAGGATACAGGCCCCAGTTGGGTGGGGCCCTCTCTGAGAGCAGCAATGAGGCCATGGTGTCTCTTATCTTTTTCTCTTCTGTTAATAAGGTCCCAGACATACAGACATAGACGTAAATACAGACATGGCTAGCTGTATTACTTGGTTCAATGATTTTTCCCTTCAGCCACAGTCTGAGTTTTTATGAATATCTGGGGCTGACTGTTAGAAATTTATCTTTGAGGAGAACCTCTCTCACCTGTGACTCTGAGTCCACCGTGGTATGCTTTCTGATAGGTTGTTGCTGTAAAGTAAAGTTGTTATTTTACATTGACACCTGACACTCTGGAGAGCAAATCTCTGAACTGTTCTGGGCCTCAGTTTCCTCACTTGAAGAATGAGGGATCTGGTCTAGGTTAAACTATGTTTTTCCACTATGAGATGGCTAAAGTGACATTAATGCCACTTATCTTCTTTACCATTTTTATTTATTTATTTTTTTTAGTAATGCTGGAGAATTGAACCCAGGGCTTTGCACATGCTGGGCAGACATTCTCCCATTGAGCTATTTCTTCAGCCCCAAATATTATTATTATTATTTTCTACTTTGGCTGGACTGGGCTTGAACTCAGGACTTTCTGCCTGTAAAGTGGCACTCTACTGCTTGAGCCATATAATCATTTCCAACCTGAGTGGCCTGGGCCAGAACCCATTGCTTTTCTAATGAGAGAAATTTGTATAGGGAACCTCAGTTTACTTTTTTTTTTTTTTTTAACTTTTATAGAAAAGGTCTAATTGGAGTATGGTATTGTAATTTAAGGAGCCCTGTGAAGGCCACTTCTCTTGGTCACCCAAGGCATACTGAGGCCAGGCCTCAGTACAAAGCTTCCAACATCTACCAGCCAAAGACTGGAAGATGCAGGTCCCATCTAGAAAGAACAATATGTTAGGATCTGTCTTTTAGCTAACAGCAGGCAGTCTCTTTAATAAAGTCTACCTTTTTAACAAAGAAATCATTTGTAAAGTTAGAGAAGGGCACTCAGAGGGCATTTCAGGCCAATAACAGTGCCATACGGGACAACTAGTGTTAATATTTGGAGGGAAAAATTTATGCTGAGATCAAAGGTATAGAAAATTCTAAATGAGAAATTTAGAGACCACAGTAATGTCCATTTTGTTATTTCTGGAACTATAACCTTGAGCTAACAATTGACTTACAAGGGTCTGATGCCCTGAGGTGTCCTGCCCTGGGAGGCAGGACCGTGACCCTGGAAAACAGAAGCTTAAGGGTGCAGTAAGAACTGAAACCTATCAGCGCCATTATTGCCAACAAATTATGTATAAATGCACATAATTTCAATACTATTTTACTTCAATATAGCTATATTTCCACCCTCCTTTAAACTATTATTGCCATATATGTCTACAGATGTTACAAACCCCACATTCACATGGTGTAATATTTTTTATATCATTTTATAATTTTTTAAAGAAAATGAGAGAAGAAAGGAGAAAATGTTATTTATTGTATCTTTTATATTGATCCCCCAAATTTAATTTTCCAGAGCTTCTCCTATGGATTCTAGTTACTGTCTGGTGTCATTTGCTTTCTGTGAAATAGTTCCATTCTCTAGCACCTTTGCATTTTATTGTCATATATTAATATTGTGTCTATAAGGTATGAGGTCAATGATGTTTTAAGAAATGTTCTCTTAAATAAGAAAATTAAAAAGAACTATTTATAGTTCTGTCTATATTTATTAATATAATTACCTATACTGTGGTCTTTATCTCTTATGTTGATTAAGCATTAACAATTTGCATTACTTCCCTTCATCTGAAGAACTTACATTGAAATTATGTGCAAGGCAGATCTTCTGAAACTGATTCTCTGTCATTCATATGGATTGACTCCATTTAACCTTCTGAGAGGGAACCTTTTTGAACAGCTTTGTTTAGAGAAAGCATTAAAGGGGAAAAAGAATAAATGTGGCACACCATGTGAAGGACACCCCAGGTCATGAAGAGCACCACAGGCTGGTGATAGAAGAGAAAACCTGACTGACCAGGAGGAGGCCGTGCTGAATGGTAGGAATCAGAATTGTACCTTAGTTGTCATTCATGGAATAAGATTTTAATAGTACATTGGTTTGCTAAAGCTGCCTTAACAAAGTGTCTCAAGTGCAAAATCAAAGTTTCAGCAGGGTTGGCTACTTCTGAAGGCTGTGAGGGGAAAGTTTGGGCTTCTCTCATTGTCTTTCATGTCTTTCATTGTCTATCATGTCTTCATGTGCACATGGCCTTCTTTGAGTTTGGTAAATTTCTTCCTTTATTAAGACTGAAGTTATATTGGATTAGGGTCCAGCCTATGAAACTCATTTTAACTTAATTACCTCTGTAAAGACCCTATCTTCAAATAAGGCCACGTTTCATGATAGTGGGTACTAGGACTGTAGCAGGCAAATTTGTTTTTGGAGAAGGGATGCAATATATTCTGATACAACCTGTCTTTTTGGATACTTTTTTCTGAGATCTGATCGTTGGGTTATTTAACGTATATGTCAAAACCACCAGTTCTCTCATTTCTCCCCTATCTGCCCCAAATTAGGTACACCATTTATGTTACCTATCCTATCACTAGAATTACTTGGTTGAATAAATCAGTGTTTAAATGTAGCTTCTATAAGCATGCATCATTTTATATAGCAGGAATATCAATGATACCAGAGTTTCAGACACCAGGATCAAGTTCCTGAGCTTCCACATACCAGGTCCTGCCACTCATCCCTGAATGCCAAATAAAGAGGCATGGTGAAGGCAGAAAAGGGAGCCTTATTGTGCAGCCTGGGATATGCTGTGGGAACAAGCAAAGTAAGCACTCAGCCCATCTTCAGCTACCTTTGTTGTGCAGACATAAGTTGTAGGTTTAAGTAGACATTGAAGTAGGACAGGGGACAAAGCTATGCATAGTTAAACATTTCCAGTCACAGAATGTAGTCTGGTTTATCATTATCTCAGTTCTTGTCTGGGAGAGGTTCCAGAGTTGTTATCTGAAATCAGGCAGGTGGTCCTTCCAAAGGAGGGTCACTGTTGGAGGTAGTTTCAGTCCCTTGTCATAAAGATTTTATTGATTATTCCTTTCCTTCATTGATTCCAATGTGACTGCAGAGAGAATGGCGCAGAGCAAAGACAGATGCAAAATGGAGGACAGATGCCATTCTTTTCCCCTGCTTTCAGTTAATTTGAGGGCCTAGCTAAAGAGTCAGTGCTTTTCAGCAAAAGCGTTCCCCTTACAATTCCTCCATCAATGAGGGAATTAGGGTTTCTTGGTCATGATAAATTAGTACAGGAGAAGGGGACAAATAACAGCTCTAGTATATAAGCCTCAAACTAGAAACACCATTTTCAAACTAAATACAGAGGGAGTAAAAGTCAGAAGACATCCAAAATAAACTATAAAGAGGAACCCATTTTAAAATAACTCCATGAGCATAGACAACTAAAAGATATGTTTGGAGTCTGCAGAAAAAGTCATTTTTGTCTCTACTTAAATGGAAGGCCTTGGACAAAAATATGAATTTACCTTTTGTCAGAGGTTCCTGCAAGGGCTTGAATGTCCACTAGCCATTCATAAGAACACTTCTTTAAAACCTCTTGTTTTTAGTAAATTTTGCTAGGTCCGGCACATGTGACTCCATTTGGGTTGTGATAGCTTTCCACCCTTGTGTCCAAACTATTTGAACAGTTTACACTGAAGGTTCTTCCAAACACCGTTCTGGTTAACAAAAATCCCATACTGCCAGGATTAGGTTTTTCCCAGATGGTTGATCACCTGTAAGGGGGAGCAACAGGCAGGTCACTTAGGAGTCGGTGCAAATAAGACCTATTTGGCCAAATTGAAAGAAATTGTGAGGTTTAGAAAAAGTGGTCCTTAAGTAGGGCTCACCTGGACAAACAGCCAACAAAAGCAGACTCATTTGACAAATAATTTCATTTTCACAGGTTTGATTGGAAATGCTCCAGAGAAGGACCCAGACTGTGAATGAAAGGCTTAGAGTAGGCATGGTTAAGATACTGAAAAGCAGTTTAGCAATTTTCAGAACATCCATTGTATAAGCATTTTAGGATAATAATTATGACTGACAGCAACACTAAGTGTTCCTTGTTATAATTAGGAACACAGGGACACAAGCCTGAAAAAGACTAGCATCACCAAAGATTTTAATTTGGTGAATATCTACATGATAAAGGTTTCTTTCTAAGCTTTGCATTTCTGAAGGTTTATATATTTGGAGAGTATAAATACATTCCAAAGAGCCAACAACAATTAGCTTCACAGTTACATAGATGTCAGATATACATATTAATTTAGTTTTTACCCTTGGAGTAAAGTTTAGAATTTTTGGCTAGTTAAGACACTAGGTGCACAGCATTTATAAAAGTCAAAATTTTAGATCTCTTACCACAAGTTTAGGGGTACAGTGCCAGTGATCCCAAATAGCCTTATTTTCTAATATATAACGACATCTCTATAACATTCATTTGGTTAAGACAAATGATCATAGGCCAGATTTTAAATAGCATGATTGCCAAAAAACATGTTTTTTTCCCCCCCTGAATGTTACTGATTACAAATAGCAGAAATGTCAAAAGTTTTATTGACCAGGTTTAGATGTAATGCATTTTAATAAAACAGAGCATTAGTTGGTCATTTTACATGTAATAAACTCACACAGTTTTAACTCTACAATTTCTTGTACAATATTTAGTGTCTAGACACAGAGTGCTTAATAAGTGTACAATATAGTACACTTACTGAGTTAGAATAGTTGTTTCATCAATAATTATAAGGGCATCATTTAAGAGACCTTTACATGAACAGATATTTAAATGAACTCTGATTCAGTTAAGGTGTACTTTCCTAAGTAGTCAAAAGCTTGACAAGATCAACAGAAAACATGAGCAATTATTTTGATAAAATTTTTCCTTTAAGCAGTTTCTTAACAAATGTTATTAAGAGCAGAACAATATTAAGACAGCCTTGTTATAGACATAAAAAATGATTCTGTTTTATATCAGTACACTAAGAAGTTCTTTAGGCAAGTTAAAAATTATGGCCAATTTACTTTTGATAAGAGTTAAGGCCTTCCTAATTTGCCTTTTTAAAATAATTTTTATGAAATATTGAATTTAGGCAAAATTTTGTTTCTTTTCCCAATAAAATAAAATACTCTTATTAACCTTATATTTTAATTTAGACCCTTAAGAAAAGCAATATCAATCTTTTTTTCTACATAACAGCCATTTACAAAACAGATTTATTAATACATCCAATTATAAAAGAGTTGAATGCAAATTACGTTTGTGACAAAATGAAGTAGAGTAATGTTACTGTCTGAGTTATGGACCCATGCTCTCACACACAGACTGGAGGGATTAAGAGAGGAGTTCAACTTTCTTCTAAGATTTTCTTTATTTCCTACAAATGCCCCATGTTTTTAAAATTGGGACCTCAGTATTCTAGGTTATGGCATTAGCTAAAAGACGAAAGGACAAGTCTCTTTCTGGTTTCTGCTCTGGATTCAATAGGCATTTGGGTTTTTATGATTATGAGGGACCCCTTCCCTGAAATTAACCCCTGAGGGGCTAATTCATTCTTTACCTTTTCCATGCTAAGATCACCAGATATCACCAGTTTCAAAGGAGATATAAACCCTTTCACCACAACAGTTTGCCCCTTTGCTTGGCATACAGATTCTTTTTCAAAATCAGGCTCTTCAAAGCAATTACAAAAACCTAATTTTTGGTACAAATAAAGAGGGTGGCTAGTGTCAGCCATATCTGATAAGAACTGCCCCTTTCCACCATTCTGCAGCCTGAGCTGCAGCTGGTCTCATCCCTTGCAGAACAAAGCCCACTGTCCCTTACCTCCTGCCACCTCCCTTTGCCCGTCCCTAGCCCTTGCTTTCTCCCAAATGCTACTTAAGGCCAGACCTGTCAAGAGAAGCCACTGTGCCATTTTTCTCAGCCAGCCAGCCTGCTTATTAAATTTTTGGACATGAGATACCTCTCATGAGCCTCCTTGGTGTGTGGTGTGCGGCATTTTCCTAACATTTTGGTGCTGAAACCCGGACCAGGTGAGCTTCCGACATTGAATTTGCTCTCCCAATCAGTAAATTCAGGCCCTCCTGATATATGCTGCACTCCTAAGCTTACTTTGGCCACAAAGCAGACATCCCCTATATAAGGGTGCCTGGCTGGGGGATTATACAAGCCTGCCAAACCCACGTAGGTGGGGCTGCCTTCCTTAAGCCTGGATAAACTTTCTGGGATTTCAGCTGCTTTGCCAGGACCCCTGATCCCAGAATAGTGCCACCATCACCACTTTTGCTCACAGGGAACCTCCTCAAGGCCAGTGCGCTCCCATTACTCGCCCACCACTGGTTGATTTCCTCGGTCCTCCCTTGGTGAGTTCCCTTGCACTCTCATGCTGCGAGTTGTGGTTGTCTCTCTCTCTTGGTTGGTCAAAATCCCAGTACTACGTCCCAGCTCACTCCCCCCAGGAACGGGGTTCCTGGGGCATGGACGATCCTCTCGGTGAAGACATTCCCTTAAGGTACTCCACTCCTCTGTTTTGTTCAGGAAAGCAATATCTTGGGGATGCCCACCATATTCTTCTTTGGACTGGGTCTCACCATGGGGACTGTACCTTCCAAAATTCCCTCAGACGTTCCTCTGGGCTGCCTACTGGCCAACCTCGAGCCCTTATGGCTCTCACCTGATCTCAAAGTGCAAAAACTCATTTTTCTTTCTAATAAGGCTTAGCCACAATATCACTTGGACAATGACTCAAAATGGCCAGTTAACGGCATGCTTGACACTAACATTCTCAGGGATCTCTATAACTTCTGTGAATGCACTGGAAAGTAGAAGGAGATTCCCTATGTCCAGGCCTTCTCTTATCTCTGCTCTAAACCTCTCTCTCTACCCCTTTCTGCCCTGCCCATGTCCTTCTGGCTACAAAGACCCTAACTACCCTCCCTGACTCCAATGCTTTCCCTTCTTTTGATCCCACTGATGAGCCTCTGCCCTATCAGACATGGGCTGCCATTGTTCAACCATTGTCCTCCGCCCCTCCTTCTGCTGCTCCTCCTGTCCCTCCTTCCACCGCTTCTTCTGCCGCTTCCCCCACCCCTCCTCCCACCCCTTCCTCCACTCCTCCCTCCACTTCCCCTTCTCCCTACCCTCCTACCAACTCAGAATCACCAGATCCCCTAAGTCCCCAACACACTTTCTCTCACGGACCCCTCAGCCAGCTGGTTTCCCTCTACACCCTCTGAGAGATGGCTGGCACTGAGGGTATCATGTGAATTCATGCTCCCCTTTTTCTCACAGACCTGTCTCAAATTAAAAAATGCCTCAGTTCCTTCACCACTAACCCTGACTCTTATATTAAAGAATTTCAATATTTGGCCCAATCTTATAGCCTCACCTGACATAACATTTATACCATCCTCTCCTCAACCCTCCTTCCAGAAGAGACGAAGGGTCTGGATGTGGCTAAGACACATGCAGGTGAGATTCACTGTACCACCCCTGCCCACCCCATGGGAACATTGGTGGTTCCAGAGACAGAACCCTATTGGGACTACCAAACTAATGACACAAAGTCCAGAGACCAGATGGTCACCTGCCTAATGACAGGGTTAAAGAGGGCTGCCCAAAAAGTTGTTAATTTTAATAAACTCAAAAAAATTAAAAAAAAAATCCAACCAGTTTCTTGTCCTGACTCACAAAGGCACTATGATGCCATACCAAAGTTGATCCTCAAACACAAGACAGGACAATTATTCTTATGACCCATATTATCTCCCAGTCAGCCCCAGATATAAGAAAAAAGTTAAAATGACTAGAAAATGGTCCTCAGACTCCACAGGCTGAAATTCTAAATGTGGCTTTTAAGGTTTATCATTACCATGAGGAACAGCAAAGGGCTGATAAGGAGAGGGGAGATAAGGCCAAATATCAAATGTTGGCCCAAGCCCTTTGACAAAACCCCTCAGCTTCAACTCACAAGGCCAGGGAAAATCCCAAACACCTCCCAGCCCATGTTTTTAGTGTGGCCTTGAGGAACACTGGGCCCACCAGGACCATGCCCACCAGGACCATGTCCTAAGTGCAAACAGGAGGGCCACTGGGCGAGGGACTGCCCCTCCACCTCTCAAGGTGGGGGGCTTAGACCCCTTCAGTATTCCTCCTCCCTAACTGATTTTCTAGGACTAGCAACCATGGCAGAAGACTGACGGAGCCCAGGACTCCCTGGCCCAACAACCATAACTTCAAGGGAGCCCAGGGTAACGGCCATGATTGACAGTAGGCCTATCTCTCTCCTCCTAGACACTGGCACCACTTTTTCTGCCTTGCTGGAGTTCTGGGGACCTACCAAGCTTTCTTCAACCTCCATAGTCAGGATGGAGGGAGTTCCTACCCAGCCCTTAATGACCTTTCCCTTAACTTGCATACTGGGAGATATCTTCTTTACCCATTCCTTCCTAGTGCTACCTAATTGTCCCACTGTACTCTTAGGTAGAGACATTTTAACAAAGTTTCAGGCCACCCTCACCTTACATCCATCCCCACAAAAGCTGCAACCCATCAACCCTTCATCTCCATCCTCATGGTCCCTCCTCACCTTCATAGGTGCCTTGCTTCCACAAGCTTCTCCCAACTCCTTGCCCTTATTGGCAACATTGATGGACCCCATTGTAAGGGATCTCAAAAACCCCTCTGTTGCCTCACATTATGAACCAGTTGTCATTACTCTCAAAGATCCTTCTACTTTCCCAAACCAATATCAATATCACCATACAGGGTCTAAAGCCTATTATCTCCGAGCTTCTTGCTAAGGGCTTGCTTCGCCCAACTCACTCTCCCTACAGTACTCCTATTCTACCTGTAAAAAGGCCTAATGGGTCTTACTGGTTGGTACAGGATCTCCACTTGATCAATGCAGCTGTGACTCCTATACACCCAATGGTGCCCAACCCCTACACTCTCCTGTCTCTCATCCCCAGTACCACCACCCATTTCACAGTCCTAGACCTAAAGGACGCTTTCTTCCTATCCCAGTCCACCCATGGTCCCAAGGCCTCTTTGCCTTTACCTGGACTGACCCAGACTCTTATACTTCCCAACAATTGACTGGACTGTTCTACCTCAGGGGTTCTGGGACAGTCCCCACCTCTTTGGCCAAGCCCTGGCTAGGGACCTCCTTACCCTCCATCTCTCCCCAAGTAAAATCCTACAATATGTCAATGATCTTCTACTCTACAGCCATTCAGTCAAGGATAGTCAACAACACACCACCCTCCTGCTTAATTTTCTGGGAAAAAAGGGATACCATGTGTCCCCTAGCAAGGCTCAACTGTCTCTTGCCCAGATGACATACCTGGGCCTGTCCATCACCACAGATCATAAGGCCTTATTAGTCTCTCTCCCTGTCCCCCCCACCAAGGCTGAAATTCTCTCTTTTCTTGGCCTGGCAGGTTACCTCAGAGCCTGGGTACCCAACTTCAGTCTAATGGCCAAACCTCTATATGAGGCATTCAGGGGCCCCATCCAAGAGCCCCTGGACCCCTCTCAGCCTGTGTCAGGCTATTTCAAGTCTCTCTTACAAGCCCTGTTACAAGCCCCAGTGCTTCACCTGCTGGACCTCACCTTTTCTCCTTTATGTTTCTGAAAGGCAAGGGTTTGCCCTAGGAGTTTTAGGGCACAACATAGGGCCCTCCTTTGCTTCAGTAACATACCTCTCAAAACAGTTAGACCTCACAACCAGAGGGTGGGCCCCATGCCTTAGGACCCTGATGGCTGCCACTCTCCTAATTCAAGAAAGTAAAAAGCTCACCTTTGGGTCCCTCCTTACTGTTTATTCTTCCCATAGCCTCTCAGAGTTCCTTACTTATAAGGGACTTCACTCCATGCCCCCCTCTCTTATCCTGTTCCTTCAGATGGCCTTGGTTGAGGACTCCACACTATCTTTCATTTCATGTTCTCCACTTAATCCGGCTACTCTTCTTCCTCTCTCTCGAACTCTATCTAGATTAGACAAAACTCTTGCCCCTAGCCCTTCTCTGCCTCCGGGCCCTCATGCTCAGCCCCTTCAAGCTCCTCTATTGTGGCCAGTTCCTCCCTATCACAGTTCAGCCAAGTTCCCCAACATTTCTCCCACTCCTCTCAATCCTCTCCTTACTTTTCTTCACTCTTTCCTTTGGTCTTATGCTCACGACCAGCTACCATAGCCCTCTGACACTACTAAAATGCCTCCCATTCTCCAAATAGGAGATCTTGTGTATCTGAAAGGCACTGCTACACCCAGTCATCTAACAGAAAAGTAGAGAGGTCCATTTAAGGTCATACTTACCACACCTATAGCTGCAAAGTTAGCAGGATTCCCTTCCTGGGTACACATACAAAATCTAAAGTTGGCAGATCCACAAAAGATCTACCAATTCCTCCTTACAGGACCAACAAAAGTAAAGATATCCTGCTTCCCTAAGGTTTCACACCCACTGAGACTCCCAAGAAATAAAATAAAAACCTCTCTATCCCTGCCCCCACCTCTATGCCCCAAAGCTCTAAGTGCCACCCCCCTTTGATGTCTATACCTTTGTGGGAACCTGACCCAGACCAATACTCACTTCCCTCCTACACCTGCAATTACACCTCTGTCCACTACTCTTCCAGAGCTAGTTTCCTCAAGTTCTGTCACTCTAATGTCTCTATAACTACTCAAACCTTCCCACCCTCTGGACCATACCTCTGGCACAATGGTTCCTTACACACCTGTATAAATGCCACTGGTCCAGGCCCCTGCCTTTCATTAATAATAGTTCCCCAACTTACTCTGTATGGAAAGGCTGAATTCCTCTGGTTATACTTGCCCCGACAACCACAAGCTGCCTTCCTACCCATTATGGTTGGGATTACCCTAGCCTCCTCCATCGCTGCCACTGGGTTTACAGGTGGAGCCCTGGGCCATACTGTCATCTCTGCAAAAGATTTTGAGGGGCACCTACATGTCACTCTTAAATCAACCTCAGTTTCTCTAGCCTCCCTTTAATGACAACTTAACTCATTAGCTCAGGTTGCCTTACAAAACAGCAGGGCCCTAGATCTCTTACCACTGAGAAAGGAGGCACTTGCCTTTTCCTCTGAGGGCAATGCTGTTACTACATTATTAAGTTAGGCCTAGTGGAACAAAATATTGATACCCTGTCTCACTTAAGCAAAGAAATCCAACTTCACAGGACTAAAAACTCCCCCATCCTAGACTGGACTCAATCCCCTCTGCTTTCTTGACTACTGCCTTTCCTAGTGCCCATTATGGTTGTCTTTATCCTCCTGAGCATTCTCCCCTGCATTATAAAAACTTTACAAAATTTTTTACTAGATCGCATATCTGCAGCCAACAACCAAAGATTCAATCAACTCCTCCTCCAAGGATATCAACCTCTCCAGGCCACTGAGGGGACCCCCATGCTAACACCTATGAAGACACCAAACTCTAAGGACTCCACCTGAGAACATGTGCTGCTCCCCCACCAACTGGAAGCAGCCAGAGATTCAAACTGTGCCCCAACACTTTTCCTCTCCCTCTCTCTTTAAGAAACAAAAAATGGGGGAATGATAAGAACTGCCCCTTGCCACAATTCTGCAGCCTGAGCCACAGCTGGTTTCATCCCTTGCAGAAAAAAGCTCCACTGTCCCTTACCTCCTGCCACCTCCCTTTGCCTGTCCCTAGCCCTTGCTTTCTCCCAAATGCTACTTAAGGCCAGACCTGCCGAGAGAAGCTGCTGCACCATTTTTTCTCAGCCAGCCAGTCTGCTTATTAAACTTTTGGACATGAGATACCTCTTGTGAGCCTCCTTTGTGTGCAGTGTGCAGCGTTTTTCTAACAATATCCTTTTTCTGGAGGAGGATATGGGATGTCAGTTCTGCACCCCCAACTAGACTACCTAAATTTACTTTAAAAAATTTTGCTAATAACAAAGTTGTTATAGCCCAAGGTAAACTATTATTAGAGATTACTTAAAAGTGCCCTCTAGGAGTAAATCTAAAATAATGTGAGCTAAACCTAACATTAGCAGACCCCAGAACTAGGCCTTAAAAGACACCAACTGCAACATTGATATTTTGAAACATTTGTGTAATTTAAACTAAGTTTGAATTTCTGCAGTGTGTCTAGCAGGGAAACTTGAATTTTGTGTTGGTCTTCAGCAGGAAAGGGATAGTACATAATACCAAAACAGGAACTTTAAGGAGATCGGCTGTGGTTTACTTAAAAAAAGGACCTGAACATGTTTTGTTGCCACCCTAAGGAAATTCTAACTTACACCTTTAGTTTAAAAGGCTTTTCTGAGAGGACACTCTAACCAATTTTGTGTATGTTATTAGTCGTGTATTTATGGTTGACTTAATTGAGGCTAAGATTCTAAAGGGTGCAAGGCTGCAACAATAGTCTTGTTAGAGATTTACTTTTGCTTCAGTCATCAAGATAATCCTCTAAAAACATGAGTTAGAAAATAGCATTGGGCTCATTTTATGTACACTGAAATTGATACTTTTTTTGTCATGCCTAGTTTAAACCTTTTTTGTACATGTATGTGTGTATATAAGCATTTTCTGCTGGCATATTGAGAAACCCTAAAACAATGCAAATGTGGCTATCTTCGATAAAAGAGCCAGAGAAAGCAAGAGAAAAACATCATGTGTGGCTGGCTGCCCAGGCCCAATGACCTTCCCGAAATGTCCAGCACCTTCCTGCATTACCCCTTCACAGTCATTTTTTCTAATGCAGTCCCCCTCAAGCCTCTCTTTTCCCACCACAGGGTGCTTAAAAACCCCAGCCTGTAAGAGAGCCATGCTCTCCCCACTCTCAGAGTGTTACTCTGATGGCTGAGGGCACCTCTCAGGTCTCCTCTCCCTAATAAAGACCTGCTGCTTGCAAAGGTTGCAGATTCTTTCTCAGTCTCTCTCTCTCTTCATTTTCAAAATTCTCTTAAACTGCTGCTGTAAGGTTAATGTGGTATTCAAGGTTAACCAAAAAAAGTGGGCTTTCCAGAGGTAACTTTAACTTTTAAAACACAGGACTAAAATGAAATTTATTTTTCAATAAAGCTATACAAATGTGCTTAAATATATGTAGACAAATGATCTTAACATATCTTCATTCTATTAAAGTTTTAATTTGGATCCTTCTCTGAAAATAATTGGGTCAGTTCACAAATGTGTTCTTATATGTTGTTATTTAGAGAAATAAGATTGCTTTCTTCCCGGGTCTTATATTGAAATATAAGACTACAAGTACTTTATCTTATTGGAAAAATTCATTTAAATTCTTAATTATTTAAAGAAATCAAAAGGTTTTGGCAAGTAAAAAAGAGAAAATGGTATTGGACATATTTTGAAAAAAAATTAAAGGTAAAAAATAGATTTTAAATGAAGGATATTATTAGATAAGATTTGTCAAAAAGGCTTTTTCCAAAATAAAAAGGGACAAAACCTCAATGTTCAAAAGGTAGCAAAATAAATGAGTAAGTCTTAAGTATATAAAAGACGGAACTCATAAATTCATATGTGATTAACATGGCTGTAATTTAAAAGGTTATCTAAGTAATTTCCTAAAGTCAGAATTTAGTGAACTAATGTAAAGTTAGCATCTAATTCTGTCTTAAAAATATTCTGTTCTTAGCAATATTTGTTGAAAAGTGACTTATAAGAGAGGTTTTATATTTTATCAGGACAATTAATTTCTTGTGGAATTCATCAGGTTTTTGACTATTTAGGAAACTGAGTCCTAACTAAATCAGTTCATTTAAGAATCTGCCATTTTCAAAGATTTTAATACATTTAACACTAATAAGATGTGGGAGCTATATGTCTAAACTTCTTTTAAATACTGCACAAAAGTTCACAGGGTTAGAGGTATATGAGTTTAATGCAATGTAACCAGCACTGCTCAATAGAAAACAAGCGGGGACACTGGCAATCTCTCCCTAAGCTTGTAAGAGGTCTAAAAACTTTGATATTTGTTAATTGTGCACACCTATTATCTTACCTAGCCAAAGAGTCTACATTCTACTCCAAAGGTAAAAATCTACATTACATATAAATGACATCTGTGTAGCTGTGATGCTAATTAGACAGCTAATGGTTGCTGTCTTTAAATGTTAAATGTACTTGTGTTTTCTAAGTATATGTTTACTAAAATTAAAGCAGTGCCTCTCAATTAAGAAATGGACATTGGTCACCCATAAAGTATCTCATTAATAAAAAGCACATGTAAGTTATTTAAAATTCATTTACTCTAAAGGCAAAATTAAAAGGGGAATTTATTCTATTAATAAAATGTATATTAAGTCATTTTTTATTCAAGCAATAAGAATAGCTTAATAGTATTAATTAATACTATCAACCATAATCATTAACCTAAAATGTTATATGCAATAAAAATTGTTTTGCCAATTGCTAAATATTTTAAAGCATTCTAATAATGACTGTTCTAAGTGTTTTGTCACCTGCAGTTTGGATCCTTCCTAAGGCTTTTACAATCAAACTCATGAAAAACATCTCTAGCAAGTACTTACTTCTCAAACATTTATTTAAATGTTTGCTCTCATTATTTTTTTTGTAAGTGAAGATTTTTTTTATTTGTGGAAACAGCTCTAACTTAAATAAAAAATCATACAGTTCTAAACATACTATTGTCTTTAAACTTGTTAAGACAATGATCAAAATAAATTTAAATATGATAAAGTACAAAAAATTCAGAATAATAAAAGTGAAATTTAAAAATATCATCTCTCATGTCATACAAATTAGAAGCAACAGATACACCAAAATAAGGTGCTTTGTTCCACAAGCACAGCCTTTCAAAAGGTCAACCTCAGACCAGCTCAATCACATTCCTGTGTAACCAAAGTGAGAAACACATCACACTGTGGGCAGTGCTCACTGTTCACTTTGAGGACTCAAGAAAAAAGCCAGACAAAATCTCCAATATCTCTGGAGAAATTATAAAAAGATTAGAAAGCATTTAGGCAGTAGGCATTTATGCAGTAAATAGAGTGTTAACAGAGTAATCAGGCACCATTATGTTGTCCAACTAATTAATTAATTAATTATCTCAGTCATTTATTTTTTACTCCATCCCTCCTACCACCCATTGTTCGACAGTTTTCAGTACATATCATTATGTCCTCTATCTGCAGAGATGTAATGCATTTCAATATTGTTGACTCTCTATCATTCTCTTTTCCTTTCCCTCCTCCAGGATTTGTTGTTCTTTGTGCTCTTGATAATACTCATCTTAACTAGGGTGAGATGAAATCTTAGTGCAGTTTTGATTCACATTTCTTTTATGGCCAGGGAAACCGAGCACTTCTTCATGTATTTATTATCTATTCATAATTCTCCCTTTGAAATGTGCCCATTTGCTCGCTGGGTTATTGATTCCTTAGAGGTTGAGTTTTGTGAGCTCCCCATGAATTCTGGATATTAGTCCCTTATTGAATTGCAAAGATTTTCTCCCATTCTGTGGGCAGTCTATTAAATCTAGTGACTGTTTCTTTTGCTATGCAGAAGCTTTTTACTTTGATGCATTCCCATTTGTTCAGCATTTTTCTTATTTGCTGACCCATTGGAGTTCTATTTAGGAAGTCGTTGCCTATGCCAGTATGTTTCAATATATTTCCTACTAGTTTCTGAAGCTTCAAAGTTTCAGTTTCTTATATTAAGGTCCTTAATCCAATTTTTTATTCATTTATTCTCATGTGCATACATTGTTTGGGCCATTTTTCCCTCCTGCCCCCTACCCCTCCCTCTCCTCCCACACCCCCCTCACATCCAGGCAGAATTATCTCTAATTTTCTTGAAGACAGAGTATAAGCAATAATAAGAAAGACAGCATTTTTGCTAGTTGAAATAAGGATAGCTATACAGAGAGATTCCTAGCATTGCTTCTACGTACAAATGTGTTACATTCTAAGTTGATTCATCTCTAACTGTCCTTTCTTCTAGTTCCTGATCTCCTTTTCATATTAACTTTTGTCGCTATAAAGTTTCTGTATTAGTTCCTTTGCAGTGGGGACATCACATACTATCATGTTTTGGGTTTTTTACTTTCCCCATACCTCCCGTGTGTGCTCTCCCCTTATCATGTGCCCCAAATCCAACCACATTGCTGTATTTGCCCTAGTTCTAAAGTATGCATATGAGGGAGAACATACGATTTTTGGTCTTCTGAGCCTGGCTGTCCTCGCTCAGAATGATGTTCTCCAGTTCCATCCATTTACCTGCAAATGATAAGATTTCATTTTTCTTCATGGCTGAGTAGAATTCTATTGTGTATAAATACCACTATTTCTTAATTCATTCATCAGTAGTGGGACATCTTGGCTGTTTCCATAACTTGGCTATTGTGAATAGTGCTGCAGTAAACATAGGTGTGCAATTGCATCTGGAGTAACCTATATCACATTCTTTGGGTATATCCCCAGAAGTGGGATTGCTGGATCATATGGCAGATCTAGGTTTAGATTTTTAAGAAGTCTCCAAATTCTTTCCAGAGTGGTTGCACCAGCTTGCATTCCCACCAGCAGTGGATTAGGGTTCCTTTTTTTCCACATCCTCACCAGCACTTGTTGGTGTTGGTGTTCTGGATGATGGCTATTCTAACATGTGTGAAGTGGAATCTTAGTGTGGCTTTGAATTGCATTCCCTTTATGGCCAGAGATGGTGAACATTTTTTCATGTGTATTTTGGCCACTTGAATTTCTTCTTTTGAGAAGTTCTGTTTAGTTCACTTGCCCATTTCTTTATTGGTTCATTAATTTTGGGACAGTTTAGTTTTTTGAGTTCCCTGTATATTTTGGTTATCAGTCTCTTGTCTGATGTATAGTTGGCAAATATATTCTCCCATTCTGTGGGTGGTCTCTTCAGTTTAGAGGCCATTTCTTTTGTTGAGCAGAAGCTTTTTAGTTTTATTAAGTTCCATTTGTCTATACTTTCTCTTAGTTGCTGAGCTGCTGGGATTCTATTGAAGAAGTCCTTGCCTATACCTGTTACTTCCAGATTGTTTCCTGCTCTTTCCTGTACAAACTTTAGAGTTTTGGGTCTGATATTAAGGTCCTTGGTCCATTTTGAGTTGATACTAGTACAGGGTGATAAACAGGGATCTAGTTTCATTTTTTTGCTGATGGTTATCCACTTTCCCAACAACATTTGTTGAAGAGCCTGTCTTTTCTCCATCTTATATTTTTAGTGCCTTTGTCAAAAATGAGGTGGGCATAGTTGTATGGATTCATATCTGGGTCCTTCATTCTGTTTCATTGGTCTTCATGTGTGTTTTTGTGCCAGTACCATGCTGTTTTTATTGCTATTGCTTTGCAATATAGTTTGAAGTTGGGTATTGTGACACCTCTTGCATTAATCTTTTTGCTGAGTATTGCCTTGGCTATTTGCTGTCTCTTGTGTTTCCATGTGAATTTTAGGGTAGATTTTTCAATTTTTGTGATGAATGTCATTGGGATTTTGATGGGAATTGCATTAAACATGTAGATCACTTTTGGTAGTATAGCCATTTTTACTATGTTCATTCTACCAATCTATGAGCATGGGAGATCTCTCCACCTTCTGTAGTCTTCCATGATCTCTTTCTTCATGGGTTTATAGTTCTCCTTGTAGAGATCATTCACATCCTTACATTCACAAATATGGTTTTTGTAAGTTGATTTTGTATTTTGGCACCTTGCTGTAACTGTTAATGGTGTCTAGGAGTTTTGGAGTAGATTTTTTTGAGTCTTTAAGGTATAGGATCATATCGTCTGCAAATAGGGATATTTTGACAGTTTCTTTACCTATTTGAATTTCTTTTATTTCTTCTTCTTGCCTAATTGCTCTGGCAAGGAATTTCAGTACTACGTTGAATAAGAGTGGAGATAGTGGGCACTCTTGTCTTGTTCCTGATTTTAGGGAAAATGGTTTCAGTTCTTCTCCATTAATTATGATGTTGGCTATAGGTTTGTCATATATAGCCTTCACAATGTAGAGGTACATTCCTTCTATTCCTAGTTTTCTTAGAGCTTTTATCATGAAGTGGTGTTGGATCATGTTGAAGGCTTTTTCTGCATCTATTGAGATGATCAAGTGGTTTGTGTCTTTGCTTCTGTTAATGTGCTGTATTACATTTATTGACTTGTGTATGTTGAACCACCCCTGCATTCCTGGGATGAAGATGACTTGGTCATGGTGAATGATCTTTCTGATGTGTTGGATTAGGTTTGCCATTATTTTATTAGGGATTTTTACATCAATATTCATTAAGCAGATTGGCCTATAGTTCTCCTTTTTGGAGGTGTCTTTGTCTGGTTTAGGGATGATTGTAACATTGGCTTCATAAAAAGAATTAGGCAGTATTCCTTCCCTTTCTATTTCATGGAAAAGTTTAAGGAAGGTTGGTTTAGTTCTTCTTTAAAGGTCTGATAGAATCCAGCAGAGCAGCTATCAGGTCCTGTACTTTTCTTTTTTGGGAAATTTTAATTGCTGCTTCAACTTCATTTTGTGTTATAGGTATATTTATGTGATTAATATCCTCTTAGTTCAATTTTTGGATGGCCATAAGTATCTAGAAATTTGTCCATTTAGTCAAGATTTTCAAATTATTAGAATAAAGTTTCTTGAAGTAGTCTCTGATGATTTCCTGGATTTCTGTGGTGTTTGTTGTTCTCTCCCCTTTTGCATTTCTGATTTTACTGATTTTTTATTTTTCTCTCCTCATTTTAGTCAGGTTTTCCAGAAGTCTATCAAGCTTCTTTATTTTATCAAAGAACCAACTTTTTGTTTTGTTGATTCTTTCTATGTTTTTTGTTTGTTTGTTTCTATTTCATTGATTTCAGTCCTTATTTTTATTATTTCTGTCCTTCTGTTGTTGTTATTTGCTTGTTCTTGTTTTTTGTGTTTTCTAGGAGTTTGAGATGTAGCATTAGGTCATTGATTTGAGATCTTTCTGTCCTTTCAATATATGTACTCATAGCTATAAACTTTCCTCTCAGGACTGCCTTTGCTGTGTCCCATAGGTTCTGGTAGGTCGTGTTTTCATTTTCCTTAACTTCTAGGAACCTTTTAATTTCCTCTTTTATTTCATCAATGATCCACTGATCATTGAGCAATATGTTGCTCAGCTTCCAATGGTTTGCATGTTTTTTAATGTTGTTTTTGTTGTTGAGTTCTAGTTTTAATGGATTGTGATCAGATAGAATGCATGGGATTATTTCTATTTTCTTAATTTGCCAAGGCTTTCTTTGTGCCCTAAGAGATGATCAATTTTGGAGAAGGTTACATGTGCTGCTGAGAAGAATGTATATTGTGCAGGAGTTGGATGAAATATTCTAAGATGTCAGCTCGATCCATTTGGTCTATGGTGTGATTTAGTTTTAGAATTTCTTTATTGATTTTTTATTTGGATGACCTATCTATTGGAAAAGGGGATATTAAAGTCTCCCATTACCACTGTGTTGGAGTCTGTATATGCTTTTAGGTCCTTCAGAGTATGTTTGATGAAATTGGGTGCATTGACATTGGGTGCATATAGGTTGATAATTGTTACCTCCTTTTAGTGTATTTCCTATTTTATTAGTATGGAGTGTCCTTCTTTACCTCATTTGATCAATCTAAGTTTGAAGTCTACTTTGTCTGAGATAAGTATTGCTACTCCTGCCTGTTTTCTGGGACCATTGGCTTGGTAAATCTTCCTCCACCCTTTCACCATAAGCCAGTGCTTGTTTCTGTCAATGAGGTGGGTTTCCTGTAAGCAACATATTGTTGGATTTCCCTTTTCAATCCAGTTTGTCAAATTAAGTCCGTTTACATTCAGTGTTAGTATTGATAGGTATGTGGTGATTCCTGTCATTTAGTTGTCTTTGTATTTTAAGGGTTTGATTGTGTGTAGCTAAATCAATGTTAGTGTCTACTTTCTTGCTTTTTCTTCTCCTGTGGTTTGGTACTGCCTGTCCTTTCATAGTTTTGTATGCTTTCATTTTCTGTGTGCAGGATTCTTTGAAGAATCTTTTGTAATGGTGGCTTGGTTGTCATATATTGTTTTAGCTTCTGCTTAGCATTTAAGAATATTATTGCTCCATCTATTTTGAATGATAGTTTTTCTGGGTAGAGTATCCTAAGGTTGAAGTTATTTTCATCCAGTGCCTGGAATACCTCACTCCATGCTCTTTTTGCTTTTAGTGTTTCCATTGAGATATTTGCTGTGATTTTGATGGGTTTATCTTTGTATGTTATTTGTTTTTTTCTCTCTTACAGTCTTCAATATTTTTTCTCTATTCTCTGTGCTTGTTGTTTTAATGATAATATGTTGTGGGGTAGTTCTATTTTGGTCAAGTCTGTTTGGTGTCCTGGAGGATTCCTGTACCTGAATGGGCATAGTTTTCTCTAGATTTGGAAAAGTTTATGTTATTATTTCATTTAATATATTATGAATTCCTTTTGCTTGCATGTCTTCTCCTTCTTCAATACCCATGATTCTCAGGCTTGGTCTTTTGATGGACTTGGTAAGTTCTTGAGTATTTCTTTCACAGGTTTTGAGTTGTTTGAGTAATAGTTCTTTAGTTTTTCCTTTAATTACCATTTCATCTTCAAGTTCTGAGATTCTGTCTTCTGCTTGTTCTAGTCTGCTGGAGAGGACGTCCATTGCATTTTGTATTTCTGTTTCATTTTGTTTTCCTTACCATGGGTCACTTCCTTTTTATATTGTCAATTTTCATCCTTAATTCACTTATCCATCTATTTATGGTGTTCTCTGTTTCACTTTGGTGTTTATTTAGTGCTCTTATTTGTTCACTTATTTGTTTTTGTGTCTTCTCATATTCTTTACTTTTGTTGTCTTAGAACTTCTTGAGTGCCTCCTGTACATTTTTGTTAACCGTATCTAGTATCATCTCCATGAAATTCTCAGTGATTTCTTCTTTCAGGGTGTTCTTGTGGACTTTGTTGGGTTCCTTGGGATAATCTATCTTTGTTTTGTTGAGTCTGGAACTGGTTATCTGTTTTTTTCATTTCCCTCTGACTCCTGTACTAATTTATTACTGGTGGAACAATGGTTTCCATTCTTTTTCCATCTTCCCATCATTCCACTTTGTGCTGTTACTGTTCCTGTTCTGTGTGTAATTTAGTATTAGCTAACTTACAATAGTAAAAGTAATGAGATCTAGAAAGAAAGAAGAAGAAGAGAGAAAAGAAAGAAAAGAAAAAAAATACAGTACCAAATAATTCAATAGGGAGAGATGGTGTACTAACCAACAGTGAACTAAACAAGCATTTAGAAAGAAGGAGAAAGAAGAAAAAAGAAATAATTTTTTTTTTAATTAAAAAAAATCCTATGTTCAGGAGCAATGAAGTTTCAGTCTTAGTAGTTCTGGTGTTACTCCTTCAGTATCCAGTCCTGGTGTTGGTTTAAGCAGTAGCTCTGTCATAGTCTTGCCAGATGAATGAATCTGGAGACAGCTTTGTGAACAACTATCTGTCCTGTTTCAGGCAGCAGCTCATCTGCTGCCTACTGTCAGCTGTCTACTATTGCAGGCTTTGTTTACTAAAGGTTCACATAGAGACAGCTCCTTGTTCCTCTTCCTTTCTCTGGCCGAGGGGCATGCCTGCTGGCTACTTCTGCAGGCTTTGTTTATTAAAAGTTCCCATATAGACAGCTCCTTGCTCCTCCTCCCTTCTCCACTGTGCTCAGAGCACCCTGCCCCCTCTGCTATGTGTCCTTTTCAGTTCCTTGTTTATTATTCAGTTTTTTATTTTTTTTTGTGGGGTACAGGTCAGTCTGTCCAGAGGGCAATGCTGGCTTATCCCAGAGGTGGCTGTGGGAATACTGTGTGCTGCTTATTTGCTCACCTGTTGGTCCATGTCTCCCAAGCAGATTTGGAGCCAGTGTCTCAATTGCTTAAGTTGGCCAAAAAAGTGTTTTTGTTGGCACTGACTCTCATTCTATTTGACACTTGTCCCCCAACATGGGAACACATTAGACCACTGAGACATTTCATCATGACAACAAGGGACAATTAAAGCCAGACCATAGTGATTGGTCAGTGGATATCTTCAAAAGGAAGCTACTGCAGGGTGACAGTGGTGTATAATCCCAGCTGCTCAGGAGGCAGAGATCAGGAGGATTACCATTTGAAGTCAGTCCCAGCCAAATTGTTTGCTATTCTCTGTCTCAAAAATACCCAACACAACACACACACACACACACACACACACACACACACAGACACACACACATGGGTTGGAGGAGTGCTTAAGTGGTAGCGTGTCTGTCTAGCAAGCACAAAGCTCTGAGTTCAAACCCCAGTATCACAAAAAAAAAAAAAAAAAAGGAACTGTTCAGAAATAAGGGGATTTTTTTCAGAATAAAATTTGTCATTGTGGGTATGATGGTTCAGGCATATAATATCAGTGATTATGAGGCTACAACAAGAGGATCACAAGTTAAGGCTAGCCTGGGCTACACAGTGAGTTCCTGGCCAGCCAAAACTGTATAGTGAGACCCAGTATCTAAACCAACAGCTAAATAGAGTCACTTCTGCTGAGCCCATCCATAATAAAGGCAAGAGGTTAAAAAGAATGGGTCCTTATATGTGGGCATTTCAGATAAGCAACTTAATTAGGCGTTTATTCTTAGCAATTAAATCTATCCCATCATAATGTATTTATTAGTTATAATCTTGGTTTTAGTTTTACATGGGGTAACAATATTGAATCTAGTGTGGGAGACTAATGAAACTTTGTCCTTTATAGCTCAATGAAGTATGTCAGATTTTAAATTTGAGGTTCTTTTCAAACTATTGAGGTTAACTCAAGTATAAAGATGATTTTAAGTTCTTGGGGTCTGCAGAGTACTGGACCTCTCTTCAATAGCATAGATCTCTCAATTTAAGGTAAATTATCTAGATCTCATTGTAACTCTGAAAAGCTAACTCTTGCCCCTAAAAGATGGGACTTCTTAAAATCAGGGTCACCTATCCAGAAAAGGCTGGGTTTTACAGAATTTGCATTTCTGGCTTTGGGATAATTACAAACCCCCTTTATGAGGCAACCCAGGACCTGATGAAAAGCACCTGGAATAACAAAAAGCTGCTCAAAGGCTTATTGGTATCTGCCCTAGCCCTAGCAATTCTAAATTTAGATAAATCTTTCATTTTATGTGTAATAAAAGGCAGGACTATATATTAAAAGTTCTTATTCAAAGAGGAGAAAGTTCTGCAGCCTATGGCTTATTTTCTGAAACATCCAAATGATGTCACATCCAAGGATATGCTTTTTTGGTTCATATTTCAAAGATAAAACTTGAAGGATAGATTTGAAGAAGTTATTATGCATTCAGCACAGAAAAATTTGGAGATAAAAGTCAACGAGAGAGGAATTAAGAGAAATGGAAGAATAGGGTGAGCAGTCAAAGATATGTTTAAATGGAATCCAGAAGGAGATATTGGAGCAAAACACTATTTAGGAAGAAAATGGCTGAGAAATTTTCAGAACCGAGGAAAGACATGAGTCCATAAACAAGAGACATTCAATACTCATGAAGCTTTATTAATAAAAATGAATTTACATGAAGACACATTCTATTGGAACTGCCTGGTTAAAAATAGTGACTTGTTATAACATACCTATTATATATTGATTTATTTAGCTATTTACTTATTTCTGCAGTCTTGGGGATTGAACCCAGTGTTTTGACATACTAGGTAAGCACTGTATACCACTTGAGCTATGCCCCTAGCCCTAAAGACAGTGATTTTCACCCTTGTTTAAAAAAAAACAGGAGTATTAGGGAACAGAATCAGTCCAGAACTGTGAATCAGAGTCTCCAGGAGAGGGACCTGATAACCCATGTTTTTCAACTGCCAGTGATAGTAATTCACATAAACAATAAATTTGAGAGTAGTGCCAAGTCAAAGATCTTAAAAGTGGAAAAGAAAAAAAAAAAAGGGACCATATTTACTAGAAAAAAATCTTCAAAATGCTGAGAGAAAAACAGCCATTAACCTAGAATTGTAAGTAAACTATCTTTCAAGAATGAGGCTGAGGGGTGAGGGCTCAAGTGGTAGAGCAGCTGACTAACAAGTACAAGGACCTGAGTTTAAACTCCAGTGCTATAAAAAAGAATGAGGTTAAAATGAGATTGCAGGAGTTTATCATCAACAAACCCAATTCTAAAGGATGTAGCTGAGGAAGGAGCAAAATTGTCTGAAAAGGAAGGTCTGAGACACAACAAGGGATGGTGACATAAAATGGAATAGTGGTCATTGGACACTGGAAAGGGTGCGGGGATGGAAGGAAGTTAGATGAGAGGCGCCACAGCACAGTTAGATAAGAGAAATTAGTTCTTGCTTTCTGTGTCAGAGCAGGATAACTATTGTCTACAACAATATATGATATATCTCAAAGTAATTAGGAAAAAAGTTCCAAAGTTCCCAACATACAGAAATGACTGATGTTTGGGGGACTGGAAGTGCTTATTACCCTGCCCTGATTTGATCAGTGCACATTGCATGTGATCAAATCACATACTATACACCATAAATATGTGCAGATATCATCTCTTAATAATAAAAAGAAATCCCATGTTTTAGATTCGCCAAGTTAAAAAAAAAGTGATTTTAAGTAAAGGACCAACTTTTTATTGTTTCTTGTTTTTGTTTTCCTTTTCAGACTGATATTTTTGTAGGTGCAATGAAAATAAAAATTTTAGAACAATGAAAATCATGTAGAAGGTGTAAGATGGATACAAAACTAACAGCTAACCACATATTTTTTTTAAAGACAGTAAGTTAAATATTAAGAGCAGAAAAAGTTTGAAAGTGAATGGATGGAAAAGCTTATTCTGGGAAAACAATAATTAATTTAGGGCTGAAGGTGTATCTCAGTGGTAGATCGCCTGCTTAGCATGTGTGACATCATGGATTCAATACCCACCACCAAGCAGCAGTAATAGAAACCAAGAATCTGTGTTAATAGTTGAAAATAAGTTAAGAAAAAAAAATAGGGATATAGAAGTTCCTTAAATCATAATAAATGGCTTAATTCCAGTAAGACATTATCATTCTGAACTTTCATCCATTTAAGAACAACACATGCATAAAGTAAAAATTAAAAGAACTATAGACAGAATTTAAAGAATTTACTTTTTAGCAAGTGAGATTTCAGTAACACCTCTTTTAGTTATTTGCAAGCCAAAAGACACAACCATAGTTAATGTGTTAAATAGTTAAGTAAGTTTGATTTAATTGGCATGTATACAGCTGTGCACAAGAGAGAACACTGTCTCAAGCACATACAGATTTAAAACAAAATAAAGTAGATCCTGAGCCATACAGCAAGCTTGTAAATATCTTTAAAAATCAGAATTACCAAAATATTAATGAAACAAATAACACTGCAACAGATTATAATCTGTTGATATATATAATCTGTATGATAATATAATTCTGATCATGTTTAAAATACGAGTTTATCCAAGATATAGATTTTTGAATTATTTATGGATGGAATAACTATATTTAGGATTCATTTTATAATAATTCAGCTGGGTGGGTGTGAAAGAGTGAGGAATAGGAAGAAGAGATCCATCCTGTATTGACAATTACCAATGTGTGATGAGAACATATATATCTACTGGATGATTCTTTCTATTTTGCATGGTTTTTTCAGTTCCCATAATGAATACATGGATATTTGTTATATTATCCTTTTATATTTTGTATATATCTGGAGATGTCAATTTAAGAATTATTTGCTGTTGCCAGGCCCTGGTGGCTCATGCCTGTAATCCTAGCTGCTCAGGAGGCAGAGATCTGGAGAACAGCAGTTCAAAGCCAGCCCAGGAAAATAGTTCTGCAAGACCCTACCTTGGAAAAAAACCCTTCACAAAAAAGGGCTGGTGGAGTAGCTCAAGATGTAGGCCCTGAGTTCAAACTCCAGTACCACAAAAAAAAAAAAAATTGCTGAGCTACTCTTGCACCTTCTTCCTTTAATCTGTCTGCTAATGTTGAATTCCACATCAATGGGTTTCTAACATTAAGTCTTCCTTGGGTTACTTTATGCTATCAATTCATTATTGCTCTAGATTTGCCATCATTTTTAATTCACATATTTAATTGTATTTTCATGAACAGTAATTCCTTTAGATTCCTCTTTTACAATGTTGTAAATTATTTTACAAGTAAAAGTGCAAGGGCGTTATAGTGTGGAAACTTGTTTTGTTTTGTCTTGTGTTACGAAGTAATTTTTTTATCATGAAAGTTACCATCTTTTCAAATGTATTTCCTTAAAACTTTGTCTGGAAATGATGTGCGAGTGTGCAAACATGAGGTACTGAGTCAATTTCTGATAGGTATATTCATATTTTTCTGTGTGTTTTCATCTGTTGTATCTAATTTTTTGATTTATTGGCATAAACTATGCCTATTGTGTGTTCTTATAAACCTCCCGTGTCCTTAACCATTCCTAACTTCCAATGCAACTTGCATATTTTCATTATGTACTTTCTCTTCTGCAAATTTGACTAGAGATTTATTAACATTAATTATTTCAAACAATAAATTTTAGTGTTCTTACTCTATTTTCAGTAATTTTTATGTTTCTCCCTTTTTTTGAGATTTGTTCAGCTCTTCTGCGTTTCTTTTGTACTCAGTCCATTGACTTTTAAACTGTCTTCTTTTTTAAAATGTATATGTTTCAGACTAAAAATGTCCCTTGTGTGTTGTTTTAATTGTATCACACAAGATTTGACAGGTGATGGCTTCTTGTCATTAATTAAACTATTCTGGGCTCCATTATATTATTTTTAAATCTATAATTTGTGTAATTGTCTATATATTTTGGGTAAATTCATTTTATTAGCAATATTATTTATACAAAGGGATTTCATTGTGATATTTCCACCCATGCATATAATATATTTCAATCATTTCATCCCCTTTATTACTCTTTTGTCCTCCCTTCCACTCCTCCCCCTTTTTTTTTACACAATATTTTTGGTGGTACTGGGAATTAAACTCAGGGCCTCACACTTTAGCCAACCATGCCCACTGTTCTTTAGGTTTTAATTTGTTTCAATTAGGGTATTGGCTTTTGTCTGAGCCAGTCTTGGACTGTGATCTTCCTACATTCATCTCCCAAGTAGCTGGGATTACAGGTGTGTGCCACCACATTGGGCTTTTTTGGTCATTTTACAATTTTAAATGGGTTGCATTATGCTATTTTCATATGATGTTCTTTGATCACCTTTATCTCCCATCATCCTCTCCTTATCCCCTCCTCCTCCTGATGGTTCCTTCCCTGAAACAATTCCTTCTTTTATAAACACATATAACACATATATATCTAGATTTCTGAAAATGTCGTAAGTAGTTTTCTTTCTCAGTCAGGCTTATTTCACTCTCCAGTTGCATCCATTTTCCTACAAATGACATAATTTCAATCTTCTTTATCACTGAATAATGCTCCATTTTTGTATGTACCACATTTTCTTTATCTATTCACTGGTTAGTGGGCACCTGGTCTGATTCCATAGTTTGAATCAAACTATACACATAGTTTGTGTAAAGTGTTACAATAAATATGGGTGCACAGGTATCTATACTGTATGCTGACTTGTACTCTTATTGATATATGCCTAGGAGTGACATTGCAGAAAAATATGGTAGTTCCAGTTTCAGTTTTTTGAGAAACCTCCAAATTATTTAATAATATGATTTTAGTAATCTGAATATGGAGTTTATGTTTTTGTAGTTTCTCACTAGTTCTATTTGTTTCTGTCCAGAGATCACTTTCTAAGGTATTGGTTCTTTGGATTAAATTTTCTAAATATCTCATGAGTATGTGAAAAGAATTTGTGTTTCTGGTTGCTGGATGTAGGGGTGACATATTTATAACATTGATATCATGTGAAAGCTTAGCTAGACCACATTTTCTTTACCTACTCACCAGTAGACAGACACTTGTGTTGTTTCACTTTTTAACTGTTAAGAATCATTCAGCTATGAGCATTCATATATAGGATTTTGCATGGACATGTTTTCAGTTCTTCTCAGTAGATAGTGGGAATGTAAATGATGAATGTAAAAGTCTGTGTTTAATCACTTAAAGAACTGTCAAGCTGTTCTCAAAATGACTGCAAGTTTTTACATTCTTACCAATGACAGATGAAGATTCTGATTTCCCCAGATCCTCACAAGAAATATTTTTCTTCTTCCTCCTCCTCTCTGTATCCACTCCTCATCTTTCTTTTCTTCTTTTCCTTCCTCTCCTTTAAATTTTTAGATTTCTTAGTGGGTGTCGTGTGGTATCTCGCTGTGGTTTTGATTTACATTGCCCTAATAAGTGATAACAGTCATCATCTTTTCATGTGTTTTGTGGCCATTTCTGTAGTTCTCCAGGTAAATGACTATTCATATACTTTGAACATTTAAAATTGTCATTTTCTTTATTGTTGAGTTTAAAGTTCTAAAAGTGTATTCTCAATATTAGATCCACACTAGATACATGATTTGTAAATATAATCTTTCAATCTTGTGTTTTTTCTCATCTTTGTGTAAACTTTGGAGTTTAAAATTTTGATGAAGTACTATTTATCTGCATTTTCTGTGTTTGTTTTGTTTTTGGTGGCATATCTGAGAAACCACTACATAATCCAAGGAAAACAAACTTTAGATCTATATTTTCTTCTCAGCACTTATATTTTCAGCTCTTACATTAGGTCTTCACCCACCTACCTGACATTTATGGATGTGTGAGATAGAGATCCAACTTTCTTTGTCTTCATGTGGCTATCCATTTCTCAAGCCAGAATTTGTTAAAGGACAATTCTTTTCCCATGTAGTGGTCTTGACACTCTTGTTGAAAGTTAATGGTCATAGATATATTAATTTATTTCTGAAATCTCAATTCTATTCCAATTATATCTATCCAGTTTTTTGAACTAGAGTCTCACTATGTAGCCCAGGGTGGCCTCTGCTTCCTGGGTACCGGGATTATAGGAATGTGTCACCACATTCTTTCTGAAACTATCAATTTATAAGAGATGTCATACATAATGATGTGTATTGATCAATTCTTCATGTTTCTTGACAAAATAAATAAATCTATCAATTTATTAAAACAGAATCAACAGGGGGAAGTTCATTAAGCGAAGAACACATCTTTTGTGGGACAATCCTTGCGTGAATGAGAGATTGCAGCAATGGCATGGCTGGTACAGAGATTGCAAGCATCACCACATTTCATAGCAAAAAGGGTGGGAACTGGAGGCAGCCCACTGAGTGGAGCCCCAGCTGCCAGTTTCAGTACAGGTTGCAGGGGCTTGGGAATCACTGTGATCACAGGCACAGAAGTAGGTGCCTGAATCACCAGGCACAGCAGCTGAGATAGTCAGGAAACTGTCCTTTCTTGTTCCACCCAACTGAGCAGTCAGTTTCCCTCTTTTGGTCAATTCACCAGACTTATAGACATCTATCAAGAGAACAAGACTTCCTCCAGGGTCCTGCTTATACCATAGCATTTTGCTCAATGTGCTTGAGGAACTGCAGTTCATGGAGGCATCCTCTCCCTCCTGGATGGATACAAATTGAGGACTCTGATTCAGCTGTTGGCCACTCACCACTGGATAGAAAGACAAAGCAGGTAGTTAAGTTGTCTTTAGATCACCTTTCCCAGACCTGTGATGGACCCTATAGAACTGACTTCCCAGCCCTGCTTCTGTGCTTTTTCTTTTCCTCCTTCCTTCTCTGGCTTTCTCCTGTTTCTGTATTCTTTGTAGCCTTGATAAAGTTCACCTCCTGACTTCACAGAATTCCCACCCCTCCAAAATTCTCTGTGGAAGAATCAGAAACCCCCAAGATTTACATGTCAGGTGCATCCACAGAATTATTAATAAACTTTCAAGGATCATCTCCATCAGGAAGCAATTATTTTCTAAATAAGTTTTCTGCTTTGAGAAACTTCTCTGGAGTTAGAGGAAAGCCATAAATACCACTGTGGTGTTAAAAACACTAATCTGAATTCTAACTGGGGCTCTTCAGGGTTTTGAGTTTCTCAAAGGTTTGCTACAAATGGAGACACTGCCCCCTTATGGCTAGACACCAGATTTTCACCCTTTTATGCTTACTTTCAGAGTTTCTTTTAGACAGTACAATGAAACCTCTTACTTTGTATAATTAACATATGCTGATAAAAATAGTTGCAAACGAAAAATCCTATTTCTCCCATTCATTGATGAATACATTTATCAAGAACCCACTATAATCTGCGGGAAATGTACCAACAAGAACAAGACAGAAAATCTGTCAATGCAGGGCAGAATTCAATGGTGAATTGAAGACATTTTTCCTCTTTGTTCCTATCTGAGAATCGAGATAAATGAGAGTGGCCATTTGAAAAAGGTTATGAGCCCCAGACGACATACAAGACAGGGGATGTGAGCATGTGGGATGTTTGGAAATGGGTGTGAATAACAAGTGGAAACTGACTTAGTGACTGAGCAAAGTTGAGTCCCAAGGGCCCACACAGTAAGTTGCCAACAGAAATCTAGGTGCCCACAGTCTGAATAATTAGGGCACCTGATACCTCAGTGGGCAGAGTGAGGCGGGGCAGGGGACTGACTTTACACAGATCCATGAAGTATGTGGCACACTTGTACAAGTGCACTTAATCTTCAGTCTTCCCATCCTTCGCTACCACCTTCATGCAAGAAAGCCTGGTTTTCTGAAGATACATGATAAAGAGGCATAGGTCTGAGATACTAGGTTTACTTGAGAGTGAAGTGTCATTAAAAATATCTTACCATGAAAAGCAGAGAAAAAAGCAAAAAGAGAAAAGAACCTTGACAGGGACAGGGCTGCAAGGCAGAGGAGGTTATTATAGACTTTGAACACAGCGGTTTCAATGTCCTGACTTTTCTTTAAGAAGAAAATGAAATTTTGAATTATACAATATCCTTTTTTACAGAATGGAATTTTACTGGGTAATTTGCTTTTTAAGAATAAAATTGAGGGCAAGGTGTGCTGTTGCAATCCTGTAATCCCATCCACATGGGAGTCAGAGATCAGGAGGATCACAATTCAAGGCCAGCCTGGGGAAAAAGTTAGCAAGATCCTATTTCAACAAACAAGCAGTTGTGGTGGCACACTATTATAATCCTGGTGACTTGAAAGGGGAAGTAGAAGGATCACAGTCAGAGTCTTACATAGGCAAATGTGTGAGGTCCTATTTAAAAATAAACTGAAGCAAAAAGGACTGTAGACATGGCTTTGTGTAGATTGGTTGCCTCTCGTGTGTGAGGCCCTCACTTCAAACTCCAGTACCACCACAGCAAAAAAAAAACAACATAAACAGAATTGATAGCACTCCTTCCTTCCTTCCTTCCTCTCCCTTTCTTCTCTCTCTCTCTCTTTCTTTCTCTCTCTCCTTTCCCCTCTTCCTCCCTTCATTTCCTTTTTCCTCCTTTCATTTTTCTTTCTCTTCTTTCTTTCTGTGCTGGGATTAAACCCCATGCCTCAAATACTAAGAAAGTGCTCTTCTGCTTAACTACATCCACAGCCCACCCTGGAGTTTGAAATGCCCAGGGTCTGGACCAATGCTCATAACCTCAGTGCTCCTTTAGGTACACGAGCCCCCACCATCTGCTGGCCAGGGTCTCTGTTTTGTGCCCATTGTGTTTCTCAAACATTTGTTTCTTTTCTGTCCTTCCAGTTTCATTGAAAATTTTCCTCAGGTGTGTAAGTTTGCTTAAGAATTGTGCTCTGTGTGTTTTCCTTGCTTACTCCGCTATTTGTGTTTGTATTGTGTGGTGGACCTGTTTCTTAATATGATTCCTTCCCCTCTACCAAGTAAAAATATAACTTGGTTTCATTTTTCTTTCTTTTTTAATGACTGCAATATTTTATTAGGAAAATTATTTAAAAATAAACCAGCAGAATAAACAAAACCGTATTTGTTCAGATAAAATAAATTTGCATGATTATGGTACTCTCTAATGGGGTGGTGATACAGAGGTGACAGGGAGCTGCCTGGAGGTGCCCACCTCTTTCCAAAGGGTGGAAGGTTCTCATTATCATTTGGTCTGTGGCCTTCTTCTGGTGGCCACAGGTGCTGTTGCAGTCTTGGCAATGGTGGCTGCTGTTCTAGTTCTTCACAAGACCTGCTGTCTCCCTTGAAAGTGCCTCCACTTTCTTGAAAATGTTGGCAATGCCTTTATATCCTAATAGCAGTGGACGAAGGGTGACCTTATGTTCTGGGATGAATATGGCTTAATTTCTGGGCCATCAATTTAATGCATTTTTGTATGCTGAAACAAATGAGGATACAACAGAATAAAAGCAGTATAAAATTTAAATATAAAACATGAGATTTCAAAGAAAATTCACACATGTGTGAACTGTATCACCAGGTTGCCAGGGATATACATTCTCTTTCATTGTTTATTAATACTTTGTAGGAAAAAATTTAAAACACTGAAGCTGCTAGGAAAACTCATGTATGTATATGCCTGCAAATACAATAATCTAAGAAATATAGTTGTGCATTATAATGAATTGTTTAGGTGATCTTTTAACTAAAATTGTAATACCAAAGAATTCAAGGTAGCCAATTATCCTAGTAACTGGTTCAGAAAGAAAATCCTGCTTTAAAAGGTAGATTATTTATTAATGAATCATTAAAGAAGTGGGCAACTGAATTAAACAGATCTTTTCCAAGGAAGAAATCCATATGACCAAAGAACACATGAAAAAATGCTCACCATCTCTGGCCATAAAGGAAATGTAAATCAAAACCACACTAAGATTCTGCCTCACTCTTTTTAGAATAGCTATCATCAAGAACATCACCAGCAACAAATGTTGGCAAAGATGCGGGGAAAAAAGAAACCCTCATACACTGCTGGTGGGAATGTAAACTAGTACAACCACTCTGAAAAACAATATGGAGGCTTTTTAAAAATCTAAACATAGATCTGCCATATGATCCAGCAATACCACTCCTAGGGATATAACCAAAGGAATGAAACTTAAGTTATTATAAAAGCACGTGCTTATCCATGTTTACTACAACATTATTTACAATAGCCAAGCTATGGATATAGCCAAGATGTCCCAAAACCAATGAATAGATCAAGAAATTATGGTATTTATACACAATAGAATTTCACTCAGCCACAAAGACAAATGAAGTTTTGTCATTTGCAAGTAGATGGATGGAACTAGAGAACATCATCTTAAGCCAAATTAGCCAGGGTCAGAGGGCCAAAAATCATATGTTCTCCCTCATATGAGGATTATAGACCCAAAATAAATGCAGTAATATTACTGGACATGGGTCACATGCTAAGGGGAGAACACATATGGGAGACATAGAGAAAGGAAAGGAAACCTAAAGCTTGAATGTGGTTGATGTGTTCCCTGTTGAGAAGCAAATAAAATAATTTTAAATTGGCAAAGGCCTCTATGGGAAGGGGACCAGGAAGTAGCATAGAGGTCTGATAGAGACAAACCAATGTGGGTTGCAATACACAAGTGCATGGAAGCAATGCTAGGAATTTCTCTGTATAGCTATCTTTGTCTCAAAAACACTATGTCTTTCTTATTATCTCTTATATTTTCCCTTCAAGAAAATTGGAAAACAAGAGGGTGGAATGGAAACAAAGTATACACATGTAAGTAAATATAAAAATGACAAAAAAGATAGATTATTTATATTTAAAATTGTAAGGGAAAGAAGATATTTATCAGGAACCCACAATAAAACATGAATTAAAGAGAGGGGTATTGCTTTGTGAAGGCACTATAGGAAATTGAAGCAGCTCCAGGGCTTTATACATTGTCCTAAGGAAGATTTGGGTATCAAAAAAGAATTGGGTTAGTTAGTAGAGTCAGGAACACAAGTACCTAGAATATTATACTGTTAGGGCTACCATAACAATATCATAGATTAGGAGGCTTGAACAAGAGGAATTTATTTTTCATAGTTCTGGATACTAGAAACTCAAGATCAAAGTATCACGTGGGCTTTCTTTGATGTATGCTCCAGTGAAAGCAAAGAAAGGAGAGATGGAGAGAGGGGCAGGAAGAGGGGGGAGTGAGAGAGCGATGTGCCAGCTGGAGATCTCTGCTCTCTTTTCTTACCAGGACCTCCACCCCATGACCTCACTTATGTTCAATTACTTTCTTATAGTTCAATACTTCCTCACATCAACAATCACAACCACACTGGGGGTTAGGACTCCCACTTTTAAAAGTAAGTCCATAACATTTAGATTCCATCATTTTCCGATATGCTTTATTTTATTTTGGCAGAGGTGAGTGTAAAGTGAGACCTGCCTCAAGGTTTCAGGGGAGTGGTCAGGACCAGAGGAAATGTGTTCAGCGATACCTACTGATAGGAAGTGAGGCCCTGACATGTATTCTCTGGCATGGCTCTGGCCTCCAGCATGCTGCCGAGAATTCAAGTTCTCAAAAGCAATCCCTGATAGGAAATGTTGTTTGATGCACTCAGAGTTGATTTTCTTCTACACCCAATATTAATTCTTGTTGCCGTGGGTGGGGGGAAACAGGTGGATGTGTTTTTTGCTAAGTTGGCAATAGTTTCACTGATGTGTGAAGACTGACATCTGGTCCACCTCTGATTGCACCATGTGTGCTGGTGTCTCTGACCACTGGTCCAGCCAACTTTTATTGTTTTAGCAAAAGTGTATGTGAAAGAACAGGCAGGGAAGTAGTTTGTCTGTTAGAAAACTGTTAAACTGTTCTAGAGCAGCAGAGTAAAGAAACGAAAGGTTTGGAATCTTAGTGATCCAGTGCTTCAAACTGGATGATGTTGGCTGTGTGACTGAATCTCTCTGAATTCAGGTCCACTGGAAAAATGAATAATGTGTGTTTCCTAGAGTGGTGAAGAGTTACGAGATAAACAATACACATGACTCTCCCATCGTAACCTAATGTAAGTTATAACACTGTGTAAATGACAGTATTGAGTATTCCCAGGACCGTTTTTGATCCTCAAAATACTCCTTCGAGGTAGTATTAATAGCCTCCCCTTACTGATGGGGAAGTTGAGTTTCAGAGAAGCATCTTGCTCAAAGCCACACTATTAACAAGTGGCAGACATATGATGTTGTTGAAATACTTGAACTCATCCCGTTTTCTGTCTGTTGGAGGGGCAGTGTTTAGGTGTTTCTTTAAATTATTTTCAGTTTCTTCATCTTTTTCTTCCTCTCTCTCTCCCTTCCTTCCTTCCTTCTTCCCTCCCTCCCTTCCTCTTTTCTTTCATTCCCCCTTCCCTCTTTCTCCCTCCCTCTCTCTTCTCTTTCTCTATCTTTCACTTTCATCTCTCTTTCTGCTTTTTTTTTTTCTACAACTGAGTCTCACTATATAATCCAGATTGGTCTGAATTTGTGATCTTCCTACCTCAGCCTCCCAAGTGCTGGAATTGCAACTATTCATGATTTCAAATCTGCTTACACTGTGGAGCCTGCGCTGCTGCCAATGAGAACTGCCCTACATACACTGGCACAGCTTGCCCTGGGTTCAGAAGTGTGAGAAAAGCATGTTTCCTAACCTCCTGTCACAGAAACTGAAAATATGCCATTTAAGTCAACTTTCTCTTCATCTCCTTCTCTATCATTCTCTTTACAAATAAAAACAATCTATGAAAAACTAAGCTAAAGTTGGAATTCAGGCTGTATCCCACTTCATTTTGATTGATGTATATCACTCATTGATTTTTATGCAGTACAATGTGGCATTTTAATACATGTAATGCTCAGACCAGTGATAATACATATCACTTCAACCATTATCATTTGTTTGTGTTGGTAACATTCAAAATTTTCTCTACAAACAATTTAATATACAATTAAATGTAGTCAACTACAGTTACTTACTGTGCTAAAGAATACTGGAAGTCATCCTTCCTACCAAATGACATTTGGTAGGACATTTCTGTTATATGTAAAAGTTGATTTAGTATTGGAAACATGAGCCCACTGTCATTTGGATTCCATTATCATTGTTGAGAAGTAAGTTCTTAGTTTATTTTTTGTTTCTTTGAAAATAATTACTAGTTTTTAATTTTTCCTTCTCTCTGGATGCCTATAATATTTCCTTTTTGATTTAGGGGTTACTGCAGTTGCCTAGCAGTTTTGTGTTTGTGCGTGTGTATCTTCCATTTTTGGAAACTACTCATCCAGTATCTTTTTATATATTGCTTCTGTCTCATTCACTTTCTATCTTTGAAATTCTATTTAATTATATTTTAAACTCTTCATTCTATTCTTTTTATTTCTTATTTCTTTGTATTGTAATTCCCCATATTTTATCTTGGTGAGATGTCAAGGCTACATATAGCATAGTAATCTAGATCTCAGTGGAAGTGAATTGTTAAGTAAAGAATTTAAGTTAAAGATTTGTTTTATGAATTTGACCAAAACAGTTAAGGAATGGGTAGAATAAATAAATACATAAATAAATACATAATTCTTCAACTTATAACTCATAGGTTTCTAATGGGCATGAAGGACTCTAGTGAGGTAGCAGCAAGATTAACAATAGGATCTAGAAATTATAAACAAATTTCCTGATGAAAGTCTTAACTTTTATGATATTGACTTGAAATGCAATAGTGTCTTGAATGGTCCCATTCAATAATTTCACTTATAAGATGGAGTTCATATGGGGTCAATGAAAGAAAGCTAGCTTGGGATACGGGGAAATATTTCCGCTTGTTTTCCTCCACCACATTTCCCCCTCACTGTGGTATCTATAAGAGCAGAGACATATATTGCAAAGGTGGAAAGGTAAGCCTGATGGGTTTAAATGCTTTCATGAAGTTCACAAAGTATTGATTCTTTATTCTATTGTTTTCTGCAGCTGATTTGAAAAGGACAAAGAAAATTATCTCCCTGCTGGGAGGCAATGTTTTACCATAAGAACAATTATAACACATGTGTGCTATGAAGAAACCAGATCCATAATTTCTCTTCCAGTCCAGATGTCACTGGTCAGAACTAACTGACTTTCTGGGACATGCTGGACTCTATAACCAAAGGGAAAACCTAGAACACATCTCTTACTTGATTTGTAATGCAATTTCCAAGAACCACTAGAATAGGAGCTAAAATTTGCACACAAGGCAGAAGGAAAAAAATCTTGGTTCCTACTCTCTTTCTTCTAATCACCCACTCTTTCCATTTGCCCAACCTCTACAAGGGCTATTCCCTAAGGAAGTGGACAGAGCAGGTCATTGTTCATGGCACTAAGAAAAATCATTCTGTTAACTTGTCTCTTAGGGAAATTCCTGCTGCTTAGAGTCAAAACCGATGTTTGGGAATCTGCCTTGTTTGGTGTCTCAGACATTCCCAGTCAGAATCAACAGAAAGATGAATGCTTTTCTCTGAACAGAGGTTTGGTTATGATAGGGTGAAAGGTAGAGGGTCAGGGTAAATTTCTTGTTATATTAGCAGTTATCTTAAACCAAACTCAGACACTGGTGTAAATTTAACATCTGCTTTCTCTTGATAACAATGGTTTACCAGTCTTATGGGACATAGCAGGTTAATCTTTAAGCATCCTATGACTGTTCATCTTCACATTTACAATTTTAGTACCCCCACAATTCTACTGCAGACAATTAACCTTTATATTATTTCCCAATTAGAAAAATTAGGTTTCAGGGTAAAACACAAATGTGTACATATTCTATTTCTAGATGCATATATGTACATGCATGCAATACACAGGTAGGTTAAGTTTCACTTCACCCACACATCTCATGAGTCAGGAACATTTGCTCTTTTCTTTTTCTTTTTCTCCTTATCAAATTGCCTAACATTTTTTTCAAGAATGCTTCTTTTTTTCTCCTTTCCTGTTATTTTGGTAGATTTTTCTCCTGATCAGTGGTAGAGGTAACTACTTTAAAAATAACATAAAATATTCTAATTCTACATGATTTTAAACATCTGCACTTGCCTTGACTAACAGAAATGATCATCTCCATTTTATACACAACATCCCTTTGTCACTAGAAAGTTTCTGAGAGCATGAGAGCATTCCATTTCCATTTCTGTATTTGAAGAATAGACCATCCCCTAATTAGATCAGAGCTATATTATATTGATCAGCTTTCCTGATTTCATCTGGCAATTTTATCTAACTGGAGATTCTCATTGTTTGATTAATAGTGAAGATAGGATTTTAAATATTAGGGGTTTGCAGTATAAAAGGCACTTAATGTAAGTAATCTATGGCCTTGCTTCATCCTATCAAGGGCCATCTGAACAAAAGAGTATGATTGCATCAATTTTATAGAGGGAAAACAGAGACTTAGAAATTCATAGTTTTTTCTAACTATCATATAGCTTGTTAGATGTTGAACTGGTTACTTATTCTGTGGAGCATATAGCTTTTCTAAGAAACATGAATTATTCCTCTACCTTATGAGTTATTCAAAATTAATTGTAAATACCAGATTTGGGCCAACATTATATGAGATGTGGAAGTTGAGGATGAGGGTAACATCTTGACTATTTCATTGAGGCAAAATGTAAGTAGCATTTCAAGCTGACAATTTAGAGCTCTCAGGGAAGTATAGAGAACAGAATATGAATGGTGACACAATGAGAAGTGAGCCCGGTATAAGAGGAGGAATGTGTTCACATATGTCTATACATTTGTCTATTCCTATACTTATAAACTTAGAAAAAATTACTACCTGTGACTATGCCCAGTGTGGAAAGTATTTCTCTGCCAGTAGTCATGGTACAGTCATAATATACCACAAATAACTGAATAAATGACTCAATTTCTTTTTATTAACAAGGTGGGTGAATAGGTTACTTGGGAAAACAGAGGCACAAGATTTGTGCACATTTATTGCATAAATTTCTGAAATTTATATTACTTGCATTCAAGTTTGATGTTCTACCTAGTAAAAAGTAACAATGACTTAGACAATACAACCTATTTTACGTTTGCATTAACGTTGTAGCTTACTCTTGTACCATCCGTACCCTCCCACCCCGCTTTGTGCAACAAGACAATTACATATCTTCAGGTTTCTCATCTTGGCAAGAGTAAGATGCCTCAGAATCCCTGTGTCAACAGAGCATCTGTGGCCCAGGTGCAAGTTTTGGGACAGCCCACAGAGGCTTGGAGATCACTGTGTGTCTCCTCCACAGAAGTAGATGCCTGAGTGGCTGGGCTGGGAGGAGGTAATATGCAAAAAACTTTGCTGCTTTTTCTCATCCAACTTTGCAGTTATTTTTTCATGACTTTTCTCTTCCCCAGCTCGTTGTAACATCATCAAGAAGACAGGCCCTCCATTAGACTGCTGCCTATACCAGTGTAAGGCATATAAACTCTTTGATGAATTGCAGTGTATGGTAAGATTCTCTCCTTCTTGGATGGTCAGAGACTGAGGACTCTGCTGAAATTCTTGGCTACTGACCCCTGTTCAAAAAGACAATGCAGAGAGAACAAAGGGATATCATGAGATCTTCATGGTCTCAGTAGGGATGGTCACTCTTCTTTCACCTTCCCCAGGCAGCAGCATCATCATCACATCAACACTGAGCGTTGTCTATTTTTTAACATGTATCTCCCTCTCTAAAGGCCTTCTCAGGACAGAAGATGCCTGCCTCAGGAAGCTACCATCTCACAGCTCTCCCAGATGAACACATACTCACCGGCAGCCTGCAATCCCACTATCCCCATGAGTACTTGCAGGAGAGTCTCCATCTTTTGGCTTCTCAGTGAACTTAGCTGAATCAGACTTTGCTGAAAGGCTTCCCCAGCAGAGGTGATTTTAGGTCATTGGTTCAGGAGACTGCACCAATCAGAGATCTTAATGGATTCCTGTTTGTTCAGCACTGCACAGACCTAACTCAGATCCTGTTAAACACTGCCACCTTTTGGCTAGACAGAAATGTTGAGTAATGAGAACTTGTGGAGTAATTTGTATATTGCAGAAAGATATACCATTTATTATGAAAATAAAAAATACATCCTTACATGCTTGAGAGTTTCCCTTCATAATTAAGAGAAAGTGAAGAATTCTGTTCTTTGTATTACAGAGTAACTGTTTTTCATTTAGGTCTGTCTGCTTTTAATTTCAGCCTTCAAAAAACTACTTATTAAGGCTTACTCAACATAAAATAAATTGCGTATACAAATTAGAAGGCACAATTTTATATTTGATGTACACATACAAATGTGAAATCATCAAAAGAATTTAGATAATGAACTTTCAGCATCATCCCCCAAAGTTCCCTCGAGCCCCTTTCTACTCCCTTCTGCATGCCTTCCTTTCACATCCTCCCAACCCCTGTGAGAACCTGGCAACCTGAACTGCCTTATCTTAATATGAATTAGTTTGAATTTTCTGGAGTTTTGTGAAAACAGAATCATACAGGATATAATCTCTTGTATCTGGCTTCTTTTAGCATGTTTGTTTTGAGATTTTATGTCTTCATGGGCTGCCGTAGCAAAATACCATAGACTTGGTGGCTATTTGAGCCACCAAGGTACATTTCTAAAAGCTAAGAAGTCCAATACAAAGGTATCAGTTGGATTGGTTCCTTGTGTGGGCTCTCTTCCTGGGTTTTAGAAGCCACCTTCTTGCTGTATCCTCACATGGTAAGGGGACAGAGCAACCTCCCCATAGCCTCTTGTTTGGAAAGCTCTAAATTCCATTATGAGGGACCTACCCTATGATCTCACTTAACCACCATAACTATCTGTCAAAGACCCCATCACAAACATCATCACTTTGGAGGTTAGGGCTTCAAGATATAAATTTGAGGGAACACAAATATTTAGTCCATTACTGAGATTCATCTATGCTGTTGTGTTTATTGTTAGTACATGTCTTTTAATTGCTAAGTAGTATTCCATCGTGTAGATTCATCCTTTGGTGGACACTTGGGTTGTTTCCAATGCTATTTTCCAAACTACTATATGAATATTCATGCATAGGTGTTGCATGGACATATTGTTTACTTTGGGGAGGGTTAATGCCTAGGAGTTGAATTGCTGGATTATGTGGAAGAATATTCAATTTATATTGAAATTGGTTTTTGAAGCATCTGTACCATTTTAATTATCAACTGCAGTGTGGAGAACTTCAGTTGCTATATAACCTCTTCAGTGCTAGCTGTGGTCAGTAATTTTTATTTTGACCAGTCTGGTTGGTATGTGGTTGCATCTTTTTGGTTTTAATTTGCATTTCTTTTATGATTAATGATACTGAGCATCTATTTTGAATGCTTGTTTCTCATACATAAGTATTCTTTGGTATAATTTCTACTCAAACTGATGGTTTACTTTTTATAAATGGGTATTCATTTTATTGAATTCTATGAGCTTTTTTATATATTCTAGATGGAAGTCCTTTGTCAGATTTATGTTTTACATAAATTTTGTCATACCTTTTAGTTTCCATTTCCTAACAGTGTCTGTCCAAGACAAACATTTTGTCATTATGTACTCCAGAGTACTGGTGTTTCAATTTTGTTTTGTATTTTTTGTGTCATAATTAACAAATCTGTGCCAAATCCAAATATCTACAATTTTTTTTTTATAGTTTTAGCTTTTCATTTAAGTCTGTGACCCATTTGGAATTTTTTTTTTCCTGGCATGAGCTAACGGTTGCCATTTATGTTCAATTATTGAGTAACTTGTTGAAAGGATTATCCTTTCCTTAGTGAGCCGGGGCTGCTCTTACAAGGTAACAGAGAGTGGGTGACTTCTGAACACAAGAAATTCTCACAGTTCTGAGAAATTCAAGCTCAATGTGTCTTGTGAGATCCAGGGTGTGGTGAAGACCTGCTTCCTGGTTTGGATATGGCTGTCTTTTTGCTAGGACCTCTCATGTGCAAAGCATGAGAAAGCTTTGTAGGCCTCTTTTGTAAGGACACAGAAGTTTAACCCTTCTGAACTATTCACTTCCCAAAGGCACTATCTCCAGATACCATCCTAATAGGGATTGCTATATCAACACATGAATTTTGAGGGAACACAAACATTCAATCCATAGCAAATTATTGTGTACTTCTTTTGCTGAAAATCATCTCAATATATGTGTGTGGATCTATTATTAGACCCTTTATTCTGTTCTAATGTTTTATTTGTCTATCATTATATCAAATATCTTGCTAGGAAAATTGAGCAAGATGACAGATTGTTGATCCATAAACCCCAGCAGTGACTAACTTCCAAGAAAATGGAAGATTGGGGGATCCCAAAAGACACCCATAGGGTCCCATAACCAGAAAGAAGCAAAGTCCTCTCCAAATTCACAAATACAGAAGCAACTAACCTAACCATGGAAGAACAAAAAGACTACAGCTTAACGCTCCTGATCCCCTGCCCCTGAAGTCTTCCAGTGGCCCCACTTCTCTGTGCTGGGTGGTAAGTCCTTCTTCCTGGCACACACAAGAAGTTAGAGCTGCACACTACACCCTGCTACAAGACCTGCCATCCCTCACCGTGAAACACCAGGGAAACCTGCTGCTCTGCACAAGCAGACTCCAGGGCTCCGACTGCTCCGCAGATAACAGAAGGTGCAAGCCAGCAAATTTGGTTTCCCTGGGCTGGCAGCAGCTGCTGTGGCTCCTGAAAGCCTGTGTCCCAGCATGAGTAGACCCCAGGACCTCTGCTGACTTGTGGGCACTGGAATATTCAAGTCCACCACTTTTACTGCCCCACAGAACCCTCAACTTACTATTCAGTGAGAGGAACCCACTGCCACACATGCAAGTGAACCCCTGGCTCCACGCTTTGCTATTCTGGTGTACCAGGAGGCTTCCCTATCCACAGAGCATGAAGGTCCAGTGCTCATTACCAAACCCTCCTGCGGCGTGCCCCCCTGCCTTGTCAAAGAGCAGGAACCTAGCTCCTCGACTGAGTGGTAATCTGCCACACTGTGGGTGCCAGGGCACCTGCGTCCCTAAGGTGCAAAAAGGTCCAGCACTTCCCACTGTTCCTGACCACGGGAGAGCCTCTGTTTCTCTTTTAAAGAGCAAGAACACCATTTTCCCCACCGAGGGGAGGAAAGCTGTAACCTGCTACTCAGTGGATGGTACCAGAAGACCTGCATCTCCAAGACCTGCATCTCCATCTTCAGAGTCTCATCACTTCCCACTATGGCTACCTGAGGGAGAGTCCAATCTCTCCTGTATAAGAGCTGGAACCCCAGCTCCTCCACTGAGTGGCAATTTGCCACTCTGCAGCCACCAGGAGTCCTGCTTCCTAAGGTGCACAGAGGCCTAGCATTCCCTGCTGTGCCTGACAGTGGGAGAGCCCCTGCTCCCTAGTCACAGTGGGGATGACAGATTCCCCACTGAGGGGAGGAAAGCTGTAACCTGCTACTCAGTGGGTGGCACCAGAAGGCCTGCATCTCCAAAGTGCTCAGAGGTCCAGCACTTTCCAACACACCTGCCTGCAGGACAGTCCAATTTCCCCTGAGAGGTGGAATCCCAGTTCCTCTACTGAGTGGCAATCTGCTACTCTGCAGGTGCTAGGAGACCTGCTACCCACAGTGCGCAGATATCCAGTGCTCCCCACTGTGACCACAGGAGAGTCCTTGACCCCCATCAAAGAGCAGGAGCCCTAGTTCCTTCACTGAGGAGAGAAAAGAGGTAATCTGCACCACAACATGAACCCTTCAGGGGGCAAAGTTTCCAGCATACTCCTCTTTGAGGAAAACTGCTAGGACTCCAGGTTAAAAAATCCAAAACCCCAAACACAGTGGCACAAAGAATTAAAACCCTAACCCAAAACAACTCAGATACGTAAATCTCAATGCAAAATGAAACAGAAAGACAACCACTCTCCCTCAAAAGCCATCTCCAACCCTAAGGATATAAACACCAGCGTGAGGAAGAGATATCAAATAATGAATTCCAAAAAACATAGTAAAAATGATTAATGAGTTCAAAGAAGAGACATAAAAGCTAGCATCTGATCTCAAAGAAGACATGAATAAACAATTAAATGAGCTCAAAGAGAATACAAACAGAAGAATGAACTTAAGAAGACTATGCAGTATATGAAAGAGGAAATTAATAAAGATATGGGATCCCTGAAAAATAATCAATTAATACTGTAGTTTCTCAATCATTGTAACCATAAAATAGATAATATCAGTGGTGTTAAGTTCCTCAAATTTATTATTATTTTTGAATAATTTTTGATTAATATAGTCCCGTGTATTTTTGTATATATATTTTAGAAAACCCATTTATCTTCAACATAAGTTTCTTTTGAAATTTTGATTGGGATTACATCAAATCTATAGATCAAATTGGGGAGAATTAATATTTTAATATGAGTCTTCCATTCCACAAACACAATAATTCTCCTTATTTATCTGGATATTTAATTTCTCTAAAAACCTTTGTGTTTTTTGTTGTGCAGGTGTTATGCATCATTCTCAAATTTATACCTGAGTATTATTTTTATCAATGCAGTTGTGAAATACACACATGTATATATCAATTTTGTTTGCTTATGTTACTGTATGGAAACACTACATTTTTGATAGTGAGTCTGATTCTTGCAACTTGTCAAATTCATTTATTGGTTACAATAGTTTTTATTTTATAAATTTTTTTCCTTTTTGCTTCACTGCGTTGAATAGATTGTCTAGGAGAAAGTTAAGTAGAAGTGGTGAGAAGAGGCATTCTTACTGTTTCTAATCTTGGGGGGAAGTATTCAGACTTTAACCATTAAGAATGAGGTGTGCTAGGGCTGGTGGAGTGGCTCAAGTGGTTAGAATATCTGCCTTGGAAGCTTGAGGCCCTGAGTTCAAATCCCAGTGCCACCAAAACAACAACAACAACAAAAAACAAACCCAAGAATGATGTGAACTATAGACTTTATGCAGATGTCCTTTAAGAGGGTGAAAAAGCTCATTTCTATTTCAAATTTGTGGACAATTTTCATGAAGAATCTACACTGGATTTTGTCAAAGGTTTTTTCTACATCTGTTGAGACGGTTGATTTTTTTCTCATTTTTAGTCTGTTAATATGGTAAATTACATTGTTTTTCAAATGTTGAAGTAACCTCACATCCTTGAAATGAGTCTTGTCTTTATCATTATATATTATCCTTTTGACAAATTCAGTCTGCTAAAGTTTAAAATTTTCATGCATCTGCATTCATGAGGGTTATTGAATAGAGGTTTTTTTGGTTGTGTCTTTGACTTTAGCATCATGGTTATGGTGGCTTCATAGAATGTATTGTAAAGTATTCTTATCTCTTTAACTTTTCTGCTATTATTTCATGTTTAAGAAGCTTGGTTTAGGACAGGCTCAGTGTCTCAAACACATAATCCTAGCTATTTGGGAGTATGACCTTGGGAGGATTGTGGTTTGAGTCCAAACATGTGCAAAAAATGCTTGTGAGACCCCATTTCAACTAATGAGTGGTTGTAGCGGGAAAACCCTATCTCAAAAATAATCAACACAAGCAGTACTGGTGGAGTAGCTCAAGTGGCAGAGTGCCTGCTTAGAAAGCATGAGGCTTTGAGTTCAAATCCTAGTACTTACAAAAAAAAGTCTGGTTAAAATTACCGGTGAAGCTAAATTAACTCTAAGTTAATATACTTAATTTCAATAAAGTGAAGACATTTTGATTTATTATAGCTCTATTTTGGAGAGAAGACAAAGTTTATTACAATATAAGCAGTTTTTTTTTTTGAGACTTTCCTTTTGAGACCTTATAGTTAGATTATTTTAAGGGATATGTCAAGACCACCAATTCACTTATTCCCCCACTATCTGCCCAAAACTATGTACACCATTTCTTGATACCTGCTATCCTATCACTAGAGTTACTTGTTGAAATCAGCAGTGTTTAAGTGCAGCATCTGTAAACATGCATCCCATCACATAACAATAGTAACAGTAACCACCAGTAAGCTATGGGAGAAACTTGTTGAGAAAGTTATATACAAGTCCTAATGGTAGGTGACTTAACATATGTGTGTTTGAGAAAAAAGTTCTTTTTGGTCCATGAGTCTTTCATTCTTGGTTTTTAAAGTTGCCTTACCAGCATCCCTTCTACAGCTGAAATGTGGAGCTTTTAATTTTGATCAAGAGTTCTGTCTCCCCTTATCAAATGTCTAAACCTTAACACGGTTCCCAGTTCTCAGTTCCCTGTTACTTATGCTGACTAAATGGGTATTCTTCATTAGAATAAAATTAGAATTGAGATTTATCAACTAGGAATGAGAAAAGTGAGCCTTAGAAGGGCTACACTTGATAATACAGAAATATCTCTAATAAAAATTTTAATAAACACATTTAATAATACAATGTATTTGAGAAAGTAAATGCAATGTACATGCCAGGAAAAGGAATATGCATTTTATTGAAAGAATTTTTACAACTAAACAAGAAAAAGGCAATCTATTTGGAACCACTGAAATGATATTCTACATGGTACAAAGGTGAAAACACAAAGAGCCACCACAATGCAAATGAAAGCACCAACAAATAGTTTCATACTATGCAAAATTGATAATAGTGTTAACTAACATGCATGGAAATAGGTTCTCTTGTCTTGCTGCTGTAATGTAGATTGCTAGAGTCATTTTGGAAGGCTACTTTTCAATATCTACAAAAATACAGAATAGGCAATTTCAAGTCTAGAAGTTCAGGTGTGGTGTTGCACATCTGAATGACAGCACTTGGGAGGCTGAGGCAGGACAAGTATGTGTTTGAGTCAAACCTAAGTTTCAGAACAAGACTTTGTGTCAAAAAGAATCCCCAGTTTATGTAAAATATTTTGTTTATGATATGTAAGAGAAGTAAAAATGTAAATGTTATTATAGGAGAACAAGTTCTTATTAGTATGAGCACACTTCAAATATTTTTAAGTGAAACAATACAAAAAATAGTTGCAGAAAAATTTGACATATACTCTAATTTATGTGATCAAATCTGGTACCTATTTGAAATTATTCATGTACGTTAAAAGCAATGTGATTGTCAGGACATACTCCAAACTGTCAAAATAGGTTTTATAAGAGGTAAAGAGGAAATGGAGGGAAGCAGGGTAGAGGTTTTGCTCTACATACTTATGTAATAGCTCCAGACTTTTACAATGAAAACCATTTTTGATTTTTGTGTAATAATAAAAATATTACAACAAAGATAGAACGTGGAATTGATATCTTTCCCTTTTTAGTTCCCTTTCAAAAATTATCTATATCCCCAGAGTGTATGGGACAGATGAGAAAAAAATAGAAAATTTTGTTTCTCTTAGAGGCAAATGCAACAGTTTCTGAAATTTATTTCAGTTTTAGAATCATTGGGAGAACTAATATGATGCAATATCCAGAGTTGGACCCTTCTCTGGGTCCAAATGAAGAAAGCTTTTATGACAACCAAATGGTTGCTCTCACCGTTGTTACTGAGATCTACACAGAAAGCAGCATTTTATGAAGGGAAAGCACCAGGGCAAATTCTCATTTCCTTTCCTCTTTATTACAAGATTGCAGTTGTGGTTATTAGTCTCCCCACAAGCTCTTCCATCCTTTCTGTAATGCTAGCTCTTTTTGCACAATCTCTTCATTTCTTTAATGAGCTATTCCTTATTTCCTCATTGTCTTCTCTTTATTTCTTGTCTTTCTCCTGGAATTCTTCCCCTTTTGAGTTTCTGCTCATTTTGTGCAGTGTCCTCTTTATATGGCTGCCTCAGCTTCCCTTCCCCGCCAGGGAGATACTGCACAGGTGCAGCCACAACTGTTCCAGTGTGTGTCTCTCATGATGAAGTAGCATACTCCAGTGTCTCTCAGGCTGGCATGAGGCAGGATCAAGGTACTGGACTTTCTGTCATCATGGATGGCCAGAGATGCCATTCTGTTGGTCACATTGCTTTTTAGACCATGAATTATGTACTATGGCTCCTGGAGGGGAATCTGTCAGTACCAATAAGTGAATTCACTTCCACTGATTGTGGAGTGGTTACACAGCAAATGTACAGGTTCTTCTTCAGTGCTCTCTGTTGAATTTGGCTATGTGACTTTGGAATCAGCCACAATACATAAAGAGTTGAAAAATAACAGATTAGTTCTAAACTTTCACATCTTGGTGCACCTTAAGATCAGCTTCATATACTCCCAGAGCCCTTCTCCCTGTCCCTATGATATTCTAGAATATTTCCATGTGCTGCACAGTATAAGAAAAATATTGCTGGTACTTGTTACTTAGCTATTCATGACCACAAGGTCAAAGATAAATTGTCTACTTTCCTCTTGTCTGTGCTCCATGAACCCAGAACTCCTTATAGCCTATGAACATCACTCAACAGTAGTGCTCACACTCTCTAGAGTAGCACACAAACTCCATTCTGTCCAATTGTTTGGATAATCACAGTGGGAGGAGTGGAGGGAACAAATACTTCTCTGTTGTCTTTATACACAAGTCATCCTTTTCTAGGCCCAGAATACTTACCCAGTTAGGAGAACAGTAATTCCTGTCACCAATTGCATTGGTCAAAAGCAAACTGAGGTGTCAAGCCTTGGAGCTCAGAATCCAATCTGACCTAAGCCTGGGAGACATCTCAGCCACAAAGCAGCAGCTGCAGCCCTGCCCTACACCAGGGTGCTTCCTAATGGGGGTTTCCTGTACAAGAATTAGAGAGTGAGAGAGAGAAAGAGACAGAGAGAGAGACAAAGAGAGAGAGGGAGAGAGAGAGAGAGAGAGAGAGAAAGACTTCCTGGATAGGTGTGTCTTCACTCCCAGGCTTAAATATAAATTTTGAAAGAGGATATGAATGGTTTTCCTATGTAGATCCTTAATTCAAAAGATTTATTGAGATCACTTTCAAGGTTCAAATTCAAGTAGTCTGTTTTTGAGGAAAGCAAGAATGAGGAAAGCGTTCCAAGGACCCCATATTTATGGCAAAGGCAAATTCCACCACTAATTGTTGGTTTGGTGTCCCACTGAGCAGGTGGGAAGTGGTCTTTATTCCGTGTAAGTCCTGTTGATCCTGTAGGAGAGACTTCCTATGCATACTTGCAACACAAGTTGAGTATCAGAAGTGGTAATATTTCACTTAAAGAGTTGGAAATATTTTTTCATAAGAAAAGTTACTATGAACTAAGTTAGAAATCAAGTGAAACTGTGGAAGAAAATATTTGCAATGTTGTATAACAAGAATAACAAAAATAACTTCAAAGATGTGTAACATTGCTGTGTTCAGTCTAACAGAAAAAGATAAAGTTAGTAAAAGGCTGAACACCAAGTCACCTTGTGTTTAGATGTCCCCCATGTGTCTTGAGCATGTTCTCAGTGGTTTTGCTGGGAGCCTGTGGTCCTTAGACAGGAACCAGAGGCCTCAATTCCATCCATCCTATGCCACATGAGCAGCTCTCTAATGTTTCTCCTCTTCAGTAGCCCATACTTAAGGAGGCATGCACTGAGGACATGAAGGAGGAAAGCAGAATTGGAAGAGAGGGGAAAAGATAATTTGGACAGGAAAATAAGATGATGCCATTTGACAAGCAATAGAAGTAAACCTGAAAGGTTTGTTCTGGTTATTCTTAAAAGTGGTTACTAAATAAACAGGAAGGAATAATGTTAGGATTACTCCTCTCTCTTGCTATGACAACTAAGCTTGTTTGTTCACTACAACCATAAATATTTGGTCATTGTAATTTAACTGCATTAATCACCTCATTTATTTATTTATTGCCAAAATAGGATTTGACCCAGGGCTTCTTGCATGCTAAGCAAGTGCTCTACCACTGAACTCCATATTCAGTCCAAATAAGATTTTTCTTTTTAAGACTGGGTCTCATTTTGTTGGCTAGGCTGGTCCCAAATTGTGACTCTGGTGATCCTTGACAGCCTCAGTCCTGCAAGTAGCTGGGGCTATAAGTATGTACCACCATGCCAGGCTCATTTCTGTCTTTCTTCCTATGTGGGGAGAGGTACCCAGCTCTATGTTTTGCATTTGAGAAGGAGATTACCCATGTCATTAAAGCTGTGCACATGCTAAAGAAGTGAGCATAAAATATAAAATGGCAAAAGAAGTTGTCCTTTGTACAACTCAGTGACATCTCCTCCCATACCATGGGAGGAACTTGGGTTTTCAGCTATGACAGCCCCTTCTGGTGACTGTTTTCATGAACTCTTTACTTAGAACTAGAAACAAAGCCAGTAATCTCTCAGAACTTGTGTTTTAGTCTAAAGGTAGGTATTTTAGATATTCTACCTCTCTGTAGTGGCAAGGCTCAGTGACGGTCTTGCTACCACAATGTCTAGGAAAGACTGAGGTATTTCCAGTCATGTTGGGAATGTTTTATGTTTTTGTGATGTTTTCTTAACTATTGAATTCCTCTTACTTTCCATGGTTTCTTGATTATTGTAGTGGTGTGGAGAATGGAGACAGATTCTAGAGACGACCAATGAAAATGGTGTTACTTTTTGTTTTTTTAAAATTTGTTTTTACGTAATGCCTTTTTTGAGATAGAACATCTTCATCATACGTGAAAGGAATCCTACTCCCATTAGCAATCACAAATTATTTTCCCCATTACACTTCCTCTCGACAACCACTAATCTATTTTTTTAAATCTCTGTAAGATTTCTGGACATTTCATAAAAATGAAATTATATAATATGTGACCTCTTGTAACAAGACTTCTTTCAAACAGCATAACGTTTTAAAATTTCATGTATGTTGTACCATGTATCATAATATCTTTCCTTTGTAAGACTGAACACTAGTCCATTGTATGTCTACATTACAATGTGACTAGTTTACACCACTTGGGTAATGAAGAGCTACTTCCCATTATCAATAGGTGGACAAGTGCTTCATACTAAGACACAGAGACAGGAAAGCAATGTAATGAACCTTCTTTTCTGTATAGTAATAGCCATTTTCTGATAAGAAGAAAAATAAAAGACTACCTCAATGGATCTCAAGTGTCTTTAGGTTCAGAACATGATCTCTCTCAGGTTACTATTGCACATTTTGAGGTTTGAGTGTTTCTTCTTGTCTTCTTGCTATCAACTATTTTTTCTTATTCTTCCTTCCCAGAAGGAAGTTTGGCCTTGGCAAATGCATTAAGGCACTATAATTTCTTTCTTGCTGACTCTGACCACTAGTCAGTATATCTAATCCTGAATTTCTGAACATTAGCTCCTGTGTTGGTTACATTTTTGCCAAGGTTTCCAAATCTGGTGAAAGTTATTGTTTTCACTATTCACTGAGTTGGCCGATTTGGCTACTGACGTAGTTCTTCATATTTGCTATGGAAGCCTGCTTTCCAGATGTTCTTTGTGCAAGCTGCTATATTTGTCTTCTTTCTGGTAAGAGTCATGCTGATATGGTAGCACTTCCTGGCTTGTTAGGTTTTTTTTTAAATAATTGTCTTGATATTTTTTTGAAAAAAGATGGAAACTCTTTCCTCTCACTCAGAGATAAATATTAGCTTCATTTTTATTGTAATAAACTTTATTTCCTTTTTTGGTTATTGACATATCATGAATCCTTAAATAGTATAGTTTTGACCCATTATTTAAGGATTATTATTTTGGGTAAGCTATTTGAGAAATATACAGTTAAACTTATGTCTTTCCATAATTTATTGAATAATAATAAAATCACACACTTTGTCAATTTTCTTGGCATTTATTCACCAAATCCTACTGTTTCACTTGATATCTGTGAGCCATTGGAAACAGGTTGTTTTATTCTGACATTTATTGCTAATATTAACAGTCAGATCCCACAGTATACTTCACAGTGAGATGAAGATTACATAATGGCCAAGAAAGGATTAAAGCACCTGTAGGATTCAAAGAGGCCTTGGCAAGGCAGGAGCAGAGAGATTATACAGATGCAAAGAGAATCACTGCAGGTGGTTAGATAAAATATTAACTAAGGCTCCCAGGCACAAAGCAGTTGTATAGCTAGGTTAAAGCACAAAGCTGTTTGGAGGTACAATGCTGGTCTCATTGAGTCAGTCAGCAATTTGAGTGGGTCATATGAAGGAGGAAATCCTGAGCTGAAATCCTGGAACACAGTTGAGAGTCCATCAATTGTTAATCCTTAATACACATACAAGATGGTCTGATGACAGGTTGTGGGTGTCACTGTACATGTGTTAGGTGGCCTTCCTTTTATAAGATCCAAGTGAGAGAACTACATCAATGCTTGATCTGGTGTGTTTCACAAGCTTATGGGCTTGGCTCTTCTGAAATGGTTTTCTAAACCCTGTATCTATGTGTTCCTGATTTAATGTGGTAAGTTAATAGGTAGTAAACTTTTATTTGGTAAATAAATTAATCAATGTCTCATGTTTTGTGTCGAGGAGATGTCAGTTGTTTACTTACACAAACAAGATATAAAGTTATTCTGCCTCAGCATTTGCACTCAAAATGAATCAAACTGCTATTTTATAAAATGAAGTAACTCAGAGCAAGGCATAGCTTGAAAGCTACTGTTCTATACAAAATGGAGTCAACAGAGCCAGGCACAGCCTGTTCTTCACAGTTACATAAGTGAAATCATATGGTATGTAGCTTTCTTTCCTTCATATAGAATTATGTTAGTGAGACTTATCTTTGTTGTTAGATACCATGATTGTTCATTCATTTTCATTTCTGAAGTGTGTCTCATTGATTCCATTTAGTTATTCATCACTGGGGTATGGCTCGTGTTAGAGCACCTGCCTAGCAAGCTCAAGACCCTGGGTTCAACCCCTAGTACTGCAAAAAAGAAAAATGGTTGGTTTACACAGATATCTAAACTAGAATGATGGTAAATTAATACACATAATTTCAATAGAATATAGACATTTTATTTCACTATAGCTATATTTTCCATCCTCCTTTAAACTATGATTGCCGTACATATTATGTCTATATTGTTATAAATCCCACATTCATATGCTGTAATTTTTAGTTTATATCTTTTCACGTCTTTTTAAAGAAAATAAGAGAAGAAAGCAGAAAATTTTATTTATGGGGTCTTTTATATTGATCCCCCAATCTTACAGTTTCTAGCGTTTCTCCTGTGGATTCAGGTTACTGTCTGGTGTCATTTGCTTTCTCTGAAACAGTTCCATTCTCTAGCACCTTTGAATTTTATTGTGATATATTAACATTGTATCCATAGAATTTAAGACCAGTGATGCTTTAAGAAATTTTCTTTTAAAAAAGAAAATAAAAGAGAAAACACTTTATGGTTCTGACCTTATTTATTAACATAATTACCATGTAGTGTTACTTACCTTCATCAAAGAACTGACTTTGAAATTATTTGTAAGGCAAACTTTCTGACAGTCAGTTCTCCATCTTCACTCATATGGAGTGACTTCATTTTACATATGAGGGGGGTCCTTTCTTGAGCAGCTTTGTTTAGGAAAAGGATTAAATGGGAAACAGCAAACTTGACACTGCATGTGAAGGACCCCAGACTGTGAATGCCACAAAGACTGGTGATGGAGGAGCAAACCTGACTGACCAGGTGGAGACTGTGCTGAGGGGTGGGAAGCAGAAGAATCCTTAGGTGTTATTCACTGACAAGGATTTTAATAGTACACTGGTTTTCTAGAGCTGCCATGATGAAGTATCTCAGTCCCTCACTGTTTGCCCCAAATTAGGTACACATTTCTAATTACCTGCTATCATATCATTAAAATACTTGGTTGAATTAAACAGTGTTTAAATGTACTTTTTGTAAACATCTTTTTACATAATAAGAGTAATAGTGAAACTGGAGTTTTGGATCCCAGACTCTTGGGATTCTACATGCCCTGCCCAGCCAATTGCCCCTAAATGCCAAATAAATTAGCATGGTGAAGGTAGAGAAGGGAGATGTATTACATGACTTGGGATATGCCAGGGAATAGGCAAAGTAAATGTTTAGTGCATCTTCATCCATCTTTGTGTTATGAACATGAGTTATAGGTTTAAGTAGACACAGAATTAGGGCAGGGGACAAAGGTATGCATAGTTGAACAGTTCCAGTCACAGGTGAGGTCTGGTTGGTCATTATCTCAGTTCTTGTTCTGGGAGAGGTTGCAGAGTTGTTATTTGGAGACTGGAAGGTGGTCCATCCAAAGGAGGGTCACTGTTGGGGGTAGTTTCAGTCCCTTGTCATGAAGATGTTATTGATCATTCCTTTCCTTCCTTGATTCCAATGTGACTGCAGAGAGAATGGCTCAGAGCAAAAACATGCTTTTCTCCTGCTTTCAGTTAGTTTGTGGGCCTAAGAAAGGAATCAGTGCTCTTTAGCAAAAGCAGTTTGAGTGCCTCTTACAATTCCCCCTTCATATTTGAACATACCTCAGTCTTGAGGGAATTAGGATCTGTTGGCTAGTGATAAATTAGTACAGGAGGAGGGGACAAATAATAGCTCTAACATATAAGCCAAAACATTATAAACCAAAAGGCAGAGAAAGTAAAAGTCAGAAGACATCCAGTCAAACAAACTGTGTAGGGAAACCAATTTTATTTATTTATTTATTTATTTTTATTGTTTTATTATTCATATGCGTACAAGGCTTGGGTCATTTCTCCCCCCTGCCCGCACCCCCTCCCTTACCACCCCCTCTCTCTCCCCCCCACCCCCTCAAACCCAGCAGAAATTATTTTGCCCTTCTCTCTAATTTTGTTGAAGACAGAGTATAAGCAATAATAGGAAGGAACAAGGATTTTTGCTGGTTGAGATAAGGATAGCTATACAGGAAATTAACTCACATTAATTTCCTGTGAGTGTGTTACCTTCTATGTTAATTCTTTTTGATCTAACCTTTTCTCTAGTTCCTGGTCCCCTTTTCCTATTGGCCTCAGTTGCTTTTAAGGCATCTGCTTTAGTTTCTCTGCATTAAGGGCAACAAATGCTAGCTAGTTTTTTAGGTGTCTTACCTATCCTCACCCCTCCCTTGTGTGCTCTCGCTTTTATCACGTGCTCAAAGTTCAATCCCCTTGTTGTGTTTGCCCTTGATCTAATGTCCATATATGAGGGAGAACATATGATTTTTGGTCTTTTGGGCCAAGCTAACCTCACTCAGAATGATGTTCTCCAATTCCACCCATTTACCAGCAAATGATAACATTTGGTTCTTCTTCATGGCTGCATAAAATTCCTATGTGTATAGATACCACATTTTCTTAATCCATTTGTCAGTGGTGGGGCATCTTGGCTGGTGAAACCAATTTTAAAATAACTCCATGAGCGTAGACTACTAAAAGATATGTTTGGAGTCAGCAGAAATAGTCATTTTTGTGTCTACATAAATATAAGGCCTTGAACAAAAATATGAGTTTGTCCTCTAACAGAGATCCTGCAAGGGCTTGATTGTCTAGTAGCCACACATAAGAACACTTCTTTAAAACCTCTTGCTGTTAATAAATTTTGCAAGTGGAAGCACATTTGACTCCATTTGGATCACGACAGTTTTCCCCCAATGTCTCCAAATTGTTTGTCTCTGAACAGCTTCTTCTGAAAGTTTTTCCAATTAATTATTGTGATTAATGAAAGTCTCTTATTGCCAAAATTAGCTTTTGTCCAGATGCTCTAATCTGATCCTGGTTGGAAGGGAAGCAACCAACAGGTCTTGTGGGCATTAGTGCAAATAATAACTTCTTGGTCAAATTGTAAGCAACTGAGAGGTTTTAAAGAAGTGGCCCTTAGGGTGGGCTTACCTGGACAAAAAGCCAACAACAGCAAGAATTTAAGAGGCTCATTTGACACTTTCATTTTCTTGGGTTTGATTAAAAATGTTCCACAGAAGGACCCAGACTATTAATGATAAGACTTACAATGGGTGTGGTAAAGATATTGAAAAGCAGTTTGATAATTGTCAGAACATCTAGCTATATCCATTGTATTCTCATTCTTGGAGAATAATTATGAATTATTATTCATAATTACACCAGCAACACTAAGCATTCTTTGTTACAATTAGGAACACATGGACACAAGCCTGCAAAAGAGTAGCATCACTAAAAATTTTAATTTGGAGAACACCTACATGATAAAGGTTTCTTCCTAAGCTTTGCATTTCTGAAGGCTTATGTATTTGGGGAGCATATATACATTACAAAACAACCAGCTTCACAGTTACATAGATGTCAGATAAACATATTAGTTTAGTTTCTTTTCCTTGGAGTAATATTTAGAATTTTTGACCAGGGAAGATAATAGGTGCTTAGCACTGGTAAAAGTCAAAAGTTCAGATCTCTTAAATGTTTAGGGGGACAGTGTCAGTGATCTTAAATAGCCTTACTTTATAGTATATAAGTAGATCTCTATAATGTTCATTTGGTTAAGACAAATAATTGTAGGCAAGATTTTAAGTAGCATGATTGCCCACAAGCATGTTTTGTTTTTTCCTGAGTGTTACTGATTACAAACAGCAGAAATGTCAAAATTTTCATTGACCAGGTTTCAATGTAATGCATTTTGATAAAAGAGCATTAGTTGGTCATATTACATGTAGTAAATTCACACAGTTTTAACTCTACAATTTTTTGTACTATATTAGAGTCTAGAAACAGAGCTCTACATACTTTTAGTCTCAGATATACAGTGCACTGATTGAATTAGAATTACTTAGAATAGTTGTTTCATCAATATTTATAAGGTAATCATTTAAGAGACTTTTACATGAATAGATATTTAAATGAACTCTGTTTCAGTTAAAGTTTACTTTCCCAGGTGGTCAAAAGCTTGACAAGATCAACAGAAAACATGAACAATTATTTTGATAAATTTTTTCCTTTAAGCCAGTTTCCTACACATTACTAAGAGCAAAACAGTATAAAGACAGCCTTGTTATAGACATATAAAATGAAGTTTCAGTTTTACGCCAAATAAGATTTAAGGCTTTTTCTAGTTTGCATTTTGAAATAATTTTTATAAAATTTTGAATTTAGACAAAATTTTATTTCTTTTCCCAATACAATAAAATACTCTTAGTAAGCCTTATATTTTAATACAGACCCAGGAAAGAAGGAAAACAATCTTAATCTGTTTCTCTACAAAATAGCAAGTTACACATTTGTTCCTAGATCTAATTATGAGCTGAATGCAAATTACATATATGACAAAATGAAACAGATTTGGGTCACTGTCAGAGCTAAACACCCATGCTCTAGCTTTTTGCAGGGACAGGCTGGAGGGACTAAGACAGAAGTCCAACATTATTCTGTTTAAGCTCTTCTTTATCTCCTACAAATGCCCCATGTTTTTAAAATTGGGACCTCAGTGCTCTGGGCTATGGCATTAGATAAAAGGTAAAAGGACAGCTCTCTTTCTGGTTTCTGCTATGGATTTAGTAAGTTATTTGGGCTGTTATGATTATGAGTGCTCTCTTCTCTGAAATTAACTCTTGAGGGTGAATTCATTCTCTACCTTTTCCATGCTTTCTATGATAGCCAGATATCACCAGTTTCAATGGAGATGTAACGTTTTCATCAAAACAGTGAGCCCCTTTTCCTGCTTGACATAGAGATTCTGGCTTTCAAAATCAGGCTTTTCAAAGCAATTACAAAAAACTAATTTTGGGTGTAAATTAAGAGGGTGAACTTGTCCATCCTGCATCCTTTGTCTGGAGGAGAATATGGGATGCTTGCTCTGCACCCAAAACTACAAGCCCTAAATTTAAAAGATTTGGCTAATAACCAAGTTGCTATAGCCCAAGGTAAACAATTATTAGAGATTATTTAGAAAGAGCCCTCCAGGGGTAAATCTAAAATAATGTATGGTCAAACATTAAAACACCCCAGCATTGGGCCTTAAAATACTCTAACTGCAATTTTGTTATTTTGTCATTTGTATATTTTTTAACTGTTTTTGTTTTTGCAGTTTGACTAGCTGAGAATTTTGAATTCTGTGTTGGTTTTTAGCAAGAAAGGAATGTTACACACTAAAACAGGAAGTTTAATGAGATCTGTTGTGATTTACATAGAAAAGGCCCTGAGCATGTTCTTTGTTTTTGCCACCCTAAGGAAAATTCTATTTTTAATTAATTTTTAAATTTTATTGTTTTTACATTTACTCATGTATGTATACATTGTTTGTCCAAAGAAAAAACATAAGAGATAATAAGAAATAGTGTTTTTGCTACTTTTAGATAAAGATAGCTATATAGAGAGATTCCTAGCATTGCTTCCATGCACATGTGTATTACAACCCACATTGGTTTATCTCTACCAGACTTCTTCAGTACTTCCTGGTCCCCTTGCCAGAGTGGCCTCTGCCAGTTTAAGATTACTTTATTTGCTCCTCTACATTGAGCACATCAACCACATTCAAGTTTTACGCTTCCTTCCCTTTCCTTATCCCTCTCTTGCATGTTCTCCCCCTAGTGTGTGACCCGTGTCCAATAATATTACTGCATTTGCTTTAGGTCTATAACCCACATATGAGGGTGAACATGTGATGTTTGATCTTATCAAACATTGGTCAAACATTGTAAATGGATGTTCTCCAGTTCCATCCATTTACATTCTAGCTTACACCAATGGTTTAAAAGATTTTTCTGAGAATGCTTCTTAATTGTTTTTATGTGTAATTTTTTGTATGTCTATTAGTCTGTGTTTATGATTGACTTAATTAAGGTTAAGATTCGAAAGGCTCCAACCACAGTCTTCTTAGACATTTATGTTTGCTTCAGCCACCAAGATAAGCCTCTAACAGAGCAAGTTCTAAAACAGCTTGGGCAAAACTTAATTTTCTCCTAGAGTTCCACTTCATCTTTTGCAAGCTCAAATTGATATTATTTTGGCATGGCTAATTTAAACCTTTTTGTACATGTATGTGTATATATCTGAATGTATAAGCATTTTTCAAAATGTTCTTAAATTGCTGTTATAAGGTTAATATAATATCTAAGGTTAAAAAATAGGCATTCAAGAGGTAACTTTAACTTGAGGGATAGATAATGGAATGCAGGCAGATAGGGAAAGATGGAGGACTCCACGTGACTGGCATGGCATCAGTGATGCAAGAGCTTCCTCTTCCCAACATACCCTGGGACTGGGAGGTTCTCTGCACTTCCACAGCACTCACAGGCAAGGGATCCAATTGGGGACAGGGAAAGATTGCGCAGAGTGTGACAAAAGCCCAGGCAAACAGAAATGGAGAGTAATCCCACACCACCTGGTGAAAGGGAGAGAAAGTATTTAGAAAGGGAAATCCTGGAGGACATTAGCAGGCTACTGCTAATTTCTGGGTCCCCTCCTCTTTGGAGGAGTTCCCAAATTTACTTTCACTATTTTTTTTCCCAATAAAACCTTTCACTTTCTGTTCCCCCAATAAAACTTTGCTAAGCTCTCTCACTTTTCCTGCCTCTTAATTTTTTGTCTGGCAGAGAAAAAGAACTGCCACTCCTAAACAGTAACATCTTTGGGGTATTACTGGGGATATTGAGAGACCCTCAGAATCACCGATTAAAGGTCAGTTTGTCCCTATGCAGGTGGTATCAAGATGTGAATTTGGGACTGAATTTGTTCATATCCCCTTTTCTCTTAGTGAACTAAATAATGACCTTTCCTTCACCCAGACTCAGAGGCAGCAGAGGCAGGTTCCCACAGGGGACCAGGAAGTCCCCTTGAAAGACCATAAACGGGACTATGAGGCAGACTGTGGTGATTGGGAAAGAAATCACTTCATACATTGCATACTAGGGGGATCAAGAAAGGCTAAGATAAAGAACTTTATTTACTCTCAGCTGGCTGCTGTTCACCAGGAGGATTGTGAGCCCCCTGTAACCTTCCTTCACCAGTTAAAAAATGCCATCCAAAAGCATACTAATGTAAAACCAGGAACACAGGAGGAGGAGATCATCCTAAAGGATAAATTCTTGACATGATCATCCCTGGATATTTGTACAAAACTCCAAAAACTGGTGGCTGAAGGAGGCAGATCATTGGATCAGTTGGTCCAGGTGGCTACTGCCATGTTTTATAATAGGGACCTGGAAAAGGAAAGGTGAAAGAACAAATGCCAGGAGGTGCTGATCACAGCTATGCAGTGACTCCTTCAAAAGCAGGCCCTAACGTGCAGGCCTGCTTCCTTTGCAGTTAGGAAGGCCATTTTAGGAGGGAGTGCCTTCAGAGGCAAAGATTACCTCTGGGATCCTGCCCTGTCTGTAAGGCAAACCACTGGAAGCCTCGATGCCCCTGCTGCAAGATGGAATAGAGTTCACCACTTTCTGGGGAACAATGATGGGTCCTGAGACCCCCCATTCAGGTTCCTGTAACCATGGTAAAAACAGAGGAGCCCTAGGTCATGCTCACAGTTGATCAGTGAAAGATAAGTTTCCTAATCAACACAACAGCCTCATTTTTGGCCAAATCTTTCTCCCCTGGACCCAGGTCACAAAATAAAGTAACTGTTCAGGGCATATTGGGTAAGCCCCTAGAGCACTATTTCACTCCATCTGTTGCCTGTTCGTGGGAAGATCTCTGCTTCTGTCACTCCTTTTTGAAAGCTCCCGACGCACCAAATTTGCTTTGGAAGCAAGATCTATTATCCCAATTAAAGGACAAGCTCCTTTTTGCCCCCTGGAGAATGCTACCGCCTCCCCAAAATAGAATCTCAGGTGGATACAGTCATATGGACAGATGATCAGACTGTGGGAAAGGCCCAAATGGCCATTCTGGGCATAGTATGCCTCAAAGACTCCTTCCAATCCCCTCACCAGAAACAGTCCTACTGAGCTTGGAGGTCGGAGAGGGCCTGATTCCCATTATCAAGGGACTTAAAGAACAGGGGCTTCTAACTGAGTGCTCTATACACTTGGGCCTGACAAGTAGAAGCTGGTCCAGGACTTCTGATTGATCAATAAGGTAGTAGTCCCCCTCCATCCCATAGTTCCAAACCCCTATACTCTCTTGGCTCAGATACCTCCTGGAGCCACCTATTATTCAGTCTTAGACCTCAAGGATGCCTCTTTTGCATTCTTCTATACCCCAAACATCAACCTCTATTTGCTTTTGAGGACCCAACCCAAAAAACATGTCAAATCACTTGGACCATTTCTCCTCAGGAGTTTAGAGACAGCTTCTATCTGTTTGGATTGGCTCTAGCTCAAGACCTAGCAGAATGGGCCTACCTGCAAACAGTCCTGCTGCAATATGTGGATGACATCCTTCTTGGTGGGCTTTTGGAAGACACTGCTTCCCAGGCTACCGAGTCCCTTCTAAATTTCCTGGCAGACTGGGACCATAAAGTATCCAGGGAGAAGATTCAATTGTGTCAGGTCCAAGTTACTTACTTGGAGCTTGTTGTAACTAAAGGGAGGAGTGCTTTTGGAAACAATAGGATACAGACAATTTTAGCTTTTCCTCTTGCTAGGACCCTAAAACAGCTGAGGACCTGTTTTGGGTGACAAGCTATTGCAGGATTTGGATTCTGGGGTATGCAGATCTGGCTCACCCCCTGTACCAAGCCCTCTGAAAGGCTCAAAAACACTCCCAGCCTTTTACTGAGTGGAATTGTGCCACCACTACTGCTTTCCATCAACAAAAAATGCTCTAACATGGGCTCCTACCCTAAGCCCACCCATGCAGGATGCATTCCAGCTACATGTCTTGAGTGAAAGGGTCTGACCCTGGGAGTAGTAACAGAACACCAAGGGCCTAACCCCCAGACAGTAGGATATCTGAGTAACGAATTAAATCAAGTGGCTAGGGGATAGCCAGGATGCCTGTGGGTGTGGCCTCTGTGAGTCTTTTGATCACTGAAGCCCAGAAGCTTGTCTTGGGCAGGCCCCTGATAGTTTACACTACACATGATATAGGGGGAATTCTAAATTCCAAGGGAGGCTTATTACTATCTGATAGTTGCTTCCTCAAATAACAGGCTCTTTTACAAAAAGGATCTGAAATTACCTTAGGAACCTGCCAAAACCTCAATCCTATCTCCTTTCTGCCTGAGGTTGAAGGGAAACCCAAACACTCATGTGAGGAAGTACTAATGGAAAGTTATGCTGCTGGATCTGATCTAACTGACCACCCTTGACAACTTTGACCTGGCATTATTTACAGATGGGAGTTTGTTTGTCAGAGATGAAATCAGACATGCAGGAGTCATGGTGGTATCAGATTTTGGTGTCATTCAGTCAGGTTCCTTACCCCCCAACACTAGTGCTCAGCTTGTGGAGCTAGTAGCTCTTACAAAGGCCTTGGAATTATCAAAAGAAAAGAGAATCAGTATCTACATACAGCAACTCCAAATATGCCTTCCTAATCCTCTACACCCATGCAGCTATTTGGAAGGAATGAGGAATGCTAAAGGCTTCAGGGTCCCCTGTTAAGAATTCACAAGAGATCCTCACCCTCCTAAATGCTGTTTTCTGCCCAAACAAGTGTCAGTAATTCATTGCCCTGGCCATCAAAAGGGAGATGGTACAGTAGCCAGGAAAAACTGAGCCACTGATGAACCATGAGAGAGTCCCCAGCCTGTCCTCTTCTATGGGAGGGATCCCTAATTTCCCTGGGGAGGCCCCATTATCAGTTGGAGGAAGCCTAGCAGGCCTCAATCCAAGGTGGCCATCTGGATCATAGGGGTTGGCAGATCTCCCCTGAGGGTAGTCTATAGCTTCAAGAGCCCTTCAGTGGAAAATTTTAAAATCACTTCATCAAGTCTACCATCTAGGATTAGAAAAAACCTTCATACCCTAAGAAAGATGTTCAAGGGAGTAAGACTCAAGGATATTGTTCAACAGATAGTGCAAACATGTGAAATATGCCACAGAACAAATCCTAATAACAGGCACTCCCAGGCCCCAGGAGCACAGAGACAAGGGACTTATCCTGGTGAGGACAGGCAATTGGACTTCACGCATATGCCAGTGGGGGCTAACACAAAATTGTTGCTAGTGTTAGTGGGCACATTTACAGGATGGGTAGAGGCCTTCCCTTGCAAAACTGAAAAGGCTAGAGAAGTAGTCAGAATCCTTGTAACTGAAATCATTCCCTGATTTGGCCTCCCTAAAAGTCTCGAGTGATAACAGCCCCACCTTTAAAACCAAAGTAACCCAGGATCTCTTGTGAGCCTTGGGGATAGATTATCATCTCCACTGTGCTTGGTGGTCGCAATCCTCTGGTAAGGTAGAAAATGTCAATGAGCTCTTGAAGAGACAGCTGACCTAACTATTCCAGGAAACACACTCCCTATGGAATAAACTCCTTTCCATTGCACTCCTCAGACTTAGAAATACCCTAGGGAAGCAGTGCCTGACTCCCTTTGAGTCTCTATATGGTAGGTCATTTCTTACTAATGACCTCCTTCTTGACACAGAGACAGCTCACTTGATGTCCCATGTCACCCAACTTGCAAAATTGCAGCAAATTTTGTCTGAAATCAGCCAGGGAATTCCCAGGGAACAAATAAATGGACCCCCTCTCTTTTGCCTGGTGGACTTAGTCTAGGTTAAATCTCTAGACCCTGGCTGATACTTAAATACCTTCCCTTGGGAAGGCTTATTTTCTCAGTCATTTTATCCACCCCAAAAGCAGTGTAGGTGGCAGGATGACCCCTGGATTCACCATTTGAGGATAAAAGACTGGAACTCCCCGACGAAGACCATCCCATGGCCATTGGACCAGCTGACACCAAACATCACAGCTCCAGGCAGCGCTTTCTCCTTGGTAGCAAGGGACTCAAGGTACTCTTCAGGAAGCAGATTCCTATTTCTCCAGATAATTGATGCCTGGACCTTTTTGGGCCTTTGTTGTCTTTGGAATAGTTGTAATAATTATTTTCAGTAGTCCCCTTTGACTGGACCGTCCCAGAGAAAATCTTCCTTTGCTTCTCTTTCTATTCTATATCCATCCTATTTTGGGATCTCCTCTATGCTTAACACTCCAACAAGCTTCTCTTTGAAGGCTCTAAAGAGCAGGTTCTGGCTCCTTCTGATAAGTGATGTGGATCTTTTTTTCTTCTCCTCTCCTTGCTCCTGATGGGAGGGGAAACCCTCCTCTGGTACTCAGATTCTTTTCTTAACCTCACTTGAGCACTTGCATACCCAAATACTTTATTCTCAGATTGCTGCGTTTGCTTTGAGAAGCCTACCACAGCCCACCTACATTCATGGCTTCAACTTAATTTTACCTTTTGGAGTCCCCAAATACTCACTGGTTCCTCTAACTGGAGTGTTCTAAGTGAACTCCTCCCTGATGGCTGATGGATGGTACTACTACACCTGGCACACCAGGATCTTACCTTTTTCAAATATCTCTTATGGCCCTCCCTGAGAGGACCTGGGGGTTTTCAGGAAACCAGACTTGGTTTCGCTGCCCCACTGGGAGCACAGGGACTTGTCTCTTTAAGGACAATTTGGTCACTAATATTACTAGCTGCCAGGACTGTTACCTCCACACCTACTGGCTCCCTACCCTCTCAGTTTTGTTCTTCATGTGATACTTCCCTTTGGTCATTGACCAGTAGCCAAAATACTGCACCTGTACTGTGATTACTTCTTGCTACCTCAGTCGTGATGAGATAGCCTGAGAAGTGTATCACTGGTTCCCTAGATGGAACAAAAACAATTGTACCTAACTATGTTTCTTAAGTACTTTACAGTCTAACATTTCAAAGTTCTGGGACAAATCCTCTGCTCACTAAATCCCATGATTGGTCCCCATCCCTGGGAAACTTCGGTTCTCTGTCTTGAAGAGGAGTTCTTTTTATTTATTTATTTATTTGTGGTACTGGAGCTTGAACTCAGGGCCTTCACCTTGAGCCATTCCACCAGCCTAATTTTTTGTGGTAGTGTTTTTTTTTTTTTCTGAGATATGATTTCATTAAATATTTTCCCTGTCTGGCTTCAAGCTGTGAGCCTCCTGATCTCTGCATCCTGAGTAGCTAGGATTACAGGTGTGAGCCACCAACATTCTGCAAGAGGAGTTCTTGTTCATGGGACACTCCCTGAACTGTACTCAGGTCTGGGGCCTCCAGTGGATAAATTCTAATCATACTCAAGGTGTGTGGACAATCACATAAGTAGTCCAAACCCAAATTATGTAACTTTCTGGAACAATTCCAATATTCAGTCATAGAGTTTGTTGTTTGTTGGGGTACTGACAGCCACAGACAAGAGAAGGAACCCACCACCTTGATTGTGTTTGGAATAGTGGCCTTGGTAGTAGTGTTGGGATTTCATATGGAGTAGTCAATAATTATCTTACCTCCAAAAACCTAACTAAAATGGTGGAGTTGGTGGCAGAGGACACAGGACTAAACTTTAAGGACCTTCAGAAATCCATCAATTCTCTAGCAGAAATGGTCCTGGACCATTGTCTGGCCCTTGACTTTCCCCTGGATGAAGAGGAAGGGGGTATGTGCTGTTACTAAGACCTCCTGTGCACATACATTAGTACCTCAGGAATGGTAGAGGAAAGAGTGAACAAAATACTTCAACAAACAAAATGGCTTAAGGAACAGTCCCTATAATTGCAGGTGTTGTTCCAGGTAGAGAACCAGATGAAGACATAGTTGCCATCTATTACCTGGGACCCTTCCCTTTCTGTGGCCGTTATTAGCTATTCTCCTGCTCCTCATCTTTGGACTCTGCATTTTCAACCTTTTAATAGAGTTTGTCTTCTCTTGCCTAGAATCAACCAAATTCCAGATGGTCATGGAGATGGAATCATCGCCACCTCACATCCACCACAGTCTGCTGGACTGGCCAGCATTCCCCCTTCAAGAATGGGCCCTGACTGCACGCCTACAACATCCCTGTCAAGCCAAAATAAGCCAGAGTAGTTATAGCCCCTAATCCCTATTGGAGATTTTCCCTAATAAAACCCCTCACTTTCTGTTCCCCCAATAAAACCTTGCTAAATTCTCTCACTTTTTCTGCCTTTTAATTCTTTATCCTGCAGAGAAAAAGAACCCATACCACTAAATGGCAACAAACTTTTAAATACTTAGGATTAAAATAAAAATTATTTTTCAGTACAGCTATATAAAACAGTTTAAATATATGTAGACAGTGATCTTAGTATATTTTCATTCAATTTAGGTTATAATTCAGATCCTACTCTTAAAATATTTGGGTCAGTTAACAAGTGTGTTCTTGTAAACTGCATTTAATAAATAAGATTGATTTCTTTCCAGGTCTTAATTGAAATATAAGACAAGAAACTTTATTTTATTGGGAAAAATTTTTATTTTAATTTTTAAACACAATACAAGTTTAAAGATTTTGGCAAGAAAAATAGATGTAAAACTGTATTGATAAATTTTGAAAAATAATTAAAGGTAAAAATATGACTTTTAAATAATGGATGTTATAGGATAAGATTTGTCAAAAGGCTTGTTCCAAAGTAAAAAGGGACAAAACCTTAATGCTCAAAAGGTAGCAAAATATATGAGTAGGTCTTAAGTATATAAAAGATGGAACTCATAAAAAGCTCATGTGTATCATTAATTTGGCTAAAATTTAAAAGGTTATCTAAATGATTTCTAAAAGTCAAAATTTGATAAACTAATGTAAAGTTAGCATCTAATTCTATCAGAAAAATATTCTGATCTTCATATTTGCTAAAAAGTAACTTAAAAGATAGAGTTTCTGTTTTATCAAGATAATTAATTGTTTGTGGAATTCATCAGGCTTTTGACTAATTTAGGATACTGAGTTCTAACCAAATCAGTTCAATTAAGAATCTGTGTTTTTCAATGATTTTAATACATTTAACACCTTACAAAGATGTGTGGCTTATATGGATCTTTCCCTTTTACAAACTCATGAAAAACGTCTCTAGCAAGTACTTATTTCTCAAACATTTGTTTATGTAAATGTTTACTCTCATTGTTTCTTGGTAAACAAAGACATCTTTTTTATTTGTGGAAGCTCTAACTTTTTTTTTCTTTTATTATTCATATGTGCATACAAGACTTGGGTCATTTCTCCCCCCTGCCCCCATCCCCTCCCTTACCACCCACTCTGTCCCCTCCCTCTCCCTCCCACTCCCTCAATACCCAGCAGAAACTATTTTGCCCTTATTTCTAATTTTGTTGTAGAGAGAGTATAAGCAATAATAGGAAGGAACAAGGGTTTTTGCTGGTTGAGATAAGGATAGCTATACAGGGCATTGACTCACATTGATTTCCTGTGCATGTGTGTTACCTTCTAGGTTAATTCTTTTTGATTTAACCTTTTCTCTAGTTCCTGGTCCCCTTTTCCTATTGGCCTCAGTTGCTTTTAAGGTATCTGCTTTAGTTTCTCTGCATTAAGGGCAACAAATGCTAGCTAGTTTTTTAGGTGTCTTACCTATCCTCACCCCTCCCTTGTGTGCTCTCACTTTTATCATGTGCTCAAAGTCCAATCCCATTGTTGTGTTTGCCCTTGATCTAATGTCCACATATGAGGGAGAACATATGATTTTTGGTCTTTTGGGCCAGGCTAACCTCACTCAGAATGATGTTCTCCAATTCCATCCATTTACCAGCGAATGATAACATTTCGTTCTTCTTCATGGCTGCATAAAATTCCATTGTGTATAGATACCACATTTTCTTAATCCATTTGTCAGTGGTGGGGCATCTTGGCTGTTTCCATAACTTGGCTATTGTGAATAGTGCCGCAATAGACATGGGTGTGCAGGTGCCTCTGGATAACCTGTGTCACAGTCTTTTGGGTATATCCCCAAGAGTGGTATTGCTGGATCAAATGGTAGATCAATGTCTAGCTTTTTAAGTAGCCTTCAAATTTTTTTCCAGAGTGGTTGTACTAGTTTACATTCCCACCAACAGTGTAAGAGGGTTCCTTTTTCCCCGCATCCTCGCCAACACCTGTTGTTGGTGGTGTTGCTGATGATGGCTATTCTAACAGGGGTGAGGTGGAATCTTAGCGTGGTTTTAATTTGCATTTCCTTTATTGCTAGGGATGGTGAGCATTTTTTCATGTGTTTTTTGGCCATTTGAATTTCTTGTTTTGAGAAAGTTCTGTTTAGTTCACTTGCCCATTTCTTTATTGGTTCATTAGTTTTGGGAGAATTTAGTTTTTTAAGTTCCCTATATGGAAGCTCTAACTTAAATAAATGATTTATCATATAGGTCTAAACATACAATTATCTTTAAACTTGCTAAAAAATTGAAATACCATAAAGCACTTAAGTTTCAGAACAATAAAAATGCAATTTTAAAATGTCATCTGCCAAGTCATACCAATTAGAAAGAGCAGATACACCAAAATGAGGTGTTTTGTTCCAACAGTACACAGCATTTCAGAAAGTCCTCAACCTTGGACCAGCTCAATCGCATTCCTGTGTAACCAAAGTGAGAAACACATCACACCCTGGGCAGTGCTCACTGTTTCACTTTGAGCACTAAAGAGAAAAGCAAGACCAAATCCCAAATATCTCTGGGAGAAATTATGAAAAGATTTGAAAGCATCTAGGCCGGAGGCATTTATGCAGTAAATAAAGTGTCACAGGGTAATCAGGTGTCATTATGTTGGTCCACATTATTTGTTTATTTGTTTGTTTTTACCCCTTAACTCCCACCCCATTATTCAACAGCTTTCAGTACATATTATTACAGCCTCTACCCGCAGATATAATGTATTTTGATATTGTTAAATCTCTATCACTCTCTTTTCTTTTCTCTCCTCCCCTTGATTTCATAGAGCAGTTCCACTATTACAAATATGCTCTACATTTAAGTTTGTATATGATTCATGTTTTTTTTTGTGAATATGTTTACCTTTTGTATCTTCTGTCCACATATGAGAGCAAACATGTAGTCTTTGTCTTTCTGAGTCTGGCTTACTTCACTTAACATGATGTCCTCCAGTTGCATCCATGTACTTTCAAACATCAGTTGTAGGACATCTGGGTTATTGATATAGCTTGGCTATTGTGAACAGTGCTGCATTAAACATCAGTGTGTAAGTGTCTCTATTATATCCTAACTTGCATTCCTTTGGATATATTCCCAGGAGTGGCATCACTGGATCATATGACAGTTCTAATTTTAGGTTTTTAAGGAACCTACTTATTGCTTTCTATGATGGTTGTGCTAATTTGCATTCCCACCAACAGGGTATAAGGGTTCCTGTTTCATAACATTGTCAACATTTGTTGTTGTTTGTGTTCCTGATGACAGCCATTCTAACTAGGGTGAGATGAAATCTTAGTGTAGTTTTAATTTACATTTCTTTTATAGCCAGGGAAGTTGAACATTTCTTCAAGTATTTATTGGCCATTTGTACCTCTTCCTTTGAATATGCCCTATTCAATTCATGTGCCCTTTTCTCCATTGGATTTTTGATTCTTCGGGGTTTTTTGAGCTTCTTGTAGATTCTGGATAGTAGTCCCTTATCAGATGAATAGCGGGTATGGATTTTCTCTCATTCTGTAGGCAGTCTATTAAAACTAGTGACTGCATCTTTTGCTGTGTAGGTTTTTTAGTTTGATGTAGTCTCATTTATTCATTCTTTCTATTTGCTGAACCATTAGAGTTCTATTTAGGAAGTTGTTGTTTATGCTTGTATGTTCCATTGTATTTCCCATAACTTACTGTAGTTTCAGAGTTTTAGGCCTTATATTAAGGTCCTTAATCCACTTTGAATTGATATTTGTATGGGGTGAGAGACACAGATGTAGGTTCTGTTTTCTGTATGCAGATACACAATTTCCCCCACAACATTTGTTGAAGAAGCTGTTTTTCTCCATCTTATGTTTTGGGCACCTCTGTTAAAAATAAGGTGGGTGTAGCTGCATGGATTCATATCTGGGTTTTATATTCTGTTCTGTTGGTCTTCATGTCATTTTTGTGCCAATACCATGCTGTTTTTATTGCTATGGCTCTGCAGTATAATTTCAAGTAAGGAGTCATGACACTTCCATTGTTGTTCCTTTTGCTCAATATTACCTTGGCTATTGAAGGTCTTTTGTGCTTCCATATGAACTTCAGGTTTGATTTTCAATCTCTGTGATGAATGTTATTAGAATTTTGATGGAGATTGTATTGAACATATAGATTGCTTTTGGTAATACAGACATTTTCATAATATTGATACTATCAATCATCAAGCATGGGAGATCTTTCCATCTTCTGTAGTTTTCTTTCTTCAGTGGTTTAGAGTTTCCATTGTAGAGGTTTTTCACTTCCTTTGTTAAGTTTATTCCCATTAAAAAATATTTTTTTAGGCCATCACAAGTGGAATTGTTTTCCTATATTCTTTCTCAGTCTGTTCATCAGTGGTGTATAGGAAGGTTACTAATTTTTATAACTTGATTTAGTATCCTGCTCCTTTGCCAAAGGGGTGTATGATGCCCAGATGTTTTTTTATTGGAGTTTTCCAGGTCCTTTGGGTATAAGATCATGTCATCTTATACCCAAATATCAAATAGGGATGTATGACTTCTTCCTTTCCTATTTGAATTCCTTTTATTTCTTTTTCCTGTCTTGCTAGGAATTCCAGGACTATGTTGAATAAGAATGGAGACAGTGAACACCTTTGTCTTCTTCCTGACTTTAGAGTAAATGTTTTTTTTTTCTTCTATTAGTATGATATTGGCTATAGGTTTGTCATATATAACCTTTTTTATGTTGAGGTACATTCCTTCCAAATCTAGTTTCAATAGAGATTTTATCATGAAAGGATGTTGAATTTTGTTTAAGGCTTTTTCTGCATCTATTGAGATGATAATATGGTTTTTGTCTTTGCTTCTGTCAAAGTCCTGTATTACTTTTAACGATTTGCATATGTTGAACCATCCTTGCATCTATGGGATGAAACTCACTTGATCATGGTGTATGATTTTTTTGATATGTTGTTGAATTCAATTTGCCAGTATTTTATTGAGAATTTTTGTATCTAAGTTCATTAAAGAGATTGGCCTACAATTCTCTGTTTTTGTTGTGTCCTTGTCTGATTTTGGGATGAGTGTCATACTGGCTTCATAGAATGATTATATCTCATTGGTTTTGTGTTATGATTTCCTTATAAATCTTTAACTTTTCTTTGTTGACATTTTGCAGAAGTACAACTGAAATAGCATTTTAAAAAATGCCACCTCATTACCTACAGATCAGATAAAATTAAACATACTTTAAAATGGATGTCAGGTAAGTTCCAGTCTAAGGGCCACTTCTAAACTTCTCCATTGCTTAAATTGGGCAGGAAAAAGGTTTTTATTGGCATGGACCCTCATTGTATCTGACACTTGTTTCACTACATAGGATGACATCAGACCACCTGGGGCATGTCATCTTGACAACATGGGACAATTAAAGCCAGACCAGAGTGATTGGTCAGTGGATATCTTCAAAGGAAACTGTAGCAGGGTGCCAGTGACTCACACCTACTCAGGAGGCAGTGATCAGGAGGATCATGGCTCAAAGTCAGTCCTGCCCAAATGGTTCACAAGACCCTATCTTGAAAATACCCAACACACACACACACACACACACACACACACACACACACACACACACACACAAGGCTGATAGAGTGGCTCAAATGGTTGAGCATCTGTGTAGCAAGCATGAAGTCCTGAGTTCAGACCCCAGTTTTTGCAAGAAAAAACAAAAGAAACAGTTGAGAAACAAGGGGAAAGTTGTCAGAATAAAAATTGCCATGTTGGGTATGATATTACATACCTGTAATCTCAGTGATTGGGAGGCTAAAATAGGAGGATCACAAATTAAGGCCAGCCTGGGATACATAGTAAGTTTCTGGCCAACCAAACTATACAATGAGACTGTATCTAAATGAACAGCAAAATGTAGTCACTCCTGCCAGCCTTTCCAAAGTAAAGCCAAAAGGCTGAAAAGAATGGGTCCTTATTTGTGGGCATTTTGAATAGGCAATTAGATTTTTGTTCTTAGCAATTAAATCTATCCCATCATCATGCATCAATTATTATAACCTTAGTTTTATTTTTACAAGGGGTAGCAACATCAAATCTATTGCTAGAGACTAATGAAAATTTTTCTTTGTAGTTCAGTGTAATATGTCAGATTCTAAACTAGTTTAATGAACTTTTCAAACTATGGAGCCTATGCAAATGATCTTAAATTCTTGGGGTTTGCAGACTACTGAGCCTCTCTACAAAATGCATAGATCTCCCAATGAAAGGTAAGTTATCTAGGCCACATTGCAACTCTGGGAATCTAACTCTTGTCCCTCAGAAGACTGGCCTTCTTAAAATTAGGGACACCAAAACATTACTAATAATCATCTCAACTTATCCATAAATGGCTGGGTTCTATAGGATTTGTTTTCCTGGTTTTGGGGTAATTACAAATTGCCCTGTTAGACAACCTAGGGGCTTATTATAAGTACCTGGAATAAACTGGGAAATGAAAAATGCTTCTCAAAGCTTAAAGGCTTATGGCCTAGCTCTAGCAATCCTAAGTTTAAGCCATTCTATAACTATCAGGCAGGACGTTATATTGAAAGTTCTTATTCAAAGAGAAGAACGTTCTGCAGCCTATTGCTTATTTTCCAAAACATTGAAATGATGTCACATCCAAGGATATGCTTCTTTGGTTCATGTTTCAAAGGTAAAAATTGAAGGGCAGATGTGAAGAAGTTACTGTGAGTTCAGTATAGAAAGACTTGGAAATGAAAGATGATGTCAGAGAAATTAAGAAAACTGGAAGAATAGGGTGAGAGGTCAAAGATATGTTTAACTGGAATCTAGAAGTAGATATTGCCACAAAACACTACCTAGGAAGATAACTGCTGAGAATTCCTCAGAACTGAGGAAAAACATGAGTCTGTAAACAAGAGACATTCAATACCTATGAAGCATGCTAAATAAAAAAGAATTTACATGAAGATACATTCTATTGAAACTGCATCTTTAAAGATAGTGACTTGTTTGTTATAACATATGTATGATTTATTGGTTTATTTATCTATTTACCTATTTCTGCACTCCTAGAGAATGAACCCAGTGTCTTGGCATACTAGATAATCATTGTACCACTTGAGCTATGCCCCTATCCCTAAAAACACTGATTTTCACCCTTACTCAAAAAACAGAAGTAATAGGGAACAAAATCAATACAGAACTGTGAATCAGAGTCTACAGGAGTGGGACCTGATGACCCATGTTTTTCAACTACCAGTGATGGTGATCTACATAAACAGTAAGTTTGAGAGTAGTGCCAAGTCAAATATCTTAAAAATGGAAAAGAAAAGAGAGAAAAGGGACCATAATCTACTGGAAACAATTTTTCAAAATGCTGAGGAAAAAATAGCCATTAAACTCAAATTGTAAGTGAACCATGTTTGAAGAATGAGGCTGAGGGCTGAGGGCATAGCTCAAGTGGTAGAGCACCTGCCTAACAAGCCTAATGCTCTGAGTTCATACCCAACAATGATTAAAAATAAAAAAAAAGAATGAGGTTGAAATGAGATTGCAGAAGCTTATCATAAACAAACTTAATTCTAAAGGATGTACCAAGGAAAGAGCAAAATTGTCTCAAAAGGAAGGTCTGAGATACAAGGGATGGTGAAATAAACTGGAATAATGGCCATTGGACACTGGAAAGGGGGCAGGAGATGGAAGGAAGTTAGATGAGAGGCACCACAGCACAGTTAGATAAGAGAAACTGGCTTTGGCTTTCTATAGTATAACCTGATAACTATTGTCTACAACAATATATGATATATTTCAAAATAATTAGGAAGAAAAGTCCAAAAGTTCCCAACATATAGAAACGATTGATGTTTGAGGGGATGGAAGTGTGTATTACCCTGATCTGATCACTGCACATTGCATACATTTGTCAAAATTCCATACCATATCCCATAAATATATATAGATATTTTCTCAAAATAATAAAAAAAATCCCACATCTTAGGCCTACCAAGTTAAAAAAAGTGATTTGTGCTAAAGGACAAAATTTGTTTATTGGTTTTTGTTTTTCATTTTTGGATTTTTTTGTAGGTACAATGAAAATAAAAATATTAGAACAATGAAAAAATATAGAAACTATAAAACTGATACAAAACTACAAGCCAACCACATATATTTTTGAAGATAGCAACTTAAATGTAAGAGCAGAGAAAGTTTGATAGTGAACGAATGGAAAAGCTTTCTCTGGGAAAATAATAATAAACTTAGGGGCTGAGAGGGTAGAACAGTGTAGGGCACCTGCTTAGTATTTTTGAGAACCTGGTTAACATTGCCACATCTGTCTTAATAGTTGAAAAAATTTAACAAAAAACAATAGGGATATAGAAGTTCCTTAAATCATAACGAAAGGTTTAATTAGCTCCAGTAAGATATTATCATTCTGAACTTTAATCCATTTAACATAAAATACATAAAGCAAAATTAAAAGAACTCTAAGCAGAATTTTAAAAATTCACTTGTTAGTGAGCCAGATATCAACGACATTTTTCTTAGTGATTGACAAGCCAAAAGACACATTAATGTATTAAATAGTTGAAAAAGTTTGATTTAATTAGCATGTATAGAGCTGTGCACAAGAGGGAATACTTTCTTAAGATCATAGAGATTAAAGACAAAACAAAGTAACTTTTGAGCCATACATCAAGCTTGTAAATACCTTAAAAATCAGAATTATCAGAATATTAATTAATGGAAAATAAGTAACAATGTAACAGATTTTAGGCATGATAATATAATTCTGGTTATGTTTAAAATGTGAATTTATCCAAGACATAGATTTTTGAATTATTTATCGATGAAATAACTTATGTTCAGGATTTATTTTAAAATAATTCAGCTGAGTGTGGGTGAGGTAGAGAGGGACAGGAAGAAAAGAGATCCATCACATATTGACAGTTATCGATGCTGTGTGATTAGAACATATATATCCATTGTGTGATTCTTTCTATTTTGTGTAATTTAAAAAATTCCCATAACGAATACATGGATATTTATTATACTACTCTTTTATCTTTTGAATATATCTGGTGATGTCAATTTAAGAATTACTTGCTGAGCTACTCTTGCACCTCCTTCCTTTAATCCATCTATTAACGTTGAGTTCTATATCAACAGGTTCCGAACATTAAGTCTTCTTTGCATTACTTTATTCTACTTATTCATTATTGCTTTAGATTTGCCAGCATTTAAATTCATATATTTAATCTTATTTTCATGAATTAATTCCTTTAGATTCTTCTTTTGCAATATTGTAAATTGTTCTAAAATTCAAAGTGCAAAGACATTATAGTGTGGAAACTTGTTTTGTTTGGTCTTGCATTTTAAAATAATTCTTATGTCATGAAAGTTATCTTTTCAAAAGTACTTCCATAAAGTTTTGTCTGGAAGTGATGTGTGAGTATGCATACATGAGGTACACAGTCAGTTTCTGATAGGTATATTCATATTTTTTCTGTGTGAATGTTTTCATATGTTTTATCTAAATATTTGATTTATTGGTTTAAACTATGTCTATTGTGTGTTCTTATAAACCTCCTGTGTCCTTAACCATTTCTAATTTCCAATACAACTTGCATATTTGCACTATTTACTTTCTCTTCTGCAAATTTGATTAGAGATTTATTAACATTAATCATTTCAAACAATACACTTTAGTGTTTTTGCTCTATTTTCAGTAATTTTTATATTTATTCATTTTTTGAGATTTGTTGACCTCTTCTGCTTTTCTTGGCTACTTAATTCATTGACTTTTAAACTTTCTTCTTTTTTTAATACATATGTGTCAGAGTAAAAATGCCCTTTTGGTGTTGTTTTAATAGTATCACACAGGGTTTGACAGGTGATGGTTTCATTGTCATTAATTAAAATATTCTGAGCTCCATTATAATATTTTCTTAAATCTATAATTTATTTACTTATTTAATTATACACTCTGGGTAAGTTCTTTTAACAGCATATATTACTTGTACAAAGGGATTTCATTGTAATATTTTCACCCATGCATATAATGCACTTTAATCATATTCATATCCTCTATTACTCTCCTATCCTCCCATTCACTCTCCCCACCTTCTTTTCCACAATATTTTTGGTGATACTGGGGATTAAACTCAGGGCCTCACACTCTAGCGAGTGCTCTACCATTTGAACCATGCTTGCTGTTCTTTGGGTTTTAGTTTGTTTTCAGTTAGAGTATCAGCTTTTGTTTATGCCAGTCTTGGACTGCAATCTTTCTACCTTAATCTCTCAAGTAGCTGGGATTACAGGTGTGTGCCACCACATTGGGTTTTTTTTTTAAAATCAACTTTTTTTTTCTTTTATTATTCGTATGTGCATACAAGGCTTGGGTCATTTCTCCCCCCTGCCCCCACCCCTCCCTTACCACCCACTCCGCCCCCTCCCTCTCCCTCCCACCCCCTCAATACGCAGCAGAAACTATTTTGCCCTTATTTCTAATTTTGTTGTAGAGAGAGTATAAGCTGTAATGGGAAGGAACAAGGATTTTTGCTGGTTGAGATAAGGGTAGCTATACAGGGCATTGACTCACATTGATTTCCTGTGCTTGGGTGTTACCTTCTAGGTTAATTCTTTTTGCTCTAACCTTTTCTCTAGTTCCTGGTCCCCTTTTCCTATTGGCCTCAGTTGCTTTTAAGGTATCTGCTTTAGTTTCTCTGCGTTAAGGGCAACAAATGCTAGCTAGTTTTTTAGGTGTCTCACCTATCCTCACCCCTCCCTTGTGTGCTCTCGCTTTTATCATGTGCTCAAAGTCCAATCCCATTGTTGTGTTTGCCCTTGATCTAATGTCCACATATGAGGGAAAACATATGATTTTTGGTCTTTTGGGCCAGGCTAACCTCACTCAGAATGATGTTCTCCAATTCCATCCATTTACCAGCGAATGATAACATTTCGTTCTTCTTCATGGCTGCATAAAATTCCATTGTGTATAGATACCACATTTTCTTAATCCATTTGTCAGTGGTGGGGCATCTTGGCTGTTTCCATAACTTGGCTATTGTGAATAGTGCCGCAATAGACATGGGTGTGCAGGTGCCTCTGGATAACCTGTGTCACAGTCTTTTGGGTATATCCCCAAGAGTGGTATTGCTGGATCATATGGTAGATCAATGTCTAGCTTTTTAAGTAGCCTTCAAATTTTTTTCCAGAGTGGTTGTACTAGTTTACATTCCCACCAACAGTGTAAGAGGGTTCCTTTTTCCCCGCATCCTCGCCAACACCTGTTGTTGGTGGTGTTGCTGATGATGGCTATTCTAACAGGGGTGAGGTGGAATCTTAGCGTGGTTTTAATTTGCATTTCCTTTATTGCTAGGGATGGTGAGCATTTTTTCATGTGTTTTTTGGCCATTTGAATTTCTTGTTTTGAGAAAGTTCTGTTTAGTTCACTTGCCCATTTCTTTATTGGTTCATTAGTTTTGGGAGAATTTAGTTTTTTAAGTTCTCTATATATTCTGGATATCAGTCCACATTGGGCTTTTTAAAAAATATTTTTTATTATTTTGAATGGGTTACATTATGCTATTTTCATATAATTTATTTTAATTATATTCACCTCCCATCATCCTCTCCTTTTCTTCTCATCCTCCTGTTAGTTCCTTCCACCTAAAGAATTCCACCTTTTACATATGTATATATATTTGTATATAATTGTGACATATATAAACATATACAACATATATATGTTTAGATTTCTGAAAGTGACATAGATATTTGTCTTTCTCAGTTTGACTTATTTCATTCAACAGGATGATCTCCAGTTGCATTCATTTTCATACAAACAACATAATTTCATTCTTCTTTATCACTGAACAATGCTCCATTTTTGTAGATATCACATATTCTTTATCCATTCACTGGTCAATGGGCACGTAGGCTGATTCCATAGTTTGAATCTTGTGTATAGTGCTGCAGTAAATGTGGGTGCACAAGTATCTATACTATATGCTGACTTATACTCCTTTTGATATATGCCTGGGAGTGACATTGCAGAAAAATATGGAAACTCTATTTTTTGTCTTTCAAGAAACCTCCAAATTATTTAATAACATGATTTTAGTTATTTGATATGGAGAGTTTATGTTTGTGTAGTTTCTCACTAGTTCTACTGTTTCTGTTCAGAGATCACTTTTTAAGGTATTGGCTCTTTGAATTAAATTTTCTAAATAGCTTATGAATATGTGAAAAGAATTTGTGTTTCTAGTTGCTGGATCGTAAGGTTGACATATTTATAACATTGATATCATGTGAAAGTTGAGCTAGACCACGTTTTGTTTATCTATTCACCAGTGGATGGACACTTGGGTTCTTTCACTTTTTGAATGTTAGGAATCATACTTCTATGAGCATTCATTTATAGGATTTTGGATGGACATTTTTTCAGTTCTTCTCAGTAGATACCTGGGAATGTAAATGGTGGTTAGTCTTTGTTTAGTCACTTAAAGAACTGTCAAGCTGTTCTCCAAATGACTTCAACTTTTGACAATGACAGGTGAAGATTCGATTTCCTTAAATCCTCACAAGAAATATGTTTCTTCTTCCTTCTCTTCCTCTTATGCCTCCCCCATCCTCTTTTTTTCTACTCCTTCTCCTTCCCCTTCCTCTCCTTTATATTCTAAGTCATGTTAGTGGGTATGATTGATATTTCAGGTTTTGGTTTGCATTTCCCTAGTGATTGATGATGTTCCTCATTTTTTCATTCACCTTTTGGTGATTTCTGCAAATTCTCCAAAGAAGTGACTGTTCACATACTTTGGCCATTTTAAAATTGGTATTTTCTTTTATGTTGAGTTTTAAAGTTCTAAAATATATTCTTGGTGTTATATCCATACTAGATATGCGATTTGTAAATATAGTCTTCTATTTTTGTGGGTGTATTTACTTACCTTTGTATAAACTTTGTGGAAGTTTAATTCTGATGAAGTACTATTTATTTGTATTTCTTTTTGTTGACTTTGTTTTTGGTGGCATATCCGAGAAACCATTGCAGAATCCAAGGACACCAAGCTTTACATATATGTTTTGCTCTCACCTTTTATATTATTAGCTCTTACATTAGGTCCTTGATTCATCTCAGTTAACTTTTATGTAGGGATCTTCATGTGGCTATCCCTTCCTCAAAGCACAATTTGTTAAAGGACAATTCTTTTCCTGTGTAGTGGTCTTGACACTCTTGTTGAAAGTTAATGGTCATAGATGCATTTTTTTCATTACCGAAATCTCAATTCTATTCCAATTATATCTATCCAGTTTTTAAATAGTGTCTCACTGTGTAGCCCAGACTGGCCTCTGCCTCCTGAGTACTGGGATTATAGAAATGTGCCACCATGTTCTTTATGAATCTATTCATTTTTAAGAGAGATCATGTATCATGATTGTGTGTTGATCAATTCTTCTTGTTTCTTGAAAAAATAAGTCTATCAATACATTAAAAAGAAATCAACAGGAGTAAGTTCATTGAGCAAAGAACACACTTTTTGTAGATACATCCTTGAGCGAATGAGAGATTACAGCAATGGCATGGTCAGTACAGGAGCTACATGAATCACCACATTTCATGCCAAAAGGAGTGGGAACTGAAGGAGTGGGGACTGGAGCCCCAGCTGTTAGTTTGAGCACAAGCTTCAGGTGCTTGGGGATCTCTGTAATACCCTGCACAGAAGTAGGTGCCTGAATCACCAGGCACAGCAGCTGAGATAGTCAGGAAACTGTCCTTTCTTGTTCCACCCAACTGAGCAGTCACTTTCCCACTTTTGGTCAATTCTTCAGTCTTATATAAGTCTATCAAGAGAACAAGACTTCCTCCAGGGTCCTGCTTATACCATAGCATTTTGCTCAATGTGCTTGAGGAACTGCAGTTCATGGAGGCATCCTCTCCCTCCTGGATGGATATAGACTGAGGACTCTGATTCAGCTGTTGACCATTCAACACTGGTTAGAAAGACAAAAGCAGGTAGTTAAGATGTCTTTAGATCACATTTCTTAGACTTGTGATGGACCTCATACCCCTGACTCCCCAGCCCTTTTCCCTTTTTCCTTTGCTTCTTGTTCTTTTTCCTTTCCTCCCTCCTTCTCTGGATTTCTCCTGTTTATCTTAGCTTGTCTTCCCATAGCCTTGATAAAGTTCACCTCCTGCCCTCACAGGGTTCCCACCTCTTCAGAATTCTCTGTGGAAGAATCAGAAACCCCCAAAAGTTACATGTCAGGTGCATCCACAGGATTATTAATAGACCTTCAAGGATCATCTCCATCAGCAAGTAACTATTTCCTAAATGGATTTTCTGCTTTGAGAAACTCCTCTGGGCTTAGGGTAACACCTTAAATACCATCTTGGTGTAAAAAACACTCATCTGACCCCTCCCTGGGGCTCTCCAGGATTTTGAGCTAACCTCAAAGGTTAGATAACCTTTGAGCTAACCTTAACTACAAATGAAAACACTGCCCCCGATGGCTAGACACCAGATTCTTAGAATTTCTTTTAGATATCACCGTGACATTAGTTTGTACAATTAACATACACCAATAAACATAGTTTAAGGTGAAAACTCCTTCTATTTCTACCATTCACTAGATGAACACACTTATCAAGCATGCCTTATAATCTGGGGAAGTATAGAGACATGAATAAGACAGAGAGAAACTCTGCTCTGGGAATGTTATAGTTTCTGTGGAAATTCAGTGGTGGACTGAATAAATTTTTCTGCTTTGTTCCTTTCTGAGAATGATGAGAAATGAGAGTGGCCATTTGAAAAATGTTATGAGCCCCAGACGACACACAGGATGGGGGATGTGAGCATATGGGATGTTTGGAAATGGGAGTGAATAACAAGTGAAAATTGACTTAGTCACTGAGCAAATTTGAAGCCCAAGGGCCCACACAGTAAACTGCCAACAGAAATCTATGTGCCCACAGGCTCAAAATAAGGACACCTAATACCTCAGCTGATAGAGTGAGGGAGGGACAGGGGACTGACTTTACACAGATCCATGAAGTATGAGGCACACTTGTACAAGTACACTTAACTTTCAGGCCTCCCATCTTGACCTGGGAAAGTCAGGAGTCTGTCAGTACCTACCACCTTCATGGCAGAAAGCTTGTTTTCCTGAAGACACATGCTAAAGAGGCATAATTCTGGGACACTAGGTTTAGTTGAGAGTGAAGTGAGGCAAATATTTAAAAACAGAGGAACTGAGGCTATTGTTCCTTGCTCAAATCCCAGATTTGTATCTCATTAAGTATGAATGAGCACCCCAGGATTACTAGAACTTAGAAAATATCTGAACATGAAAAGCAGAGAAAAAAGCAAAAAGAGAAAAAGGCTTTGACAGGCATAGTGCAGGAAGGGGAGAAGGAGGTTTCCATAGCCTTTGGACACAGTGTTGTGAATGTTCTGGTTTTTCTTTAAGAAGCAAATGAAACTTTGAATGATAAAAATCTCCTTTTTACATGATGGAACTTTACAGAGAAATTTGCTTTTTAAGAATAAAACTGATGGCAAGACAGAGTAGCACAAGCCTGTCATCCCATCTACTTGGGAGTTAGAGATCAGGTGGATCACAGTTCAAGGCCAGCCTGGGTAACAAGTTAGCAAGATCCTACTTCAATAAACAAGCCAGGTGACTTGGTGCACTCCTGTAATTCCAGCTGCTTGGGTGGCAGAAGTAGAGGCATCACAGTCAAAGGCTGACCTGGGAAAAAGACTGAGGCCCTGATTTAAAAATAAACTGAAGGAAAAAGGGCAGGAGACATGGTCTTGTGGTAGAGCTCTTGTCTTCTCTGTCTTCCTCCTTTCCCTACTTTCTTTTCCAATCTCTTCTTTCTTTTTTGTGCTGGTATCAAACCCAAGACCATATATTTAAGAAAATACTCTTTGCCTCATAGTGAAATGAAGAAAAAAGTATCTGTCATCCTATTGTCTTTTACCCTATTAAGTGTAAATGTATAGAATTCTTTAAAAGTTATTTTTATACATTTATTGATTTATGGTAAGGAATTTTCTTTTCCCTTCTATTTTGTAAAAACTTCCCACTCTAGAAGGGGGAAGAACTTTCCTTGATAAGCATAGAGTGACTAGAAGGAAAGTTCTAGCCATTGTTATCCAAAGTTCCTTAGTCCACCTCTGGGCGTTTCTTCCCTGTTATCTAAAAAGGGCCTTGCAAGGGAACTCCAAGATGGTGGCTAGAGGGAGGAAGCAGAAAACGTGCCTCCTATAGTGAAATCTTGGAGAGACGCTAGAGACATACCTTGCAGGCAAAACCACCAAGAAGAGGCAAAACTTTGACCCCTCCACATCTCCAGTCAGCGCGGAGAATCTCCACTTCACATTAAACAGAGAAACCAGGAGGGTCCCTGGGCCACCAGTCGCCCGCGCCCAAAAGGCTTAGGAAGAAAAAGTGAGCTAAGCGGTACACAGTAATCCCACAGACAACCCTGGGCCAGAACAGCATAGCCCCCCTGGACAGATTGACCTCCACCCGGGGAAAAAAGAGAAACTAAGTAATAAGCAATAAGAACAATAAAGACACATTGCAAAGAGGGTGGGGCACCCTGAGCGCCAAAGAGGGGGAGGGGACTCCTTCCCAGAACTGTAAATAAACAGGCTGGGCATGGCCGGAGAGGCTCCGGCAGGAGCGGGGGCGTGTGCCCAGCAACCAGGAGTGGGAAAGCTTGTGAGAGTGGCAGAGGGAGGAAAACTCCACAGGAGAGGTGGGATGACCCACTTCCCACGTAAGCTGTAAACAAACATGACGGCTGGCAGGAGCAGCAGCACCACCCAGCAATCAGAAGCGGGAACGCTTGTAAAAGTGGTGGTGGGAGGAAAACCCCACAGGAGAGGGTGGAAGACCCACTTCCCACGTGAGCTGTAAACAAACACACAGGCCAGAGAAAGCGGGTTCAGTGTCACCTCCCACAGTGTGCTTGGAAAGGGGAAAGCTTGTAGCAGCGGCTCACGAACAGGAGAACTCTGAGTTAACAAAGCCTGTGGGGCCAGGCGAGTGTTAAGCTCACCCCAGAGATCTGCATAAATAAAGCCTCCAGCAACAGCAGGCTGACAGCAGCGGGCAGGCAAGCCACAGCCACAGATAGCCATTCACAGAGCTGTCTCCAGACTCTTTTTTTCCCTCTCTCCCTACCTTTGATGAGAAAACAACCGAACTACACCTGCATGCTGAAAAACTTACTGAAACTGTATTGCATTTGAACTTGGGACACTTTATGGGTTTTGTGTGTGTGTGTGTGCAGTTTTGTTCTACTTTAGGGGTCCCCTTTGGTGAGACAACTACAGAAAAACATCTGAGGCACCATCTCCAGGAATGGAGGCTGAGATGGACAACAAAATTATTAAGACTGAAACTTCATTGCATTTGAGCTAGGAGGTTTTTTTTTTTTTAAATTTTCTATTTTTCATAGTGTTTTATTTTATTTTATTTTTCTCTCTATATATTTTTTCCTTCATTTACTTATTTTTTATATTTATTCTTATCTTTATTGCTTTTATTTTTTATTTTCAATCCTCTCTCTGTCTCTCTAATGCCTGTTCAGCTTACTGTTGATTAGTACACTAACACTCCCTGTTTATATCTTTGAAACTTTATTGTTTGATTCTTTCTTTTGTTTTTTCCTACTTGTCCGTTTTTTTTCCCCTTTTTGTTTAACTTCTTTGCTTTCCATCTCCTCTCACCCTTCCATTCTAAATATCACCAATGTTATTATTACAAGCTAGAAAATACTTAATTGCACACAGTACAGAGACAGTAACAACACCAAAAACAATGATGGGAAGACAGAAAAAACAGGGAAACCAGTTTCCCCACAGCAAAAAATTAGTACAGGAACCAGAGGGGAATGAAGAAAACAGATACTCAGATCCAGACTCCAAATAAAATGAAGATAAACTATGCCAAAGAACCCAATGAATCCCAAAAGAATAATTTAAAAGAAGACATATTACAGGTACTCAATGAGAATTTTATAGAAATGATACTGGATATGGTCAACCAAAATGTACAGGAGACACTCAAGAAATTCCAAGACAACAAAAATAGAGAATTTGAAAAAGCAAAAGAAGAAATAATGGAAACCATAGAAGCACTGTATAAACACCAAAGTGAAACAGAGAACACGATTAATAAACAGATAAATGAACTCAGGACAAAAATAGACAACATTAAAGAGGAAACCACCCAGGATATAGAAAACCTCAGAAAAAAGAACGAAACAGAACTGCAAAACAAAACAGAAGGCCAATCCAGCAGAGTAGAACAAACAGAAGACAGAATAACAGAACTTGAAGATGAAATGGTAAAGGAAAAACTGAAGAACTACTAATTAAACAACTCAAGACCTGTGAAAAGAAAATGCAAGAACTCACTGACTCCATCAAAACACCAAACTTGAGAATCATGGACATTGAAGAAGGAGAAGAGGTGCAAGCAAAGGGAATGCGTAATATATTCAACAAAATAATAATGGAAAATTTCCCAAATCTAGAGAAAGATATTCCCATACAGATGCAAGAGGCCTCCAGGACACCAAACAGACCAGATCAAAATAGAACTACCCCACGACATATCATCATTAAAACAACAACTTCAGAAACTAGGGAAAGAATACTGAAAGCTGTAAGAGAGAAAAAACAAGTAATATACAAAGGTAAACCCATCAAAATCACAGCAGACTTCTCAACAGAAACATTAAAAGCAAGAAAAGCGTGGGGCAAGATCTTCCAGGCACTGAATGAAAATAACTTCAAACCTAGGATACTCTACCCAGCAAAACTATCATTCAAAATAGATGGAGCAATAAAAGTCTTCCATGATAAGCAGAAACTAAAACAATATGTGACCACAAAGCCACCACTACAAAAGATTCTTCAAGGGATTCTGCACACAGAAAGTGAAACCCAACTTAACCATGAAAGACAGGCAGCACCAAACCAAAGGAAAAGAAAAAGCAAGAAAGTAGAGAGTAACCTCAACTTAGCTACACAAATGATCAAACCCTCAAACAGCTAAGACAACTAAATGATAGGAATCACCACATACCTATCAGTGCTAACACTTAATGTTAATGGACTAATTCACCCATCAAAAGGCACTGCTTGATGAAATGGATTAAAAAGGAAGATCCAACAATTTGTTGCTTACAGGAGACCCATCTCACTGACAGAAATAAGCATAGGCTTAGGATGAAAGGCTGGAAGAAGATTTACCAAGCCCATGGCCCCTGAAAACAAGCAGGAGTAGCAATACTTATCTCTAACAAAGTAGACTTCAAACCTACATTGATCAAACAAGATAAAGAAGGACATTCCATACATACTACTGGAATTCCTAGCCAGAGCAATTAGGCAAGAAGAAGGAATAAAAGGATACAAATGGGTAAAGAAACTGTCAAAATATCCCTATTTGTAGATGACATGATCCTATACCTTAAAGACCCAAAAAACTCTACTCAGAAGCTTCTAGACATCATCAATAGCTACAGCAAGGTAGCAGGATGTAAAATCAACATAGAAAAAACATTAGCATTTCTATACACCATTAATGAACAAACTGAGAAAGAATATATGAAAACAATTCCATATACAATAGCCTCAAAAAAAAAATCAAGTACCTAGTTGTAAACCTATGAAAGGATGTGGACAACCTCTACAAGGAAAGCTATAAACTTCTGAAGAAAGAGATTGAGCAAGACTATAGAAAGTGGACAGATCTCCCATGCTCATGGATTGGTAGAATCAACATAGTAAAAGTGTCTATACTCCCAAAAGTAATCTACATGTTTAATGCAATTCCCTCAAAATCCCAATGGTATTCATTAAAAAGATTGAAAAATCTACCATGAAATTTATATGGAAACACAAGAGGCCACAAATAGCCAAGGCAATGCTCAGTCAAAAGAACAATGCTGGAGGTATCACGATACCTGACTTCAAACTATATTAAAAACCAATAACAATAAAAACAGCATGGTACTGGCACAAAAACAGACATGAAGACCAGTGGAACAGAATAGAGGACCCAGATATGAAGCCACACAACTATAACCAACTTGTTTTTGACAAAGGAGCTAAAAATATATGATGGAGAAATAGCAGCCTTTTCAACATAGCTGCTGGGAAAACTGGTTAGCAGTCTGCAAAAAACTGAAACGAGATCCATGTGTATCTCCCTATACCAATATTAACTCAAAATGGATCAAGGATCTTAATATCAAACCACAAACTCTAAAGTTGATACAGGAAAGAGTAGGAACTACTCTGGAATTAGTAGGTATAGGTAAGAACTTTCTCAATGAAAATCAGCAGCACAGCAACTAAGAGATAGCCTAGATAAATGGGACCTCATAAAGCTAAAAAGCTTCTGTTCATCAAAAGAAATGGTCTCTAAACTGAAGAGAACACCCACAGAGTGGTAGAAAATATTTGCCAGCTACACATCAGACAAAGGACTGATAACTAGAATATGTAGGGAACTTAAAAAACTAAATTCTCCCAAAACTAATGAACCAATAAAGAAATGGGCAAGTGAACTAAACAGAACTTTCTCAAAAGAAGAAATTCAAATGGCCAAAAAACACATGAAAAAAAATACTCACTATCTCTAGCAATAAAGGAAATGCAAATTAAAACCACACTAAGATGATGGTGTTGCCATCATCAGCAACACCACCAACAACAGGTGTTGGCGAGGATGTGGGGAAAAAGGAACCCTCTTACACTGTTGGTGGGAATGTAAACTAGTACAACCACTCTGGAAAAAAATTTGGAGGCTACTTAAAAAGCTAAACATTGATCTACCATTTGATCCAGCAATACCACTCTTGGGGATATACCCAAAAGACTGTGACACAGGTTACTCCAGAGGCACCTGCACACCCATGTCTATTGCGGCACTATTCACAATAGCCAAGTTATGGAAACAGCCAAGATGCCCCACCACTGACAAATGGATTAAGAAAATGTGGTATCTATACACAATGGAATTTTATGCAGCCATGAAGAAGAACGAAATGTTATCATTCGCTGGTAAATGGGTGGAATTGGAGAACATCATTCTGAGTGAGGTTAGCCTGGCCCAAAAGACCAAAAATCGTATGTTTTCCCATATATGTGGACATTAGATCAAGGGCAAACACAACAGGGGGATTGGACTTTGAGCACATGATAAAAGTGAGAGCACATAAGGGAGGGGTGAGGATAGGTAAGACACCTAAAAAACTAGCTAGCATTTGTTGCCCTTAATGCAGAGAAACTAAAGCAGATACTTTAAAAGCAACTGAGGCTAATAGGAAAAGGGGACCAGGAACTAGAGAAAAGGTTAGATCAAGAAGAATTAACCTAGAAGGTAACACACACGCACAGGAAATTAATGTGAGTCAACTCCCTGTATAGCTATCCTTATCTCAACTAGCAAAAATCCTTGTTCCTTCCTATTATTGCTTATACTCTCTCTTCAACAAATTTAGAGATAAGGGCAAAACAGTTTCTGCCAGGTAGCAGGGACGGGGGTGGGGGTAGGGAGCAGAAGGAGGGTGTGGAATGGGTGTAAACGAGGGGGTAGGGGCAGGGGGGAGAAATGACCGAAGTGTTGTATGCACATATGAATAATAAAACAATAATAAAAAATGGGCCTTGCACAGTTTTCAGGGCCTCTGATCTTTACAGTTAATTTCTTGGCCATTGAACATTAGAGTCCATAATGACTTTAAATATAAAACTGTGAGAAGCTTTTTTTAAAATCTGGATTTACTGTTTTCTGTAATTGTAATTTGTTAAAATTTATTCTATCACTCAATGAGAAACAGACTTTAAATTTCTTTGTATGGTTTTAGATTTGTCTATTTCTTCTTAAAATCCTATTAATTTTTGCTTAGGCAAAGGCCATGTTTTCAGGAGCATATTTTATCCTTATAGTGAATTGTAACTTAAATCATTATGAAACAGCACCAAATGTGCTGATAACCCTTTTATTGTATAGTCTACTTTAATAAGAATAGATTTATACCTGTTCTGTTTGAATATATGTTTTTCATGACATATTGTCCTTTTAATTCACTTTCATCCCCTCTCCATATTGTTATGTTTTAAATGTTTCTCTATTTTCCTGCTTTATATTCTTTTCTTTATCTTTCAACTTGTTCATGGGATAATTTTTCCATTTACCTTTGGACATTCTTTTAGTGCGAAATTCCTTTTAGTGGTAAATTTTGAAGCTTTTTTCTTACAACTTTTTTTTCATTTTTCCATTTATTTTTGATTTATGCATAGTAATTATTGGTATTTATGCAGTACAGTTTGGCATTTCAATACCTATAATGCTCAGATCAAGGTAGTGTATATGACCACCATTTTGAAAATTTTTCATTTGTGTTGGTAACATTCAAAACTCTCTACAAGCTATTTGATATACAATTAAATGCTATCAACCATAGTTACTTTCTGTGCTACAGCTACAGAACACTGGAGATCATCCCTCCCACCAATGGCACTCCTCTTTTTTATTTTGAAGGACAATTTTGTTTTATGTAAAAGTTGATGTTAGTTATTTCCCTCTGATTATTGAAGATGTGCACCCACTGTCGTTAGTTTTCATCATTATTGTTGAGAAGTCAGCTCTCAGTTTATTTATTAATTTTTGCTTCTTTAAAAATAGTCATCTTTCACCCCTTCTCTGGCTGCCTTTAATATTTTCTTCATGATTTGGGCGTTACCACAATTGCCTAAGGTTTTCTTTTTTTCCTCTTGAATTTGTAAACATATCTTTCATCCATCTTTGAAAACTGTTCATCCATTGTCCCTTTGTATATTGCTTCTGTCTCATTCACCTTCTCTCTCTTCTCTTTCTGAAATTCTATTTAATTATATTTTAAATGCTTTATTCTATCCTTTTGTATTCTTTTTTCTTTCTATTATAATTCCCAATACTTTATCTTGGCAAGTTTTCAAAGTTACATATAGCATAATGAACTAGATACCTGGGGAAGTGAATTGTTAAAAGGAATTTAAGGTTAAGATTTGTTTTATTAACTTGACCAGTACAGTTGAGAAATGGGTAGAATCAATAAATAATTCTTTGACTTACAACTAGTAGGCTCATACCTGGCATTTCAGGACTCTAGCGAGATGTCAGCAAGGTTGACAATAGGATCCAGAAATAGTAAACAAGTTTTTTGATGAAAAATTTAAATTGTATGATATTGGCTTGAAATGCAATAAACAGTGTCTTGGATGATCCCATTCCAAGGGTTCACTTATAAGATGAAGTTAATATAGGGTCAATAAAAGAAAGCTAGCTTGGGAGATAGGTAAATATTTCTGCTTGTTTTCAGCCATCAAATTTCATCCTTACTGTGGTATCTATAAGAACACAGATACGTATTATGAGGGCACAGACATATATTGCAAAGATGGAAAGATAAGCCTGATGGGTTTAAATGCTTTCATGAAGTTCACAAAGTATTGATCTTTTATTCTATTGTTCTCTGCAGCTGATATGAAAAGGACAAGGAAAATTATTTCCCTGCTGGGAAGACATTTTTATCATAAGAACAATTACAACACATTTGTGCTATGAAGAAACCAGATTCATAATTTCCCTTCCTGTTCAGATATCACTGGTCAGAAGTAGCTGACTTTCTGGGACATGCTGGACCCTATAACCAAAGGGAAAACCTAGAACACATCTCTCCCTTAATGTGTAATGCAGTTTCTAAGAACCACTAGAATAGGAACTAAACTTTGCATTCAAGGCAGAAGGAATAAAATCTTGGTTCCTATTCTCTTCTTTTTCTGATCACCCACTCTTCCCATTTGCCTGATCTACTGACAAGGGCTATTCCCTAAGGAAGTGGACAGAGCTGGTCATTTTTCATGGCGTACTATGAAAAATCATGCTGTTATTTTGTCCTTTAGGAAAATTTCTGCTGCTTAGAGTCAAAACCAATGTCTAGGGATCTGCCTTATTTATTTATTTTTTGTAAAGACATTCCCAGTCAGAATCAACAGAAAGGATGAATGCTTTTCTCTGAACAGAAAGTTTGCTTATGATGAGGGTCAGGGTAAATTTCACGTCACATTAGCTATTAGCTTAAGCCAACCTGAGACACTGATGTGGATATAGCAGCTGATTTCTTTGATAACAATGGATTATCAGTCTTGTGGGACACAGCAGGTTAATCTTTCAACACACTATGACTACTCATCTTTATATTTGCAATTTTAGTATTCCCACAATTCTACTGCAGACAACACCCTTACATTATTTTCCCATTAGAAATACTAGGTTTTAGTGTAAAACACAAATGTATACATGCTCTATTTCTAGAGGCATACATGAACATGCATACAATACACAGGTAGGCAAGTTTCACTTCACTCACACACCTCATGAGCCAGGAACATTTGCTCTGCCCTTTCTGCTTTTCCATTTATCACATTGCCTTACACTTTTTAAAAATAATGCTTCTATTTTTTTCTCCTTTCTGGTTATTTTGGTAGGTTTTTCTCCCTATGGGATGTATAGGTAACAATTTAAAATAACAGAAAATACTACAATTCTATATGATTTTTAAAAAATCTGCATTTTCCTTGGCCAACATAAATGATCATCCCCATTTTATACACAACTTCCCATTGTCACTAGGCAGTTTCCGAGGCACAAGACCATTTCATTCCCCTTTCTACGTTTGGAGAACAGAAAATCCCCTAATTAGATCAGAGCTATATTATGTTGATCAGCTTTCCTGATTTCACCTGGTAATTTGATCTTACTTGAGATTCTCATTGCTTGATTAACAGTGAAGATAGTATGTTAAATATTAGGGGTTTGCAAAATATCAGATGCTTAACGGATGTAATCTGTGGTCTTCTTTCATCCTATTAAGAGCCATATGAATATAAGATTGTGATTGTATCAGTTTTATAGAGGGGAAATAGAGACTTAGAACTTCATAGTTTTTGCTAAACATCACATAGCTTGTCAGATGCAGGATTGGTTACTTATTCTGTGGAGCATTTAGTTTCTCTAAGAAACATGAAATATTCTTCTATCCTATGAGCTATTCATCAATAATTGCAAACACCACTTTGGGCCAACACTGTACTGGATGTGGAAGTGGAAGATGAAGGTAAGTAGCTTTCAAGCTGACAATGTAGAGACACAGGGAAATACAGAGAACAGAATATGAATGGAGATGCAATGAGAACTGGAGGCCAGGCTAGGATGAGGTGTGTGTTCATACCTGTCTATCCATTTGCCTATTCTTACTTATAAACGTAGACAAAAGTACTTCCTGTGTGAAGCTCAGGTTCCTTCACACAAGTTCCTTCAAGTGTGAGCAGTTACTTCTATGCCGATAGTCATGGTACAGCCTTAACATCACATAAGGAACCTAATAAATGAGTCAGTTTCTTTGTTCTAACAAGGTGGCTGAATAGCAGAAGTGAAATAGGTTACTTGGGACAACAGAGGCACAAGATTTGTGCACATTTATTGCATACACTTCCGAAATTTATACTACTTGCATTCCAGTTTGATGTTCTACCTAGTAAAAAGTAACAATTACCTAGGCCATAAAGTCAATTTAAATTTGTATTAAAGTTATAGGTTACTCTGTATCATCCCTACCCACCCCTCTTTGTGCAACAAGACAATTGCATATCTTCAGATTTTTCATCATGACAAGGGTAAGATGTTTCAGAAGCCCTGTAAAAGAAGAGTCTCTGTGGCCCAGCTGCATGTTTGGGGACAGCCCACAGAGGCTTGGAGATCACTGTGTGTCTCCTCCACAGAAGTAGATGCCTGAGTGGCTGGGCTGGGAGGAGGTAATATGCAAGAAACTTTGCTGCATTTTCTCATCCAACTTTGCAGTTACTTTTTCATGACTTTTCTCTTCCCCAGCTTGTTGTAACATCATGAAGAAGACAGGACCTCCATTAGACTGCTGCCTATACCAGTGTAAGGCATATAAACTCTTTGATGAATTGCAGTGTATGGTAAGATTCTGTTCCTCTTGGATGGTCAGAGACTGAGGACTCTGCTGCAGTTCTTGGCTACTGACCTCTGTTCAAAAAGACAATGCAGAGAGAACAAAAGAGATGTCATGAGATCTTCATGGTCTCAGTGGGGATGGTTACTCTCCTCCTTCTCCTTCCCCAGACAGCAGCATCATCATCACATCAACACTGAGCATTGTCTGTTTTTTAACAGGTATCTCCCTCTCAAAAGGGCTTCTGAGGACAGAATATGCCTGTCTCAGGAAGCTGTGAACACATACTCACTGGCTGCCTGCAATCCCATTATCCAGAGAGTCTCCATCATTTGGCTCCTCAGTGAACTTAGCTGAATCAGACTTTGCTGAAATGCTTCCCCAGCAGAGGTGATTTTAGCTCATTCGTTTAGGAGATGGCACCAGTCAGAGATCTTAATGGGTTCCTGTTTGTTCAGCACTGCACAGACCTAACTCAGATCCTTTTAAGCACTGCCACCCTTTGACTAGACAGAAATGTTGAGAACTGAGAACTTTTGTGGAGTTAATTTGTATATGAGATTCACCTAATTATTGCAACAAGATATACCATTTATTATGAAACTAGGAAATACATCCTTACATGCTTGAGAATGTCCTCTTTATAATTATGACAGTGAAGAATTCTATTCTTTGTATTACAGAGTAATTGTTTTTCATTTAGCTATGTCTGGTTTTAATTTCAGGCTTTAAAAAGTGCTTATTAAGGCATACTCAAAATAAATGGCATATACTTATAAAGTACAATTTTATATCTATATGTACATACAAATGTGAAATCATCATCAGAATCTGGATAATGAAATTCTTCACCATCCCCCAAATTTCTCTGGAGCCCCTTTCTAACCCTTCCTACATGCGTTCCTTCCACATCCTTCCAACCCCTGTTACTACACGAAATCTGAACTGCCTTATCTTAATATGAATTAATTTGAATTTTCTAGAGTTTTGTCGAAACAGAATCATACAGGATATAATCTCTTGTATGTGGCTACTCTTTGCATATTTGTTTGGGGATTGTATCAGTCAGCATGGGCTGCCATAACAAAATACCATAAAGTGGGTGGGTCAAGTAGCACAGGCATATTTCTCACATTTCTGAAGTCCAGGAAGTCCAGCATGAAGGTACCAGCTGGTGTGGTTCCTTGTGTGGGCTCTCTTTCTGGATTTTAGAAGGCCACTTTATTGCTGCATTCTCACATGGTGAAGGATGGAGCAACCTCTCCAACATCTCTTGCTAGGAAAGCACTAATTCCATTATGATGCTCCCACCCTTATGATCTCACTTACCTGCCGTAACTATCTGCCAAATATCCCATCACAAACATCATCACTTTGGAGTTTAGGAGTTTAACACATAAATTTGAGGGAACATATTCAGCCCATAATAGAAATTCCTCTATGCTGTTGTGTTTATCAGTAGTATATTCCTTTTAATTGCTAAGTAGTATTCTGTTGTGCAGATTCATCCTTTGATGGACATTTGGGTTATTTGCAGTGCTACATTCCAAACTAGTATATGAATATTCATACATAAATGTTGCATGGATATTTGTGTTTATTTGGGGGAAGGGTTAATGATTAGGAGTAGAATTGCTAGGTTATAAGGTAGAAGAATAACTTTTTAGCAAACAGTGAAACTTTTTTTTTGAAGTGGCTGTATCATTTTCATTATCAACTGCAGTGTGGAGAGCGTCAATTGCTCTATAACCTCACCAGAACTTGGTGTGGTCAGTCATTTTTATTTTGACAAGTCTGGCAGGCATGTGGTGGCATCTTTATGGTTTTAATTAGCTTTTCTTTCATGATTGATGATGCCAAGCATCTTTTTAAAATGCTTGTTTCCCACATGTAGGTATTCTTTGGTGAACTTTCTACTCAAAAGCGATGGCTTGCTTTTTACAAATGGATGTTTGCTTTTTTGAATTCTATGAGTTCTTTATATAGTCTAGATAGAAGTATTTTGTCAGATACATGTTTGGCATAAATTTTGTTACAGCTTTCGGTTTCCATTTCCTAACAGTGTCTGTCCAACAGCAAACATTTTGCTTTTATGTACTACAGTGTTTTGGTATTTTAATTTTATGTTTTGTATTCTTTTTGTCATAATTTAATAAATCTTTGCCAAACCCAAGACATTTACAACTTCTTATTGCTTTATTTAAGAAGCTTTATAGTTTTACCTTGTCATTTGGGTCTGTGACCCATTTGAAATTAATATTTTATCTGGTGTGAGATAAGGATTGAGGTTTATATTCAATTATTGAATAACTTGTTGAAAGGATTATTCATCCTCATTGAATTATATCTGAGTGTGTTGGGACTGCTATAACAATATACCATAGAGTGGGTGATTTATGAACAAAAGAAACGTATTTCTCACAATTCTGATAAATTCAAGATCAAGGTGTCTAGTGACATCCACAGTCTGGTGAGGTCTTACTTCCTGGTGTGTCTTCTTGCTAAGACCTCTCATGGTGGAAAGAGTGAGAAAGCTCTCTGACACTCTTTTACAAGGACAAAAATGTTCATCAGTTTTGGACTATTCACTTCCCAAAGGACCTACCACCTAATACCATCTTACTTGGGGTTACTATTTTAACAAATGAATTTTGGGGACCACAAAAATTCAGTCCTTAGTGAATTATTGTATGCTACCTTTACTGAAAATCATCTGGGTATGTATGTTTGCATCTATTACAAACCCTTTATTCTGTTTTATTTCACGATCATTATATCAATGCCACAGTTTCTTGATAATTTTAACCATAAAATAGTTAACATCAGTGGTTCAAATCCCTGAACTTTGTTCCCTTTGAAAAAATTTTTATAGTCCTTTGCATTTTCATATATATATATATAAAAGAAAACCCATTTATCTTCTACAAAAATTTCTTTTGAGATTTTGATATATAGTACATCAAATCTATAGATCAAATTGGGGAGAATTAACATCTTAATATGAGTCTTCCATTCCAAACACAATATTTTCCCTATTTTTTTTTTTTTTGTGTGTGTGGTACTAAGATGTGAACTCAGGACCTCTATCTTGAGCCACACCAGTGTTTTTTTTGTGATGGAATTTTTCCAGGTAGGGTCTCGCAAACTATTTGCCAGGTCTGTCTTCTAATGGCTATCCTCATCTCTGCCCCCTGAGTAGCTAGGATTACAGGTGTGAGTCATCTGGGCCTGTCTAAAAATCTTTGTATCTTTTGCTGTGCAGGTGTTATGCATGTTTTCTCAAATGTATACCTAAGTTCAAACTCATCAATGCAGTTTTAAAATATGGTTTTCTTTTCCTTTGTGTCTCATTACATGGCATAGATGCTCCAGAACAATCTTGAATAGAAGTGATGAGAAGAGACATTCTTGATGTGTTCCTGATCTTGGGAAGAAGCATTCAGACTTTCACCATTGAGAATGTGAGATATAGCATTTATGCAGATGTCTTTTAAGAGGGTGAAAGGCTCATTTCTATTTCTAGTTTGTGGACAATTTTCATGAAAAATCTACACCGAATTTTGTTAAAGGCTTTTTCTACATTTGTTGAGATGTTTGAATTTTTCTTTTGTTTTTTAAGTCTGATAATATGGTAAATTACATTGTTTTTCATATGTTAAAGTAACCCCACATCCTTGATGTGAGTCTTGTTTTTGATCATTATATATTATCATTTTGATAGAGTCAATCTGCTAAAATTTAAAATGTTCATACATGTATATTCATGAATGTTATCAAATAGAGGTTTTTATTTTGGTGATGTCTTTGATTTTAGCCTCATGGTTATGGTGGCTTCATAAAATGTACTGTAAAGTATTCTCATCTCTTCAACTTTTCTGCTGTCATTTCATGATTAAGAAGCTTGGTTTAGGACAGGCTCAGTGGGTCATGTCTGTAATCCTAGATACTTGGGTGGCTAACATTGAGGAAAACCTGGTCAAAAAAAGCTTGCATGACCCCATCTCAACTAATGGACAGGAGTGTGGGGTAACCCTATCTCAGAAACAACCAATACAGAAAGGGCCGATAGAGTAGCTGAAGAGGTAGAGTGCCTGCCTGGCAAGCACAAGGCCCTGACTTCAACCTCCAGTATTATATTAAAAGGAGATTTGGTTTAACTTGCCACTGAAGCTAAATTGATGCTGAGTTAACACACATAATTTCAATAAAATGTAGACATTTTGATTTAATATTTTAAATATTAAAATATTTCTACTCTCTTTTGAACTATTAAAATACATATGCTTATAGATGTTATAAATCCCACAATAGCATTAAATTTTGCTTTATATAATTTTATGTCATTTTAAAGAAAATAAGAGAAGGACAAAATTTTATTTTTAGGAGTTTTTCTATTGATCCCCAAATCTCTTCAGAGCTTTTCTTGTGGAGTCAGTTTTCTGTCTAGTGTCATTGATTTCTCTGAAATAGTTCCTTTCCCTAGTACTTTGCATTTTTATTGTCATGTATTAATATTATGTCTATAAAGTATAAGCTCAGTGCTAGGATTTAAAAACTTTATTTTATGCAATTTTCTTTTCACTAAGTTAAGAAAATAAAAGAGAAAAACATTTAACATTCTTTCTATATTTACTAATATTTCCTTTATTTGTGTTCTTTATTCTTTATGTACATCAAGAATTACTACCTGGTGTTAAATTCCTTAATCTTAAGAACTTATTTAAAAATATTTGTAAGGAAAATCTTTGACATAGATTCTCTGCCTTCATTCACACATGTTTCAGCATTCACATAGGTTTTGGCAGGGTTGGTTCCTTTGAAGGTCCATGAGGGGAGAATTTGTTCAGGCCTTTCTCATGGACTTGGAGATGTGTTACCCTGATCTCTGCCTTCATGCTCATGTGGCATCCTTATCCTTTGTGTGTGTGTGTCCTTTTATAAGGACTGTGGTTATATTGGAAAAGGTTCTCCCCTATGGACCTCATATTAATTTAATTATTTCTGCAAAAACACTGTCTTCAAATAAGGCCACATTCTGAGGTAATGGGAGGAAGATTGAAGTTGTGAATTTGTTTCTGGAGAGAGGACACAATTTATTTCATAGCAACCACTCTTTTTGGAGACTTTCTTCTTGAGATCTTATAGTTAGATTACTATGTTACTTTAAGGGGTATGTCAATGTTCCATGAAATAGAACGGGAAAGAACATTGCCTAACTCATTTTATGAAGCCAATATTACTCTCATCCCAAAACCAGACAAAAAGAACTACAGGCCAATTTCCCTAATGAACATCAATGCAAAAATCCTCAATAAAATAATGGCAAACCGAATCCAGCAAGACATCAGAAAGATCATTCGCCACAACCAAGTTGGTTCCATCCCAGGGATGCAGGGGTAGTTCAACACACGCAAATCAATAACAGAAGCAAAGACAAAAACCATTGATCATCTCAATAGATGCCGAAAAAGCCTTCAACAAGATCCAACACCACTTCATGATAAAAGCTCTAAGAAAACTAGGAATAGAAGGAATTTACCTCAACATTGTGAAGGCTAAATATGACAAACCCACATCATACTTAACAGTGAAAAACTGAAACCATTCCCTCTAAAATCAGGAACCAGACAAGGATGCCCACTCTCCCCACTCCTATTCAACATAGTACTGGAATTTTTAGCCCTAGGCAAGAAGAAGAAATAAAAGGAATACAAATAGGTAAAGAAACTGTCAAAATATCCCTATTTGCAGACAACATGATCCTATACCTTAAAGACCTAAAAAACTCTACTCAAAAGCTCCTAGACACCATCAACAGCTATAGCAAGGTAGCCAGATATAAAATCAACATAGAAAAATCATTAGCATTTCTATACACTAATAATAAACAAACTGAGAAAGAATGTATGAAAACAATTCCATTTACAATAGCCTCAAAAAAATCAAATAACTAAGTGTAAACTTAACAAAGGATGTGAATGATCTCTACAAGGAAAACTATAAACTTCTGAAGAAAGAGATTGAGGAAGACTACAGAAAGTGGAGAGGTCTCCCATGCTCATGGATTGGTAGAATCAACATAGTAAAAATGGCTATACTCCCAAAAGTTATCTACATGTTTAATGCAATTCCCATCAAAATCCCAATGACATTCATCAAAGAGATTGAAAAATCTACCCTAAAATTCATTTGGAAACACAAGAGACCACGAATAGCCAAGACAATACGCAGCAAAAAGAACAATGCTGGAGATATCACAATACCTGACTTTCAAATATATTACAAAGCAATAGCAATAAAAACATCATGGTACTGGCACAAAAACAAACATGAAGATCAGTGGAACAGAATAGAGGACCCAGATATGAACCCACACAACTATGCCCACCTCATTTTTGACAAAGGTGCCATAAATATACGATGGAGAAAAGACAGCCTCTTCAACAAATGTTGCTGGGAGAAGTAGTTACTCATCTGCAAGAAACAGAAACTAGATCCATGTCTATCACCCTGTACTAGTATCAACTCAAAACGGATCAATGACCTAAATATCAGACCTGAAACTCTGAAGTTACTACAGGAAGGAACAGGAAACACTCTGGAACTAATAGGTATAGGCAAAGACTTCCTCAATAGAATCCCAGCAGCCCAGCAACTAAGAGAAAGGATGAATAAATGGGACTTCATAAAATTAAAAAGCTTTTGCACAACAAAAGAAATGGTCTCTAAACTGAAGAGACCACCCACAGAGTGGGAGAAAATATTTGCCAGCTGTACATCAAACAAGGGACTGATAACCAGAATATACAGGGAACTTAAGAAACTAAACTCTCCTAAAAATCAATGAACCAATTAAGAAATGGGCAACTGAACTAAACAGAACTTTTTCAAAATAAGAAATTCAAATGTCCAGAAAACACATGAAAAAATGCTCACCATCTCTGGCCGTAAAGGAAATGAAAATTGAAACCACACTGATTCTACCTCACCCCCGTCAGAATAGCCATCATCCAAAACACCACCAACAACAAGTGGTGGTGAGGATGTGGGAAAAAAGGAACCCTAATCCACTGCTGGTGGGAATGCAAGCTGGTACAACCACTCTGGAAAAAAAATTTGTAGACTTCTTAAAAATCTAAACATAGACCTGCCATATAATCCAGCAATCCCACTCCTGGGGATATACCAAAAGGAATGCAACACAGGTTACTCCAGAGGCACCTGCACAACCGTGTTTATTGCAGCACTATTCACAATAGCCAAGTTATGGAAACAACCAAGATGTCCCACTTCTGATGAATGGATCAAGAAAATGTGGTACTTGTACACAATGGAATTTTACTCAGCCATGAAGAAAAATGAAATCTTATCATTTGCAGGTAAATGGATGGAACTGGAGAACATCATTCTGAGCAAGGTCAACCAGGCTCAGAAGACCAAAAATCATATGTTCTCCCTCATATGTAGACATTAGATCTAGGGCAAATGCAGTAATGTTGTTGGACTTGGATCACAAGAAAAGGGGACAGCACTTACGGGAGATATAGGTATAGGTAGAAAACCCAAAACATGAAAGCGTTGGATGTCCCCACTGCAGAGGAGCTAATATAAAAACCTTAAAATAACAAGTTATCACTAGCAGGGAATCAGGAATCGATGTAAAGATCAGTTAGAGTTGAATCAACATGGGTTGTAACACATGGGTACATGAGAGCAATAGTATCTTTCTGTATCCTTAACTCAACTAGCAAAAATGCTTTGTCTTTCTTATTATGCTTATGTCTTCAACAAAATCAGTCACAATGGCAGAACAGGACCTGCCTGAAACTGAGGAGGGGAGGGAAGGAAGGGTGGGGGGCAAGGGTGGGAGAAGGGGGCAAGGTGGAGAAATGACCCAAACAATCTATGCACATGTGAATAAATGAAAAATAAAAACAAAAAAGTTATGTCAAGACCACCAGTTCTCTCATTCTCCTACTCTCTGCCCAAAATAATGTACACCATTTCTTGGTCCTGCTATCCCATTACTAGAATTATTTGGCAGAATAAAGCAGTGTTAAAATGTAGCTTCTGTAAACATGCATCCTTTTACATAACAGGAATAATAGCTGCCAATAAACTATGGGAGAAACTTGTTTACAAAGTTACATACAAGTGCTGATGGTAGGAGACCTAACGCGTGTGTGAGTATATATGTGTGTGTGTGTGTGTGTGTTTATGTGATGTGTGTAAAAGAGTGAGGGGGAGAGATTTAAATTTACAAAAAATAGTAATTTCTTTTTGATTCATGAGTCTACTATTCTTTGGTTTTTAAATTCTTCTTCCCAGCATCCCTTCTATAGGTAAAATGTGGAGCCTGTAATTTTGATCAAAAGTTCTGTTTCCCCTTATCAAATGTCCAAACCCTCACATAGTCCCCAGCTCTCAGTTCCCTGTCACTCAGGCTGACTAAATGAGTATCTTCATTAGAAGAAAACATTAGAATTGAGATTTATCAACTAGGAATGGGGAAAGTGAGCCTTAGAAGGGCTACATTTCATTATACAGTAATATCCGTATTAAAATTTGAATAAGCAGATTTAAAAATACATTATATTTGAGAAATACATGCAGTGTTCATGGCAGGCAGAGAAATGTACATATTATTAATTTTTTTGCAAATAAACAAGAAAATGCAATGTATTAGGTACCACTGAAATGAAATTCAATATGGTACCAAAGTGAAAACACACAATGCCACCACAGGAAAGTAATCATAAAAATGCAAATAAAACACCAACAAATATTTTCACACTATCTAAAATTGAAAAAAATTGATAATAGTGTTAACTAACATGGATAAAAATAGGTTTCCTTTGTCCTGTTGTTTGCAATGTAGATTATTAAAGTCACTTTGGATACAACTTTTCAATATGATCAAAAATACAAAATAGGAAATTTCAAGTCTAAGATTCCAGGTACACATCTATGTTAGAGGACTTGGGAGACTGAGGCAGGATAAGTATAAGTTTGAGGCTAACCTGAGTTTCTTAAAAATATGGTGTCTCAATAAATCCCCAGACTATATGAAATATTGTTTATGATATGTAAGAGAAGTAAAAATGTAAATATTAGTAATAGAGAACAAGTTAAATTACTACTGGTATGAGCACACCTCAAAGATTTTTAAGTGAAAAAATACAAAAAGGTTGAAGGAAAACATGTCATATAATCTAATTTATCCGATAAAAATTGGGAGCTATTTATAACTATTTATGTAAATGAAAAGCAACATAATTTTCAGGACATACATCAAAATGCCAAAATAGGTTATTGTAAGAGTTAAAGAGGAAATGAAAGGAGGTGGGGGAGTTGGTTTTGGAATTCAGGTTTTGCTCAACAAACTTACATTATAGTTCCTGACATTTAAAGTTAAAAATTTGTATTTTTGTGTAGTAATAAAACTGTTCAGCATAAATTTAAAGTGAAATTAATGTCTTTCCCTTTTTGTTCTCTTTCAAAAGTTGTCTAAACCTAAGAGTGTATGTGACAGATGAGCAAAATAGAAAACTTCAAATTTTTCCTGAGGCCAAATAAAACAGTTTCTGAAATTTATTTCAGTTTTACAACTACTGGAAGAACTAATACAATGCAATATTCAGAGCCGGACCCTTCTTTGGGTCCAAAATGAAGAAAGCCTTTGTGACAACCAAGTGGTTGCTCCACCATTTTTACCAAGATCTACACAAAAGCAGCATTTTTTAAGGGAAAGAGCCACAGCAAGTTCTCATTCCCTTCCTCTTTATTGCAGGATTGCAACTGTGATTATTAGTCTCTCCACAAGTTCCTCAGTCCTTTCAGTAACTAGCTTTTCTTGCACAATCTCTTAATTTCTTTAATAAGCTCTTTCTTATTTCCCCATTATCTTCTCTTTACCTCTTTTCTTTCTCCTGGACTTTTTCCCCCTATTGAGCTTCTGCTCATTCTGTGCAGTGTCCTCTTTAGAAGGCTGCATCAGCTTCCCTTCCCCCATCAGGAAGATATTGCACAGGTGCAGCCCCAACTGTCCCAGTGTGTGTCTCTCAGGATGCAGTAGTATACACCAGTGTCTCTCAGGCTGGCATGGGGCAGGATCAAGGTACTGGACTTTCTGTCAGCAGGGATGGTCAGAGAGGCCATTCTGTTGGTCACCTTGCCTTTTAGACCATGAATTATGTACTCTGGACCCTGGAGGGGAATTTGTCGGTACCAATGAGTGTATTCATCTGTAGCGATTGTGGAGTGGTTACACGGCAAATGTACAGGTTCTTCTTCAGTGATCTCCATTGAGTTTGGCTGTGTGACTTTTGAATCGGCCACAACACCTAAAAGGTTGAAAAATAACAGATTAGGTCTGGACCCTCACATCTTGGTGCAACTGAAGATCAGCTTCATAAACACTCCCAGAACCCTTCTAATTGACTTTGTTCCAATCTTGAGTGTTTTCGTGTGTGTTGCACAGGCCAAGAGAAATATTGCTGGTATTTGTTACTTAGCTACTCACAACCATAAGTTCAAAGGTAAATTGGCCACTTTTCACTTATCTTGAGCTCCAGTAACCCAGAAATCCTTACAGAGTGAGAGCAGGGATATGGTCAGCCACTCACAATTATGCTAAGACTCCCTAAGAAGCATGCAGATTCCAATTTTTTCCAACTGTTTGCATAATCACAGTGGAAGGAGAAGAGGTGGCAGACACCTCTCCTTTATCTTTACCACAAAAGTTATCCTTTCTTGGGCCCAGAATACTTACCCAAAGTTAGGAGAACAGCAATTCCTGTCACCAACCTCATTGCTGAAAAGCAAACTGAGGTATTAGGCAGAAGAACTCAGAATCTGGTCTGATCTTAGGTTAGGGGAAGACTCAGCCACAAAGCAAAAGCTACAACTCAACCCTACCTCAGGGTGCTTCCTCATGGGGGTTCCCTAGACAAGCATGAGGGAGAGAAAGAGAGAGAGAGAGAGAGAGAGAGAGAGAGAGAGAGAGAGAGAGAGAGAGAGAGAGAGAGAGAGAGAGAGGTTGGTCTTCACTCCCAGGTTTAAAGATAAATTTTGAAAGAGGTTAGAATGTTTTTCCTATGTAGATCTCTCATTCAGAAGATTTGCTTTGAGATCCTTTTCAATGCTCAAGCTCAAGTTATGTGCTTTAATGAGTAAAAATATTCCAAGGAGAATATGCACCCTTTATTTATGGTAAAGGCAATCACCACCACTAATTGGTGGTCTGGTGTCCCACTGAGCTGGTAGGAAATGCTCTTTATTCCAATAAATCCTGTTGATCCCTGTACGTGGAAGAAGAGACTTCCTATCCACACTTGCCATATAAGTTGAGTGTTAGAAGTGATAATATTTCACTTCAAGTGTTGGAACCTTGTTTCTCATGAGAAAAATTACCATAAGCTAAGTTAAAAATCAATTGATACTCTGAGAGAAAATATTTGTAATATATAAGAAAAATAAATTCATAGATGTGTAATATTGCTGAGTTCAGTGTGACAGAAAAAGATAAAGTTAGAACCAGCCTGAAAACCAAATCGTGCTTAGGTGTCCCCCGTTGGCTCCTAGAATGAAATATGTCTTGAGCATGTTCTCAGTTGGCTTTGCCATGATCCTTTGTTCCTAAGACAGGAACCAGTGGTCTCATTCTATCCTACATGAGCACCTCTCTAATGTTTCTCCTCTTCAGTAACCCATATCTAAGGGAGGCATGCACTGAGGAAAGCAGAAATGGAAGAGAGGGGAAAGGAAGTTTTGGATAGGAAAATAGATGATGCCATTTGACAAAAGATGGAATAAAACCACAAGATTTGTTCTGATTATTCTCAAAAGTGGTTAATAAATGAGAAGGAATAGCACTGGTATTACTTATTCCTCTCACTATAATAAGTAAATTTTTTGGTTCACTGTGGCCATAAATATGTGGCCATTTAAAATTGAACTATATATTAATCACTATTAACTTATGTATTAATCACTATTAATTTATGTATTGCCCAAATGGAGTGTGACCTAAGGCCTTGTTGCATAAGCAAGTGCTCTATTACTGATCTCCATCTCCAGCCCAAGTTTGTGTTCTCAAACTTCAAGTTTATTATCCTTGACAGTTCAATCCTTCAAGTAGCTGAGTACAGACATGCACCATGATTCCTGTCTTATTTCTTCCTTTTCTTCCTATGCGAGGAGGGGATTGAGCTGTTCATTTGCACTTAGGATGGGACTTATTCATGTCTTTGAAGCTGTGTGCACACTCAAGTAGTGACTATAAAATACAAGGCACCAAAAGAGCTGAAGCTAAGCTTTTGTATACTCAATGACACTTTCTCCCGCACCCCAGAATGAGTTGGGTTTACACCTATGACAGCCCTCTCTGGTGACTGTTTTTGTGAACTCCTTTACTTAGAACTGGAAACCAAGTCAGTAACCTGTCAAGGTTTGTGTTTCTGTCTCATGGTAGGTATTTTAGATATTCTACCTCCCTCTAGTGGCAAGGCTCAGAGAAGGGCTTCCTACCACAATGTCCTAAGAAAGACTGAGCTATTTCCTGTCACTTTGGGCATGTATTTTTGTTTCTGTGATGATTTTTTCTTTTTTTTTTTGTGGTACTGGAGTTTGAACTCAATGCCTCCTGCTTGAGAGGCAGGTGCTCTAATTCTTGACCTACTCCAATCACCATTTTTTGATGGGTATTTTGAGTTAGTCTCTCAAGAACTGTTTGACTGGGCTGGCTTCGAACCGAGATCCTCCTGATCTCTGCCTCCCTTGAAGCTAGGATTACAGGCGTGGGGCACAAATACACAGTAAGCACCTTTTTTGTTTATTGAATTCCTTTTACTTCGCATGGGTTCTTGTTTTTCCTATGCTTGAAGCCAGTTGCAATACCACATTATTTATCAGGAAGCAAAAGAAAACACTAAGTAATAATTTGTCAGGTAAATATATTAGCTAATATTTACTCATCACAGTACTAGAAGAAGTTATATTCAATGACTCAAATTATTCTGAATAGAAACTTCCACTTTTCTGGAAGACAAGTGGAATAAAAGTATGAAGAAGTAAAGGTATATGCAATATTAGATCTATGTGCAAAATTTATATAGCACATCAACTCTCCCTGTGTACAAAAGAAATAAAAATTCATAAATCTAAAATCAAAAAGCCTGGTTATGAGAATATAGTATATGATATAATATATGACATCCTAGTCATGTCATCATACTTAATTAATTTAATATGTAACCACTGTGCACTCCCTATGTGCCAGATTATGAAGTAGCTATAGTAATTGAATGCTGGTATTAAAAGTTAAATGTTTGATAGGTATATTTAACCTGATTTAAACATCGCACAATGTATACACTGTAACCAATTAATATGTACAATTTTTATGCCTTTATGTATCAGTTAAATTTAATTAAAGTAAAAACTGGCAAAATGCTAAAAAAAACACTGATATAAACAAACTGCTGGGATGGGACTGGGTTGAGGCTGCAGTGTAGAGAGCTTGCCTAGCATGGGCAAGGACTTAGGTTTGATTTCCAGAACCAAGAAGAAAATTCTGGAATTCTCAAAAGAAAAGATAAATGTACGGTGATTCTGTCATATAGATAGAGTGCACCTAAGTCAGACCAACCATTAGGACATTTTATCTAGTGTTCATTACTGCAGAGTTCAAATGGCATGGAGAATGCAGATTCCAGAGAGGACCAAAGAACATTGTGTCACTATCTGTGTATATGTAATGCCTTTTCTGAGCTTGAGCATTTTTATCATCCCCGAAACAATCTTGTATTTATTAGCAATCATAAATGATTTTCCCCCATGAAACCTCCTCTAGATCATCACTAGTCTATTTTTTGTCTCTGTAGCATTTCTGGACATTTCGTAAAAATAGAATTATATCATATGAGACCTCCTGCAACTGGGCTCTTTCATTTAGCATAGTGTTTTAAAAGTTCATATATGTTGTATCAAGTGCCATAATTTCTTCCCTTATAATACTGAAGAGTAGTCCATTGTATATTTGTACCACAATGTGACTGGTTTCTACCACCTGGGTAAATGAAGAGCTCAATAAGGTTACTACACCCCAATATCTCTACTTGGCTAGTACTTCATACCAGGACTCAGGCACAGTAAAATAATGCAATTGCCCTTATTTTCTATACAATAGCCATTTTCTGATAAGAAGGAAAATGAAAGACTACCTGAATGGATTTCAGTTGTCATTTGGTTCAGAATATGATCTCTCTCAGATTACTATTGCACATTTCAAGGGTTGAGTGTTTCTTCTTTCTATCAACTATTCTTTCCTATTCTTCCTTCCCAGAAGGAAGCTTGGCATTGATAGAGGATTAGCATGCTATGGTTTCTTTCTTACTGACTCTCATGTCAAATCAGGATAGCTAATTCTTCTGAATATTAGCTGTTGTATTGGTTGTATTTGTTGCTGAAGTTTCTAAATCTGATCAAAGTCATTGTTTCCACTGTTCACTGAGTTGGCCGATTTTGCCCTTGACTTCGTTCTTTGTGGTTGCTAATGAGGTCTGGCTTCTAGTTGTTCTTTGTATAAGTTGCTTTTATGGTGTCTTGCTGACCCTTGACATGGTAGCACTTCTTGACTTGCTTGCTTTTTAAATAAATTTCTTTAGATTCTTTTGAAAAGCAATAGAAAAACTTTCCTCCCTCCCAGATGTAATTGGTAAATATGATTTTATTGTAATATACTTTATTTCCTTTATATATTATTGATAAATGCATGAATACCTCAACAGTATAGTTTTGAATACTTTTAAGGGCTTGTCATGAGTGATGTGTGTCAGAAGCATGGACAGTTACACTTGTATCTTTCCACAATGTTAGATATTGAACAACAATAAATTCATGAGCTATATCAAGTTTGTTGGCATTTACTCACTAAGTAGTATTGATTTCATTTGCTAGCTGTCAGTTATTGGCAAAGAGTAACTTTTATTCTCATCTTAATTACTGGTATTAACTATGAGATTACACATCACATTTCACAGTAATATACTGCTTACATAATGGGCAGCAAAGGATTAAAGCAGCTATAGGGTTTGAAAAGGACTTGCCTAGGATGGACCAGAGAGGTGACATAGATGAAAAGAGAATCACTACAGATGGATAGGTAAGATGTTAACATAAAGCTCCCAGTCACAAAACAGTTGTGTACAGAAGCCAAAGCACAGACCTGTTTCAAAGTACAAAGGTAGTGTCGTTGTGTCCGGACAGGTGGACAGACAGCAATTTGAGACATTCATGCCAAGCATGGGGATTGTGCTAAACTTAATTCTTGGGGACACAATCAGAAGTTTATCACTTGTGGAAACTTGACACAGTACCAGATGGTCTGAAGACAGGTTGGTGGGTGTCACTGTACCCCAGTGTGAGGGTACCCTCCTTTTGTATGGTCCAGGTGAGGGACTTGCATCATTCCCTGACCTGGTGTATTTGATAAGCTTATGGGCCTGATTTGTCTAATATGGTTTCCTACATTCATGTGTCTGTGTGTTCTTCATTCAATTTGATAAGTTCATAGGTTTTAAACTTTCTTTGGTCAATAAATTATTTATCAATCTGTCTCATGTTCTGTGCTGGCGAGATGTCAGTTGTTTACTTGCAAAAAAAGTCGAAGAGTCATTCTGCCTCAGCATTTGCACACAACATGGAGAATACTGCTATTTTATAAAATGGAGTAACTCAGGGCAAGGCACAGGCTGAAAGCAGCTGTTCTATACAATAAGGAGCAACTTAGGGCAGGGCACAGCCTAAACTCCACAGTTGTATATGAAGTCATATTGTAAGTGTTCTTCTGTTCTCCTTCCTTCACTCAAAATTACGTTGGTGAGATTTACCTTTGCTGTTGCATGTAATGACTGCTCAGTCAATTTCAGTTCTAAAGTGTATTTCATGACTCCACGTAGTAATTCATCACTGGGGTGTGGCTCATGTGGTAGATACCTGCCAAGCAAGCTCAGGACCCTGAGCTCAATCCCCATCACTGCAAAAAGAAAAAAGTTTGTGCAAAATAACCAATAATCTGTTGGTTAGTAATTTGTTAACCAATAGATTAATGTTAAATTAATATACATAATTTCAATAAAATAAAGGCATTTTTCTTCAATACAGTTCTATTTTTTGCTCTCTTTTAAGCTATTATTGCTGCACACATTAGGTCTATAGATGTTATAAACCCTGCAATCACATGTTATATCTTTTGCTGTATTTAATTTTACACCTTTTTAAAGAAAATAAGAGAAGAAAAGAGAAAATTTTATATATAGGGTCTTTTATATTGATCCCTCAAAGTTACCATTTCCAGAGCTTCTCCTGTGGACTCAAGTTACTGCCTGTTGTCATTTGCTTTCTCTGAAATAGTTCCATTCCCTAGCACCTTTGCATTTTATTGTCATATATTAATATTGTGTCTACAGAATATGAAGCCAATGATATTTTAAAATATTGTTTTAAGAAATTTTCTTTTAAATAATTTAAGAAATAGAAGAGAAAACATATTTATAGTTTTGCCTATATTTATTATTATAATTATCTTTACCTGTGCTCTTCATCTCTTTATGTAGATTAAAAATTACCAGCTATTGTTACTGTCCATCATCTGAAGAATTTGCTTTGGAATTATTTGTGAGGCACACTTTCTGCATTAGATTCTCTGCCTTCATTCATGTGGGAAAGACTTTATGTTACCTTCTGAAGGGGATCATTTTTTCTGAGCAGAAAAATGATCTTTTGTTTAGGGAAAGGATTAAAGGGAAAAAGAGCAGATGTGGCACCCCACCTGAAGAACACCCCAATCTTATTTAGGACCAAACCTGACCCACAGGAGAGCAGATGTGCTGAGCAATGGGAAACGGAAAAATTCTGTCTTAGACATCATCCATTGGAAAAGATTTTAATAGTGTATAAAGCTGCTAGAGATGCCATAACAATGTGTCTCAAGTGCAAAATAGAGGATCTGGAAGGGTTGGTTCTTTCTGAGGGCTGTGAGGGAGAGCTTGCTCAGGCTTCTCTTATGGCATTAAGGATGCATTATCCTGATCTCTGCCTTCATGTTCACATGGCATTCTTTGTGTGTGTGTGTTAAATTTACCCCCTTTAGAAAGACTGTAGTTATATTGGGTTAGAGTGTACCTTATTGACCTCATTTTAACTTAATTACCTTTACAAAGACCTTATCTTCAAATAAAGTTATATTCTGAGGTAATGGGAGTTAGGACAATAAAATGCAATTTTTTTGGAGGACAGAAACAATATATTTCTATATAACCAGTCTTTTTGGAGACTTTCCTTATGAAATCTTATAGTTAGATTATTTTAAGGTATATGCAAAGAAAAACCCCACCAATTCTCTCATTCCATCACTCTCTGTCCAAAATTATACGTAATATTCTTTGGTATCTGCTATCTTATTACCAGAATTACTTGGTTAAAAAGCAGTATTGAAATGTAGCTTCTATAGACATGAGTTCTTTCACAAACAGGGGTAATAGCAGCCAATAAACTGTGGCAGAAACTTGTTTGTAAAGAAAGATAATTAAATTTACACAAACAGTAAGTTCTTTTTGATCCATTAGTATATTATTCTTGGTTTCTAAAGTCACTTTGCCAGCATCCCTTCTACTGGTGAAATGTGGAGCCTATAACTTTGACCAATAGTTCTGTCTCTCCTTATCAAATTTCTAAATGCTTGCATAGTTCCCAGCTACCATATTTCTTACAATACCCAGACTGACTAAATGCAAATTCCTGAAGAGAAGAAAATATTACAATTTAGATTAATTAACTAGAATGGGAAAAGTGTGCCTTAAAAGGCCTAGATTTGATGATATAAAAATAAAAAATCCTTGATAAAAGTTGAATGAGCACATTAAAAATATATTTGAGAAAGTACATGAAATATATATTCCAAACAGATAAGTATGCATATTATTAAAAGAAATTTCACAAATAAATAAAAGAGCCAGTCTACTTAGGAATTGCTAGAATGATATAATTCAACATGTTAGAGAAGTGAAAACTCCCCATAAGAGAGCTAACACATAGGAAATGTCCAGTCACACTAGTAATTATAAAAATGCAAAGGAAAATGCCAGCAAAAATTTTCATGCTAACTAAAATTTAAAAAGATAATAATTTTAAAGAGAGAAATAGGTTTCCCTGTTCCTATTGTTAGTCCTATAGATATTAGAGATATTTTGAAATGTGACTTTTCATTATCTACAAAAAAATAAAATAGGCAACTTCAAGTTTAGAAATCTATTAAAAAGGAATACATATGACCAGGTGTGGTGACAAATACCTGTGCCCCACAACTCAGGAGGCTAAGGCAGTAGGATTGTGAGTTTGATGCCAACCTGTGGTTCATAGCAAAATCATTTCACTCTCTCACTCTTTCTCTTGCTATCTATCTATATATTTATAAGTATTATATATTAAATATAATATTCTTTTATTACATAAAAATGTAATAATGAATATTATTTATAGGTAAGCAACTAAATTCATCAGCATCATTAAATTATTTTCAGGAACTGAAAAAATTATATATATTTTGGAATGAATACACCTCAATAATTTTTAAGTGAAAAATATAAACAAAGAGCAGAAAAATGTCATGCAATCTAATTTATGTGATTAAATTTGGTAGCTATTTATAAGTATTCATGTAAGTGAGAAACAAAGTGATTGTCAGGATGTACTCCAAACTGTCTAAATAGGTAATTATAAGAATACAAGAGGAAATGCAGGGAGGTAGGGGAGTTTGTTTTAGGATTCAGGTTTTGCTCCACATACTTATGTAATAGCTTCAGGCTTTTACAATGAAAAATATTTTTGATTTTTGTGTAGTAATAAAAATATTTCAACACAAATCAAAAGTAAAATTAATGTCTTTCCCTTTTTTGCTCATTTTCAAAAATTATCTAAATCCCAAGGGTTTATGCAACAGATGAGCAAAAAAGAAAATTTTAATTTTTTTGAGGGCAATGCAAATTTCAGTTTTAGAACCATTGAGAGAACTAATAAAATACAATATCCAAAGCTAGACCCTTCTCTGTGTCCAAATGAAGAAAGCCTTTGTGACAACTAAATGGTTGCTCTCACCACTGTTACAGAGATCTACACAGGAAGCAGCATTTTATTAGTGGAAAGATCCTGTTTATTGCAGGATTGCAGTTGTGATTATTAGTCTCCCCACATGCTTCTTAGTCTTTTCTATAATGTTAGCTCTTCTTGTACAATTTCTTCATTCCTTTAAGGTTCTCCTCCTTGATTTTTCCTCTATCTCCCTTTTATTTTTTCTCTTTATCCTGGACTTCTTTCCCTATTGAACTTCTGCTTATTCTGTGCAGTGTCCTCTTTAGATGGCTGCTTCAGCGTCCTTTCCCCCACCAGGAAGATATTGCACAGTACAGCCACTACTGTCCCAGTATGCAACTCCCACGATGCAGTAGTATACACCACTGTCTCTCAGGCTGGTGTGGAGCAGGATGAAGGTACTGGATTTTCTGTCATCAGGGGTGGCCAGAGAGGCCATTCTGTTGGTCATATTGCCTTATAGATCATGAATCATGTACTCTGGACACTGGAGGGTAATCTGTCTGTACCAATGAATGTATTCAGTTCTGCTGATTCTGGAGTGGTTACAAGGCAAGTGTACACATTCTTCTTCAGTGGTCTCCATTGAATTTGGCTGTGTGACTTTGGAATTAGTCACAACACCTAGGGAATTGAGAAATAACAGATTAGGTCTAGACTCCCACATCTTGGTGCATCTAAAGATCAGCTTCACAAACACTCCCAGAGCTCTTCTCCCTGGACCTGCTCCTTTCTAGAATATTTTCTTGTATCTTTTACGGGACAAGGAGAAATTGTCCACCTTCTCCTAGTCTTGACTCAATGTACCAAAAACTCCTTACAGCCTGTGAGTAGAGATATAGTCAGCTACTCACAGTGATGTCCAGACTCCTTAAAGAAACATACAGATCCCAGTTCTTTCCTGTTTGGGAATCCCAGTGAAAGTAATAGAAGAAGTAGATCTTTCTATTTGGCATAGGTCTTCTTTTGTTAGGCCCAGATCCTTACTGAAAGTTAGGACAACAGTAATTCCTTTCAACAACCTCATTGTTTGAAAGCAAACTGAGGTAAAAGCTGCAGAGCTCAGAATTTGGTCAGATCCTTTATCAGGGAAACTCTCAGCAGCAAAGCAGCAGCTTACTCATGGAGATTCTTTAGTCAAGTATCAGTTAAACAGAGCAAGACAGTGGGCTCTTAAATTTTAAATATAAATTTTAAAAGAGGTTATTAGTGTTTTTACTAATATATCCCTAATTCAGAAGGTGTACATTGAGATCCTTTTCAAGGTTCAAACTCAAGGAGTCTGTGCTTGAATGAGAAAACTGTCAAGGAGAGTATAAACCACTTATTTATGGTAAATGTAAACCCCACCACTAATTCGTGGTTTGGTGCTCTACTTTATTGTTAGGAAATCCATTCCAATAAGTCCTGTTGATCTCTGCAGGGGAAGAAGAGACTTCCTTTTCACAGTTACAATAAGATGAGTGTTTGAAGAGGTAATATTTCACTTCAAGTGTTGGAAACTTCCAATGACATTCATTACAGAGATTAAAAAATCGACGCTAAAGTTCATTTGGAAACACAAAATACTGCAAATAACCAAGGCAGTACTAGTAAAAAGAGCAATGCTGGAGGTATCACAATACAGCAGTTCAAATTATACTACAGAGTCATAGAAATAAAAACAGCATGGTACAGGCACAAAAACAGACATAAAGACCAGTGAAACAATAGCCAAGTAATGGAAACAACCAAGATGTTCCACTACTGACAAATGGATCAAGAAAATGTGGTATTTATACAGAATGGAATTTTACTCAGCCTTGAAGAAAAATGAAATCTTATCATTTGCAAGTAAATGGATGGATCTGGAGAACATAATTCTGAGCGAGGTTAGCCAAACTCAGAAGACCAAAATCATATGTTCTCCCTCATATGTGGACTTTAGATCTAGGGCAAATACAGCAATGTTGTAGGACTTGGGTTACATGACAAAGGGAGAACATATACAGGAGGTACGGGGTTAGATAGAAAACCCAAAACATGAAAGCATTTGATGCCCCCAGTCCAGAGGAATTAATACAGAAACCTTAAAGCGACAGAGGTCAACACGAGACGGGGATCAGGAACAAGTGTAAAGATCAGTTAGAGATGAATCAACCTGGGTTACAACACATTTGTACATGAAAATAATGCTAGGAATCTCTCTGTATAGCTGTCCTTATCTCAACTAGCAAAAATGCTATGTCTTTCTTATTATTGCTTATTTCAACTTTTCAATGGAACTGGAGAAAAGTGCAGAACAGTTTCTGTCTGGAAGCGAGGGGGAAGAGGAGAGAAGGTGGGATGGGGGCAGGAGGAAGAAATGACCCAAACAATGTATGCACATGTGAATAAATGAATAAAAAAAAAACCAGTGAAACAAAATAGAAAACCCAGATATGAATCCACATAACTAAGTCCTCCTTATTTTTGACAAAAGTGCCCAAAACATATAATGGAGAAAAGAAAGCTTATTTAACAAATGTTGCTAGGAAAACTGAATATCTGCATGGAGAAAACTAAAACTAGATCCATGTCTTTCACTCTGTACAATTATCAACTCAAAGTGGATTAAGGACCTTAATATAAGACCTGAAATTTTGAAACAAATGCAGGTTAGTGCAGGCATAGGTAATGACATTCTAAATATAACTCAAATGGCTCAGCAACTAAGAGAAAGGATTGACCAATGGGACTACCTGAAATTAAAAAGCTTCTGCACAACAAAAGTAATGTTCATCAGACTGAAGAGAAAGCTCAAAGAATGGGAGAAAATCGTTGCCAGCTTTACATTTGACAAGAGATGAATAACCAGAATATTCACGGAGCTCAAAAACTTAACTGCCCAGAAATCCCAATGAAGAAATGGTCAAATGAACTGAGCAAAGCATTTTCAATGGAAGAAGACCAAATGGCTAAAAAGACACATGAAGAAATGCTAAACATCTCTATAAGAAATGCAAATCAAAATCATATTAAGATTCTATCTTACTTCTGTTAGAATAGTTACCATCAAGGACAAAAACAGCAACAAGAGTTAGCAAGGAGAAAGGAACCCTCATACTCTGTTGGTGGGAATGTAAGTTAGTCAATCACTATGGAAAACTGTATGGAGGATCCTCAAAAATCTAAAAGTAGAACTGCCATATGATCCAGCAATACCACACCTTGGGATATACCCAAAGGACTGTAAGTCTGGTTCGATAAAGACACCTGCACACCCATGGTTACTTCAGCATTAGTCACAATAGCTAAGGTATGGAAACAACCAAGATGCCCAACTACTAATGAACAGATTAAGAAAATGTGGAATATATATATTATGGAGTTTTATTCAGCCATAAAGAAGAATGAATTTTTTTTGTTTGCAGGAAAATGGATGACACTGGAGAACATCATCTTAAGTGAAGTTAGCCATGTCCAGAAGGTGAAAGACCACATGCTTTCTCTCATATATGGAATATAAACCTAATACAAATACAACCAATTTTATGAAAAGCAGGTCATGTTAAGAAGAGGTCACATATGAGAGGGGGAGGATGAAAGAAGGAAGGTAAGCAGGTGAATATGGTTGATGTAATTCCCATGCAAGAACAAATACAGAATTTTTAAGCCTGTTTAAATCCCCACAAGAAGGGGACTATAGTAGAAAGGATATAAATAGAGGAGATGAACCAATTTGGGTATATATATATATGTATATATATATATATATACACACACACACATATATATGTATATATGTATTCATATATCACAAGGAAACTAACTTATACCTATCTTAAACACAATATTATTATTATTATTTTTACAAAAAATGAAAACAGGAAGGCAGAACAGGTCCCTCTTGGGAGTTGATACCAGAGGAGGGGGAAGGATGTGGGAGAGAGTATAGGAAGGTTAATATGGTGTCATTGTGATGTACACATGTATGTAAATAGAAAAATGAGACCTGTTGAAACGATTCCAGGAATTCCAGGAATCTATGAAGAGGAATAAAGGAGAATTATAGAGTGGGTAAATTTGAGTATGATACATTACAAGAACTTCATAAATGTCACAATGTATCACTGGCACAATAATAATAAAAAAGCTTTGGAAACTTATTTTCCACCAGAAAAATTACCATAAACTAAGTTAAAAATCAAGTTGTACTGTGCAAGAAAATATTTGAAATGTATATCACAAAAATAATTTCATAAATGTATAACATTGCTGTGTTTAGTGTGACAGAAAAAGATAAAGTTAGGACTAGCCTGAAAATCAAGTCATCTGGTGTTTAGTGTCCCTCATTTGGTCCTAGGATGATATATGTCTCAAGAATGCTGTCAGTTGGCATTGCTGGGAACATTTGCCCTGTGACAGGTAGTAGTGGTCTCAATGGTACCCATCCTATCCCACATGAGCACCTCGCTAACATTTCTCCTTTTTAGTAGCCCATGCCCAGGGGAGGCATGCACTGAGGACATGAAAGAGGAAAGCAGAAATGGAAGAGAAGGGAAAAGAAGTTTTGGACAGGAAAATAGATGATGCTGTTTGATGAGAGATAGAAGTAAACCCACAAGGTTTGCTCTGGTCAATTGAAACTAGATCCCTCTCTTTCACCCTGTACCAAAATCAACTCAAAGAGGACCAAAGACCTTAATATAAGGCCTGAAACTTTCAAACAACTTCAGGAATTAGTAGGAAATACACTAGAATCCTTAGGTATAGGGACCAACTTCCTTTTTTTAAATTTTATTATTCACATGTGCATACAAGGCTTGGGTCATTTCTCCCCCTTGCCCCCACCCCCTCCCTTACCACCCACTCTGCCCCCTCCCTCTGCCCCCCAACCCCTCAATATCCAGCAGAAACTATTTTGCCCTTATTTCTAATTTTGTTGTAGAGAGAGTATAAGCCATAATAGGAAGGAACAAGGGTTTTTGCTAGTTGAGATAAGGATAGCTATACAGGAAGTTGACTCACATTAATTTCCTGTGTGTGTGTGTTACCTTCTAGGTTAATTCTTTTGGGACCGACTTCTTAAGTGGAACTCAAAAGACTCAGCATCTAAGAGAAAGAATGAACAAATGAGACTGCATCAAACTAAAAATCTTCTGCACCACAAAGGAAAAAGTCACTAGACTCAAGAGACAACCCACAAAATGGGAGAAAATATTTTCCAGGTACTCATTTGATAAGGTACTAATATTCTGAATCTACAGGGAACTCAAAAAACTCAACTCCCAAAGAACCAATATCCCAACGAAGAAATGGGCACATGAATTAAACAGGGAATTCTCAAAGGAAGAGTTACAAATGTCCAGTAAATGCATGAAGAAGTATTCAATTTCCTTGGTTATAAAAGAGATGCAAGTCAAAACTACACTTAGATTTCATCTCATGCCATTTAGGATGGCCATAATCAAGAGCAATAGCAACAACAAATGCTGGTGAGGATGTGATAAAACAGGAATCCTTATACACTACTGGTGGGAATGCAAATTAGTACAATCACTATGGAAAGCAGTATGGAGATTCCTCAGAAAACTAGAGCTAGAATTGCCATACGATCCAGCGATACTGCTCCTGTGTATCTACCCAAAGGAACATAAGACAGGATGCAGTAGAGACACCTGCACACCGATGTGTGTTGCAACATTATTCACTATAGCCAAGCTTTGGAAACAGCCCAGATGTTCTACAACTGATGAATGGATCAAGAAAATGTGGTATACATATACAATGGTGTTTTACTCAGCCATAAGAAATAATGACATGTGGTTTGAAGGTAAATGGATGCAATCAGAGGACATCATGTTAAATGAAGCAGTACAGGTTCAGGAAGACAAAGGCCACATGATTTCTCTTACACATGGAAGATAGATCCAAGAGATAAACATATACACAGAAACAAGTATGATCATATACAAACTCATATGCAGAACATGATTGTAACAGTGGAACTGCTCCATGGAACTTGGGGAAACAGGGAAAGGAAAAGAGAATGATAGAGCATCAGTAATACTGTAAAATATAAGATCTGTGAAGGTAGAGGGTACAAGGATGTGTATTGAAAGCTGTTGAAAATGGGTGAGTGGGAGGTAAAGGGGTAAGGGAGAGTAATGGAAGGGGTTGGCCATACTAAAGTCAAGTATACCCACAGTCATACCTTGAGACACTCCTTTGAATATTAACTTTAATATTAATAATAAATGCAAGACAATAGGTACTCTGTGTGTGTGTGTGTGTTTGTGTGGCACTGGTAAGAGGGGGAGGGGGAATGAAGAAGATTAAGATGAGGATACGTGGTTTATGAACTTCATATACCTATATGAACTAGACAAAGAAACCTCTTGCAATTACTTTAAGTGGGGCTGGGAGGGGGTTGAGTGGGAGAGATGATGGAGGTAATGTAACTAATGTACAATATAAGTGTAATCAGAATTGTCACTATAAATCCACCCCTGTATAACAAATATATTCTAATAAAAAAAGAAAGAACCAAGACATAAAAAAAAAGATTTGCTCTGGTTATTCTCAAAAGTGGTTACTAAAAGGGAAGGGAGAATTATTCTCCTTCTCACTATAATAATTAAGCTTGTTGTTTCACTGTAGCAATAAATATTTAGCCATTTAAAATTGAATTATATATTAATCACCTATTATTCATTATTTATTGCCAAAATGGGGTGTGACCCAGGGTCTTGCTGCATGCCAAGGAAGCACACCTACAACTGATATCCCTGTCCAGCCCACATAAGATTATTTTTGAGATTAGGTCTCATTGTGCTGTTCAGGCGAGTTGCAAACTCTCTGACTTTAGTGATCTTTGACAGCCTCAGTCCTCCGAGTAGCTGGGACTATAGGTGTGTACTACATGCCTGACCCACTTCTCTCTTTTCTTCCTATGTGTGCATGTGTTGTGGTGGCTCAGCTGTGTCCTGTGCATTTGGGAATGGGCTTACTTATGTCTTTGAAGCTGGGCACACACTCAATGACCAAAAGATGAATGTAAAGTTTTTGTACCACTCAATAGCAGCTTCTCCCTCTCCCTGGAAGGAGATTGGATTTATAGCTACAACAGTCCCCTCTGGTGACTGTTTTTGTGAACTATTTTACTTAGAACTGGAAACCAAGTCAGTAACCTCTCAAGGTTTGTCTTTTGGTCTAAAGATAGGTATTTTAGATATCCTCCCTCCCTCTAGTGGAAGGCTCAGTGAAGGGCTTCCTACCACAATGCTCTAAGAAAGACCTAGGCATTTTCTGTCACATTGGGAATGTATTTATGTTTTGGTGATTTGTCTTGATTATTGAATTACTTTTATTTTCCATGGTTTCTTGCTCTTACCATGCTGGACGACAGCTACAAGGCCACACTGCTTATGAGGTGGCAAAGGAACGCACTTAGTAATAATTGTCAGGTGAAGTTTTTAGCTAATATTTTACTCATCACATTACTAGGAGAAGTTATATGGAAAGACTGAAAATTATTCTAAATAAAAGGTGAATTTTCTGGAAGACAAATGAAACAAAAGTATCCAACAATAAATGCAGATGCAATATAAGAACTATGTGCAAAATTCAAATAGCACTCCAACTCTCCCCATAAAAATTCATAAGTCTAGAATCAAAAAAGCCTGTTTTTTAGAATATCATGTGCTATGATATATGACATGATAGTTATAAAGTCATACTTAATTAATACTTAATGTGCACTGAATGTGTGCCAGATTAGAAAGTGACAATAGTAATTCAATGCTGGTATAAATCTATAAATTAAGCAGTTGGGATTGGGCTGGAATGTAGCTCAGTGCTTAGTATGGGAGAGGCCCTGGGTTAGATCCCCATTATGAAAAAAGAAAATTCTGGAATTGCTAAAATAAATGATAAATGTCAGGGTGATTACCTTTTCTAGGTATATTACAGAAAAGTCAGACCACCCACTGGAACTTTTTGTCTAGTATGCATTACTGCAGTGTTCAAATGGCATGGAGAGTGCAGATTCCAGAGAAGACCAATGAATATTTTGATGCTTTTGGTTTTTTTAATAATCTGATCTTCTGTGATATGCTTTTTGAGATAAAACATTTTCATCATCCCCCAAAAGGAATCCTGTACCTACTAGCAATCAGAAATGATTTTCCCCCATGACACTTCCTCCAGACAACCACGAATCTATTTTTTGTCTCTGTAGGGTTTCTGGACATTTCATATAAATAACATTTTATAATATGTGACCTCTGTGACTGGCCTCTTTCTTAATGTTTTAAATGTTCATACATGTTTTACAATGCCTCATAATTCCTTTCTAAGCTGAAGGACAGTCCATTGTATATCTATTTCACAATATAACAGGTATTTACCACTTAGATAAATGAAGAGCACAGTAAAGCAGTTGTGCAGAGAGGTCAAAGCACAAAGTTGTTTCAAGTTAAAATGCTGCTCTTACTGAGTCTGGACAGTGGACTACAGCAATTTGAGTGGGTCATACTAAGCAGGGGGATTGTGCTTAGTTGAAATCCTGGGGAAACAATCAGAGCTCATCATTTTTGGATCCTTAACACATGTACCATATGGTCTAATAATGCCTATACTCTCTCTTCAACAAAATTAGAGATAAGGGCAAAATAGTTTATGTTGGGTATCGAGGGGGTGGGGGGAGAGAGAGGGGGTGGAGTGGGTGGTAAGGGAGGGAGTGGGCACAGGGGGGAGAAATGACCCAAGCCTTGTATGCACATATGAGTAATAAAACGATAAAACAGCAACAACAACACATGTACCATATGGTCTAATGACAGGTTGGTGGGTGTCACCTTAGCCCTGTGTAAGGGTGCCCCCTTTTGTATGATCCAGATAAAGGGCTTACATCATTCTGTGATCTGGTGTGTTTGGTAAACTTATGGGCTTGGCTTTTGTGATATGGTTTCTAATGCCCATGTATCAATCTGTTCCTGATTCAATTCGGTAAGTTCATAGGTAGTAAACTTTTATTTGGTCAATAAATTATTTATCAATCTGTTTCACATTTTGCACTGGAGAGATGTTTGTTGTTTACTTGTAGAGTCATTCTGCCTCAGCATTTGCACTCAAAATGACCCAAATTGCTAATTTATAAGATGGAGTCACTCAAAGCAAGGCACAGCCTGAAAGTAGTGGTTCTTACAATATGGAGTAACTTAGGGCAGGGCACAGCTTGATCTCCACAGGTATATAAATGAAGTCATCTAGTATGTGTTCTTCCATTTTCCTTCCTTCACTCAAAATTATGTTGGTGAGATTTATGTTTGTTGTTAGATATAATGATTGTTCATTTGTTTTCATTTCTAAATTGTATCTAGTTGATTATATTTAGTTACTCATCACTGGGGTTGTGACTCACGGTAGAATACCTGCTTAGCAAGCTCAAGACCATGTGCTCAAACCCTAGTACTGCAAAAAAGAAAAAAACCTCAGTTTAAATAATGAGCAAAGCTAGATTAGTGCTAAATAAATACACATAATTTCAATAAAGTATATTTTGCTTCAATGTAGTACTATTTCCACCTTCTGTTGAGCTATAATTGCATGCAGGTTATGTCTATAGATGCTATAAACCCCACAATAGTATATATAATTTTTGCTTTATATAATGTCATGCCTTTTTAAAGAAAATGAGGGAAGAGAGGAGAAAGTTTTATTTATGTGGTCTTTTATATTGACCCTTTAAATTACAATTTCTAGAGCTTCTCCTGTGGATTCAAGTTATTATCTGGTATAATTTGCTTTCTCCGAAACAGTTCTCTTCTCTAAATATTTTCATTTTATTGTCCTATGTTAATATTATGTCTGTGGAGTATGAGGATCTATGATATTTAATAAATATTCTTTTGTGAATAGTATTCACAATAGCCAAGTTATGGAAACAGCCAAGATTCCCCACTACTGATGAATGGATCAAGAAAATGTGGTATCTATACACAATGGAATTTTATGCAGCCATGAAGAAGAATGAAATGTTATCATTAGCTGGTAAATGGATGGAATTGGAGAACATCATTCTGAGTGAGGTTAGCCTGGCCCAAAAGACCAAAAAGCATATGTTCTCCCTCATATGCGGACATTAGATCAAGGGCAAACGCAGCAAGGGGATTGGACTTTGATCACACGATAAAGAGAGAGCCCACAAGGGAGGTATGGGGATAGGTAAGATACCTAAAAAAGCTAGATAGCATTTGTTGCCCTTAATGCAGAGAAACTAAAGCAGATACTTTAAAGCAACTGAGGCCAATATGAGAAGGGGACCAGGAACTAGAGAAAAGGTTAGTTCGAGAAGAATTAACTTAGAAGGTAACACACATGTACAGGAAATCAATGTGAGTCAACTCCCTGTGTAACTATCCTTATCTCAACCAGCAAAAACCCTTGTTCCTTCCTATTATTTCTTATACTCTCTCTTCAACAAAATTAGAGATAAGGGCAAAATAGTTTCTGCTGGGTATTGAAGGTGTTGGGGGAGAGGGATGGGACAGAGTGGGTGGTAAGGGAGGGAGTGGGGCCATGGGGGAGAAATGACCCAAGTGTTGTATGCACATATGAATAATAAAACAATAGAAAAATTCTTTTATGCTTTTTTTGCAATGGGTTTGCAGTCAGAATGCAGGTGTTTTGAAAAACCACCACTAAAGTGGAGCCAAAATGGGAAAGGAAAAGACTCATCGACATCGTGGTCATTGGACACATAGATTCTGCCAAGTCCACCACTACTGGCCATCAGATCTACAAATGTAATGGGCTCCTTCAAGAATGCCTGGGTCTTGGATAAACTGAAGGGTGAGCATGAACATGGTATTACCATTGACATCTCCCTGTGGAAATTTGAACTAGCATGTATTATGTGACCATCATTGATGCATCAGGACACAAAGACTTCATCAAAAACATGATTGCAGGCACATCTCAGGCTGACTGTGTCATCCTGATTGTTGCTTCTGGTGTTGGTGAATTTGAAGTCCTGCCCACAGGAATGGGCAGATCTGTGAGCATGCCCTTCTGGCTTACATTCTGGGTGTGAAACAACTGATTATTGGTGTTAATAAAATGGATTTCATGGAACCATCCTGTACCCAGAAGAGATACAAGGAAATTGTTAAGGTAGTCAGTATCTACGTTAAGAAAATTGGCTTCAAGCCTGACATGGTAGCATTTGTGCTAATTTCTTGTTGGAATGGTGACAACATGTTGGAACCAAGTGCTAATATGCCTTGGTTCAAGGGATAGAAATTCACCTGTAAAGATGGCAGTTCCAGTGGAACCACAGTGCTTGAAGCTTTGGATTGTATCCTACTACCAACTCACCCAACTGACAAGCCTCTGTGCCTGTCCCTTCGGGATGTTTACAAACTTGGTGGTATTGTACTGTCCCTGTGTGCTGACTGGAGACTGGTATTCTCAAACCTGCCATGGTGGTCACCTTTGCTCCAGTCAATGCCACAACTGAAGTAAAGTCATTGTGAAATAAATGCATTGTGAAGCTTTGAGTGAAGCTCTTCCTGGAGACAATGTGGGTTTCAATGTCAAGAATGTGTCTGTCACAGATGTTCATTGTGGTAATGTTGCTGGTGACAGCAAGAATGATCCACCAATGGCGGCAGCTGGCTTCACTGCTCAGGTGATTATTCTGAACCACCCAGGACAGATCAGTGCTGGGTATGCCCCTGTACTTGATTGCCACACAGCTCACACTGCTGAGCTGAAAGAAAAAATTGATTGTCATTCTGGTAAGAAGCTGGAAGATAGCCCTTAATTCTTGAAATCCAGTGATGCTGCCATCATTGATGTGGTTCCAGCCAAGCCCATATGTGTTGAGCATTCTCTGACTGTCCTCCTCTAGGTCATTTTGCTGTTAGTGATATGAGACAGTTGCTGTGGTTGTCATCAAAGACATGGACAAGAAGGCTGCTGGAGCCGTTGAGGTCACCAAGTCTGCCCAGAGAGCTCAGAAGGCTAAATGAATATCACCCCTAACATGGGCCATCTCAATCTTAATCAGTGGTGGAAGAACACTCTCAGAACTGTCTCAATTGGCATTTAAGTTTAAGAGTAAAAAACTTATTAATAATCACAATGCATCATAAAACCTTCAGAGGGAAAGGAAAATGTTTTGTGGAGCATTTTTTGTGTGTGGCAGTTTTAAGTTATTAGTTTTTAGAATCAGTACTTTTTAATGGCAACAATTTGACCAAAAATCTGTCACAGAATTTTGAGACCCATTAAAATAAAGTTTAATGAGAAAAAAATTCTTCTATGTAATTTTCTTTTAATAAGAATGTAAAAGAGAAAACATATTTATAGTTCTGTCTATATTTAGTAATATAATTATATTTACTTGTGCTCTTTATCTCTTTATGTAGATTAAGAATTAGCATCCAGTGTTACTTCCCTTCATCTGAAGAACTTACTTTGGAATATTTGTAAGGCAAATCTTTGGGCAATAGATTCTTTGTATTCATACACATGGGAATGACTTGACTTTATTTTCTGAGGGAATCATTGTTCCTGAGCAGCTTTGTTTGGGGAAAGGATTAAAGGGGAAAATAGCAGATGTGGCACCTCATGTGAGAAACACCTCAGTCCTGTGATGAAGGAGCAATTCTGACCTACAGGAGAGTAGATGTTCTGAGTGATGGGAAGCAGAAGAGCTTATCTTAGATAGCATTCACTGGAAAGGATTTTAATAGTGTATTAAGTTGCTAGAGCTGCCATAACTAAGTGCCACATGTGCAAAATCAAGGTTTTGACAAGGTTGGTTCCTTTTGAGGGTTGTGAGAAGAGAGCTTGCTAAGGATTCCCTCAGGGCCTTGGGGAGGCAGTAGCATGATCTCTGCCTTCTTCTGCACGTGGCCTTTGTTGTGTGTGTGTGTTGAATTTCTTCATTTTATTTTTATTTTTTATTATTGTTGTACTGGGGATGCATCGTGACATTTACAACAGTTCTCGCAATATATCATAGTTGAATTTACCCCCTCCATCATTCTCCTTTATTTACTCCCCCCCATTCCTGGAATAGTTTTTACAGGTCTTATTTTTTCATTACATTCGTGTGTGCACAGTATTTGCACCACATTCACCCTCCTACACCCTCTCCACACCCTCCCACTGGTACCAACCTCCCAAAAAGGACCTGGTCTACTCTCCTGCTCTTCGTTCTTGTAAAAAAAATAAAAAAGACATTTTTGTTTGCTTAAGATAGTTATGCAGGGTGTTTTCTTGTGACATTTCCATGTATATGTGTATTGTAACCCGAATTGGCTCATCTGCTTTACTTTTCTCCTTTCTTTCTTAGTTTCCTTCTTATGGTGATTTCAACAGGATTAAAAATTCTATATTCATTCTTGTATAGGAAGGACATCAATAAAATTCACCTTCTTAACTCTCCTCTTTTACCCTTCTTCTCTCATATGTGACCTCCCCTTAGCATGAGCTGTTTTTTACAATATTGATTGTATTTGTATTATTTCTATATTCCACATTGAGAGAAAACATGCAGCCTTTGGCTTTCTGGTCCTGGCTAACTTCACTTCAGATGATTTTGTCCAATTCCATCCATTTACCTGCAAATGACAAAACTTCATTCATCTTTACAGCTGAATAAAATTCAGTTTTATATAAATACCACATTTTCTTAATCCATTCATCAGTAGTGGGACATCTTGGTGGTTTCTTAGCCTAGCTATCATGACTAATATTTCCATAAACATGGGCTTGCAGGTGTTTTTATTGTAACCTGACTTACATTACTTTTGGTATATCTCTGGAAGTGGAATTGCTGGATCATATGGCAGTTCTATTTTTCAGTTTTTTGAGGAGTCTCCATACTCTCTTCCACAGTGGTTGTACTAATTTACATTCCCACCAACAGTGTATGTGAATCCCTTTTTCTTCACAACCTTGCCAACATTTGTTGTATTTGTGTTCTTTATGATAGCCATTTTAACAGGAGTGAAAATTTCCTCCTTTTATAAAGACTGTAGTTAAATTGAATTAGGGTCCACCCTATGGATCTCATTTTAACTTAATTTCCTCTGCAAAGACCCTGTCTTCAAATACAGGACAAACAGGAGCCAATAACTGTGGGAAAAAACTTGTTTGCAAAGTTACATACAAGTGCTAATAGTAGGAGACCTAATATATGTGTGTGTAAGACAGAAAGGGAGAGAAGTTGAAAGAGAGAGAGAGAGAGAGAGAGAAGGTGGGGGAGTGGGAGAAAGAGAGAGAGAGAGAGAGAGAGGAGATAAGTAAAAGAGAATTAAATTTGTGCAAACAGTAAGTTCTTTTGGATCAATTAGTCTATCATTCTTAGTTCTAAAGTCACCTTGCAAGCATCCCTTCTACAGGTTAAATGTAGAGCTTATAATTTTTATCAAGAGTTCTGTGTTCCCTTATCAAATACTTAAACCCTAGCATAGTTTCCAGCTCCCAGTTCTCTGACCACACTCAGGCTGACTAAATACATATTCTTGAATAGAAGAAAATATTAGAAATTTGATCTATCAACTAGAATGGGAAAAGTGTGCCTTAGAAAGCCTAGATTTGATGATATAAAAACAATATTCTTGATAAAAGTTGAATAAACACATTTAAAAACAAATATATTTGAGAAAGTACATGTCATATACATGCTAAACAAATAAATATAGATATTATAAGAAGAATTTTCACAAATAAATGAGAGAGGCAGTCTATTATTCAACATACTACAGAAGTGAAATCTTCCCACAAGAGAGCCAAAACTCAGGGAATGTCCTGTAGATGTTAGAGACACTTTGAAATGTATCTTTTCAATATCTACAAAAAGTAAAATAGGGACTTTAAGTCTAGAAATCTATAAGAAAGGAATATATACTACCAGGTGTGGTAGCACTTACCTGCATCCCACAACTCTTGAGGTTGAGGTAGTAGAATTGTGAGTTTGAGGCAAACCTGGGCTACATAGCAAAAATCATATCTCAACAAAGAATATATAAAAGTGTATTCTTTTATGACATAAATTAGAATTAAAAATGCAAATATTATTTATGGGTGAGCAAGTTAAATTCAGCTGCACTATGAAGTTATTTTCAGGTATGAACACAATTCAATAATTTTAAGTGAAATAATACAAACAACTTGCAGAAAAAATATGTCATATAATCTAATTTATGTGATAAAATTGGTAGCTACTTGTAAATATTATGTAAGTGAAAAGCAACATGATTGTCAGGACATACTTCAAACTGTCAAAATAGGTTATGATAAGAGTTAAAGAGGAAATGGAGGGAGGTGGGGAAATGGTTTTGGATTTTTGGGTTTTGCTCTACATACTTACATAATAGCTTCAGACTTTTAACTTGAAGAATATTTTCATTTTTATATAATAATAAAACTATTTTGAAAAAGTTTGAAAGTGAAATTAATATCTTCCCCCTTTTTGGTCACTTTAAAAAAACATCTAAATCCCAACAGTATATGCAACAGATGAACAAAAAAGGAAATTTCAAAAGTTTTAAGTGCAAATGGAAGAATTTCTGAAATTTATTTCAGTTTTAGAACCATTGGAATAATTAATACAATCCAATATCCAGCACTGGACCCTTCTCTGCATCCAAATGAAGAAATCCTCTGTGACAACCAATCATTACTCTCTCTATTTTTTACTGAGATCTCCACAAAAGCAGCATTTTTAAGGGAAAGAGCCATGGCAAGTTCTCATTCCTTTCCTCTTTATTGCGAGATTGCAGTTGTGATTACTAGTCTCCCCACAAGCTCCTCAGTCCTTTAACTTTAGCTCTTCTTTCACAATCTTTTCATTTCTTTAATGAGCTCTTCCTTATTTCCCCACTATCTTCTCTCTACCTCTTTTCTTTCTCCTGGACTTCTTCCCCTATTGAGCTTCTGCTCATTCTGTTCAGTGTCCTCTTTAGATGGCTGCTTCAGCTTCCCTTCCCCCATCAGGAAGATATTGCACAGGTGCAGCCCCAACAGTCCCAGTGTGTGTCTCTCAGGATGCAGTAGTATACACCAGTGTCTCTCAGGCTGGCATGGGGCAGGATCAAGGTACTTGATTTTCTGTCAGCAGGGATGGTCAGAGAGGCCATTCTGTTGGTCACATTGCCTTTTAAACCATGAATTATGTACTCTGGACCGTGGATGGGAATCTGTCGGTACCAATGAACATATTCACTTGTTGTGATTGTGGAGTGGTTGCAAGGCAAGTGTACAGGTTCTTCTTCAGTGATCTCCATTGAGTTTGGCTGTGCAACTTTGGAATCAGCCACAACACCTAAGGGATTGAGAAATAACAGATTAGATCTGGACTCTCACATCTTGATGCATCTAAAGATCAGCTTCACAAACACTCCCAGAACTCTTCTCCCTGACCCTACTCCATTCTAGAGTGTTTTCTGGTATGTTGTACAGGACAAAGAGAAATATTGCCAGCATTTATTCACAACCACATGGCAAAGATAAATTTTCCGCTTTCCCCTATTCTTGACTCCGTGAACCCAGATCTTACAACCTATGAGTAGGAATATGGTCCGCTATTCACAGTGATGTTCAGACTTCCTAGAGAAGCACACAGATCCCTAACCTTTCCTGTTTGGAAATCCCAGTGGAAAGAGTAAAGGCAGCAGATACTTCTTTGTCTTTAGCACAAAAATCATCCTTTCTTATGACCATAATACTTACACAAAGTTAGGAGAAACGTAATTCCTTTCACCAACCTCATCATTCAAAAGCACACTGAGGTACAAGGTCACAGAATTCTGAATCTGATCTGATTCTTGGTTGGGGGAAGTCTCAGCCACAAACCAGAAGCTGCAGCCCAGCCCTATCCTAGGCAGCTTCCTCATGGGTGTTCCCTAGATAAGCATCATCTAAAGAGAGAGAGAAAGAGAGGGAGAAAGAGAGAGAGAGAGAGAGAGAGAGAGAGAGAGAGAGAGAGAGAGAGAGAGCAGCCTCTTCACTCCCAGATTTAAATACAAATTTTTAAAGAGGTTGTGAATGTTTTTGCTACAGGAAAATGAGATGAGCCATTTGAGAAGAGATACAAGTGAACCCAAAAAGTTTGCTTTGGTTATTCACAAAAGTCTACAAAATAAATGGAAAGAGTAGAGTTAGAATTACTCCTCCCTTTAACTATGATAACTAAGCTTGTTTGTTCACTACAGCAATAAAATACTTTGTCATCAGAACTGAACTATATATTCATCACTATTTATTTATTGCTAAAATTGGGTTTGACTCAGGAACTTGCTACATCCTGAGCAAGTGTTCTCCCACTGAACTCCATCCCTAGCCCAAGAAAGGATTTTTTTTTTTTTTGAGACTGGGTCTCACTCTGCTATCCAGGCTTGTCTGAAACTCTGACTCTGGTGATCCTCGATAGCCTCAGGTCTCTAGTACCTGGGACTACAGGTGTGCACCACCATGCCAGGCCCACTTCTCTCTTTTCTTCCTATGTGGGGAAAGGTTTCCTTTGCATTTGGAAAGGGCTTATCCATATCTTTAAAGCTGTGCACATACTCAAGAAGTGACTATAAAATACAAGGTGACAAAAGAGGTGAATGCAAGTTCTGTGCATCACTCAATGAGAGCCTTTCTCTCACCCTGGAAGGAGCCTGGGTTTGCAGCTATGACAGCTCGCTCTGGTGAATGTTTTTGTGAACTTCTTTTCTTAGAACTAGAAACCAAGTCTGTGAACTCTCAAAGCTCTTGTTTCAGTCTAAAGGTAGGTATTTTAGATGTCCTACCTCCCTCTAGAGGCAAGGCTCAGCGAAAGGCTTCTTACAACAATATTCTCAGAAAGACTGCTATTTCCTGTCATGTTGGGAATGTTTCATGTTATGTGTTGTTTCTCGATTTTTGAATTCCTTTTACTTTCACAGTTTCTTGTTCTTGCCATGCTTAAAGTCAGCTGCAAGTCCATATTGTTTAAGAGATAGCAAAGGAAAACAGTTAGCAATAATTTGTTAATATTTCTCATCTCATTACTAGGAGAAGTTATATGGAATGACTCAAAAGTATCCTAAATAAAAGCTTCTAATTTCTCAAAGACAAGGAAAACAAAAGTGTCTAGCAGTAAAGTTCAGTATAATCTTAGACTTATGTGTGAAATTCAAGTAGCTCACCAGCTCTCCCCACTCACCAAAGACATAAAAATTAATAGATGTAGAATCAAAAAAACTTGGCTGTGAGACTATGGTATATGATATGAAATTACATTGTTGTCATGTTGTCAATCCTAATTAATTTAATACTAACTCACTGTGCATTCACTTTTTGCCAGATTATGAAGTGACAATAGTATTTAAATACTAGAATAAATACATGAATTAAGTAGTGGGATTGGGCTGGGATGTTGCTCAGTGGTAGAGTGCCTGCTAGCGTGGGTGAAGCCCTGGGTTTGGTACCCATCATTAAAAAGCACAGACAAAAAATACTGTGATTGCTAAAAGAAATTATAAATGTAGGTCTGATTATGTCATCTGGATACATTATACAGTAGTCAGACCAACATTGGAATCTTTTTGTCTTGTGTTCATTATTGCAGTATTCAACCAGTGTGGGAAATGCAGATTCCAGAGAAGACTGATGAAAGTTGTGGTACTTTTTTTTTTTTAAATACATTTTTATGTAATGTCTTTTTTGAGATAGAGCATTTTCATCAGTGAAAAGGAATCCTGTACCCATTAGCAGTCACAAATGATTTTCCTCACATTACCTCCTCTAGACAACCACTAATCTATTTTTTAACTCTGTAAGGTTTCTGGACATTTTATACAAATGATCTATCTATCTATCTATCTATCTATCTATCTATCTATCTATCTATCTCTATATATGATCTTTTGCAATAGTCCTCTTTCAATTAGCATGATTTAAAAGTTCTTATGTGTTATATCATGTGTAATAATGTCTTTCCTTTTTAAGCCTGAACACTAGTCTACTATATGTGTACATCACAATGTGACTGGTTTCTACCACTTGGCTAAATGAAGAACTATTCTCCATTATCTCTAGGAAGGGCTAGTGCTTCAAACCAAGACACAGAGACAGGAAAGTACAGTAATTTACTTTATTTTCTCTATAAATATTAACCAATTGCTGATAAGAAGGAAAATAATACTACCTCAATGAGTCACAAGTTTCTTTTGATTCAGAATATGATCTCTCTTAGTTTACTATTGCATATTTCAAGTGTTGAGTGTTTCTTCTTGCTATCAACTATTCTTTTGTATTCTTCCTTCCCAAAAGGAAGTTTGGCATTGGTAAAGGATGAGCACACGATGGTTTCCTTCTTGCTGACTCTGTCCTCAAATCAGTAGAGCTAATCCTTCTGAATATCTGAACAACAACTGCTGTGTTGGTTGCATTTGTTGCTGAAGTTTTTGAATCTGGTGAAAGTCATTGTTTTCATTATTCACTGAGTTTGCTGATTTGGCTGTGATGTAGTTCTTCATGGTTGCTAATGAGGTATGACTTCCAGTTGTTCTTTGTGCAAGCTGACTTATTTGTCCAAGATCTGGTAAGAGTCATGCCGACCTTGATATGGTATTGGCTTGTTTGTTTTTTTAATAGATGTCTTGATATTCTTTTGAAAAAAGATGGGAACTATTTCCTTCCAATAAGACATAAATATAGCTTCTCTTTTATTTTAATAATTTTGTTTCCTTTATATCATGAATCCCTAAATAGTATAGCTTTGATTATTACTTAAGTGTTATTATCTTCAGCAGGCTATGTGAGAAATAGACACACTTGTGTCTTTCCACAATGTCAGAATGAATTGAGTAACAACAAGTTCATAAACTACATCAATTTTTTTGGCACTTATTCACCAAGAAATTATTGTTTCACTGGATAGCTGTGAGCCATTGGCAAACTGTTCTATTCTGATGTTTATCACTAATATTAACTGTCAGATCCCACATTACACTTCACAGTGGCATGTAGAGTACATAATGGCCAAGAAAGGATTAAAACAGCTGTGAGGTTCAATGACCCTTGGCAAGGCAGGAGCAGAGGGGTTAGACAGATGCAAAGAGAATCTCTACAGGTGGTGGGGTAAGATGTTAACATGAGGTGCCCAGTCACAAAGCTGTTGTGCAGAAGCATCAAAGAACACAGTTGTTTCAAGGTACAATGCTATTCTCATTAAGTCTGGACAGATGGACAGTCAGCAATTTGAGTTGTTCATGCTAAGCAGATGGATTGTACTGGGCTGAAACCCTGGAACACATGTACTAGATAGTGTGATGACAGGTTGGTAGGTGCCACTGGATCTCAGCATTAAGTGGGTCTCCTTTGATAAGATGCAGGTGAAAAACTTTCCTTAATCCTTGATCTGCTGTGTTCTATAAGCTTATGTGCCTGGCTCTTCTGAAATGGTTTCCAACACCTTGTGTCTATGTGTTCCTTATTTAATGTGATAAGTTCATAGGGAGTAAACTTCTGTTTGGTAAATACATTATTTATCAATCTGTCTCATGTTTTTTGCTTGAGAAATGTCAGTTTTTGTACTTGCACATACAAGATACAGAGTCATCCTGCTTCAGAATTTGCACTCAACTGCCATTTTATAAAATGGAGTCACATACAGCGGGGCACAGCCTGATCTCCAGTTATATCAATGAAGGCATATACTATATATCTTTCTGTTTTCTTTCCTTCACTCAGACTTATGTTGATGAGATTTATCTTTGCTGTTAGATACCATGATTATTCATTCATTTTCATTTCTAAAGAGTGTCTAGCTGATTCCATTTAGTTATTCATCACTGGGTTGTGGCTCAAACTGTGAGTTCAACCCCTAGTACTGTAAAAAGAAAAGGTTGGTTTAAATAGCCAGTTAAAATAATAATGCTAAATTAATACACATAATTTCAATAGCAAATAGATATTTTGCTTCAATATGGCTCTTTTTCCCACCCTCTTTTAAACTATTATTGCCACACATATCTATAGTTGTTATCAACCCCAGATTTGCATGCTCTGATTTTTGATTTATATAATTTTATGTCTTTTTTAAAGAAAGTAAGAGAAGAAAGAAAATTTTATTTATAGGGTCTTCTATATTGATCTCCCAAACTTATTATTTCCAGAGCTTCTCCTGTGGATTTAAGTTATTGCCTGTTGTCATTTGCTTTCTCTGAAATAGTTCCATTCCCTAACACCTTTACATTTTATTGTCCTATATTAATATTGTGTCTATAGAGTATGAGGCCAATTATGTTTTAAGAAATGTTCTTTTAAATAAGAAGAGAAAAAGAAAGCATATTTGTGGTTCTGGCCTGATTTATAAATATAATTACCTATACCTGTGCTCTTTACCTCTTTATGTTGATGAAGAATTACCATATAGTGTTACTTACCTTCATCTGAAGAACTGACTTTGAAATTATTTATAAGGCAAATCTTCTGACAACCAATTCTCCATTTTCACTCATATGGAGTGACTTCATTTTACCTTGGAGGGGTTCCTTTCCTGAGCAGCTTTGTTTAGGAAAAGGATCAAATGGGAAAAGAGCAAATGGAGCACTGCATGTGAAGAATATCCAGACCATGAAGGCCACACAGGCTGGTGATGGAGGAGCAAACCTGACTGACCAGTGGAGGCTGTACTGAGGGGTGGGCAGCAGATGAATCCTTAGATGAAAAGGATTTTAATAGTACATTGGTTTTCTAGAGCTGGTCATGATGAAGTATCTCAAGTGCAAAATCAAGATTTCTTCAGAGTTGGTCTCTTCTAAAGACTGTGAGGGAACATTTTGTTCGGGCTTCTCTCATTGACTTGAGGATGCATTGCCCTGATCTCTGCCTTCATGTTCACTGGCCTTCTTTGTGTTTGTTAAATTTCTTCCTTTTATAATGATTGTGGTTGTATTGTATTAGGATCCATCCTATGAATTTCATTTTAACTTAATTTCTTCTGCAAAAGACCTTGTGTTCAAATAAAGACACATTATACGGTAATGGGACTTAGTACTATATCATGCAAATTTGCAGAGAGATACAATATATTCCAATATAACCAGTCTGTTTGTAGACTTTCCTTCTGATACCTTACAGTTAGGTTATTTTAAGGGATTTGACCAAACCACTAATTCTCTCAGTCCTGCACTATCTGACCCAAATTAGGTATACCATTTCTTATTACCTGCTATCCTGTCAGTAGAATTACTTGGTTGAATAAAGCAGTGTTTAAATATAGTTTCTGTAAACCTGCATCCTTTTACATAACAGAAGTAACAGTGAAAGCAGGGTTTTGGACCCCAGTACTCCTGGGATTCCACATGCCATGCCCAAACAGTTTCCCCTAGATGTCAAGTAAAGTGGCATGATGAAGGTAGAGAAAGGAGATTTAATACACAGCTTGGGATATGCCATGGGAAGAGGAGCAGTAAGGACTTAGCCCATCTTCAGTCATCTTTGTGGTCCAGACATGAGTTATAAGTTTAAGTAGCCACAGAATTAGGCAGGGGACAAAAGTATGCATAGTTAAACATTTCCAGTCACAGGTGTGGTCTGATTGGACATTATCTCAGTTCTTGTTTGGGAGAGATACAGAGTTGTTATCTGGAGCCAGGCAGGTGGTCCATCCAAAGGAGGGGATACTTTCCTTCCTTGATTCCAATGTGACTGCAGAGAGAATGACTCAGAGCAAAGACAGATAGAAAATGGAGGACAGATGCCATGCTTTTTTCCTGCTCTTAGTTAATTTGTTGGCCTAGGTAAGGAGTCAGTGCTTTTCAGCAAAAGCAGTTTAAATGCCTTTTACATTTCCTCAGTTAAGTTTGAACATTCCTCAATCTTGAAGGAATTAGGGTTTCTTGGCTAATGATAAATTCTTATAGGAGAAAGGGACAAATAACAGCTCTAGTAAATAAGCCAAAATGAAAAACACCATTGTCAACCAGAATACAGAAGGATAAAAGTCAGAATACATCCAGTCAAATCAACTGTGGAGGGGAACTCATTTTAAGATAAGTCCATGAGCATAGACTATTAAAAGATTTATTTGAAATTGGCAGAAATAGTCATTTTTGTGTCTACTTAAATAGAAGGCCTTAAACAAAAGTACAGTTTTCCTTCTGTCAGAGGTGCCATGAAGGGTTTGAATGTCCACTAGCATGGATTAGAACATTTCCTTAAAAACATCTTGACTTTATTAGATTTAGCTAGGTCTGGCACATGTGACTCCATTTAGATCATGACAGTTTTCCCCTTGTCTCCAAACTGTGAAAAGCTTTTGCTGAAAGTTTTTCCAGTTAACTGTTGTAGTTACTGAAATTCTCTCTTGCCAGGATTAGCTTTTTCCTGGATAGTCTGAATTGATCCCAGTTGGAGGGGAGGCAAAAAGCAGGTCATGTGGAAGTCAGAGCAAATAAAGCCCATTTGGCCAAATTGTAAGCAACTGTGAGGTTTAGAAGAAGTGGCCCTTAAGTTGGGCTCACCTGGATAAAAAGCCAACAAAAGCAAATATTTAAGAGGCTGATGCATTAGACAATTTCATTTTCTTGGGTTTGATTATAAGTGCTCCACAGAAGGACCTGTTGGGTGTCAGTGTATTCTGGATTAGAAGATTGGGAGTTCATGTCCCTTTGTGGTTGCCAGAAATGTTGCAGGCCAGTGTCGAGAGTTCTTGTCTTCATCAGCCAAAGAATTGGCTCCCGAGGCACCAGATTGACTAGTGAGACAACAAGGTCAGCACACAAAGTAGGGTTTATTAGAGAAAGAAAGAGCTGCAGCTAGAGCAGTGGAGCGGAGCCTGGAAACTGGTGGCTCTCCACTGAGGTGAAATCTGGGGCTTTTGATGGGTGCTTTAACTCTGAGTTAGGGTAAGGGTTAGGTGAGATTTTTCCATTGGCCATGAATTTGCTCACGTGGGCGCTCTTTGATGAGCTGGTCTTTTTGCTCTTTATGAGGGTAACAACCTTGAGAGCATTCTGTTTATCAGCCCTGTGGCAGATTTATGAGGTCATGCATCTCCTCCTCAGAGTGCAGGGATCATAGTGCTCTCCATGGGGGATGGGATACTCACTCATCTGTCCCTTAGAGTCCCAGACCTAACAGACCTAGACTGTGAATGATAAGACTTAAAGTAGGCATGGTTGAAATATTGAAAAGAAGTTTAGCAATTGTCAGAGCATCCATCTTTGAAAATTGCTCATCCATTATTTCTTTATATTTTGCTCCTGTATGCCTTCTCTTTCTTCTTTTTCTGAAATTTTGTTAAATTATCTTTTAAACTCTTCATTCTATTCTTTTTAATTCTTTTTTTCTTTTGACTAGAATTCCCAATATTTTATCTTGACAAGTTGTCAAGGTTACATAGTGCATAGTAAACTAGATTCCAGGGGAAGTGTATTGATAAGTAAGGAACTTAAAGCTAAGATCTTTCTGTATGAATTTGATATCACAATTGAGAAATGGGTAGAACAAATAAATAATTCTTTGACTTATAACTAGTAGAGTAATTCCTGGCATATCAGGACTCTTGGGAGGTAGCAGCAAGATTAACAATAAGACCCAGAAGTAGTAAACATTTTTTTGATGAAAAAACTAAATCATATGATATTGGATTGAAATGCAATAGGCAATGTTTATAGATGGCCCCACTCAAAGGGTTCATTTATAAGATGGAGTGAATATAGGGTCAGTGAAAGAAAGCTAGCCTGGCATATAGGTAAATATTTCTTATTGTTTTCATCCATCACATTTCCCCCTTACTGTGGTATATATAAGAGCACAGTCATATATTACAAGGGCACAAACATATATTACAAAGGTAGGAAGTTAAGCCTGATGGATTTAAATGTTTTCAGGAAGTTCATAAAGTATTGATTCTTTATTATATTGGTTTCTGCAGTTGATTTGAAAAGCAGAAGGGAAGTTATCTCCCCACCAGGAGGCCATTTTTACTTTCTGGGACACACTAGCTCCAATAACCAAAGGAAATTCTATACCACCTGATTTGTAATGCAATTTCTAACAACCACTAGAATGGGAGCTAAACTTTTCACTCAAGGCAGAAGGAAAAAAATTTGGCTCCTACTGTCTTTCTTTTGATTACCCACTCTATTACTCTATTTGCCCAACCTCCCAACAAGGGCTATTCCCAAAAGGATAGAACAGAACTGGTCATAGTTCATGGCACATTGAAAAAAATCATTCTGTTATTTTGTCCCTTAGGGAAATTCCTGATGCGTTGAGTCAAAAACCAATGTTTGGGGATGTTCCTTTTTTGGTGGTTTAGATATTCTGAAGCAGAATCACCAGAAAGGATGAATGCTTCCCTCTGAGGAGAGTTTTGCTTATGATGAGGGTGAAAGTTGGAGGGTCACATTAGCTATTAGCTTAAGCCAACCTGAGAAACGGATGTGGATTTATTTTTTTTTGTTTTCTTTCTTTCTTTCTTTTTTATTGTTTTATTATTCATATGTGCATAAAAGGCTTGGGTCATTTCTCTCCCATGCCCCCACCCCCTTCCTTACCACCCACTCCACCCCGTCCCTCTCTCGCCCACCCCCACAATACCCAGCAGAAAGTATTTTGCCCTTATCTCTAATTTTGTTGAAGAGAGAATATAAGCAATAATAGGAAGGAACAAGTGTTTGTGCTGGTTGAGGAAGGATAGCCAAAAAGGGAGTTGACTCACATTAATTTCCTGTGCATGTGTGTTACCTTCTAGGTTAATTCTTTTTGATCTAACCTTTTCTGTAGTTCCTGGTCCCCTTTTCCTATTGGCCTCTGTTGTTTTTAAGGTATCTGCTTTAGATTCTCTACATTAAGGGCAACAAATGCTAGCTAATTTTTTAGGTGTCTTACCTATCCTCACCCCTCCCTTGTGTGCTCTCGCTTTTATCGTGTGCTCAAAGTCCAATCCCCTTGCTGTGTTTGCCCTTGATCTAATGTCCACATATGAGGGAGAACATACGATTTTTGGTCTTTTGGGCCAGGATAACCTCACTCAGAATGATGTTCTCCAATTCCATGCAATAAACATGGGTGTGCAGGTGCCTCTGGAGTAACCTGTGTCACAGTCTTTTGGGTATATCCCCAAGAGTGGTATTGCTGGATCAAATGGTAGATCAATGTTTAGCTTTCTAAGTAGCCTCCAAATTTTTTTCCAGAGTGGTTGTACTAGTTTACATTCCCACCAACAGTGTAAGAGGGTTCCTTTTTCCCCGCATCCTCGCCAACACCTGTTGTTGGTGGTGTTGCTGATGATGGCTATTCTAACAGGGGTGAGGTGGAATCTTAGCGTGGTTTTAATTTGCATTTCCTTTATTGCTAGGGATGGTGAGCATTTTTTCATGTGTTTTTTGGCTATTTGAATTTCTTCTTTTGAGAAAGTTCTCTTTAGTTCACTTGCCCATTTCTTTATTGGTTCATTAGTTTTGGGAGAATTTAGTTTTTTAAGTTCCTTATATATTCTGGTTATCAGTCCTTTGTCTGATGTGTAGCTGGCAAATATTTTCTCCCACTCTGTTGGTGTTCTGTTCAGTTTAGAGACCATTTCTTTTGATGAACAGAAGCTTTTTAGTTTCATGAGGTCCCATTTATCTATGCTATCTCTTAGTTGCTGTGCTGCTGGGGTTTTGTTGAGAAAGTTCTTACCTATACCTACTAACTCCAGAGTAGTTCCTACTCTTTCCTGTATCAACTTTAGAGTTTGTGGTTTGATATTAAGATCCTTGATCCATGTTGAGTTAATATTGGTATAAGGTGGTATACATGGATCTATGAATCTAGTTTCAGTGTTTTGCAGACTGCTAACCAGTTTTCCCAGCAGTTTTTGTTAAAGAGGCTGCTATTTCTCCATCGTATATTTTTAGCTCCTTTGTCAAAGACAAGTTGGTTACAGTTGTGTGGCTCCATATCTGGGTCCTCTATTCTGTTCCACTGGTCTTCATGTCTGTTTTTGTGCCAGTATCATGCTATTTTTATCATTATTGCTTTGTAATATAGTTTGAAGTCAGGTATTGTGATACCTCCAGCATTGTCCTTTGGACTGAGTATTGCCTTGGCTATTCATGGCCTCTAGTGTTTCCATATAAATTTCACAGTAGATTTTTCAATCTCTTTAATGAATGTTATTGGAATTTTGATGGGAATTGCATTAAACATGTAGATTACTTTTGGGAATATAGGCATTTTTACTATGTTGATTCTACCAATCCATGAGCATGGGAGATCTGTCCACTTTCTATAGTCTTCCTCAATCTCTTTCTTCAGAAGTTTATAGTTTTCCTTGTAGAAGTCATTCATATCTTTTGTTAGGTTTACACCTAGGTATTTGATTTTTTTGAGGCTATTGTAAATGGAATTATTTTCATATATTCTTTCTCAGTTTGTTAATTGTTAGTGTATAGAAATGCTAATGATTTTTCTATGTTGATTTTATATTCTGCTACCTTGCTGTAGCTATTGATGATGCCTAGAAGCTTCTGAGTAGAGTTTTTTGGGTCTTTAAGGTATAGGATCATGTCATCTGCAAATAGGGATATTTTGACAGTTTCTTTACCTATTTGTGTTCCTTTTATTCCTTCTTCTTGCCTAATTCCTCTGGCTAGGAATTCCTGTACTATGTTGAATAGGAGTGGAGATAGTGGGCATCCTTGTCTGGTTCCTGATTTTAGAGGGAATGGTTTCAGTTTTTCTCCGTTAAGTATAATGCTGGCTATAGGTTTGTCATATATAGCTTTTATAATGTTCAGGTACTTTCCTTCTATTCCTAGTTTTCTTAGAGCATTTATCATGAAATGGTGTTGGATTTTATCAAAGGCTTTTTCTGCATCTATTGAGATGATCAAGTGGTTTTTGTCTTTGCTTCTGTTAATGTGGTTTATTACGTTTATTCATTTTCATATGTTGAACCACCCCTGCATCCCTGGGATGAAGCCTACTTGGTCATGGTGAATAATCTTTTTGATGTGTTGTTGAATTCGGTTTGCCATTATTTTGTTGAGGATTTTTGCATCAATGTTCATTAAGGAGATTGGCCCATAGTTCTCCTTTTTGGAGGTGTCTTTGCCTGGTTTTGGGATAAGTGTAATACTGGCTTCATAAAATGTGTTCGGCGGTTTTCCTTCCCTTTCTATTTCATGGAACAGTTTAAGGAGGGTTGGTATCAGTTCTTCTTTAAAGGTCTGATAGAATTCAGCAGAGAATCCATCAGGTCCTGGACTTTTCTTTTTGGGGAGACTCTTGATTGCTGCTTCAATTTCATTTTGTGTTATAGATCTATTCAGGTGATTAATTTCCTCTCGGTTCAATTTTGGATGATCATATGTATCTAGAAATCTGTCTATTCCTTTAAGATTTTCAAATTTATTTGAATATAGGTTCTCAAAGTAGTCTCTGATGATTTCCTGGACTTCCATGATGTTTGTTGTTATCTCCCCTTTTGCATTCCTGATTCTACTAATTTGGGTTTTTTTCTCTCCTCATTTTAGTCAGGTTTGCCAGAGGTCTATCAATCTTGTTTATTTTTTCAAAGAACCAACTCTTTGTTTCATTAATTCTTTGTATGGTTTTTTTGGTTTCTATTTCATCGATTTCAGCTCTTAATTTTATAATTTCTCTCCTTCTATTTGTTTTGGGATTTGCTTGTTCTTGTTTTTCTAGGAGTTTGAGATGTATCATTAGGTCATTGATTTGGGATCTTTCAGTCTTTAATATATGCACTCATGGCTATAAACTTTCCTCTCAGGACTGCCTTAGCTGTGTCCCATAGGTTCTGGTAGGTTGTGTTTTCATTTTCATTGACTTCCTGGAACTTTTTAATTTCCTCTTTTATTTCATTGATGATCCATTGTTCATTAAGTAGTGAGTTATTTAGTTTCCAGCTGTTTGCATGTTTTTTGTCTTTACTTTTGTTGTTTGGTTCTGCTTTTACTGCATTGTGATCAGATAGTATGCACGGTATAATTTCTATTTTCTTATATTTGCTGAGGCTTGTTTTGTGTCCTAGGATATGATCTATTTTGGAGAAGGTTCCATGGGCTGCTGAGAAGAATGTACATTGTGTAGAAGTTGGATGAAATGTTCTGTAGACATCAAGTAGGTCCATTTGATCTATTGTATATTTTAGATCTTGGATGTCTTTATTGATATTTTGTTTGGATGACCTATCTGTTGATGATAATGGGGTGTTAAAGTCTCCCACAACCACTGTGTTGGCATTAATATATGCTTTTATGTCTTTCAGGGTATGTTTGTTGAAATTGGGTGTGTTGACATTGGGTGCATACAGATTGATGATTATTATTTCCTTTTGGTCTATTTCCCCTTTTATTAGTATGGAATGTCCTTCTTTATCTCACTTGATCAATGTAGGTTTGAAGTCTACTTTGTCAGAGATAAGTATTGCTACTCCTGCCTGTTTTCGGGGGCCATTGGCTTGGTAAATTTTCTTCCAGCCTTTCATCCTAAGCCTATGCTTATTTCTGTCAGTGAGATGGGTCTCCTGTAAGCAACAAATTGTTGGATCTTCCTTTTTAATGCATTTCATCACATGGTGCCTTTTGATGGGTGAATTAAGTCCATTAACATTAAGTGTTAGTACTGATAGGTATGTGGTGATTCCTGTCATTTAGTTGTCTCAGTTGTTTGAAGGTTTGATTGTGTGTACCTAAGTTGAGTTTACTCTCTACTGTCTTGCTTTTTCTTTTCCTGTGGTTTGGTGCTGCCTGTCTTTTCATGGTTAAGTTGGGTTTCACTATCTGTGTGCAGAATCCCTTGCAGAATCTTTTGTAGTGGTGGCTTAGTGGTCACAAATTGTTTTAGTCTGCTTATCATGGAAGACTTTTATTGCTCCATCTATTTTGAATGATAGTTTTGCTGGGTAGAGTATCCTAGGTTTGAAGTTATTTTCATTCAGTGCCTGGAAGATCTCACCCCACGCTCTTCCTGCTTTTAATGTTTTTGTTGAGAAGTCTGCTATGATTTTGATGGGTTTACCTTTGTATGTTACTTGTTTTTTCTCTCTTACAGCCTTCAATATTCTTTCCCTAGTTTCTGAACTTGTTGTTTTAATGATGATATGTCGTGGGGTAGTTCTATTTTGATCTGGTCTGTTTGGTGTCCTGGAGGCCTGTTGCATCTGTATGGGAATATCTTTCTGTAGATTTGGGAAATTTTCCATTATTATTTTGTTGAATATATTATGCATTCCCTTCGCTTGCACCTCTTCTCCTTCTTCGATGCCCATGATTCTCAAGTTTGTTCTTTTCATGGAGTCGGTGAGTTCTTGTATTTTCTTTTCACAGGTCTTGAGTTGTTTAATTAATAGTTCTTCGGTTTTTCCTTTAATTACCATTTCATCTTCAAGTTCTGAGATTCTGTCTTCTGTTTTTTCTATTCTGCTGGATTGGCCTTCTGTTTTGTTTTGCAGTTCTGTTTTGTTCTGTTTTCTGAGGTTTTCCATATCCTGGGTGTTTTCCTCTTTAATGTTGTCTATTTTTGTCCTGAGTTCATGTATCTGTTTATTAATCATGTTCTCTGTTTTTCTTTGGTGTTTATACAGTGCTTCTATGGTTTCCTTTATTTCTTCTTTTGCTTTTTCAAATTCTCTATTTTTGTTGTCTTGGAATTTCTTGAGTGTTTCCTGTACATTTTGGTTGACCCTACCTGGAATGTGGAGGGGTCAAAGTTTTGTCTCTTCTTGGTGGTTTTGTCTGCAAGGTGTGTCTCCAGCGTCTCTCCAAGATTGCACTATAGGAGGCACACTGTCTACTTCCTCCCTTTAACTTCCATCTTGGAATCTCCAATTCCAGATGAGGATTTAGAGCTGCATTTTTTTCTTTCTCTTTTTTCTTCTGTACATACTTATTCTCTTTGATTATTATTATATTTTACGTGTGTACATGTTGTTTTGGCCACCTCTACCCCCAACCACCACCCTGCCACTTCCAGGAAGTTTCTGTTCCACCCTCTTCTACAATTTTGTTGAAGAGAAAACATAGGAGACAATAAGAAAGACATAGTGTTTTTGTTAGTTTGACATAAAGATCGATATACAGAGAGATTCCTAGCATCTCTTCCATGCACATTTGTATTACAACCCACATTGCTTCATCTCTGCCAGACTTCTTCACTACTTTCTGGTCCCTTCCCATAGTGGCCTCTGCCAGTTTAAGGTTACTATATTTGCTCCTCTACAGTGAACACATCAACCACATTCATGTTTTAGGTTTCTTTCCCTTTCCCTATTCCTCCTGCACGTGTTCTCCCCTTAGTGTGTGACCTGTGTCCAATAATATTACTGCATTTTTTTGGGTTTGTAATCTGCATATGAGGGTGAACATGTGATTTTTGGCCTTCTTACCATAAAGTCAGTTTAAATTTGGATTAAGTTATAGCTTACTCTTGTATCATCCCTACCCACCCCACTTTGTGCAACAAACAATTGTATGTCCTCAGGTTTCTTGTCTTGGCAAGTGTCCCAACCAGGCCTCAGAAGCCCTGGGTCAACAGAGCATCTGTGGCCTGGGGTGGGTTTGGGGACAGCCACAGAGGCTTAGAGAACACTGTTCATCTCTTCCACAGAAGTAGATGCCTGAGTGACTGGGCTGGGATGAGGTAGTATGCAAGAAACTTTGCTGCATTTTCTTATCTAACTTTGCTGTTATTTTTTCATGACTTTTTTTCTTTCCCACCTCGCTGTAACATCATCAAGGAGACAGGACCTCCACTAGACTGCTGCCTATACCAGTGTAAGGCATATAAACTCTTTGATAAATTGCAGTGTACGGTGAGATCCTCTCCCTCTTGGATGACCAGAGACTGAGGACTCTGTTGCAGTTCTTGGCTACTGATGTCTGTTCAAAAAGACAATGCACAGAGAACAAAAGAGATGTCATGAGATCTTCATGGTCACAGTGGGGATGGTCTCTCTCCTTTCACCTTCCCCAGGCAGCAGCATCATTAACACTGAGCATTGTCTGTTTTTCCAACATGTATCTGACTCTCGAAAGGCCTTCCCAGGACAGAAGATGCCTGTCATCTCACAGCTGTCATCTCGCAGCTCTCCCAGGTGAAACATATACTCACTGGCTGCCTGCAACACCACTATCCCCATGAGTACTTGCAGGAGAGTCTCCATCTTTGGCTCCTCAGTGAATTTAGCTGAAGCAGACTTTGCTGAGAGGCTTCCCCAGCAGAGGTGACTTTAGCTCATTGGTTTAGGAGACTGCACCAATCAGAGATCTTAATGGGTTCCTGTTTGTTCAGCACTGCACAGACCTAACTCAGATCCTTTTAAGCACTGCCACCCTTATGTTAGCCTATGAAATGTTGAGTAATGAGAACTTTTGTGAAGTAAATTTATATATGAGATTCACCTATTTATTGAACAAGATATGCAATTTATTATGAAAATAGGAAATACCCTGTTATCCTTACATGTTTGAGAGTTTTCCCATTCATAATTATGAGGCAGTGAAGAATTTTGTTCTTTATATTACAAAGTAATTTTTTTCATTTAGTGTTGTCTGCTTTCAATTTTAGCCTTTAAAAAGTGCTTATTAAGGCATACTTGACATAAAATAAATTACATATATTTAGAAGGTACAATTTTATTTTTGATATGCACATACAAATGTGAAATCATCATCAGAATGTAGATAATGAACTTCAGCACCATCCCTCAAAGTTCCCTTGAGTCCTTTTCTAATCCCTCCTACATGCCTTCCTTCCACAACCTCTCAACCCCTGTAAGCTCCAGGAAATTGAACTGCCATATCTTAATAAGATTAGTTTAAATTTTCTGGGGCTTTATGGAAACAATAATATAGAATATAATCTTTGGTATATGGTTTCTTTTTGCATATTTGTTTTGGGATTATATCAGTCAGCATGGGTTGCCATAACAAAATACCAGAGACTGGGTGGCTCAAGTAGTATAGGTACATTTCTCACATTACTGAAGGCTAAGAAATTTAATACAAAGGTACCAGTTAGTTTGGTTCTTTATGTGAGCTCTCTTTCTGGATTTTAGAAAGCTACTTTTTTGCTGCATCCTCACATAGTGAAGGGACAGAGAAACTCTTCAATGTCTCTTGTTAAGAAAGCACTAATCCCATTAGGAGAGTTCCACCCTTATGATCTCACTTACCCACCATAACTATCTGCCAAAAACCCCATCACAAACATCATCACTTTGGAGACTGGGGCTTCAACATACAAATTTGAGGGGGTACAAACGTTCAGCCTATAATAGAGATTCATCTATGCTATTGTGTTTATCAGCAGTACATTCCTTTTAATTTCTAAGTAGTATTCCATTGTGTAGATCCATCCTTTACTAGACTTTGTTTTATTTCCAGTGCTATTTTGCAAACTACTGGACAAATAATCATGCATAAGTATTGCACAGACATATGTATTTATTTTTGGGGAAGGGTTAATGCTTAGGATTAGAATTGTTAGGTTATGTAGCAGAAGAATATTTAATTTATAAGAGACAGTGAAACTGGTTATTGAAATATCTGTGCCATTTTCATTATCAATGGCAGCTTGGAGACTTCAGTTGCTCTATAACCTCAGCAGTACTTGGTCTGGTCAGTCATTTTTATTTTGACCATTCTGGTAAGTATGTGGTGGCATCTTTATGGTTTTGATTTGCATTTCTTTATGATTGATAATGCTGGGCATCTTTTTTGAATGCTTGTTTCCCACACATAAGTATTCTTTGATGAACTTTCTACTGAAATTGATGGTTTGCTTTTTACAATGGACATTTACTTTATTGAATTCTATGAGTTATTTATATATTCTAGATTCAAGTCATTTGTCAGATACATGTTTTACATAATTTTTATGCACATTTCAGTTTCTACATTTTACTTTTATGTACTCCAGATTATTCGTGTTTTAATTTTTATGTTTTGTATTCTTTGTGTCATAACTAACAAATCTTTGCCAAACCCATGGTATCTACAATTTCTTATTGCTTTTTTTAAAGAAGTTTTACAGCTTTAGCTTTTCATTTAGGTCTGTGACTCATTTGGAATTAATAATTTATCTGGTGTGAGCTAAAGATTGAGATTTATATTCAATTATTGAATAATTTGTTGAAAGGATTATCCTTTCCTCATTGAATTGTATCCTAGTGAAATGGGGCTGCTCTCACAATGTACCATAGAGTGGGTTACTTATAAACAAAAGAAGCTTATTTCTCATAGTTCTGAGAAATTTAAGGTCAAGGTGTCTAGTGCAATCCACAGTCTGTTGAGTTCTTGCTTCCTGGTGTGCAGATGGCTGTTTTCTTGTTAAGACCTCACATTGTGGAAAGAGTGAGAAAGCCCTCTGGGCCTCTTTTATGAGGACACAAAGGTTCAACCCTTATGAACTATTTATGTCCCAAAGGACCTAACTTCTAATACCAACCTAATAGGGATTGCTATTTCAACACATAAATTTTGAAAGAACGCAAATATTCAGTTCATAAAAATCATTGTGTGCTAAAAATCATCTGAATCTATCTACCTATTATTAGCCCCTTTATCCTGTTCCAAAGTTACATTTGTCTATCATTATATCAGTACCATAGTTTCTTGATTATTATAACCATAAAATAGTTTATATCAATAGTGTAAATCCCTCAAATTTGTTATTCTTTTTGAGAAAAATTGATTAATATAGTCTCTTGCATTCTCATATGTACATTTTAGAAAACCAATTTATGTTCTACAAAAATTGCTTTTGAGATTTTGATTTATACTACATGAAATCTACAGATCAAATTGGGGAGAATTAACATCTTAATATGAGTTTTCCATTGCACAAACACAAAATTTTCCCTATTTATCTAGGGAAAACCTAGATAAATTAAAAACCTTTGCATCTTATTTTTTGTGGTACTAGGATGTGAACTCAGGCATAGGTGCCCAGCTGAAAACCTTTGTATCTTTTGCTGTGCAGGTGTTATGCACCTTTTCTCAAATTTATACCTAAGTATCATATTCACTGATGCAGTTGTGAATCACAGACTTGCATATTGGTTTTGCTTGCTTATGGTACTGTATTGAAACCCTACAATTTTGATATTGAGTCTGCTTCTTACAGTTCATTAAATTCATTTATGGGTCACAGTAGGTTTTTATTTTTGTACATTTAATAGGATCTGCTACATAGACAATTAGGGCTTTTTTTGCAGAATAATAGTTTTTCTTATCAAATTTGGTTTCCTTTTCCTTTTTGCCTCATTGCATTGCATGGTCTGCTAGGACAATGTTGAATAAAAGTGATGAGAAGACACATTATTGCTGTGTTCCTGGTCTTAGAAAGAAGCATTCAGACTTTCACCATGGAGAAAGATGTGAGCTATAGGCTTTATGCAGATGTCCTTTAACAGGGTGAAAAAGCTTATTTCTATTTCTAGTTGTTGACAATTTTCATGAAGAATCTACACTGGATTTTGTCAAGGCTTTTTCTATATCTGTTGAGATTATTAAATTTTTCTCTCTTTTGTCTAATATTGTAAATTACATTGTTTTTAAAATGTTAAAGCAACCACACATTCTTTTTTCTATTCATATGTGCATACAATAACCTCACATTCTTGATATGAGTCTTGTTTTTATCGTTACATATTACACTTTTGATGGATTCAATTTGGTAACATTTTCATGTATCTGCATTCGTGAGGGTTATTGAATACAGTTCTTTTGGTTGTGTCTTTGACTTTAGCATCATAGTTATGGTGGCTTCATAGAATGAAGTGTAAAGTATTTTCATCTCTTCAACTTTTCTGCTATTATTTCATGCTTAGGAAGCTTGGCTTAAGACAGGCTCTGTGGGGTAGCTCCTTGGGTGGCTAACATGGGGAGGATTGTGGTTTGAGGCCAAACTGGGCAAAAAGAAGCTCGTGTGACCCCATCTCAAATAATGGGCAGGTGTGCTGGGGCAACCCTATCTTAAAACAGAAAAAGGGCTAGTTGTATAGCTTAGTGGTACAGTTCCTGCCTAGTAAACACAATGCCCTGAGTTCAACTCCTGGGGTGGGTTCAACTTACCAGTGAAGTTAAATTAATGCTAAGTTAATACACTTAATTTCAATAAAATGTAGACATTTTGAACTCTATTTTTCTACCTTCTTTTGAACTATTGCCATTTATATTATGTCTATGGATATTACAAATCCAATGATAGCATTAATTTTTGCTCTATATAATTTTCTGTCTTTTTAAAGAAAATAAGAGAAGGAGAACATTTCATTTTTAGGAGTTTTTCTACTGATCCCCAAATTTACCATTTTCAGAGCTTCTCTTGTGGAGTCAATTTTCAGTCTAGTGTCATTGATTTCTCTGAAATAGTTCCTTTCCCTAGCACCTTTGCATTTTTATGGTTATATATTAACATTGTATATATATAATATTTATATACTTTATATATATAAAGTATAAGCTCAGTGCTATGATTTAAAAAAGTTACTTTATGCAATTTTCTTTTCACTAAGTTAAAAAATAATAGAGAAAAACATTTGCAGTTTTTTCTATATTTATTAATATCATTTCCTTTATCTGTGTTCTTCATTCTTTGTGTACATCAGGAATTAGCATCTAGTGTTACATTCCTTAATCTTAAGAACTTTTTTGAAAAATATTTGCAAAGCAAATATATTGGCAATCAATTTTCTGTCTTCATTCATATGTTTCAGCATTCACATAGGTTTTGGGAGGGTTGGTTCCTTCTGAGGTCTATTAGGGGAGAATTTGTTCAGGCTTCTCTCATGGGCATAGAGATGCATTAACCTGATCTCTGCCTTCATGTTTTTGTGGAATTCTTTGTGTGTATGTGTGTGTGTGTGTGCACGTGCATGTGTGTGTCCGTGTCCTTTTGTAAGGACTGTAATTATATTGGTTTGCGGTCACCCCTGTGGACCTCACATTAACTTAATTACTTCTGTAAAGACCCTGTCTTCAAATAAGACCACATTCTGAGGTAATGGGAGGAGGATTGCGACATGTGAATTTGTTTCTGGAGAGAGGACAAAGTTTGTTTCATAGCAGCCAGTCTTTTTGGAGACTTTCTTCTTGAGATCTTATAGTTAGCTTACTTTGATATTTTAGCAGATATATCAAAACCACCAGTTTTTTCATTTTTCCACTGTCTGCCCAAAATTATGTACACCATTTCTGGGTACCTGATATCCTGTCACTATAATTATTTGGTAGAATAAAGCAGAGTTAAACTGTAGCTTCTATAAACATGCATCCTTTTGTATAACAATATTAATAGAAGCTAACAAACTATGGAAGAAACTTTTTACAAAGTAACATACAGGTGCTAATGGTAGATTGTCGGAGACAGCAGTGGGACCTTGCATGTGTGAGTTGGTATCTGGCTTTGTAAGAAAGCTCTAAGGAGCTGAGGCAGATCAGCATCAGCAACTACAGTAACAGTAGCCAACTGGTTGGCCTCTTTGGGTGCCAAATGAACTCACATAGGCAAGGTTCCACTGTTGGCTCCGACAGTAGATGACTAATGTATGTGTGAGTAAAAGAGGGAGGCAGAAAGAGATTTAAATTTCCAAAAACAGTGATTTCTTTTTGTTGTAGGATTGTATCATTCTTGGTTTTTAAGGTTATCTTGCCTGCATTCTTTCTACATGTGAAATACGGAGACTATAATTTTGATTGAGAGTTCTGTTTTCTCTTATCAAATGTCTAAACTCTAACAGAGTCCCCTGCTCTCCATTCCCTGACCATTCAGACCAACTAAATGAGTATTCCTCATTTGAAGAAACTCTTAGAATAGAGATTTATCAACTAGGAATGGGAAAAGTGTGCTTTTGAATGGCCACATTTAATAATGTAGAAGTATCTGTGATAAAAGTTAAATAAACATATTTAAAAATACAATGTATTTGAGAAATCGTGCAATGTTAATGTCACACAAATAAATATACATGTTATTAAAAGAATTTTACAAATAAACAAGAAAAAGGCAATCTAATAGGAACCACTAAATAATATTCAATGTGGTACAAAGGTGAAAAGACAAAGAGCCTCCACAGGAAAGTAATAATAAAAAAGCAAAAATCACACCAACAAATATTTTCACACTATCTAAAATTGAAAAAGATCGATAATAGTGTTAAATAACATCCATGGAAATAGGTTTCCCTTGTCCTGTTGTTGGCAATGTAGATTGTTAAAGTAATTTTTGAATGTGATTTTTGAGTACCTACAAAAATACAAACAATGCAATTTCAAGTCTAGAAGTCCAGGTGTGGTGGTTCTCACCTGTATGGCAGCAATTTGGAGGCTGAGGCAGGACGAATAGAAGTATATAAATCAGGCCAACCTGAGTTTCATATTAAGTCTGTATCTCAAAAAACCCCAGGCTATATAAAATGTACTATTTGTGACATGTAAAAGAAGTAAAAAAATGTAAGTAATATTAATTGGTGAACAAGTTAAATTACTATTGGTATGAGCATATTTCCCATATTTTTAAGTGAAAAATACAAAAGTTGCAGAAAAATGTCATATAATCTAATTTATGTGATAAAATTTGGGAGCTATCTGTAACTATTTATGTAAGTGAACAGCAATATGATTGTTAGGACATACTCGAAACTTGTTAAAATAAAGAGGAAATGAGTTGGTTGTGGGCTTTGGGGTTTTGCTCTATAAACTTACATAATAGCTCTTGACATTTAAAATAAAAAATTGTATTTTGTGTAGTAATAAAACTATTCAACACAGATTTAAAGTGAAATTAGTACCTTTCCCTTATTGTTCTCTTTAAAAATTATTTAAACACAAGGGTATATGTGAAAGATGAGCAAAATAGAAAATTTCAAATAATTCTTCAGGGCAAATTAACAATTTCTGAAATTTCTTCAGTTTTACAACTATTGCAAGAATAATTTGGTGCAATATCCAGAACTGGACCCTTCCCTGGGTCGAAATGAAAGAAGTCTTTGAGACAATCAAATGCTTGCTCTCACCATTTTTGCTGAGATCTACACAAAATGCAGCACTTTTTTCTTTGTCATTTTACATTTTATTTTAGTCAAAGTTCATTCTCTGTTTTAAAAATAGTTTTCCCCTCCTCTATTTATAAAAGCAATACATGCTTAACAAACATACATATAAGTAAAGATTTTCCCTTTATTTTTTTTTTATTGATAGGTACATACAATGCTTGGGTCATTTCTCCCCCCTACCCCCACCCCCTCCCTTACCACCCACCCCACCCCCTCTCTCTCCCCATCACCCCCTCAATATCTGGCAGAAACTATTTTACCCTTATCTCTAATTTTGTTGAAGACAGAGTGTAAGCAATAATAAGAAGGAACAGGGATGTTTGCTAATTGAGATAAGGATAGCTATACAGGGCATTGACTCACATTAATTTCCTGTGCATGTGTGTTACCTTCTAGGTTAATTCTTTTTTTTTCCTTTATTATTCATATGTGCATACAAGGCTTGGGTCATTTCTCCCCCCTGCCCCCACCCCCTCCCTTACCACCCACCCCGCCCCCTCCCTCTCCCCCCACCCCCTCAATACCCAGCAGATACTATTTTGCCCTTATTTCTAATTTTGTTGTAGAGAGAGTATAAGCAATAATAGGAAGAAACAAGGGTTATTGCTGGTTGAGATAAGGATAGCTATACAGGGCATTGACTCACATTGATTTCCTGTGCGTGGGTGTTACCTTCTAGGTTAATTCTTTTTGATCTAACCTTTTCTCTAGTTCCTGGTCCCCTTCTCTTATTGGCCTCAGTTGCTTTTAAGGTATCTGCTTTAGTTTCTCTGCGTTGAGAGCAACAGATGTTAACTAATTTTTTAGGTGTCTTACCTATCCTCATATCTCCTTTGTGTGCTCTCACTTTTATCTTGTGATCAAAGTTCAATCCCCTTGTTGTGTTCGCCCTTGACCCTTGATCTAATGTCATCATATGAGGGAGAACATATGATTTTTGGTCTTTTGGGCCAGGCTAACCTCACGAAGAATGATTTTCTCCAATTCCATCCATTTACCAGCGAATGATAACATTTTGCAAAATGCAGCACTTTAAAGGGAAAGTGCCACAGCAAGTTCTCATTATTTTCTTCTTTATTGCAGGATTGCACCTGTGAGTGTTAGTCTCCCCAAAAGATCCTCAGTCATTTCTGTAACATTAGCTCTTCTTGCACAATCTCTTCATTCTTTTAATGATCTCCTCGATTTCCCCACAATCTTCTCTTTGCTTCTTTTCTTTCTCCTGGACTTTTTCCCCATTGAGCTTTTGCTCATTCTATACAGTGTCTTCTTTCCATGGCAGCCTCAACTTCCCTTCCCCCACCATGGAGATATTGCACAGGTACAGCCACAACTGTCCTGGTGTGTGTCTTTCAGGATGCAGTAGTATACACCATTGTCTCTCAGGCTGGCATGGAGCAGGATCAAGGTACTGGGCTTTCTGTCAGCAGGGATGGCCAGAGAGGCCATTCCATTGGTCACATTGCCTTTTAGACATTGAATTATGTACTCTAGACCCTTGAGGGGAATCTGTGGTACATTAAATGTACTCATTTCCACTGATTGTGGAGTGGTTACAAAGAGAGTGTACACGTTCTTCTTCAGTGCTCCCCATTGAGTTTGGCTGTGTGACTTTGGAATCAGCCACAACTGATAATTAAGGGATTGAGAAATAACAGATTAGGTCTCGACCCTCACATCTTGGTACAACTGAAGATCAGCTTCATAAACACTCCCAGAACTCTTCTATCTGGTGTTATTCCATGTGTGTTGCACAAGCCAAGAGAACTATTGCTTGTATATATTACTTAGCTACTCACAACCATAAATTCAAATATACATTGTCAACCATCCACTCATCTTGAGCTCCATGAACCCAGAAATCCTTACAGAGTGTGAGTAGGGATATGATCAGCCACTCACAGTGATGCTCATACTCCCTGGAAAACCATATAGATACCAATTCTTTACAACTTTTTGCATAATCCCAGTGGGAGGAGTGGAGGCAGCAGATATCACTCCTTTGTCTTTAGCATAAAAGACATCCTTTCTTGGTCCCAGAATACTTAACCCAAACTTAGGATAACTGTAATTACTGTCATTAACTTCACTATTGAAAAGCAAACTGAGGTATCAGGGAACAGAATTGGGTCTGATCCTAGGGTAGGGGAAGTCTCAGCCACAAGGCAGCAGCAGCCCAGCCTTACTCAGCCTTACCCAATGCAGATTCTTCATGGGGTTCTCTAGACAACAATCATTAGCTAAGAAGAGAGAGAGAGATAGAGAGAGGAGAAAGAGAGAGAGAGATAGAGAGAGGAGAAAGAGAGAGAGAGAGAGAGAGATTGGCTTCTTAGTTAGGTTTGTTGTCTTCACTTCCAGGATTAAATCTAAAACTTAAAAGAGGTTATGAATGTTTTTCCTATGTAGATCCCTCATTCAGAAGATTTGCATTGAGATCCTTTTCAAGGTTCAGGCTCAAGTAGTGTCTGCTTGAATGAGTTAAAACCATTCAAAGGAGTATATTCACCCCTTATTAATTATAAAGGCAATCATCACCACTAATTGGTATTTTGGTGTTCCACTGAGCTGGTATGAAATGCTCTCTATTCCATCATATCTTGTTGATCCCTGTGAGTGGAAGAAGAGACTTCCTATCCACACTTATCACACTAGTTGAATATTAGAAGTGGTAATATTTCACTTCAAGAGTTGGAATTTTTGTCATCAGAAAAATTACCATAAACTAAGTTAAAAATCAAGTAATACTGTGGAAGGAAATAGTTGCAATGTACATAACATAAATAATTTCATAGATATATAGTATTGCTGAGTTCAGTGTGACAGAAAAAGATAAAGTTAGAATCAGACTGAAAACCAAGTTACCTGGTGCTCAGGTGTTTCCCATTGGTTCCTAGGTTGAAATGTTGATCATGTTGATCATGTTCTCAACTGGCATTTCTGGGAGACTTTGGTCCCATGACAGGAACTCATGGTCTAAATGGTACCTTTCTAACCCACATGAGCATCTCTCTAATGTTTCTTCTCTTAGTAGTCCATACCTAGGTGAGGCATGCACTGAAGACATCAATGAGAAAAGCAGAAATGGAAGAGGGGGAAAAGAAGTTTTGATTGGAAAATAAGATGATGACGTTTGACAAAAGGTAGAATAAACCCATAATATTTACTCTGGTTATTCTCAAAAATGGTAATTAAATGAATGGGAAGGAATAGCGTTAGAATTACTCCTCCCTTTCACAATAATAACTAAACTTGTTGGTCCACTATAGCTATACATATGTGGCTATTTAAGATTGAACTATGTATTAATCACTATTAATTTATTTATTGCCCAAATGGGGTGTGAGTCAAGGCCTTGCTGCCCAAGGCCATTGATCTCCATCTTCAGCCCAAGTAAGAATATTTTTTTGAGACTAGGTCTCAGGGTGTTGCTAGGTTGGTCTCAAACTCTCAACTCTAGTTTCCTTGACAGTTCAGTCATCAGTGTAGATGGGACTACAGGTGTTCACCACCATACCTGGCTGATGTATTTCTTTTCTTCCTATGTGAGGAAGGGACTGCCCTGTTCCTTTGCATTTGGGATGGGACTTATTCATGTCTTTGAAGCTTTGCACACACTCAAGAAATGACTATAAAATACAAGGCATCAAAAGACTTGAAACTAAGATTTTGTACACTCAATGACACTCTCTCCCTCACCCCAAAAGAAGTTGGGCTTACACCTATGACAGCCTTCTCTGTTGACTGCTTTTGTGAACTTCTTTACTTAGAATGAGAAACCAAGTCAGTAACCTCTCAAAGTTTGTGTTTTGGTCTAATGATAGGTATTTTAGATATTCTACCTCCCTCTTTAATCACTTGAAGAACTGTTAAGCTGTTCTTCAAATTGACTTCAACTTTTTTACATTCCTACCTATGACAGATGAAGATTCCTCACTAAGATTTATTTCTTTTTCCTCTTTCTTTTGTGTCTCCTCCTCCTCCTCTTTCTTCTCTCCTTCTTCTCCTTTCCCGTCCTCTCCTTTAAATTTGTAGATACCTTAGTGGGTGTGAAATGGTATCTCAGTGTGGTTTTGATTTGCATTTCCCTAATAAGTAATGACATTCATCATCTTTTCACATTCCTTTTGGCCATTTCTGCATATTTTCCAAAGAAATGACTATTCATATACTTTGACAGTTTTAAAATTGGTATTTTCTTTATTGTTGAGTTTTAAGATTCTAAAAATATATTCTTGATATTAGATCTATATTAGGTAGATGATCTGTAAATATAGCCTTCTAGTCTTGTGGGTGTTTTTCTTACCTTTGTGTAAAGTTTGTGGAGTTTTACATTTGATGGAGGCCTGTTTATCTGTATTTTGTTTGTTGACTTTGTTTTTGATGGCATATCTGAGGAACCATTGCATAATCCAAGTATATCAAGTTTAAGTCTATGTTTTCTTCTCATCTTTTATATTTATAGCTCTTACATTAGGTTTTTGACCCATCTGAGTTATCTTATATGTATGTGTGAGGTACAAATCCAACTTTATTCTTCTCCATGTGGCTATCCTTTTCTCAAAGCACAATTTGTTTAAAGGACTATTCTTTTCTCATTATGCTTTGACACTCTTGTTGAAAGTTAATGGCCATAGATGCATTATTTTATTACTGAAATCTCCATTCTATTCCAATTGTTTCTATCCATTTTTTTAAAAAGTGTCTCATTGTGTAGCATAAGCTGGCCTCAGCCTTCTGAGTACTGAGATTATAGGAACATGGCACCACATTCTTTCTGGATCTATCCAGAGGATTATTCATAAACCTTCAAGGATCATCTCCATCAGCAAGTAATTATTTCATAAATGGATTTTCTGCTTTGAGAAACTCCTCTGGACTTAGAGGAATTCCATAAAAGAACTCCATAGTGTTAAAAACACCAATCTGACCCCTCCCTGGGGCTCCCCGGGGTTTTGAGCTAACCTCAAAGGTTAACTACAAATGGAGACACTTTCCCCTTTTATCTAGACACCAGATTCTTGCCTTTTCATGTCTGCTGTCAGAGTTTCTTTTAGATATCACAATGAAACCTCTTACTTTGTACAATTAACATACACTAATAAAAATATTTAAAATGAACCTGCTCCTACTTCTCCCATTCATTAGTTAAACACATTTATCAAGCACCCACTATAATCTGGGGGAAAAACAGAGACATGAACAAGAAAGACAGAAACTCTGCTCTGGGCATCTATAGTACTTGTGGAAATTCAGTGCAGGACATACTTACAATTCACGTGGTGGATTGAAGACAGACTTTTACTCCTTGTTCCTTTCTGAAAATCGAGATAAATGAGAGTGGCCATTTGAAAAACATTCCGAGTCTCAAATGACACAGGACGGGGGTGTGAGCATGTGGGGTGTTGGGAAATGGGAATGAATAACAAGTGGAAACTGACTTAGTGACTGAGTAGAGTAGAGTCCCAAGGGCACACACAGTAAATTGCCAACAGAAATCCAGGTGCCCACAGTATCAATAATTAGGGCACCTGGTACCTCACTGGACAAAGTAAGGTGGGGCAGGGGACTGACTTTACATAGATTCATGAAGTATGAGGTACAATTGTGCGCGTGCACTTAATTTTCAGGCCTCCCATACTGACTTTCATCAGGAGTCTGTCCTTCCCCATGAAGAACCAATTTTCTGAAGACACACGATAAAGAGGCATAAGTCTGGGATACTAGGTTTAGTAGGGAGTGAACTGAGGCAAATATTTAAAAACAGAGGAACTGAGGCCATTGTTTCTTGCTCACATCCCAGATCTGTATATGATTAAGCATGAGTGAGCAACCCAGGATCACTAGACATTAAAAATATCTTAACATGAAAAGCAGAGAAAAAAGCAAAAAGAGAAAAGGACTTTGACAGGGACAGTGCAGGAAGAAGGTTACCAGAGCTGCTGAATACAGTGCTGTGAATGTTCTGGCTTTAAGAACATTCTTTTTTTAAGAAGCAAATGAAACTTTGAATAAGAAAATCTCCCTTTTACAGAATGGAATTTTACAGGGAAATTTTTAAGTATATAATTGAAATTAGAACACACCTGTAATCTCATCGATTTAGGCGTAGATGTGGAAGGATCACAGTTCAAGGCTAGCCTGAGTGAAAAGTTAGCAAAATCCTACCTGAACAAACAAGTCAGATGTAATGGTACACTTCTGTATTCCCAGGTACTTGGGAGGAGGCAGTAGAAGGTTCACAGTCAGAGGCTGACCTAGGGAAAAGTGTGAGGCCTATCTAAAAATAAACTGAAGGAAAAGGACTGGAGACATGGCCTTGTGGTAGAGCCCTTGTCTAGCAAGTGTGAGGCCTTTCATTCAAATCCTAGTACCACCACAAAAAAAGAATAATAATAATAATAATAAATAAAATGGATAGGGCAATTTGGACCAATACTTTTCTATAACTATATGATTTCTAATTATTTGTTCTACCACTCAATGAGAGATTTTAAAATTCCTTGTATGGTTTTAGATTTGTCTACTTCTTCTTAAAATTCTGTTAAATTTTACTTAGGCAAAGACCATGTTTTTAGGAGCATATTTTATCCTTGTAGTGAATTGAAACTTAAATTATTATGAAACAACAGCAGTTGTGCAAATAATCCTTTTACCATTTAGTCTACTTTGATGTGAATAGATTTATACCAGTTCTGTTTAAACATGTTTTTCATGACATATTGTCCTGTTTACTTTCATCCTCTCTCCATATTTTAATGTTTTAAATATATCTTTATTTCCTTGCTTTTTAAATTTTATTTTATTTTATATTAATTTTACTTAAACATTTTTACATTTATTCACATGTGTGTTGGTCTTCCTCCTCACCCCTACACCCACTATCTCCCACTTTCAGGCAGAATCTGTTCCACCGTCTGGTTCTCAGATTTTGTTGAAGAGAAAACATAAGAGATAACAAGAAAAACATAGTGCTTTTACTAGTTTGAGGTAAAGATAACTATACAGAGAGATTCCTAGCATTGCTTCCATGCACATTGTGTATTACAAACCACATTGGTTCATCTCTGCCAGACCTCTTCACTACTTCCCAGTCACCTTTCCATAGTGTCCTCTGTCAGTTTAAGATTACTATATTCACTCCTCTACAGTAAGTACTTCAAGCACATTCAAGTTTTGGGTTTCCTACCTTTCCCTATCCCTCCTGTGCATGGTCTCCCCTTAGTGTGTGACCCATGTCCAATAATATTACTGCATTTGTTTTAGGTCTATAACCCACATATGAGGGAGAACATATGATTTTTGGTCTTCTGAGCCTGGCTCACTTCGGTTAAGATGATGTTCTACAGTTCCATCTGTTTACTTGTGAATGATAAGATTTCATTCTTCTTTATGGCTGAGTAAAATTCTGTTGTGTATAAATACCACATTTTCTTAATCCATTCGTTGGTAGTGAGGCATCTTAGCTGTTTTCCATAGCTCGACTATTGTGAATAGTGCTGCAATAAACATGGGTGTGCAGGTGTCTATGAAGTAACCTGAGTCACATTCCTTTAGGTATATCCCTAGGAGTGGGATTGCTGGATCATATGGTAGACCTATGTTTAGTTTTTTAAGAAGCCCCCATGTTGTTTTCCATAGTGGTTGTACTAGCTTACAGTCCCACAAGTAGTGTATGAGGTTGGTTCTTTTTTCTCCACATCTTCACCTACATTTGTTGTTGGTGGTGTTTTGGTGGGGTGAGATGGAATCTCAGTGTGGTTTTGACTAGCATTTCCTTTATTACCAGGCATGGTGAGCATATTTTCATGTGATTTTTGGACATCTTGACTTCTTTCTTTGTAAAAGTCCTATTTAGTTCAGTTACCCACTTCTTTAATGGTTCATTTATTTTGAGGGGGTTTAGCTTTTTGAACTTCCTGAATATTCTGGTTATCAGGTCCTTGTGTGATGTACTGCTAGCAAAGACCACCCCATTCTGTGGGTGGTCTCTTCAGTTTAGAGACCATTTCTTTTGTTGTGCAGAAGCTTTTTAATTTTATGTAGTCCCATTTGTCCATCCTTTCTCTTAGTTGCTGAGCTGCTTGAGTCCTACTGAGGAAATCCTTGCCTTATATCTATTGCTTCCAGTGTATTTCCTGCTCTTTCCTGTACTAACTTTAAGGTTTTAGACCTGATATTAAGGTCCTTAATCCACTTTGAGTGGTACTAGTGCAGGGTGACAGGCATGGATCTAGTTTCAGTTTTCTGCAGGCAGATAACCACTTTTCCTAGCAACATTTGTAGAAGATGCTGTCTTTTCTCTATTGTATGTTTTTGGCACTTTTGTCAAAAATTAGGTGGGTATAGTTTCATGGATTCATATCTGGGTGTTCTATTCTGTTCCACCAGTCTTCTTATCTGTTTTGGTGCCAGTACCATGCTGTTTTCACTGCTATGGCTCTGTAGTGTAGATTGAAGTCAGGTGTAACACCTCAAGTATTACTCTGCCTGTACAATATTGCCTTAGCTATTCATGGTCTTTTGTGTTTCAAATGATGTTTAGAGTAGATTTTTCCATCTCTGTGATGAATGTCATTGGGATTTTGATGGTAGTTACATTGAACATGTAGATTGTTTTTGGTAGTATAGCCACTTTTACTATGTTGATTCTGCCTATCCATGAGCATGGGAGATCTTTCTAACATCTGTAATCTTCTTCAATCTCTTTCTTCAGTAGTTTGTAGTTCTCCTTGTAGAAGTCACTTACATTGTTTGTTAAGTTTATTCCTAGGTGTTTGATTTTTTTTGAGGCTACTGTAAATGGAATTGTTTTCCTATATTCTTCTCAATTGTTCATTGTTGGTATATAGAAAGGCTATTGATTTTTGTTAGTTGATTTGTATCCTGCTACTTTTTTAAAGCTGTTTCTGGAGTCTATGAGCTTTGGGGTGTTTTTTGGGGGAAGTCTTTTAGGTATAAAATCATGTCATCTGAGAATAGGGATAGTTTGACTACTTATTTTACCTATTTGTATTCCTTTCTTCTTCTTCTTCTTCTTCTTCTTCTTCTTTCTTTATTGCTATGGCCAGGAATGCCAGGACAGTGTTGAATAGGAGTTTGGTGAGTGGGCACCCTTGTCTCATTCCTGACTTCAGTAGAAATGGTTTCAGTTTTTCCCCACTAAGTATGGTGTTGGCTATAGGGTTGTCAGGTATTGCCTTTATAATGTTCTATTTCTAGTTTCCTTAGAGCTTTTATCATAAGTGGTGTTGAATCTTATCAAAGGCTTTTTCTGCATCTACTGATATGATCAAATGGTTTTTGTCTTTGTTTCTATTAATGTGCTTTATCATATTTATTGATTTGCATATGTTGAACCATCCCTGCATCACTGGGATGAAGCCAAGTTGGTCATAGTGAGTGATCTTTCTGATATGTTGCTTGATTTTGTTTGCTATTATTTTATTAAGGATTTTTGCATCATTGTTCATTAAGGAGATTGGCCTCTAGTAATCCTTTTTGGATGTGCCCTTGTCTGGTTTTGGGATGAATGTAATATTGGCTTCATGCAATGAGTTAGGCAGTGTTCCTTCATTTTTATTTCATGGAAACTTTAAAGAGTGTCAGTATTAGTTCTTCTTTAAAGGTCTGGTAGAATTCAGCAGAGAATCCTTCAGGTCCTGGACTTTTCTTTTTTGGGAGACTCTTTATTGTTGCTTCAATTTCATTATGTGTTATAGATCTGTTTAGATACTTAATATGCTCTTGGTTCAGTTTAGGATTTTTATAAGTATCTAGAAATTTGTCCATTTCTTCAAGATTTTCTAGTTAATTTGAATATATATTCTCAATGTAGTCCCTGATGATTACCTGGATTTCCTTGGTATTTGTTGTTATCTCCCCTTTTTCATTTCTGATTTTTCTAATTTGGGTCTTTTCCCTCCTCATTTTAGTCAGATTTGCCAGGGGCTTATCAATCTTGTTTAGTTTTTCAAAGAACCAGCTTTTTGTTTCATTGAATCTTGGTATGGTATTTTGGTCTCTATTTTATTAATTTTGTCCCTTATTTTTATTATTTCTCCTCTTCTGCTTGTTTTGGGTTCTGCTTGTTCTTGTTTTTCTAGGAGTTTTAGATGTAGCATTAGGTTGTTTATTTGAGATCTTTCTTTCCTTTTAATATATGCCCTCATGGCTATAAATTTTCCTCTTAGGACTGCTTTTGCTATGTCCAATAGGTACTGATAGGTTGTGTTTTCATTTTCCTTAAATTCCTGAAAACTTTTGGATTCCTCTGTTATTTCTTCTATGAACCACTGATTGTTGAGTAGTGTGCTGTTCAGCCTCCAATTGTTTGCATACTTTCTTCTGCTCCTTTTGTTGTTGAGTTCTAGTTTTAATGCATTGTGATCAGATAGAATGCATGGCATTATTTCAATTTTCTTATATTTATTGAGGCTTGCTTCATTCCCTAAGATGTGGTCTATTTTGGAGAAAGTTCCATGGACTGCTGAGAAGAATATAGATTGTACTGTTGCTGGATGAAATAGTCTATAGACATCATTTTGATCTATGTGGTCATTTATGTCTAGGATTTCCTTGTTGATTTTTTGGTCTGGATGACTTTTCTATTGGTGATAGATGGATATAAAACACAGTGACCACTGTGTTGGAGTTTATGTGTGCTTTTATAAGTCCTTTAATGTATGTTTGATGAAATTGGGTGCATATAGGTTGATTATTGTTATTTCCTTTTGATTTATTGCCCTTTTTATTAGTGTGAAGTGATCTTCTTTGTTTCATTTGACCAAAGTATCTTTGAAGTCTACTTTGTCTGATACAAGTATTGCTACTCCTGCCTGTTTTCAAGGCCATTTGTTTGGTAAATCTTCTCCCAGCTTTTCACCCTAAGCCAGTGTTTATTTCTGCCATTAAAGTGGGTCTCTTGTAAACAACAGATTGTTGTTTTCCTCTTTTTAATCCAGTTTGCTAAATGGTGCCTTTTGATGAGGGAGTTGAGTCCATTGATATTCTGTGTTATTATAGATAGGTATGTGGTGAATCTTGCCATTTAGTTGTTTTAGTCATTTAAGTATTTGATTGTGTGCAGCCAAATCAATGTTACTCTCTGATTCCTTGTCTTTTCTTCTCCTGTGGTTTAGTACTTCATGTCCTCTCATGGTTTTGTTTGATTTCATATTCTGTGTGCAGAATTCCTTGTAGAACCTTCTGTAGGTGGCTTGGTGGTCATATAATGTTTTCATTTCTGTTTTTGTGGAAGGCTTTTATTGCTCCATCAATTTTGAATGATACTTTTGCTGGGTAGAATATTCTAGGGATGAGATTATTTTCATTCAGTGGTCAGAATACATCACTCAATGCCTTTCTTTCTTTTACAGTTTCTGTTGAGAATTCTGCTTTTATTTTGATGGGTTTACCTTTATACATTATTTGTTTTTTCTCTCTTAAAGACGTCAATATTCTTTCCCTGTTCTCTGTGTTAGTTCTTTTAATGATAATACACTGTGGGGAAGTTATATTTTGGTCAAGTCTATTTGATGTCCTGGAGGCTTCCTATACCTGAAAGGGCAAATCTTTCTCAAGATTTGGGAAATTTTGTCATTATTTTATTGAATATATTACATATACTTTTGGCTTACACCTCTTCTCCTTTGATGCCCATGATTCTCAGGTTTGGTCTTTTGATGGTGTTACTGAGTCTTGCATATTCCTTTCACAGCTTTTGAGTTGTTTGACTAAGATTTCTTCTGTTTTTTTTTTTCTTCAATTTCTATTTTATCCTCAAGCTCTGAGATTCTGTTTTCACTTGTTCTAGTCTGATGGAGTGGCCTTCCACTGTGTTTTTTGTTTGACTAAAGGGATTTTTTATTTCCAGGATTGTTGTTTGATTCTTTTTTCTGAGGTTCTCCATATCTTTGTTTAATTCTTCCTTTATATTTTATGCTGTTTTCTTTATTTCATATATCTCTTTTATTAATAGTGTCCTTTGTTTGGCTTTGGTGTTTGTTGAAGTCCTCACTGAATTTATTTAGTTGTTTCTGTGTATTCTTATGTTCTTTATTTATGGTGTTTTGGAATTTCTTGAGTGCATCTTGTACTTTCTGGTTAACCATGTCTAGTATGTTCTCCATGAGTTTCTCAGTGATCTCTTCATAATTTCCTCTTTGAGGGATTTTTTGTGGGCATCATTGGGCTCATCAGTGATATTTATCATTGTTTTCTTGTGGTCAGGAACTGGGTATTCATTTTCTTCATTTCCCACAAAATCCTCTATTGAACTTTTTTTTTGAGGAGTATAGTTTCCTTCCCTTCTTCTCCCCATTGCTTCAATTGGTGCTGTGCAACTATGTTCTTGATTGGCTAGTTGGTGATTTTTATTGCCTGTTTTACTTGATTTAATTTTTGTGTTGTGGTTGACTTGGTTATTATCTAGGTTGGTGTGTTATTTCTGTCCCTGGCCTGGAGGTGCACAATAGCAATAATAAATTCACAGGTTCAATGCCAGACCTGTTGTTCACATAGTATATAGAAAACCCCTTCATGATAATAACTATAAACAGTGGGAGTTGGGGGTTAATGGTTATTTGGCTAGAGTTAGAAACCAGGGTAATTAATAAAGGTGGCACTAAAAGGGGGACAGAAAGGTGTAGGTGGGTGGGGGAAGAGGTATGGGTGCTGCTGGGTATGGCCCTTATGTGTATTAAGGTATATATCACTGTTGTAGTGGAGGGTACTTGTGTCAGGGATTGCAGTGGGCTAGGGGTGTGTATGGTTGGTAAATTACTTAGCAGTTGGTGAGTGTGTAGGAGGGAGGGGTAGTGTGGTGACAAGTTGGGGAAGGATAGGAAGGGGAGATCAATACAGGGGAGAGGGTGAATGAGAAGGGGCAGAAAGAGTAGTTGAGTGGAGAACAATGGATTGTAGCACAAGAAAAGGAGGGAAGGTGAAGGGGATAAGAATAGGAATAAGAACACAGGGGAAGTTTTGGGTAAAAAAAAACGAATAGGAATAAGAAAATAGTGATGGTAAAGTTAATAATGCAAAAAAAGAAAAAACCTAAAAAACCCAGGTACAGCAACAACAAAAAATTCAGTCTGCTTGATAAAAGTTCTGGACTTATTCCTTTGGTATCCAATCCTGGTATTGGTGCTTGGTATTCTGGACTGTGTGTGGGAAGGGTGCTGTTCCTCTTGCTGGACAGGTGGAAGGATTTTTTCTTTTTTTCCACTATCCTTGGTGTTATGGGCTGTCCGTTACAAGCAGGAGCTCTGAAGTGGTCTCACCAGGTGACTAGCTTGTGAGTGGTATTTGGTTCCTTCTGTCCACAGGGCTGGTTGCAATTGGGGCCTGAGGTAACTCACTGCCAGTTCACACAAGGTGGTCAGAACTCTTGATGCTTTCACCAGGTGGCAGCTGTGTTGCCCTACAGCTGCAACTCTGTCTGGTAGGCTCCTCCCCCAGCAAGGTGGGGTAATTCAGTTTTGAGTACTGCTCTCAGTCCCACAGAGACCAGCTCAGGGATCTACCCCAGGCACTGCTTTGGGAGGTTGGCTTGTTGGCCCAGCCCCGCTCTCAGCCTTTGTTACTTTTCATGCATGAACTGGGAGTTCAGCTCCTTGCCCCACCCTTGTTCTCTGGGGCATGTTCAGCATTCCACTCCACCTCCATTGTCATTGTTAGATTGCAATTTGTTATTTTTGCTTTTCAGATATCTTGGGGGTGTGGGGATTCAAACTGCCCAGGGGCTCTGGTGGATTATGTTCCTGGGGGCGGGTAAGGGAATAGTGTGTGGTGCATGTCACTTACCTGTTTGGTCTGCAGGTTTACCCACGCAGCTTTGAAACAGGCCAGCAGGAAAAATGGTATGAAACGTTTCTAGAGGTAGATACTTACTGGGACTGGTTTCAGAGCAGCAGGGCATAAAGTGGCTTTCCACGGATTAGGCATCCAGGATGCAGAACAGTTTGAGTCTGATTGATGGTCTATCTTGTGCTTGTTAAGAGAAAAATTAAATTAAAGAGAAATGGCCAAGGGAAATTTTCCTAGGGCAGACACACCTTCTTGGCAATGCTGCATTGGGATTTTCCAGCTGTTAGTGCAATTAAAAGCTGTTTAGGCGTCAGTCCTTGAATTTTATGTGCACACAATGTGTTGGCAGTTATTATTTTGGCTAAAATCAATGAGAATTACCCAGTGTAGCCACCACATCTCGAGATGATTTCCAGAGTCACAGAGGTCAGGAATTCTGGTTCCCTACCATAGCTGCCATCTTGTTGACCTCCCTTTTGACTCCATTCTTTAGCTCTCAACTTATTCACTGGAAGTGAATATATATATTCAAACATTTAACATTTGTTTGTGTTGGTAACATTCAAAACTCTCTACAGGCTATTTAATATACAATTAGATGCTATCAACCACAGTTACTGACTATGCTACAGAACACTAGAAATCATCCCTCCTACCAATGACACTCCTCTTTTTTACTTTTAAAGGATGTTTTTGTTTATGTAAAAGTTGATATTAGTAGTTATTTTCTTTCTGATTATTGAAGATATGAGTTCACTCATTTGGTTGCCATTATTGTTGTTGAGAAGTGGGCTCTCTGTTTATTTATTCTTTTATTTTTACTTCTTTGAAAATAGTCTTTTTTCCCTCCTCTCTGTCTGCTTTTAAATTTTTCTTTTGATTTAGGGGTTACTGCAATTGCTTTTTTTGTTTTATATTGAATCTGTAAATTGATAACTTTCTTCCATCTTTGAAAAATGTTCATCCATTATCTCTTTATGTATTGCTTCTATCTCACTAACCTTCTCTCTCTTCTCTTTCTGAAATTCTACTTAAGTATATTTTAAACTCTTCATTCTACCCTTTTTAGTTTTTATTTCTTCCTATTGTAATTCCCAATATTTATCTTGGAAAGTTGTCAAGGTAAAGTACAACATAATAAATAAACTAGATCCAGGGGGAGTGAGTTGTATGAATGTAATTTAAGGCTAGGATTTATATATGAACTTGATAATACAGTTGAGAAATAGGTAGTGTAAAAAAATAATTCTTTGACTTACAACTAGTAGGCTCATACCTGGCATATCAGTACTCGAGTCGGGTAGCAGCAAGATTAACAATGGGATTCAGAATAGTAAACATGTTTTTTGATGAAAATTTTAACTTATGTGGTATTGGCTTAAAATGTAACAGGAATTGTCTATGGATGGCCCCATTCAATTGATTCACTTAAAAGATCAAGTTAATATAGGGTTAATGAAAGAAAGCTAGCTTGGAATATAGGTAAATAGTTCTGCTTTGTTTTCATCCATCATATTTCTCCCTAACTCTGGTATCTGTAAGAGCACAGACATATATTAGGAGGGCACAGACATATATTGCAAAGGAGGAAAGGTAAGCCTGATGGATTTAAATGCTTTCAGGAAGTTCACAAAGTATTTATTCTTTATTCTATTGGTTTCTGCAGCTGATTTGAAAAGCACAGGTAAATTATCTCCCTGCTGGGAGAGCATTTTTACTATAAGAAGAATTATAACATATATACCTATGATGAAACCAGATCCATAATTTCCCTTCCTGTCCAGATATCAGTGGTCAGAACTAATGGACTTTCTGGGATACACTGGACCCTATAAGCAAGGGAAATCCTACACCACCAAGTTTGTAATGCAATTTCCAAGAACTACTAGAATGGGAGCTAAAGTTTGCACTCAAGTCAGAAGGAATTAAAAACTTGGTTCCTACTCTCTTTCTTTTGATTCCTCATTCTTCCCATTAGCTCAACCTCCCAACAAGGGTTACTCACAAAAGGAGAGGACAGAACTGTTCATAGTTCTTGGAGCACTGAGAAAAATCATTCTGTTATTTTGTCCTTTAGGGAAATTCCTGATCCTTTGAGTCAAAAACCAATGTTTGGATATCTGCCTCATTTGGTGGTTTAGTCATTTGGAAGCAGAATCACCAGAAAGGATGAATGCTTTTCTCTGAATAGAAGCTTGGCTTATGATGAGGGTGAAAGGTGGAGAACCAGAGTAAATTTAACATCATGTTAGCTATCAGCTTAAGCAGACCTGAGACACTGATGTGGATTTAGCAGCTGCTTTCTCTTGATAACAATGGTTTACAGTCTTGTGGGACATAGCAGGTTAATCTTTAAGCAAACTGTGATCACTCATCTTTATATTTGCAATTTTAGTATTCCCACAATTCTATTGTGGATATTACCTTTATATTATTTCCCTACTAGAAAAATTAGGGTTTAGGTTAAAATACAAATATGTACATTCTATATTCCTAGATGCATACATGTACATGCATGTAATACATAGGTAGGTAAATTTCACTTCACCCACACATCTCATGAATCAGGAACTTTGGCTCTGTCCTCTTTGCTTTTCCACTTATCACATTGCCTGTCTTTTTTTTCAAGAATGCTCCTCTTTTCTCTTCTTTCTGGTAGGTATGAGTAACAATTTTTTAAAAACACAAAATGTTTTAATTTTACATGATGTTAAAAAAAACTGCACTTGCCTTGGTCAATATAAATGATTATCTCCATTTTATGCACAACTTCCCAAAGTCACTAGGCAGTTTCTGTGGGCATGAGACCATTCCATTCCACTTTCTACATCTGAAGAATAGAAGATTCCCTAATTAGATCAAAGTTATATTATATTGATCACTTTTCCTGATTTCATTTCAGGAAATGAATGATTAATCAATCACTACTTGATTAATATAGTATTTTAAAGATTAGGTGTTTGCAAAATATCAGGCACTTAATGTATGTAATCTATGGCCTTGCTTCATCCTATTAAGAACCATAGGAATACATAGGAATATAGGATTGTGATTGTATCCATATTATAGAGGGAAAATAGAGACTTAGAACTTCATAGCTTTTGACAAACATCACATAGCTTGTCAAATGCAGAACTGGTTATTTATTCCCTGGAGCATTTAGTTTCTTGAAGAAATATGAATTATTCCTCTATTCTACAAGTTATTCATAAGTAATTATAAATATTAGCTTTGGGCCAAAATTATATTGGATGTGGAAGTGGAGGATGAAGGTAAGATTTTGACCATTTCATTGGAGGAAAATGTAGCTTTTCAAGCTGGCAATGTAGAGATTCAGGGAAATACAGAGAACAGAATATGAATGCAGACACAATGAGAACTGGAGGCCAGGCTAGGATGAGGTATGAGTTCATATCTGTTTATTCACTTGTCTATTATGACTTATAAACTGAGGAAAAGGTACAGGCTATGACTATTTCCAGAGTGAACAGTATTTCTACACCAATAGTCATGGTTTAGTCTTCATATACCTTGAAGAACCTGATTAATGACTCAGTTTCTTTGTATTTACAAGGTGGGTGAATGGCAGAAGTGAACTAGATTACTTGGGACAAAAGAGACACAAAATTTGTGCATATTTATTGCATAAACTTCTGAAATTTATACTACTTGCATTCCAGTTTGACATTCTATCTAGTAAAACATAACAATTACCTAGACCATAAAGTCAATTAAAATCTGGATTAAAGTTATAGCTTACTCTTGTATCATCCTTACCCACCCCCACTTTGTGCAACAATGTAATTGCATATCCTCAGGTTTCCCATTTTGGCAAGGGTCCCAACCAGGCCTCAGAAGCTCTGGTCACAGAGCATCTGTGGCCTAGGGGAGGGTTTGGGGACAGCCACAGAGGCTTAGAGAACACTGTGCATCTCCTCCACAGAAGTAAATGCCTGAGTGACTTGTCTGGGAGGAGGTGATATATAAGAAACTTTGCTGCATTTTCTTATCCAACTTTGCAGTTATTTTTTCATGACTTTTCTCTTCTCCAGCTCACCGTAAACTCATCAAGGAGACGGGCCCTCCATCAAACTTCTGCCTATACCAGTGTAAGGCATATAAACTCTTTGATGAATCACAGTATATGATGAGACTCTCTCCCTCTTGGATGACCAGAAACTGAGGACTCAGTTGCAGTTCTTGGCTACTGACCCCTGTTCAAAAAGACAATGCAGAGAGAGCAAAAGAGATGTCATGAGATCTTCATGGTCTTAGTGGGGATGGTTACTCTCCTCCTTCTCCTTCCCCAGGCAGTATCATCATCACATCAACACTGAGCACTGTCTGTTTTTTCAACATGCATCTGCCTCTCAAAAGTCTTCCCAGGACAGAAGATGCCTGCCCTCAGGAAGCTGTCATCTCACAGCTCTCCCAGGTGAAACATAAACTCACTGGCTGCTTGCAATCCTACTATCCCCAGGAGTACTTGCAGGAGAATCTCCATCCTTTGGCTTCTCAGTGAACTTAGCTGAAGCAGACTTTGCTGAGAGGCTTCCCCAGCAGAGGTGACTTTAGCTCATTGGTTCAGGAGACCGCACCAATCAGAGATCTTAATGGGTTCCTGTTTGTTCAGCACTGCACAGACCTAACTCAGATCCTTTTAAACACTGCCACCCTTTGACTAGACTGGGAAATGATGAGCACTAAGAACTTTTATGAAGTTAATTTGTATATGAGATTCACCTAGCTTTTGCAATAATATATGTCATTTATTAGGAAATCGGAAATATGTCCTTACATACTTGAGAGCTTCCCCTTCATAATTAGACAGTGAAGAAGTGTGTCTTTACATTACAAAGTAGTTGTTTTTCATTTAGTTCTGTCTGCTTTTAATTTCAGCCTTAAAAACTACTTAAGGCATACTTGACTTAAAATCAATTGCATATATTTAGAAGGTACATTTTTGTGTTTGACATGCACATATAAATGTGAAATAATTATCAAAATGTGGATATTGAACTTCAGTAACATCCCCCAAATTTCCCTTGAGCCCCTTTTTAATCCCTTCATGTCCTCCTAAACCCTGGGAGCTCCAGACAATCTGTGCTGCCTTATAATAACACAGATTAGTTTGAATTTTCTGGTACTTTACGGAAACAAGACACAATCTTTTATACAAGGCTTCATTTTGCCTATTTGATTTGAGATTATGTTAGTCAATATGGGATGCCAGAACAAAACATCAATGACTTAAATGGTATTGGTACATTTCTAACATTTCTGAAGATGAAGAAGTTCAATGTGAAGGTACCAGTTGGTTTGTTTCCTTGTATGGGTTCTCTTCCTGGATTTTAGAAAGCCACCTTCTTGCTGCATCCTCACATGGTGAAGGGACAGAGCAACCTCTCCAATGTCTCTTGTTAGCAAGGCAGTAATTCCATTATGAGGGTCTCACCCTTATGATCTCACTTAACCACCATAACTATCTGTCAAAACCCCCATCACAAACATCATCACTTTGGAGGTTGGGGCTTCAACATATGAATTTGGAGGGGGGGACAAACATTCAGCCCATAATTGAGATTCATCTATGCATTGTGTTTATCAGTAGCACATTCTTTTTAATTTCTAAGTAATATTCCATTGTGTAGATCCATCCTTTGATGGACTTTTGGTTTATTTCCAGTGGTATTTTCCAAACTACTACATGAATATTCATGCATAGGTGTTGCATGAGCAATGTGTTTATTTTGGGGAGGGTTAATACGTAGAAGTAGAATTGCTATGTTATATGGTAGAAGAATATTTAACTTTATAGGAAACAGTGAAGCTGGTTTTTGAAGTGACTATATCATTTTCATTATCAACTGCAGTGTGGAGACCTTAGTTGCTCTATAAGCTCAACAGTACTTGGTCTGATCAATCATTTTTATGATCAGATGAATTACATATTATATTGACCATTCTGGTAGGTTTGTGGTGGCATCTTTATAGTTTTAATTTGTATTTCTTGTTTGATTAAGGATTCTGAGAATCTTTTTTTGAAGCCTTGTTTCCCACACATAGGTATTCTTTGATGAACTTTCTACCTAAATTGATGGCTTACTTTTTACAATGGACATTTGCTTTATTAAATTCTATGAGTCATTTATATATTCTAGATACTTTGTCAGATACATGGTTTGCATATTTTGCCCCAGGTTTTCATTTTCATTTTCCAAGTGTCTGTCAAACAGCAAATATTTTGTTTTTATGTACTTCAGAATATTATGTTTTAATTTTATCTTTTGTATTCTTTGTGTCATAATTAATAAATCTTTGCCAAACCCAAGATATTTACAATTTCTTCTTGCTTTTTAAAAGAAGTTTTACTGAGAAGAAATATATGGAAACAATTCCATTCACAATAGCCTAAAAAAAAATCAAATACCTAGGAGTAAACTTAACAGAAGATGTGAATGACATCTACAGGGAGAACTACAAACCCCTGAAGAAAGAGATTGAAGAAGACTACAGAAGACGGAAGGATCTCCCATGCTCATGGATTGGTAGAATCAACATAGTACCAAAAGAAATCTATATGTTTAATGCAATTCCCATCAAAATCCTAATGACTTTCATCACAGAGGTTAAAAAATCTACCCTAAAGTTCATTTGGAAACACAAGAGACTGCTAATAGCCAAGGCAATACTCAGCAAAAAGAGCAATGCTGGAGGTATCACAATACCCGACTTCTACTATATTATAAAGCAATAGCAATAAAAACAGCATGGTACTGGCACAAAAACAGACATGTAGACCAGTGGAACAGAATAGAGGACCTGGATATGAATCCACACAACTATACCCTCCTCATTTTTGACAAAGGTGCCAAAAATATACAATGGAGAAAAGATAGTCTATTCAACAAATGTTGCTGGGAAAAGTGGTTATCTATCTGTAAGAAACTGAAACTAGATCCATGTTTATCACCCTGTGCTGGTATCAACTCAAAATGGATCAAGGACCTTAATATCAGACCCAAAACTCTGACGTTAGTACAGGGAGGAGCACGAAACACTTCAGAAGTAATAGGTATAGGCAAGGCCTTCATCAATAGAACCCCAGCAGCTCAGCAACTAAGAGAAAGAATGGACAAATGGGTCTTCATAAAATTAAAAAACTTCTGCACAACAAAAGAAATAGTCTCTAAATTGAAGAGACTACCCGCAGAGTGGGAGAAAATATTTGACCTATACATCAGACAGTTCCCAGAGTATACAGGGAACTTAAGAAACAAAACTCTCCCCAAATTAATGAACCAATAAAGAAATAGGCAACTGAACTAAACCGAACTTTTTCAAAAGAAGAAATTCAAATGGCTAAAAAACACATGAAAATGCTTAACATCTCTAGCCATAAAGGAAATGCAAATCAATCCACACTAAGATTTCATCTCACCCCTGTTAGAATAGCCATCATCAAAAACACCAACAACAGGTGTTGGGGAGGATGTAGGGAAAAAGGAACCCTCTATACACTGCTGGTGCGAATGCAAGCTAGTGCAATCATTCTGGAAAAAAATTTGGAGGCTTCTTAAAAATCTAAACATAGAACTGCCATATGATCCAGCAATCCCACTCCTGGGGATACATCCAAAAGAATGAGACAAAGGTTACTCCAGAGGCATCTGCACACCCATGTTTATTGCAGTGCTACTCACAATAGCCAAGTTATGGAAATAACCAAGATGCCCTACTACTGATGAATGGATCAAGAAAATGTGGTGTTTATACACAACAGAGTTTTACTCAGCCATGAAGAATGAAATCTTATCGTTCAGAAGTAATTGGATGGAACTGGGGAACATCATTCTGTGAGGTTAGCGAGGCTCAGAAGACCAAAAATCGTATGCTCTCCCTCACATGCAGACTTTAGATCTAGGGCAAATACAGCAATGTGGTTGGACTTGGGTCACACGCTAAGGGGAGAGCACATCAGGGAAGTATGGGGTAGTAAACCCAAAACATGAAAGCGTTTGATGTCCCCACTCCAGAGGAACTAATACAGAAACCTTAAAGCGACAGACGTCAACACGAGAAGTGGATCAGGAACCAGTGTAAAGATCAGTTAGAGATGAGTCAACTTGGGTTGTAACACATTTGTACATGGAAGCAACGTTAGGAATCTTTTTGTATAGCTATGCTTAACTCAACTAGCAAAAACGTTTTGTCTTTCTTATTATGCTTATGTCTTCTCTTCAAAAAAAAAAATAGAGATAAGGGCAGAACAGGTTCTTCCTGGAAGCCAGAGAAGGTGGGGGGGGGCGGGGTGGGAGGTTGAGGGCGTGTGGCGGGGAGAGAAATGACCCAAACAATGTATGCACATGGGAATAAATGAATAAAAAGAGAGAAAGCTCGTGTGGGACAGAGGTAAAAAATGTTTTATAGTTTTTGCTTTTCATTTAGGTCTGTGACCCACTTGGAATTAATATTTTATGTGGTGTGAGGTAAGAATTGAGGTTTGTATTCAATTATTGAACAGCTGTTGAAAGAATTATCCTTTCCTGATTGAATCACATTTTAGTGAGTTGGGGCTGCTCTCACAATGTACCATAGAGTGGTTGACTTATGAACAAAAGAAACTTATTTCTTACAGTTCTGAAAAGTTCAGGATCAAGTTGTTTAGTGGAATACATGGTCTGATGAGGTCCTGCTTCCTCGTGTGCAGATGGCTGTCTTCTTCTAAGACCTCACATGGTGGAAAGAGTGAGAAATCTCTCTGGGCCTTTTTTATAAGAACACAAATGTTCAACCCTTTTGAACTATTCGCTTTCCATTGGAGCTTCCTCCTCATACCATCTTTATAGGCATTACTATTTCAATATATGAATTTTGGATGAACTAAAAAATTCAGTCCATAACAAATTATTGTGTGCTACTTTTGCTGAAAACCATATGAATATATATGTATGGATCTATTACTAGACCATTTATTCTGTTCCAATGTTACATTTGTCTATCATTATATCAGTAGTTCCTTTATTATAACCATAAAATGGTATCAGTGGTGTAAGTCCCTCAAATTTGTTATTCCTTTTGGAAAAAATTTTGATTAATATAGTCCCTTGCATTTTCATGTATATATTTATCCACAAAAATTTCATTGAGATTTTGATTTGAGTTACATTAAATCTATAGATCAAATTAAGGATATTTAACATCTTAATATGAATTTTTCTTCCATAAACACAATAATTCTCCTTATTTATCTAGATATTAAATTTGTCCAAAAACCTTTGTATCTTTGCTGTGCAGCTGTTATGCATATTTTCTCAAATTTGTACCTGAGTATTTTATTCATCAATGCAATTTTGACTTGCAAATACACATATCAATTTTGTTTATTTATTTTCACTCTAGGGAAACAGTACAATTTTGATATAGAGTCTGTTCCTTGCAATTTGTCAAATTCATTTATTGATTAAAATAGCTTTTTGTTTTATAGATTTAAAAGGATCAGCTACATAGAAAATTATGTTGTTTACAAAATGATAGTTTTTCTTATCAAATATGGTTTCCTTTTCTTTTTTGCCCCATTGATTGTGTAGATTCTCAAGATAATGTTGAATAGAAGTGGTGAGAGCAGACATTCTTGCTGTGTCCTGAACTTGGGAAGCACTTTAACCACTGAGAATGACGTGAGCTTTATGCATATGTCCTTTAAGAGGGTGAAAAAGCTCATTTTTATTTCAAATTTGTAGATAATTTTCATGAAGAATCTACACTGAATTTTGTCAACGGCTTTTCTACATCTGTTGAGATTATTGAATTTTTCTCTATTTTAGTCTGTTAATGTGGTAAATTACATTTTTTTCAAATGTTAAAGTAATCCCACAGCCTTGATATGAGTCTTGTTTTTATCATTATATATTATGCTTTTCCTAGATGTGATTTGCTAAAATTTAAAATTTTCATACATGTGTATTCATTAGGGTTATGAATAGAGTTTTTTTGGTTGTGTCTTTGACTTAAGCATCATGGTCATGGTGGTTTCATAGAATGTATTGTAAAGTATTCTCATCTCTTCAATTTTTCTGCTATTATTTCATGTTTAAGAAGTTTGATTTAGGGCAGGCTCAGTGGCTCAAGCTCATAATCGTAGCTACTTGGAAGGCTGACATTGAGAAGATTGTAGTTTTAGGCTAACCTGGCCAAAACATGCTTATAAGGTCCTATCTCAACTAATGGGCAGATGTGGTGGGGCAACCCTATTTAAAAATAACCAACACAGAAAGGGCTGGTCATGTAGGTTAAGTGGTAGAGTGTAAGCCTAGCAAAGCATGAGATCCTGAATTCAACTTCCAGCATTGTAAAAAAAATATAGGCTTGGTTTAAGTTACCAGTGAAGCTAAATTACTGCTATGTTAACTCACTTAAGTTCAAAAAAATGTAGACATTTGGTTTAGTATATCTCCATTTTTCTACCCTCTTTTGAACTATTACCATACATAACATATATATAGATGTAGAGGAGAAAATTTTATTGATAGGGTGTTTATATTGATCCTCAAATTTACCATTTACAGAGCTTGTCCTGTGGAGTCAATTTTCTGTCCAGTGTCATTGATTTCCTTTCCCTAGCACCTTTGCATTTTTATTGTTATGTATTAATATAATGTCTATAAAGTACAAGCTCAGTGCTATGATTTAAAAATATTATTTCATGCAATTTTATTTTCACTAAGTTTAGAAAATAAAAGAAAAACATCTATAGCTTGTTTTATATTTATTAATATAATTTCCTTTATCTGTGCTCGTTATTCTTTATGTACATCAAGAATTACCATCTGGTTTTTCATTCCTTGATCTTAAGAAATTAATTGAGAATTACTTGTGAGGCAAATCCTTTGGGCTAGATTCTCTGTCTTCATATTGGTTTTTGATTTACATAGGTTTGGGAGGGTTGGTTCCTTCTGAGGTCTATGAGGGGAGAATTTGTTCAGGCTTCTCTCATGGGCATAGAGGTGCATTAACCTGATCTCTGCCTTCATGTTTGTGTGGAATTCTTTGTGTCTGTGTGTGTCCTTTTATAAGGACTGTAATTATATAGGATTGTGGTCACCCCTGGGGACCTCATATTAACTTTGTTACTTCTGTAAAGACCCTGTCTTCAAATAAGGCCGCATTCTGAGGTAATGGGAGGAGGACAGCAACATGTGAATTTGTTTCTGGAGACAGGACACAGTTTATTTCAGACCAGTCTTTTTGGAGACTTTCTTCTTGAGCTTTTATACTTAGGTTATTTTGTTATTTTAATGGATATGTCAAGACCACCAGTTCTCTCATTCTCCTACTCTCTCCCCAAAATAGTGTACAACATTTCTTGGTACCAGATATCCTATCACTAGAATTATTTGGTAGAATAAAGCGGAGTTAAACTATAGCTTCTGTAAACATGCATCCTTTTATATAATAGTATTAAGAGAAGCCAACAAACTAGAGGGTAACTAAAATTGATCAAGATTGATAATAGTGTAAAATAACATGCATGGAAATAAGTTTCCCTTGTCTTGTTTTTGGCCATGTAGATTGCTAAAGTCATTTTGGAATGTGACTTTTCCATATCTACAAAAATACAAAGGATGCAATTTTAAGTGTAGAAGTCCAGATGTGGTGGTGCTCACCTGTATGGCAGCACTTGGGAGGCTGAGGCAGGACGACTATAAGTTTGAAGCCAACCTGATTATCATAACAAGACCGTGTCTCAAAAAAACCCAAGACTATATGAAAATTTCTGTTTATGGTATGTAAGAGAAGTAAAAATGTAAATACTATTGATTGATGAACAAGTTAAGTAACTATTGGTATGAGTATACCTCAAATATTTTTAAGTGAAAAAGTACAAAAAAATTGCAGAAAAATATGTCATATACTCTAATTTATGTGAAAAAATTTGTGAGCTATTTATAACTATTTATGTAAGTGAAAAGCAACATGATTGTTAAGATACTCCAAGCTGTCAAAGTAGGTTATTATAAGAGTTAAAGAGGAAATGAAGGGAGGCAGGGGAGTTGGTTTTGGGCTTCCAGGTTTTGCTCTATAAACTTAAATAATAGCTCCTGACATTTAAAATTAAAAATTTTATATTTTTTGTGCAGTGATAAAACTATTCAACAAAGATTGAAAATGAAATTAATTTTTTCCCCTTTTTTGTTCTCCTTCAAAAATTACCTAAACTCTACAGTGTATGTGACAGATGATCAAAATAGAAAACTTCAAATTATTCTTCAGAGAAAATGAAACAATTTCTGAAATTTACTTCAGTTTTACTATTATTGGAAGAAAATGTGATCTAATATCTAGAGCTAGATCCTTCCCTGGTCTAAGTGAAGGCAGCCTTTGTGATAACCAAGTAGTTGCTCCACCATTGTTAATGAGATCTACACAGAAAGCAGCATTTTATTAAGGAAAGCACCACAGCACATTCTCATTCCTTTCCTCTTTATTGCAAGTTTGCACTTGTGATTATTAATTTCTGCACAAGCTCCTCAGTCCTTTCTGCAATGTTAGCTCTTCTTGCACAATCTCTTCAATCCTTTAATGATCTCCTTAAGATTTCCTCACTCTATTCTCTTTACTTCTTTTCTGTCTCCTGGACTTCTTGAACTTCTGCTCATTCTGTGTAGAGTGTCCTCTTTAGAAAGCTCCCTCAGCTTCCCTTCCCCCACCAGGGAGATATTGTACAGGTGCAGCCACAACTGTCCCAGTGTGTGTTTCTCAGGATGCAGTAGTATACACCGGTGTCTCTCAGGCTGGCATGGGGCAGGATCAAGATACTGGACTTTCTGTCAGCAGGGATGGCCAGAGACACCATTCCATTGGTCACATTGCCTTTTAGACCGTGAATTATGTACTCTGGACCCTGTAGGAGAATCTGTCGGTACCAATAAATGTATTCACTTCCACTGATTGTGGAGTGGATACAAGGCAAGTGTACAGGTTCTTCTTCAGTGCTCCCCATTGAGTTTGGCTGTGTGACTTTGGAATCAGTCACAACACCTAAGGGATTGAGAAATAACAGATTAGGTCTAGACTCTCACATCTTGGTGCATCTAAAGATCAGCTTCACAAACACTCCCAGAACTCTTCTAGTTGGTCTTATTCCATTCTTAAGTATTTTGTGTGTTTTGCATAGGCCAAGAGAAATATTGCTGGTATTTGTTACTTACGTATTTACAACCACAAGTTCAAATATACATTGTCACCTTCCACTTATCTTGAGCTCCATGAACCCAGAAATCCTTACAGAGTGTGAGTAGGGATAGGATCAGCCACTCACAGTGATGCTTATACTCCTTGGAGAACCACACAGCTCCCAATTCTTTCCAACTTTTTGCGTAATCCCAGTGGGAGGAGTGGTATCAGTAGATACCACTCCTTTGTCTTTAGCACAAAAGTCATCCATTCTTGGGCTCAGAATACTTACCCAAAATTAGGATAACCATAATTCCTGTCATCAACTTCATTGCTGAAAAGCAAACTGAGGTATCAGGCAGCAGAACTCAGAATTGGGTCTGATCCTAGGTTGGGGAAAGTCTCAGCCACAAACCAGCAGCTGTAGTAGCTTCCTCATGGGGTTCCCTAGATAAGCATCAGCTAAGGAGACCACACACACACACACACACACACACACACACACACACACACACACACAGAAAGAGAAAGAGAGAGAGAGAGAGAGAGAGAGAGAGAGAGAGAGAGAGAGAGAGAGAGAGAACCCATCCTATCCCACAGGAGCACTTCTGTTAGTTTTTTCCCTCTTCAGTAGCCCATGCCTAGGGGAGACATGCACTGAGGACATGAATGAGGAAAGTAGAAATGGAAGGGAGGGGGAAAGCAGTTTTGGACAGAAAAACAGATGATGCTGTTTGACAAGAGATAGAAGTAAACCTGAAAGACTTGCTCTGGTTATTCTTAAAAGTGGTTACTAAATAAATGAGAAGGAATAGAGTTAGAATTGCTCCTCCTTCTCACTATAATAATTAAGCTTGTTTCTTTGCTATAGAAATAAATATGTGGCCATTTCAAATTGAAGTATATATTAATCACTTCTTATTTGTTTGTTGCCAAAATGGGATTTGATCCAGGGCCTTGCTGCATGATAAGCAAGTGCTGTTCCATCTCCAGCTCAAGTAAGATTTTTTGTTTTTTGAGATTGTGCTTCAGTGTGTTGCCCAGGCTTGTCTCAAATTCTCAAAATCTAGAGATCTTTGACAGCCTCAGTTCTCCCAGCAGTTGGGACTGCAGGTTGTCCTATTATTCCAGACTGACTTTTCTTTTCTCTTCCTATGTGAAGAGGGGTACCCAGCTTTTTCCTTTGCCTTAGGAAAGTGGTTTACCCATGTCTCTCAATCTGTTCATATACTACAGAAGTGACTATGAAATTAAAGTTACAAAAGAGATGACCACTCAATGACAGCCTCTCCCTCACCCTGGAAGGAGCTTGTGTTTGCAGCTATGACAGCCCCCTCTGGTGACTGTTTTCATGAACTCCTTTAATTTACAACTAGAAACCAAGTCTGTAATCTCTCAAGGTTTGTGTTTCAGTCTAAAGACAGGTATTTTAGATATTCTATTTCCCTCTAGTGACAAGGCTTAGTGAAGATTTCCTTCCACAATTTTCTAAGAAAGAGTGAGGTATTTTCAGTCATGTTGGGAATGTATTTATATTTCTGTGATATTTCTTTTTAGGGGGAGGAGGCAGTGCTGGGTGCTCTCCTACTTGAGTCCCTCTGTCAATCCTTTTCTGTGTTGGTTATTTTATTTATTTATTTTTAAATAAGTATTATTCTTTGTATGGGGGGGACTCATAGTGATTATTCTAAATAGGTTTATATTGTACATTAGTTAGTTCACTCTTACCATCCCTCCCCCTTAGCCCTCTGCCTGCCCCACTTAAAGCAGTTGCAAGAGGTTTCTTTGTTCTGTTTTGTTGAAGAGGCTGTCTTTTTCCCATTGTGTGCTTTGGGCTCCATTGTCAAAGATCAGTTGGCTTTAGCTGTGTGGGTTTATATCTGGGTCTTCTATTCCATTCCATTGATCTTAATGTCTGTTTTTGTGCCAATACCATCCCATTTTTATTGTTATGGTTCTGTAGAATAGTTTGAAGTCAGTTATTGTGTCACCTTTAGCATTGGACTTTTTGCTCAGAATTGCTTTGGCAATTAGAGATCTTTTGTGTTTCCATATGTATTTTAGGATTAATTTTTCTGTCTTTACAAAGAATGCTATTGGAATTTTGATAGGAATTGCATTGAATATGTACTTTACTTTTGGTAGTATGGCCATTTTCACAATGTTGATTCTACCAATCCATGAGCGCAGATCTTTCCAACTTCTGATGTCTTTTTGATTTCTCTTTTTAGAGGTTTATGGTTTTCATTGAAAGGTCTTTGTTTCCTTTGTTAAATAAATTTCAAGGTACTTTCTTCCTTTTGAGGCTATTGTAAATGGGATTGTTTCCCTAATTTCTTTTTAAGTCTGTTCATTGCTGGTATATAGGAAGATGACTGATTTTTGTATATTAATTTTGTATCCTGCTACTTTGCCAAAAGACTTTATGATTTCTAATAGTTTTCCAGTAGAGTTTTTAGGGACTTTTAGGAATAGGATCATGTCATCTGCAGCCAGGGATAGTTAGACTTCTTCCTTTCCTATTTGAATCCCTTTTATTTCTTGCTTTTGTCTTATTACTCAAAGTTATATTGAATAGGAGTGGGAAAAGTGGCATCCTTGTCTTGCCCCTGACCTTACTGGGAATGGTTCAGTTGTTCTGCATTTAGTATAATGCTGGCTATTGGTTTGCTGCATTTAGTCTCTGTTATGTTGTAGAACACTCCTTTATTCCTAGTTTATTCAGAGCTTTTATCTTGAAAAGTTGTTGAATTTTGTCAGTGGCTTTTTCTGCTTCTATTGAGGATCATGTGGTTTTTCATCCTTGTTTATTTTATATGCTGTTACATTTATAGATTTATGTATGTTGAACCATCCTTGTATTCCTGGAATGAAATCCACCTGGTCATGGTGTGTAAACTTTTTGATGTGTTATTGAATCCTGTTTGCCAGCATTTTGTTGAGAATCTTTGTGTCTATATTCATTAAAGATATTGGTCTATGCTTTTCTTTTTTTGGTTGCATCTTTATTGGGTTTTGGAATTAGTGTAATTCTAATAAGTCTGGTAGTGTTCCTTCTCTTTCTATTTCCTCTAAAAATATATTTGAGATAGGGTCTCAGAAACTATTTCCAGGCTGGCCTGCAACTGTGATCCTTCTCATCTCTGCCTCCTGAGTAGCTAGAATTACAGGTGTGAGCCATAGGTGCCCAGTATATTGTTTTTTGATTATTGAATTCCTTTTATTTTTCATGGGTTCTTATTTTTCCCATGCTTGATGGCAGCTGCAAGCTCACATTATTTTTTAGGTAGGAAAGGAAAGCATTTAGTAACAATTTGTCAAGTAAATATATTAGTTAATATTTACTCATTTCATTGCTAGAAGTTATATGGAATGACTCAAAATTATTTTAAGTAAAAGCTTCTAATTCTGGAACAAATGGAACAAAAGTATCCAGCAAAGTAAATGCAATATTAGACCTATGTACAAATTTCAAATAGTATGCCAACTTTCCCAGCTCTGCAAAGAAATAAAAATTCACAAATTTGAATCAAAAAAGCCTGGTTGTAAGAATATGGTATGTGATGTGATATATGATGTGATAGTGATGTCATCATAATTTAATATGCACCAGTGTGCACTCAGTATGCACCAGATTAGAAAGTGACAATAGCAATTAAGTTCTGATGTAAATATGTAAATAAAAATTCTGAAATTGCTAAAAGGAATGATAAATGTTGGTATAATTGTGTCATATGGATATAGTATGTAAAAGCCAGACCAACATTTGAACTTTTTATCTAATGTTCAAATGATGAGGGGAATGTAGACAGATTTCAGAGAAGAGATATGAGTATTGTGGCACTTCTTGGTTTTTTAAAATCAGTTATGTAATAATTCTTTAAAATAGAACATTTTCATCATCCCGCAAAAGGAATCCTGTACCCATTAGCAATCAAAAATGATTTTCTCCCATGACACCTCCTCTAGACAATATTTTTTAACTATGCAGGGTTTTTGGACATTTCATGTAAATAAAATTATATAAAATGTGATCTCTTATGAGTTCAGCATAATGTTTTAAAAGTTCACAGATGTACCATATGACAGAGTTTCTTTCCTTTTTAAGATTGAACAGTAGTCCATTGTGTCTGCATCACAATATGATTGGCTTATACCACTTAGGTAAATGAAGAGCTCTATAGTTGCTACTCCCTTTAACTCTAGTTGGAATACTGTTTCATATTAAGACTCAGAGATGGGAAATAGTGGAGTTTACCTTATTCTCTGTTTATATGTGAACCATTTTCTGATAGGGAGGAAAATATAAGACCACCTCAATGTATCTCAATTGTCTTTTGGCTCAGAATATGATCTCTCCTAGGTTACAATTGAATATTCCCAGAGGGAAGCTTGGCATTGGTTTTAGGCATTAACATGCTATGGTTTCCTTCTTGCTGACTCTGACTTCAAATCAGCATAGCTAATCCTTCTGAATATCTGAGCATTATCTGCTGTGTTGGTTACATTTATTGCTAAAGTTTCCTAATCTGTGAAGGTCATTATTTTTCAATTTTCACTGAGTTGGCTGCTGACTGTATTCTTCATGGTTGCTAATGAGGTCTGACCTCCAGTTGTTCTTGGGACAAGCTGCCTTGTTCATCCTCTTTCTGGTAAGAATCATGATGACCCTTGGTATGGTAGCACTTTCTGGTTTGCTTTTTTTTTTTTTAAATAGATGTCTTGATATTTCTTTGAAAAAAGATGGAAATTCTTTGTTCTGACCCAGACGTAAAGATTAACATCATTTTTCTCGTAATAAAATTTTATTGCCTTTCTAGATTATTGATATATGCATGAATCCTTAAATAATAGTTTTGACTACTTTTAAAGGTCATTATCTTGAGCAAGCTATGTCAGAATCTTAGACAGACACCCTTGTGTCTATCCTCAATGTCAGAATTTATTGAATAACAAATTTACAAGTTACATCAGCTTTGTTGGTGTTTATTCACCAAATACTACTAATCCCACTTAATAGCTGTGAGCCATTGGCAAACAGCTTCTTTTATTCCAATCTTAATTACTAATACTAAGTGTCAAATCACATGTTACATTTCAAGCTAAGAAAGTGTTAAAGCAGCTGTAGGGCCCAAAGAAGCCTCTCCAGGCAGGAGTTGAGAGGTGTTAAAGATGTAAAGAGAATCACTACAGGTGCTTAGATAAGATATAACATGAGGTACCCAGTCACAAAGCTGTTGTGCAGAGGGGTCAAAGTGCAAAGTTATTTCAAAGTACAATGCTGGTCTCACTGAATCTGGACAGATGGACAGTCAACAATTTGAGTAGGTCATGGCAAGCATGGAGATTGTGCAGAGCTGAAATCCTGAGGATACGATGGTAGTTTATCACTTATGGATCCATGACACATGCAGCAGATGGTCTGATGACAGGTTGGTGGGTGCCACTGCACCCCAGTGTTAGGTTGCCCTCTTTTATATGAGGGAATTACATCATTCCTTGATCTGATACATTTGATGAACTTATGGCCTGGCTTTTCTGAAATGGTTTCCTACACCCTATGTCTACATGATGTTCCTGATTTAATCTGATAAGTGCATAGGTAGTAAGCTTGCATTTGGTAAATAAATTATGTATCAATCTGTCTCATGTTTTGTGCTCTCCAGCACAAAACTTACACAACTATTTACACAACTGCAATTAGAGTTGTTCTAACTCAGAATTTGCACTTAAATTGGTGCAATCTACTATTTTATAAAATGGAGTCAGTCAGGGCAAGGCAGAGCCTGAAAGCTGCTGTTCTATATGATATGGAGTGATTTAGAGCAGGGCACAGCCTGACCTGTACAGTTACAAAAAATGAAGTTTTATTGTATGTCTTTTCTCTTTCTTCTTTTTTTTGCTGTTAGATGTAATGACTCCTGATTCATTTTATTGCTGGATTGTATCTAGTTGATGTCATTTAGTTATTAATCACTGGTGGTGTGGTTCGTGTTGTAGAGGACCTGATGCCTAACAAGCATAATTTTTTCCTTATGTAATTTTATGTTTTTTAGAGAAAACATAAAATTTCCCCTGTAGATTCAAGTTACTGCCTGGTTTCATTTGTTTTCCCTAAAATAGTTCCATTACCTAACACCTTTGCATTTTATTGTCATATATTAATATTATGTCTATATATTATAAGACCATAGATTTTTAAAAAGATTGCTGTATGAAATATTCTTTTAAGTAAGTTAAGAAAATAAAAGAGGGGATAATCAAGATGGCAGATAACTGACGAACTCTGGAACGTTGCCCTGCAAGATTTCAAAAAATTACTCCAGATTTTCATGACAGCAAGGATTGGGTAATACTGTTTTGTTCTGCCAGCTAAGATACCACCAACACTGGAAGGGCACATATTTTACTGACCTTTCAACTAGTTTTTTAAAGAGCATAACAGCCAGATGTAGGGACAGGCAGCATCAGCCAACCTGCCTGTCTGGCCAGCTGGGAATAGCCAGCTGCAGCAGGGTCAGATAGACCCACTTGATAAACTGCTTTTTTTCCCCTTTTTTCCTCTCTTTTAATTCCCTCCCACCTGGGTCAATAAAGCTAACACGCAACATGGAGAATGGCAGGGATCTGCAAACATCTGGGAGTACCTGGACCAGCCACAATACTTGTGGACACAAACCTCTAACTGCTGCACACCTGCACGTTGTGTATCTATAACCTCACGAAAAATAATGCAATGCAGAGAACCACAGAAAAAGAGCTGCTGCAAGCATCTGGGAAGACCAGAACCTGCCAAACACAAGTGGACACAAAACCTCTGTCTGCCACCTGCTTGAGCTGCCCTGCAGCTGACCTGCTCTCAACCAAGCAACTCTGCTTACATCCAGGTAAGCACAACACTCTGTTTGTGAGGGAACCTCATATTCTAGCACAACTGGGGAGCTGGTTGCATTCCCTCTGGACAAAACTAGTAGCCAAATACACAGAGGGAATATTTCTCCTTTGCTTGGAGGGTGGGGGAGGGGAAGAACTTAGAGTTGAAAAAGCCCTTGTGGGGATGGGGCAACTCAGCAGCCCTGTGGAGAAAGCCAGGCTTTGCACTGCCTTGGAGAAACCAGGAGCAAGCTGAAACTGAAAGTCTCACCAAAAGTAAAGTTCATTTCTAACCCACAGGTTTGGTCTGTGAGTGAAGGGAATGATGACTGCTCATTTACCAACTCCTCATGGGACCATTTCTGAGAGCCTGCCTGCTCCAGAGGCCCCACCCCACTAAAGGAAGCCCGGGCTCAAATCCCAGAGCTGAGCCATCCCCAAAACTGTTCAATAGGGAAGAGCAACAGTCATTGCCATGCAACCCAACATACCAATCTTAAGCAGGCACAGTCTTGGCCAAAGCTCCTATTAAAAAAAACCCCAAAATGTCATCACCTCAACCTGAATTTAGAGGAAAGGGTCCAGAACATTCACTGAACTGGTATATATATCTTTTTATTTTTACTTTACTTTACTTTTATTCTAGTTTAATTTCTTTTATTTTTATATATTTTGTATATTTAAAAAAATTTTAATTTTAACTTTTATTTTCTTCATTTTTTTCTTCCATCTTACTGTTACCTAACTCCCTTCTCCATTCTGTCCTAATACTAACTCACTCAGCCCTCTATTGCCCACCTTACTTTCTCTACCTCAATTTTTTCTTTCTCATCTCTTTCCATCTTCTTTCCCTTCCTTTCTCTACCCAAGCAACCATTGTTTCCCCAGTCTCCATGGATTACAGATAATGTCACCAAGGGGCTCACTATGTATTGTGTAAATAGCTGGTCTGGCATTGAATCAGTGAATTCGTTATTGCTAATTTATACCACCTAGGCAGGGAACAGAAGTAGCACATCAACCTAGCTAATGACTGAGCCAGTCATAGCATAGTAATTGAATCAAGGGGATGGTAACAGGTCATTAAAATCCCTAAACTTGCCACTCAGTTCCAGGAGGCTGCCACCATATACCTAAGTGAATCCCAGGCTCCAAGCTTTGCAACTCTGGTGGTGCCAGGAGACTTCTCTCCCCACAGAACATGGAAGCCCAGCACTCATCACTATCTCTGACAGCAAGAGAGCCCCCACTCTCCTGTCAAAGAGCAAGAATGCCAGATTTCCCACTGAGGAGAGGAAAGCTATAACCTGCTACTCTTCAGGTGGCACCAGGATCCCTGTTCCTCCAAGGTACACAGAAGCCAAGTACTTCACACTGACCTCCCTGCAGGACGGTCATATTTTTCCTGTCCAAAACTGAAATCCTAGCTCCTCCACTAAGTGGCAACCCGCTACCCTGCTGGTGCTAGGAGGCCTTCCTCCCACAGTGCACAGAGACCAAGTGCTCCCCACTGTGATTGCAGGAGAGCTACTGTGTCCTCACCAAAGAGAGGGAACTCCAGCCCCCATGCTGAGGGGAGGAAAGAGGTAATTGGCACCACAACAATAATCCTGAAAGTGGTAACACATTCAATGTATGTCTCTCTCTGAGGAACACTGCTGGAGCTCCATGAGAAAAAGAACACAAAACACCAACTACAGGGACACAAGAGGTTAAAATCCAAACTAAAAACAACTCTGGATGCATAAATCTCAAGCCAGAATGAAACAGCAAGACAGCCACCAGCCATCAAAAGCCAATTCCATCACTAAGGATCCAAACACCTATGTAGAGGAAGAGCTATTAAATAATGAATTCCAAAAAACAATAGTTAACATGATTAATGACCTCAAAGAATAAACACAAAATTTAGTACTTGACCTCAAAGAGGACATGAAAAAAAGAATGAAATGACCTCAAAGAGAATACAACTAAATGGATGAATGAAATTAAGGACACTATCCAGAATATGAAAGAGGAAATCAACAAAGACATGGAAATCCTGAAAAAATGATCATTCCAAAATAAACAACTCAATATCCCAAACAAATATTGCAATCAAAAGCTTGGCAAACAGAGTGGAGCAAGTTGAAAATAGAGTATCAGGAACAGAAGACAAAGTAGAGGAATTAGATCAAACAGTAAAAGATCATGAAAGAAAGCTAAGAAAATACAAATGGAACATTCAAAATATCTGGGACACCATGAAAAGGCCAAACTTGTGAATCATGGGTGTAGAAGGAATAGATACAAACTAAAGGCATTGACAACCTATTCAATAGAATAATAGCAGAAAACTATCTAACCTTGAGAAAGAGAGAGTCACCCAGATGCAGGAAGCTTACAGAATACTAAACTGTCAAGAGTAAAGAAGAACCCCACACACACATTATAATCAGAACACTCAGAACACAGAACAAAGAAAGAATTCTGAAAGCTGCAAAAGAAAAAAGTCAAGTCACATATAAAGTGACTTGTTATTAGAATAACACCAGATTTCTCAACTTAAACTCTAAACACAAGAAGGTCATGGAAAGACATAATTCAGGCCCTGAAAGAAAGCAATTATCAACCTAGACTAATCTACCCAGCAAAACTATCCTTTCTAATTGAAGGAGAAATTAAACTTTCCACAACAGGGAAAAATAAGGGAATTTGCAACCATCAAGCCGGCACTACAGAAGATACTTAAAGGACTTTTACATATAGAAGAAACTAGAGTGAGACAGGAAGACTCAAGAAAGAATAAACCCTTTTGAGCAAGCAGACCAGCAAACAAGGAATAGGTAAAACTAAACAACAGGGGAACAAAAATAACTGGAAATAACAGGCACCTCTCAATATTAACACTGAATGTAAATGGCCTCACTGCTCCAATCAAAAGACATAGAATAGCAAACTGGGTTAAAAAAAAAGAGCCAACCATATGCTGCTTATATGAGGCTCATCTCACTAAAAAAAAATAAACACTGGGTTAGAGTCAAAGGGTGGAAAAAAGTTTTCTAAACAAATGGACCCCAGAAACAGCAGGAGTAGCTATACTCATATCTAACAAAGTAGACTTCAGGCTAAAATCAATCAGAAGAGACAATGAAGGTCACTTAATATTAATGAAAGGAAAAATTCATCAAGAGGAAATATCAATCTTTAACATATATGCACCAAACATGGGCACCCATCTGCATCAAAAAATTCTAGTGACCCTAGGATTACAGATAGATTATAATGCAGCAATAGTGGGAGACCTAATACTGTCGCCAATAGATAGGTAATCCAGACAAAAGATTAACAAAGAAACTTCAGAGCTGTTTCATGCATTGTACCAAATAGACAGGGTTGATATTTACAGAGTATTTAATCCAACAACTAGGCAGTGCATATTCTTTTCTGCAGCTCATGGAACTTTCTCCAAAATAGATCATATTTTAGGACACAAAGCAAGTCTCAAGAAATTCAAGAAAATCAAAACAACCCCCTGTATCATATTAGATCACAACAGAATAAAAGTAGACCTCACAACAAAAGAAACCCCGGAAAATATTCAAATACATAGAGACTGAACAACACATTGCTGAAAAACCAATGGGTGATCAAAGTCATAAGGGAAGAAATCAAAAAGTTCCTAGAATCCAATGAAAATGAAAATACAACCTACAGAATCTGTAGGATACAGCAAGGACTGTGCCAAGTGGAAAGTTTATAGCTAAAAGTGCCTACATTAAAAAAGAGAGACCTCTCAAATAAACAATCAAATAAACAACCTTAAGCTCTTAAGGTTGTTTATATTAAGAAATATAAACAAACCAAACCCAAAACCAACAGAGAGAAATAATAAAGATCAGGGCTTAGATTAATGAAATTGAAACCAAGCACAGCATACAAAGAATCAATCAAACAAAATGTTGGTTCTTTGAAAAGATTAACAAGATCGACAAACCCTTAGCCAACATGACAAGACAGAGGAGAGAGACCCAAATTAATAAAATCAGAGATGGAAAAGGGGACATAATCACAAATCCCAATGAAATTCAGAGAATCATTGGAGAGTACTTTGAAAACTTATATTCAAGTAAACTGGAAAAGTTAAATGAAATGGATAAATTCCTCAATGCATATAACCAACAAAATTAAACCAAGAAGATATTAATCACCTAAATAGACTTATAATATACAGAGAAGTCAAAGCAGTAGTACAGAGTCTCCCTACAAAGAAGAACTCAGGACCTGATGGATTCACAGCCAAATTTTACCAAACCTCTAAGAAAAACTAACACCAATACTCCTCAAACTTTTCTAGGAAATTGAAAGGGAATGAACATTACCAAATTCATTCTATGAAGCCAGTATTACACTTATTCCAAAGCCCAATAAAGACATAACCAGAAAAGATAATTGCAGCCCAATGTCTTTCATGAATATAGATGCAAAGATTCTCAAAAAATATTGGTAAATAGAATCCAATAACATGTGAAAAAGATCATTCACCATGACCAAGTTTCATTCCAGGGATGCAAGGATGGTCCAACATACATAAATCCATTAACATAATACAGCATATAAACAGAAGCAAGGAAAAAAAACCACATGATCCTCTCAATAGATGCAGAAAAAGCCTTTGACAAAATCCAAAACTCCTTCATGATAAAGACCCTGAAGAAACTAGGAATAGATGGAGTGTTCCTCAACATAATAAAGGCTATATATGACAAACCTAGAGCCAACATCATACTAAATGGAGAACAACTGAAACCATCCCCCTTAAAGGCAGAAACAAGAAAAGGCTGCACACTTTCTCCACTCCTATTCAATATAGTTTTGGAATTCCTAGTCAAAGCAAAAAGACAAAAGCAAGAAATAAAAGGGATTCAAATACGGAAGGAAGAAGTCAAGCTATCCCTATTTGCAGATGACATGAACCTAGTTCTAAGAGACCCCAAAAATTCTACCAAAAAAACCTACTAGAAATCATAAACTCTTTTGTCAAAGTAGCAGGATACAAAATTAACATGCAGAAATCAGTAGCCTTTCTATGTACCAACAACTCACAGACTGAGAAAGAAATCAGGGAAACAATCCCATTTATAATAGCCTCAAAAACAATAAAGTACCTTGGAATAAATTTAACAAAAGAAACCAAAGATTTTTTCAATGAAAACTATAAACCACTGAAGAGAGAAATTGAAGAAGACATCAGAAGATGGAAAGAGCATCTATACTCATAGATTGGTGGAATCAACATTGTGAAAATGGCCATACTACCAAAAGTAATTTACATGTTCAACGCAATCCCTATCAAAATTCCAATGACATTCTGCACATAAATAGAAAAAACAATGATGAAATATATATGGGTACACAAAAGACCTCGAATAGCCAAAGCAATTCTGAGCAAAAAGTCCAATGATGAAGGCATCAAAATTCTCGACCTCAAACTATACTACAGAGCCATAATAATAAAAACAGCATGGTACTGGCACAAAAACAGTCAGGAAAAGCAATGGATCAGAATAGAAGATGCAGATATAAACCCATGCATCTATGCCAACAGATTCTCCACAAAAGAGCCCAAAACACACGACTGAGAAAAGACAGCTTTTTCAACAAATGTTGCTGGGAAAACTGGACAGCCACATGCAGAAGACTGAAACTAGATCCCTGTCTTTCACCCTGAATCAAAATCAACTTGAAGTGGATCAAAGACCTTGATATAAGGCCTCAAAATTTGAAACAACTCCATGAAACTGTATAAAATACACTAGAACAGATAGGTATAGGGAACAACTACCTAAACAAAAATGAAAAGGTACAGAATTTAATAGAAATGATGAGCAAACAGGATTGCATCAAACTAAAGAGCTTCTGCACAGCAAAGGAAACAATCACCACATTCCAGAGACAGCTCATATATGGGAAAAAATCTTTGCTAGCTGCTCATCTGACAAGGGTCTGATATCCAGAATCTACAGGGAACTCAAAAAACTCAGCCCTTGAAGAATCAACATCCCAATGAAGAAAAGGGCACATGAATAAAGCAGGAAATTCTTGAAGGAAGTAGTACAAATGGCCAGTAAATACATGAAGAAGTGTTCAACTTCCCTGGTTATAAAAGAGATGCAAATCAAACCAACACTTAGATTGCATCTCACCTCAGTTAGAATGGCCAGAATCAAGGGTTGTGACAACAGCAAATGTTGGTGAGGATGTAGTGAAACAGGAACCCTTATACACTGCTGGTGGGAATGGAAGTTAGTACAATCACTATGGAAAGTAATATGGAGATTCCTCAAAAAACTAGAGCTAGAACTGCCATATGATCCAGTGATACCACTCCTGGGCCTCTACTCAAAAGAATGTAAAACAGGATACAATAGAGACACCTGAACACCGATGTTCATCGCAGTAGTATTCACAATAGCCAAGCTCTGGAAACAATCCAGGTGTCCTACAACTGATGAATGCATCATGTAATTGTGGGATGTATACACAATGAAGTATTACTCAGCCACAAGGAATAGTGACATGGCGTTTGAAGGTAAATGGATGCAACTGGAGGACATCATGTTAAAGGAAGTTAGCCAGAATCAGAAACACAAAATACTCATGTTTTCTCTCATAAGTAGAAGATAAATACAAAGATAAACATAAGCACAGAAACAAGCATGATCATGTACAAACTCAGTTGTAGAACATGTTTGTAACAATGGAACTATTCTATGGAACTCGGGAAAAGAGAGGAAGGAAAAGTGAATGATAGATCATCAGTAATATTGCATACCAAAAGATGTGAAGGTAGAGGATATGATGATGTATATTGGAAACTGTTGAAAACAGGGGGTGAGAAGTAAAGAGGTAAGGGAGGGTATTCCAAGGGATTGAACAGACCAAAGTAAAGCACACCCACAGTGGGTGTAGATGGAGACATCCCATTGAATGTCAACTCAAACATTAGTAATGAAAACCATGACTGTAAAATAGGCATGCTGTGTTCAAGGGGAGGGGAGATACTAGTGCAAGGGGAGGGGGAGGGTGAAGGAAAAAGGTTAAGGTGACAGTATATGGTTGATGGACTTCATATGCCTATATGAAAGAGAAGTAAAAAACCTCTTGCAACTGCTTTAAGTGGGTCGGGTGGGGGCTGATGTAGAGAGATAATGATGGTAATGTGAATAATGTACAATACAAGACTAATCAGAATTGTTACTATGAATTCCCCCCACCCTGAATAATGAATATATCCTAATAAAAATTACTTACAAAGCAAATGCAAACAAACAAAAAAGAAAAGAGAAAATAAATTCATTGTTATGTCTACATTTATTAATACAATTACCTTTACTTATGCTCTATATTTCTTTATGTAGGTTAAGAATTACCATCTAGTGTTACTTTTCTTCATCTGAAGAATTCAGTTTGGAATTATTTTGTGAGGTAGATCTGCATTAGAGTCTCTGTCTTCATTCATTTGGGAATGACTATTTTACCTTCTCAAGGGAATATGTGCCTGAGCAGCTTGTTCAGGGAAAGGATTAATGGAAAAAATAGCAGATGTGGCACCTCACATGAAGAACACCCCTTTTCTGTGAAGGAAAAGCAAACCTGACCCACAGAGAATGGATGTGCTGAGTGATGGGAAGCAGAAGAATGCTACATTAGAGCCTGCTCACTGGAAAGGATTTTAATAGTACTTTGAGTGCTAGAGGTGCCATAGCAAAGCGCACAAATGCAAAATCAAGGTTTTGAGAGGGTTGGTTCCTTCAGAGTTCTGTGAGGGAGAGCTTGTTAAGGATCCCGCATGGCTGGAGGATGCGTTATCATGAGCTCTGCTCTCGTGTTCATGTGGCCTGTGTGTGCGCTAAATTTCTGCCTTTTAAAAGATTGTAGTTGTGTAGTATTAGGGTCCACACCTGTGGACCTCATTTTAACTTAATTACCTCTGCAAAGACCCTGTCCTTAAATAAGGCCACATGCTGAGGTAATGGGAGTTAGGACTATAACGTGACATTTTTAGAGGAGAGACAAAATGTGTTCCAATACAACCAGTCTTTTTGGAGAATTTCTTTCTGACATCTTACAGTGAGGTTATTTTAAGGGATATGTCAAGATCACCAATTCTCTCTTTCTCCCACTATCTGTCCAAAATTACGTATACTACTTGGTATCTCTGATCTTATCACTATAATTACTTGACTGAATAAATCAGTGTTTAAATATAGCTCCCATGAACACGCATCCTTTTGCATAACAGGAGTAACAACAGCCAATAAACTATGGGAGAAACTTGTTTGCTAGGTTATAAACAAGTGCTAATGGTAGGGGACCTAACATGTGTGTGTGCTTTTGTGTTTGTGTGTGTGTGTGTGTGTGTGTGTGAGAGAGAGAGAGAGAGAGTGAGAGAGAGAGAGAGAGAGAGAGAGAGAGAGAATGAATTAAATTTACATAAACAGTAAATTCTTTTTGGTCCATTAATCTATTATTCTTGGTTTCTAAAGTCACCTTGCCAGCATCCCTTCTACAGATGAAATGTGAAGCTTAGAATTTTGATCAAGAGTTCTGTCTTCCCTTATCAAATACCTAAACCCTAGCATAGTTCTCAGCTCCCAGTTCTCTGACCACTCCCAGAATGACCAAATGCATATTCTTCAATAGAAAAAAATATTAGAATTTAGATTTATCAACTAGAATGGGAAAGTGTGCCTTAGAAGGCATAGATTTGATGATGTAAAATAATATCCTTTATAAAAGTTGAAAAACATATTTTAAAATATATTTGAGTGAGTACATGTCATACATATGCCAAACAAATAAGTATACATATTATTATAAAAGAATTTTCACTAATAAAAAAGGCAATCTGTTTAGAAAATGATTACAAATTATTCAACATGTTACAAAAGTGAAATCACAGAAAGCCAACACACCAGGAATGTTGTCCAACCAAAGTTGTAATTACAAAAATGCAAATGGAAATTCCAGCAAAAGAATTTAATGCTGCCTAAAATTTTAAAAAATGTTATCTAACATGCACAGAAGTAGGTTTTCATGATCCTATTATTGGTCCATTAGTTGTTAGAGTCATTTTGAAATGTAACTTTTCAATATCTACAAAAAAATAAAATGTACAATTTTAAGCCTAGAAATCTACAAGAAACAAATATATATGATCAGGTGTGGTGACAAACACCTGTACCCTACAACTCAGGAGGGGAGACAGTAGGATTGTGAGTTTGGGCCAAGCTGTGCTTCCTAGCAAAACCATGTCTCAAAAACGAATCTATATAAAAATATGATTCTCTTAGTCTATACACTAGAAGCAAGAATGTAAATATTTCGTGGATGAGCAACTTAAATTCAGGTGCACTATGAAGTGATTTTCAGGTACTGAAAAGCAACATAATTGCAGGACTTACTCTAAACTGTCTAGATAGATTATTATAAGAGTAGATGAAGTAGCATGAGAGGGGTTTGGGATTTCAGGTTTTGCTCTACATAGTTGTGTAATAGCTTCAGACTTTTACAATAAAAAACTCTTTGTATTTTTGAGACATAAATATATTTCAGCATATACTAAAAGTGAAATTAATATTTTTCCCTTTTAACTCCCTTTTGAAAATTATCTACATCCCAAGAGTGTATGTGACAGATGAACAAAAGAGAAAATTTCAAATTTTTGGGGGGGCCAATACAATAATTTCTGTAATTTATTTCACTCTTAGACAATTTGAAGAACTAACATGAAGCAATATTCAGAGCTGGACACTTCTCTGCGTTCAAATGAGAAAAAGCCTTTATGGCAACCAAATGGTTGCTCTCACCATTGTTACTGAAATCTACACAGATAGCAGCATTTTATTAATGGAAAGATCCTCTTTTTTGCAGGGTTGCAGTTGTGGTTATTAGTCTCCCCAGAAGCTTCTCAGACCTTTCTGTAATGTTAGCTCTTCTTGCACAATCTCTTCATTTTTTAATGAGATCCTCTTTGAATTCCTCTCTATCTTCTCTTTATTTCTTCTCTTTCTCCTGGACTTTTTCCCCTTATTGAGCTTCTGCTCATTCTGTGCGGTGTTCTCTTTATATGGCTGCTTCAGCTTCCCTTTCCCCACCAGGAAGATATTGCACAGGTGCAGCCCCAACTGTTCTAGTGTGTGTCTCTCACAATGCAGTAGTATACACCAGTGTCTCTCAGGCTGGCATGGGGCAGGATCAAGGTACTTGATTTTCTGTCATCATGGATGGCCAGAGAGACCATTCTGTTGGTTACATTGCCTTTTAGACCATGAATTATGTACTCTGGACCATGGAGGGGAATCTGTCAGTACCAATATATGTACTCATTTCCACTGATTGTGGAGTGGTTACAAGGCAAGTGTACAGGTTCTTCTTCAGTGTTCTCCATTGAGTTTGGCTGTGCAACTTTGGAACCAGCCACAACACCTAAGGGATTGAGAAATAATAGATTAGGTCTGGACTCTCACATCTTGGTGCATCTAAAGATCAGCTTCACAAACACTCCCAGAACTCTTCTAACTGTCCTCATACCATTCTTAAGTATTTTCTTCTGCTGTAGAGTACAAGAAAAATGTTGGTATTTGTTAGCTAGCCATTGACAATCACAAGATCAAAGATAAATTGTCCACTTTCCACTTGTCTTGAGCTCCCTGAACATGAAGGCCTTACAGCCTGTCAGTAGGGATATGGTCAGTTATTCTTAGAGATATTCAGACTCCCTAGAAAAACAGGGACCCAAATTCTTTCCAACTCTTTGCATAATCACAGTAGAAGGAATGGAAGTAGCAGGTAACTTCTAAATTTAGCACAAAAGTCATCCTTTCCAAGACCAAGAATACTTACCCAATGTTAGGAGAATAGTAATTCCTGTCACCAATTTCATAGTTCAAAAGCAAATTGAGATATCAGGTGATCAGATTCTGGTCTGCCTCTAGGTTGGGGGAAGTCTCAGACACAATGCAGCAGCTGCAGCCCAGCACTATACCAGGCAGCTTTCTTATTGGGGTTCCCTGGACAAGCATAAGCTAAAGAGAGAGAAAGAGAAGCCTTTGTCTTCACTCTCAGGGTTAAATATAAATTTTAAAAGAGGATAGGGATGTTTTTGTCCTTTTTAAGGTTTATAAACTTAAGTAGCCTGTGCTGAGATGAATAAAACCATTCCAAGGAAGTACACATACATTATTTATGGTAAAGACAAACCACACCATTAATTGGTAGTTTGGTGTTCCACTGAGCTTGTAGGAAATCCTCTTTATTCCAATAAGTCCTGTTGATTCCTGTAGGGGAAGAATAGACTTCTTATCCACACTTAATAACACAAGTTGAGTCTTAGAAGTAGTAATATACAATTTAACTTCAAGAGTTGGAAAGTTCTTTTTCATTAGAAAAATCAAATGATTCTGTGGAAGAAAATATTTGCAACATATATAACCAAAATAATTTCACAGATGTATAACACTGCCATGATCAGTGTTATATGTTTATATGTTATTCTATCTATATGACAGAAAAGGATAAAGTTAGAACCAAGTTGAAAACCAAGTGACCTGATGCTCAGTTATCCTTCAGGGCTCTCTCACTGGCTCCTGGAATGGAATGTGTCTCCATCATGTCCTACTTTGCATTTCTGGAGACTTTGGTCCTAAGATAGGAGCCATGGCTTGCATGGTACCCCTCCTGTCCCATGTTATTACCTCTCAAACATTTATGTGGTTCACCAGCCCATCTCTAGGGTAGCATATATCAGCGACACTAAGGAAGAAAGAAGAGAAGAGTTGGGAAGAGAGTGTATGGATATCAAAATGAAGTGATGCCATTTGACAAGTAAGAGAAGTAAACCCAAAAGACTTTCTCTGGTCATTCTCAGAAGTAATTAATAAATAAATGGGAAGGAATCAAGATAAAATTATCCCTCCCAGTCCACTATAATAATAAGATTATTCATTCACTATTGCAATAAATATTTGGTCTTTTGTAATTGAACTATTATATTAATCATTATTTGTTTATTTATTTAATATTTATTGCCAAACTGGGGTTTGAGCCCAGGGCCTTTTTGCATGCTAGGCAAGTGCTGCACAACTGTTCTCCATTCCCAGCCTGAGTAAGATTTTTTTTTTTTTGAGACTAGGTCTCACTGTGTTACCCAGACTTGTCTCAAACTCTTAGGCTCAAGCAATCCTTGACAGTCTGTCCCTAGAGTAGCTGGGACTATAGGCATGTACCACCATGCTTGGCTCACCTCTCTTTTCTTCCTCTGTGGGGAGGAGAAGTCAGCATTTGGGAAGGGTATTACCCATGGTTTGAAGCTGTGCATAAATTCAAGAAGTGACTATAGGACTAGAGATGTGGCTCAAGCAGTAGAGTTCCTGCTTTGCAAGTACAAAGCCCCAACTTTAAATCCTAGTGGGACCAAAAAATAAAAGTGACTATAAAATATAAGGTAACGAAAGAGTGACTGTAAGTTTTTGTACCACTCAATGACAGTCTCTCCCTCACCCTCGAAGGAGCTTGGATTTGCAGCTATGACAGCCCCCTCTGGTGACTGTTTTCATGAACTCCTTTACTTAGAACTAGATACCAAGTCAGTAATCTCTAAGGTTTGTGTTTTGGTCTAAAGGCAGGTATTTTAGATATTCTACCTCCCTCTGGCAAGGCTCGGTGGAGGGCTTCCTACCACAATGTTCTCAGAAAGACAGCTATTCCTTGTCATGTTGTGAATGTTTTATGTTTCTGTGATATTTCTTGATTATTGAATTCCTTTTATTTTCCATGTTTTCTTATTCTTTCTATGGCTGAAGGCAGCTGTAAGCCCATATTGTTTATGTGGCAGCAAAGGAAAACAGTAATAATTTTTCAGGTGAATATATTAGTTAATATTTACCTTACACATTAATAAGAGAAGTTATGTGGAATGACTCAAAATTATTCCAAATGAAAGACTAGTTTTCTGGGAGACAAACAGAACAAAAATACAGCAGTAATGGTGAGTGTAGTATTAGACCTATGTGAAAAATTGAAATAGCACACCAACTTGCCCCCATTACCAAAGAAATAAAAATTCATAAATCTAGAATTAAAAAAGCTTGGTTGAGAGAATATGGTATATAATATGATATGAAGCGAGATGATAGTCTTATTGTAATAATTAATTTAACACCCACTCACTGTGTACCCATTATATGTATAACTAGAAAATGACAATAATAATTAAATGTTGGTGTAAATAAATAAATTAAAATACCAGGAATGCTAAAAAAGTGATAAATGTAGGAGTAATTATGTCACTTAGATATATTAGAAACTTTTATCTAGTGTTCATTGCTGCAGTGTTCACATGGCACGGAGAATCCAGACAGAGAAGAAAAATAAATGTTGTGGTACTTTTTGTTCTTTAAAAATCAGTTTTTATGTAATACATCTTTGAGATAGAAATCACATACCATTCAATTCACTCATGAAAAGTACATAATTCAATAGCTTTTTAGGAGAGTCAGAGAGTTGAGCTACCTCTACCACAATCATTACAGAGCATTTTCACCATTCTCCAAAAGGAGCCCTGTAACCATTAGCAGGCAGTCACAAGTGATTTTTCTCCATGAAATTTCCTCTAGGTAGCCACCAGTCTATTTTTTTGTCTCTGTATGGCTTCTGGATATTTCATATAAATGGAATTTTATAATATGTGACCTTTTGTGATTGGCCTCCTTCACTTAGCATAATGTTTTAAAAGTTCATATATGTTGTACTATTTGTCATAATTTCTTTCCTTTCTAAGACCTAAGTGATATAGATGCAAAGAGAAGCACTACAGGTGGTTCGATGAGATGTTAACATAAGGCACCCAGGCACAAACCCGTTATGCAGAAAGGTCAAACACAGACCTGTTTCAAGGCACAAGGCTGGTCTCATTGAGTCTTGGCAGGTGGACAGACAGCAATTCGAGTGAATAATGCCAAGTATGGGGATTGTGCTGAGCTAAAGTCCTGGGTACAGAGTCATCACCTGTCCATCCATCACACATGTACCAGATGGTCTGATGACAGGTCTGTGGGTGCTGCCATACCCTGTGTTAGGTGGCCCTCCTTTTGTATAATCCAAATGAGGGTGTTGCATCATTCCTTGATCTTGTGTGTTCAATAGGCTCACAGATCTGATTTTTCTTGTATGATTTTGATACACCCACATGTGTTCCTGATCTAATCTGATAAGGTCACAGATAGCAAACTTTTATTTGGTAAATTACTTATCAATATGTCTCATGTTTTGTGCTGGAGAGATGTCTGTTGATTACTTGTGCAAACAAGTAGAAGAGTCATTCTGCCTCAGCGTTTGCACTCAAAATGGAGCAAACTGCTATTTTATAAAATGCAGTCACTCAGAGCAAGGCAGAGCCTGAAAGCTGCTGCTCTATACAATATGGAATAATTTAGAGCAGGACACACCCAGATCACTACAGTTATAAAAATGAAGTCAAATAGTATGTGTCTTTCTGTTTTCTTTCCTTCACTCAAAATTACATTGGTAGGATTTATCTTGGTTGTTAGATATGATTGTTCATCCATTCTCACTTCTGAAGTGTATCTCCGTGATTTCATTCAGTTATTCATTTTATGTTTAGTGGATATTTGTATTGTTTTTATTTTTGACTGTCATGAATAGTGTTTCTCCGAACACGTTTATACATCTTGTGGTACATATATGCATACTTTTCTGTTGAGTATTAACAGAGAAGTGAAATTGCAGAGTCATTATGTCTGAATATATTCAAGTTGACAAGTTAATGCTATTATTTCCAAAATTTTAGTATTATTACCAATTTACAATTTCACTTGCCATGGTGGATCCAATTTTTCTTCACTACTTGCTTTTGCCTTCCTTTTTAATTTTAGACTTTTTTTGGCATGTGACAATGCCTCATTGTTTCTATTATTTCATTTTGCTTTTAAATCGTAATATATTATATGTTGTAATGTGAACCCATTGAAGTGTTTAGAAATATGTTATGATGTCTATATTAATCTACTCCAAAATGTCAGTGGATTAAAGAATTAGTTGTTTATTTGTTGCATGTACCTCATTCATTTTTGTGTTATTATGAAGACTTTGATGTTTGATTGTGCTCAAATGCAGGGAGGCCTTTTGCCCACTGTTTATTTCATTCTCTGACTCAGGCTTCTTTTCCCATCATCCCATTACTTACATATTAACTTTCTAAATCAGCATGCTTTAGAAGAGAAAAGTGAATGATTTTTAGTGCTATTTCATATTTGGAAATCTGTCAGTATGAGATGAGGATCGGTAAACTGCTCCTGAATTTCTGGAAATAAAAAGATTTGTTCAAGCCCTTGTGACTTCTTTGAATTCAAGATGTGAACATAATCCTTGGGCTCTCAGGGAAGGATGAAGTTTTATTTGCTGAGGTTAATATTGGGACATTTTCTGTAGAAAGACAGTTTACATGATAAGGTCTCAACTATGTCTGCCTTCATCCTGTCATCCAGCCATCTGTTCATGGGTTTTCACCCTCAGCAGATGGATGCCTTTCTGGAGCTTTAAGGTTTTTGTTGATCTTCCACTGTCATTTCTGTTTCTGTGGAATCCCAGAGAACACAGAAGTAATTTGCCAAGTCTGCCAGTTGTAAGGAAGAGATGATGAGTTTGGCAGATTTTTTTGCTCTTTCAAGGTTGCAGAGCAGTGATCCTGCTTTGCATTTGGCTTACTATATTCATGATAAATAAGGAAATCCATCCCTCCACTGAGAGTCTGCTTGTACCAAAGCACAGTATAAATAGTCCATCTGGTTTTAAACACACAGTCCAAGATTGTAGCTTGCCCTTCCTGCCTGGTTATTGTTGTCTGGATTTGGGTTATTCTCTCAGCCATGCTGGATTCTATGGAAAAAGGAGAAAACAGAGTTGGTCCCTTTAAATCTTTCAGATGGGCCACAAAGAACAGATTAGTTTACAACACAGGGACTAAAAAATAATTATATAGTTTCCTACTACTCTTAATACTCCCAACAAGCTACAAAATGCATAGTTCTATCCTGAGCTCTACTAGTGTGCTGAGACCTGATTTACAGCCACATACGTGTACAGGAGCCAAAGCAAGTGAAGAATGCCCACTGCAGACCAGGGAATAACATGGCAGACATTATCTCCTGGTAGAAATTTATGTTCTCACTCTCACTCAGTCCCAGAGACCAACCCTTAATGGAGAACCTGTGTGCAGAGCTCCTGGGGCTGGTAGATGCTTCTGCCCACAACCAGGAAGTGAAGGTCACAAGTAGTGTTACACTATTCTATTCAGAGACTGATAAAAATTATCTTACCCCAAACCTCAGATCAGCCTTTATTTTTTTTGAAAAATGGCCATTATACATAGCAAGGTACAGAAATAAAATGTAATGATCTTTTTGTTACTGCTTTTTCCAATACCATTGTGCTCAAATGCTATAATGTGAATGGTTTAAATCCTTCAAAAATGATTAAAGTTGATTTATGGTCCAAAATATAGTCAATTTTGATAAATATTCCATATAAACTTGAAAAATTTTGTATTTTGTCATCTTGGGATGAAGTATTTTATATATGTAAATTAGATAAAGAGTATTAATTGCTTTGGTTATTTTTTCTATACATTTCTCTGAGATGTCCAAATGCCTACAATATTATTATCTATTCATTTATTGCTTTTAGCTAGTAAATATTATTTAATTCCACCAGTGAATGCCACCAATTTATGCTACATGTTGAAGCTACGGTATTAGTTGCATACAGAAGTGAATTGTTTTCTATTTCCTTAGCAGATTGTACATGTAATCATTTTGAAACATTGGTCTCTATCTCTAGTAGTAAGTCCTGCTTTAAGTTCTACTCTATTTCACATTAGTAGATAGAGTTCTTTTGGTTAGGACTCCAAATGTTTTGTAATCCACATGAAAAAGAATGATGTTGGATCACTGCTTCTCATCATATTCAAAAGTTAAGAATGATCAACAATCTGAACATATGACCTGAAATGGTAATTCTTAGGAAAAAACATAGTTGTAAGTTCCTTGTGACCTTGGGTATGACACCAAGAGTTCAAACAACTACAGAAAAAAGTAGATAAATTAAAAGTCATCAAAGTAAAAACAAAAGGTCTGGAAATGTGGCTCAAGTGGTAGAATTCAATCCTTAGAACCCCCCCAAAAATAAACACCAACAACAAAAAAACCAAGCAAGCAAAGAAGCAAGCAACCCAAAATTCTTTATTATTCTCAGAAGATTTGTGCACTTCACTGTATAAAGTACACTATAGTACAAACAAAATTAATTTGGACACATTTGTGTCCATAGAGGATTTATTGGTATATTCACACAGTGAAAAATTTTGCAGCCTTTAAATAGAATGGGACAAACAGTTGATGGTTATTGTAGCTAAATGATGGATACAAGAGTGTTCGTAATATTGTTTTTCCTTTTGCATTTGTGTGTGTAGGAAAATTCAAACTAAAAAATGATGAAGAAGCTCAATGATAGTTTCCCAAGATGTAGCTTATACATGTGTGTATATATTGTATTTACACATACAGGAGATACACATACCAAATACACATGTGTGCAATATTCAAGGGAATTCTTGATTTTAATAGTGGTTTTCCTAAGCTGTTAAGAAGAGTAGAGATTGGGCTTGGATGTCCTCAGTGGTAGAGCACTTGACTAGCATAAGCGGGGCTCTAGCAAACCCTGGCATGTGCAGGAAAAGAATAGTAGAGATAGAGGTGAGAGAAAAAGTTACTCTTCATTATGAATTCTTTTGTATGACTTTTATTTTATACTATATGTGTTTATTACCTGTTTAAAAATCCAAGAACATTTGCATTAAAAATCTTCACTACTCTCAACCCTCTTTTACACATTTTAGTTATGTTTTTGCATTACAAAGGAGAGGGTGAGTTTTCCTCTGTAGTTTGAACAGTTTGACTGAAATAATTATTATTTTCTTTTCTTGAAGGGGTATTGGGAGAAACTGAGAAGGTTCATCTTGTCACTGAACACATGCAGACCTGAGGGGCGTGGAGGGATTGGAGGGGTACCCTGGCATGGAAACATTTCCCAGCTGTTTGTGATGAGCAGACGTCCACTGGAGGGGAGAGGCAGACAGAACTGAATGTCTGCCCTTTCTGTTCATCCTGCACTAAGTACAGTTCAATTCTCAGCATTAAGAATGGCTTCCCTCACACAGTACGCAGGATGTGTTTGCTGAATATGGAACAGCTGTGCAGAGCCTCCTGGTTGCTGTTTGAATTCTACGTTTATGGCTGAGAACCCGTGCTCTGAAGGTGGGCAGCACAGAGGAGGCAGACATAAATGTTACAGGAAAATAAAATTTCTATGTTAAACTAATATGATTTGGGGCATATGTGGATAAACTTAAATGAAAATACTTAGAATAAATGTCTATCTTTGGGTAGTTGAATTTTTAATGATTTTAATTTTTGCATTATATTTTCAAAATTATACACAACAAGCACATATTGATCTTAAAATGAAAAAAAATCCTTATTTCTAAAGGCTAGAAAATCACCACCCAGAAGAGTTTTAGGGATATTTGATACACTTCAGGAGTTTAGTACTTCAATGAGAAAATCTTAAATACCCCAATGAGGTTATCTTTACACTTTATCTATGTAAAACACCGCTACTGCTCCAGAATACATTGGGGCTAGTACAAATTGTAAGGTTCTGCCTATTTTACTTATTAAATTTATTTTAGACTGATACATGAAAACTAAATTTGAGTATTTGGTAGGGTGCCATGTGATGTTTCAATACATATATTTGTTGCATGGCATTTGAATTGGGGTAAACATATCTATCTCCTAAAACATTTATCATTTCTTTGTGGTAAACTATTCAAAATCCTTTCTAGCCTTTTTGAAATATATACTATACTATTGCTCTATCTAGTTATCCTGATATGCCATGGCATGCCAGGACTTCTTATTCTATCTATCTATGAATTATTACCTACTTACCAAATGTTCCCTATCCCTCTCTCTCCCCATACTCTTCTTGCCTTCTGATAAACACCATTCTATTTCCAACTTCTATAAGATCAATGTTTTTTATATCCTACATGAATGAGAGCATGTGGTGTTTGTATTTTGTGTCTGTTTATTTCATTTGACATAATGATTGCCAGTCCTCTCCATGTCACAATTGATAGGAGTTCATTCTTTTTAATGGCTGACTAGTATTCCATTATTTGTATGTACCACATATTCTTTGTCTTTTCTATGTATCACATTTCTTTACTTATCCACATTTTCTTTATTTCTTTAAGTGGGTGAATACTTAGGTTGTTCCCATCTCTTGGTTATTGTGAATAGTGCTGTGGTGAACATGGCATTGCAGATGCCTCTTTAACATACATGCTTTCATTTCCTTTGGATATATGTCCACCAGTGGGATTTTTGAATCCCATGGCAGTTCTGGTTTCAATTATTTGAAAAGTCTCAATACTGTTTACCATAATGGCTATGCTAATTTACATTCCCACAACAGTGTGGAAAGGTTTCCTTTTTCTCCACATCCTCCCCAGTACTTATCTTTAGTCGTTTTGTTAATAGCTCTTCTTACTGGAGTGAGGCAATATCTCATCATGATTGTGACTTCTATTTGCTGATGATTAGTGATGCTGAGCATTTGTCATTTACCTGTTTGCCATTTGTATGTCTTCTTTTGAGAAATGCTTACTTATGTTTTTAACCCACACCTGTCTTGTTTTTGTATTTTTTGAGGCAGGGTCTTGCTATGTATCTCAGTCTAGCCTGGACCTTGGTGTGCAACTCAGATTACCCTTGACCTTGTGATCTTCCTGCCTCTGCCTCCTAAGTCCTGACATTTCAGATACATGCCACTATACCTACCTTTATTATCCATTTTTAAATTGATCACTTGCTTTTTTTTGCTATTGACTTTTTGTAGTTCTTTACACATTCAGGATATTAACCCTTTGTTAGATGTGCAGTTTGTAAATATTTTCTCCCATTCTGTATGTTGTCTCTTATTTCTGCTGATAGTTTCCTTTGCTGTTCAGAAGCCTTTTAGCATGATGTAATCCCATGTCTTTTTGCTTTTATTTCCTGTGCTTTGAGGGTCTTGTCCAAAACATCTTTGCTCATTCCAATGTCCTGAAGCCCCCCGAAGTTTTCAGGCATTACATGTAAGTCTTTAATCCATCTTGAGTTGATATTTATCCTGGTGAGAGATAAGTGTCTAATTTCCTTCTTCTGCATGTGGATTGCCAATTATCCAGGCACCATGTATTGAAATGACTGTCTTTTCTTCAATGTGTGTTCTGTGCACCTTTGTCAAAAACCAATTGGTTGTAGATGTGGGAGGTTATGTCTGGGCTCTCTATCCCATTCCATTGGTCTTTGTGTAGTTTTTATGCCAACACAGTGGTTTGATTCCTATAGCTTTGTGGTGTATTTTTAAGTCAGGTAATGCAGTGCATCTTGCTTTGCTATTTCTTGCTCAAGATTCCTTTGGCTATTGGGGTGTGGTCGGGGGGAGGTCTATATAAGCTCTAAGATTGTTTTTTCATTTGTGTTAAGAATGTCACTAGTATTTTAACAGGCATTGCATTGAATCTGTAGATTGCTTTAGGTAGTGTGGACATTTTAACAGTATTTTTTCTTCTAATCCATGAACACTGGATGTCAATTTTTATGTGTGTGTATCCTAAGTTACTTCAAAAGTAAATTTTTAGTAATTATAATGACTTAGATAACCAATTCATTTTAATTTAGAAAAAACCTCATTCTGGAAAGGCATTATAATTCAAAACTTGGTCAAGGACAAAGAATGTGACTGCAGCCCCAGCTGTAGGTTTGAGTACAGGCTACAGGAGCCTGGAGAGCTCTGTGTGCCTGGAGCACAGACATACATGGCTGAGACTCCTGGCTGGATAGCTGTTATGTGCAGGGAGACATGTATGGAGTTTGTATTCAACAGTACAATGAATCTTATTTTCTGTTTTCCATCTGCATTTGAATGAATATCTTTTAGGAGATTAAGGTCATTCCCTTCTTTCTTCTTGTACCAAGAGAAATAATTGGGAGCTACATTTGCATTACTGTAGTTGATAATAGCTGTTTCTCCCTCCCAGACATTCAGATGGAAAGTCTCTGTACCACATCCTTTACTTGGCCACTTACTGCTGTTGAGACAATAAAAATGGGTTACTAGATCATTTTCAGAAGTTACATTTTATTTTTAGAATAATTTCAGGAAACTTGGGGAGAACAAGGATGACCATCCTCTTCTTCCCCAGACTGTGGTGGCCATCCACAAGCCCCGGGACTTATTGCAGTTTAGATGAAGATAGAAGAGCATGAATAAGATTTCAAGAACTTCTCCATTCTCCTTGCCATTAGAATTACCAGTGATCTGTAACTTCTGGGAGAGAGAATATATTCTTTTTGCAATGTGTTCTTGTTCTTTATTATCCTGGCTATGAGTCAATACCAGACAGGCTCTCTCTGCCCTCAAACACTGGGCTAACCTGAGTGAGATGCCTTTGCTTTGCCTGTAAAAATAAAGTGCTGCCATCTTGTGTGCAAATCTATAGTTCCCAAGGCAACTTGTACAGGCTTACTCATTCTGTCTTTGGAGAGGGCTGGCTTTGTCCCCTATTTTACAAATAGGAATAAATATTTCTAATGACTGTATTTCAGACCTTGCCTTTATAGTTTCTCTCTTATAATAGTTCTTTAAAGAACTGAAAGTCTAGATAGTGGAAAAAATGTCTGGCAGGACAAAGTAAGAACATAACTGGAGACTGAGAGCTAGGTTAGAATGAAAACACAAAGGGTGTTATCCATTGAATCCATCTGCATCCTACTTATACAACAGCAAGTAGTTACTAATTTTACATAGAAAGTCTTCTTTGGTCTACTGGTAAGATTAGTTCTGTATTGTAAGACAAGAAGTATTAGAATAAGTTTCAGGACTATTGAAGAAGTCTTGTGGTCTCTTGAGTTTTAAGATAAAACATATTGGATGGGATGTCATAAATTGCTGACAGATACAGAAGAAATGCAAGAGAATTGTTGCTTAAATAAATTTCTCCCAAAGATGGTCTGTTACTATGAAATGGTTACTCCAGGCTTATTCTCAAAAAAGCATGGGAGAGAAAGAAAATTACTTTATTAAAGATTCAGATTTCTTATTTCAATATTTATGTTTGAAGAAGGGGCAGTGCAAAGTCATTTAGAGGGACTACAGGAGTTTCTCATTTGGTCTTCTTAGATCCTTCCTGGTCTCAGAGACCAGATGACTGCATTTCTAGTTTTACTACACATTTTGGATCCAGAGGGAAAAATAAACTTACAGTCAGAGGAAAAAACTGATTTACAAACTTCGATTCCACTTTTTTCAGTGAATGTTAGCAGCTAGACACCCATCAATCAGACAGAAGCAGAGATCATGGCTTGAGTTTGGATATGTTGGCAACCTTGGGGCATTCTCCTGTTGATTGGACTGTTTACTTGTGTGTAATAGTTATTAATCTCCTTTGGGAAATTTAGATTGTGCATGTTGAATTTCTGTTCTTTGCTGTTAATAAGGTTAATTTAGGTTTAGTTGTAAAAACAAATGAGAATACAAGAGAAGGACTAAAGTAGTCTTGCATACTCAAATGCTTAAGTAAAAATTCAAAAGCAGGCTCACAAGGAAGTTGGTGGGAAGGCTTCTTGGGAGTGAGGAAATGAATTAATGGGCATGCAAATTTAATACTTCAGTTTCACCTCCAGTTCCTTGATGTCCTTTTTACAGTAAGATTTTTTTCACTTTTGTAAGGATGTATTCATTGTTCAGGGGTGATTCATTCTGCTAACTCCAAACAGGCTTACATTGTACATTGGTTAGCTCACCCCACAACCTCCTCCCCACCCCACTTAAACCAATTGCAAGAGGTTTCATTGTTCCATTTCATTAAGTATATGAAGTCCATCAACCATATTTTCTTACCTTCTCCTTCATTTATCATTCTCTTTTCCACAAACACCCTGCCACACACTGTACCTGGTTTTTATTATGAATTCCAAAGTCAATGTTTCATGGTGTTTTTGATGTATCCCTGCTGTGAGTACACTTTACTTTGGTCAGTTCAATACCTTGATATCATGAATAGATTTATTTACAAAAAACTTTGGAGCATAATTTATGGTTATTGGAAAGAAAATGTAGAGTATCTTAGGAGACAAATTATGTAAAGTTCTGCAGAATTTATGAAGTATCTGGTAACAACACAATTAAGCAATTAATTTAGAAAGAATTGGAAAAAGCTTTACCTCATAAAACCTTTGGAGCACTGGGCATGTTTTAGTACCAAAGAGATGCATCATAACTACTTTCTGAAGAAGCATCATTTAAAATATGGAAATTCTTGTAAATAAGGTAATTACCTCCTGACTGGTGTTTCTCCCTGCCTGTAATCCTGCAAAGATGAGACAATAATGTTTCATGTCTTTCTTATGGCAAATAAACAATGGACTCTGATGGACAAGATCTTTTTATTGGCAGCTTCAGTAGGTTTCTGAACTGTAAACATTTAAAAGATGCCCTGGTATAGTGACAACGGGTTCACCTGCAGAAGATACCACACACCACAGTTTCTGTTTCTATGTCTCCTTTCCCCCCACTCTACTGATTACTTACTCTGTGGCACCTGAACATTAAGAACTGGCTCCTGGTCAACTCCCTGTATAGCTATCCTTATCTCAACCAGCAAAAACCCTTGTTCCTTCCTATTATTGCTTATACTCTCTCTACAACAAAATTAGAAATAAGGGCAAAATAGTTTCTGCTGGGTATTGAGGGGGTGGGGGAGAGAGAGAGGGGGCGGAGTGGGTGGTAAGGGAGGGGGTGGGGGCGGGGGCGGGGGGGAGAAATGACCCAAGCCTTGTATGCACATATGAATAATAAAATAATAATAAAAAATAAAAAAATAAAAAAATAAAAAAAAATCTCTTGGAGGAAATTTGAAAAAAAAAGAACTGGCTCCTATTCTTAAGGCACATTGCTCCTTAACCATACAACTGCTATAGAAGTTCTTAATGTCCTGCAAATGTATTACATATCAATGGTGTCTTTGCCCACTTGAACTATTGCTAATTTTACAATATAGTGTGAGCACTGGTATCACGGAATACGTATGAATTAGGAGGAGATTGTTGGTGCTTCAATTCCAGTTTCTTTTCTCTGCACCAGTAGAGCTACAACTAGGGCCTGTATTTGTGTATGCAGAAGCACACAACTTACCACCTAAGAAGCTAATTTTCCTCTGATAGTATAATTAGCATAATCTATCCAAGGAATGAATGTGTATGTCCCTTACATTGACTCCTTGTGAAATTGTAACAACATTGCTACAAAGTATATTTGCATCTTCTTTCTTAGTTTTCATTTTCCTGTGTAAACGGTCACCAGATGAATGTGAGCACCTTACTCAAATCATCTTACCATCAGGAACAAGCTCATGTGTCTTCCCCCTCATCTCCAAGTTTTCCTTTAACATAAAATGTGAGGTTGTTCATTACTCCACAGTCTGATGTCTACAGTTTTGAGGGAGCCATTTCCTGAAGTTCTAGGAATTTGTTTTTGAAAGTATCCACTTTGAAATGCTAATGAGTTCCATGTATGTTAGAGATTATTTTTGTAATATGTTTTCTGGTATGCTTGTAGAGTGTGAATTCATTTATGTGAATATACAAATATGGAAAGTAGATGGTTACTTTAAACTACCTTTATTAAGCATTTCAGAAGGTAGCGTGGATGAAAAGTTGCCTTCAAAGACCTACAAGCCACTCTTCCAAATGGTCTCATTCAATGTGCTTCCCCAATTGGGTAGCTGGACATTATTTTCCCTGTCAGCACTCAGGGTTCTTCCACATCTGGAAAGCCCAAGTAGCAACAGGTGGTTTGTGGACAGGAGATTTCAGCAATGTACATAGAATTGGAATTCTAACCATCTTCTATTGCATTGAAAATTGAAATACTGAGTTCAGGAATTCAGAATCTTTGTCAGCTTTCTCTTTGAACCACAGAAACTTCACAAATCATGTTACCATAGCAAATCACAAACCATAATTGAAGTACCTTCTTCCTTCTAAGGCAGAAAGGAGGTACTGCTTTACCTTTTGCTGGCTGAATTTGATTTCTGTTGGTCACTAAGACCAACAGAATAAATATAATAAAAATAAAGCTGACTTTATTTTTATTTTAAAAAGTCTCATAAGGAATAGAGTCTTTATTGGGTCTTTGCTTATGCAGTAATGTGCAAGTTCCTGAGGGCATCTTTTCTGAGTCTATGGCTTCAGCTAGGTTGTGTGTCATGGGAGATAATCTGGACTCAGTAAGGAGAAACTCAAAGGATCATTGTGAGACTGAAGACTTGGGTAGTTGCAGTTTATTATGATGCAGATTGGTTCTCGGTGGGACCTTTAGAATGGGTTTTGCAGATGGGATTATGTCCAGGGGACATCCTACATATTTTCTTCACCTTGGGCTCAAAGAATACCAAGCAAAACATTTTGTAATCTATATAATGGTACTTGGGTATTTCTCTTAAAGCAATTCGAAGCAATTAAAGCTTTTTATGTAGGGTGTAATTTTTTTCTTGAATGTACAAGTGCTTGACAAAACAAATGAGAGTAAGTATTCAAAAATATGGCAATCTTACTTTGAGTTCAGATATTAAATTTCAGGGGAGGAATGTCCAAATTGTCCAGAAATAGGTAACAGCCAGGAAAAGGAAGACACTTTTTGTATCACATTTTTGCTTCCATCAAATTATCAACCCCTCAGGTGAGGGAATACGTTTGAGAGAAGAGAAGGTCAAGGGTTGGGCATTGTATCACCCAGCAGCCATATGTGATGGCGTCTGTTTAGCATCCTTTGCAGAGGACTTGCAGGGGATTCCTAAGGTAAGAAAATGATTCATCAGAGTCAAAAGACTGGTCCTGTGTACTGGACCTAATAGTTTGGAAGGAGATGACTGAATAAAGGAATCAGATGACTAGTGATTCAATACAAGTTCAACTTCAAATCTAGCAGCTGTAATAATGACTCCTCACATACATCTTTTCTCTGTTGTGGATAAATAAAGCCTGGGATGGACCTGAGGCTACAGAAAGATGTGAGTGAACAGATTCAGTAGCAAGGAGCATAAGAATCAGAGCGCATGGTAAGCCAAGCTGAGTTGGAAAGAGTTGGAGTGCAGTGTGGCCAAGAAGACAAGAACATTTGGCCCAGAATAGGTGGGTGTTCTACATGGTCCAATAAACTCCATTCTACAGGTTCAGCTAAGGTTGCATTTTCCTGGCCAGTCTTTAAGCTTCTCAGTATTTAAACCTCTATTTTGTGTGCTGTTTTCCCCAGTGTCTTCTATTCTGTCCTTCTGGAGACATTGGACTGAGCAGATGAGAAAACTAGGAAAATCAAGTGCAGTTTTTTGTTTTGTTTTGTCTTTGAGACAGAGTCTCAAACTTTCTATGTAGCCTAGGCTGACTTTGGACTTTCAATTCTCCTGCCCTGCCTCTAGAGTACTGGGATTACAGGCATGTGCTACTCCACGTGACTCCAATATATTTTTAAAATGCTTTTCTCCATATGTTGCTTTTGCATGTTGCTTTTTACTCTCTGGGAAGAAACAGAAGTGTGATAATACCTGAAGAGTATGGCTTTTTCTTGTGGTCCCATTTGCTCTCTGATCCAGCTGTGAGGGAGTGTTTCCTAGAAAGAAATCAATGACTTCCTTTCTAGATCTTATCTTATATTCTTTAACTATCAGTTGCTAAAAATGGCTGGGTAGGATTTGCAAGTCTCCCTGATAATATGGAAATAGACTATTGCCTTAAGGTGAATTCTGGCCTTTTTGTAAATCCCTTCTATCATTTTTTTTTCATTGTGGGCTCTCTGAGACAATAGAAATATGTCACAGTGTCTTCTGGCTGTGTTGGTGATATGTTGAGTAAGATAGTTTTAGCTGCTTCTCGGAAGCTCACAGAATATTGATCCTTTGTTGCCCTGGTGTGTGCATTTGCTTCCTGAATGATGAAGAAAATAATCTCTCCACTTAGAGGCATTTTGTACCAATAATAAATAATATGTAATCTTTATGTCATATGGCTCATGTCTGTAATCCCAGCTACTCAGGAGGCAGAGATCAAGAGGACAATGGTTCAAAGCCAGCCTAGGCAAATAGTCCACAAAACTCTATCTCAAAAAAACCTTTCACAAAAAAAGGGCTGGGTGAAGTGGCTCAAGGTGAAGTCCTTGAGTTCAAGCCCCAGTTCAGCAAAACAAAAAAAATTCCAATTCACAGTCTTGCCCTCCTGCCTAGATGCTGCTGGTTGTGACTGGATAGCCTCCTGGGACATGTTGGAGTCTGCCCAAGAAGAAATAAACCAGTTACTTTGGAAGTGACGATTGAGAGGGTGGTGAATCGAGGCAAGCCTGGGAAAAAGTTTGTGATACCCTATCTCAACAAATAGGCTGGATATTGTGGTATGTAGCTGTAATCCCAGCTACACAAGAAGCAGTTACAAGGGTTACAGTCTGATACTAGCTTGGGCAAAAACACAAGACCCTATCCAAAAACATAACTAAAACAAGAAAGGACTGGGGACATCACTCAAATGGTAGAGTGCTTGCCCAGCAAGCACAAGGTCCTGAGTCTTCCTAACTACTGCCTCCCAAGTTGCTGGGATTGCATGTGTGATTAAGATAAGATCTCCTTAATTTTTTGACCGGGCTGGCCTTGAACCATGATCCTCCCAATCTCTGCTTTTTGGGTAGCTCGGATTACAGGCATGAGCTTCCATTTGGTTTATTTATTCATTTATGTATTTTTGCAGTACTGGGGTTTCACCTTGAGCAACTCCACCAGCCCTATTTTTGTGAAGGGTTTTTTGGGACAGGGTCTCTCAGAACTATTTGCCTGGGCTGGCTTTGAACTGCGATCTTCCTGATCTCTGCCTCCTGACTAGTTGGGATTATAGGTGTGAACCACCATGCCTGGTTTATTTTTATGGTTTTTATTTCTGTTCACTTATTAAGAACAGATTTTTCTTCAGTCCTTAGAATATATTTTCCATTATTTCTTTGCACACATTTGTTATCACTGCTTTAAACATTTATCTGGCCCCTTGAGCCATCTCAGAGTTACTTTTTATTTTTTCCTTGACTCCAAATCATATTTTTCTATGAATTTTTGGCTGAAAAATGAGGATCAATGGCTACAATTCCATTTTTGTGCTTTAACTTCTCTAATAAAGAAAAAATGTTTACCTCTGCCATCCTAATTCTTATCAATGCATCAGTGAGCCAAAACTTGTTGAGCACTTCCTCCATTCCAGTGTGATCTGGTCTTGTCATGGGGTGACAGTGAAGAAAGAGCTTGACCCTTGCACAGTTGTGTGGACAGGTAAGAGGTCATGGTGAGAATTTGGAGTATTGTGCAAAGCTGAAACTTAAACAGAATAAAGTGCAATGTGAAGGAATGTCAGTCTAAAAATGGAAGTGCTTCTCAACCCCATTTCCCAAAGACAGAGAAATATTGCTAGAGACCTCCTCCAGGTAAGTGACATCAGTAATCCAAATACCTATCAACTCCAATCCTGATGCTGTACAATGAAACAGACAAAAACAAAAATTAAAATATCTTTTGGGCCAGGGGTTGTAGCACATGCCTGTGGTCCCAGCTCTATATAGGGGGAGTAGGAGGATTGCTATTTGAGTGTAGCCTGGACAAAGTTAGTGCAAGACCTAACAGAAAAAGAAAGTAAAAAGCAAATGGACTGTGGGTGTGGCTCAAAAGTTAGAACACTTGCCTAGTAAGTGTGAGGTCCTAAGTTCAAACCCCAGTACAAACTATAACAACAAACAAAACCAAAAACAACAACCCCCCCCAAAACCCCAAAATACCCAAACTATCTATTGACAAGCTGTGGTTATTTGTGGAAAAAAGGGGTTAGTTGTCACTTTCAGATAGAAATGTAGAAACCCAAAAGAGGTTCAAATATGTGGCTTAAGTCACATAGTAATTCAGTCTGTTTTCTTTGTTTTTTGCTTGCATATTTGGTGGTACTGGGGTTTGAACTTAGGACCTGGAGCTTGCTAAGCAGGTGTTCTGCGAGTTGAGCTGTGGCCTCCAGCCCTTTTTGCACTGGTTGTTTTTGAGATAGTGTTGTGGCAATATTGTCAGAGGAGAAACCAAGCAACACTCGGAGGAGTGGAGAACTCAGATTTTAATTTTTACGCTAGCGGGCCCAGACGTGTACCAGTGTCTGAGCCCCGAACAAAGGATTCACAGGATATTTAAAAGGCAGTGCAGGGTATCAGGTTACAAGGAATGTGCTCTCCCATAAAGTAGGGCTAGTAGTGGGTTAGAGACCTAAGGTTTAGATAAGAACAGCAGGGGAGGCCTGCTTTGGAAAGTTTATTTACAAGTGGAGACAAAGGAAGGCAGGAATGGGTGCTTATCTCTGCATGGTGCCTTTCATCTTGGTCCCAAACTTTTCCATGGCTGTAATGGGCAATTCCTCACAGCTCTGTCCGAGGTTACAGCTTTTAATTGACAGTTTACCATGTTTTACAACCCTGTTTCAAGGCTATCTTCCTCTTCAATAGGGTCTTGCTTTATGCCTGGGTCTGGCTGGATCTATCCTCCTATTTTTGCTTCCCACATCTGAGATGACAGTCGTTTAATACCATGCCCAGTTTTTACTGGCTAAGTTGAGGTCTCGAGAACTTTTTTGCCCAAGCTGGCCTGGAATCACAGCCCTCCCAATCTCCAATATCATGAAAGCAAAGACGGTTTTCTCCACTCCTTCTCTATCAAAAGATAAACAGACATAATTACAGAACTGTTCCATGCTCCTTAATTTGGTTCTCTTTCACAAGGGAGTACAGAAAGGTAACTCTGCTCCTGCCTCGCTCAGTCACCCTCCTAGGCCTCTCCAGACTGAGCTGTGCACTCCACCACCTGCCACACAGGTGCGTGAACCGCTTTCAGGAGAGTTCCATCCTTGGCCCGCAGCCGACACAGCATCAGGAGTCCACAGCTCTTGAACCGGCTTCGCTGCAGCAGCCACCGCTCTGGGCGCGAACAAGGTCTAGAGGAGCTGCCCTGAGGATGCTGCAAACCCGAGACAGCCAATCAGAGAGACGGAACACTTCCATTCTGGACCAGCAACTCCCTACATCTATCCAGAACGCTTCCCAAACAGTGCCCCCTGTGGCCAGACTGAGAAATGTTAACTAAAACATGGATTTGGGCTTTTTTTGAATAAGTTTACAAGAGAAGTCTTTTTCTTGCTATAAGGAAGGGCCTATCACTATAGCGTGGTAGAAATAATTACTCCAGGATTAATTACAGAAACATGAGAAAAATTCACATACACAAAAATTATATGTTGATATATATGAACACGTATATGACATGGTAGTAACTTCCCAAATAGTAACATTTTCATTATAGTATTTGCTTGTTCATATCCTTCTCAGTATTCATTATTGCCTTCAACAAAACCTACAAGCATTTATAATGACTTATAATTTTTCCAGAAAGTAGTTTCTGCTCTTTAGTTTTACAGTTACTGTTATTTGAGTTGCATGTTCCAGCCATTATTAATTAGCATAGTGTCATTCTCCAAAGCTAAATCTTGACTTGTGTCTTTGCACATTCTGTTTTTCTTTTCTTATGTTACTTTTTCTTCTTTTTCTTTATTTTTGGCAAACTCTTTACTGATCTATAATTTAAATATCACCTCCTAAGGCAACCTCCCCTTTCGTTCTGCTTCCAATTAGCTGATTCTGTTAGGTTGTATAGTCTACTTATCTCCTGAGAGAGTTTTTATCACACTATTATAATATACTCCATTGTAGTACAAGCTCCCTGAAGACCAAGACGGTGTCTGTTTCTTTCCAGTTGTATCTCTGAGTCCAAGACACACATTGGGCATTAAATCAGGCATTTGTGGGATCTCAAGTAAACTTCCCAAAGATGATGACTCTTCATTTGTAAACTGAGATCATGGCTCTTTTGCAGTGGTGATTTGAGAATTTTATGATAATCATACAACACACATATATTCATAGCATATGGAATCATATACACATATATGATAGAATTACATGCTTAACTGGAGTTGTGTTTGCTGAAAAATATATATGCATACATATATTCATTCATATAATTTTAAGTATACATCGAATTCATAGTATTTAGGTTAGTTCTCAAGTTCTCCATGCTCTATTGCCTTTTATGTGCTGTTCCCACTTTTTTTCTTAGCCATATTTTAATTGTACAAGGGGTTTTTATGTTCCTACTTTTAAAATTATTTCTTTCACCTCTTCTGTCTTTTAGCCTGATGGAATTTTACAAATCTTCAGGCCTGCATCACACACTCTAAGCAATGCTTGATTCGTCTTTAAGGCTGGGCCTCTATATTCTTTCATACCTCCCTTACTTTCCCAAGCTTTGTCCTTGCCTCAAGTCACTCTGTCTCATCAGCTAACTTTGTAACTAACTAGACTATAAATTTAGTAAGGGAAGATACTATGTAATAACTCACAGACTTTTTTTCTCCAGCAGGGACCATGTGTATAGAACTTAGCATGCACTTAGTGCATAACTGGTTGATTGAATAGACCTTGAGAGCAACATTAGCTGAAAATTATTGTCCTTATATTACAGATGAAAGTCCTTGTACAAGACGCTAAGAAGTTAACATTGACACATCACACCCATGGCTAGATCAATGCTAGAAAGAAGCTCTTTATGCATGCTGGTTCATATGCATAGAGAAGGATAAGAGGATGTAACAGTTGACTGGGAATGAATGAAATATGAAGGCTAAGAGAGCTTGAAGAGCTTGAACGAAAACAATACAGATGACACTGCATCTTACATAGCATTCACTTTTCTGGTATCACTCTGGGTAGCCCTAGAAGGTAAGTAGAGTGAAAAATGCTCATTGTAACTGAGCTCTATAACTGATAAATCATGCCAAATGTATCTGACAATAAGAAAAGCTACCGGGGGTGGGGTGGGGGCAAGGGGCGTGGAGTGAGACGGGGTGGCCCAGACAATGTATACACAATATGAGTAAATGTAAAAACGATAAAATAAAAAAAGGAGGAAAAAAAAAAGCTGCTTGTTGCCTTAGGGTAGTAGAAATAATTTTGTTCGGAACAAGTTATTATATATAATAAATACTCTGATTATTCATATGCATTTTCATGTTTTTTGAAATTGCAGTGAAGTGATTCATCGAGGCTGCATCTCTCCACACCTTGTTAGAAGACAGAAACATCTTTCAAATGCCCGTCATTTTTTGCTGGGTTCTGCAGCTTCAGCTTTGAGTTTGGGCACGGATTCTGGATGATAGCAATTACTATCCACAGCAGAGTTAAGAAGCTGAGTCTCACTCCTCCGGACCCGGGTGTCCCCAGCGCACCCGCGTCGGCCGCAGACGAGCCAGGTGCGGCGCCCTAGCCGGGTGCCCGGTCCCCGCCAGCGAACCCAGGTTCAGCCGGTCCACGCGGAAGTCTGCAGACGCCTGCCGCGCCCCCCGCTCCCCGCCGCGGCCGCCGAACCCACGTCCATCCCGGAGAACCCCATGCCCGCCGGGCGTCCAGAAGACCGCGCGTCCCCACAGGCGGCCGTCCCATGGCGGAACGCCGCGCTGCTGCAGACTCAGATGCGCCTGGGCGACATAACGGTGGTCCCGGGCCGCTGCGTGACCAACTGCTGACACTGAACTAGCACATGGAGCAGCTGCGGGGCTCCTGCGACCAGACTGTACCCCTATCTGGGCTTCATTCTGGGCAGTGGGGCTGCAGAGCGGGGTGTCCTGGGAGACCTCCGCTGGCGGGGTCACGTCTAAGGTCAGACGCCCTACTTTCAGGGCGAAGCCCCCTTCTACCTAGACCATCTTCAGCAGTCCTCACTCCCACACCAAACCTAGGTTCGTTTAATAAAAAAAAGTTGTGTTTTTGACTTGGAAAAAAAAAAAAGCAGCTGAGTTTCATATAGGGTGATGCCCTACTGTGATGCTAGCTCACAGGAGGCTGAAACAAGAGTCTCACTAGTAGAGGCTAGCCTAGGTTACATTGTGAGGACCTGTCTCAAAAAAAAAAATAAAAAATAAAGACTACAGCAACAGCAACAACAAGAAGCTAAGTATAAAGAGTGGTGCTTAACATCCTTTCTTCTTTTTCATTCTTCTTTATGTGCATTACAAAAGGGATCTTGAAAAATTTCCTGCCTGTACCAACGTTAGTAATTTTTAAAAAGTGAAAGAAATATCCTATGTGAGCTGGTGCACTTTTGTTCCTGGATAGGGAGGAATCAAGGAATCTAATCCTCATCAAATTCACAGCTTCAAATCCTTGTTCAAAAAGAGAATAAAAGGAAAGAGCTGACCAATCTCCAGGTTTTACCTTGTAGTCACATCATCCACACAAGGATCCCAAGATGAACCAAGGTAGGCAAAGCCATATATCACCCCTATTCTGTTTAGAAAAGTCTTTAGTACTATCGAAGTTATTTTTATTAGGATATATTCATGACGGGGGGTTCATAGTGACATTTCTGATTAGACTTATATTGTACATTATTTACATTACCTCCATCTCTCTCCCCCTTAACCCCCTCCCCAACCCACTTAATGCAATTGCAAGAGGTTTCTTAGCTCTATTTCATGTAGGTATATGAAACATAAGGCATAGGCATATGCCTTAATCTCCTTCCTTCACTCTCCCCCCCTCTCACTAGTACCCCCCCATTGTATCTATTTTACAGTCCTGGTTTTTATAATTAATATTTGAATTGATGTTCAGAGGGGTGTCTCAATGTATGCCCTCTGGTGGGTGCTTGGTCTGTTCAATACCTTAGAATACTCTCCCTTACCCCTTTACCTCCTACCCCCATTTTTTGACATCTTTCAGTACACATTCTTATATCCTCTACCTTCACATCTTGTGGTATTGCTTGATCATTTTCTTTTCCTTTCTCTCCTTCCCTGAGTTCCATAGAGTAGTTCCACTGTTACAAACATGTCCTGCATCTGAATTTGTATATGATCATGCTTGTTTCTGTGTAATGTTCATCTTTGGATCTATCTTCCACTTATGAGAGAAAACATGAGTCTTTTGTGTTTCTGATCCTGGATAACTTCACTTAACATGATGTCCTCCAATTGCATCCATTTAGCTTCAAACCCCATGTCATTATTCCTTGTGGCTGAGTAATACTCCATTGTATATACATACCACAATTTCATGATCCATTCATTAGTTGTAGGGCATCTGAATTGTTTCCAGAGCTTGGCTATTGTGAATAGTGCTGCAATGAACATCAGGGTTCAGATGTCTCTACTGTATCCTGTTTTACATTCTTTTGGGTAGATCCCCAGGAGAAGTATCACTGGATGACATGGCAGCTCTATCTCTAGTTTTGAGAAATCTCCATATTGCTTTCCATAGTGGTTGTACTAAGTTGCATTCCCACCAGCAATATATAATGGTTTCTGTTTTACCACATCCTCAGCAGCTTTTGCTGTTATTACTATCTTGATTCTGGCCATTCTAACTGCGGTGAGATGAAATCTAAGTGTTGGTTTGATTTGTATCTCTTTTATAACCAAGGAAGTTGAACACTTCTTCATGTATTTACTAGCCATTTGTACCTCTTCCTTTAAGAATTTCCTGCTTTATTCATGTGCCCTTTTCTTCATTGGGATGTTGATTCTTCAGGGGCTGAGTTTTTTGAGTTCCCTGTAGATAGATTCTGGATATCAGACCCTTGTCAGATGAGCAGCTGGCAAAGATTTTTTCCCATACTATGGGCTGTCTCTGGAATGTGGTGATTGTTTCCTTTGCTGTGCAGAAGCTCTTTAGTTTGATGCAATCCTGTTTGTTCATTGTATCTGTTAAATTCTGTACCTTTTCAGTTCTGTTTAGGTAGTTGTTCCTTATACTATCTGTTCTAGTGTATTTCTTACTGCTTCGTGGAGTTGTTTCAAAGTCTGAGGCCTTACATCAAGGTCTTTGATCCACGTCAAGTTGATTTTGATTCAGGGTGAAAGAGAGGGATCTAGTTTCAGTCTTCTGCATGTGGCTATCCAGTTTTCCCAGCAACATTTGTTGAAAAGGCTGTCTTTTCTCCATTGTGTGTTTTGGGTGCCTTTGTTGAAGATCAGCTGGCTATAGATGTATGGGCTTATGTCTGGATCTACCATTCTGATCCACTGGTCTTCCTATCTGTTTTTGTGCCAAATACCATGCTGTTTTTATTATTATGGCTCTGTAGTATAGTTTGAGGTCGTGTATCTTGATGCCTCCAGCATTGGAGGTTTTGCTCAGAATTGCTTTGACTATTCGAGGTCTTTTGTGTTCCCATAGGTATTTCATGATTGTTTTTTCTATTTATGTGCAGAATGTCATTGGAATTTTGATAGGGATTGTGTTGACCATGTAGATTGCTTTTGGTAGTATGGCCATTTTCACGATGTTGATTCTACTAATCATGAACCTGGAAGGTCTTTCCATCTTCTGAAGTCTTCTTCAATCTCTCTCTTCAGTGGTTTATAGTTTTCAGAGACGAAACAGTTTGGGTTGTAATACACATGTGCATGGAAGCAATGCTAGGAATCTCTCTATATAGCTATCATCACAAACTAACAAAAATTCTATGTCTTTCTTATTATTGCTTATGTCTTCTCTTCAACAAAATTGGAGATAAGGGCAGAACAGGTTCTGCTTGGAAGCAAGGGTGGCTGGGGAGGTCAGGGGGAAAAGATGGCCCAAACAATGTATGCACATAAGAATAAATGAATAAATAAACCAAAAAAAGAAAGGTCTTTGGTTCTTTTGTTAAATTTATTCTGAGGTACTTTATTGTTTTTTGAGGCTATTTTAGTTGGGATTATTTCCCTGATTTCTTTCTCAGTCTGTGTGTTGTTGGTATATAGAAAAGCTACTGATTTCTGCATGTTAATTTTGTATCCTGCTACTTTGCCAAAAGAGTTTATGATTTCTAGTAGTTTTTTGGTAGAGTGTTTTGGTTTTTAGGTATAGGATCATGTTATCTGTAAGTAGAGATAGTTTGACTTTGTTGTGTATTTGAATCCTTTTTATTTCTTGCTCTTATTGCTCTAGCTAAGAATTCTAAAACTATATTGATTTATTAGTGGAGAAAGCAGATAGCCCTGTCTTGTTCCTGACTTTAAGGGGAATGGTTTCAGTTGTTCTCCATTTAGTATGATGTTGGCTGTGGTTTGTCATATATAGATAGACTTTATTACGTTGAGGAACGTTCCTTCTATTCCTGGTTTCTTCAGAGCTGTTATCATGGAAGGGTGTTGGATTTTATCAGTTATTGCTATTATTATGGCTAATTTTCTTCCGCCTTCCTTCTCTCTTCTTCTTCTGATTTACTAGGAGATAGAGTCTGGAGAGTTTGAAATTCACATGCATATTGAGAGTGAGGGATGTTATAAAAAAAGCTGCTAACCTGAGAGATTTTGAAAATGAGTGGAGTTCCTAAGACTAAGGGCAAAGAAAACTTAGAATATATAAGCAGTGTAATCAAGGAAATAAAATTGCTTTTTATGGGGGTACAAGTTAGTGATTTTACTACTGCTGCATATTGGACTTGAATCATTATGTAAATGAATGATGAGAAGCAAGTTTGATGATTATGAACAAGCAAGGGAAGGAAGCAATAATGGTTCCCATGGTAATAATTTGAGGTTGAGTACATCAGTAAGAACTGAGGTATGACTTAATATAGATGCATATGGTTATGATACATATAGAACTATTTATAAATAAATGAATTATGCTTAGGTTAGTATTTACACATTAGTTTCTTTACTGAAAGACACCTGTCAGCTGAGAGAGCCTAAAATTTAAAAAAACACCCTAATAAATACAATTAGCATATCTAATGTCTAGATCTCTGTGTCTAATATAGTACCATCCTCTATTTAAAGAAATAAATGATCCTGATGAAATGGTTGATTCTAGTACTAGTGCTGGAAATGTACAAGCTAGACCAATAGCATTGGTAGTATCAGAAAGTAAGAAAATTATCAAAATGTGTCCTGTTGTGTGCACATCCACCTATCTACCTTTCACACATAGATGCTGTTATGTGAATATGTTGAGTCAAACAAGACAGTTCCCAATGGTCAAAGCTGGAATAATTTGAACAAAAAATAAATATTGGGTCATAATCCAAAGGAAAAACTAAATAACCATGAGTTCATACAGATAAAAATAAATTATTGAATAAACCAATAAGTAGGAGGGAAGAGAAGAACTAAATCTCCCATATTGAAGAATCTCAAGTAATTTATAAAGATTCTCTACCTTCAAGAGGGACAGCATAACTCCCCTCTGCCTATGTGTGCATACTGACTTTCTTCCATAGAGGACAGTATGGAAAAGGTGAGGGAGAATAGAGGAGAATCCTAACAAGCCCTACTTTGGCAAGATGACTAAGGTCAATTTCAACAGTCATAACTGGAAACAGTAGTTACTCTTGGTATTATGTGATGAAAATAGCACTTTACCTCCTGGAAAGTATAACCCCAATTTTATTAGACAAAATCCAATAGAAAGAATACTATAATGTTCCTCAATATTGTCAATGTCATCAAAATCAAATGAAGTCTGATAAACTGCCACAGGCAAAAGTAGCCTAAGTAGAGACAACTAAATTTAATGTGACATCCTAGATGGGATCATGGTCCAGAAAAGGGATACTAGGTATAAGTTAAGGATATCTGAACAAAGTCTGGGCTTTAGTTAGTAATTATTTATCAATATTTGTTTATTAGTTCTAACCAATAGACCATGCAACATGTTAACAACAAGGGAAATTGAGAATGTGTAGGAGTGAATGTGGTATCTTCTCATTTTTTTCTGAAAATATAAAACTATTCTATGAAAAAGTCTCTTAACTCAAGAAAAAGATTCACAGATGAAGTGAATGTAATTAGCTGACAGGATTTGAAAATATTCAATATAAATACTTTAAAGGATTTACCAGGAAAGGGTAGTATGACTAAATAATATTAAGAATTGCTGTACAGACACACGTATATAACTGGAAAAATGAGACATGCTAAAAATAATCCAGGAATAGGGGAAGGGGGATAAAGGAGAATGATGGCAGGGTGAATTCAACTATGTTATACTGTAAGAACTTGTGTAATTGTCATAATGTACTCTCAGTGCAACAATAAAAATGTAACAAAATGGAAAGAAAATAGATCAGTAAAATTTAAATGGTTTAAGGAATTGTTGTACAGAAATGGAAAATTTTTCATTTCTCTTTTTAAATTACCATATATTATGATACAAAATAGTGGGCTTCATTATGACATTTTTTCACACATGCATATAAAGTACTTTGTATTTATCCCCTTATTGTCCACACGTATTTGCTTATCACTTCCTGCTGGTCCCTTCCTTGTTCTCTAGTAGTCCCCTGTCTACTTTCAGGTCTTTTTTTTCAGATTCCACATATGAGAGAAAACACGGGATACTTATGTTTTTTTTTTTTTTTCCAGTACTCGGGTTTGAGCTCAGGGTCTATACCTTGAGCCACTCCACTAGCCCTTTTGTTGTGAAAAGCTTTTTCGAGATAGGGTCTCATGAACTATATGCCTGGGCTGCCTTTGAACTGCAATCCTCCTTATCTCTGCCTCCTGATAGCTAGGATTGCAGGCATAATCCACCAGCACCCGGTGGATACTTGTCTTACTGAATCTGGTTATTTCACTTGACATGAAGATCCCCAGTTTTATCCGTTTTCCTTAAAACAGCATGATTTCATTCGTAATGGCTGAATGATATCCTATCATGTACATATGCTACATTTTCTTTTCAGCAGAGCCAAATGTTTTTTTTCTGGAGTCTTTGAGTACTTTTTTATATGTAGGATCATGCCTGAAAATAGGAACAAATTTGGACTTTTCTCACTTGGACTCTTTTTATTTCTTTTTTATTTTTTGACAACTGATCTAGTTAAGACTTCTAGTACTGTGTTGAATAGAAGTGGCAGAAGTGGATAGCCTTGTCTTTTTCTTTTTGATTCATTTAAAAATTATTAGCATCTATTCTTCATCTAAGGGAAGAAGATTGCAGTTTTTTGCCATTAAACATGCTAGTTGTGGGCTTTTCACATATGGCTTTAAGTGTGTTGAGTGCTTTCCTTTTATTTTTTTCTTTGTTGATTGTTTGTATCATGAAATAATGTGGAATGTGTCAAACACATTTCTTTCACATTTCTATACCTATTGAGACAAATTGGCAACTTTGATTCCTTACTCTTTTATTGTTGTGTATCCCATTTATTGGCTTATGTATGTTGAACCATCCTTGCACCCCAGGATAAGTTCCATTTGATAATATTGTATAATCCTTTAAATATGACATTGGATGTGGTTTGTAAGTATTTTATTGCAGGTATTTTCTCCAGTATTTGTGAGGGGTGATGGCTTAGCATTTTCATTTTCTTTTGTCATTTTGTCTGTTTTTGATATTATGGTAATGCTGTTCTTAAAATGAATTTAGAAGTTATTTTTCCTTTTCAGCATTTTGGGAGAGTTTGAGAAGTGTTGGCATTAATTCACTGAATTTTTGGAAGGACCAGGTCATGTGGCTCTGCACTCTTTTCATGGGAGGTATTTGATTACCAAGTCAAAGTCTATTCTTGTTATGTTTTTGTTCAGTCTTTTTACTTCTTCATGATTTAGTCATGATAGGTTGTGTTTTAAGGAACTTACCCATTTCTCTAAATTATCAAGTTGGTTAGCACATAATTTTGCATAGTAGTCTTTCAGTAAAGTTGCAGGATACAAACATCAACATACAAATTCAGCCACATTTACTTACACTAACAATGAACTAGCTGAATATGAAATCATTCCCACTTATTATTGTATCAAAATAGTAAAATGCATAGGAATAATCTTAACCAAGGTGAAAGACTTATATACTAAAAATAAATCAGAGAATACACAAACAAATGGAACAATATCCTGTGATCATGGATTGGAAAGAAATATTTTTAAAACATTGTGCTACATAGTTAATAAAATCCCTATCAAAATCTCAATGCCTCTTTTTACAAAAATAGGAGATAACTATTAACATATGGGAATGACCACAATCACCTAAATCAATCTCAAGAAAAAAAGAACAAATCTGGAAGAACCATACTTCCTGATTATAAAACATAAAGACTAGTATATAGACCAATGGAAAAGAATTGAGAGAGAGCCCCCAAATAAATCCACACAAAGGCACATTGTGTAGGCACTGTGCTGATGAGCTATACTCCCAGTCCAGGCGAGAGTATGCACACCTTGCTTTGCACACACCCTGCTTAAACTTCAGTGAGTATTTCAACTCAAAGAATAGGGGAGATAAAAACCCCTAACTGCTGATGAGGCTCAAAGTAGGCATAGATAGGTGGGGCATGAATACTTGTTGACCATCAACTCTCTTTAGCACCCACAGAGAGAAATAATGGTGGACACTGAAATTATGAGGGACTGCAGCATAGGTTATTACCATACCATTTCATATTATACATTGTTGACATGACTGGAGGAGTAATTACAAAAGATGTGCTCCATATACTTTACTGTCTACAACACTTCATCTGCCTGATTTGCTAGAAATATCCCACTGTTATGAGACTTACAGAGAAAGCAGAAACCTCAGCTTCCTACACAATATGCACTATGTCAAAATACTATAATCCCCACCAAAGAAAGAGCAGGGAAAGTATACTAAATAATTCAATTGAGAATATATTCAACACTTTACAGCAATCTGATATCCCAGGATACATCATCAAGAAAATGTAGTTCCCTAAAGAAGCTTTAACATGAAAGTGTGAGAGGTTTCTTAACAGATGAGCAAATTTCAAAACAGAGATACATGAAAAAAAAGTGTTTTGAATGAAGATCATTGAATTTCAAGAAAATATAGAAAAACAATAAATTAAGGAAAAGAACATAGTATATGAATGAGAAGTTCAATAAAGAGACAGGGATTAAAAACAAATGAAATTTTTTGAAATGTGAAGCTCAATAAATCAAATTACAAAAACCCAGAGGAAAATGTCATCAGGAGTCTAGGTCAGGTGGAAGAAAGTTCAGGGCTTAAGGACAAGAGTGATGAATTAGAGCATTCTGAAAGCAACGAAGAGAATAAAGATGTAGAATACATATTCAGTGAAGTAATAGCAGAAAATTTCCCAAATCTTGGGGGAAGATATGGACATTCAGGTACAGGAGACATTTAGAATCCCCAAACACACATGGTCAGAAAAAGAAACTCCCATCATATTATCTCAATTCCATATTATAATTAAAGTGCCAGGAGTACAGAATAAATAAAGAATATTAAAAGCTGTGTGAGAGAAACATCTACTCACTTATAAAGGCCAACTCATCAGAATAACAACAGATTTCATAACAGAAACTTCAAAGGCCATGAGATTTTGGAATGACACATTCCAAGCACTGAAAGAAAACAATTGCCAACCCAGATAACTATATCAAAAAAATTATCTTTCAGAATTGAAGTAGAAATAGACCTTCCAAGATAAGTGAAAACTGAATTAGATAGCAATTCATGATCACTAATCCAGCAGTGTAGAAGATACAGGAATCCTACACATGGTAGAGAAAGATGAACACAACCATGAGAGCACAGAAAAGAATAAATCCCATTCTAAATGTAGATAGCAAATAAGATTTACAAAAGAGCTGAACTTTAGAAAAACACAAAGGACAGGGTTTACTACACACCTTTGCATTATAATCCTGAATTTAAATGCTCTAAATTCTCTAATAAAAAGATAAATACTGGATGACAGGATTAAAAATATCTATTTGCTTCCATCAAGAAATGTGCTTCTGGAGATTCCAATATGGCAGCTAGAGGCAGGAAGCAGAAAGCGTGCCTCCTATAGTGAAATCTTGGAGAGATGCTGGAGACACACCTTGCAGGCACAACCACCGAGAAGAGGCAAAACTTTGACCCCTCCACACCTCCAGCCAGCGCAGAGCAGCTCCACTTCACATTAAATGGAGAAATCAGGAGGACCCCCAGGCCACCAGTCACCCATGCCCAGACAGCTTGGGAAGACATAGACAAGGTGAGCTTAGTGGTACCATGGTACTCCCACAGACAACCCTGGGCCAGAGCAGCATAGCCCCCTGGACAGACCAACCTACATCTGGGGAAAAAAGAGAAAATGAGTAATAAGCAATAAGAACAATAAAGACAGGCAGGAAAGAGGGTGGGGCACATTGAGCGCTGAAGAGTAGGGGAAGGGAAATCCTTCCCAGGACTGTAAATAAACAAGCCAGGTGGGCCAGAGAGGTTCCGGTGGGAGCAGGAGCACATGCCCAGCAACCAGGAGCGGGAAAGCTTGTGAGAGTGGTGGAGGGAGGAAAACGCCACAGGAGAGGAAGGAAGACCCACTTCCCATGTGAGCTGTACACAAACATGGTGGCTGGCAGGAGCAGCAGCACTGCCTAGTAATCATGAATGGGAAAGCTTGTAAAAGTGGTGGTGGGAGGAAAACTCAACAGGAGAGGGGAGAAGACCCACTTCCCATGTGAACTGTAAACAAACATGCAGGACTGAGAAAGTGGGTGCATTGTCACTTCCCTCAGTGTGCTTGGAAAGGGGAAAGCTTGTAGCAGAGGCTCACACACAGGAGAACTCTGAGTAAACAAAGCCTGCACGGCCACGTGAGTGCTAAGCTCACCCCTGAGATCTGCATAAATAACGCCTCTAGAAACAGCAGGCTGACAGCAGTGGGCAGGCAAGCCACAGCTGCAGATACCATTCACGAACTGTCTCCAGACTCTTTTTCTTTTCTCTCTCCCTACCTTTGATGAGAAAACAACCGAACTACACCTGCATGCTGAAAAACTTACTGAAACTGTATTGCATTTGAACTTGGGACACTTTGCGGGTTTTTTTTGTTTTTTGGTTTTTTTGGTGCAGTTTTATTCTACTTTATGCATCCCCTTTGATGAGACAACTACAGAACAACATCTAAGGCACCATCTCCAGGATTGGAGACTGAACTGGAAACCAAAATTATTAAGACTGAAACTTCATTGCATTAGAACTTGGAGGGTTTTAAAAATTTTTTTTACTTTTTATTTTCTATTTTTCATTTTGTTATATTTTATTTATATATATATTACTTTCATTACTTATTTTTTATTTTTATTCTTATCTTTATTCTTTTTATTTTTTATTTTCAATCCTTTCTCTGTCTCTCTAAGGCCTGTTCAGCTTACTGTCGATTAGTACACTAATGTTCCCTGTTTATACTTTTGAAACTTTCTTGTTTGATTCCTTGTTTTGTTTTTTCCTACCTGTTTGTTTTTCTCTTTTCTTTAACTTCTTGCTTTCCATCTCCTCTCACCCTTCCACTCTAAATATTACCATTGTTATTATTACAAGCTAGAAAATACTTAATTGCACACAGTACAGGGACAGTAACAACACCAAGGACAATGATGGGAAGACAGAAAAAAAAGGGAAACCAGTTTCCCCACAGCAAAAAATTAGTACAGGAACCAGAGGGGAATGAAGAAAACAGCTATTCAGATCCAGACTCCAACAAAATGAAGATAAACTATGCCAAAGAACCCAATGAAGCCCACAAGAATAATTTAAAAGAAGACATATTACATGAACTCAATGAGAATTTTATAGAGATGATACTGGATATGGTCAACCAAAATGTACAGGAGACACTCAAGAAGTTCCAAGACAACAAAAATAGAGAATTTGAAAAAGCAAAAGAAGAAATAAAGGAAACCATAGAAGCACTGTATAAACACCAAAGTGAAACAGAGAACACGATGAATAAAGGGATAAATGAACTCAGGACAAGAACAGACAACATTAAAGAGGAAACTGCCCAGGATATGGAAAACCTCAGAAAAAAGAACGAAACAGAACTGCAAAACAAAACAGAAGGCCAATCCAGCAGAATAGAGCAAACAGAAGACAGAATCTCAGAACTTGAAGATGAAATGGTAATTAAAGGAAAAACTGAAGAACTATTAATTAAACAACTCAAGACCTGTGAAAAGAAAATGCAAGAAATCACCGACTCCATCAAAAGACCAAACTTGAGAATCATGGGCATTGAAGAAGGAGAAGAGGTACAAGCGAACGGAATGCGTAATCTATTCAACAAAATAATAATGGAAAATTTCCCAAATCTAGAGAAAGATATTCCCATACAGATGCAAGAGGCCTCCAGGACACCAAACAGACCAGATCAAAATAGAACTACCCCATGACATATCATCATTAAAACAATGAGTTCAGAAACTAGGGAAAGAATATTGAAGGCTGTAAGAGAGAAAAAACAAGTAACATACAAAGGTAAACCCATCAAAATCACAGCAGACTTCTCAACAGAAACATTAAAAGCAAGAAGAGCGTGGGGTGAGATCTTCTGGGCACTGAATGAAAATAACTTCAACCCTAGGATACTCTACCCAGCAAAACTATCATTCAAAATAGATGGAACAATAAAAGTCTTCCATGATAAGCAGAAACTAAAACAATATGTGACCACAAAGCCACCACTACAAAAGATTCTGCAAGGGATTCTGCACACAGAAAGTGAAACCCAACTTAACCATGAAAAGACAGGCAGCACCAAACCACAGGAAAAGAAAAAGCAAGAAAGTAGAGAGTAACCTCAACTTAGGTACACACAATCAAACCTTCAAACAACGAAGACAACTAAATGACAGGAATTGCCACATGTTTCAGTACTAACACTTAATGTTAATGGACTTTATTCACCCATCAAAAGGCACCGCTTGACAGAATGGATTAAAATGAAGATCCAGCAATTTGTTGCTTACAGGAGACCCATCTCACCAACAGAAATAAGCATAGGCTTAGGATCAAGGCTGGAAGAAGATTTACCAAGCCAGTGGCCCCCAAAAACAGGCAGGAGTAGCAATACTTATCTCTCACAAAGTAGACTTCAAACCTACATTGATCAAATGAGATAAAGAAGGACATTCCATACTAATAAAAGGTATGTTTGTTTCATCAAACATACCCTGAAAGACTTAAAAGCGTATATTAACACCAACACCGTGGTTGTGGGAGACTTTAACACCCCATTATCATCAATAGATAGGTCATCCAAACAAAAAAATCAATAAAGATATCCAAGATCTAACATATATAATAGATCAAATGGACCTACTTGATGTCTACAGAACATTTCATACAATTTCTACAAAATATTCTTCTTAGCAGCCCATGGAACCTTCTCCAAAATAGATCATATCCTAGGGCACAAAGCATGCCTCAGCAAATATAAGAAAATAGAAATTATACCGTGCATACTATCTGATCACAATGCCGTAAAAGTAGAACTCAACAATAAAAGTAAAGACAAAAACCATGCAAACAGCTGGAAACTAAATAACTCATTACTTAATGAACAATGGATCATCGATGAAATAAAAGAGGAAATTAAAAAGTTTCTGGAAGTCAAAAAAATGAAAAAACAACCTACTGGAACCTATGGGACACAGAAAGGCAGTCCTGAGAGGAAAGTTTATAGCCATGAGTGCATATATTAAAAAGACTGAAAGATCCCAAATCAATGACCTAATGATACATCTCAAACTCCTAGAAAAACAAGAACAAGCAAATCCCAAAACAAATAGAAGGAGAGAAATAATAAAAATAAGAGCTGAAATCAATGAAATAGAAACCAAAAAAAACCATACAAACAATTAATGAAACAAAGAGTTGGTTCTATGAAAAAATAAACAACATCAACAGACCCCTGGCAAACCTGACTAAAATGAGGAGAGAAAAAACCCAAATTAGTAGAATCAGGAATGCAAAAGGGGAGATAACAACAAACATCATGGAAGTCCAGGAAATCATCAGAGACTACTTTGAGAACCTATATTCAAATAAATTTGAAAATCTTAAAGGAATAGACAGATTTCTAGATACATATGATCATCCAAAACTGAACCAAGAGGAAATTAATCACCTGAATAGATCTATAACACAAAATGAAATTGAAGCAGCAATCAAGAGTCTCCCCAAAAAGAAAAGTCCAGGACCCGATGGATTCTCTGCTGAATTCTATCAAGCCTTTAAAGAAGAACTGATACCAACCCTCCTTAAACTGTTCCAAGAAATAGAAAGTGAAGGAAAACAGTCAAACACCTTTTATGAAGCCAGTATTACACTTATCCCAAAACCAGGCAAAGACACCTCCAAAAAGGAGAACTTAGGCCAATCTCCTTAAGGAACATTGACGCAAAAATCCTCAACAAAATAATGGCAAATAGAATTCAACAACACATTAAAAAGATTATTCACCACGACCAAGTAGGCTTCATCCCAGGGATGCAGGAGTGGTTCAACATACAAAAATTAATAAACATAATAAGCCACATTAAGAGAAGCAAAGACAAAAACCACTTGATCATCTCAATAGATGCAGAAAAAGCCTTTGATAAGATCCAACACCATTTCATGATAAATGCTCTAAGAAAACTAGGAATAGAAGGAAAGTACCTCAACATTATAAAAGCTATATATGACAAACCTAAAGCCAGCATTATACTTAATGGAGAAAAACTGAAACTATTCATTCTAAAATCAGGAACCAGAAAAGGATGCCCACTATCTCCACTTCTATTCAACATAGTACTGGAATTCCTAGCCAGAGCAATTAGGCAAGAAGAAGGAATAAAAGGAATACAAAGAAGTAAAGAAACTGTCAAAATATCCCTATTTGCAGATGACATGAGCCTATACCTTAAAGACCCAAAAAACTCTACTCAGAAGCTTCTAGACATCATCAATAGCTACAGCAGGTAGCAGAATATAAAATTAACATAGAAAAATCATTAGCATTTCTATACACTAACAATGAGCAAACTGAAAAAGAATGTATGAAAACAATTCCATTTACAATAGCCTCAAAAAAAATCAAATACCTAGGTGTAAACCTATCAAAAGATGTGAATGACCTCTACAAGGAAAACTATAAACTTCAGAAGAAAGAGATTGAGGAAGACTATTGAAAGTGGAGAGATCTCCCATGCTCATGGATTGGTAGAATCAAAATAGTAAAAATGTCTATACTCCCAAAAGTAATCTACATGTTTAATGCAATTCCCATCAAAATTCCAATGACATTCATTAAAGACACTGAAAAATCTACCGTGAAATTTATATGGAAACACAAGAGGCCACGAATAGCCAAGGCAATACTCAGTCAAAAGAATAATGCTGGAGGTATCATGATACCTGACTTCAAACTATATTACAAAACAATAACAATAAAAACAGCATGGTACTGGCACAAAAACAGACATGAAGACCAGTGGAACTGAATAGAGGACTCAGATATGAAGCCACACAACTATAACCAACTTGTCTTTGACAAAGGAGCTAAAAATATACGATGGAGAAATAGCAGTCTGTTTAACAAAAACTGCTGGGAAAACTGGTTAGCAGTCTGCAAAACACTGAAACTAGATCCAAGTATATCACCCTATACCAATACTAACTCAAAATGGATCAAGGATCTTAATATCAGACCATAAACTCTAAAGTTGATACAGGAAAGAGTAGAAATACTCTGGAGTTAGTAGGTATAGGCAAGAACTTTCTCACGAAACCCAGCAGCACAGCAACTAAGAGATAGCATAGATAAATGGGCCCTCATAAAACTAAAAGCTTCTGTTCATCAAAAGAAATGGTCTCTAAACTGAAGAGAACACCCACAGAGTGGGAGAAAATATTTGCCAGCTACACATCAGACAAAGGACTGATAACCAGAATATGTAGGGAACTTAAAAAACTAAATTCTCCCAAAACTAATGAACCAATAAAGAAATGGGCAAGTGAACTAAACAGAACTTTCTCAAAACAAGAAATTCAAGTAGCCAAAAAACACATGAAAAAATGCTTACCATCCCTAGCAATGAAGGAAAAGCAAATTAAACCCACGCTAAGATTCCACCTCACCCCTGTTAAAATAGCCATCATTAGCAACACCACCACCAACAGGTGTTGGCGAGGATGTGGGGAAAAAGGAACCCTCTTACACTGTTGGTGGGAATGTAAACTAGTACAACCACTCTGGAAAAAAATTTGGAGGCTACTTAAAAAGCTAAACATTGATCTACCATTTGATCCAGCAATACCACTCTTGGGGATATACACAAAAGACTGTGACACAGGTTACTCCAGAGGCACCTGCACACCCATGTTTATTGTGGCACTATTCACAATAGCCAAGTTATGGAAACTGCCAAGATGCCCCACCACTGACGATTGGATTAAGAAAATGTGGTATCTATACACAACGGAATTCTATGCAGGCATGAAGAAGAACAAAATGTTATCATTCACTGGTAAATGGATGGAATTGGAGAACATCATTCTGAGTGAGGTTAGCCTGGCCCAAAAGACCAAAAATTGTATGTTCTCCCTCATATGTGGACATTAGATCAAGGGCAAACACAGCAAGGGGATAGGACTTGGAGCACATGATAAAAGCGAGAGCACACAAGGGAGGGGTGAGGATAGGTAAGACACCTAAAAAATTAGCTAGCATTTGTTGCCCTTAAAGCGGAGAATCTAAAGCAGATACCTTAAAAGCAACTGAGGCTAATAGGAAAAGGGGACCAGGAACTACAGAAAAGGTTAGATCAAAAACAATTAACCTAGGAAGTAACAGACATGCACAGGAAATTAATGTGAGTCAACTCCCTGTTTGGCTGTCCTTATCTCAACCAGCAAAAACACTTGTTCCTTCCTATTATAGCTTATACTCTCTCTACAACAAAATTAGAGACAAGGGCAAAATAGTTTCTGCTGGGTATTGAGGGGGTGGGGGGGAGAGGAAGTGGGTGGTAAGGGAGGGGGTGTTGGCTGGGGGAGAAATGACCCAAGCCTTGTATGCACATATGAATAATAAAACAATAAAAAAAATGAAATGTACCTCATTGGGAAAGACATACATAGACTGAATGTGAAAGGATGCAATATGAGATGCACAAAGTGAAAGAATGGAAAATGATATTCCAAGTAAATGTAATGTAGAAGCAAGCAGAAGTAGCCATACTCATATATGACAAGATGGACTTTAAGCCAAAATTAGTCAGAAGAGACAAAGAAGTTCACTTCATATAGGTAAAGGAAAAATTACATCAAGTATACCTAATGAATATAAATATATATGCACCAAATATTGGTGCACCCAATTTCATAAAACAAGCCCTAGTATGCATATAAGAATAGATAGGCCCCAAAGCAGTAATAGTGGATAACTTCAGTACCCTACTCCCACCAAGACATAGATCAGTCAAATGAAGAAACTTCAAAGTGAAATAACACTGTAGATCAAATGGACTTAACAGACATCTACAGAGTGTTCCACCCAAGAACTGCAAAGTATTCATTGTTTTCTGCATATCTTGGAACTTTCTCCAAAATAGATCATATTTTGGGCCATAAAGCAAGTCATAACAAATACATAAAATTAAAAAATTTGCATCTTAGGAGATGGTCACCATAGAATGAAATTAGAAATAAACAGCAAGAAAAATTGAAGAAACTATACAAACAAATGGGGATTGAAAAATATTTTGAATGACCAGTGGGTTACTGACAAAATTGGAGGGGTATTAAAAAACTTTTGAGAAACCAATGAAAATTGAAACACCACTGATTAGCAAGATGGTTCTAAGGAGGAAGTTTTTAGCTGAGTGTCTCCATTAAGAGATCAGATCTTATATAACCTAATGATGCATTTCAAGTTCTTAAAAAAAACAAGAACAAGTTAAAACCCATACCAGTGGAAAGAAAGAAATAATGAAAGATCAGAGTTGAAATTAAAAAAATATAAGCCAATAGAACAAAAGGGCGAATCAATAAAGTAAATAGTAGGTTCTTTAAAAAGATTGTCAAGATTTACAAACTCTTAGCCAAGTCCCAAACTCATAGAATTAGAAATGAAGAAGGAGGTACTACAACAGATATCACTAGAATTCAGAGGGGTTATTTGTGGTTATTTTGACTAGCTATGCTCCAATAAATTGGGAAATATAAAATAAATAGATACATTTCTAGACATATATATAAAACCTACCAAAATGGGTCCAAGTGGATATATAAAATAAAACCTAAAGAGATCAATAATAACAAACAATATTGATGCAGTGATAAAATGTCTCCCAACAAAGAAAAGCCCAGTACCTAACAGATTCATGCTAATTATACCAGACCCTTAAAGAAAACCATTACTCTTCAAACCATTCCATAAAATGAAAAGGGAAGGAATGCTTCCAAATTTACTTTCTGATATCAGCATTACTTTGCCACCAAACCAGATAAAGGCATGATTAAAAATAAAACTATAGAACAATTTTCTTGAGGAATATGGACTTAAAAACCTTCAAAAGCTACATGCAAAATGAATTCACCAACACATGAAAAAGATATGTTGGTTTCATTCTAGGGGTGCATGGATGGTTCAACATATGCAAATCAATAAACATAATACAGCAACATAAACAGAATCAGGGACAAAAGTCACATAATCATTTAAATAGACACAGAAAAAGCATTTAGCAAAATTCAACATCTCTTCATGTTAAAAGCCCTGAAGAAACAAGGTGTAGAAGAATCATATCTTACTATCATAATGGGATATACACAACAAACTCACAGCCAACATTATGCTAAGGAGGGAAAAACTGAAAGCATTTCATCCAAAATCAGGAAGGAGATAAGCATGCACACTTTCACCACTCTTATTCAATAGAATACTTGAGATTTTAGCCAGAGAAATAGTAAAATAGTAAGAAATAAAAAGAGTACAAATAGAGAAGGAAAAAGTGAAATTATCCCTATTTGCAGATGACATGATCTGATACCTAGAAAACCTTAAAGACTTTTAGACCTGATAAATTAAGCAAAGTAGCAGCAGGATATAAAATCATCATAAAAACCAGTAGCTTTTTATATACCAATAATTAATACATTGAGAAAGTAATCAAGAAAATTATCTCATTCACAATTGCCTAAAAAATAAAATACATCAGAATACACCTAACCAAGGTGGTAAAAATCTTCTACAATTAAAATTATAAAACACTCAAAAATGAAATTGAGGAAGGCAGTAGGCAATAAAGAATTCCTATGTTTATAGATCAGCAGAATTAATACAATGAAAATGGCCATATTAACAAAATTGATCTACCTTTGCAATACAAGCTTCATAAAAAATCCAATGAAAATTTTCACAGTAGAAAAAACAACCCTAAAATTCATACAAAATTCATACAAAATTCATACAAAAGACCCCAAATTGTCAAAGCAATCCTGAGCCAAAGAGCAATCAAGGTTTCACAATACCTCATTTCAAATTACACTCCAGAGCCACAGTAACAAAACCAGCAGGGTACTGGCACAAAGCAGACATATAGACCAATAGAACAGAGTAAAGTATTCAAAAATAAACCCTCATGGCTACCCACATAGTTTGAATACATCTGCCTGTGATTTTTTATTAACTAACAACCTGGTGGAGACTCCATATTTAATAAATTTTAGGAAATTCCCACATCTTCTAAGTTCTTAGGATGACCTGGTTCTTTACTCTTAACTTTGAGCTGTATCTGCAGTGCTCAGCCCCATCTATGCACCTCAACTGAGATTCATGATGACTGCCAATAACAAGGTCTTTTTATTTATTTCACACTTCCAAAGGTGCACAAGCATTCACTAGAAGAACTTGCAGGAGCTTAGCTTCCCCATTCCAAACACAAATTCCTTTCTCCCAGGACCCAGGGGAGATAGGGAATCCTCATTTCAGGATCAAAGGATCATTAGAGATTTATGTTTGGGCTAAATCATTAATCTCTCTCTGAAAGCAGAAGAGGAGTATGGTTAGACTGTTTGATGCTCTGACGCTCAGGGAACTTTCTTATTTATTAAGCTTGTCATGTATCAGTCTTCTTTCAATCTCACCTTGCCTCATCTTTTAATGCCTGCTCTCTCATACTACCATGGGCAATGGAAGCAAACTTGCATGTTTCCTAGTCAGAAACTGAGATCAGGGGCTTTCTGGGACCCCAGCTGCACGTTTGGGTACAAGCTGCAGGTGCCTGTGGAACACTGTGTACTTGCTGCACAGAGGTAAGTGGCCGAGTCTTCAGACTGGGAGGATGCAATTTGCAGAGAGAAGTGTTTGGCACTTTTGTTGAGGAAGATCGTGAATTTCCCATCTTCATTTTTCTCCACAATTGAACGTACAGATATCAGGAATGTGGGACCATTATCACGGTACTTTTTGTACCATGCAAAATAGTCTAACATATTGTTATTATAGTCACAGTTCAGAATAGAAGTGTCTCCTTCTTTGACAGTCAGGGATGGAGAATTTTGCTTAACCTGCTGGTCACCATTCTTCTGTTGACTATTTACTCCTGTTTGGAAAGAGAGTAACATTTAAAAAAATTATTCTTAACCTCCCTACAGAAAACCATCAGGAGACAGAAAACAAAACAAAACAAAACTCCACAGTTGCATTTCCTAGCCTGGTAGTATTGGAGTTTTCCTACCATATTCAAACACCCAATCCACAACTCACTGCTTGGCTGAAGCCACAGAACCAACAATGAGGCCCCCAGGAGTTTGGCCATTCCTCCTTTGAAGATGAGGATGTCTTGTCTCTTGCCCAGGCAATTGCAGGTCTGACTTTGACTCCCTTCCACAGACCTTTCTATGTTATGTAGGAACAGCTTTGTTTATAACTAAGTTGTTTGTCTTTATGAAAGGAAGCACTGCCCCCTTTAGTCCAAATGTAGAAAATACCTGAAAATGTATTTATGTAGTTCCTGAAGATGAACTTGCAATGTCTTCTCCATAAAAAAGTTAAAATAAGAGATTGGAAGAGAAGGAAATGTCTTTAGGGATCACACACTTTAATTGTGTGTGTGTTGCAATAGTAGAAAATGGTAACAGAATTATATCAGGCCAAATGATTGGTACTTTGTCAACCAACAAACTAGGTGGATACTTTATTTAAAATAGTTTAAGGAATTGGTGCTTATTGGTGTCACAAAAGGATATGATGCTTTATTTAATAAAATAATTATAAATTTAGAACACAGAGAATGTTTGGTGGTTTTGTCTTTAATTGAATTTTAACATGGTCTTCAGTGATGTCAGTATTTTATTTCTTAAATAAATGGCAAAAGATAATTAAATTAGATTTAAATTATGGATGACTTCTTAAAAACACAAGTCAACACAAACAATTTATCTTCTACATTAATCACTCTCTGAACTAGATTATCTGTCTTAGAACTTGGATGAGATTAGTTAGTGTATTCTTTATAGAATCTATAGACAACATTAATGGTAGTCAAGAATGAGGTTTGTCTTCATTCTTGGCCTACATGCAGTGTATTTCTCCATAATTTAGTAACGGAAGAAACAGGAAAAATCAGGTGTGCTTTTAATGCCAAGTCAGTAGCATCACAAATCTCTGCAGCCAAGGGCCAAGGGTAAATTTCAAGATGTTTGCCTGGAATTAGTTTTAGTAAAAACACATAATAACATAATATCTGGTGCATGTTTTCCTATGATAATGAGATCACAGTGCCCCATTAAAATATATTGTCCGCATGCTAACCCCATTTCTGAAGTCCCTTTCTAAGTTGTCCATGTTCCATATAATATATTTTCAGCCCATACAATTCAGACTTCCTAGTGAAGAAAGTTTTACTGACTTATTTATGCGTTTATATGTGCAATTACTGCTTACTTAGTTTCCATGAGGTATCTGGTACTGTACTTGGCATAGGGTTTCAAACATGACTATGGAACCCTCATTTCTGTATACTAGTTTGGATCACTAGCTTCCTACTTACACCTCTGGTGTAGCTGAGATTTACAGATGAGTTTCTGCCACTATGCCCAGTTTTTTGTTGAGATGGGAGTTTCACTAATTTTTTGCCTGGACTGGCCTGGAACCATGTTATTCCTGATCTCTGTCTCCTGAGTAGCTGAGATTATGGATGTCAGCCAGCCCTTCACATTTTCTAAAGACAGGAAAATTCCCTGTGCTGTTCATTTATATTTGCATAGTACATCGGTCAGGGAATATTCAATTAAGCAGAATCTCCATGAGTTCTTTGGGGTAGAAGTTTCATTAGAGGAAATTGGCTTGATACCATTGTGAAAAGAGCTGGAGATGTGAAAGTCCAAGAGTGGTTGGAGGGTCAGAGAAGGAGTCCCCAACCAGTGAGCCTGAGAATTCAGGCATTTCCAGTTGCTGAATGGGATTTGTAGGGCAGGTTAAAGGAGAGTCTCAGGAAGTTGCCTGGGTGTAGCTACCATCACATGTGTCCATCGCCAGGCTCATGATGCTGGCTGCTCAACAGGGTGAGCAACAAGAAGAGCTAGACATGGAGTGTAGGCAGGAACACGTGGACGTGGACATATCAGGACTTGTTTGTCATATCTCACTATGATAACCTTCAGACAGTGATGAGTACTTTTTCACTTTTGCCTTCCATACCTCACAGAAGTTCCTCTTTGTCCAATTTTAATGTGGTATCAAACCAAGAAGGAAACTGGATGGTTCATTGTTTAATGCAGTACAATCCATTATTATCTCCCCATTTGCTCAATTTGCATTGTGTTAAATCTCATTTAGCCATATCTAACTTACAGATAAATCATGCCTCTGCCTAGCAATGATGCAACCATCCTGCATAAAATTTAAAATATATTTAACCTTTTCTCCAAAGTAAAAAGCCCCATATGTCACTTTATACATCTTTGGGTGTAGTACATTTTTCATATAATTGAGTCATTTCTCCTTTGATATCTTGTCACTTTTATACTGAGTTATAAGGCTAAAAAATAAAAACGTTAGACAGTAGGAAGATGATTGTGAATATTAAAATAAAGAAAAATAATTGGTTATTACATGCACACACACACACATGAAGAAATACTCATAATTACTCGAGTTCTTGTTTCTACAACTGGTCCTGAGTTTGTAGCTGATAAGTATAATTTCTGCATTACCAGTTCATAATTATCTTTGCCTTCAATAAGCATGCTCTCTTGTCTGGGGAAATGATGACCCAAGGATATGTGTCTTTAGTAGCCCTAACAATATTGGTGAACTGTAGTTTTCCACCAAGTTTTATCATCATATATGTGGAATATAAACCTAATACAAAAGCAAGCAATTAAGAGATCAGGAAAAAGGGAGGTCACTAATGAGAGAAGGATGGCAAAAGAAGGAAGTTAAGAAGGTGAATAGGGTTGATGTACTTCATATACAAGAATGAATATAGAAGTTTTAAACCTGTTGAAATCACAATAAGAAGGGAACCAAGGTAAAAAAGGAGAAAAATAGAGGGAATGAAATATAGATACAGGAAAATGTCACAATATGAAATACTCTTGAGCTATCTTAAACAAAAATGTCAATTTTTTGTTTTTACAAAAACAGAGAACAGGAGGGCAGAACAAGTCCTGTTTGGGGGGTTGGTACCAGTGGGAGAGGGGATGCAGGGAGAGGGTGTAGGAGGTGAATACAGTGAAAATACTGAGTACACATGTATGTAAATGGAAAAATGAGACTTTTTGAAACTATTCTAGGAATGGGGAGAGAGGAGGATAAAAGAGAATAATGGAAGAGATGAATTCAACTATGATATATTGTAAGAAAGTTTGTAAATGTCACAATGTACCCTAGCGCAACAACAATAATAATAAAAAGAGGTGCCCCAGACACACCATTCTTTACCATATTGCATCATAGTGATCCAATTCTTTGTGAAAGGCAGTGTCAATCACCTCCCTTGCCGGCAGCTGAGTGGCTGGAGGAGCACTTGCATTCTCTCTATGTTTAATGTCAAGTTCGTTTTGCACATCATGGCCTCCCAGCCTGACCACCTGAGCATCTCCATATGGAGCAGATGCACAGTGATTCTGAGGCATTTACAGGCTGTTCCCAAATGTGCAGCTGGGCCACATGTACTTCCTGGCTCAAACTGGGTTGGGACTCTTGATGAAAATGCAGATAACCCTTTGTGAAAACAAAAGGGAAGCATATTTAAGGGTTTTTTCCTTCTCTTTCGTTTTCATTAGTTTTATGACATGCATAAAAATGCTTTCCTTTCTTTTGGTATTTTTCTTTTGTAGTTGTTTTGCATTTACTCTGTTTAGGTTTGCTGAGTTTTGTGAGTCAAAGAAGACTTTCACCAAGTTGGGAAATTCCTAGTTATAAGGAATTAATTATTAATAATAAGTACTGTTTCAGCCTCAATCTGTCCTCTCTGTGGAACCAATTACACATATCTTAGGTTATATGAATTATTTCACATAATTTTTGTGATTTGGTCTGTTCTTAAATATACCTTTTTCTTTATTTGACTTAAGGCATTTTATGCTGACCTATCTTCAGATTCACAATCATGTGTCACAACTACAGTTGGCATTAAACCTACTGAATGGATTCTTGACTGCAGTTACTGCATTTTTGATTTTATAATGTCCACATGAATTTTAAATGTATGCTAAGCGTCTGTTGTAATGTACTGTTGAAATATGCTATCAAAATAATTTTATGTTGAAAATTCAGACATATTTTATTCATCTCTCATTTTCTTTAGCATAGTCATCATAATTATTTTGGAATTCCTGTGAATTAACTCCTAATTTGAGTCATCTGTGAGTCTGTAGCTATTTTTTGATTTATCTTTTACTTATTGGGCCTTGTTCCTGCTTCATCACATTTTTAGTAATTGTTTTGAATGCTATGCAATCTTGGTAATAATGTACAGAATGTATGCATTGTTTTTTTTTATTTAAAAATGTTACTTGTTAAATGAGTAGCAGATAACATTTAAAAGTAATTATTCCTTTGTCCTATAACATAACCCTTACTCTTAGCAAGTGGTTCCTATTCGGGTGAGTCTATTAAAAGCCCAAGGTGCTTAACCAAGAATTCTCACTCTGGCAGAGCCATAGTGCTGACATCTTCCTGTGCAGTGAGTCTATGAAATCTCCATGGAGTGTTTAAAACCTCAGAATCCTTTTTCTGCTGGGCACAAAATCTCACCCTGTTCAGGTGCAGGCGTAGATCTGAAGTACTGTTATACAAGTATTACCTCTTTCTGTTATCCTTTTCTCCAAATCTCAGTTTTACTCACAGTGCTAATTCTGTTCTCTGTTTCTTCTGCTCTGCTACGGTTTCAAGGCTTTTTTCTGAGGTCTAGAAGATATTAACGTGGGCAAAATGCTGAGTGAAAGTAAGGGTCATTTTGCAGCTTCTCCTCCTCCCGATGATTCTAAACTTTCCCTGTCTATTCTTTGTTGAAATAGTTCTTTCACATGTTTATAGTTTTATACGTTACAGTTAAAAGGTAACTTCAAAGGAGCTAATGCAGTAACCTTAAAGCTACAGAGGTTATCATGAAAAAGGGATCAGTAACCAGGGTAAAGATCCGTTAGAGATAAATCAACATGGGGACAGCACATGTACACGAAAGCAGTGCTAGAAATATTTATGGATAGCTATCCTTAACTCAACTAGCAAAAACACTTTGTCTTCCTTATTCTGCTTGTCTCTTTTCTTCAACAAAACTAGTGACAAAGGCAGAACAGGACCTGCCTGGAACTGAGGGGAGAAGGAGGGAGAGGGTGGGGGGAGAAATGACCCAAACTATGTATGCACATGTGAATAAATGAATAAAAGAAAAGGTAACTTTATTATCAGCAACACTGCAAAAATGAGATCTTCTTTTCCTCTTAAGATAATATTTGTTAGATAGTTCCTCTGTTCTAAAGGCTTTATTCAATAGTTGAAAATGAATAATATACATGTATCATGTTTATCCTGCCTAGTGCAGCATATTTAATGCTTTCCATACTTAAAACCACTCTTAAAAAGAGGTTGTGCTTATCATGAAGTAGTTACATGATTCTTTTCATTGTTCCTTAGTACAATATCTGTGCTCTGCTCTGTCAGAATACAGACATGCTTAGAAATTTTTGTTCCTTCACTTTGCCATATTATAACATACACTAGTTCATTTCAAGACTTTTATGTAAGTGTCAGAGAACGAGTATAACCCACACATATTATTTTATTACTTGAAAATTACATGTTAAATCTTAAATTTGCTAGGCTCTTCCTCACTTCCAATCTATGTATGCACTTTGCTCCATTCTTCCGCACCATGTTTTGTCCTCCGGTCTGACTCAGTTCTGTTAAACTGCCCAGTTTCAAGCTGATGCAACACATACTCTAGGAAACATGTCTGAATGATAGCTACTTGATTTTTTTCCTTTTTGACTTGTAACTATCTGGTTACTTGTTTTTATAATGCTCTTTAATCTTCCAATTCTTCTGCTTAATTTGTAGGAATGTTCTGATAATACAAATGTGTTCCCCAATAGGTATGTCTTCAACAAGAGAAGGAGCTCTTAACTCTGACCTCCCCACGCAGCACCTAACAGCTATTCAATAGATACTTGTTGAGAAACTGAATTTTTGAAGCTTGTATTCGTGGGTGGGAGCTATCATCCTCCCATTATAGGTGAAGATTCAGATGAAGGACAAAGTAACTCATGTTCTGAACAGATATGGCATACTCATGGCTGGACATTAGCTTTTTCTCAATATCCCTTTCAAAATATAATACAGGGAAATAATGCAAATGGACAACATTAAATAAGCATAAAGTAAACAATTGAGTGGACTATAAGAAATTGGACCAAAAATGAATGAAAGATTGCAGAGCACTGCGCTGCACTTTTTGGCGCTTTATGTTTTGTATGTCTTATGATTATTCTGCATGCATGAGCATAACATAAGGTAAGAACAAATGACACACAGGGAGAAACTATCCATTTTAACACAAAGTCTTATCACTGAATGAAAAAGATCCTCTAACTGGAATTGCTGACTTGCTTCCATGACTAGGGATTAGGATGTTAGGAATAGTTGCTCAAGATAGAGGCAGCATTTTTGACTTTTTTGAAAGTAAAATCACTTTGATTTATCCAGTGTGTGCTTCTCTAATCCAGGTTAGACATGAGTAAAAACTGACAGACATCTCTGTCAGTTGGGTTTGGGAACTGCAGCCACATGTCTCAGTTCAAGCTCTAGGGCCTGGAAAACAATACAGAGGCAGGTAGCTGAGTCTCTGGCCTGATGTGTAGAAAGCTCTGCCCATCCTTTGTGATAATAATGGCCTTTATTTTCCCCATTTATGTGCAGCTTTATGGAGCTCTTCCCAAGAATATGTCTCTACTTAAGTAAGCCGTAAAAAGATGCAGAAGAAAAAGCTTAGGTGAGATTACTGCCTTCTTGCTCTTGGATATGGAAGTATCAAAAACTCTGCTGTGCGTTGAATTGGCTTCTCACTCCTTCCAGAAAGACAGAATCAGATATGAGAGAATGATCATCCTATAGAAACAATATTTCCTCAGAGATCGCCAGATGAATCAGGTATATGCAGCCACTGTAGTGTCAAACTCACTTGTGAAAAATACTGCCTGCATGAATCAGGAGATGAAAAGTGGTAAAAATGCACTCTCATCACTTTGGGACCCTGCTGCCACTCCAGGGTTGAGTTAGGTCTTCAGTTATCTCTTCATGTGCAGGCTGCAGATGCCTGGAGAGCACCGTGCTTCCACAGCACAGAGGTAAGAGGCTGTGACCCCAAGCTGAGAGTCTTGGATATATAGTTGGTTATATCATTCCTTAGTATTGACTATGTATTTTATCTTTCCTTTATGCTGCACTTCTGAAGATATATAATACAAGGACACAAGGAGCCCTTCAGAATTTTGTTGGAACCACTGCACACTGGTCATGGATATAGAATACTTGCACATCAGGGAGGAATCTCTTCCCTCTTGGAGAATCAGTATCTAGGGACTCTGCTTCACTTTCATCTGTGCTTTAACCCCTGTTGAAAGGAGAAAAACAGACACAGTTATTTCAAAATTTCTGTCAGCTGTTTCCCCATCACTCTCATTTCATACTCCTCTTCTCACTAATACTTCCCAAACAGTCCCTGTTTTACACTCATGTTATTTGTTTTCCCTTAGGCCTGGAATCTGTGTATGAGGAAGAACATGCAGTATTTTTCATATGGTAGTTCTAGTTTCAGTTTTTTGAGGAAACTCCATACTGGTCTCCATGGTGGCTGCAATAACTTACATTTCCACCAACAGTGTATGAGGGTTCATTTTTCCCTACGTTCTCACCAGCATTTGTTATTGTTTTGTTTTCTTGATGGGATGCCATGCTGACAGGCCAGGTAATTCTTTTAGGGGACTTCTCTCTGGATTCCTTCCTCATGTTAAAGACAGCACAAGAAACTTATGTTCTCTCCCTTCCTCCATTTCTTCATTCCCTCACTTGGTCATTTTTAATTCAGTTGTGATAGTGTAGGTTTCCTCAAGGATGTTCTTAAGTCACAATAAATCTATATCCACAAGAGCCCCAGCAAGACTCTTACGTGTATCTTCATGATTCTTGGCTATAGGGGACAGGCTGTTGTCAAGTGATACCTTGTATAGATTAATTTCATGGGAAAGATTCAGCTGCAGGCACACTTAAGTTTTTTCAGTCATGCTCCACCTACCTGTAGTTTATATTTTGCACCCTTGATGTGTTTGTGTTTGGGAGAGAGAGGGGCAAACAAAGGGGCCATCATTTTAAGAACTAATAATTTTTAAAAACTTTTTAAACACCCAGTCAGAATTAATGTGTGTAGAATACGTTGTGTGAAGAATGAGGACTTGGGTAGCCTAGAGGGAGAATAAAGAAACATATATCTATGAGGAGCCATAAATAAGAGATATTGGCCAAGCTAAAAATTGGGACATGACCAGACTGAGAAACTTTTCTGAATTGTGAATGGCTTGTATAAAAATCATGACCAATTCTCATTTTTATATTCCATGTATCTTACTTATTGAGTTTATGTAGTTAAGTGATATATTAGCAGACTGAGACATATAATCTAAATTGTATATACTGGTGCTAAAGCTTTGTTTCTACCCTACCAATTCAATATCTAATATATAGACTATTGTTTTTTCAACTAGTGGCCATTGTGGCACTCAGAGGGCATTTGGCAGTGTCTGGTGACACTGTGCTCCTCGAAATTGAGGGTATGTGCCAGCCTCTGCTGAGTAGATGCCAGAAATGCTACTAAATATCTTGCAGTGCCCCGGACAGCCTCAACCCCTAAGAGAATCACCCAGCTTGTGAGAATGACAATTAGCAAGAAAACAAAACACTAACAAATACTGACCAGGATGTTGGCGTTGGGGGGAAGAGCCCTCATACACTGTTGGCAGGTATGTAAATTAGTATATCTACTGTGGAAATCAGTATGGAGGTTCCTCAAAAAGACTGGAACCAGAACTATCATATAGAAAAAAAAAAGCGTGTTCTCTCTTAGATGCAGAATCTAAACTTAAAAAAAAAAGAGTGACATAAGTGTAAAGCAGGACCTGTTTAGGGAAAGGGAACTAGTGAGAGGGAGAGAGTGAATTGTGTGGGTAGTGGGGGAGGGTGAATATGATCAAAGTATTTATATGTGTGTATGAAAATAGCATAATAAAATCATTAAAATTGTTTTTAAAAGGGAAGGGATAAGAAAAATCATAGAGAAGGTAAATTTGATCAGAGTTCATTATATTCATGTATATAAGTATCACAGGGAAACTGTTTTACACAGTCAATATACACTAATAAAAAGAACAATGCTGCTGTAGAGAAATTCATGTAGGTAAGGTTTTTCAGTTCAAACAATCCTTCATCATTTTCTTATTGTCTTTATTCCTCCATTATTGGCCTTTTCCTTTCCTCTTAACATTTCTGTCCTTGGTTTCTGTTCTTACGCTGGTATACACATAAGTTAGTGAAATGCAATTTTTCTGCACAAAGACAAAAGCTCATATTGGACCTAGGTACTGATAAATATGGATTCATGAAACTAAAATTAAAGGAATGTGGAACAAATTGTTTTGTTTAATCTGAAGCTGTTTATTGAATCTTGAAGACAAGAAAACAGAATGGCTGATAAGAATGTAGGATCATGTGTGTTATTAAGAAATTTCTGGGCCACAATTTCTTTTGCTATGACCCTCTCCCACAACCCTCTGTCTAAATTATTAGCCCTGTATGTTTCAGAGATTTACATTCTCCATTCAGCAAGGACTATTCCTGAAAGCCTAGAGAAATTTTTCCTCTGATCAGAATGCTCTTTTGAGGACTAAAACCTAGCACTAGCCTCACTTTCTAGGCAGCAGTATAGTCACCCCACCCGGGTTTTGTTTGTTGTTCTAGGGGAGCAATAGTCTATTTTCAGGAAGATGCAGAGTGGTTCAGGAGATGGAGATGCCCAAACGCTGCTGAAAATTATTGCTATGAATGGAGGCTGTAGGTCAGATGATTCTTCAAGTTAATGGCCTCCAGGCAATGATGGCTATGAGAAGTGGTGGATGGCTCTTTGTCACCATTCCTTGGCAGAAGGAACTGTGTCAACTACATCTTCCCCGTACAGAATACACAGCAGGACACAAGTGAATTTTTGATGGGCGGGTGGTACTAAGGTTTGAATTCAGGGCTTCATGTTTGCCAGGCAGGTGCTCTATAACTTGAGCCATGCCTCCAGCCCTTTTTGCTCTGGTTATTTTGGAAATAGGTCTCAATTTTTGCCTTAGATGAACCTGGACCATGATTATACTCTTTTAAGCTTCCCTCTGTAGCTGGGATGACAGGTGTTTGCCACCATGCTCATTTATTCATTGAGATGGGGTCTTGTGAACATATTTTTCCCCAGCTGGCCTCAAACTGTAATTCTTCTGATTTTAGCTTCCCAGTAGCAAAGAATCCAGGTGTGAAGTATCATGCCCAGGTACAAATGAAATTTTGAGTGTACTTTATGGAAGTTGTGATTGACCACTTTCTTTTTTTAAAATAATTGTTGTGCTGGGTGGGGGTACATTGGAATTTTACAAAGGTTCTTACAATGTATCAAATATATCACACTTGAATTCATCCTCTCTACTGCTGTCTTTCATCCCCCTCTCCAATTCCTGGAACGGTTTCAACAGGTATCGTTTTGTATTTACATACATGTATACACATTATTTGCACCATATTCATCCTCCTATCCCTTTTCACCACCTCCTCCCTCCCCACAGTGCCAACCACCTCCCCAGGGCAGACCATGTTCTACCCTCCTGTTCTCCGATTTTGTAGAAGAAAAACATAAAAGATAAAAAGAAAAACATGGCATTTTTGCTAGTTTGAGGTAAAGACAGCTATACAGGGAGATTCCTTGTGTTGTTTCCATGCATATATGTACTACAACCCAAATTGGTTCATCTCTACCAGTCTTTTTCACTACCTATTCCATTTCAATTAAAAAAATTTAATCCACTTTGCTAGCAGTTCACAAAAGGTTGTTAATCCTTACAATAATGCAGTGAATTAGGTACTTATACTTACATCCCACAGTTCTCATGAGGAAATTCATGCTTATAAATTTAGCTAACATGAAAGTCCTAGATTTACACAGTCAGTAAACAGCAGGCGCCACTCATTCTTCACAGTGTGTTTGTGACTTTTCAGGGACAGAGTCTTCTCTGCACAGTGATTATGACAGGACATTGGACAATCTTCCTGGGAAAATGAAAACAAAACCTTCCTACAATCCCAGAACACTTTCCAGAGAAGTAGACAAGAAAGAAAACAGTTTTATCATTGAATAAGCATTAAGCCAGACACGAAGCACATCATAGGCAACTGTCTAAAGATGCAACCAAGACAGAAGGAGAACTTATCCTTTTATATAGCCAAGCAGATGCACCAAACTCCATAGGACTCAAGTGAAACAGGACGACTTGATGGCATATTTGTCAACATAGTTCATCCTCAGTTTATCCGGAAATTGAGGGAGCCAGCTACACTTACTAAACGCCTTTTTCCTGAAGAAAAATGTCTGCCATCTTTATGACAGCAGGAAGGTCTTCAACTTGGAGGAAGCACAGGTAAGTTTAGGTGCTTCCTCTCCCCCAGGAACTGGGAGATGGCTCCATACCCTTTGATGATTCTATTTCAAAGACTGGGTCCTTGAGAAACACAGTCCTGGGATATGAAACTGGAAAAAGGAGGAAGAGGAAGAATTCACACCTTTTTTGCACCAGTGAATTAAATTTAAATATGTATTTACTTTTAAAGCCTTTAGAATGGAGTACTGTGTAATAAAACTCACATGGGATGCTTTCAGCATGGGCTGCCAGGGTATGTGAGGTTAAAATACAAGTAAAATAACCTTTGGAATTTAAGCACATAAGAAAAACATGAAACTATGGTTATTAATTATTTGCATGGAAATTGATATTGTTTTAGTAAAAAGATTTTAAGTGTAAAGCTGGACTCCATAGTGTTCCATGAATACAAAAAATTGATAAAAGGATTTTTAAAATGAGGACTCTTCAAATGGAAGGTTATTTTCCCTTCAAAAAATTGTAAGAACATTAATGCTTTAAGAAATACATAATCTCCATGTAAATGAGGGTCTCTTCATAATAACAAAGTTACTTGTTTGTATCTTTTTTCCTGCACTTATACCTGGAAATAGAAAACCACCAAATCATTTTCAGTCAGTCTTACCACAGTTACATTGTGTTTAGTTACAGTAGCAAAATCCTAAACTGAATAATGGTTTCTTTCATGTAAAAATACATCTGGGTTTTGAGACTTGAATTAGGTAAAGGACTACAAGCATGAGATTAGGGTTTGGGGTTATTCTTGTGCTTTCCTTTATGGTAAAGTTATCACTTCTATATTTCCATAAGGAAGGAGGATGAAATGATCATTGTATAAGGAAAATGAAAGCATTATGGGAAATCCCTAGCACATTCTTTATCACATATCATCAGTCAGACTATTCTATATGGCAACCCCTTGCTGTAACAGAAGGGTGAAATGAAGTGTGTGACTGGGTATACAGTCATTCAAATAAAAATAAAAAATTCTATTGGACTGGTGGAGTGACTCAGGTGTTAGAACACCTACTTCACCAGTGTGAGGCCCTGAATTCAAACTCCAGTAATGTCACAAAATTCTGTTAATACAGAAGCAGAAAAAAAAAAATGGTTATGAAGTAGCCAAGCCACAGTGTCTGCTTTCCTGACAAATATCACAGACATCCAGAATATTAGGCTGAGAATGAATCCTTCAGTAATCAATGATGATTTTGGAGTAAGAAACACATTCATCTAGAAACATTAATAATATTTATTGGTATATCTATTGAATACATAAAGGGAAACTACTTTATGGGGAACTACATAATATTGTATATTTTATCTTATTTAACTCATGGCAAACTGGCAGGCTAGATGTTCTTATTAACATTTACTTATAAGGAAATTTAGATGAAGATAAATAATTGTCCAAAAATGAAGACTTGGGAAATTGCAGAATCAGGCTTAAACTTGACTTATTTCTATTCCAAAACCCGTATTTTGTATAGTGTATCATCTTGTCTTAAAGGAAAAATGGAAATTATTCAAAAACAGGTCAGTGGGAGGCTGGACACATGGAAGAATATGTCAACTTCTATATTTTTCAGCCTTGGAAACTTGAAATTATTGAGAGCAGCCACTGAATTTCTGACTCCCAAGCAACTTTGAGTGAATACAGGTCATTGTAGTTACTCTTTAGTCATTCTCAGGACCACCAGTTGGGGTTATTGTTTTGTAATCACTTATTTTTACAAAACAGCAACTTTCTTTTAATTATTTTTTGTTATGATTTTTACTCCAGTTGAATAAACTGGGAATGTAGCAATTTCATTATCTACAGAGTACTAGAATAAAGCTCTGAACCCATCATTTTTATCCTTTTGTACTAACCATTCCTAGCTTCTGGCCTTTAGGAAAGTGGAATGACCAGTTAGAACCATGGTGCTCTCTGCAGGGACCTTTGTCCCTCTGGACAGCCTCCCTTGTCCTTTCTATAACCTACCCTAGAGAGTTGCATGCTGGTATTGCTACTGATTCTAACAGTGGACCACATTTCCAGAGACTTGTCTTGTAGCAGAGAGGTCTTATTCTCTAGTGTGTGAGAAATATTTTCTGAAAGGCCACAGAGATGGGTCCATGAGAGGCAGTGGTTGTTATTACTGTTCACTCTAAGGGCTGAGCGAAGAGTGTTAGGGTGAACAGTAAGGCAGCCATATTAGGACTCGGCACCCTCCCTCTCACATGTAGCTTACTGGAAAATCCCAAGTGGACCCCAAAGAACGACTAAATGGACAGTTGTTAACCTTTGTCTCAGGGAGGCCAAGGACAGTCCAGCAAACAAGAGACCTAACCACAGCTTATCTTCCTTGGTTACCCAGTAGCAAGTAGCAGTAGCATTCCTTAGCTTCCTTAGCAACTGACAAGAGAATTTTCCCACCTCGCAACCTTCCTGATAATTTTCAATCAGCTCCCTGTATATCCATCCCAAGCCTGTATGTGGCAGTGGGCTCAAGCCTTTGCTTGAGACTCACCTCTTCAGGCTTTCTTTCTCAAAGTCTTTGCTGAAGTTGAACCTCCTCTCGCCCATTCCTCTGTGCCTATCTTCAGTCCAACAAGGAGGAGTGGGAGGTACACAGCAGCAGTGTGACTGGGGGCTGTAGCAGGGTTTGGGTGCAGGCAGCAGGTGCCCCAAGAGTACTGTGCACCTGCACAGAGGTAGGTGCCTGCATCCTCAGGCTGAACCATGCAGATGTTCAGGGAGCTGCTCTTTCTTGCTTCACCTAACCAAGCAGCCATTCTCTTCTGTTTCTTCACATCTCCAACCTTGACCAATGCCATCAAGAAGACAGGATGCTCCCCAGGCTTCTGTCTGTACCACTGAAAGCTGGGAAAAATGGTTGAGGAGTTGCAGTACATAATGAGATTCTCTCCCTCCTGGACAGTTAGAAGCCGAGGACTCTGCTCCAGCTGCTGGGCACTCAACCCTGCTTAAAAATAAAGCAGGACAATGCTCAGTGAAGTAAGCCAGACACAGAAAGACAAATATCACATGTTCTTGCTTATAGGTAGGAACTAAAATTAAAGTGGACCTGAAAGTAGAGTAGTGATTACTAGGGTCTGGGAAGGGTATCTAGGGGAGAGGTGAGGGTGGAAGAAGGGTGAATGGATTTGATCAATGAACTGTGTGCATGCATGGAAATATCACAGTGTGTACTATTAATATATGTTAATAACAAACAACAGAAGGCACTAGGGAAGGGATTTAGGGATTTATTCCTTCTAAAGTTGAAGGAAGTTTTCCTTCCTCCTCCTTCCTTCTTCCTCTGATACTTCCTCTCCTTCCTTCCTTCTTCAGTTCCTCCTGCCATTCTTTGCCATAAAGTGACTTGCCCTTGGGGACTCTCTATCTCCATAGAACTTTCTGTAACCTTAACTGGGAATCTCCCAAACTCACATGTCATGTGAATCCAAAGGAGAGACACGGCGAATTTCAGAGATATCTTTTTTTCCTCTTACACGGTGGCTAAAGTCACTAACTTTGGTGGGTCCCGTGAGGCTTTTCTGGGCTAGAACACATGTTCCCACCTACTTTGATCTCTGTCAAATGCAGAGATCAAATGTGCACAAGAAGTTGAATCATTCACCCTCCCCCTTTGCCTTCCTCTAGTCCCAAACTCTGCTTTGATGCCTGGTAAGATTTTACTTTTTGAAATACTACCCTCCTGTGGAGAGACAGAAAGTGACTTACTTTCTACCAATTTCATTTGGTATGTCCAAGTATCAAGGTTTATGTTGACCTTTTTTTTTTTTTTGGTGGCTTTGGGGTTTGAGTTTAGGGCCTCACACTTGCTAGGCAGTTCTTCTACTACTTGAGCCACTCTGCCAGGCCAAATATCAGGATTTATGTAGAGAGAGTCTAGATATCTTCAGAAATGGAAAACTATGTCACATCCCAAATGGGAAAATACAAGTGTGTATTCATTTTCTTTTATAAACTTTAATTCTGTGTCAGGTTTGTAAGAATCCAGATTCCTCAAGTAAGATTAAAACAGTGGGTTCACTCTTTCAAAGACATGGGTTGACTGAGGCATCTTATGACCAATGCCCTTTAGATATAGGTATGGATTTCTTTCTCTTCATTGGACTAATTGATTTATCTTCAAGAAAGAAATGAGAAGAACTTTCTTTTACATAGGGAATCACTTTCATAGTATTATACTGATGTGGAATCTTGAATGACCATTTTTAGTTCCTGAATCTACTGACACTTTCTTCTAGAGTAAAGGCCCTGTCAGTTCCCAAAGAGGGTGGAATACCAAAAAATATGGCTGTAGTCACATTTTTTTCCTTGGGTTATGACCTAAGTAAGAAGCACCAGATATGAGAGTGAAACATGGTCTTAGGTTGGCTTGAGGGATATATTGAAATAGAGACACTACCAAGTGTCCCTACAGTTCAGTATTTCTAGCACTCCCAAGCATAAACCAGCTCTCACTAATCAGGACCTGTGTCAAAGTGCACTGGGTCATGGATATAGGTCCATTCTTAGAGGTGTTCCTTACTTATATGGCAGGGATAGCAATTAGAGCTGAGTTTAATGAGATGAATAGGAAATGGCTTTTATCCTTGAGGAACTTGTGAAATAAGAACAAAAATATTTACAACATGGCAGATATGTGCTACTGTAAAATTATCTATAAAATACTAAGGGAAGCAGAAGGCAAATAGCAGTAATTTAGATGGTTTGTAAAAAGCTATTTATAAGGATCTAACACTGAGCTTTACTAGTGATTAGAAGTTTTCTGGGTTTATAAGATACTGACATATAAAAGTAGAAAGTTCTAGGCTGGGTTCATTTGATTGAACTGTAGGTAGCAACGGGGATGAGGATGAAAAGTTATGGGGAGTAGTACTGAGATAGCCGCATAAACTTTGAGTTTTACTTTTAGGTAATAAAGAGCTACGGAAGGTCCTGAAGTAGCATAGTGATCTAATCAGATGTGTGTTTTAGAATAATCCCAGGAGTGATGGTATATTGGAAGAATGTGAACTAAGATGTTGGGGATACCCTTAAGAAGTTTCTCCAATTAATCAGTGAGAGATAAAGAACACAGATCAGAAGACTAACAAGGGGAATTAAATGGACAGGTTGAATATGAGAAATATTTCAAAAAGTTATTGCTGTGACTTGACATATGTCAAGTCTGACTGGAGTAATGCTGAGTGAAAACAACTTCAAAACCTCAGTGGCTCATCACAACAAGCTTTGATTTGTTGTTCATCATATATTAATTCTCGGTTAGCTGGAGTTCTAATGCTGAGACTCTGTTCCTGGCTGCAAGTGGACTGCAGGTCTGCTCCATGAATCATTATTCCATTCTGAACTATGGGTGCATTATGAAATAAAAGCTGAAAGAATAACTGCTAAGAAATGTGCAGGACCAAACCATGTGAACATATTTATTGTCTGCTGTGATGTGGAATAACTCCTGTCCACTTGTGCTGCATTCCTGATAACAGTCATAATGCAAGTGCAAAGTCAATGGTGTGGGGAAGGATAGGATGTGTACTCTGACTAAAGTATGACAAGTGGGAAGTAACAAATAGTTGTCAACAAATAATAAAATCTACGGGTGAAAGTGAGCTTGAGGGGTAACTCTGAGGTTATGGAAGAGAAGGCATAATAACTTGACTCTAAAATCATTAAGAATAACCTTGGTGAAGATCTTAGAAGAATCAAAGATAATAATAATAACTTGCTTCTCCTCTCTCTTTATTGTTCCTTCCTTTTGTATGAAGGGGGTGTTTTCAATGAACTAATTGTTAGCATCAGCAATATCCTTTGCAAGATCTTACTCCCATTTTTAAGAGTAGATGATGATGAAGGTCCTGTGACTATCTAATTTCCAGTTCCAGAAAGCTATGATAATGAGGTAAATATGAGATTTTTTTTCTATTTGGTTTTTACCATGACTTAATTTTTCTCAACTTTGCATGACCACATAATAAACAAAACTAAGTGAATAGAATCTATGATTTCAGAAATGTGACCTAACAATTGGAATTCAGAAGGGAGGCAAAACAGAACACCAAACCGCTGGAGACAATTTGTTGTCCTTGATGAAAAGACCTAGAGAACTGCCATAAAATCACTGTTCTCCAGATTTTAACTTCTAATTAATAGGCATGACAGCAATCACAGTCAAGTCAGACTCAGTTTCATTCTTCTGCCTTCTGACTTTTGAGGACTGTCCTCTGGCCATTTTATTTACATTTACTAACTAATAATTCATCTGCAACCAAATTAAAAAGTCTTAAAGAAAACTCCTAGGAGCTTTCTTCATAGTCCTTTTGTTAAAATTTGATAACTTGGTTTGGTATATAATTACTGTCCAAGTGATTGTGATTCTGTTTCTTCCTCACCATTTTCTGCTCTCTCAAGTACTATTGAGTTTTAAGTCTGTGTCACCATTTTCCCATGAGCTGTATTATTCAGGATATATGACAAAACTCTCACAGTATCCAACCATCCATACTCTGAGATAAAATGGAATTACTATGAACTTTGGTCAGTGGTTGAAGATGTGCTTGTCTCTTTCATAAATGTACTCATTATAAAAAAGATATGTTTGAAGAACTTCCATACTAATTTCCAAAGTAAATGTACTAATTTGCTTTCCCTCCAATAGTGCATAAAAGTTCATTTTTCTGTATATTCTCACCAGCATTTGTTGTTTTTTGTTTTCTTGATGACAGCTATTCTGACTGGGGTGAGATGAAATCTCAGTGTTGTTTTGATTTGCATTTCCCTGATGGGTAAAGATGTTGAACATTTTTCATATATTTACTGATGATTTGTACTTCTTTTGAAAAGTGTCTGTTCAGTTCATTTGCCCTTTATTAATTGAGTTATTTACTCTTTTGATTTTTAATTATTTTGAGTTCTTTATACATTCTGAATATTAATTCTCTGCCAGGTGACTAGCTTGCAAAAAATTTCTGCCATATGATTGAGCTATATCACTCCTGGGCATATATCCAAAGGAAAATAAACTCATCATTCAATAGAGATACCTGAACACCTATGCATATTACAGTGGTGTTCACATAGCTAAGTTATGGAATCAACCTAGGTGCCTATTAATGGATGAATGGATAAAGAAAATGTGGCACATGTGTACAATGAAGTATTATTCAACCATTAAGAAGAACAATGTCATGTTGTTTGATGGGAAATTGATAAAACTAGAGATCATCACATTAAGCAAAATATGCCAGACTTGGGCAAGTATTACATGTTTTCTCTCGTATGTGGAATCTAGAAACAACACAACAATAAAATACATGCAAGTAGAAGGGGACTGTTAGGAAACAGGAAGGGAATCGCGGGAGGAAGGATAAGAGAGGGTAAGGTGGGTGAACATGATCTGAGTACGCTGTTTGCCTCCATGAAAGTATTGCAGTGAGACCCATTATTTGGTACAATTGATATACTCTAATAAAATGTTTAAAAAGATATGTTTGTTATACATTAAAAAGAAAAGAAAACACTTCTGCTCATATAGCGCAGTTATCTTTCTTGGTATATACTTAGAAAAAATATGCTTCCACAGGAATATGGGCAAAAAATTACAAAGTTCCTTCCTGATTGAAGCATTCTGAAGCAGCCATTTCTCTAGGAGCTGATTTTTAACTGATTCTTCATTCAGTAAACACAGTCTAGGCACTGTTCTAGATTTGGGAGATACACATTGTAATAAGACACAGTCTTTCTGTCTTCTAGCTTCAAGCCCTGTATAGAGGCTACTGTCAAAACAATTTTAAAACTAATTTGTCAAATTAGTTTTTAAATTTTTTAAAAACGAATTTGTCTCACAGCAGTACAGGCAAACATAAGCGATGCAATATATATGCTAAAAATTGGGCCATTGAGAAAGAATTTGCCCAAGGCTTAGAGAGCAGCCCAACAAAGATTTGGAGCTTCACATGAAGAAGTAGAGTTAAGAGAGAGGCTAGAAATAGACTCTTGAGCCTGGGCTAGAGAGGAAAGGACTAGGGTGAACTCTTGATCCCTGGAATATTATCCCTTTCCTGTTTCTCAGAACTTAAATAGAACCACAATCATGACACCAAGTCCTTCAGAAGCACGTGGTGGTGAAAGACTCTGGCCTATATGAATGACTTGTCTTCTACTTTGAGCACTCCTGGGCCCAGCCCTGGTGAGGGGTAAGAGACCAAGAAAGGCTGATATTCTGTGCAAGCCTCCCCTCAGTGCCACAGAACTCCTCAAAACACATCAGAACAGAGGGACTATTAAACATAAACATTTTGGATACAAAAATCATATTCATAAATATTTTAAACACTTAAACTTTTGGTGGAGGAGTGGCAAATTCTGCCTAAATTGTTTGGTGGTAGAGTCAGACAAACATTAAAACTCCATTCTTGCTATTTATTTGACAGGTCAAATCAAACAATTGACTTAATCCACTTGCGACTTAGTTTCATAATCAGTGGAATAGGTTTATGTTATTTATTCCAGGTCTTGAGGATACGCAGAGATTATGTATAGAAAACAGATTATGCTTCAATCAATCTATGTAGACGATTTCCTAAGCTCAACTCTACCTCCTCTTCCTAATAAACAGGCACTAAGCAAAAGTACCTAGCTTGGTCCTTATCCTGAAAAATCCAAGAAAACATCACCATCACCAGCCACATTCATAGAAGTGCCTGGGGTCTGCAAGTATTCTGTTCTGTGGCAAAGGTTGTGTTAAAAGTGGGACAACTGCTCAAAATCTAATTAGTTGCCTTGTCCCTTTATAACAACTAGTACACAAGGAATCCAAGCAAGGTCAAAACACATGGGTATTTTTAATCTACTAAATCTATTGAACTATTTGTACAAGTAGCAGAGCTACTGACTCTTCTAAACACCTAATCAACTCATTTTACCCTCACATAAACACTGGGTGGTAGTTGATATTATTCCCATTTTTCAGATGAGGAAACAAAGACACAGAGAAGTTAATTAACCTTTCTAAGCTCATACAGCTAGTAAGTGGGAGAGTCAGGCTTCTGGTGTAGGCAGTATGGCTTATGAGTGGGCACACTTAACGACCCAAGATCCTGTCTCTCATATAGTATGAACCTTAGGAGAAGGCAGCAGACAGACAACATCGATGTCACCTGAGGGTTTGTTATAAATTCAGACTCTTAATCCCTACTGAATTACAATGCACATTTTATTTAGGTCCCCAGATGAGCCACATCAAAGTTTGATATCTGCAAGTGGATATGTAGATCACTGCACTAACTGATGTGAATAAATACACATCCAAGGTGAATGGATCAAAGAAGCATACACACCTACCCATGTTACTACTGTGAATTTTATGGGTTATTTAACATTCACCTCCCTTGAAAGCAGCTGGGGTATTCATTTCCTTGATCTACTTCCTCAACTTAACTTTGAGTTATTTTTACTTCTTTAATTTAAGTCTGTAATGTGAATGTTGGGTGTATCTTGAGAGATCTGTTTTCCTGACTTTTTTGGGGGGACTGGGGATTGAACCCAGGGCCTCACTAGCATGCACTCTACCACTTGAGCCATGTTCCCAGTCCTTTTGTTTTTATTCTGCCTTTGAGATACAGTCTCTCTAATTTTTCCCAGACTGGTATTGAACTCATGATTCTCCTGCCTCCACCTATAAGTAGCTGGGATTACAGGCATGCACCAGGCTTATTCTGTTCACTTTTATGCAAGGCTGGGATTACTTCTCCTTATTCCAAGGAAAATACCCCTCATTTTAGTCAATTTATTCAAACCATTTAATGCACGCTTTACATAATTCTAAAATTTGCAAGATGACCATAGTGTACAGAGCTAAAGTTTAAATTTGAGATCACAGGCTTAATTTTCTTGGATGTCAACAAGAAATATAAATTAATTAGCTAGTCTTGTCTTCCCAATTAATTCATTAAAGCAACTCTCGCTTGGTCTGTTGTATATAAATAATTATTTCTTCAGTGATTCAAACCCTGGACTTATTGCAATGTAGTGTACAACACATATCAGACATAGTTTACAATTTACTTCACTCATACATGAGGCTTGCCAATCATTACACAGTTTTTTAATAGTTTTATATTAAGTACTTATATTTATATTAGAATGCAATTTAGAATAATTCTGTAAAGATGCAGTAGGTCAAACTGTTCCCATATAATGGAGAAGGAAGTTTATCTCACCTAAAATCACGGGGTCGGTGTAGGTGAATCAAGTAGAAGTCAGTTTCCACTTGACCCAGAAATAAGCCCACACATTATCAATACCATTTTCATGCTTTCTTTAGGTTTATTTTTCTTGTAAATTCTTGAATTGCATGCTTATTTAACATTTTTTCCCTTACTGCTAGTGAAAGTGAAGATAAATGTAGATTTTAATATTCCCCTTATCATTATCAGCTGGTCACTGAATCAAGGAAGCATGATCCAGATGGACTTTCCTGTCAATGAGAGAGTAGCATTTTGGCCCTGGGGACATGTTTTTGCAGAGTCTTCCTCTGGTATCCCAGCTGTCATGCATTTGTGCGTGAGGATATCACACAGGAGCAGTCTCATCTGTCACTCTGTGCCTCTCAGAGCACAGTTACATTCAGCAACAACTTTCTGGTCCACCCTGGGTAGGCTCAATGCTGCTGGACTCTGCCTGGAACAACTGACAGCCATTCATGCCATTTGTCACAGAACTCTTGTATACTTGAATTAGGAAATCTTCTCTTTGGGAGGGAAGCTGTCAGTCCCAGACTGTTTTCTTTATCTCTGGAGTTGTGGCTGTAAGATCTTGGGAGACTGCGGTGAGTGACTGTGGAATCTGGTGTGGACTCTAGGAAGAGAAAGGGCCATAGCAAAGTGACATCAGAGCTGTGAACATTCATCCCAAACAGAGGAGCACAGCTGGGCCTGGCTTCCCAGCCTCCCCAGAAGGGAAGCTGCACTTGGATCCTGGGATATATGATCCCAGATGACACATGCCCTAAAGTCTGACATGGATTAGGGAAAGGAAAAGGATTTTAGGGAAGTCTTCACTCAACACAAAAGTGCTTCAGGAACATTTGGAAGAAACAGAAAGTTACCGTGGTACCCATTGTCTCCGATGAGCCATACCTCTTTCCTTAGGAACTTGTGTGTTCTCTGCTGTTCCCTCATTCACAGAGCCTCACCACAGAAATAGGGCATTTATGGGCACTAGTCTGTTATCCTTTCTTGCCTGTTACCTCCAAGCTTAGCTATAAACTCATTCTTACTCTTTCTTTTATCACTGAGTTTTTCTGCAAAATCCTTTCTGGCCTGACCCATATGTCTGTCTGTAATAATGCATGAAACACATCAATTCTTTTCTAATTTCCATATTAAGATCTGCCAGGAAAGAGCCTGTCACTATATAAGATGACAGTGGAGAGAGAAGACTCATGAGAAGCTGTTATAGACAGAGGTTTTAATAGAAGGAAGCTTGAGTATAGGAGTAAACTGCCAGTGACACCTTCCTTTATATAGAGAATCTCCCCTGTTGCATAATGGAAAAATCTTACTAAAGGTCATCATCTCCTCTCTTATCAATCAGATTGAACAACAATCTTGAGAATAAAGGGAAAACTCTCCACTAAATTGGTGCACAGAGAGAAGGAAAAATGTGACCACAGTTAATAATCAGGAATGTGTCAGGACAGAAGATAAATGATTTTCTATATCATGATTTTGTATATCAAGAGAAGTAGCTGTAAGGAACATAACATCTATATCCCTGCAGAGGGACCTGGACGAGGTCAAGGACAAGAGATCATTCAAAAGTTAGCTAATGTTGTGTCAGGTTCTCTTCTATCAGATCTGCAGTCAACCGACATCAGGGAATTTATCTACGTGTGACTGAGTGACTAAAGAAACCAAGGGTGTTCTGTGGTTTCAAAGTACCCCCCAACACTTTCTCTCTTTTCCCCTACTATTCTTCCATTCTACCCATTCCACTATATGTGTACAAGAGAACACATTGGTGATACCAAAAATTGAAAATACTGGGCTCAAATTTTAAAGTCATGGATTAAAAACCCAGCTTTCTCTTCATAATGTACTAGATATGTGATCATGGGCAAAATGATGTTTTCTGGGCCTCTGGATCTATACATTTATTAGATGTTTGCAATATTCTGGAGCATGAGCTAGGATCTTGGAAGATATTTTCTTTTTGATCATTGGAACGACTTCTGATGGGATGGTTATGATGATGATTCCCAGTATAAGGATGATAAAACTGAGGTTTAAGTGACAATTAACTATCCTATGACAATTCAATTGATGGCAGAATTGAGAGTTAGACAAAACCTACTTTCTTAGATAACTTACAGTTCTTTATTTAGCAGGAATTATTTCTACTTTCCATGACATTGTAATTATATGCCATATGTTAAAAATCTTGCACACTAGACACTGCATTGTAAATTATAACTGGAGATGATCCATACAAAAAAGCTGAAGAAATTATCTGAGCTGGTTGAAGTAAATATCATCTATAAGATTTCTGTAAGAATGCTTTTTCATTTTTAGCTTCCATATTAAAATTGATTTTATTTATTTATTTTTTGATACAGGGTCTCTCTATGCAGCCCAAGCTGGTCTTGAACTCATGATCTTCATGCCTCAGTCTCCTGAGTTCTTGGGATTACAGTCTTGTGTCAAACATGCCCAGCTAAAATTCATTTTCTAAAAGTTAAGAGAAGAAAAATTGAGCAGAAGGCATAGAAAGTTCTGATATACCCTTTTGCACCCACCCACAGAATAAAGTTGAGTTTGTATTCTCACAGATCAAACAGAATACAGAAGAGCTGACTTTTCCCTAGCATCCTTTCCTCTAAAGCATCTGACAGTAACTGAGGTGTCCATGTGTTGTTATACTGTGTTCACTTTGCACAAAGTAAAGAGGAAAATGTCCCCTTTGCAATGGGGAAGGCTGTATACTCCTCTCTTCCCTTCGTCAGCACTTACAGGCATGTTGCAGGCATTCCAAGCTCCTTGGCAACCTGGCTCAAGTCAAGGTCACTCTGTCAGCCTCACCATTTGTCTTTAGGCTTGACTCACTGCATGACTTGCACAGTCTTGTGCTTGTCTGTTCAGAGAAAGTATGGTGGCATGTTTCCCTTTAACAGTTAGTGAGACCCCATTTTCTGTGACAACATGTGGATGCATTGTGAAGCACCTTATATCCTAGTGTAATTCATCACATGAATAAAATCATTCATCTTGTGGCAGACTATATCCATAAAAAGATGAAAACAAAGGTCTGTATTCTCTCTGAGATCATTACTATATAGGAAGGCTCATGACCTGCTCTAGAGTGGAGACACCTGACAAAAGCGGAACACAGGAATGCAATATAAATTGTCAGAGACATGACCTGTTTTAGCTAGGTAACTGGTGCAGAAGATACTGTTTTTTTGCTTGAACTCAATGGCAGCTAGATTTTCTTGGATTGCCTTAAGTTTCATTTCTATGTCTGCCATCATGACTGGGCATGCATCCAAGGAAAGGATGAGATTGTGGATTTGAGATGGTTTTTCTTTTTCTAATGTAAATATGTACAATTGTCGATTTTCTTCTGAGCACTATTTTAGGTAGTTTCTGTTGTTAAAAGGAGTGTTGCATAAATGTCATGAATTGCTTGATAGTGCTGAGCAAGTCTGCTGTGTCTTTGTTGATTCTCTAACTACTATTCTATTATTTATAAGAACGAAGGGTTATAGTGTCCTGTGTAACTGGGTTGTTTTTCTATTTTCCCTTTAGCTCTACCTATTTTATCTTTAGTATTTCAGAGCTTCATTTTTACAATTGTATAGTATCCATCTTTATTTCTGTAATATTTCTTTTTCTGAAGTTTAATTTGTTGAACATTAATACAGCTTTTCTAATCTTTTATTAGTTTTTCATAGCTATTTTTTCCATTTTTAAATTTTAATCTATGTTTCATGTAGACTATATTGTTTTATAAAAATCCATGCTGACACTGTCTTTCTTTAAATTTGTTCTTTGAAACCATTTATTTTTACTTTAATTATTAATAGGATTATATTTATGTCTGCTATTTCATTACCTATTTTCTGTTTTGCCCTCTAATTTTATTTATTTTTATTTTTATTTTTTCATTTTTCTTTTATTATTCATATGTGCATACAAGGCTTGGTTCATTTCTCCCCCCTGCCCCCTCCCCCTCCCTTACCACCCACTCCACCCCCTCCTGCTCCTCCCCTTCAATACCCAGCAGAAACTATTTTGCCCTTATCTCTAATTTTGTTGTAGAGAGAGTATAAGCAATAATAGGAAGGAACAAGGGTTGCCCTCTAATTTTAAACCTTAACATTATATTAAAATTTGTCCATTTGCTTTTTACATTTTATTTTTCTTAAAAGTATATTTGTGGCATGGATTTTTACATGAGTATTCAGTATAGTCCTTAAAATAACAAAATTACAAAGCAAAAAATCAATGTTGCTTTAACCTGCAAATAATTTGGTAATTTTATTTTATAAAACTAATATGTTGCTTTCATTTTTCAAATACTGGCATAGAAATCAATAAAATCTACAAAAATTTTTTGTCTTTACAAAGATTTTATTCTGTCATATTAAAACTATCAGCCTTTCTATATTGATTAGTTTGTAAACTTGCCATTCACTTAATTGATATGGAAATAGTGTTGAAGGTGTGCTTTTTCTCCAACTCAAAATGTAAAGCACCTACTTCATAACATGTAAATAATTGTCAAGATTTTAATATGTGATGGTAATAAATGCCTTTAATTTTCACTTTTTTATTATTAGTATATTTTAACTGACACATGGTAATTGCACATATTTATGGGAATAGATGGCATTTCAGTACATATGTTCAATGTGCAATGATCAGATCAGGATAACTCCAAGTCCATCACCTCCAACACATATCATTTCTTTGTGTTGAAAATATTCAAAACCTTGTCTATTAGCTATATTGAAATATTTACTTGCTTTCAACTTATCCTACTGTGCTATAGAATATTAGAAGTAATTCCTCCCATCCAACTGTGTTCCTTTACCCATTAACCATCCTCTTTTCCCCACTCCCTTGCCAGGCTCTGGTAATCATCATTCTATTCTCTACTCCTTTGATCAACATTAGCTACTTATCTTTTAGCTCTTTATCTATATTTATTTATCTATAATCCATCTAATTGATTTGTAGCTATTTCTTTTTATATTACGTTTTTAGTGCTTCCTCTAAGGATTGTATTATGCTTACCATTTAACCCTTATATGAAGCATATTTTACTGCTTCAAGAAAAATCCATAAATCTTATAATTTCAAGGGTTACTTTCCTTCCCCTCTTTATGATGTCTTGTATCTTGACACTTTGAAAACCACAGCATGCAATGTTGATTTCAATAGTCATATTTATTTTACATAAACCAAAAAGAGAAAATGTTTGTGAATAAGGCTACAGTGAACTATGGGAATGCAAGTATCTATTTGAAACCCTGATTTCAATGAAGTTGGATTGCTGAATCATACAACAGTTCTATTTTTAATGTTTTGAGCAACTTACATAATGTTTCTGAAATATGTACCATTTTACATACCCAGTAACAGTGTACAGGGCTCCAATTTCACCATAGCCTTGGCATGCTTGAAGTGCTATGTCACTGTTTTTCTGATTTGCATTCCCCTGACACATCTGTTGGCTATTTGTATATCTTCTTTGGAGAGATGTCTATCTAAGTTCTTTTGTCACTTTAATCAGGTTGAGTTTTTGCTACTATGGTATAGAGCTTATTCATACATTTTGGATATTAACTCCTTATCATATATGGCAGTTTACAAATATTTTCCCCCATTGCATAAGTTGCTTCATTGCTGCACAGAATCTTTTTAGTATGATGCAATTGCACTTGTATATTTTTGCTTTTGCTGCTTGAACTTTTAGAGTCATATCCAAGACATCCTTTTTAAGATCAAATATAATTAACCTTTTTTGGTATGTTCTTCCAGTAGTTTTACAGTTTCAGGTCTTATGTTTAAGATATTACCCACTGTGAGTTAGTATTTGTGTATGGCATAATATAGGGGTTTGATATTTCATTGTGCTGCATGTGGTATTCTAAATAGCTAAGACATAGAAGAAACCTAAAGTCTATTGACAGATTAATGAATAAAATATGTATGTTGATACAATTGGATATTATTCAACCTTGAAACAGAAGGGCATATCCCTATTTGAGGCAACATGGTTGAACATGGAGGACATTATATTAAGTGAAATAAGTCACTCACAGAAGGTCAAACACTGGGTAATTCCACTTATATGAGCACCTAAAAATAGTGAAATTCATAGAAGCAGAGAATAGGATGATGGTTTTCAGGGACTAGGATGGGGAGGGATACATGGTGAGTTATTGCTCAATGGGTATGAATTTTTATATTCTAGAGATAGTCTGTACAACACAGTACCTATAGTTAACAAGATGGAATTATTGTAAACTGAAGCACATTTAAAGGGATACATTTCATGTCAGGTATTCTGACAACAACAGCAACAGCAGAAATGAGGAAGCACAGGAAACTTTTAGAGGTGAAGAGCACATCTATTACCTTGACTATGATGATGTTTTTGAGGATGTATGCCTATGTCCAAACTCTTCTAATTGTGTATTCTAATCGTGTATAGTTTTGTATATCAATTTTATCTCAATAAAGCGTTCAAAAAGAAAATTAGTTTCTTGTATTTCACCATGTACTTACTATTTCTCTCACTCTTTCTTCATTCCTAATGTTCCAAATTTATCTCTAGTGTCATTTCCCTTCAGCCTGAAGAACTTTCTTCAGAATTTCTTTTAGAGCAAGTCTACATGAATTCTCTCCATTTCCTTTATGTGAGAATGGCCCTATTTTTCTATAATTTCTATGGTATATTTTCACTGACTATTGAATTCATGATTGACAGAGATTTTTACACCCTGTATGTAAGCTTTGTAAAAATGTAATGGATGGCAGATCATGTCTTACAGACCATCATAAGTACTTTGATTTTACTGTGAGAGAAAAGTGATGCTATTGTAAGGATTTGAGCCAGGACTCACACTGCACATGTTTTAAAGACCTCACTGGCTTCTGCGTTAAAAATGCACTTGAAGAATGCAGGAGAACAAGCAGGGAGAGCTTTTAGAAGACCATCACAGCTCCACCAGGGAGACAGCAGTGGTAGATCATGGATCAATATTTAAGGCAGGGCCAACTGGATTTCTTAATGGGTTACACATGAGCAGTGCAAGAACAAAAAATAAGAGTCAAAGATAACTCTGAGATTATTTCCAGAGATACTGAAAGAATGGAGTGGCTGTCATTTGAAAAACAAAAAGTAGTACGAGGAGCATTTTGGAGGTGACAAGGAGAAAGATCAGGAGTTCAGTGCTGTCCCCACTAAGTTGTAACACTGACACTCTAGAATGCAGTTCATCCACACTGGAGGAGACCATCCACAGGAGTCTCTCTGTCTTAAAACTGGTCTGACATGACCCAGGAGTAAAAGAACATGCTAAATTCCTGGTTTTTTTTTTTAAGTAGTCAAATATTCCCCACATGTATGCTCCTCCACCCTGTTCACTTTCATCACTCAAGAGACCTTACTGAAAACAGGTCAGGCTGAGCCCTTGAGTCACAGACACTATATGTTTCAGGAGGTTTGTGCTCAGCTTTTCCTGCAGCCCCAGGCACTGTGCCACTGACAGCACAGAAGTACACAGCTGTGTCGCTCCAATGGGCTGAGGCTTTCTTCAGGTGGAAGGAGTTTTCACTCTTCCGAAACTCAGCCTCGAAGCCTTTGATGCCTTTAACCAATGGGTCCCTTACCAAGTATTTGAGGAGAAGCTGGAGGCCCTGGTTGGGGTATAGTACATACCAGTAGGGATAAAGTGTTGCACGGTAGGAATAGTTGCATCTCAGCTCCAGGGGGGCTCCTTCAGAGACAGCAACATGGCTGTCAATCTGGGTGACCGACTGGGCTCCGCTTCCTTCTGCAACATTAAGGCTGTGTCAGTGGGACCAGGACAAACCTACTGTAATGAGATGGTGTCTCTATTCAACTTCTGATTGGAAAAACACTCCTTCTGTGGAGGGAGAAGCAGGGAATACAACATACTTACTCAGTGTGACGAGCACTCCAAGCAGTAGAATGGTCACAGAGAGCATGGCTAGGTGGTGAGGAGGCTGAGAGCCCTTTCTGTAAAATGTCCCCAGGAAGAAGGAGTGGGTCACAAGATGTTGAGTCCTTGTAATGGGGAAAATATGAATTCAAGAGTTCCCTGTTTTGGCAGGGTCTAGAGAGTTTTACTATGAGATAACTGCTTGACTGCTCTGGTGTCAGTCCTACTCAGAACACAGAGCTCAGTGTGCTGTGCAGATCATAGGAGTGACACAGACATTGCTAGTCTGTGCAATGTCACCCTCTGGAGGCCAATAATAGAAACAAATTGAGCCAAGGTTTTTCTGCTCCAATTCTTTTCTTGGTAGTATTAACAACTGCTGGGTGAGAAGAGTTTTCAGTGATTTACTCATAAGGAGGCTATTTTAATCTTATGGACTAAATGCCATTATTTAATCGCATGAGGTAAATTATATTTTCATCCTCATTTTATAAATGAGGAAACTGAAGAACGGAAAAAAAGATGCAATTTGTCCAAGATCACACTAAGTGACAGAACTAGAGTTTGTCTCATTAATATGAGTCAAGAATCCATATTATTAACTGCTGACAGCTATTTCACGTTTCCCAATGTGACCCTTTAGATCAGATATTGTCCTTACTTAATGGATGGAAACCAAGGCTTCATAAAGTTAAATAATTTGTCCAAGTACACATGAGGACTTAACTCTTTTCCACGCTTAACTCAGTCTGTCATCTGTTATACTATCTTGATGTAGTGCTACTCTGTTAAGAGTGGATACAATTTCACAAAGACAAATGTTCAGAGGAAAACTCTGAATAGAATAGGGACTAGAGAAAATTCCCAAGGGACCCAAATTCTTTAGGAATAAGTAGTGGAAGAAGTACCAAAGAAACCTCAAAGGGTAGTCCAGAGAGTGAAGTAGCAAATCAGAAGTGGCTAGTGTTCTTAGAAGGGATAAGGAGGTGTCACACAGAATGAGTGGCCGGTGGAGCAAATAATAAGGAAATGTGTAACAAGAAGACAACTCTTCAGTGTCTGTTGATTTTTAAAAGCACACAGATCATTCAAGTCTTTTTAGAAGATAAATTGCAGTGCCAGTGAGGCAAAGGATGAGACAGGAAAGATAATTTTGAATATGGAAATATCTTTCTAGAGAACTCTCAATCGTCTGAAGAAGAGGAAAGAGACATGGTGTTAATTGAATGAGAGTTTTGAAAGAGTAACGGCAGGTTTTTATTTATTTATTTATTTATTTATTTATTTGGCAGGTTTTTAAAAAGTAAGATATATTAACATGTTTTTGGAAAGAATTTGTCAACCATGGTTCCAAATTCTGAGGAAACAGACAGCATTATAATATGGATCACAGATGAAAGTACCAAACTTTGGAAGGAGAAGGAAGAATTATTTCTAATTTCATTGGAAAAAAGAGGAAAAGACTCATTTAATTTTAAGTAATTCTTTGGAGTGTGAAGGCAGAATTTTGAAACACCTACTACTTTCTAATGGAATTTTTTTAAAAAAATAGAATTAGTGTCTTCAAAGAGAGTGAAAGGAGATGTTCTGTTTTAGGAATTCTGAGGTGTGTGGGAAGTTTTGAAATAGCCCCTGTAGGAAATGGCAGGGGGAGATGATCACAAATAAAATGATTACTTTCCTGACACCACTGTGGACCTTGTTATTGCTGATGTCAACTTGTTTCAATGTCACCAGCCTGCACACCTGTATGACTGACTATCTTGAACACTGCTTATCAGACAAGGTATACATTATAAAGAAGATGTTGATCCAAGACTGGGAATTAATAAGATTGTCATTGGAACTAGGACTGGTTCAAATGCAGGGAGGTTACAAGAAAGCACAAACGTTAACTGGAGTGTTGAGCTTGTGACATAGGACACCATGTTCATGACACCAATGCTGACCGAGTTTGTGACATCATCATAGAAAAAAATTTAAGGATGAGTCTAGTTAGATGTGAAGTTTAATTTAGTAAAGCAGAAGAGCAGGAAAGCAAAGCATATCCCAATAGGCCAGAGATGTGGGCACTCAAGAAGTATGCCATGTCTTTGTGTAAGGCATATTTATAAGGCTCAGTCAGTGTAGGGGTCTCTGATCCTAATCTCTGTGCATGCTCATTTATTTTGACCATCGGGCATGTTAGTCATTTGCTCTGACACTGACCTCTCATTGCAGTGACCTCTAAGTCTTTTAAAGTGAAAAGTTTGGGGGTTCCAGAGACTAAGTCTTTTAATTGACATAGGTGATATATGTTTGAAAATCTGCAGGCCCTTTCTTTTAGAAGGTATTTAGGTAGGATAAGGTAGCTCATCATTAAGAGGTACTTACCTTCCTTAAGCAAGGTATCCTATTAGTCTAAAGATGAGTTTTACCAGATGTTTTTCTTGAGATATTTACTCAAGAAATTTACCCTAATTTAGGGCAAATCATTAATCCAAGGTTAAAAGCATGTTTTTCTGTTATAGACTAATGTGCAGTGAAAGAGTTCAAGTTACCTATTAATGCAGTGTTTATTCTTAGCTCTTTGATCTTGGTTCCCATGCCTTAATGTCTCTACTTTAGTCTGCCTCAAGATCACTGCTATGGGGGAGAATGTAAGGAAAGGGTGGGTGGGTGGGAAAAATATGATAGAAATATTATGACTCATGTATTAAAAATGAGACCTGATGAAACTATTGTAAGAATGGGGAAAGGGGAATAAAGGAGAATGACAGAGTAGGGGAAATTAACTAAGATATATTGTAAGCACTTTTGTAAATGTCACAACATACCCCCAGTACAACAATAATATGATAATATAAATTAAAGAAAGAAGATATAGAAAAAAAGATAAAAACAAAAGATCACTGCTATGACATAGAATTGAGATAAGAATAATGATGGAAAGGTTAATGATGAAAGATTGAAAGTAATGGGCCATTGAATTGTGCTGTAGGTAAGATAAAGAAGACTCAGAAAGCAGATGTCAATAAAGGCATCAGAAGAGGGTGACTGACCATAAAGAACCAAATATAACAACTACAGCAAGAGGAGCTGAGTGTGAGAATCTATGGCTGCAAGGTTGTAGTTGGAATGTAAATGGAACAGCATCTGACTAGAGGGTTGTCATTAGACCTTCATAGAGTATGGTCATGGGATTTAATGGCTAAAGGGAATTCTAATAATTGTTATTAATGTTGATGAGTTAAGGCTGCTTTCTGAATGTTCCATGTGGACATTTAAGTCATGGTATTTAGATTGAAGGGGAACTATCTGAGCTGTATCAAACCTTTCAATATGTGAAACCTTTCAATATGTCTACAGAGATGAGAGTTAAAAAAAAGTGTAGGAGAAAGTAAAGAAAAGGGAAAGCTCAAAGGCTCAGTGACAATGTCAGGATTATATTGGAAGAGCAAGCGTATAGTAGCCCTCTAAACTGAGGCATTTCAGCTGGTGGAGAATAAAGAGTTCAAAAGAAAGAAAACTACACTTAGTAGAGAACTGCTGAAAATTTTCACAGGGGTGTGTGTGTGTTTATGTATGTATATATGTGTGTGTGTGTGTGCATGTGTGTGTATGTGGTGCTGGGTATGGAACCCAGGTACAGCACATGCTAGGCAAGTGCACTACACCGAGATACACCCAAACCTAAAGTGTTTGCTTTTTAATAGACTAGAGAAAATATTTTCCTGGGAAGAAAAGGCAGGTTAGTTTAGGAAACAAAAACCAGAACCAAATCCTATGGTGAATGATTCTTCTCTGGAAGGAGTCAATCATGTAGGATGGACTGTGCTTCCCAGAGGTCCTTGTATAAAGAAACGTGGCTGTGATAAAGTTACTGGTGCTCAGGTGTCCCCACAGGTGCTGTAAATAGGGTAAGTTCTGGGCTATCCAGAGGGACACAGTATATGAGAAAGCCTGCAAGTGTTTCTATTTGCCAATAAAAGTGTTAGAGGAAAAGAGCTGAACCTCACATTGACACATACCTGGCAGAGGACACACCTGGAACCTAATTATCACTGTACTCTTTGCCTAGGAAGTATTGCCTGAGTCTCTGCAATGCAGGCTGTAATGTGTTCCAAGGCCTTGTGATATTAACTGCAGCTGACTGAGTCCTCTTCCTTGCTTCCCTATCTTTTGATAATTTAAGTATTGATTCTTCTACATTTTTACTGAACATTAGTTTTCTTTTCTTGTCTTTCTTTCTTACCTTAAGTGATATCCAAAAGCAGTTGTTCCAAAGCTGTTTTATAATTGCATCAATACACACATTTCTCTCTCTCCTCTATTCCACCAGCTTGTCAAATCCAAAGATGGATGAGGGTGGAATGTATAGCTCAACTGGTAGACCACTTGTCCAGAAAGAAAAAGGCCCTACTTCAAACCCCAGTACCACAAAACCAAACCAAAACAAAATAAACCTTGTATTAGAGGTGACAAAATCAGAGATATCAATTGGACTGGAAGCAATAGTAGTTTCTATTCCAATTATGCTTGACCATAGTCTAATCCATGAACACCAGAGGGCAGCAAGGAGGCCAGAGTAATGGTCACAAAATATTTAACTGGACACCAGGTGGCAGTAGTACAGCTATGAACTGCTTCCTATCTCCATACATGGAGTATGCTAAAGCCTGATTCTCAAGGAAGGATTTAGACAAAGTTTTCACAAACAGGAGCATTTGAGTAAAGATGTAGAGGAAGTGCAGCGGTGTGCCATACAGATGCTTGAGGAAGAGCAAACACACAGACAGGGCAAAGGTCCTGAAATGAAAACAGGCCTGCGTGTTTTAGGAATAGTCTTTTCCTCTCTATATCCCCTTATATTTCACAGCACATGGTGGCAGAAGCAACAAGGAAGTTGACAAGGATTCACATTCTGGACTGCTGACATTAACAAAATGATTCATGACATAAGCAGGGTCTTGCTGACCCACAACCCACAAAAATGACAGCCCCAGCCTGACCATCCAAAGTCCAAACTTCTCAGCCTGACATGTGGGAGTAATTGATGACACATAACCAAGGTTTCCAGGACTGACCATCCCCATATCTGCAGACCCCAATAAAAGTTTGAGGTCTTGGAAACTCCAGCACAGCTTTTTCAGCCTTCCTGCCTTCTTGTCTGTGAAGATCCCAAAATCTTTGCATGTCAACCTTGTAGTTACAGTTTACTATACAAAGGTAAATTGATGTGTAATTAGTTGGTCTTCCCAGACACAGGAGAGAGGAGAAGTAAACCCCTACTGTTGTGTAAATTTTGTAGGCTAATAGTCCAGAATGAGAAAATAAAAAGGCAGGCCTTTGTATCCATAAGGAGTCAGGTAGGCTTTGGTAATTATGAGTCAGCATCTCCTCAAGTCTTATGGATTGGCTTTCCAAAATATTTCACCAGGAAGATCCTGATCTCATCAAATAATTTAAACACAGACACAGAAGAGACTTAAGCAGAAGCAGCTTTATTAATGAAAGTAAAATAACAGCAAGGCAAAAGTACAATCTCATAACTATTCCTAGAAGCAAGGAATATAATAGATATGAAATTTCTTTTTCACTTGGGGAAGACTATTAGCAAGTCGTGGTAGCAGTGAGGAATCATTGCAATCATTGCATTGTATTAGCAGGAAGCATGATTGTCTACTGTCTTATTTAAAGGTTAAGTATTAAGGAGGGCATATAGTTGCCAAGTTGTTGGGGGGAGAGGGGACTGTGGTAACTTTGCATTTTCTTATCATAACTACCTGGAACTATTTCCAGCATTTCCTTCCTTCTATTGTTCTATGTTAGATTGGCCATGAGAGAAATGGCAACAGTTGGAAGGTTGATGTGATGCAGCAGCTATGTTGTTGTAGTTTCTCTGCAAGGTCAGGACTCCAGCTCTCACATGTTAAAGATGATCTGCCCACACATTGGTTTTTGCAGTGTTGGTCATTAAAACCAAGGCTTCATGCAAGTAACCAAGCAATCTACCAATGAGCTACATGCCCAGCCCAAGATTCTGTCTTACTGTTGACTCACAATTCCTCCACCTCTTTGTACCTATTCCTACAGCTTTGTTTTGCTGCAGATTTTCATATAGCATACTTTACCTCTCCTGAAGTTCATCCACCAAATGAGATTGCAAGACCTGAGGATAGACAAGTTTTAATTTTTCTTTTTAGGTTCCAATTGTCCTCATGGGTTCCGTTATATCCTTAAGCGTTATAATCCATCCAAGTGCTTGTCCTCATCCAATTTTCCTTCCCAGGCATTATTAGGCCTTCAGCAAATTCAGGCAAGGAAAACAGATTTCCATAGACTCTCCCACCAGCTCCAGAAATTTCATGAGGTCTAATCCTTGAAACTGATCTTTCATTCTACATCACTAACAATGGTTCTATTTCCCAGATTGCACCTAACTAACACAAAGTCTAATGTATATGGAAATTATTTTCATTGGTATTTGGAATAACTATACCCAGATAAGTGCTGTGAACATCTCCAGGAGAAACTGACAGTAAATTATTTGTGTACAGATTTCTCAACTTTGCACAGATTTTACACATGTCCTTTATGATCTATTTTTTTACCCAAAAAATTCAAGACAAAATTCATTAGAAGAAAGTTGATCCTGAGAGGGGAGATTCCAAGATGGCAGCTAGAGGGAGGAAGCAGAAAGCAAGCCTCCTATAGGGAAATCTTGGAGAGATGCTGGAGACACACTTTGCAGGAATAAACACTGAGAAGAGGCATAACTTTGACCCCTCCACACCTCCAGCTGGCACAGAGAATCTCCACTTCACATTAAACAGAGAAACCAGGAGGGCTCCCGGGCCACCAGTCACCTGCGCCCAGGTGGCTTGGGAAGACGTGGGCCAGGTGAGCATCACAGTACCATGGTACTCCCACAGACAAGCCTGGGCCAGAGCAGCCTAGCCCCCTGGACAGACTGACCTCCACCTGGGGAAAAAAGAGAAACTGGGTAATAAGCAATAAGAACAATAAAACACGTGGGAAAGAGGGTGGGGTGCCCTGAGTGTTGAAGATTGGGGGAAGGGAATCCTTCCTGGGACTGTAAATAAACAAGCCGGGTGGGCCGGAGAGGCTCTGGTGGGAGCGGGGGCGCGTGCCCAGCAACCAGGAGTGGGAAAGCTTGTGAGAGTGGCAGAGGGAGGAAAACTCCACAGGAGAGGAGGGAAGACCCACTACCCACGTGAACTGTAAACAAACATGGTGGCTGGCAGAAGCAGCAGCACCGCCCAGTAATCAGGAGCAGGAAAGCTTGTGAAAGTGGTAGTGGGAGGAAAACTCCACAGGAGAGGGGGGAAGACCCACCTCCACATGAACTGTAAATAAACACTCAGGCCTGACAACGCGGGTGCAGTGTCACCTTTCCCAGTGTGCTTGGAAAGGGGAAAGCTTGTAGCAGAGGCTCCTGCACAGGAGAACTCTGAGCAAACAAAGCCTGCAGGGCCAGGTGAGTGCTAAGCTCACCCCTGAGATCTGCATAAATAATGCCTCCAGCAACAGCAGGCTGACAGTAGCAGGCAGGCAAGTCATAGCTGCAGATACCATTCTCAGAACTGTCTCCAGATTCTTTTTTTTCTTTTTCTCCCTAAACTTGATGAGAGAACAACCGAATTACACCTGCATGCTGAAAACCTTACTGAAACTGTATTGCATTTGAACTTGGGACACTTGGTGGGTTTTTTTTTTTTTTGTGTGTGTGTGTGTGTGTAGTTTTGTTCTACTTTATGTGTCCCCTTTGATGAGACAACTACAGAACAACATCTGAGGCACCTTCTCCAGGACTGGAGACTGAGATGGACACCCAAATTATTAAGACTGAAACTTCATTGCATTTGAACTTGGAGGATTTTTTATTTTTTTTGTTTTTTAAAAATTTTCTATTTTTCATCTTATTTTAATTCATTTTTATATACAGGTATTTCTTTCATTTACTTATTTTTTATTTTTATTCTTATCTTTATTTTTTTTTATTTTTTATTTTCAATCCACTCTCTACCTCTCTAATGTCTGTTCAGCTTACTGTCAATTAGTACACTAACGCTCCCTGTCTATACCTTTGAAACTTTCTTGTCTGATAACTTCTTCTGTTTCCTCCTTCTTGTCTGTCTATTTGTTTTCCCCCTTTCTTTAACTTCTTGCTTTCCATCTCCTCTCACCCTTCCATTCTAAATGTTACCATTGTTATTATTACAAGCTAGAAAATACTTAATTGTACACAGTACAGGGACAGTAACAACACCAAAGACAATGACAGGAAGACAGAAAAAACAGGGAAACCAGTTTCCCAACAGCAAAAAATTAGTACAGGAACCAGAGGGGAATGAAGAAAACAGATACTCAGATCCAGACTCAGATCCAACAAAATGAAGATAAACTATGCCAAAGGACCCAATGAAGCCCACAAGAATAATTTAAAAGAAGACATACTACAGGTACTCAATGAAAATTTTATAGAGAGGATACTGGATAGGGTCAACCAAAATGTACAGGAGACACTCAAGAAATTCCAAGACAACAAAAATAGAGAATTTGAAAAAGCAAAAGAAGAAATAAAGGAAACCATAGAAGCACTGTATAAACACCAAAGTGAAACAGAGAACATGATGAATAAAGGGATAAATGAACTCAGGACAAAAACAGACAACATTAAAGCAGAAACCACCAAGGATATGGAAAACCTCTGGAAAAAAAAAAAAAACAAAAACAGAACTACAAAACAAAACAGAAGGCCAATCCAGCAGAATAGAACAAACAGAAGACAGAATCTCAGAACTTGAAGATGAAATGGTAATTAAAGGAAAAACTGAAGAACTATTAATTAAACAACTCAAGAACTGTGAAAAGAAAATGCAAGAAATCACTGACTCTATCAAAAGACCAAACTTGAGAATTATGGGCATTGAAGAAGGAGAAGAGGTGCAAGTGAAGGGAATGCGTAATCTATTCAACAAAATAATAATGGAAAATTTCCCAAATCTAGAGAAAGATATTCCCATACGGATGCAGGAGGCCTCCAGGACACCAAACAGACCAGATCAAAATAGAACTACCCCATGACATATCATCATTAAAACAACAAGTTCAGAAACTAAGGAAAGAATATTGAAGGCTGTAAGAGAGAAAAAACAAGTAACATACAAAGGTAAACCCATCAAAATCACAGCAGACTTCTCAACAGAAACATTAAAAGCAAGAATAGCATGGGGTGAGATCTTCCAGGCAGTAAATGAAAATAACTTCAACCCCAGGATACTCTACCCAGCAAAACTATCATTCAAAATAGATGGAGCAATAAAAGTCTTCCACGATAAGCAGAAACTAAAACAATATGTGACCACAAAGCCACCACTACAAAAGATTCTGCAAGGGATTCTGCACACAGAACGTGAAACCCAACTTAACCATGAAAAGACAGGCAGCACCAAACCACAGGAAAAGAAAAAGCACTACAGTAGAGAGTAACCTCAACTTAGGTCACACAATCAAACCTTCAAACAACGAAGACAACTAAATGACAAGAATCACCACATACCTATCAGTACTAACGTTTAATGTTAACAGACTTAATTCACCCATCAAAAGGCACCGCTTGATGAAATGGATTAAAAAGGAAGATCCAACAATTTGTTGCTTACAGGAGACCCATCTCACTGACAGAAATAAGCATAGGCTTAGGATGAAAGGCTGGAAGAAGATTTACCAAGCCAGTGGCCTCCAAAAACAGGCAGAGTAGCAATACTTATCTCTGACAAAGTAGACTTCAAACCTACATTGATCAAACGAGATAAAGAAGGACATTCCATACTAATAAAAGGGGAAATAGACCAAAAGGAAATAATAATTATCAACCTGTATGCACCCAATGTCAACGCACCCAATTTCATCAAACATAACCTGAAAGACCTAAAAGCATATATAAATGCCAACTTAGTGGTTGTGGAAGACTTTAACACCCCATTATCATCAATAAATAGGTCACCCAAACAAAAAATCAATAAAGAAATTCAAGACCTAAAATATGCAATAGATCAAATGGACCTAGTTGATGTCTACAGAACATTTCATCCAACCTCTACACAATATACATTCTTCTCAGCAGCCCATGGAACCTTCTCCAAAATAGATCCTAGGGCACAAAGCAAGCCTCAGCAAATATAAGAAAATAGAAATTATACCGTGCATACTATCTGATCACAATGCACTAAAAGTTGAACTCAACAACAAAAGTAAAGACAAAAAACATGCAAACAGCTGGAAACTAAATAACTCATTACTTAATGAACAATGGATCATCGATGAAATAAAAGAGGAAATTAAAAAGTTCATGGAAGTCAATGAAAATGAAAATACAACCTACTGGAACCTATGGGACACAGCTAAGGCAGTCCTGAGAGGAAAGTTTATAGCCATGAGTGCATATATTAAAAAGACTGAAAGATCCCAAATCAATGACCTAATGATACATCTCAAACTCCTAGAAAAACAAGAACAAGCAAATCCCAAAACGAATAGAAGGAGAGAAATAATAAAAATAAGAGCTGAAATCAATGAAATAGAAACCAAAAAAAACCATAGAAAGAATTAATGAAACAAAAAGTTGGTTCTTTGAAAAAATAAACAAGATCGATAGACCCCTGGAAAACCTGACTAAAATGAGGAGAGAAAAATCCCAAATTAGTAGAATCAGGAATGCAAAAGGGGAGATAACAACAAACACCATGGAAGTCCAGGAAATCATCAGAGACTACTTTGAGAACCTATATTCAAATAAATTTGAAAATCTTAAAGAAATGGACAGATTTCTAGATACATATGACCATCCACAACTGAACCAAGAGGAAATTAATCACCTGAATAGATCTATAACACAAAATGAAATTGAAGCAGCAATCAAGAGTCTCCCCAAAAAGAAAAGTCCAGGACCTGATGGATTCTCTGCTGAATTCTATCAGACCTTTAAAGAAGAACTGACACCAACCCTCCTTAAACTGTTCCATGAAATAGATAGGGAAGGAAAACTGCCAAACACATTTTATGAAGCCAGTACTACACTTATCCCAAAACCAGGCAAACACACCTCCAAAAAGGAGAACTTAGGCCAATCTCCTTAATGAACATTGACGCAAAAATCCTCAACAAAATAAAGCAACCTGAATTCAACAACACATCAAAAAGATTATTCACCATGACCAAGTAGGCTTCATCCCAGGGATGCAGGGGTGGTTCAACATACGAAAATCAATAAACGTAATAAACCACATTAACAGAAGCAAAGACAAAAACCACTTGATCATCTCAATAGATGCAGAAAAAGCCTTTGATAAGATCCAACACCATTTCCTGATAAAAGCTCTAAGAAAACTAGGAATAGAAGGAAAGTTCCTCAACATTGTAAAAGTTATATATGACAAACCTACAGCCAGCCTTATACTTAACGGAGAAAAACTGAAACCATTCCCTCTAAAATCAGGAACCAGACAAGGATGCTCACTATCTCCACTCCTATTCAATGTAGTACTGGAAATCCTAGCCAGAGCAATTAGGCCAGAAGAAGGAATAAAAGGAATACAAATAGGTAAAGAAACTGTCAAAATATCCCTATTTACAGATGACATGATCCTATACCTTAAAGACCCAAAAAACTCTACTCAGAAGCTTCTAGGCATCATCAATAGCTACAGCAAGGTAGCAGGATATAAAATCAACATAGAAAAATCATTAGCATTTCTATACACTAACAATGAGCAAACTGAAAAAGAATGTATGAAAACAATTCCATTTACAATAGCCTCAAAAAAAAAAAATCAAATACCTAGGTGTAAACCTAACAGAAGATGTGAATGAATTCTACAAGGAAAACTATACACTTCTGAAGGAAGAGATTGAGGAAGACTGTAGAAAGTGGAGAGATCTCCCATGCTCATGGATTGGTAGAATCAACATAGTAAAAATGTTTATACTCCCAAAAGTAATCTACATGTTTAATGCAATTCCCATCATAATTCCAATGACATTCATTAAAGAGATTGAAAAATCTACTGTTAAATTTATATGGAAACACAAGAGGCCACGAATAGCCAAGGCAATACTCAGTCAAAAGAACAATGCTGGAGGTATCACGATACCTGACTTCAAACTATATTACAAAGCAATAACAACATAAACAGCATGGTACTGACACAAATACAGACATGAAGACCAGTGGAACAGAATAGAGGACCCAGATATGAAGCCACAGAACTATAATCAACTTGTCTTTGACAAAGGAGCTAAAAATATACAATGGAGAAATAGCAGCCTCTTCAACAAAAACTGCTGGGAAAACTGGTTAGCAGTCTGCAAAAAACTGAAACTAGATCCATGTATATCACACTATACCAATGTTAACTCAAAATGGATCAAGGATCTTAATATCAGACCACAAACTCTAAAGTTGATACAGGAAAGAGTAGGAACTACTCTGGAGTTAGTAGGTATAGGTAAGAACTTTCTCAACGAAACTCTAGCAGCACAGCAACTAAGAGATAGCATAGATAAATGGGACCTCATAAAGCTAAAAAGCTTCTGTTCATCAAAAAAAATGGTGTCTAAACTGAAGAGAACATGCACAGAGTGGGAGAAAATATTTGCCAACTATACATCAGACAAAGGACTGATAACCAGAATATATAGGGAACTTAAAAAACTAAATTCTCCCAAAACTAATGAACCAATAAGGAAATGGGCAAGTGAACTAAACAGAAGAAATTCAAATGGCCAAAAACACATGAGAAAATGCTCACCATCTCTAGCAATAAAGGAAATGCAAATTAAAACCACACTAAGATTCCACCTCACCCCTGTTAGAATAGCCATCATCAGCAACACCACCAACAACAGGTGTTGGCGAGGATGCAGGGAAAAAGGAACCCTCTTACACTGTTGGTGGGAATATAAACTAGTAAAACCACTCTGGAAAAATATTTGGAGGCTACTTAAAAAGCTAGACACTGATCTACCATTTGATCCAGCAATACCACTCTTGGGGATATACCCAAAAGACTGTGACACAGGTTACTCCAGAGGCACCTGCACACCCATGTTTATTGAGGCACTATTCACAATAGTCAAGTTATGGAAACAGCCAAGATACCCCACCACCAACGAATGTTTTAAGAAAATGTGGTATGTATACAGAATGGAATTTTATGCAGCCATGAAGAAGAACGAAATGTTATCATTCGCTGGTAAATGGATGGAATTGGAGAACATCATTCCAAGTGAGGTTAGCCTGGCCCTAAAGACCAAAACTCGTATGTTCTCCCTCATATGTGGACATTAGATCAAGGGCAAACACAACAATGGGATTGGACTTTGAGCACATGATAAAAGCGAGAGCACACAAGGGAGGGGTGAGGATAGGTAAGATACCTAAAAAACTAGCTAGCATTTGTTGCCCTTAATGCAGAGAAACTAAAGCAGATACCTTAAAAGCAACAGAGGCCAATAGGAAAAGTGGACCAGGAACTAGAGAAAAGGGTAGATCAAAAAGAATTAACCTAGAAGGTAACACACATGCATGGGAAATTAATGTGAGTCAACGCCCTGTATAGATATCCTTATCTCAACCAGCAAAAACACTGGTTCCTTCCTATTATTGCTTATATTCTGTCTTCAACAAAATTAGAGATAAGGGCAAAATAGTTTCTGCTGGGTATTGAGGGGGTGGGGGAGTGACGGAGGGGGCGGAGTGGGTGGTAAGGGAGGGGGTGGGGGCAGGAGGGAGAAATGACCCAAGCCTTGTATGCACATATGAATAATAAAATAAAAAAAGGAAAGTTGATCCTGACACCTGTATCAAAATGACAGAGTATCTTTCACTTATCTCATCTGATCCACACCACAGATTCAGCAACCACAGCCACTGCCTTCTCATCTGAACCACAGGTGTGCCTCTCAGCTGGCTCCTGCACAGGGGACTTTCTCTAATATAGACCCTCAGTTTATGTCCAGCTTTATACTGTCACTTAAAACACTGTGGTTTCCCAGAAGCACAGAAATACTTTGCTGAATCCTCCAGCTGTAAGGCTGAAATGGTGAGTTTGATGGATTTAGCTGATTTTTGAAATCTTTCCAAATAGCGATGGCGCCTTTCATTCTGATGAGAAGAACTCTGATGAATAAGGAAAATCATCTCTCCACTTGGAACTTGCTTTTACCAAAAAATATAGTAAGAGTACTGATTTGTCTCCTATGAACAGTCCAGGGAGACTTCTTCCCCTTTCTGCCTGGGTTTGGACGTCTGGTCTTGAGTTACCCTCTGTGCCACACTGGATCCTGTGGGAACAATCAGAAAACAGAGCTGATCCTCTCTGATGTAGTGAATAAAATTTTGTAAGAATTAGTTAATTTAGGAACCAAAGACAAACTAAACAGCAGTCACAGTTTGCTTGCTTTTCTCCAATGCCTCTTCCCCCTCAGGTCCATTGAAGCACCGTGTGCCTGTGTGCAGGGCTTCATCCTTCACATCCCAGCCATGTGAGGACCATCCCTACCAGAGAAGGTAAAGGCCACGAATGCCCACAGCAGGCTGGAGAGCAGCACGTGGCACATAGCTCTCTGCACAAGTGTGTCTTGTTCTGCCTCAGGCTCAGAGTCCAGTGTCTCTGAGTGTCTGGAAGTGCACATATATACCAGCTGGGTTCTTGTGCTGTGTGCCCAAACAGGAAATGAGGTTTCTTAGGTTCACAGACCACAAAGTCTGTGCACAGAGAAGAAAAGTGTGACTTACCAGTACTGTTACTTTCTCTACTTGTCATTCCCTTGTACTTAAGCTAGGCAGTACTGAAAGGGGGACATGACAATGGCTATTAGTGTTGAGGGCTGGAGCTGAGGGGGATGCAGATTGAACTAGTTGTCACACATTGATGTTATGCAGTGGGAAAGTTTGAGGACTCATTTAAAGCAGAATTTATTACAAATAATGCACTCTTCTTATAATTTACTTGCTGGACTTTAATTTAACATATGTGACTTTTCTCCATGTAAAATCTAATAAAGTTATGAGAAATAAAAACCCCTCATATGTCTCTGTCTTTCTCTATGAAAGTCAGTGGTAGTGGTATCCAAAACAATCAAGCCTGTCTTTCTCTTCCTTACTGAGGTCTTGGACCTACTTAAATTCTATAATTAATAAAGCTACTTCTGAACCAAATAATAAAAGTCAGAAGATATTCAGTGGTTTATGTGTTATGAAATTACAACAGTAAATTATTTGAATTATTTCAAAAACATTACAGTGTTTAGTTACTAGGTTTTAAGATTATGAAGGGTTTCAGTCTTGTTGCTTCCACAGTAAGAATTATACTTACAAGTTCTTGTGTCCTGGAATTGTTCTGATGTCACATTTTCTATACTGCTGATATGAGATGTTCAGTCTCTCTGGGTAAGCACAGTTTGTTTTGTCATTTGTAAGATAACCTCATGATACGCATACAGCTCTTTCTGTGACACAATGCTTTAATCTACTCCTACACAATGTGACACATACACAGGCTGCCAGCATGTAGGGACATGTCAGCACCACATGAACTGGTGACTGAATTCTTGTATGCTGACATATGATCATGTGGAATGTGCTTGCTAATATTCTATTTGGTTTCATTGTTTTAATAGGTGAATTCGCATAAAGAGAGCAAAAGGCAAACAGGTGACTAGAAAAGAAAGTACAGACAAAATCTCTGAAACTGCTCCAGTTCTCTGTCACAGGTTTAAATAACAGATCACTGAGTTGTGCAGGGACACAGCTCTCTCTGCCCATTTCCCCTCTGGGTGCTGTCAGGAAGCTGATGTCCTAGTGCAGTAATTGTACTGAGCCCAGGTAGAACATGAAGCCACAGCATGGGAGCAGCACGATGGCAAGATGTCCCTCTGTTGACCCAGCCCTACGTCTGCTCTGACAGTGCAGGCTCCACGTCAGCAGCAGGTGGCAGTGCCTCTGAAAGGCAGCATGGGTTGGCCAAGCTTGAATGCGTTGTGACACCTAGGTTGGGAATTTGTCCATGCTAGACATTGCTCAGTCCTTCCTTATGATTTACTTGACAAATGATCCTACTTGCTAAGATAAAACTTTTTAAGGAAGAAATCAAAGAGATTGATCATGGAAAATTTTTAGGTTTAGTAAATTAGTGTTATGAGACCTGAGGAGCTTATCTGAAACAGAATATTATGAATTCTGGCTATAATTGCAAATATTAAAATTTTTACTGTTCTTCTACCTCCAGTAAGATCCTAAAGTGAAACACACTCACCAATCCTTGACCTCCCTTATAGAGACAAACCAGAAGTCCTTGCCTCCCACACCCCCACCATGGAAACTAATTTCACATCTGCCCAGACAAGTGAGATCAAAACAGACTTCTAGTTATGAAGTTTCTACAGCTGTGTACTGGAGAGCCAATGGCAGAATTAAGGCCTGTTATTTACAATTTATCTGTTCTTTGTTATTTACAATTTATCTGTTCTTTGTTTGTCAGAAGTCCTGGGAAGAGAGAGTAATAAGCCTCTAAATTCACCACATTCAGCCACATTGTTTCCAGAAGTGTGCATGTGTTGTTTGGAGCAATCCTTGTTACAGTTTTCAGGAAGACAAAACTTCTTAAAAATGCTGTTTTATCAGTGAAAATAGCTAAAACTACTAATAGTATAAATAATGTCCAAAATAAAAATATTTTCCTGTTAGGTAGTTGAATGACTGAAGAGTCTCTTCCATCTTAAACCAAAAATTTATCCAGTATAGAAGTTCATGTCAAACTCTCAAATTCCAAAAATTTAGTTTTATTTGTCCAATGAAGAAATCCAAATGAGATGATTGAGTTATTTTATGGTAAGTTGTCCTCAGCTTCTCCTTGGTTCCTTTGAGAAATTCCAAAATTTACATTAGAATGAAATTAGAATCACATCTTCTGATCCAGACCACAGATTCAGCAACCACAGCTACTGCCTTCTCATCTGTATCACAGGTGTGACTCCCAGCTGACTCCAGCACAGGAGACACTCACTAATGCAACTCCTGAGTTTTTGTTCAGCTTTTACTGTCACTTACAACATTGTGCTTCCCAGAGAGCACAGAAGTACTTTGCTGAATCTTCCAATTGTAAGGCTGAAATGGTGAGGCTGATGGTTTTAACTGGCTCCTGAAAATACACAGAATAGCGACTGTTCCTTGCATTCTGACCAGCAGAACTCTGACGAATAAGGAAAATCATCTCTCCACTGGGAACTTGCTTATACCAAAAAATATAGTATGAGTGCTGACTTGTCTCATATGAACAGTGCAGGACGACTTCTTTCCCCTGCTGCCTGGACTTGGCTGTCGGGACTTGAGTCACTTTCTGGGCCACACTGGATCCTGTGGGAACAATCAGAAAACAGAGCTGATCATCTCTGATGTAGTGAACAAAAATTTGTAATAATTATAAGTTAATTTAGAATCCAAAGACAAACCAACTGCAGTCACAGTTTGCTTGGTTTTTTCCAATGTCCCTTTCCCCCTCAGGTCCACATGAAGCACCATGTGCCTGTGTGCAGGGCTTCATCCTTCACATCCCAGCCATGTGAGGGCCATCCCTACCAGAGAAGGTGAAGGCCAGGAATGCCCACAGCAGGCTAGAGAGCAGCACATGGCACATAGCTCTCTGCACAAGTGTTTGTTGTTCTTTCTTAGGCTCAGAATCCAGTGTCTCTAAGAGTCTGATGGTGTGTGTATGCACCACCTGGCTCTTGTGCTGTGCCCCCAAACAGGAAATGGGGTTTCTTAGGTTCATAAAACATACAGATGAGTTCTGTCATAAAGGAGGAATACTGGCACACCACAAAACTTTATTTTGTCTACTTGTCTTTCCCTGGTACTTAAGTTAGAATCTAGAATGGGGCATGAGAAAGGCCAATAGTATTGAGGAGTGTAACAAAGGAAACTGCAGATTGAACTAGTTGTCACATATTGATGTTATGTTATTCATAGGGAAATTTGGGGCACTCATTTAAAGAAGATTTTATTATGAATCATAGGCTTTCCTTGTAATCTACCAAATGTGAAGTGTAGCTCTCAGTCTTCCATTTGTTTCATTGTTTTAATGGATGAATTAATCTAAAGTGACCAGAAGGGAAATGGATGACTACAAAAGAACACAGAACAAGGTCTCTCAAACTGCTCCAGTTCTTCGACACAGGTTTAAATAAAAGATCACTAAGTCATGCAGTAACAAGTTTCTAATTATTTGACATCCACTCCTCTGTCCATATCACCTCTGAGTACTCATAGGTAACCAATGTCCTGGTGCAAGAATTGTACTGAGCACCGCTAGTAGCATGACTGCAGGATGTCCCCTCTGTTGACCTGGCCTTGCTCTGTGCTCGTGACAGAGCAGGTGCAGTGTCAGCAGCAGTTGCTGTGCCTCTAAGAGGTGGTCTGGGGTGAGACATGTTTGAATTTGCTGTGACCCCTAGGTTGGGAATTTCTTCACCCTAAGCATTGCTTAGTTCTTCCTTGTGGTGTAATTACAAATGATATTGCCTGGTAAAGAGGAGAGCTTAATATTTAAGGATGCATTCACAGAGATTTATCACTGAAAATTTCCACATTGAGAACATTAATCTATGATGAGATCTGTAGGGTTTATGTGAAATAAAATATAAATTCTGGCTAGAATTTCAAGTATTCAAGTTTTGATTGCTTCTCTGCCTACAGATGGATCCAAACGTGAAACGTGCTTACTGGTCCTTGGCTTCCTATAGAGAAATCAGAAGTCCTTGCCTCCCTTCACCCCCCACAGTGGGAAAAATAACTTCACATCAGCAGAGCATCAGCTCAGACAAATGAGATCAAAGCAGGCTTCCAGTTCTGGAGTCTCTCAGCTGTGTATTGGAGAGCCAATGGCAGCTGAAGGCCTGGGATTAACAATGAAACTGTGCTTAATTTACCAGAAGTCCTGGGAAGGGAGCTTTAATGAGCCTCTAAGTTCACATATTCAGCCACATTGTGGCCACCAGTGTGCTTGTATTGTTTGGAGCAATCCTGCAATTCTTGTTATAGTTTTTGCGATGACAAACCTCTCCCCAAATGCTTTCTTTGGTGAAAATGTTCAAAAGTATAAATTCTAAAAATGATGTCCTAAACAAAGATATTTTCATCTTTGGGGACTTAATGAGTGGATATTCTCTTCTACTTTTTGTGAAAAATTCACCTGGAGAAGGAGGTCATGTCAAAATCTCAAATACAAAAATATTATTTTTGTCTTATTATCCCATGAGGAAACTCAAATAGGTTACATGAAGACAAATTGTTTTCAGACTCTCTCTGATTCTTTCATAAAATTCTCAAACTCACATTCCATCTGAGGCCATGGCATCACCATGGGGGCTCGCAGATCTTCCCAGTTCTCCCACCTCTCTCCTCCCTGATGACAACTCTGCTCTCACTTCCATCCTAGGCCTCACATTCTATTTTACTCCTGTTTAGGTCAGCCCAATGAAAGCCACTCCCATCAGGCATGAATACCATTTAAAATTTCTGATCTAACTTTTTAAAACTACTAGAAAAGTAACTGAAACAACCTTTGAGAGCCAGGGTGCATTCAAATCCTGACATCTTTTGGGCCTATCTCCTAATGCTAGCAACTAATTTGATTTTTTTTTCACTTTCTCTTTTTGTGTATTGAAAAGTATATATTGTGGACTGCAGAAAAGGTCCTCTAGGCTTAGCATTTCATGTTGAATATTTATTCATAAGCAAAGTAAGAGATTTTTCAGTTGAATTTGTGTTGGTATCTATGTGGCTTACTGGGAATTCTCCTGGGAAAGTGGTAGAAAAGGAGGGCTCCATTCTTCATCCTGTGACCTGGTGGATATGAAATATCCAAGGTTGCTGCTACCTATTTAAAATTTTAAAACATCATTACAAAATTCTCACATGTAAAAGTCCAGAAAGATATCTTTGCACCCAACAATGAGCAACTAAGCAGATATTTAATTGTGCTGTTTTCTACAGCTCTTTCTTCTTACTCTTGTTTCTCCCCCTCCTCCTCTTCTTTTTTTCAAACATTTCAGACAGGGCAAGAATAGTTGCCTCTTTTCTTTCTTCTCTTTCCAAAGTTGTAGCCACTATTGGGAAGATTGCATGGATATATTCTAAAATTTTACCTGTATAAATATATATATCATGAAATAATATATATTGTGCTTGTGTTTTGAGGTTTCTCATTAAAAGTGGCATGTAGCATGTATCATTCTAATAATTCCTTTTTAAAATATTCAACAGTTTATTTTTAATATTCCTTTAAGAAATATATGTAGAACCACTTCTTTGCTTATAATAGCTACCATACTTCCAGGGTATAAATAAACTGTTGAGAAATTATACTTACTGCTTCTAATCAGTGCTGTGGTGAGCAACCTTGTAAATGATTCCTAGTTCAAATATTTGAATTCTCCAATGTAGACACCAGGAATTGGCATTACTGGATTTTGTATCTTTTTTAACTCATTTGGGAAAATTGTCACAAAATTTCTTTTGTGTGCTTGAGTTTCTGCAATATGGAAAAATAAAATAGCCCCTTCTCCTTGCATTTTGTCCCACACCTAAAGTTACCAGAAATTTAAAAGTTTTGTTGATCTGATAAAAATGAACCACAAATTTCTTTCAATTTTATTTCCTTGATTATTGTGGAAGTTGGTGTTTTATATGTTCACTGGACATTTCTCTTCCTTCTTCTTTAAAATGCCTTTTATATTCTGAACTTGTTTTGGATTCAAAAATTTATTTCCAGGAGCTCTCTAGCTCCTGAAAGAAAGAATTTTGAATTCTTTCTTTGCTATGTTTTAAGATTTATCATAGTTGCTGTCTTGTTTTGAATTTCTTAATAAGGCACACACATAGGTTGAAGTTTTCTATATCAATAATTCTCTTGGATTTTAAAACTTCTAGTATCAATTTTAATGGTGTGCATTTACTTGACTTTGCTATTGTTAATATTATTTTGGTGGTACTGGGGTTTGAACTCATGGGCCTTGAGCTTGCTAGGTGGGCTCTTTACCATTTCAGCCACACTGTTGGCCCTTTTTGCTTTGGTTATTTTGGGGGTAGGGTCTTGCTTTATGCGTGGGCCAATCTGCACTGATCCTCTTCTTTAAACATTCCTGCATAGCTGGGAAGATAGATGGGTGCTATCTTGCCCAGCCATTGGTTTACATGGGGTCTCCAGAATTTTTTCCCTATGCCAGCCTTGAGCTGTGATCCTCCAGATCTCTGCTCCCTGTTAGCTAGAATTACAGGCTTGAGGAACCATGCCTGGCCCATGAGTTACTTTTGATAGTATATGTTTTTCTATCAAATTATTACTTGTTTTTGAGAGTTTTAAAATTTATTGACTCAAAACCTAGGTTTCTTTTAGTAAATTTTTAATTGTTACTATATCTCTAGATATGTGTGCTTGTTAATATTTCCTTCTGTTGACTTTATTGGTTTCCTATTTTTAGTATAAAATTACTGCAAACCTGGTGACTTAAAGCAATACAAAATTTTTTCTCTTATAGTTTTCAAAATCATAAATCCAAAATCAGTTTCACTAGACTAAAACTAGGGGCCAGCAGCTCTATTTCCTTCTGATAGTTATAAGGAATAATCTGTTTCTTTCCAGACTTTAGAGGTTGGCCTCATTTCCTCATCTCATCACTTGTTCATTGTCACTTTACTATCCCAATCTTACAAGAACTCTTGTGGTTAATTTGGGTCCAGTGGATAATCCAGGATCATTTTTCCATCTGTCAGTCAATTTTGTAGCTGACTAATTTTCTTGGTATCTTGCTTGTGGGCATCTTCTCTAGTTTATGGCTATTGTGGATAAAGGTGGTATGAACACTCTTATAAAATTATTTTGTGGACATGTTGTTTTCTGTTTTACTTTGTGTTTTCTTCCTTCCTTCCTTTCTCCCTTCTTTTCTTTCTTTCTTTCCTTTTTGTATCTCTTTATTGCCCAGGCTAGTCTTGAAATCTCTATCTGCCTAACTTACCTCCCCAGTAACTGGACCACAGATGTCCATCACAGCACATGAGTCAATCTGAGCAGATGTTTTCATTTCCTTGGATAAATGCCTACAACTGGAGTCATTGGGTGATGGGAGATACATGTTTGGTATGATCAGAATCTGCTGAAATAATTGCCCAGGTTACATTCCAACCACCAATGTTTGAGAACCTAGTAATTTCACATTCCTTCTATTTATTTTGAAGTAATGTTAGACATGCATATAAATTGCAAAAGTAGCCTGCAGTTCTCTTGCAAATACAGCTTTCTGTAATGATCGCATGTTATATAACCATAGTTATTCACCACTCTTCTTATGGACCATTATCAAAACCATAAAACTGATACTGATGGAATAGAATTCATTGGAGAATGGATGCTATTCTGACTTACTATTTTTAACACACAGTTTCCTTTGGTGCACAATTCTATGAAAATCTGTCACTTATGTATGTATGTGAAACTAGTATTCCAATCAGGATACAGAACTGTTTCATCACCCATGATAACTTCCTGTGTGCACACTCCCACTGTAAATCCTGGCCTTCTCCTCATAATTTTGCTATTTCAAGAATATACTAAGAGCACAATCATACATTATTGACCTTTGAGAGTGACTTTTTCACTCAGAATGTCCTCGAGATTCATCCAGTTGCTGCATTCTTTCTTATTGATGGATAGTATTTCATTGTGTGGACACACTACCAAATGTGCGTCTATTCACTCTCTGAATCATAAAGCTTTTGAGATATGTCATATATTAACTGTATGACTAACTTATTCCATATTGTTATTGTGTAATATTCCATTTTAGGAGTATATCACAACTTGTTTTTACTTCACAAGTTAATGGGTTGTTTGGTTGTTCAAATTTGGGGCTGTTATGGACAAGAATTTTATAAACAAAACTCCTTGTGTGGATTTATGTTTTAATTTTTCTTGAATAATTACATAGGAGTGGAATTTCTGGTCAAATATTAAGAGTAACTTACAGGAAACTCCCAATGACTATCCAATGAGGTCATCAAATTTGCATTTCACCAACAAGGTGTAAAAGTCCCCTTGCCCACTACTGATTGGATGTTTATGACAATCTCAAATACTTTGTTATGAACAAACCATTGCAGGTCAATCATTCATTAAGCAATTTTTAAATTACTTGAATAACCACCCTTTCATACTACCACACTAGTGAGTTTACACATTTATTTCATTGCCTCCTTGTGCAAATGACAGCTAGTCTATATCTGTGCCAGTTTACAGTCCTTCAGGAAGGTTTGCCAGAGTCTCAACTGCAGGTTTATATACAGTTTGCAGGGGCCTGGAGAGCACTGTGTGCTTGTTGCACAGAAGTAGGAGACTGAGTCTCTAGGCTGAGAAGCCCTGATATTCAAGGAAAGGCGTTGGTCACTTTTACTGTAGAAGACTGTGAATCTTCCACCTTCCTTTGTCTCTTGAACTGAATGTAGCGCTATCAATAATTCAGGGCTTTTCCCAGGGAGTTGCTGGTACCATGGGCAGTAATCAAATGCACTGTTCTCATAAGTACAGTTCAGCATTGAAATCCTCCCTTCCTGGACTGTCAGAGACTGAGGACTTTGTTTTACTTGCTGCTGGTCACTTTTGTCCTTCTGCTGTCCACTCATCCCTGCATGGAAAGACAACAAAAATTCATTAGGCCTCTAAATTTATATTTCCTTTGTGAATTTTCTATTTCGATTTTTTTTGTATTTAGCCTGATTCCTCACTTCCCCACATTAATAACACATCCTGGAGTTTCTCCTCCAGAACTTACAGGCTAGGTGAAGGATTAGAATTAAAAGTGGTACTCCTAGGATCTTGTCCATTCCTTCTGGTGCCTGAACTAAGGGAGAGTTCAGATGGTCTTCTATGTTCCCATAAATGAAACTGTGACTCTAACTTCACACCCACATTAATTCCTTCATCAGACTCTACTCTGTCACAAGTGCCTTCTCTCTCTCACCCCCACCACACACCCCACACTCTTTCTCACTCAGTGGTACTGGTGTTTGAACTCAGGGCTCGTGTTTGCTAGGAAGGTGCTCTACCACTCGAGACAGTCATGCTCCCAGCCTTTATTTGCTTTAGTTATTTTTCAAGTAGGGTCTTGACTTTTTGCCAGGGCTGGCCCTGAACTGTGAACCATTTACTTACACCTGGGATAACTGTCATAGTCACCACGCCTGGTCCCAAGTGCCTTCTCTTAAAGACATTACTGACAAAGGAAGCACCTTTCTTGTTTTGCTCACGTTTAGAATTTCTTAAAACACAGGCATGGTAATCAAAATCCCCTCTTAAAAACATGGACAAGAATCAGTTTAAAAAGTCTCTTTGTTAATCCCCTTCTATCCTTTCCTCACAACTCTTAGAATATTAAAAAATCATGTGCTAGTTGGTTTTCTCAGCAGAAATCACCTCACTTTTCAACGGTGTTAGAGAAGGAAACTTATGAAGCTATAGGATTAGCATGACTAGGGGCATTTTTTAAATTAAAAATATTAATAAATTTATTAAGGACACACAGTGGACAAAACACCACATTACAAGATAAGGATATGGGTCAGAGAACATATGGTTTCTTTGTCCTTAGGAAACTTAAATTTTATTAAAATCTTTCAGTTATGTCCCTATTTTTATGTGACTGTCAGAAATGACAAAAAGTAATGAAACCAATGTTAATTTCCTTGATTTTCTTATAAAATTAATTAATAATGTACAATAATTATCAATTAATAATTATTTAATAATATAATAATGAGAAATATTTCTAAGAAACTATATGGGAAAATATTAGGAAATGCTGGAATGATGTGTCTGGAGGAGCCTTGCCTTTGAGTAGATGAGAGGATGGAAACATTTTACATGGGTATGAAGTCATCCAGGAATGATGTGAAGTGTTGGTGGCTCTCATCCTGAATTTGAATAATCAAAAATATTTTCCTCACAACTTCTCTTGTGGATAAAATATGAAAATATAAAAACTCAGTTCCGCATTTGATGTTAACACAAGCAGGACATAGAATCAGAAATTGAGGGTGAATCCAAAAGCAGTCCCCAAAGTAAGAACGGTCTGTGTTACACATAATAGAAATTCAAAAAAACAAAGTGAGAGCATTTCTGTCATGGATGGAGAAGATTTCACTGTGTTTTCATTTCATGTCATCTCAAATGTAGTCAAAAGGAAAACATCATAAGAATCCAATGGGAGGCAAGAGTCAACATTGCTCAACTGATCTGAGCCCATTCTGTTCCAACATTCTAGGAGATTTTTATGGCTTATTTTGATTTGATGGGTTTTCTTTTTCTTTTACTCATCCCTTTGGACATGCATTCAATGTAGAGTAGTCCCCACGTTCATCTGTGGGAGATACATTCCAAACGATCCCCAATTTCCTGAAGCCAGAAAAGTTACTGAAACCTAATACACCTTATTTTCCCTCTACATATATATCTATGATAAATTTCACATTTTTATCCAAAGGAAGCATTTTATAGTTTCTCTTTGGCACATCCAGGTTTCCAGGAGAACTACTCTTGCACTCTGGGGTCCTCTCACTAAGTAAAATTTGTATTTCTTGAGCCCAGCACTGTGATACCTGACAGTCATTCTGATAAGAAAGTTGGCAGCTAAGTGACCAGCAGGCAGGTGGGGTATGCAGCATGGACACACTGGAGAAAGTGATGACTTGTGTCCTGGATGGCCTGGAGCAGGATGGCAGGAGATTTCATCATGCTAGTCAGAATGGTGTGCAATTTAAAGCTTATTAATTGCTTATTGCTGAATTTTTCTTTAATATCTTCTTAACATGATTGGTTGCAGGTACCTGAAAATCTGCAAAGTGAAACTGAGGATAAGGAAGAAGTGCAGTGTATTTTCTTACTGCCTGCTAGATGGGCAGTATGTGGATTTCATTTATAAAACACACAGTCTCAATCTTCAGTTAACTCAACCCAGTCCTAATTCTCAATGACAGCAAGATAAATTGCACCAAAAAATTTATGTGTGTTGACTAGATGACAAAGGAGAGTGATGAACTCTGCTGTTGGACCCTATCAGAGAAGGGTTCTGATCAGAGTATGCTTGGTGAGGCTTTAAACTGAGAAGATTCCTCAGAGGAAAGGATGCATAAGGGAATTGTAGAAATGGTTACATTACATCACTGTGGCTGGAGATTGGACCATGTATGGGTGAAAACACAATAAATTTATGTTAGATAAGTTAATGTGATCATGATCTTGAAGGATACCCTGTATCTTCATAGTATTCCCTTCCAAAGTCAGATTTTCAATCCCATAAGACAGGATAAGCACATACTATTTACATAGACAGATATATCTTAGATACATATTTGATATCTAAATCAATTGAAGCAGAGTAGAAGGTAATAACTTACTAGATTTTAAAGGATAACTGCTTGCTAATTAACAAATATACATGAGAGACCATCTATCTTCTCTGAAGCAACATTGCCTCTCTGTGGCCATACAGTGAGGTTACACTGAACCATTTCCTGCTGCTTCTTAAAGCTTGTGTTCAGCAGCCCCTGTATCAGTCAGAGGAAAGTGGTTTTCTCTTCCTCTTTAGCCCATGATCTCTTCAGATGGAGGGAGACTTTGCCCTTGTTGAGGTCCAGCTATGAAACACTTGCTGCCTTCTACTGAGGTGTGTCTTAAGTGGATCTGGAGGAGTGGGTTGGGACTCAGGACATAACCAGGAAAGAGCAAGACTATGGAAATGTGACATAGGCAGCACACCTGCCCAGGGGTCCCTTCAGGGGCAGACAATGGCCCTCAGACTGAGACACTGCATTTGTCTCTCCCCCTCCCATAGCAATGTCAAAACAGGGTGAGTTCCTGACATTGGAAATAGACTTTAAATTAGATAATTGTTTGACATCTCTGTCAACACTTGATATAGTCATCTTTCTAATTTCTAGTCAACATAATAGGTGTGTGCTGGTGTGTTATTGTGGCAGAGCATTTCCCTGGTTACTAATAGGGGTCAAAAACGTTTCCATAGAGGGTTGAATAGTAAATATTTTCAGGTTGGAGGGTCATTTAGTCTCTGTTGTAACAGATGTGCCATTGCAGACTGAGAGAAGCCATTCATAATACATAAACCAATGGCACTGCTTTGTTGTAATTAAACCTTATAAAAGAGGTGAGTACATGGATTTGGCTCATAGATAGTTCCTTGACCTCTGATGTATTTTTTCATGTTCCTGTTGGTCATTCTTAGATCTTCTTTTGTGAAGAGTCTGCTCAAACATTTTGCTCATGTTAAAATTTTTTCCCTATTGAGGTGTAAGAAATTTTTAGATGTTCTATACAGAAATCCTTCGAGTAGCATATGTGTTTCAAATACTTTCTTCTAGCTGCTTTTTATTAGTTTGTCTTTTTATTTTCTTTAATGGTTTCCAAGTATGTCATGTCATGTGTTAGAAATACATTAGCTCTAAGCTGCCCCCAAATATTCCATAAATTCAATGTACTACTATTCAAATTATCAGTAGTATTTTTTATATGAATGAATGAACTGATTCTTTAATTTATATGTAAATGCAAAGATGCTTGAATAATCAAAACAGTGTTTCAAAGGCCATGTACTGGAGAACTCACCCTCCAGGACCAGTTACAAAGAGCAATAATCCAAGCTGTTTGGTGTTGGTGTTAGTCATTTCCTGTCACAGTTTTCTGAGGGAGTCAGCACTCAGTCCCTGCAACAGAATACCTCAGATAATAAACTTAAGGGGAGGAAAGGTTTATTCTGGTTCACAGTTTTGGAGGTCTCAGTCCATGGTTAGCCTCATTGCATTTGGGTCTGTGTGTGAGGCAGTACCTTCTCGTCTGCACACATGGCAGAGGAGCCTGCTCATCTTGTGAGGGCCGGGAAGGAAAGAGAGGAAGAGGCCAATGTCCTAAAATCCCCCTTGAGGGCACATTCCCAATGACCTAGACCTCCACTAGGCCTATCTCCTCATAATGCCAAGCTGGCAGCTGAGCTTTCAACACATGGGCCTTTGGAAGATATGCCAGATCCAAACTAGGCAGATGTAATAAGTTAAAAAGATTGGAAATGCATCCTGTATATAGTAGCCATAAGAGAGCTGCAGCTTTACTATTATTTGATGAAATATACTTTAAAGCAAAATGGCTATTGGAGGTAAGAGGGATTGGTTTCAAAAATAAAAATTCAATCAGTTAGGAAAACATAATAGCATGAACATACATGAACCTAAAACATACCACAAAATATATGAAGCAAAATTTGGCAGAATTGCAGAGAGAAACAGACAATTCAATAATAATATATTGAGACGTTAGTATCTTGCCTTCAACAATAGATAGCACAACTGGACAGAATAAGAGCAAGCAAACAGAAGAATTGAGCAACACTATAAAGCTAGTTGCTCTGACAGATGTCCACACAACAACAGAGCACACTTTCTCAAACATTCAGGGAGCCCTCTCAGGATAGACCATGCCACACACCTTCCAAGAACATGAGTGGGAATTAGGTAAATAGAATATACATGTCAGTGTTTCCTCCACTTCTGTTTATCATACATGAGCATTCATTCAGTGAAGAGTTTCCTTTCCTGCTGCATGGGTAAGATGAGCTACAAGTAAAGGATTCCCTTTGCCTGTGGAACAAATAGTCAGGCAAACATGAATGCACTTGAGACACCCATCTAAGCTACATCATTGTTGATAACATCTTTAAGTGAATGACTTTCTTTTCTTTTTATTCCTTTTACTTTTTGTCCTCTGGGAATCTGGCACCCTGCAGTGTGATACCTATTTTAATAGAGTACTCTTATCAGCTACTCTGCTAACTTCAGGTTAATGATTTATAGCACAATACAAAGTATAAACTGAGACTGGAAGACAAAAACAAGTTTCAAACCTATGGGCAAAAATATTTGTGGGTAAAACTCTGTCAATGTAAGTGAGGTGGCCTTGTGGTGTCTGTGGCTGTGGAGGTGTTGCACCCAGCTGAGGGTTTGTGTATGGGTTGCAGGTGCCTGGGGAGCACTGTGGGTCCACAGCACAGAAATAAGTGGCAGAGTCTGTGTTCTGGGAAGAGGAAATGTACAGTGAGCTGTGGCGTTCCCTGGTGACTGTTGTGGCTGTTAGTCTTCCATTCCGCTTTGTTCCTGAAGGAACGTAAAACAGGTTGATGAGGCGTCCTCCAGGATTTTGGAGAAACCACTGCACAGAGGTCACAGATGCAGAAAAGTTGCACTGCAGCGTGGAATTGTTTCCCTCCTGGATGATCAGAGATGAAGGACGCTGCTCCACCTGCATCCCTTTCACACCTGAGTAGAAACAGAGAAACAGGCGGAGGTGATTGTTGCTGTAATGCCTGTGAAGCCCTGAAAATGACCCGTGGATTATGAGGATAGAAAGTCTGTGGGACTCCTGAGCTCCATTTCCTCCCTCCCTTCCATAGCTGCAGCTGTGAAACCCTTTCTGGGGCCCTGAACATGGGACAGCCCAACTCACAGCAAACCTGGGTGCACAAAAGTCCCAGCAGAGAGCCCAACAGCCTCCTCATGATGCTTGTCTGGCTGGGAGAAGATGCATGTGACCAAACCCTGGGCCCTGGGTGGTAGGACTTGGCTCTGCACTTTTCCTGCTCTTGCAGCCAATCAGCTGAGTTCCTTCACAGCCCCTGTGCAGAAGCCCCTCCCCACCCAGACCGGGCTGAGAGTCTGGGTGGAGTGTGGTGGAGGGAGAGGGAAGAGAGAAAGGTCCTTATTTTATTAAAACCTGTGAAAAGAAGGCTTCTTAGGTGATCTTTGAAAAATTACCTTTATTTGAGTGGAATGAACAGAGAAGATGAGCAGCTATGCAGACCTTAGACTCTGGCAAGAGGGTGACTGCCCAGAGCCCCATAATTTACAGGACCAGCCATTCACAAACAAAACTTAACTATTCTATTGATATCTTTCAGGCTCAAGGAAGATGCTAATCAACATACTTGATCCTTGTCCTTGAAGCTACATCTGGATATCAGGAAATGTTGCAAATCCTTACTGCTGGCCCTGTGAGGAATTGTTCAGGAAATAAAGACCATTAAAGATCAGAATTTGATGTTTAGAATTAGAGAAATTGAATAAGAAGGGAGAAAACAGGCTGGGGTGTAGGTCAATGGTAGAGCATACACTTGGCATGCGTGAGGCCCTGCATTCACTCACATAAAAAAGGTAGGGGGATGGATAAACAGAGAGAGGTTACCTGTGTGGGTGTGATAAAGAGGGCAAGTCATTCATGGAACAATCACCAACCTCAAGGTTCCACATGGATGTTTGGGAGGACTTTTTATTTAATTAGAATGCCTATTGCTTGGATCACTGGGTACAGAAAGCCTCTCTTTATTCCTACTACATTATCTGGAAAGGTCACCTTGTCCATATTACCATATGCATCTTTAACTAAGCTACCCAACTTCACTGACTTCCATGAGTGAACTGAAATCCCTGGAGGAGGCTTCTGTCCCTATCAGAGGACATCAGCCTACTGATCTAAGGGACTGGGTAAATAACTGGGAGATAATGCAGTTTGAAAAATGAGACAATCCTTTCATTTTCCTGGGCTTCTGGATTGCTTGAGAGATGGGGTTAATAATGTAAAGAAAATCTCTTTTTTGCCTTACATCAACTCATAGCTTAAGCCTTCTCAGCCATTACCATCTCAAATGATATTGAAGTAACTAACTTCCTCCAGGTTGTTTAGAATTCTGTAGCTGAATTCTCTGTAGAATCCTGAATTCTCCAGGATAAAATTCTGCTCTTCAGCAATCAGAATCCTTCCTGTACAAAATGGGAAATGAACAGCCAGTGAGATCTATCTCCATAGGAGCTAAGCATGTCCCAAAATTCCATTTTCTCTGTACTGTTTACACAACACACCAACTTCCTGAAAGTAACTGAGGCTGGGATCCTGGTCCCTTCATCTGCACTTCTCATGTGGTTTGTGTGGAGCTCTGCACTGTGGGATTCAAATGATGAGAGGTTTCCACAGGTGGAAGAAGTTTTCATTCTTCCTAAACTTAACCTTAAAGCCTTTAATGCTTTCCTGATATATACTTGAGAAGGAGATGGAGGCTTTGGCTAGGGCGTTGGCATCTATCAGAAGAGAAGTGGCAGGGCAGGAGATGAGAGGATGCACCTCAGTCCAACATGGCTCCTTCTGAGAAGCAAAGTGGCCCTCAGGCTGGGCCGCCAACTGTGCCCTGCTTTGTGGGTGAACTCGGCTAACACAAGAGTCTCTATTCAGAGTTAAAGAAGACAGTGTTTCATCTGCAGAAGACGTAGGGAACTGAAAGACAGTCAGTCAGAAACAGCAGCTCCCCAAGGCCAAGGATGCACACCAAGGTCATGGTGAGAGGAAGAGGCACACTCCTTCCTGGGAGATTGATTGCCAGCTCATGAATTGAACTTGATCACTGGTAAAGGTAACTGGGCTGGCTCTGAGGTAATAAGGAATGATAGGGGATTCAGATGTCTTCTCCTTAAAGTCTCCTTAAAGGATCTGTTAGGAAGAGATACTTTCTTAACAATCCAACTGCTTCTGGCATCTGAGATTCTTTATCATACTGCCTAAAAATGTTCACATAGAACTCCTTAAGCTGTAGAGGTTTTCATGAGTTTATTCTAAAGTATAGAAAGCAATTTTCTGTTTTGGCAACAGCACTCTCTGGAAGTTAAATGGAGAAATAAGAAGTTCACAATTTTGGTGAACTTTGTTTTCCTGCTCCTCCAGGGTTGAATTTTAGTTTTATGTCAATGTACAGAGAAGGATGTATGTTCACAGGACACATTTTTAAAGAAGAAAACAAAATTGTGAACTGATATGGGCACAAAAGATTATTTAAAATGCAAAATTAAATCACAGTTAATGACAATTTTTGAAAGCAATACCACAAACATCATGGAGTTCAGAACATTACATGGTATCTTATTACTTATTTTCTTGACATACTTTTATGAATAATTTTGTTTCTACACTTTTTGGCTCAATATTTCTTAACTGTATCTTTCCATGACAATACAAATGTAGTATTTCTTATGGAGCAAAAAAGAATTGTAATGCACTAAATCATCAATTTTTTTTGTTTGCAGTTGAACTCAGGGCCTTCACTTTGAGTCACTCCATCAGTCCTTTTCTGTGAAGGATTTTTGAGATAGGGTCTTGCGGAACTATTTCCCTGGGCTGGCTTCAAACCACGATCCTCCTGTTCTCTGCCGCCTGAGTAGCTAGGATTATAGGTGTGAATCACTGGTGCCTGGCTCTCACAGCATCAATTTTTAAAAACTCAGGGTACATTATGATGATGTAGTGTGAGGTTTTAGGAATAAAGTTAAATTGAGGAAATGTCTTTCAAAACATTTCAGGATTTATAGTATGGCATTCACACTCATGTTCTTTTGCTTCAACAGATCCTAAGTATTAGGGAGACTCATTCCTAAGTTTACTAAGTCAAATTCAAATCCAGCTGGACTACAAAATATCCTGACACAAAAAACGGCAAAAATAAATCAATTGAGCTTGAAAGCTGCATAGCCACTTCCTGTTCCTTTATGTGTCATTCTATTTTGAGTGAAAACAAAACTTTCATGTATTGTACTGGAAGCCGTGCAGGGACTGTTGTGCTTATAACAAAGAGAATAAAGTGTATCACTTATGAGTTTTGCTAACTTCAGTAGTAATGTGAGCCAAACCCTCTCAGCCCTACTGCACAGGGGTTTCACTGACAGAAACAGCAGCTTCCCCTCCCCACCAACTCTATGGCTATACACAGGAAACCCTTCATTCATATCCCAGTGACCCACCACCCTGCTTTTATTTCCTTCACACTTTATAGATGTGCTGGAGAAGGACTGGGTGTGTTTATGTTACAGAAAAGACTGCACCAATTCTGAGTTTTATAACATCAACAGTCTTTGCTTTTTATTTTACTTTTTAACCACACCATCCTTCCTCCATTCAGGCAGTTGAGTGGTTCTCTACTTGTCATTTCCTGGAAAGGAGGTAGTTGGGAAAGGAAACAAGGAAGGGCTTCCTACTATTTCATTTTGAAAGCTTCAGCACTACACACAAATGAAACCATCTGACATACACTAGAGACTTAGCAGATGGTACATGATATATACAAGTCTTCCTACCTCAATAAACATTTTCCATGTGGGGAAAGAAGGACAGGAAAGAGCATCAAAGAGGCTTAAGCATGCTGTTCCTTTGCAGGAAAACTTGACCTATCATCTCAAAGCTATCTGAGAAGAATAGATCTCTGGGCCACGTTCAGTTATGAAGCACATCCCAGTGCAGCCTGAGTAAACTGACCTTTGCTTCTCCTGCTTTCTGCACTTGAGGCCTGATCCTGACACAGTGAGGTCTATGTGGCCTCCTCTGTTCTCTGCCTTTTGTTTTTTTTTTCTTTGGTTTCTATTTCCTCAGTGTTGGAATGAAAGAAAAAAAATGAAGGCAAATCAGCAAACCATTCTTTCTTAGCCAGTGAGCACCTTTGGAGTGCTGCCTGCCTGGCCCATTCGCAAAGGCCTCTGTTTAGCCACTGTCCTCATGATAAACATCTCAGAGGGCCTCAGACCTCCTCAAGGCAGGGGTTTTCCCTGAGTGAGTCAGCTCTCACTCAGGAGTACACTGGCCATCCTCTTCTCCTGCATGGAGTGTGAGTAGGGCATGCTGCCTTCAGAGGTCACAGTTACCATAGACATTCTCTCCTCTGCAGCTTCCATTGCTGCCCTTCTCTGATCCACCATCATGCACAAGCATACTGAAATCTATTCACAGCATCCCATGCAGTTTTCCATTTTATTCTGCTGATCACTGTTCTTGAAAATAATTACTTTGGGGTGCTGACTTCTCAAGAGTCTGGGAAATATTGATCATATTATCCTCTTGACTAATCTATTTCTTGGCATCTCCTAATGTCAGCTAAGGGAGATGGACCTAGGAGGTGGCAGAAATTGTTCAGTTCTTCTTCATAGTCCATATAGGGAGAGCTCATCCAAAGGCTATTCTTTCCTTTCCTTTTTTTAAAATTAGCATGTTTTAGTTGTACAGGGAGTTTCCATTGTTATATTTACATATGTGCTTACAATGTATCTCAATTAGATTCACCTTTCCATCACTCTCCTTCATCCCTGCTTCCCCCTTCTTAGAACAATTTCAACAGGTTTCATCCTTCTATTTCATACATGTGAACAAAGTACATCAACCATATTCACCCTCCCTAACCCTCTCTGTTTGCTCCCCCCTCATACTGATACCAGCCTTCATACAGGACCTGTGTTACCTCCCTGTCTTTCATTTTTTAAGTGTACATTGATTGTTCAAGGGGGTTTTGACTGGGCATTTGAAACCTATATACATCTTACTTTAATCATATTAATCCCCTCTGTTACCTACTCTTTCTGTGTTGCTCTCTCTGCTTCTATTCAACAGTTTTCAGTGCATCTTGTTATGCTGCTGTCACACACAGATGCATTGTATTTCAGTACTATTCACTCTCTTTCATTCTCTTTTCCTCTCCCCTCTCTCTTTAGTCAAGAAACCATTCTCAATTTAAAAAGTAGTGGATGCTTTAAACCTCTTCTTAGCTTTGGATCTTACTTACCCAATTCATGCAAATGGAAAATTCCCCACAGCATATTCTATTCATCTAAATGGAAAAAATAAGTCTTTTTTTACTCTATCAGTGATCCTAAATTAGGTTCCTCATTTGACAAGACAAAAAAATATGCACATACACTTGTACACTCTGTAATATATAAATAAGTGTAAATATATAACATATGATATAGATTATAAACATGTAAATATAAATAGATAGGGATATGTTCCAGTATTGTTAAGAGAGCTTCAGGGACAAATTCATTAATGGAGTTCACCACAGAAACAGAGAGGGAAAACCAGCTCTGTGGTGGGCAAGAACTGATTGTGAGTATGGATGTGGTCAGATGGGGTGTTGTTGTGAGAACTGCAAAGAAAGATTAGAAAGCCACTGTGCTGTGCTCTGCATAAGCAGAACCTTATCAGCTTTGTAGCCAGCTTTCTTCAGCATAAAGTTCAAGTAAAGGATCTAGAGAGAGGAAAAGGAAAAATTAAAGTAAATAAAATATGTTTAAACTTTAGGATAGAGGAGTCAATATTAAGGGAAATTCATCCTTTAACATCTAGCTAGGTTTTATTTTATTTTCTAATTAAAACTAAAGAATGAAATGATTTTATCCATATTGGAAAATTGAATAGATTTTTCTGTTCTGTTCTGGTTGAAAGCCTATGACTAAAAGGTTTGTCAATATTCCTCTGCTTCTTTTAAAATCACTGGTAAACTTCCCTTTGCGGAGGTTGAAACCAAAAACCATTACCTTCTCCTATGGTTTAAGTGTTTGTGTCCCCCGAAATTCATGGGTTGAAACATAGACACCTTTGTAATGGTAGCTGGAGGAGGGCATTGGGAGAAGGTTAGGTCATGAGGGAAGGGCCCTCAGCAAAGGGATTGCTGTCCTTACTGAAGAGGCCTCAGCAGAGCACAGGTAAGGATGCAGTCAGAAGATTAGAGATGGACCTCTGCGGACACAGCGTGTGACTGTGCCTTTACCTTAGAGTCCCCAGTATCCAGAACTGTGAGAAACAAGCTTGTTATGAAGTACACAGTTTGTGGTATTTTGTTATGCAGCCTGAACAGACAAGACATTTTTCTTTATCACTAAAACGAAAGAGCTTCCTAATCAGACTCAGGTACATTTAATCAGAAATAAGTCATTACCTGAGTTGCAGCTCTCCCAGGTGGGTTACAGATTCCCTGAGCACCTCTCAATTCAGTTATCACACACTCACTGGCAGGTCCTTGTCATCCATCCTCCTGAAATGCGGCAATCTTCCAGTTACAGTGTTTTCCAGATAAGATCTCCCAATCACATGAGCCAAAATCATCAGTTTACTCAATAAAAAAACAAAAAACTAAAAAGTCCTATGTTAGACCTATTAAATAAGAATGTATGAGATTGGAGTATTTTTTAAGTAAAACTTTCATATGATTCTTAAACATACTGTAAAATTTGAGAAGTGTTAGTCGGTTGGCTAATTCTGGACTTTTTTTTGTTTTATTTCGCTTTCTAATCTTATTTTGTTGTACCTACAGCACTTAGTTTATCTCAGAAATTCCTTCATCTCAAAACTTTCTTAAGCCGTTGTTTCTTCATCTGAGAAATATGCTAACGTTACTTCATAGTTTAGGATTTTTCAGTGAGATGTGATATGCTGAGTAATGAACTTGGCATATTATAAGTGTTCAATAAACAATAAATATGATCATGGTGACAATGAGGGTGGCAAAATGTGAGGAGGCGAAAGAATTTCACCTTATCTGGTTCCTTGATTATGTTGAGCAAGTTTCATGGCTATAAACCCAAAGGGTTAAATAGAACAAAACCAGATAATGTGGGTGAAAGAATACTTGTATCTCTCTAGCTTCCTTTCCAGGTCTTCCCTCATTTCACCCACAGAGAAGGAGTAGATTTGTCATTAGACTGACTTAAAAGGTAGGGCTCCAGACTCTTCTTCCCCTGTGTGTCTTTTCAGTTTTAAGACCCTGTCTCCCTGTGATAAACAGAACTATATAGATCTTATTGGTCCCCTGTGATTGGCTACTTGTTTCTCTTTCTGTTTCACTCAGATGCCAGATAGCTAAGTCATGGCCCAATTTGAGTCTGGGTCTGCCTTTCCTGCCCATCTTCTGAGGAATGCTGAGCTGCATTTCTGGTTTCAGAAAGAAGTAGAAAGTTATATGATATGGTTTGAATATGGATAGTGACCCCAAAGGTCCATGTGATGAGGGCTTGCTCCCCAGGGTTGGGGTTTTGGGAAGAGGTGAACACTGAGGATGTGGGGTCCAGTCAGAGGTCCTCAGGTCATTGGGTGCATGGCTTCCAAGAGGATTGTGAATTCCTGTGTCTTCCTCTTTCTCTACCTCCTAGCTCAAGAAGTGAGCAGTGTGCTATGACTTGCACCCCACCCGTCCGCCACCATTGCTATCTGGAATCTTCACCAGAGACCCAAAGACATGAGGCCAGTTGATCTTGAGCTGGAAAGTCCAAAACCATGAGCTAAATTTTCTCCTCATATGTTAGTTGCCTTAGCTATTTCACTGTAGTAATCCAAAGCTAACTAATAAGCCCCATTTAGATCTTAACTTCAATGACCTTTCCTTTTTGGAGGTGATCAAGTACTGGTTTAGCTAGGAGTCCTAAGTTATTTTCCCTTTACTTTTTGTTACACATAGCTTCCTCAGGAATCTTCTTGGAGTAGGGTGAAATATTGAATGCTTTACCAGTGAGTATAATAAAAATGCTATTTAACATTTTTTAGGAGATCCTAGCTAGTTAGGAGAGCATGCTGCGCAATTTGTGGGAGTCAGTGCAAAACGGATGAGCAAGGCCCAAGGTGGGATAAAAAGTCAGTCTCTTGCCCCCACTAGTCCAGTTCCCAAAGGATCCCAACCTTCAGACCAGGCCTGACAGTGTCTGAATGGAGGTGGGCAAAAGGCTTTTTGGGAGTTCCTCAATGAAAGGACAGAAGCGCTGTGAGCCCAGGCAAGACCCCAGTGACCGTTCCTAGACTCAGACACTCCTGTCCAGTCACACCACATCACATTCAGGTCCCTGCTAGGAGTGGAGGGTAATTGGGGCGCACAAGGAAGGAGGGGTGGGGTGGGGCTCCTGGAGCAGAGAATCTAGAGGAAGCCAGGGAGGCAGAGAGAAGAAGGAGCTGTAGCTGAGACTATGCCTCATCACATGTTCCCTCGCCCATCACTTGTCACCTATAAAACACTAATTCAAAGATACAGTTGAGAATTTCAAAAGGGTAACCACAGAGTTTGTAACCCAAGTAGAGGACCCTTCTGCATGTGAGCTCGTTGACTAAACTGCTCATATGTTGATGAAGTCAGCCCTGTCACTGAAGCTGGCCAATAATTCAAGGGGAATAAGTAATATGTAAAGAAATGAAAATAAATGAACTTTTTCTCCATTTGCAGGTGCTACAATTGTGGATGTAGAAAACCTAAAAAGATGAACAAATGGTCACAATGACTCAGTAGATTTAGAAGGTTCAATTAATACAGGGTCAATATATAAAAACCAATTCACCTAAAATAACTAGAAAATAGAAAAGTTAAAAATGCATGGAATCTATACATAGGACTATATCTGACATAGGATGCACAAAGAACATAATCATTACTTATGTAAATAAAGATGACCTAAATAAAGGGTGAGAGAGTATATTTTTAAAGAAAACAACTCATTAATTTTCAGGTATTAATTCTTCCAAAATTGATGCATAGATTTAATGCAATACTGATCAAAATTGCAACAGAAATTTATTAGAATATATAAATTGGTTAGATTTTTAAAGGAATTTGAAAGGACTTAAAATAGGGTAAATAGTATGGAAAATGACAAATATGAAGGGAAAACACTGACAAATTGCAAATCCACCCTCAAGCTATATTAATAAGCACATTATAAGATATGATGGAGTAATAGATGGAATAAGAGTGAGGAAATATATCTACATATGTATAAAAACTTGGTTTCTGACAAAAAATGCCACTGCAATTCAATAGGGGTGAAAGATAATCTTTAAACTGCCATGGAGCAATTGAAACTTTGACATGTGTTACACAGCATCACAAAATGGACTTACGGTAGAATATAATGAAGAACTGTCCACTCCTGGAAGTGGGCAAAGATTTCTCTGCCAAGAAAAATACTTAATTGTTCTTTATTAAAATGAAGAACTTCTGTATATCAAAGGGCATTATAATGAAACAATGAATTGGGAGAGAACTCACTGCACATGATTTAGACAGAGGCGCATGTATTTTAAACTGCCTACACATGGGCACTAGACAAATGAGCAAATGATGTAAACTGGTACTGGACAGAAAAGATTATCCAGATGGCCAATGGCCATATGAAAGGTGCTCAGCATCTTCATTCTTCAGGAAAAGAAAATAAAGCCACTTTTTTTGAGATACCACTTAGAATCACCAGAATGGTTTAGATTTCTTTTAAGGAAAAGATTAGTATGCCATTTTTTTTTGGTAAGAATTTTTGGTACCTGAAACTCTCGTGTGTTGCTTATGAGCATGTAGGTTGGTACAACCATTTGGGAACATGTTTTCTAATAACCACTAAAGCTATACACATGCCTACTCCATGACCCTGTACTTCCATTATGGTGCAATTACCCAAGGATACTGAGTTCACATGTCCACCAGAACATACTTAAATGAATGGTTGTAGCCGCTTCTCTCATCATGGTGCCAAATTGTAAATAATTCAAACAACCCAAATGTCTATTTGATGGGAAATGTATAAAAACTGTCATGTATTCATTTAGAGGATCTCTATAAATCAAGTAAAAAGAAAATAGAACCAATACCCACAGCTATGTTAGTGAATTGTAGAGAGCATGAAGTGAAGGAAGGCAGACATGGGAGTATGCAGAGAATGACGCTGTATGATTCTAGTTCCATGAAGTTCAAAAGCAGGTGATGGAAGTCAGATGAACTATAGGGTGAGGGCTGTTGAACTGAAAGGGGCACATGGAAATCTTCTGTAGTAATGGGAAATTTCAAATGTAGATCTGACTTGTACTATCTGCAAAAGAGCAAGTGTAAAATGTCATCAAACTGCATGGTTAACTTTTGTGTGCTTTGTTATATGTGTTGTACTTCACTTAAAAGTAAGAGAAGAAAAGTCCAGAAACAGCTTTTCAAACTGTTGAAATAAGTGGTAGAACCCTCATCTGAGAATTAAAATCAATTCCATCATCAAGGAGGCCTGACTGGGATGTGCAGGACTGGCACATTGTGTTTGATTTTGTAAACACTGTGCCTATTATTTTGATAAAACTAAAGTTTTAAAAGTGACAAAAGTCTTCTGCAAATTGCAGATAAGATGGGCACTGAAAAACATCTGTTTGGAATTATCAATCCCAAAGCTACTGGAGAGTTGGAATTATGGAAACAGGAAAAGGATATAGCCAATTCTTTTGATGATTTGATCATGATTTTGAGATGGTTGGCCACATTGGCTTCAGGGGAGAAATACTAAAATGGCAAAAATTCACTGTATTCATGTGGCCAGACTATGGTGAGAGAGCAAACATTTATTTCTTCAGGGAAGTGTGTGTACCTGTGCAGACTCTTTCCAAGTACCACAAGACTAGAAACCATGACTCTTCACTCTCGGGCAGAGTCTTCTGAATTTGTGAGAGGGAAACTCTGGGCTGTTGTTAAGAGCAGAATGACCCGTGGACATGGACAGGGAATGGTGAGAACACTGTGTAGGACAGTAATATTTCTGGGTGCTGAAAAAATACCCCTTAGAAGAAGAAAATAGCCTCTTCCCCTGTTCCAGAGCCCTGCTGCTTGGTTTTGATGTCAGCCTCAGGTGCCAGGGGAGCACTGTGCATCCACAGCACAGAGATAAGTGGCTGAGTCTTCAGGTTTAGGGGTGGTGATGTGCAGAGAGCTTCCCATCTTAGATAATGTGGCTTTTAGTCTGTCTTTATCCTTTGTATCTCCAGCTGAATGCAGGCTAAAGAGGAATTTGGGGCCTTTCCCAGGATCTTGCCTGTACCAATGTAGTCCTCTGAAATAGCTGGTCGTGTAACTGCAGTTGAGGCTGCCACTGTCTCCTTCCAGGAGTCTCAGGATCTCGGGACTCTGCTCCACCTCATCTTTTCCATGCAACCCTGCCCAGGAAACCAACATCAGAAATGACACATATCCTTTACTTCAGCAGTTCTGCAAAATTCCAGCCAGAAACCTAGAACGAAATCCCTAGCTCCCCAGGTTGGGTGAAGCTGATGTGGGTTCATCTATTAATTTCCTACTTACAGCCAAACTGAAGCCACAAGACTAGGAACACAAACACGCATTGTAACACATTCTCCATCCCGACCTTTCAGTCTTGAGACAAGCTGTAATGATTCCAAACCTTCTCTTCTCAGAGATGCTGCTTGTCTTATTTCTTCTCTGATGCATGAGAGAGCCTTTTTGTTGATGATTCAGCCAATCAAATGCATGTCCTCTAGCAACCTTCATGCTTTTGAAATCCAAGGCATTTGTGGAAGGAGAATGGAGCCACTGCCTCCTAGTGGCCATGTATTGACTTCATGCCATTGCCAAGAAACAGATTAAGGGAGGGACACTGTATTTGGAGGGCATAGCATATAAGAGGTTTAAAGTAGGAATCAGGAAAGCCTTTTTTTGCATGTAATTTTAATCATATCCTTGTTTTTTGAATGGGCTTTAAAACTAAGCTGCTACCACAGGCTATAAAAATAGTTTACCCAAATAGGTGCAGCGGAAAATGTTTCTGTTTTAAAATACACCAGAATGCAGCAGGTGAAAACATAAAAGAATGAAGGCTCTAAACAAAGCGGGTAGGGAATAAAACAGGTGGTGGAGATGTCTAGAAACCTTTCGATGCAATGTCTAGAGGCTTTGGATCATAAGTTAGAAAATGTGTTTTTTCAAATAATTTTATTTGAAAATTATTTGAAAGTTTATTTGAAAACCCAGGGACTGAGGCCATGTGTGACCCAAACTCAGGGTCACACACTTGCTACATCTTAGAAGGGAATCAGGGTAGGAGTAAAGAGCTCTGCATTTAGATAGACAAATAAGTCACTGTGTCTATGCATGTGTGTGTGTGTGGGCGATTATTATGTATGTTCCCTGTATTTTTTACAATATAAATAATACACGGAAGTCTTCCCTACTAACTTACCCTTCAGTACCACAGTCCTCATCTTAGAAGCAACTCTTCATATTATATAAATGGATGTACACACTGAAACACTTATTATTTCAGATAAACCTATATATTCCATTCTGTGCCTTGCTTTTTTCCACACAGATGGCTGCACAGTTTCACACTGAATAGCTGTGCCATGTTGTAATTAAGATGTTCTGTGTTTTTTTGATTTTAGTTTATTTCAAGTCTTTAACTACCACAATAAATCTCCTCAGACCGAAATGTTTGCCAGTCACATCAATAAGAATTATCAGAAGTATGAAAACTATAACAAAAGGTACATAAACTTTTCATGGAACAAATTAACCGCCATTCATATTAGTTCTCCCTGGATTTGAAACAGTGACTCTCTGTCCCTATAAGAAGGATCCCAGATAAAGACTATTGACTCTCAGTGCATTGCTTCCTTGTCCTTCCATCCCTTCTTACACTCAGCAAACAAAAAAAAGCTGTGCAGAGTTTATTGTACAAATAGTATAAAGACATTGTTCTTTTTCTGTGAGAAAACTAGTGTCTTGGATATCAAAAAATCATTAAACTAATTTGCATAAAATTTATTATCTGTTAATTTTATTCATTCTAGCCACACCCTCACCCAATGTTTTCTTGTCTTACAAATCATTTTTAAAAGGCAATTTGTTTCCATTTCTGAATATGTGTGACCTAGAAGAAGGTGTAAAAGATAAATGAAAGATTGGAGCAGGTTTCATTTGCAGGATAGGAGGTAAGAGAACCAAGTGGTTGAATGTGTAATGGGTTACAGAGCCAAGAGAGGGGAACGAAGGGGAGGGAAGGGGAGAAAAAGAAAGAAAGAAGCATAAGGAGTCCTCATGCCCTAAGATTGAACCTTGAAGACTTCCACCAATTATTGTGAAGGAGATGAGAGTACATTCAATAGTCAAAGAGGAAACATCCTAATATGTGGGTGAAAGCTGTAGAGAGTAGTTTAATAGAGAAACCCAGGCAGGAAACAGTTTTAGTAAGAATAAGTAGTGAGAACTCATGTCAAAGTTTCTGAGAGGCCATTTATGATGGGAATTAAAATTATCTGTTGATTTCAACAAAGAAGGTCATTAGTACTTTTTTGAAGGTATTACTAGTGGGGAAATTAAAGCCAGGAGTAGGTTCCCTTTGCTCCAAAATTCTAACAGATATCTGACCAACAAATGATGTATATATGTTTACCAAAACCCATGTATAACACTGTTTTCAACACTGTGGTTATAGAAAAGTGTAAAAAGTACAAATCACCATTTCAATAGATCACTTTAGACAGTCTTATATTCACACAGCAATGAGAATCAACATACTAAACTCTATGTAACATGATTAAATCTCAGAAATATAATATTGAGGGAAAGATCCAGAAAAGAGTCCAAACCATATGAATCCGAAATATGATGTTCAAAAATGGACAAAATTAATCTATCTATGGAGTTGTGCTTTCCCCAGAGGGCAGGTAGTGACCAGAGGAAACATAAGGGCTCCTGGGTGCAAAAATTCAAAGAGCAGCAGACACAGCTTCATTTCTGGGGAGCCCTGAGTCCTTCAGGGCAGCTTCCTAGAGTCTCTTCAACTCCAGGACACAGTGTGATGCACATGACAAGCACCAAGTGAGACTGTGTGGTTGGGACCAAAGAAGTCATGGTGGTTTGGATTTCTTCAGGTTTTCCACCTTTGCTAATTATACATCTAGAGACTGCCCTTAAATAACTCTCATGTTCCAAGTAGTTATATCCCATGTCCATAAATTCTAGTTTATTTGCAATGATAATCTAGAATTGCCCCTATGTGTCCTCCTAAGGCATTTTGTGGAAGAACATCTAAAAATACTTCTTCATCCTTCAAGTGGTAAATCCATCCCATCACTGAGTCTACAGGGAAGTCAGGTTGAGGCATAGAAAAGCTTCAGGTGTCCCCAAAGGAGGCAGAGAAAAAGACACATACTTATTTATTAGGAAAGTGATCTGATGAGAATATTATAATAATTAGAGGTACAGGACCATTGAGGAAATATAACTATGATGATAAGCAAGAGAACTTGTTGGTGAAGGAAAAAGGACATGACTTGGTGTTGTCATGGGTTGAACAGAGATAAGTGATTATGATTTTCCAGTGGCTCCAGTTAAAATGGTAATGCAATTTTCTTCAAAAATTTGCGATAACTTTGTTCAGGGAAAGAGAAAATAGATTCAAAATAATCTTTAACAAATAAGACATCTATTATTTAAGGTCTGCTGTTTTAAATTTCTTGCTAAATGTTGGAAATCCTTTTTTGAGTGTCTCGTAACATCAGTGTTTCCTGCACCAGATTCTGAACTGAATTTTTATTTAGCAAATATTTGGCTTATTCCTTTGTTACTTACACCTATTTTCTATAGTAAAATATTTCTCTGGAAAACTTATTTTCCTCCAGTATGATTTCAAAATTTCAATGTTTGGTTCACTTATTGCTTGATAATGACTTAGCTATATGATTTCACCTGTCTCTACATCTCAATCAAATATATACTCATGCATTTTTTTTCTTGGAAAGTTGTCCTATATTTAGATAATTATTATTTATGCAAAAGAGTTAGGAATTCCTTTTTAAATGAAAGCTATCTTTCTGTTTGGAATTTCACATGAAAACAAGTCAACTAGGTTAATTCCCATCACCCTGTATCATCAGACAAAAGCACAGGGTGGTGACTGTAAAGTAGTCTTATGACAGCTGCTGTGAGCACAAATTCAGTGCAGGTGTGTATGACACCAAGGCTGTATGGAGTCATTAGGAGCAACATAGTAAGGAAGAATCCTTCATATAAGAGAGTTTTGTGGATCAGAGAAAATGCAAAAGAGTTTAGGGGTTACAGAGTAAAAGTATGCTATATTCAAGGCTCACAAAAATGAACAGACAGCCCATGACAGCAAGAAGTAAAAGTAAAATTCAGCTATTTAGGAAATCATCAACTATTTGGGTTCATTCAGCATTACTTATTATGATGCACAACTAAAATAACCTAATAGTTGACAACAAGGAATTAGCTAAGTAAAGTATTATTAGAATGTATGATGTTGATCTGTAAGTAAAGTTGTGTGATTGCTTCATAATATCCTATTGAGTACAAAAGTGGAATAAAAGACATACTATAATATATGATTCCACAGTATAATTTGTCCTGAGTGGTAGAATTTTGAAGCTATTTTATTTAATACTAAACTTTCCTTCTCTGGACTTTCTATGATTTTTTCCCTTAAGCCTGCATCACTTTTGTAATTGCACATAGAGGATGTGACCAGGGGGTGATGTTGATTTCAACAAAATAAAGAGCTTCATTTCACCTTGTCACCAAGATCCGTGATGACATTTGTTCTGTGCACATCACTCCAAGTTATTCATGGCACAGCATGAGGTAAGGGGACAGGGAGGGTCTAATAGATTTGATTTCAGGAAATCAAGTTTCTGTATTTGATTTCAGATCTAATACAGTGCTCAGACTTACATGTGTGTTATGAACCTAAATAATCTAACAATTCAGGTGGAGACTTGGGCAAGTGCTTTTGAACCCCCTAAAAGCCAATTTTCCAGTTTAATGTAATCATCACAAAAATTTAAAATCTCTTGTCAAATAATCTACATCAAGATAAAGAATTGAAATGAAGATGTTTTTGGTGAATGGCTCCTTTAAAAATGTTCTCTAAACCAGAGACAGCATTTTCCTTAGGGTGAAGTTCTCCTTCTAAACTTCCATCTCTTCAAACACCCTGCTTCCTCTTGTCCATACCTGCCCAAGTGTTCATGCTGAGGAGGTTCCATGTTAAGTTTGCATGGTTTCTGTGGGCCCTTGCTTCACTGTGGTCTCTCAGAGCACAGAAATATAGAGCCAAGTTCCTGAGCTGTGCAGCTGTGATGTGTGAGGCTGATGAAGGAAGTAACTGGTATCTGCAAATTCAGAGAATATCGATCCTCTGTTCATTCTTTTCAGAATAAGATGCCTGATAAATAATGAAAATCATTTCCCCACTTGATGGTTGTTTGTACTAAAAGAGAGAGAGAGAGAGAGAGAAGTGAGGAGGGAGGGGAAGGCTATGTGAAGAAGAAAGGAGAAGGAGAAGGAGGAGGAAGAGGAGGAGGAGGAGGAGAAGAAGAAGAAGAAGGATGAAGAGGAGGAGGAGGAGAAGAAGAGAATAAGAAGAAGAAGAAGAAGAAGAAGAAGAAGAAGAAGAAGAAGAAGAAGAAGAAGAAGAAGAAGAAAGAAACAAAGAAAGAAAGAAAGAAAGAAAGAAAGAAAGAAAGAAAGAAAGAAACAAAGAAAGAATGATTCTTTCTCCCAGAGGCACCTATAGGGTGTTAGGAACTAGTGTAGGACTGAGAGCTCTGATTCTCCTTCCCATTTCTTCCCTTTCCTAAACCCCATCAAACAAAACAACCTGCCTCTGCCTCAAAACTTGGGAGCTGAACAGAGGTTGGGTCTTGAATCTGTCACCACCTTACTGTTCTTACCAAGGAAGATGAGACTATAACTGGACTATAACTGCCCTCAGCAGGCAGATGAGCAGCATAGAAGTTCTTCCTCTGACTAAAATGTGTGCTTCTCTGGCTCAAATCCATCTCTAAGTGCCTGGCCTCTGCCTTGGAGGACAAGTGCACAGTTGCTGAGAGGTTGGGTGCTTCTGTGTCAAAACAGAAAATGTTACTTGTTGGTATTGTGGCCTGTGTTTACTGGTATAGACTGGTTGACAAAATTTGTCTGTGCTAGGAAAAACAGTCTTTCAAATATTGTTGTCCCGTACAGTCAAAATAAGAGTAGTGTAAGACCATGCATTGCTATTCTTACTTTAAAAATGAAGCAACTCAAAAACTTCAAGTGTCCCTGTCAGCCATTGCTGCAGCAGCTGTGCCTCAAGGGTCCTCACTGGGCAGCTCAGCAGTGCTGTGCTCAGCAGGGAACTTGGCGACTGATTTGCTTGGTATCTGCTGATTTGTGACTGTGACTCAGTTGGTTGTGGCTTTGTGTGTGTGTGTGTGTGTGTGTGTGTGTGTGTGTGTGATGGACTTTTTCGAGATAGGGTCTTATAAACTATTTGCCAAGGCTGATTTGGAACCACGATCTTTCTTATCTCTGCTTTCTGAATAGCTGGTATTACAGGCACAAGCCACCAGTGCCTGGCTTGTTACAGTTTTTAATCATCTATTTGTGTTTTCTTATACACATTTAGTGACATCTAAGTTCTTCTTATATCATAAGAAAATAGATCCTAGGGATCTATCTTATAGAAAATAAGGTCCTAGGGATCACATTAATGATACTCATATCAGAAAGTGGTAATCTATAGGGGTAAGAGGACACTTCTGAGGTGAAGGAAAAGTTCTGTGTTTTGTCAGTTATGTGAGAGCTTGTGGCTTCCAAACACACTAAATTGAACATGTAAGTGCTTTTTAAATCATTTTTGCATTTATTCACATGTGCATACAGTGTTTGGGCTACCTCCCCCCGCTTCTGGGCAGAACCTATTCTGCCCTCTTGTATCTGATTTTGTTGAAGAGAAAACATAAGAGATAATAAGAGAAACACAGAGGTTTTGCCAGTTTGAGATAAAGATAACTATAAGAGAGATTTTTAACATTGCTTCATGTACATGTGTATTGCAACCCACTTTGGTTCATCTCTACAGACCTCTTCACTACTTCCTAATCTGCTTCCCAGAGTGGCCTCTGCCAGCTAAAGATTACTACATTCACTCTCTACAGGAGCACATCAACTACATTCAAGTTTTAGGTTTCCTTCCCTTTCCCTATTCTCCTGTGTGTGTCCTCCCCTTAGTGTGTGACACATGTCCAATAATATTATTACATTTGTTTTAGGTCTATAATACACATATGAGGGAGAACATGTGATTTTTAAGCCTGGCTAACTTCGCTTAAGATGATGTTCTCCAGTTCCATCTGTTTACTTGTGAATGACAAAATTTCACTTTTCTTTGTGGCTGAATAAAATTCCATTGTGTATAAACACCACTTTTCTTAATACATTCATTGGTAGTGGAACATCTTGGCTGTTTCCATAACTTGGCTATTGTGAATAGTGCTCCAATGAACATGGGTGTGCAGGTGCCTTTGGAATAACCCGAGTCTCATTCCTTTGGGTATATCCCTAACAGTGGGATTGCTGGATCATATGGCAGATCTATGCTTAGTTTTTAAAGAAGCCTTGTAAGTGCCTTTCACTTGCAGAAAAATTATGTCTTAATTAAAGGTAAATCAAAATAAAATGAAACATACATAGAGAAAATTCATTTCCTTGCTTTCCACATTTGGTTTAGAAATTCATTTGTACTTTTCTAATTGCTACAGAATGCTTATCTCTGTCATGCTTGCACCCTGCTGCTAAATTCTCTGACAACTTATCAACAAAGACCAGCAAGGCATTACTATACCCAATGAGTCTATGTGTACATGAATGGGATTATTTAAAAAATGGAATAGCATGAACCCCTGATAATAATGACCTATATCTACATCCAACAATGTATGCCATAAAATTAATACTGCAAGATAAGCCAGACACAAGATTATGTACTAAAAATCTTCCTTTAATTAAAGTGCAAAACCAATCTGTGCAGGTGGATGTCATAACATTGGTTACTTGGGGTGACAGAAGGAGCAGGCTTCAGAGTTGCCAGGCATGTAAGCAATATCCTATTTTTTGATACGAGTTTGGGGTACATGGCTTTTCTAATATGTGAAAATTCAAGTAGTTATATAACTATGTAGGTGTTTATCTCACTCTTTTTATGTGTTATTTCAATTCACTTTTATTTAGCTATAATTGATATAGTACAGATGCCATGTGTTCATTTCATTGAGTTTGACAATTCTATGCACTTGTGTAAACACCACCTAAAACAATATATAGAGTATTTTGATGACTCAAGAAAATCTCCTTGTGCCCCTTTCATGTCAAATATTCCTTCTCAGAGGAAACTTCGTTTTTTACTTTTATCACTGTAAGGTAGGTTTTCTGACTTTTGATACCATATAAATGGAGTCTTGCAGGATGTAGGAGGAAAATCTAGCTTCCAATGTGCAACATAAGGTTTTAAAGGCATTCATTGACTTGAGCGTACTAGTCAATGTAGTACACATTGTAGTAGTTCATTCTAATTGCTCAGTTCTAGTGCTTGGCTTGGATATATCAGACTTGTTCAAATATTTTTCTGTTGATGGACATTTTTGCTATTTCCAGTCTATGCCAAGTACAAACAAGGTTGCTACAAATATTTTTGTGTAGATCATCTGTTGGCCACCTTCTACCAGTATGAAGTATTTCCTCACTAAATACCTTGGGCCACCACAAGTCTGCAAAGTGACTGTGTATTTTACAACCCATCAGTACTGCTGAATGGGCCTCTTGCTCATTTTTCAATATTGAGGCTGGCAGGTGGCTTGCTTTTAACCTTTCTAGTGCAGATAAGTGACATCTGAATGTGAGTTTAAGTTACATCTCCCTAATGACTAATGATGCTTAGCATACTTTATGTGCTTGGCTTACTCCACTGAGGCTGCTAAAACAAAATGCCATAGACTGCTTAGCTTATAGACCACATAAGCTCATTGCTCAGTTCTGGAGTCTGGGACATCCCAGATCAAGTCACCAGCAGATTCATGGTCTGATGAGGGCCTGATTCCTGGTTTATAAATAGCAAACCATTTGCTGTGTACTCACAGGGAAGAAGGGGCCTCTTGGAACTCTTTTGTAAAGACACTATTCCCACTACCTAATCACATCTCAAAGGTCCCATCTTCAAACACCATCACATTGGGGATTAGGTTCTGACCTAACCTTGTTTAACATAGTTGTTTCCTTGGTATCCTAACATAAATTGTTTGAAGTTGGTTGTAATTCATTAACTTTGGCTTAGTTAAAACTTCTTACTATGTGGTTATCCCTCATCTCATTGACCCCAAACCAAAAAAAATCCCACAGTTATGACCACAGTAAAACCTAATGGTCAATACCTTCACACATATTTTCTTTAATCTTGCCAACCAATTAGTCCCTAAGTGGCAAACCCTAAGGGATAATGTTCTAATGTACATGGACTTTTCTAAAGAGATATTCCTATAAAACCTCTCTGTGTGTTTCTCTCTCTGTCTCTTTTTTTTCTATCTCTTCCTCTCCCCTCCTCCCACCTGATGGTTGAACTCTCTGCCACCCAACTTTCCATTGGCCTCCCATCATCTTCTAAAAACTCTGGGACCTGTGGGTAATAAATGTCTTCTATTTCCTGCATTTTAGTTTCACCTCCTTATTGTGCCACCCAACATATGGACTCCAATTTAACTTGAGGGCTCCTACCCAGTAGCTATCTTGACTTATGGGCACTCTCAAGGAGAGAAATCTCAAGGCCAGATTAGAAAAAGACCAAAACAAATAAAAATCACAATAGGTTCTGATGTGAATTTAGGTGGGGGACACAAATATTCATCCAATAGGAGGATTTCATTAGTCATCCAGTTTATGGACTTTGTAACTCTATAGTCTGTTTATTTGTGGGAGATCTTCATACTGTTTGTAAACAGCCTTTTTCTTCCATATATTTCTGGAATGTTGTTTACTGACTTTCTTAGTGTTGCCTTTTTTGTTTTTTCTGTGGTATTTGGGATTGAACCCAGGGCCTTGAGCATGCTAGGTAAGTGTTCTACCTACTGAGCTATGCTCCCACTCTTGACTCTTAATAAGCACCATTTAAAAAGTTTTCTCACATAATATTTATCAATTTTTCTTTTCTGATTAGTATATGTTAAATAAAATCACACATATAAAATGTACTAATCAGTGTATTAAACTTAATATATATTTCTTTCTTTTTCCTAGACTTACACATTTCATGTACTTATCATCTGCATTTCTGCATTTCTGACATCTGTTGCAACCTAGCTGCTGGGATCAGGACTTTCCTTCAAGAGGGTTTGGGGTCTCAGCACTGGAAAAACTCTGAAGATCAGCTTATGATTTATAATCAGATTTGTCTCCACTCCCACATGTGGCAATCATCTCTTGCTGCCAGTGTTTACATCTTTGCTTTCTAGCATGACACTGTTTTTTGTAACTGAGCAAAGTGTTTCCTGTTGCTTTGTTCTAATCTTCATAGAGTGTGTGAGAAGCATTCTGCAAAACCAAAATGTCTCAGGAGGACTTCTTCCCACTCTCTAGCTCTTTCCTAAGGCTTTAGTATAGTACATGTGCAACTGTGAAGACACCTGGGGAAGCATGGGACTGTATACCCTTGCTCACTAGCTGTAGCTTCTAGAATTCTAATCTGTCATCCATCAATGCATGGCTCTTAAAAAAAGTTCCTTCAACTTTTTGACTGATTTTTCCCTCATCTTTTTATATTGAATCTTTCTCCACCTTTCACTATTTCACAAGTAACAAAAACAGCCACTGCCTGTAATTAGTTCATTTAAGTGTCTTTACATCCTCACATTCCTGACACTTTATTTTATTTTGTTTATCAGGCTTATTTTGGGAGTGATGGTGAGAGTTTCTTGTACTTTCTCTATAATCCAAGTAAAAACAGACATACAATATATGTTATATTAATAAAAATGCCAAATTTCCAATCTCAGATTACCCACAGATGACTTCTTTAAATCTCAGTTTTGTTTAAGTAATAACATTGGGACTTAATACAAAGAAGAATTGCAATAATTGGGTATTTGGATATACAGCCAGTATGTGTTAGTGCCAAAATGTAAATAATAAATTGTTATTATTATTATCCTTTAATATAGCTCATATTTATTAGGACAAAGTGAAAGTGATATGAAATGATGAAAATTTGTTTTTGGTTTGGTCTAAATTTCTCCAGATTTAGAGGACATGATGTTTAAAATTATGAGTCAACCTGACTGGACAAAGAGATGCCTAGATAGCTGATAAAAGATCATTTTTAGATGTGATTGTGGGTGTGTTTTTGAAAAAGATTTGCATCTGACTTGACAGAGTCAAGATGATCCACATTCTTCAAAGTGGGTGTGTGGGCATCATCCAAACCATGGAGGACTCTGATAGAACAAAAAGATGAAGTAAGGTGATTCTACTCTTCCTGCTAGAGCTGGGACATCTATCTTCTACTGTCCTTGGATACTGGTGTTTCTAGTTCTTCAGTCTTAGAATGACAACTTGGCCTACCAACTTTCCTAGGTCTCTACCTTGTGGACACTAGATCATAGTATTTTTCAGCTTCCATAACCATATGACTCAATCCATCCATCTACTATTTCCTATTCCTTTTTTCCTGGAGAGCCCTGAATAATAGGACATTATTAAAGCACAAGAGTCTTAACTTACCAAGGAGAATACTTTCTCATATAATATTTCCAGATCTAGAATACTGCATATATTTCTTAAATGGTTTCAATTAGAGATGGGAACAATAGCATTTTACAATGGTATAATTTATTATTGATGAACTGTTTTCCATTTAAATTTCTTTAACAGTTGTTTACTGTTCATATTGTACTTCATGAAATGAGCTTCCAAAATGGCAGATTGCTGACAGGCACCACTTTCCTATGTCTCTATGAATCTCTTCAGGTATATTGCTGTAAGCATAATTGGGCAAATTATCCAAATGCCAGAATAAGGATAGATAGAAGCTTGAAACATGGATCTCTAACTAAATCTCTAAAAGTGTAAATCTGTTGCTGGCATGGTCCTGGACCTGCTCCATCCCATACTCCTCCCATTCCAGGTTTTTTTTCTTCCTTACTGTGCAGACTTGATTTGCTTCCCACAAGATCAACTCATGAGGACCACCCTGTGAACAAAACAACTGTCTGGAGGACTAAGAGCAGGTCAGCAAGCCTTGCTTGCACCACAGGACAGAAGCTAACCAGCATCTGTGCTCCACTACCTGAGGCAGAAGGATGGCATGTAAATGAGACAGCAGGGCAAACAAGTTGCAGGCTAATTCAAAAGTCAGCTCAGCACATGGGTACAAATACATCTGACCCCTGAGAAGACTTTTGGCTAAGTTTGCTGATTAAAGGCCTCTACATATATGTTCCTGGACCAGTGGGGATGGGGTAAAGTTGCTCAACCTGGAATCTATCCAAAGGAAAGGTAGGAAGCAAGCAGGCTATCTGGCTAGGTATCAGCATTCAGGTCTCTAACCCAAGATGAGAAGGGAATAGAAGTGAACTGGCAGACAGCAAGGACACTTAACCCTTCACCAAACCCAGGCAATGTATACACATACACAAGTGACAGGAGCTATTCATCCCTCTCTCTCCAACAAAACAGTAAACTGGAGGCCTAGGGGAAAAGGGGAGGAAATGATCATTGTGAATAAGCCAGAGCAGCCACTGGCTTCCCCAAACAGGGAATAGTGCAGGCTTCCATAGTGTCTGAGTCATTTCTGACCCACCAGCTGTCCTTGGTGACACCATCACTCACTCCAACAGCTACCTCACAGCCTGGAACTTCCCCACTTCACCCACCATAGCAGCTGCCCTAATCCAGAGCAACACTCCCCACCCTAGGCTATACCTTGTCATTCCAGGGCCCTAAGGGGACATGTGAGTATACATAACAGGAGAACGGCAGACAAAAACTTGAAGACAGAGATTGGAGGGGTTCAACTGGTGTACTGACAGAGGTCAGCAGGCATTAATTCTTCTCAACAAGGAAGAAATACTAAATTAAAAAAATTAACTTATCTCTGTATTTTCATTTTTTTCCTCCTTTTTCTCTTTTTCACTTTCCCTATCTCTTGCTAACAAATTATTCTACTGGTGATTTATTTACCTCCTTTTAAAATTATTCTTAACCTTTCTATCCTCTTGCAATCTCTGACAATAACATCCTTCTCTCCACAATAACTGAATGATATCCCTATAGGCTAGTATTTTATTTACCTGTAGTCCTCACATTTCACTCCCTTTCTCCCCATCTTCCTAATTAACTCTCTCACCTCTCTTATTTTTACTAAATTTTAACTCCTATGCAAATGAATTTTATTTTTCTAACACTCTACTGTATCATATATAACATGACCAGTTGTATAGATAATGCTGCCAATGGTATTTTACTTCATGTAAATAACTGATTTAGTATTGAAGTGGTGAATTTGTTATTGCTGGGTTATACCCCCACACCAGTGTTCAGAAACATCACATCAGTCCCACCATTTACCAGTCTTGCCAGAACATAGAGAATTAGTCAAGGGGGAAAGTGTTTAGATTACTAAAACCCCCAACCAATGAGTTGACTATAGAGATGCAAATATCAAAATAGAAGCACAAGAAATATGAGAAGCCAAGGAAATATGAAACCTCAAAAGTTTAACAATCACTTAACAAAGGATATGATTAATAATGAAGGGGATGAAATCTCAATTTTTGAGTTCAAAGGAACAATACAAATAATAAATTAAATGGAAGACATTCATAAACATGTGATGAAATCAAAGAGAATATGAATAAACAGCTAAATTCATTCAAAGAGAATACAAATATACAACTAAATGAACTCAAAGAGGATACAAATAAAACAGCTGAATGAACTCAAGAAAGATAAAAATACATGAAGTGAGGAAGACAACTGAAGACATGAAAGGGAAATTCAATAAAGATGCAGAAAGCCTGAAGATATCAACTTGATGCTCTGGAAATGTAAAGCTTTTTAAGTCAAATAAAAAGTCATTCTGGCAGATGGAAGCAAGTTGAAGACAGACTTCCAGGGCTTGAAGACAAAGTGGATATAATAAAAACGCCAAATGAATATATAGATAAAAAATATGTAAACATGAATGGAATATGCAAGAACTCTGCAACTCTATTAAAGGACCAAACCTATGAATTGAAAAAGGAGAAAAGATGCAAACTAAAGGCATAGGAAAAATATTCAACAAAATAATAGTATAAAAGTTCCCAATTTTGAGAGAGATGTCCTTTCAGGTACAGGAGGCTTCAGGACTCCAAACAGAAAAAGACCAATAATAGGATCTCTCCACAGCATATTATAGTTAAAACATTACATACAGAGATCAAGCAAAAAATATTGAAAGCTTCAAGAACGAAGTGCCAAGACACCTATAAAGGCAAAACCATCAGAATTAGCAGATTTTTCAGCAGAAAATTTAAAAGCAAGGAGATCATGGAATTAGGTATTTCAAGAGCTGAAAGAAGTAACTACAAACTTAGATTACTCTACCCAGCAAAGGTATAATAATTGAAGGAGAAATAAAAACCTTCCATGATGAAGAAAACTAAAGCAATGTATGGCCACTAAATTAGCATTCCAGAAGATACTCAAAGGAATCCTACACACAGAAGATGATGATAAACAAAGCCATGATAGCATGGGAATAAATAAAATTCATCAGGCAAGTAGACAAATAAATGAAGAGTAGGGAAGAAATCAAACACTAATCTGTACTACCTACATATTCCATAAACATCTATATTATTAGAATATATATGTATATACCCTTATAAATGTTCATACACATATTCTAATGATATGCCCTAATAATCTGATATACTATAATACATACTAAAATATGTATATTATGATATAATATATTGAAATATATACTGTTTATGTGTATATACAATATATATTATGCTATATTATATATATATTATCTAAGAAAAATTTAAAATGTCAAGCTAATGACATTAAAATATTCACTTTTTGAAATTGTCAAGTGAGAATAGGAAGAATTTGTCACTATCAGAAAAAATTAAGGATATTAAGACACACTCATCTAAACACACAGCTATGAGGAGTATAGTTTATGAAATCCCATAAACACATATAAAGTAGATATAGTCTGGACAATGTTCACAGAATTCTACAGTATTAGGAATTTTGCATCATAGTGTAAAAAAACATGCTATGGGAAAGGGGTACAGCAGGTTAAGAGTCAGGCTTGTTGCCAAAGCAGAATCCAGATCAAATTAAAAAATCTTCATAAAGGTACAACTCATGGAAGTAGGTAGGGTCAAAGGAATTGAATAGGAGTAATGAGAGACCAATAGATGGGCAATAGCAGGAAGTCACTCACACCTGAACCATCCATGATGCAGATAGGAAGACAGAGTCATGTTCTGTTGAGAATATGATGAGAATTACATGCAGGGCATGTGTGGAGTGGTGTGTGTGGAGTTAAGGAAGCATCAAAGGATGCTGAGGCACCCAGCACTGCCTAACAACAGAGGAATGTCATTACCACCCTCTGTCAGCAGGAGCAACAGGTAAAGGTAGTGTTGGAGGGGCTTCCCAAGCTCTGTAGCTACAGGAATGCAGCCAACATCAGAACCACACATCTGAGCAGGCAGGAGATAAGGGATACATGCTCAACCTCTCCATCTTTCCACCCACAGTTCCCATGCAGAGGCTGAATTCAGCAATATGCCATAAAGCAAAGGCACCTGGGTAATGCAGCTCATGGGGGTTGAACAACTACTGAATAGAATAGGATGGTCAGGGAGTACAAAGAGACTGGGAATTAGAACAAATAAGGCAAAGAGAGGATGAACCCTGTGAATGCTCATTCTCATCTGGTGAACATCTTAACTCACAGCTCAACTGAAGTCATTAGATCAATGGTAAGACACAGAAATCTTTGTGGTTTCTTATTAGAACTGAGAACCAGGGTCTAAGTTTGACCAGGGTTCAGGTGAGAGGTCTCAGTTTTCTATGCAATGTTGTTATAGCTTACTTTTGAAATTCAGAAACATGGAATGAAACTTTCCATCAGACTTCCTACTCAATAAGAAACAGTGTTTATCTTTCCTGCTCGTTGTATACACTAACATGAGTTTTCCTTGTAGAGGCATCCATGATCTTTGCATTCAGATCTGTCTTGCTTTATAAGAAACATATGAGGCCTCTTTCCTCCTATTTCAGATGAATTATCAGAAAACCTATAGCTTAACCCTAGATAAGCAACTATACCACACCTGTGATTTTCAAGTCAGGTGATGGCAAAGGAGACTCAACATGAAGAGGGGAAACCTTCTAGACACAGCCTTTCCTGACTAGTCTGTCTCCTACCTAGTGTTTCATGAGCACAAGGAAGGAGCTGCCTTTCAGTGCATTCTCCTGGTAGTTCTCCCACTGCAGTGTCTCTTGAGTGATTTTATGAGGGATAGGGCTGGTGGCAGTTGGTTGATCTTTCTGCAGCACAGACCATATAAAATCAGAGCCTAACTTGTGGTGTCTGTGACCTGATAAAATACCAGATTCTGTACTTCTCATTTGCATGAAGAACACAAGCCCTTGAATATTCTAAATACATAAGACATCTTGATAACAGTTAATCAATCCCCTGTCAAGGTTTTCCTGGAAATGTTGGCTGTGAGTGTTTCCACACTCAGAAGGAGAGCCTTAATGACTGAACAGTGGTACATCTGGAGGTCATAACTTGAGTTCTCGTTAGCACTGACATCCACCCCACCTTAGAGTAATTCTCAACCTCCTAAGATTCTAGGAATTTGACCTGAGATTGTTCGTGTTCTGGAGGAAGCTGTGTAAACTCTGCCCAGGTAGAGAACATAGCCCTCTCCTCCTGGGACTGCTCGGTTCAGCCTTCTAGGTTTGCGTCCAGCTCCCCCTGCAGCTCCCCTCACTGTGTCTCTCACAGCGCAGTAGTACACAGCTGAGTCTGACAGCAGGAGTGAGGATTTCTGCAGGTGGAAGGAGCTGTTGCTCTTGACAAGAGTGGCCTGAAAGCCTTTGTTCTCTGTCCTCTGGCTTTCTGTTGAGCTCTTCAGGAGTAGCTGAGGGGCTTCATGGAGATATTGGACATACCAGAAAGTGAAAGAAATGGAAAAAGTGATCTGGTAAGTGCAGTTAAGGAACATAGGCGTCCCCTCTGTGAGAGTAACTGGACCTTCTGTCTGTGTCACTGAGTCTCCACTGCTCCTCCCTAAAAGACAAAACAAAACAAAACAAAAAACCTAAAACAACCACTTTTTTACATGGGGAAGAAAGTTAAATTAAATCATGATTGTAGGAAAATGAATATCATTAAGGCTTAAGATAAAATATTACTTACTGAACATTAAAAAAATCACAAAAACTGAGCAGGTAACAAAGAACATGTTGATAGAAGGAAATATTTTGGCCTATAGGGATGGTCTCTGGCAGGATCTTATCAAAAATCCTTACTCACAAATGAGATCCTCTTTCTGCACAACAGTCATCTTTGTGACTACAAAGAAAATGGGTGTGTTAAACCACCACCTGAATGCATTTGTAAACCACATCTCAAAAATATGCGCCCTCTGCTGTTTTGTTTGAAACTGTACTAAAGCCTCATCTAAGGCTGTTTTAAATCATATAGAGGACCCCCTTATTCACAGGAAATATATTCTAAGACCCCCAGCAGATACATAAAATCACGAATAGTTTTGAACTTTATATTCCATATATGCTATGTTTCATGTATATACTCATGTATATGTATATATGTATATATATATGTCAATGTTTGCTTATAAATTAAGTATATTTATGGAGACATTGCCATCAACTGGGACACATTTCTTGGTCATGCCTTCCTCCCACTTTAACCCAGTGACTTTTCCTTCATGCATTAAGGCCTTTGCAATTTGAAAAGCAAGAGACATACCAGCATGAGTTGACTTTAAAAGTGATTAACAAGTAGCTGGCTATACAACATGGCTCTGCTGAACAGGGGGATGCTTCACGTACTGAATAGAAGAGCACAGGGATGCAATATCTCACCACACAAGTTGAGAACTTGTGAATTTATTTCTGGAATTTCCCATTTCATAATTTGGGATTGAAGTTGACTGCAGGTAACTGAAACCATATAAAGCAAAGATTTAGTAGGGAAAACTACTGGAGGGGAAGGCATGGGCAGCGAAAAATAAACAGGACTCTATGGAGAAAGCCCTGAACATTTCTTTATAGACTCACAAGTATACTTGAAACAATAATCAATTATTCAGAGCTATGGCTTACCAAATAACCATAGGCACAATTTTTAAATGGAATACTCAGCTGCCTTTTCCATGCATATGTCACTGTGCATCTCAAATGGATCTTAAATGACCTTCAAAGGCCATGGGTTGAAGGCTTGGATGCCAGGCTGTGGCATTATTGGGAAGTAATAGAACCTTTAAGAGTTGGGACCTGGTAGAAGGAATTTAAGTATTGGGACCCTGGTCCCTCCCTCACTCTCTTTTATCTCTGAGGAGCCATGATGCGAGCAGGTTTTCCACACTATGCACTTCTGCCATGGTGCACTGCCTCACTGCAGGTGCAAAGCAATGGGGCCACGTGACCATGGACTGAAACCTCTGAAATCATGAGCCAAAATAAATTTTTCCTCCTTAAAAGTTGTTTTTCTCAGGCATTTTGTCACAGCAACAGAGAACTAACTATCACACCATGATTCAGAGAGGGATACACTACCTATAAAGTCTCTCTCCTCTCCTCCAATCATCACCTGAATTATTTGTGTTCATCCTCCTAATCCTAATCAGCATAGAGGAAAATCTTGTAATGTAATAATGCTCAAATCATCTGTGGTGGAGTTCCAGTGCTGTCCCAATGCATCATGGACTGATAGGTTTGTAAAATACAATAAAATAAATTACTGTGACATCTGATTCACTGATACTGATGGAGTACAACTAGAAGACTAAATAAAATAAGGAAATTTTCAGATACTGGGGTGCAGGTAAGGCATAGATAATGAAAATAAATGAGGCAAATCCTAAAATCATGCCAGGTTACTTCTCAGATGTGATTTCTAGCCAGAAGGACAGGGAGGATTAATGAAACAGCTTTCTGACAGATGAAGAGGAAAATATGAGCCCAGGGGTCTTATAGCATTTAGGATTTGTGGATCTGTGTGCCAGACACAGGGGGGGAGGTTCCCCATGTTCACACGGGCATCAGGTGTGCTTATAGTAACCAGGATTCAAGAGACTTTGTAATACATGGGACAGGCACTAGAATAAGCACAGTTCAAACCCCAGTTCCACCAATAAATGTGTCAAACTGATAAGCAAATTTCTTTAGTGGTCAGGACACTATGTATTATCCTTTAAAGTAATATAACAAAATTCAACATCTAACAACGTAAAATACACCTATCTAATATTCAATTGAAATTGCAAAATGTGAAGAATCAGGAAAATATAGACAAGAGTAAAGTCAAGAGAAACAGGCCTAGAAGTGATGGAGATGATAAAATTAGTATAAAAGGACTTCATACAGCTGATATACCCATTGTATTATATTAAAAGATGCAAAGAAATATAGACACATACAGAGGAGAAAATGGAAGGCAAAAATTGGTCCAAATAGAACTTCTGGAGATGAAAATAATTGAATTAATAAAATGGAAAGTAAACTGGACAGAATTAGCAGATTAGAAGCCACAGGAATAAAAGATCAGTGAACATGAAGGAAAACCAAGATAAATTGTTCAAACAGAAGCAATGAGAAAATTGAAAAGAAATAATAGAGTTCATGTATTATTATCATGTAAAAGCAAGTACTCTAATATATGTGCAACTATTTCAGAGTAAGGAAGAGATGAATGGAAAAATATTTTAACTTTTTAGTTAAGCCTGGTTAAAACTATCCAGGCTTAATTATAAAAATGCTGATACATGGGAGTAAAAGCATAAAGACAATAATTCCCAGGCTCATTGTACTTATCTTGCTCTATTTTCTGTTGCTATAACAAAATACTTGTACCCAGGTATTTATGAAGAAAAGAGGTGGATGTGATTCACAGTTATGGTGGCTAGAAAGTCTGAACAGCATAGTGTTGGTTTATAATGAAGGTCCCATGCTTGTCACAACATAACAGAGGGCACTGAAGACAGTGGACATAGCAAGAGAAGAAGCAAGAGAGCCAGCCAAGGAAGCCAAACCTGGTTTGTAACAATCTGTGTTCAAAGTAACCAATCCATTCTCATGAAAGCTCCTTGATCTCAACAGGTCTAGTACAGCCTAATCCAGAGCCCAGTGAGTGGACCCAGCCTCTTGAGATAAGCATTGGTCCACTCATTGTGCAGTGCCATGGTGAACATCTCTAAAAGTCACCACTGCCACATTGGGGATCAAGACTCAACATGGATTTCAGGAGGGATAACCCGTATTCAATCCATAGTAGTAATCAGGTTTCTGAAACATAGTAATAAAGAGAAAATCTTAAATACAGCTGGGGTGGGATGAGGAAGGGAAAAATACATTACATACAGAGGATAGAAGCTAATAATGAAAACTGACTTTTCAATAGCAATGATGCATTTCAGAATACAACTAAAGGGCTAAAAGAAAAATATCTTAAATAGATAATTGTTTAAAGTCAAAATTATAAAACTGCATTTGCAGAATAAAACCGTGTTATAGCAATAGCACAAAAGACAGACGGAAAGTAGTGTTTCCTGCCCTATATGTGAGGTGGCAAAATGGTGCTCAAATCAGGCAGTGATAAGTTAAATACATATCCTGTGAATCATCAAACTTGTTGGTGTCAGGATCCTGTATAGTTTTACTAACAGACACCAAGACGACTCCAGAGAGGTTCTGTTTGTATGTGATAAAAACACAGACAAATTCCATTAACCATCCAAGCAACGTCATTATCACACATCATGTGGACTCTGAAAACTTACAAAAATAACTCTGAGAGTATGATAGGGAAAAGGCAAATGCTCCTTAAATGCCATTAAACAAATAGGTTCACACACCAGCTCTCTGTGAGCACAGTTCTCTGCTGACATAAGTCACCTTAATGCATTGGGATTTCAGTTCTGCAGCAGCTGTTGTGTTTCCTCGAGTGGGCTCTGTGGGGCAGTCCTGTCCTTGTCAGATGTCTGATATCAAGAGTCAGAGGAGAGAGGTTTGGGTAGAGGCAATGTTTTCTTTCAGGCTGGATTGTCTAGACCTCACCTTATTGCATTCTTCACCCTCTCAGTTTCATCACATTATTCCCTATACGTAGTGTTCTCTAGTCTTTGGAGCAAAGAGAATTAAGTTTCATTTTAGTATATTTAAAATCATGTTAAGTTGAGTTTCAAAATTTTTAAAAAAGTACCCAGTTTTCTTGTAATTGAATTACTTGAGAAATTCTGAGTGGCTATTGACCATTTTGAAGTTTCCTTAATTTTGATAAAATGGTGATTCTTGAAGCCCATTGGCAGTCCCTCTGCTAGCTTCCTTTGAGCTTTTTTTCTACTTAAAGTCTAGGATGTAGAGGTAAACTAAGGCTGTCTTGGCATCTAAAGGGCTTTTCCTTTTTTTCTTTCCTACTCCTAGAAACTAAATATTTTGGGGATGCACTGATGTTTTTCTTCCAACAGTTGTGCCATTGCTATTGACAGAGCAGAGCTGGGATGCATTTTTTGGCCTTTGAGTTGGGATGGGATAAAGTGGAAATAAAATTACTCACCTCTACAGAGTACCTCAAGGGTCTAGCCCAGTGAGGTGAGAAATATAAAAGTATAAGCACATTTCAAAAAATGTACAATAGTTTTGGGGTAAAAATACATAAACTCATAGATGATTGCTGTGAAGAATTGTGTGTGACTAGAATGGGTTCTAGGGTAGGTTAACTCATTCAAGTCACTTTATCTCTCTGAAAAAGTTTTCCTATTCATAAAGTGAGATTAATTCTCTGTATCTTGTCTTGTTCACAAAGGAGTGAATGAGATAATGCTTTTGAAAGCATCCACGATAAGAACATTGTAAATTTGGGTGGCATGATTAAATATTGTTTTGTTAAAATTTCAGGTAGTTTGTCAGAGGCAATGATCAAGTAGAACAACTTCCTGAAAGAAGGGAAAGGTCTCTGTGGTAGAAGTGGCCGGGGGATTCTTCATGAGGTAAGCATGATTGAGATGGTGTCCAGGATGAGGAGGAAGAATGAACACAAGCTTTCATGTAGCAGTGACAATGGGAGCAGAGGACAGGAGGCAGACCTGTTTAGGGAGGGTGTTGGTGTTTGCCAACCTCATTCTCAAGGTAGACTTAATCTGATGATGCAGAAAGGTCACAACAAAGTTGAATAGTCCACCAAAAGCCACATCACAAGATTCACCCTTACTCAAATAGGCAAAGGATGCCACTGGAGAGTGTCAAGCAGGGGAAAGGTATAATGGATGCTGTGCTTTGTATGAAGAAAAGTCATTCTTTGGGGTATGGGGTATGAGGAGATCCTGTGAACAGGGAGAGCAGTTCAAATGCTGTCATAGAAAACCAGGTATGAGAGTATGTGACTGGTGAGAGTACTGGTCAGGTGACTAGGGAAGATCAAGTCCACCCAGTTACATTCTGCTCTGTTGGAACTAGGTGCAGTGCATCTTTGCAATACTCATTAAGAATCTCTTAAATGAGGGTGCAGTGTGAGAGGCAGTGGGAATATGACAGCAGATTAAATACCAAATGTCTTTTTTAGGATTTAGTCAATGGAGTAGATAAGAGATCACTTAGAACATTTTGTTAAGGTATAATGTGTTAGAAGAGTACATAAAACCTAGATGCAGAGCTTATTGAATTTTCACAACTGAACTCATCCATGTAAGTAGCACCCAAATAGAGACACAAACTACTACCAACATCTCAGAGGTCTCCCTTGTCCTAACTCCCAGCCATCTCTATAAAAATAGTCACTGGCCCCAGTCTCCTGACTTACAATGTCATGAGTGAGTTTTGCATGTTTTTTTTATGTATACCTTTAAAAAATTTATTAGCATAAATTAACTGCACAAAGAGGCTTCATTGTGATATTTCCATACTTGCCTTTAGTGTATTTTGATTAATCTCATTCCCACTATTATTCTTCTTTATACCCTCCTCCTTCTCCCCTTTAAACAGTTTTTAGTGAGTTTTGTTATGATATTTCATACACATACATAAAGTACTTTAATTCACCCCATCCCCATCTCCTCTCCCCTGGCCCCTCCTGTTGGTTCCTGCTCCAAACAGTCCCCTTTTACAATCATGTCATTGTTTTAAGGCTGGATTCCTCACATGAGAGAAAACATGTGATACTTGACTTTCTGAGCTTGGCTTATCTTTCTCAACAAGATGACCTTCTGTTCTATCTGTTTTCCTGCTGTTGTGTTTGACATCTTTCACACTTAAAATTAAGTCCCTAAGAAGATTAAGGATCTCAGGTGTTCACATTTTAAATTATTTTAATGTCTCTGTTTCAAAACCCACCCAATGTCACACATTGTGATTGTTTGATATGTTTTTTCCTCTCTAACCTATAAACCCCTTATTCCATTTTATTCCTTGTAGTTTATCATTGATAAATTAAGGTCATTTGCCCTTTAGGGCTTTTCATACTATGGATTTTAATTATGATATACTTTTGATAGACTTAATACATCCCAGTGTTCTTTATACTTACTATACATGGGGCATATATTTGTAAATTCAGTAAGCAAGAAATAAAAATGTTTCTTGCTTCTGCTCCAAAGCACAGAAAGAGTGCTGACAGATTATCTGAACTGTATTGTTACTATCTCAAGTTCAGCTAATTTGTTTCTTCCTTTTTGGAAATGCTGAAGGATACAGGAGATTATGGAATACTGATGGTGTGAAACAGGAGAGACTCCTCCCACCTTTGGGGGAGAGCTCAAATTTGGCATTGCACTGTTCACTCCCAAGGATATCTGTTTCTGGTTAGAAATTTTCAAAGAAAAGAAATATTTAGCTATGAAGTCAGATGGGAGAGGTTTTTAAAATGTATTAATTTTTAAATATTTTTTGTGGTACTGGGGATGGAACCCAGGGCCTTACTTATACTAGGAAAGTGATCCCCTATTCAGGCACACCCCCCAGACCCTAGGTTAAAACATTTTTAAAGGCCATTTGTAACAAGGGGAGCACAGAGTGAAACACCCATGTGTCCTTTGCAACAATATGGAAAGAAGGCAAAAACCAAAAGATGTAGGTGACAGACAGGTTGAACTAGGGCCAGGCAAAAGGAAATACCTATATGTAGAAAAGGAAAGAGAGGTAAGAAGTGAGATTAGGAAAGTTTTTCAATCTAGGGCAAATACAGCAATGTGGTTGGACTTGGATCACATGACAGGGGAGAGCACATATGGGAGATATGGGAATAGGTAGAAAACCTAAAACATGAAACTGTTTGATGTCCCCACTGCAGAGGAATTAATACAGAAACCTTAAAGCGACAGAAGTCAACATGAGAAGGGGATCAGGAACCAATGTAAAGGTCAGTTAGAGATGAATCAACTTGGGTTGTAACACACTTGTGCATGGAAGCAATGCCAGGAATCTTTCTCTATAGCTATCCTTAACTCAATTAGCAGAAACGCTTTGTCTTCCTTATTATGCTTATGTCTTCTCTTCAATAAAATTATAGATAAGGGCAGAACAGGTTCTGCCTGGAAGTGAGGGGGTGATGGGGAGAGAGGGTGGGGAGGGGGGCAGGGTGGCAAAATGACCCAAAGAATGTATGCACATGTGAATAAATGAATGATAATTAAAAAAAAAACCCAAAATACCATGAAAGCAATGAAGGGCTTTCAAGCTAGATCAAATAGACACAATCAGTGAGCAAATAAAAATATGATTAAAAATTAATAATAAAAAAAGAAAGTTTTTCTATCACATGGAATATGTGCTTTATAACTAATTTCATCCTTTCTTTTTAAAAGGTGGTGAGGGAAGCAGGAAAACTGTATGAGAATGCAGTGGGTGCTGAATAGAAGTTTTGTAAGTGAAGAGAACCAGGACCCTGGATAGCTTATTCCTAGCAGTGTTTGTTGTCTTCACTTTCCTTTATTTATCTTCAACATGGAACTTTATCCAGGAATCCTGCAACAACACTGCAGAGGAGATATGATGTGCAGATCAGAGGCTTTGAGATGTGGGGTGAGGGCGTCATTAATTCCAGGGAGCACCTAAGGATGGAGAAGGATCACTAGGATTAACACCATCAATCACCTTATTCACAGGCTCTGGAATAGGCCTGCTTCTGTGCACACTGTGATGGCTGCATGCCCCACCCCCACCAAGAGGCTCCCTGTACTATGCTTCTGGACACTGGCTTGTCCATCTACAATCTTACAATCTGATTCAGATGAACTCAGGAAAAAGGAGCAGAGCTTCAATCTTTAGCTAATTCGTCAGTACTTCCACTCTACTTTGGAGCAGATTATTTCATCCTCTATGCTAAGGCTTGTTGCCAGTTGACAGAGGATCAGGACTGTACCTTTAAGAAACAGTTGAACACTCTTGTGTTCATTCTGCTCTGAGCCTTTTGAGCATTAGTCTTTGCAATCCTACTCTGGTTTGGGCTCTGATGTAGAGGGATGCAATGTTCTTAGTTTCTCTAAGTATGGGAGATTATTTTCACTTCACAAAGGATTTTTGGCATCCATTTGAGCAGCAAATCTGTCTCTCTACCTGTCTGAGGAATTCCCAGAGAAGTTGTGTCATTGGGAGGTCAAGTTAACTGGTCAGAGTCCTGCATAAACTCATATTTGTGAAATGGGTATCTTCTACATTTCCTGATCCTCCCATATAAGGAGAGAAAATGCTTAATGCCTTGTGAAAGAAATAAAAACATAAAATTAAAATAAAAGCTGTTTTATTTATGAGTCAATACGGGTTCTCATCCTTTCCTCTCTCCTTCTACTTCAACATCCTCCCTCCCCTCCATGGCTCCTCTCTGCCTCCTCCTCTTCCCTCCTTCTTTCCCTTCTCCCTCCACTTTCCTTTTCAATCTTTGTTCCTACCTTGCCAGACATGAGATTCAGCAAAAAATTATGTGAGAAATATTATTGTTAATGAATAGTTTCACACCATGCCTCCTGCATCACAAGTCTGTCAATTGTGTGCGTGTCAGGTAAACAGGCATTTAAAGCCGCATGTGTAAACAAAGCATTCAGAATATTCTGAGTGGTGTTCAAGTACAGAAATTTCAGTTAAAACCCAACCCATGTTTTCATGAATTTCCTCCTGCTCCTTCAAATCACACATATTAATTAAGGTGGAAATTAGGATAAGGAAAACACCAAAATATACAATTTGTAAATAGTTCATTATCAAAGACAAGAGAAACCCTATTAAGATGCCAGCAGAAATCAGGTATGGTGGTGCACATCTGTTATCCCCAGAATCAGAAAACCATGGCAGGAAGATTGAGTTTGAGACCAGCCTGGGCTACCTAGTGAGACCCTACCTCAAAAAAAGAGCCAGTTGAATTCAAGCTCTGTTGGCATTTGTCTTTGGCACTACAATAGTAAATCTTTGAAATTTTAAATTAATAAAACTTGTATAAATTCTCTCTATACACATTCATAAGAGATAGCGCATTTACACTAAAGCCAGCTTTATCAAACTTTTGAATTACTTTTCCTCACAAATCAATATTTTGATGTGATAGGTAGAGATGTTATGACAGCCTTTTTTTCTACGAACTCTATTTTTAGAGCAAACTTAAGTACACATTAAAATTGAGCAGTTGAGCAGAAAGCACACAGATTTCCCATAGCCTCTCCTGAATGCACAGTCTCCGCCATTATCAACATCCTACACCAGAAGGGTACATTTGTGATAACTGATGAACCTATATAGACACTTTCTATGGGTTTATACAAATCTATAGTGACAAGTATCTAACATTGCAGCACCATACAGAATAGTTTTACTGCCTAATGTTCTGTAATTAGATGCAATTGTGATGATTGGACATTTCTGTGAATATACTATAAGGATGAAGTTTAAGGGATGTGAATTATACTTCAATAAAATGTTATTTAAAAATGAAAGAAGTGAAAATATTTACATGAATGATAGCTAAAGTGGCTTGATTGCCCTGGTGGAAAGGAGAGCCAGGGGCTAGAGTGCCTGCCAATATGAGGACACGCTAAGGCTACGACATTTATGTCAGCCTTAAAGAGCAAGGTGACCTTTATGGGGTTCTAGACACAGAGTTACCTCTAAGTAAACAAGGCTTTTATTTTAAAACCCCTTGCTATCCCAGGTCCCAGAAACTTGTGTTGTAACTTCACTTCATTTTTCTTACAGAGTACCTTGAAATCAGAGCAGCCCCAAGCCCTACAAAATCTGCCTCTGCCCTCACCAAGTCCAGAAGCATGAAAGATGGGGAAAGAACAGCGAGGCTCCCAGATCTCCAGAAGGTCAGGAGAGCTTCTGGTGAGCCGCATCCCTGAGGGGTTCAGTGAAAGCACCTTTCTCTGTATGGGATGCATGGTGTAGAGAAATATGACAGCCTTTTGTCCATCTGGTGCCCAGTGAACAAGAGTACATGAGTTTGTTCCTTGGTGTACAAATAGACTTCTGAATTCTTCATTTGTTGCAATTTCACACACTGCAAATGGGTCATGGACATAAATGCAGTGAAAAGAACAACACATCAGGTTGCACACCTGTAGTCACGTCCAGCATCCAAATCTTCTCATGGCCTGGGTCCTGAGGTCCAGAACTAGCTTGGTCTTTTCCATTACAATAAGACAAGGTCATAATGAGGGGTGTCAAAAGTTTGATCAAGACAAGCCATGGTGCTGCCTGTACTGACCAGGCTGCTCTACACATGCTGTACCTTGAACAAGAAGACGGTATCTCCTTGGGATGCTGTCCTCACAAACTTATTAATGCAGTGACATTTCTAGAGCAACCATAAGTGAAGAGAAAGTCAAGGAAAGGGCAAATAAAGACTTGTTCACTGAAATTGGAATTCCTGCTGTTAAAATCTGCAAGATCACAACCCTGGTTCTAATTGTGTAAAAAATGAAATAGATTACAGGTCACATGCTACTCTGTGAACTCTTTTCCCTGGGAAGTATTTCAACGTAGACCAACTGAACTGTGTCATACAGCAGTTACTGCTAGGGGCGGGAAGAGACATCTGGAATAAAAACAAGGCAAACCTGGGAAACAGAAGAGTTATACTATCTCTCCTCAGTGCCTCTCAAGAGAATAATCCAAAAATGCCAGAGATCTCCAAGGCATCAGAACTGGAAGGTCTTGGAGGAGTCCTCCAGCCCAGAATCCTGAGTCCCTCTGGTTTAGACTCAACCCCCTGTAGCCCCTCTCACTGGGACTCAGAATGCAGTAGTACACAGCCAAGTCTTCCACATACATGGAGATTTTCTTGGGGTGGAGGAGCTGCAACCCTTAGCATGACAGGCCTGGGAACCTATTGCAGGTTATCCTGACATCAAGTGACATATCATCTCAGATGTTTTGAATAAACATTTCTCAATCAATATCAACAATATCACCAGCCCTGAGCAGGAAGCAGACAGTATAGTTGGTTGACCCCAAACACAAAGTGTTTTGGGGGATGCACCAAAACTGGGAGGTTTCTTCCAGTTCTTTGATCCTTAGTGGAATCTTTACAAAATCTGGCTCATGTATTAAGTGAAACAAAGTACCTACAAGATCATGGCACCAGATGAAAAGAGAGATGTATTCAGAAGCAAAAGGTGGATTTGTGTAAAGCTAAAATGTGTAGTGACAGCACATTCTGGTGGCTGCTCTCTGTCCCTGAAGTTTGCTTTGCATCTTTGAATGTGGTCTTTATCCTGGAGCTTAAGTTGTACACAGAGAATGGAAAGAAGTGTCTGGAATCTGGGTGGAACTACAAAGAGAAAACACCAAACACTTTCTTCAGACCTCACAATAGTGCCTGGGGCCCAAACAGTGGGTCTTTCTTCTTTCCTCTTTTTTAAGGTACAGGGCAATATGGCTCCCTTAAGTCTCTCATAACTAGAGTTAAGATAATTTTCAGCATCTTACAGTTTTCTGAGAGTATAACCGAGCATATTCTGATCTCTTCTTTATGTACTGATGAAGACATGGTTTCCCTAAACCAGGAGATGAGCCGCTCTGTTTAGATATCCTCTGTTTTCTCCCTCGTCCTTTGTCTGATCAACTCCTGTTCCCTCTGTAATAACCAATGTGCCCCCACCTCCTGATGAGAGCACTCGCAGGATTTTAAGTTAGTACCTTCCTCTTCCTCCACGATGCATGTGTATGTATCTGTCCCTGTCCTTACTACACCATATTAGAATCCTGTGTGTCCTGCTTCTCCAGCTCTGCTTGGTGTTCCTGAGACCAGGAAATTAATCTTGGCATTATCAGTAGTCCATTTCCCAAATATGCAGGTCCTTATCTCCTAAAAGTTGGTCAAAAATATCTGAAGAATGGGTGAATAAGTGAAGGAATAGATGTGACTAGTGTGTGAAATTACCTTGTTATGATGTGTAGCCTGATGAGAAGAGGTACTTTGGCCATGGTATAACCAGCTTCTTTCAGGGACAAGCCCAGGACCTGGGTAACAAGTGTATCAGTGTTTCTCAAAACTGAGTAAGGTACAGACCTTCTGTGGGGACCAGCCTCAAACCATGTTTAAATATTATGGCCTCTTGATAAACAAAAATAAAACTAGGTGTAAACTTTTTAAGCTTGTAGGTTTACATGATTACTAAATAAAAAATGCAAAAATATAAAATCAATAAAATTAAATTAAAATATTAGTGCAAAGGCTGATATTTTGCTCAAACTAAAGAGAGTACATTTATTATACGAGTGCTATAACTGAATAACTGACAAAGTTGTTTGGTGCTTGCTTAACATACTATTTCCTGCATTAGAATTAGTGAGTTCTAGTTGTACTTTTTAAAATTAGTTGAAAAATACTCTTAAGAGTCTTCAGTGTACAATTTTATTATTTAATGAAGCAATAAAGTTTACCTTTGCAAAACATATGTTATATATTTTCATTACTTTCATGTCTACTTAATTACATGTTGATACATACTCCGAGTGAATGTAAGCAATGTATATACTTTTTTTTTTGAGGTACTGGGATTTGAACTCTGGGCCTCATGCTTGCTAGGCATGTGCTCTCCTACTTGAGTCCATGCTTAACCCCAATGCATCCTTTTTTAATGGAAAGATAGTAGTGACGATGATAGCAAAGATTGTTGGAATTTGTTCTGTCTGTTATTTTGTATATAATAACCAACCTATTCTGAAAACTTCTATCCATTTAAACAAGCATGATACCTTGATAGTAGAGTATTACTCTATTTGAGCTTTTTTTCTGAAAATGACACAAAAAGCAACAAAATCAAGGGAATTGTTCTAAATTAGTCATCCAGATGATTTCAAATATGCTTTCATAAAAAATTGACAAATGGTATTCATCAAATTAATAGCTTCTGCAAAAAATGAAATAATCAACAGAGTGAAAACTTAAAAATGGGAGAAAGTATTTGCTAACTCTTCATCTGTCCAATAGTTAATATGCAAAATATATAAGGAGACCCAGAAACTTATGGGAAAAGGAGTAGTGCAATTAAAAAATGGGCAACTGATCTGAACAGACACCTGATAAAGGAAGAACCACAAATGACCAACACATATATGAAAAATGCTCAATATCATTAGTCATTGGTGAAATGCAAATCAAACTACATTGAGATACCGTCTCACCACAGTTAGAATGGCTTAAAAAAAAACTTGCAAGAATGTGCACAAAAAGAATTCTTATTTCCTGATGGTGGGAATAAGAATTAGTAGGGCCATTGGGGGAACAGTATGGAGGTTCCTCAAAAAACTGAAAATAGTATTGCCATATATATTATCCAGCCATTCTTACTTCTGGTGTATATCCAAAGACAATGAAATGAGCATACAAAGAGATACCAGTGCATTCTTGTTTATGGAGCACTATTCACAAAAGCTAAGGTATGGAGTCAAATGATGTGCCCATCAACAGATGAATAAATGAACAGCACGTGGTAAATACACACAGTGAGATATGTATTATTCAGTCATACAGAAGAATGAAATCTTATCATTTGTGGCAAAACAGATGAAACTGGAAGATATTTTTTAAGTCACTTATGTCAGACAAGAAAAAAAAGTATTACATATTTTCCCACCCTGAAAGGAAGTTTTAAAAGTTGACTTAAAAGTAACTTAATGACTGTTAGGGACTGGGAAGAGTATGGGGGTGGTGCAGGAAAATGGTATGATTTGATCAGTGCACACTGTGTGCATGTGTGCAATTATCTTACAGAATCCCATCAATGCATACAATTAATATCTATTGATTAAAATAAATTTTATGAAACTAAAAATGTTTTTATTAATTTTGTTATCTAACAAAAACTAAAAATACCCCATGTTTGGAAAACATTTTTCTATAGAGAACCAAATAGTTAATATTTTAGACTTCAAAGTCACACAGTTTCTAATTCCAGTACTCAACTCTGTGTTTTACAAACACAGTCATGGTCAATGTATAAATGAATGAATGTGCCTGCTTGCCAGTAAAAGCTTATTAAAAACAGAAGGTACACTCTTCTGTTTGACCTCTGGAGTTGAGGACCCCTTCTTTTCTCCCCAAATTTACCCATGTACTTTCAAAGATTTACACAGTGAAGTCTGAGAAACTCTGTGAGCCCTATTTTCATTTTTTTTTCTGTTTGGGGAGATGAATGGCAGGTTCTTGGTCTTGCTGAAGAAAGAATTCAGGAGCAGATGAACAGAGGAGTTTTGAAAACAGCAAGATTTACATAAGCCAAAGCTAGATTTTACTGAAACAGAAGTAAATGCAAAGCAATTTAAAGGAGACTGAGAGTGTGGATCTTGACCAAGCAGTCAAGTGCCCGAGCCCTGAGGTCTTAGGCACTTTTATGGGTAGGATTTAATGATTATGCCACAGAAATGTACATAACTGTGAAGTACTCTGAGAAACGGGAGAATAATTTCAAGAGCCAGGGAATGGGGAGTGGTTTATCTAATAGTAGTCCTCAAAGCCAAGATGATGATTTTAGGATAGGTGCATACATACTGAGATGTATATGATGTTCTGATAACCTCTAGGGTTGATAAAGTTTCTGTTAGGATCATTGTTGGCAAACATTGGCCACTGTATCAAGAAGTTGCCTTCAACTGGTGGACTATTCCTCTAGGACAGCGGCAGAGTATGATATTTTGCAGAAATCTGTAAGTGCTTCACCTGCCCTATGGCTCCTGTGTGTTATTGTTCCCATTTTAGCTGCCTATTCCACAGCACTACCACTGTAACTTTATCACAAATATCATGAGGATACTTAAAATGAAGGCATAACACTAAATAATTTAATGGATTTCACCAACAAGGGTTGGTGAGCCTTTTCTTGATGTACTTGGTGCTGAGGATTCATAGGTGGGCAGTGCAATAAGGATTCCTGACATTAATGAGCACAAAGAGCAGTAGTAAGCATCATTGCTTTCATTCAAACACTCAAAGAAACAAAGGAGAGACTGACACTTGAAAAGAGGGGTTCATGATTCTCAGGAAGTTCACCGATATTCTTGACCAGATGCCCAAGAACAAGTAGTCATTTCATAGTTTGTATTTTTTTAAGGGGAGAGAAAAAATTAAAAATATTTTAAAAAGAGGTTAAAAAATACCCTAAAATTGCTATGAGGGGGACATAAAAGAGAAGCAAGTGCCTTAAAGAAATTTAAATAACATCAGTTGAAAGAGAGAGTGAAGGAGGGAGAGAGAGGCAGAGAAAGACAGTTAGCATATCCTGGGTGAGGTTAGAGAGAGATGACAAGAGCCTAAATTGTGCAAGGATTAGTAGATCACAGGGAGCATTCCTCTGTCTTAAGAGCAAATGGGGATCTAGGTGTTTGGTAATGCAGAACTTGCATTCTGTCAAGGTCACTCTTGCTATAGGTCAGAGGTCTAAAATAGAGTGATGGATGAGTCAAGAGTGCTGGGGGGTGCAAGAGATTTGGGCGGGTTTTTAGTTACGGTGTGAAGGGAAATCAGGTTGTGATATATTTGGAAGATTTTACAAGGCAAATTCAACAGAAATGGGGGATAAATTAAATATAGTTATTAAAAGACAGGTAACTATGATTCAGAAAAATCACAAGAGTCCTAATAAGTCCTAAACCAAGGATGTGGCAGAAAATGTAGTTAGCTAACTGTTTGTTTACTCCTACTTCTTATCAGTAAAGCCTCATTTTGATGTGGGTGGCAACACAGTCAGTGAATAATCTAATGTCCCATCTCCCTTTCAGAAGAGAGATGGATGTGGAAGTCAGGTAATTCTGGTTAATGGAATGTAAGAGGAGGATTTGGATGAAGATTTGGGAAAGGATTGACTCAGCCAGTGGTGTCCAGCACCCCATGACTCCTTTCTATATATAACATAGGAGGGCCTCTAGAAGTTTCTTGGGAATATAAAAACACAAGTGATACTTGAGGGATGAGAAATGTTAAGCAGAAAGATCCTGGATCTCTCATAGCATGAAAAAGCCACCTATTGTGCTAGCCCTGCTTACTATAGTGCTCCTTTATCTGAGAGAAAAATAAATTTGTTAAAAATTGTTTGAGTTTTCTGTAGCATAAAGCTCAGCCAATCTCTAACTAATACAAATGATGTTTATTTAAAATATAAATTCAGGCCAGGCATGCTGGCACACCCCTTAAATCCCAGCTACAAAAATGGCATAGGGTAGGATAGTGGTTCAAGGCCAGTTTGGGCAAGTTAGGGAGACCTTATTTCAAAAAACAATCTTGGTGTGGTGGTACATATCTTTAATCCTAACTACTTGGGAGTTGGAGTTAGAAGGAGCTCAGTCAGAGTTTGGCCCAAACAAAAAGCACAAGACTCTACCTGAAAAAAACTAAAGCAAAAAAGGGATATGAGTATGGCTTAAATGGTAGAGCACTGCCTAGCAATCCCAAGGCCTTGAGTACTGAAAATAATACAAGTTCATTTCTGTTAGGCCTCAACTTGGCATCACTTAAGCCATTTAAACTCTGTTGTACCCTAGTGTTGTATGGCTCCTGTAGAGACGGGGCTACCAAGGGAAACATCTTGTTTCCCAGCACCTGTGCCAGAACACAAGACCCAATTACTTGACTATCCTTAGCAAGGGACAATGGACATGCCACATTGAAAAAAATTTCCCCCACCCTTTATCAGGTCCTTTCTTTCCTATAAATCCCCCAATCTGTAACTGGCAGCGGGTTCTAGCATCTGTTGGAGGCAACCTCCAAAGGTTTCTTTTGAATAAACCTTTGCTGATGGTTGGCCTTCTCCTCATCTATCTCTGTGCCTTTTCAGTCTAACAATTACTTCATCAGAGACGAATCAGGCAAGCCAGCAGTGAGCCAAGTAGTCCAGATCATGAATGGTGACTGATACAAGGATGCTTATGGGCCAAGGTGTGGCATTTCAGAACCACTGTCCTACACCACACCTCTCCTGCTCTCCTACTTACTTCTCACCAAGCATGCACACAAATACAGAGGCTCTGATTTCCTCTACACATTCTCAGTGGTGTCAAATCTATAGTTAGCATTTACTTATCATAATAAGAACAAGAATAAAATGGATATATTTGATCCTAGTAGTGCCTTCTTTCAAAGAATGGCATTTTAGGACTTGGTAGTTGAGAACACGCATCCCACACGTGGATGGGAAAAATTACAAGTTTTTTATACATTTCCATTTTTCAAATGAAGGCAATGCTGCTTGAAAATCACACAATTCCTTTTTTTTTTTTTTTTTTTGCTGTCATTGGGGTTGAACTCAGGCCTTATGCTTGCTAAGCAAGTGCTCTACCACTTGAGCCATTCTGCCAGTCCTTTTTGCTTTGGTTACATTTGAGATAGAGTCTCACTTTATGCTCAAGGCCAGCCTGGGTGACAATCCTCCTATTTATGCTTCTCCATGTAGCTGGGATCACAGATGCACACCACTGTGCCCAGCCATTGGTTGAGATAGGTTCTTGTGAATGTTTTTGCCTGGGCTTGTCTTGAACTGAGATCCTCCCAATTTCTGTCTCCTGAGTAGCTAGGATGGGAATCACACAACTCTTAACTGGAAGGATCGGATTCAGATCTGGTCTGCATTACTCTGAGGTTATGATTTTGCCTCTCTTTTTACTGACTCCACTCCTCAGCTGTGACATGAAAGACTCAGCTGAAGGTGTCCTGGGCTCCCTGCTCACTGTAGGGCCTGATAAGTGCACTGCTGCTGGACTAGGGGATTGTAGGATTGGCATCAGCTTCTCAATGTCCCACCATAGCCTTGGGCTGCACATAGGACAAGTGAGACCTTCCAGTACTGGGCAGTCTATCCTCAGCCTCCACAAGTGCCCAGGCCTTACTTTCCCTGATGAAATCAGAGCATGAAGGACCCACTAGGCTCAGCAATCCAAGTGCTTCATGTCAAGTAAGGGCATCAAAGGTTGCTATACTGATGACAGCTGGAGGACACATAGCCAGGATGGGCAAGTCTGAGCCTGGCATTTCAGTTTCCCATTCCAAATTCCAGGCCCTTTGCCTAGTCGAAGATGATTAAAACAATCTTGGATTTGAGAGGACTTCCCTTTCCCACTATCAGTGGATTTGCTTCATGGGAACATAAATCTACCCCTCCTCTCACAGTTAGGCCTCTAGGAAGCAGCTCTGGCAAGGTTTGTGCTGGGGCTGCAGGTGCCTGCTGAACACTGCATCTGTGGCACAGAAGTAAATAGCAGCATCTGCAGCCCGGGAAGCCATGATGGACAGGTTGCTGCTTTTGACGGAAGGGTCAAGGGTGACTCTTAACCTTTCACTGGTTTTCTCTTTGTCATTTGACTTATTAAAATTAGCAGGATAGGACCTCTGCCTGAATCCTGTCTGTACCACTGCAGGGTATAAAATGAACTTTTGTAACTGCAGCTTATGGTGGCATTTTCACCCTTTTGGATGGTCAGGACCTGAATGTTTTCTTCTCCTTCTTGGCTGCTCACCCCTGGACAGAAACATAGGCCAGAGACCAGGAGTCAGTCACTGTATTTTCTAACTATATTTCTAATTAACAAGAAAACTTCACCTCTCGGTCATGTAGCCTCTGAACTTTCCTATCCCTGTTCTCATCACCAACAGCCCCAACTCACCAGCCAGTAGAAGCCACAGAGTCACAAAGGCCACTGCCAAGAGCTTCTCCATTCTTCTTCCTTGGAATAATAGGAGATGCAGCTCTGGACCCTGAAATTGAGCCAGACTCCTCTGTGTGTGTTAGTGCCTGTTACTGAGAATGTATCTAGTTCTACGCCCCCATAGAGTCTTGGTTTTCTACCTAGCCAGTCAGAAGCAAGCTCATTTTTTTTTGTTTTGAATACACATGCAGTACACACATATACACACACACGCATACACTGACATGGATTCAAATCTCAGTCTGACTGAGGAGAAGGCAGGACTGTCCTCTATTGGTGGCCATATCACTTTTACTAGTAGAATGTGCTCTTGAAAGAGGAAGAGTATGTAGAGCTGATTCACAAGAAATGACAATGCTTCCAATCTCTGCTTTTATTAACTCTCTTTCTGGCTCAGAGTAAGGACAGACACAGTTTAATTCAGGCAAGAAGTCAGTTAAGAAGGAATGCTGGAGCCCAGTGTTTACAGAAGACTTTTAAGAAGATGTATTAGGATTCCTGTGGTTACTACAACCTCTGAAAATGTATATGTGGTTTTTGTTTTACTAAAAATTATTTTTTTCTTAATGCTGGAATGATATTCTATGTAACTTAAAATTTTTATTGCTGAACAGTAGAAACTGACTGATTGGATTAAGTAGAAAAGAAAACATTAATCAGTACTGGGTTTGACTTGGATTCCCTGACAGGTCAGACAGCTGGACTCAAACATGACCAAGTCAGGAACAGTACAGAACCTCCTCTGAGGACCACTGGACCTCTCCTGAGCTCTAGCCCTGCAAGTGGTGCCTGAGAGGTTGTCACGCAGGACAATGTACATTTGCAGCTGCGGTTCTGCTGTCCTGCTGCCCTGCCATGTCTATCCTGTGCAATCCAGCCGCCCCAGAGGGAACTCTTAATCTTTCCTTTATTGTGTAAGTAACATCAAAGTTTGGGAACATTGCATCTTACTGTCTGGGTCCCAGCCATGTGTCTACATCTGTCTGTCCACAAGGCTAGATATGTGAAGTATTAATTTGCTTGGGCTTCCATAACAAAATACCACAGACAGGGTGACTTAAAGAGCAAAAGTTTGTATCTTTACAATTATTTAGGCCAGAAGTTAAAAATCAAGATACAAGCAACTTCAGCTTCTCCTGAGACTTGGCTTCTAGATGGCCCCCTTTTCAGTGCATCTTCTAGATAGCCACCTTCTCAGTGTGTCCTCACTGACTATCCTTCCATCTGTCTTATCTGTCAGAACCTCTTCTTACATGGACACAAGCCACCCTGAATTAGTGCCACTCTAAGGACCACATTTGAAGGCCCTGTCTTCAAGGGCAGCCACAGTGAGGTACAGGAATTAGGACTTCAGCATATGGTGTGTAGAAATGTGACAACATAACAATGAGTGTCTGGATTTTCAGTTTCTGTGGCAGTGGCACAGGCTGAGAACAAGCTTCACAGTCAGGCCACCCAGGTTAAGCCGAGACCCACCCATTCAGCAGCTACTTGTTTCCTCTGTATGACAATAATACCACATTTTCAGAGTTGTGGAAAGTTAATAACAAGATGATGACATGCCATTTAGAACAGTGCTGACAGTGATGGCTCAAAACTTGTTGTTCCTACAGAAAATGGGTCCTGATGCTGAGAGTCAAAATAATGGCAAAAATCCTCTACAGTGATTCACAGATGTTTCTAAATTGAATTTTAGATATTATGTGTAAGATAGAAGGAGTGATAGAGAAGAAGGGGAGAAAGAAAGAAAAAATGGAAGGAGAGATGCAGGGAGGAGATTGCTTGCTGGAGCAAGTACAGATTAGAGCAAGCTGAGAGAGAAGCCAGGAAGAAAGTCTAGTTGTGATCATGGCCAAAGTATATCCATGTCTGTCAGAATAAAACTAAGATCATGGGAGCATTTTTTGTAAGGTAATGATGTTATTTAAGAAGTTGAAATTTTAATCTGTCAGCTTCGTGTTAGATAGTTTTGAAAAAGTTGTGAGGAAATACAGAACACCAGTTAAAAGTTGTCTCCTCTCTCTAATAAGTTATGTGACATGTTTAATGCCTTACTACAAAGAGGACAGAAATCTAGTTCTCTTGATTTTGGTATTTACCTGTAGATGAAAATAGTATGCAGACTTAGGGAAAGAGAATGGAGAGGTTGGCTGACAAGGATGAAAGGGAAGTTTTTCATTGTACCTTTAAACTTTAACACATGATAACTTACTCTTATTCAAAAATGAAATAAGTGAAAAAAGAAAAAAGAGGTACTTATAACACGTGTTTATTCTATAAAAATACCCATTGATTCATCAAGTTGAAAATCCATATACTTTGCATACTTTGCATACTGGTTGAGACCCAGTACCACCACAAACTATAAAAAAAGAAAGAAGGTTCTGTTCATCATATCAACATTTAAATGTCTAGAAAGAAACACACATAAGTTGAAAAGACTAAAACCTTTTATAAGAAATCTAAAATTAAGAGGAAATATATTTTATACATTAATAGGAATTAATGTTGATTAAATAAATTTAAAAGTATATGGCACTTGAAAAGTAATTTTTAAATTTTATATATATCAGAAAAAGAATTTCAAACTATGAGAGTCAACTAAGTTGGTTCTTTTTTGTCAGAGGGCTAGCTCAGTCAGTGCAGCATGAGACTCTTAATCTCAGGGTCATGGGTTTTGAGCCCCTTTCCCTCACCCATCTAGTACCACACTACAGAATATGTCTATCATTGTGTGGATATTAACTAATTTCTCCAGTTGCCTATGTGCTCTGTGGCACTTTGCCTAACTCTCAAGTTTCTGCCTTTAAGCAGGGAATTGTTTGTCATCGGATGTACTAAAACACAAATGGCTAGTTTTAAGATTGCCATTCTCCAAAGGTTCTCTTGACACATGGGTTAATTATATACTTGGTGCTGCCATTTCAGGTGAAGCAGTCATTTCAGGCTTCAGTTCTCCCAGAATCATTGAATTCCTGCTACATGGGTCACCCCTTTGTCTTTGAATCCACCAACCAAATTAAGTTTCATGTCCAGGCTTTCCAATCATGTCTGCTCTTCCCCTATGCCCTCCCCTTAACCTCAACCGTAGCCAGTCACAAAGACTGTGACCCAAGTTCCTGCACTAGGGCAAGGGGCAGTCCTGCATTAGGGATAAAAACCGAGGCTGTCCTTCTGCCCCAGTGTGTGTGCTTGCTTAACTCTGGTTGAAGGCACACCCTTCTGCAGAAGTTAATTTTGCCTTGCCCATCAGCTTTTGAGCATGTGTTTGATTTATGATCACGGTAGCACCTGATATTTATAACAATTTGGGGGGCCCATGCAGGGATCTCTTATTGTCACTCAGGAGTGTCATGCAGACCCCTTCATTAGAGGTGACAAGTCCCATGGCCTTGTTGTGGTGGCCTTGGGGTGGGGGCGAATCTGCAATTTCTGTGGCTATGATGGATCCAAAAACTGAAAGCTCATTGGCAATGTGAGGAAAAGAGCTCAAATAAGCATCAAGGAGTACCAGGTAACTTGTGCACTGGCCAAGGTGGGAAGTCAAGTACTACTTTGGTGGTCAGGACATCCCAGAGGCTGTGTGGGTGTGACTGGGACTTTTCTCAGACACGAAACAAGTGGTGACTCCCAAGATGGAGAAAGTGCTTTGGGTAGAATATAAGAAAGTACCAGTATGGTGGGTTGAATATTCTCCCAGGGATACAAGTAAAATACAAAAAAACTTCCAACAAGAGTTCAAACTTTTTCCTGAGGAAACACACAGCTGTGGTTAAGGATGGGTAACAAAAATTCAGTTTCAAAGAGACAGACTATACCCTCTGCTGGTGGAGGGAAGCCTATGACTTTGTTCCCACTTAAAGTATCTAATAGGAAAATGTGAAAGGGAAAAAGAAAGTGCTTTTGGATAAGAAAGGATTTTGTAAAAAGTGTTGTCTTGAAGGATTGTTTCAAAAATAAAACAGAGGGATAAGGACAAACCATCAGAAGGTTTAAAACATTGTATGAAGGTCCTGAGTAAGTCTTAAAAGTGTACAATGGATGGAGTTTATAAAAATTTGTGTGTGATTGATTATAATCTAAGAATTATCTAAAGGATTTCCTAAAGTCAAAATATAAGTTGTTATAAAGTTAACACCTAATTTCTTGTCTTAAAAAACATTATGCTCTTAGTAATTGCTAAAAACTGGCTTATAGGAAAGGTTTTGTTTTTTCAAGGTAAGTAATTGCTTGTCTTTTGCTGACTTTATTGGGCTTTTGACTATTTAGGAAACAGTCTGAACTAAATCAGTTCATTTAAGTATTTGTATTTTCAGTGATTTTAATAGGATACCCTAAAAATGTGTAGGCTGTATGTCTGAACTTCATTTAAATGCTATTAAGTTTAATACAAAGTGACCATCACTTTTTCAATAAACAATAAGTCTATTTATGGGCACTAACACTGTCTCCCTAAACTTGTAAGAGGACTAAAAACTTTGATTTTGGTTAGTTTTGCACACCTGTTATCTGTTCAAAGAGTCTAAATCCTACTCCAAAGATAAAAATTTAAATTAACATATGTATGACACCTGTGTAGCTGTGATGCTAATTGTTGCTGTTTTTAAATGTTAAATGTACATAAATTCTCCAAGTATATATACCTATAATTAGAAACAGTGCCATTGGTCACTCATAAAATATATCTATGATAAAAAACATATTGTAACATGTTTAAAGTGGATTTACTCTAAAGGCAAAATTAAAAGGAGAAATAGGTGATGCCTCTTATGTCCTTTGAGAAGGACTAGGAGGGCCCAGGACTCTTTTATTTTACGGGATCCTACCAAAAATCAAGCAAGATAACATTTTAAGTGACTTTACTAGCATTTCATCCTCTTGGTCTACAGCTGTCATCTGACAAACTATTTCTTTCTGGAGTTAAAGGAGAGGGATTTAATGTACCCCTATTTAAAGAAACCCTAGTCAAATACAAAGACAGATAATCAAAATAGTATTAAAAACAAAACTCCCTTAGAATAAATGCCTTTTTATTGCACTTCTCCAAATCAGAACAGCCCTAGGAAGGACATTGGGCTTTGCTCATATGAATTCTTATGGTCAATGACTTACCTAGGGAGCGCTTCTGACGTTTCTGCCATAGAAACCAAAGATGAGGTCTTCTGGCTCAAACTCCATCCCTTGAGTTTTCAGCACATCCTCACCAACCTGGAGGCTATATCCTGATAAAGGCCTGGAAGGAAGATAAACTTGAGCCCACGTGGGAAGGACCATTCCAAGTGCAGGGCTACTCACCTCTGAGATGGCACTTTGGACCACAGAATGAGTTTGCATCCACTACACCAGAGTTAAGAGCATCTCAGTCACAATTTTTACAGAGGAGAAATGATGGATAATAATCCCACAACCTGACCCTACAAAACTAACTTTAAATAGACTATAAAAATTTAATTGCTCATGTTAAATGCTTACTCTGTTGGTGGGAGGGGCCAGGGACAGAACCCAGCTAAATTTTTTCCCTTAAAATATAACCAAATTCTCCAACATACAGGTCATAAGATTTGATGTCTGCCAGGTCCTGCCCTGAGGAAATTTAAATAATCAAAAACAGTTGTCACAAAAGAACAAATTCTTATGCCCTGAATGGGAAGCTCACATAAATAGGAGGGGCGGAATGAATTGCTGACCCTAGTTCTAGTTACTTACCCTTCTTACCAGCCACTAACCAAAAAGGGGGAATCCCCTACCCCCATTTTGCCACTTCAGAAACACTCCCCAGATAGTATATCATCCCTTCTCATCTAAGTATATCATCCCTTCTCTCTCCAAGATATGAGTCAGATCAAAAAAGACCTTGGCAAATATTCTGATGACCCTGATACATATGTAGGATCTTTAGTAAAATTGGTCAGGGTTTTGAAATCACTGGGTGTGATGTGATACCAAATTAGCACACACCTGCATAAATACTGAATGGGAGGCCACGTTGAGAATGACTATTGCTTATGGAAATGGGTTACTTGAGCTCAAACTCCCACTGCCCTCAGGAAGGTAACTAGATCCCAAAGTCAAACACAAGCCAGGAGAAGACATGGTGCTTGTGTTGCCAAGTCCTCAGAGGTAATTGAGGAAGAAGAGAGTATATCGGGAGAGGGAGACATCCTTCCCTACCTCACTGGAGATCAGGCAGTCCCTAAAAGAGATGCTGGGTGATCTGATAACACCAGAGAAGGCTTATAGTTATCCTGTCACTACTTCCACAGTATCATAAAAGGCTTAAGAACCCTTATTAAGCCTCTCAATTATAGTCAAGTGACATAGGTTAGACAGGAAGTAAAAGAGGTCCTTTTGCATATCTTCAAAGATTGAGGGAGGCCCTCATTAAGCACATCAACCTTAATCCTGATACATATGAAGGTCAATTGATTCTAAAAGATAAGTTCATAACATGCAGGAAACTTCAGAAGTCCCCCAGAGACCTTGAGGACACTTTGGATAACCTCTTAAATTGGTTACTAAGATGTTCTACTCTAGGGAGGAGGAGGAATGACAGGCTCAGAGGCTTAAACAGAGGTGCTTGCTGTAATTATGATAGAAAACAATCTCAGATAAAGGAGAGAACATGAAAGAGATCCCATTTGCCACTGGTGTTATTAACCTGGCCACTTCAGAAGAGACTGCCCTGAGGGCCTTAGGGGTCCTGCCCAATTTCCCAAGGGGATTATTGGAGCGTGAACTGTCCCAAGGGATAAAGGTCCTGAGGGAGGGACTTCTCCATAATGACCCAGGGGCATGAGTGATGGGAGCCAAGGTCCCCACCTCATGAGGTCCCACTGTTCCAGTCTAAGACCACTGGATGGGAACTCAGGTTTTTATTGAAGTACAGTGAAACATGATTGATTGATTCCCTGTTGGACATGAGTGCTTCATATTAAATTCTCTCTATTCCAGACTGAGGTCCATCCAAAAGGCAGCAGTCCATGGAGTCTCTGGCCATCCCCTAACTCACTATTTCACCCTGTCCCTTGTCTGTGAGTGGGATGATGGTGTCCTATTCACACAGCCTTTGTAACAATGTCTAAGGCTCCTATTTCTCTCTTAGGTAGAAACATCTTAGCTTGAATGAAAACTCAGGACACAACCCTAACATGATAGTGCCTCTGGTGGAGACTGATAGTTATTCAAATGTCTGGGCAGATGGATTACAGGTTGAAAGGGCACAGCGAGCTTTCCCAGTACAAATATATCTCAAGCATGGGCAGTATATACTCATCAGGATAATATCTCCCTTGTCAGGAGGCAAGGGAAGGCTTATCTAGGATAATAGAAGGTTAAGCAACAAAAACTCTTAGTGCCCTACAATAGTTCCTATAATACTCCAATATTTGTAGTTAAAAAAAAAAAACAAGTAGGGACTGGAGACTAAACCTGAGGACATTCCTATATGTTCAGATTCCTAATACCTGTTTGCCTTTGAGGACCCTGAGACTCAGCTGGGATAGCTAACTTGGACCATCCTTCCCCAGGGATTTAGGGAATCCCTATTTGTTTAGACAAGCTGTAGCCAAGGAACTAGGACAATTCAAGGTTCCAAAGAGCACCGTTATTCAGTAGTTAGATGACATCTCACTTTGCTCTCCTTCCAAGTAGCACTTTGAAGAGGATACTGTAAAGCTTATTGATTTTCTAGTAAGAAAAAAAAAACCTACAAAGAAACAGAAATACTCTAGGCAGGCCATTTGATGCACATATCTGTATAGATAGCATTGGAGTTCCATGGGGAGTCTCTACCGAGTTCAAGGCTAAAAATGGAAAGCAACTGGGTTTTAAATCAGTTCTGTTCTGGTGGTCCATGACACATAAAAATGTAGACTGGATTAATTCTATCTACTACAATCAGCAATGACTTCTTCACTACACTAGGGATGATGCACAGATGACATGTGCAGGAATGTCAGGTGGTCAGGGTTCTTGAGCCCACTCTGAGAATGAAAGCACAGGAAGACTCCAGCAACAGAAGTCAGAAAGATTTTATTTGTAGAGAAGAGAAGAGGAAGACTGCGTAGTGGGATTACAAGGGGACCCAGAAACTGGTGGTCCCATGGGTCTGGTTGGGGATTGGGTTTTATAGCTTTTTGAGTATTGACTGAGGACAGAGATGGCTCTCAGGTGTAGACAGAAGTTTCCTGGGAAGTAAAGGTGTCTCCTTGACCACTTATCACCTTTTGGGACCTCCTGCAGTCCATCCTTTGGGGATGCCATCAAGGGGAGAACAAAACAACTAGATGCTGCTAGGGAAAACAGGTTGGGCTTTGACATGATTCTAGCAAAAACATGGGAGCTGTGTTGTGATTGGTGGCTAGTCCTGCACTTTTATCCCCAGTAACACTGCCCCTGATGGCACTTTCACAAAAGCCTTATAAGGATTAAGTGCCCTGGCTCAGAAACTAAGAGAAAGTATAGACAAATGGGACTTCATAAAACTAAAAAGCTTCTGCACAACAAAAGAATTGGCTCTAAACTGAAGAGACCACCCACAGAGTGGGAGAAAATATTTGCCAGCTATACATCAGACAAAGGACTGATAACCTGAATATATAGGAAACTCAAAAATCTAAACTCTCCCCAAATTAATGAACCAATAAAGAACTAAAAACAATTTTTTCAAAAGAAGAAATTCAAATGGCCAAAAAACACATGAAAAAATGCTTGTCATCTCTAGCCATAAAGGAAATGCAAATCAAAACCACACTAATATTTCAATTCACCCCTGTTAGAATAGCCACCATTAGAAACACCACCAACAACAGGTGTTGGTGAGGATGTGGGGAAAAAAGAACCCTCATACACTGCTGGTGGGAATGCAAGCTAGTGCAACCACTCTGGAAAACAATATAGATTCTTGTTAAAAATCTGAACATAGATCTACCATATGATCCAGCAATCCAACTCCTGGGGATACACCCAAAGGAATGTGACACAGGTTACTCCAGAGGCACTTGCACACCCATGTTTATTGCAGTGCTATTCACAATAGCCAAGTTACAGAAACAGCCAAGATGCCCCACTACTGGTGGATGATTTAAGAAAATGTGGTATTTATACACAATGGAATTCTACTCAGCCATGAAAAAGAATGAAATCTTATCATTCGCAAGTAAATGGATGAAACTGGAGAACATCATCTTGAGCGAGGTTAGCCAGGCTTAGAAGACCAATAATTATATGTTCTCCCTCATATGCGGACTTTAGATCAAGGGGAAATACAACAATGTGATTGGACTTTGATCACAAGATAAGGTGATCAAAGCATACATGTATGAGGATAGGTAAGAGACCCCAAAAACATGATAGCATTTGATATCCTCAATGCAGAGGAAATAATGTAGAAGCTTTAAAGCAACAGAGGCCAACAGAAGAAGGTGATTAGGAGCTAGAGAAAAGGTCAGCTCAAGAAGAATCAATTTAGAATGTAACACATTTGTACATGGAAGCAATGCTAGGAATCTGCCTGTATAGCTATCCTTATCTCAACTAGCAAAAATGCTTTGTCTTTCTCATTATTGTTTATACTCTCTCTTCAACAAAATTTGAGATAAGGGCAGAAGAGTTTTTGCCTGGAAGCCATGGGGTGGGGGTGGGGGAGAGGAAGGAGGGTAGAGGGAGGGGTGGAGGGCAGGAGGAAGAAATAGACCAAACATTGTAACACATATGAATAAACACAACAAAACAAAAAAAGGATTAACTGCCCTGGCAGATGAATTAGCAGAAAATTCAGGAACTGATGACCAGGCACTAACAGGATGGAAATGGGTTTGGAAAATGGAAAGGAATTACAACATCTATCATCATGCTGCTGATTGTTGTACCAGGAAGAATGACTACAGTCGGATGCTATAATTCTGTGCATGAGAGGCCTGATTCAATGATTAATTGAAACAGCTCTCACCAAACACAACCATGCCTCACATCAATATTATCTTCTTCTAGTAGATACTGCTGAACAAGAAAGCCAACTCATGCTAGAAAATTTTGAAGAAAAGAATTGTAAGTAAAAGAAAAGGGGTGAATTGTGACAGTGAACAAAATTGGATCATTTTTGTCAGAGGGCTAACTCAGTCAGTAGAGCATGGGACTCTTAATCTCAGTGTTATGGGTTTGAGCCCCTTTCCCCCACCCATCTAGTACCACACTATGGAATATGTTATTGTGTGGATATTAGCTAATTTCCCCAGTTGACTATGTGCCGTGTGGCACTTCACCTAACTCCATTAAGTTTCTGCCTTTCAGTAGAGAATTTGCACCGAATGTCCTAAAACTCAAACTGCTAGTTTTAAATATCATTGTCCACAGGATCTCTGCTTCAAGATTCCCTTGACAAATGGGTTAATTATATACTTGGTGCTGCCATTTCAGGTCAAACAATCATTTCAGACCTCAGTTTCCTCAGAATCATAGAATTCCCAAACTCATGGGTCACCCCTTTGTCTTTAACCAAATTAAATTTCATGTCCATGCTCTCCAATCATGTCTGCTCTTCCCCTATGCCCTCCCCTGAGCTTCAACTTTAGTCATTCCTGAAGACTATGAACCTGAGCTCCCTCTTTAATATTGGGGATAAAAGCCAAGGTTGTCCTTCTGCCCTGGTGTGCTTCCTTTCTTGACTCTGGTCAGAGGCACATCCTGTGCAGAAGTTAATTTTGCCTTGTCCATCAACTTTTGAGCATGTGTTTGATTTGTGATCATGGCAGCACCCCAATATTTCTAACAAAACTAAAGCAGATATTAAAAACTTATCTTTCATATAACTTGAAAAAATGTAATCTTGAGATGTAACATTTTTTTTTCTTTCCTGTCTAACAATGTCAAGAATTATTCCTGTTATATGTTGACAGAATGTAGCTTTGTATTGTATGGGCTTTCACTTCTAGTCTTACAAGATGTTTGATCAGCCTTTTCAATATCATCCACAATTATTTACTTCAAATAAATGCCAAAGTCCCATAAGATTCCAGCTAGACAGAGAAAATGAAAGTTACCTACCAGAGCAAAAATCAGGTTGATTTCCACTGAAACAGTAAATTCTAGAACAGCACTTCTCAAAATGATTGCCTGTAGATTGCTGGAAAATCTGAGTATTCCACGTGATCTGAAGGTGAAAATAGACATGATTTGTGTTGTCAGTGTGTTGACATTTACACTGACAATGTAAATGCAACTGCTGTCACCTGAGCTCAAGTAAAATCACTGACCCCATGTGAGAATGATCACTGCCTGTACATCACCACCCCACACAGAGCCACCTCATGCTCGCACAAGAAGAAAAAGGTTTTGCTAAAGAAAGTTCCAGATAAAGAGGAAAAAATATGTGTTCTTTCTTGTCCCTTACATCTCTGTCTTTTTAATATTCCAGGAGATGAAATAGGAGGTGCCATGGGGCACCTGTGTGGTGTGCTAAGAGTGACCAGGACTCAAGGAGAGCACAGGCACTCTGTCTGAGATGACTGAGATGAGAGCTCCCTTTCTTTCCAACATGGAAGCATGAGGACAGAGCTAAAAATTTTGGAAATTGGCAGATATTTTCTTCAAAATGAAAGATGAAGCCAACAGCCAGGAAACAACTAAGTGCTTCTTGTCAGTGATAAAATTGGAGTGTTCCAGTGAAAATTAAATTTTGGAACATTTACTTCTGCTCCAATGGACTTAGTATCTTCCCAGTTCTTAATGATTTTCCTGGTAATATTGTTGACAATGGGAGAGAGTGCACCTTATTTTGGAATTATTATGGTGCCATAGGAAATTACTGAAAGAGTCTATATCCTTATGTCTTCTTCACACCATTTTCTCCAGGTGGTATTGTTGTGGAGGAATGGTCAGACAAGAAACCAAGTGACACTCCAAGGAGTGGAGAACTCAGATTTTAATATTACACTAGTGGGCCCATATGTGTACCTGCATCTGAGCACTGAACAAGGGATTCACAGGATATTTAAAAGGCAGTGCAGGGCATCAGGTTACAAGGAATGTGCTCTCCCATAAATTAGGGGCCAGTAGTGGATTAGAGACCTAAGGTTTAGATAAGAACAGCAGGGAGTCCTGTTTTGGAAAGTTGATTTACAAGTGGAGACAAAAGAATGCAGAAATGAGTGCTTATCTCTGCATGGTGCCCTTCACCTGGATCCTGAACTTTTGCATGGCTCTAATGGGCAGTTCCTCATGCTTTACAGCTTTGTCCTAGGTTACAGCTTTTAACTGACAGCTTACCATGTTTTAAGACCCTGTTTCAAGGCTATCTTCCTCTTCATTCCCCCCTTTTGATGCTTTTTCCACTTGTGGACAACCATCAACACTAGACTTTAGAAATAAGGTTTTTCTTGTCCCAAAGACCTATATTGTGTTACCAGGAGCTGTAACTTTATCACCTCCATTTGTGAGCTAATGAAGTTAGTTATGGCATTAAGAAGGCACACACCAAACACAAGTGCCAATACAAGCATGAGGAGAGGGCCAGATAACGGAATGAGCCATATCTCTGACTATTTCTATCTGCTTTATGTATCATCTCTCTTTTTTTTTTAAACTGAGTAAAATTACCTTGGCAATAATATACTGTCTGTATATATGTCCAAGAAAACTTATTTTTTTAAAAAAGTTAAAAACACCATCTTTAAGTATTAAAGGACATGTTTAGATCCAGTAAAAGCAGTTATTTTGTCTTTATTTTAGAAGATCCTGTTTAAAAATATGAGTTTGTGTCTGGAAGATCTTTAATGTCAGATAGCCACACATGCATAAGAACCATTTCTTTAATCCGCTCTGCCTTGGTTTTCTTTGAGAGGTCTGGCACAAATGACTCCATTGGAACTTTGAGGGCATTCCCCCCTTTGTCTCCAAATTGCTAGTCTCTGAACAGTCTCTTCTGAAGATCTGTCTTCCATCCAAGAACTAACCAAGCCAGACCCTGCTTAGCTTTCAAGATCAGACAAGATTGGGCACGTTCAGGGTGGTATGGCTGTAGACTGAAGATCTTTCTTGATTGGCTTCTTTTTCCTGGATTCTGTTTGTTTGGTTTCAGTCCCACGTTGGGAGAGAATAATGAGCAGATCAGGTGGGAGTCAGTGCCAACTAGACCCTTTTGGCCAAATTTAAGCAACAAAGGGCTTAGAAGGAGTGGCCCTTAGGCAGTGAACTTTTAGACAAGGACAATACAAAACAAAATCTAACAAAAGCAGATGTCTAAAGAGCTAGCTTGGTTGACACATAAGCACTTGTTAGAGTCATTTTTATGAACTTCATTGTAAATGTCCTAGGAGGATCAGAACTGAAATGACAAAAACTTAAAAGAGCCATGATTAAAATTTTGGTGGACAATTTAGCCACGAACAGAACAGTACATCTGTACCACTAACTTTTTGTTACCATGTTTATCTAAATTTTGTATTGTAGAAGGCTTGATATACTTGAAAAATATAAATATATTTAATACACAGGAACCAGCAACAGCATCACAACTCTATAGAGGGTAATACACATATTAGTTTAGTTGTTACTCTTGAAGTAAAACTTTAGATTTTTATCAGTTGTAGGGGGAAAGAACAGTTTTAGCAAACCCAAACAGTCCAGTCACAAACTAGCACAGGGTACAAACTGTTTTAGAACCATCCAAGACAACAGTTGTTTAACCATGAGTTCCTCTAGAAAGTTTTACATAACTGTTAGAAAATAAGAGGCATGGAATAGGCACAGAGACAGATGAAACACTGGTACAGGGTTTATTATTTAGGCAGGAGCTGTGTGGAGGCGGACGCCAGCAAGAGAGCTAGAACCCATTGCCATATACAGGCTTGGACTAGATATAAAGGGCTAATGGAAAAGTACCAGGAAGGTCACTGTCTGCACAGCTATCCCTGGCATATATCCAGGATGATAAAGGTGAGCCATCTGCAAGGGGGAGGGGTCTAGTTCTAACATGACTGTCCTCATTGCTAACCCCAATATAAACCAACTCTTAAGTGAATATGACTCAGTTACCTTAGTAGTTAAAACCCCAACAAAAATCACCAGAGAACACAGGCAAATATTTATGGGGACTAAGTGTGGAGTTAGGAAGCATAGTGGCCAAGAATCATGGCTCAGATGTTGATAAGGGATCACATTCCAGATTGTTGACATTTACATATAGCTCATGACATACAGCAGGATCCCACCAAACTGTAGTCAATGGAGCCTCCCTAAAACAACAGGCCCAATCTGCTCATCCCAGGGAAAAATTCCCTCCACCTGCCATGTGGAAGGAGTAGGACTAACATCCCCACTCTGTTGTGTCTAATAGAAACTGGAGATCTTGACTTACAGTGTACTGCTCTTTTGGAGTTTTTATTTATTTATCTATTTATATCCTATCTGGAGGGTGCAATTTGGCTTTACATAAGTAAATCTGTCTTAACCCTCATTATCATTGCAGCAGTACTCCCTGTGCTCAGCTGCCTCTTGTCTCTCTTTGTTTTGACAAACTCTTGTTATCTTCACAAATTTATGGATTAACCTGTAGTATCAAAAATTTCTGAGTTAGCTTGACAAAACAAACAAAACCATTAGAAGACAGTTTTTTCGTAAATGTTATCTAGACTAATATAATATTTTTAAGGTAGTCTTGTTATAAGCTTAGAGAATTAAGTTTTAGTTTAACATCAGTACATTAAATTTTGACCTTATAAAACCTTTAATGTAACTGGATTTTAGTTGACTTAATCAGTTATATAACATCTATAAGCTGTATCATTGCAACAATTTATTTTGTATCCTCTGGGGAGCTGGTCTTTATCCTCCTCTTTATCTAAAAGTATTTTTTTAACCCTTTTTTTTGGAAAAACCATACCCTTAATACCTTTTATATATTTTTGTTACTTGTTGAAAATAACTCATAAAATCTTTTAACTTAGAGCTTTACATTTGCATGAAAAAACAATAAAGAAAGCAATCCAGAAATTATTTTTTGTATAAAAGCAATTCATAGAAAGTTCATTTGTTAATAGACCCATATATTGTAAGACAGAATTAAATCCCAGATTTTATTTATGACAGAATGAAGCAGGCTAAGATCATTTTCACTACCTAAATTTTAAGATTTTTGTTGTAGACTGTAGCCCCTTTTTTTTCCTTCCAGGCTAAGCCAGAGTGTTAACCCCTAAATGTCTGCATCCTAGTGAGACCTTATTGAAATAAGTTTGAAAACCTGTTTTTTTTGTTGTTGTTTAAGGTAGCAGTAGAACAGAGTAATAACTTTTACATTTACTTTATAACAAGAATTGTCCTCAAGATGTTTACATATTTAAATGTAAAAGCCTAAGCAGTTTATAACAGAGATCTTTAAACAATTACCCTGTGTTTTGTTACCTTGAGTATCATATTAACCTTATAGTAGCAATTTAAGAACCATTTTGAAGATGTTTACATACACACACAAAAACATTTTATAAATTAAGCATGCCAGAAAAAATGTCTACTTAAGCACTCATAGAATGAGCTGGAATTCCAGGAGCAGATTAAATTTTGCCATGCTTTAAACAAATTTACACATGCACACATTCACACTGAAGTTATAACAGTCCCCCCCCCCGGGGAGAAGTCCCTGACCTGTGCAACTCCTCTAGGAGGTTCCTGGGAGTGGATCAAGCTCCCCTTCCGCCCAGTGGGACAGGACCTGACTTAGAACTGATTTCCTGGGGATGGTGCTGACTGAGTCCGGACGAGACGGCCAGATGAGTTGGTCCACTTCTCCTTGGAGTCCAAGGTCAAGACTGCTCAGAGAGTTGGGGCACCGGGGCAAGGGAGGACCCGGAATACCATGGGGTGAAACACCACCTTGTTCAGTCCCATGTCCTCCCTACTCCAATGCAGCCCAGCTTCCATCCAGTGGCTCAAATGCCTGTTGGTTGGAATCTCACTGGGGCCTCCAAGATGTTGTGGAGGAATGGTCAGACAAGAAACCAAGTGACACTCGGAGGAGTGGAGAACTGAGATTTTAATTTTACGCTAGCAGGCCCAGACTTGTACCTGTGTCTGAGCACTGAACAAAGGATTCACAGGATATTTAAAAGGCAGTGCAGGGCATCAGGTTACAAGGAATGTGCTCTCCCATAAATTAAGGGCTAGTAGTGGGTTAGAGACCTAAGGTTTAGATGAGAACAGCAGGGGAGGCCTGCTTTGGAAAGTTCATTTACAAGTGGAGACAAAGGAAAGCGGGAATGGTGTTTATCTCTGCATGGTGCCCTTCACCTGGATCCTGAACTTTTGCATGGCTCTAATGGCAAATTCCTCATGTTTTACAGCTCTGTCTGAGGTTACAGCTTTTAATTGACAGCTTACCATGTTTTACGACCCTGTTTCAAGGCTATCTTCATCTTCAGTATGTCTTAGAGAGTTGCTGAACAACAAGAGAATTGGGAAACAGCTCCATTCAAATACACTAGTGGATTATTTGTTTTCTACACTGAGATTTGAGAGTTCTTTATTTAGCCTAGTTATAGAGCTTCTGACGTATATGTGATTTACAAACATTTTTCTGTCTGTAGGCCACCTTTTGTCCTCCTCACAGAGCCTTTTACAGTGCTGAAGGTTTTGTTTTGATAATCCAATTTACATTTTATTCTTTGATAGGTTATACTTTGGTTGTCTCTTCCAGAAATTTGATGACTAGCTCTTAGTCCTAAAGATTTTCTCCACAACAAATATAAGACAAGAGTCTTAAGACCTCAGACCCTCAGAGAATGAAAATTTTTGTCACTCTACTAGGCAAATAATAACTCCAAACTACTGATGTCATTGCTGGCCTATGAAATAAAACTAGAAAGTAAAGGAAGGGAGAAGTCTAAGTCAGTTGCAAATTTATGATTAAATCTGTGGTCTAGGAATGCAGTAGCTTCCTCTATTTTCTCTTTGTATGTATGTGTTGCTTTACTTATTCTTCTCTCTCACCACCATAATTATAACAATTACTCTTATTTTTGGTGATACTCAAGTTTGAACTGAGGGCCTCACATTTGCTAGGAAGGCATACTACCACTTGAGGCACTTCACCAGCCCTGTTTTGTGTTTGGTATTTTCAAGATAGGTCCTCATGGACATTTTGCCCATTTTTTCAAACCATGATCCTCCTGATCTCTGCCTCCTGAGTAGCTAGGATTACAGGTGTGAGCCACTGGTGCCCAGCTTTCACCAAAATTACTTTTCTACAAATAACCAAAGACTAGCTTTATGGTTTAGTGTGTAGAACAGCATATTCATTGGACGGCCTCTGCATTTTAGACATGACTAGTATATCCAGAGATTCACACAGGGAAGATTGGGGCTGCAGATTTCCTTATTTTGGAAAAAGAATGACAGCTTTTTCACTTGTAAAAAGGGCATCTTTATCTTACTAAGTGGAATGTTTGCACATTTGGATGTGCAAATGAGTGTAAGGAAGTACATATGAAATGTCAATAGCCAGAGGGATGGGGTGTACCAATTATCAGTTTTTGACTTCTATGTCACTCCCTATCTGTGACATAGAATCTGGACCTTGTAAACATTTCTCCTTTGCCATCTGGCACCATATGAAGCTCTGTCAATAGGTGAGACAGGAAGGACCTTTCTGAAGAAGAGTTTTTATCTGGGTGCTGGTGTGTTCTTACATTTCTTGTCCTTCATGCTTGGTTCACATGGCCCACCTGGAGATATGCCCCTCCTGCAGGTGCAGGGACATCCCACAGGTAGTTTCTTGGACTTTTTCATTAGCACTCAAGCAAGTACAGCAGTTCTTTCTCAGTTTCCTGTAAATTGTGTTTTCCTATTTGGCAGACTTCCTCAGCAAACTTCTTCACCATGCAGTAGTCTACAGCTCCATATATCCTATGAGGTCTGAATCATAATCTTGGCAGGGGGTCCAGGGTATGTTTATTCCAATGTGTTCCTTCCTTGTGACTCTGCCTAGTTCCTGGAGATGACGGGTGTTCCTATGTGTGCTATTTCTATATCCTTTAGAGCCATTTTATCCACTAGTAGCTGTGATGGTTAATCTTGATTTTAACTTATTGAACTGAAAAATACCTAGGAGATTATAGAGCAAACCTCTGGATGTGACAGGCAGGGAAAGATCTCCACTATAGCTGGGGGCCTGGATGGTACAGAAGGGGAAAAGAGAGAAGCCAGCAGTTCAGGCAGTCTCTCTCTCTCTGTCTCTGCTTTCTGGCTGCCATGGTGTTAACTGAAACTGTGAGCCAAAATAAGTAATTCTTCCCTTTAGGATGTTCTCTCAGGGATTTTAGTTTCAGTGATGTAAAAGTAGCTGACACAGCAACCAATCCCCTATTTTGTTATCTAATAATTGTCATATTATACTGTCTTGTGTTTCTCCCCTACCCAACCCTGACCGGACACTGACTGAAGTAGGAGGAGTCTGTGAAGTGCATGAGAGGAAAGGCAGTAGATGCAGAGATCAGCACCACAAGCCTGAGTCAGCACAGGCTGGCACGGAACTGTGCTGGGGATGTGCAGAGGAGCACAGGTGGGGGGTGGGGCAGTCAGAGAGGTGGGGCGGCCTCACCACTTAGCCCTGAACAGCCCCTCTGGCTTAGAAAGTGCCTTTTTACACTCTGCTATACTGTTGTTGTTTTTTTTCTGCAGAACTGGGACTTGAATTTTGAGCCACTCCACCAGACCCCCCCCTTTTATGATGGGTTTTTTTGAGATAGAATTTCCGGTTATAAATTATTTGCCTAGGCTGGCCTCCAACCATGATCCTCCTGATCTCTGCCTCCTGAGTAGCTGGGATTGCAGGAGTGAGCCACCAGTGCCTGGATGCTATATAGTTTTTATTTTAAAAGTCCCCTTCTGGGTACTTTTGTAATAAAATAAATTCATCTATTTTAAAACTAAATTAAGCAGAGTAGGTAATGAGAACATTTGTGGACAAATTATTGAGGTCAATCTGAAGCTGACCACTGATGACATTTGTGTCTGAGAGGTAGACTGGATGCCAGTCTCTAGAGGAAGGTGCCACTGTGGCAGGAAGTACTTGGCATAACTCTGAAGGGTTTGCGCTCTGCTTCCCTTGCAAGAGCGGTCACTGTGCCACTCAGAGCACAGAAGTACACAGCTGCATCCTCCTCCTGAGCCCAGGGCTTCTGCAAGTGGAAGGATGCTTTGGCCTTGTTGAGGGTGGCCCGGAAGCCTTTGGCGCTGTCTCCTGAGGTGTGTTTCAGGAGGAGCTGGAGGCCTTGTTGGGGGTACTGGACATACCAGAAGAGCACAGGACTCCCAGAATAGGAGTAGTTGCACTTCACCTGCACGGGGGCCCCTTCAAAGACAGAGATGTGGTCCTCTGGCTGCGTCACTTTTTGGGCTCCTTTTCCTTCTGAAATATCAATTCTGAATCATGAAAAACCCTAGAGATTGTGGAGAACAAACTGCTCCTATGTTACAGCATACAGAAAAGCTGAATGAAAAGAGTCTTTACTCACTGAGTGTGAACATTACCAGGAGCACCGGGATGAGGGTGGACATCATTTCCCAGCTATGAAATGCAGGAGAATCTGGAAACAATTCAGCCACACAGGGTCTCACAACTGGGCTGTGAGTTTAACTCACCTCTGCAGCCAGAGGCTCTTCTCAGATGGCTTGCTCCCAAGTTTAAGTTGCACAGCATCTCCCCCTAGAGGCCAAAGAGGACACTGCCGATAATGTCAGGTTTCAGTTTGTCTTCAATTTCTCAAATAGAAAGGGGGAGAGATTCCCTCCATATTGAGTAAGACAAAGTGTGATGTGTACAAATTGAAAAACAGAGCCACATATACAGCTCAATGGAACAGAATGGACAGTCCAAACACCAAAGCTTGTGGAAGATTAATTAACATGGACAAAATACAGTATATTTACAAAAGTATGCTATCCTGAATAACGAATCATTTAGAAATTAATCAATAAATTGGATGTCTACCTTAATAATTATTACAAAATAAATTCCAAGTGTATAAAATACTTACATTTTTAAAGAGAATATAATCAGAGATAACATATTTTTTAATTTAGGATTGTCATGGATTTTCTAATTATGATAGAGAGAATAAGGGAAAATATCAATGGATCACACTTCATAGAAATTTAAACTATTTTACAGGTACTTTAATGAAATATTGAAATACCATCAGGTCAATTTAGGTGTACAGTTTGGTTCACATTGTTATGTAACAAGTAAGAATCTAGGACTTTACATCTGGCAACACTGAAACAAATGAGGCAAATATTACATTTAAAAATTCAATTAACTATGTCCTCCTTCTTTGTCCCTAATCTAACCATTATTTTTCTCTCCTTTCTCCTGTCTGAATATTTTCATTATTTTTCCATTTCTTCTCATCACCTCATTCTGGTTTTCCAGTCTCAGAAGGGGTATTAGAAGTGCTGTTCCCAAACAGTGATCAAAGAAACATGGGCAAATTGCTCAGCAAGGCAAAAAGAAAAGTTTTACTTCTGTGGAAGTGTGAAGCCATAGACAGTAGTCTGATAGAGAGAACATATGTGGGTGGAAGTCCACCCAGATTATATTCCTGATGTGCAATTCTCTGTCCCTTATGAGGATTGGCCCACTCTGCAGCTAGCTATTGTTTAGGGTAAGGTCAGGTTTTCAGAGGCAGTGACATTTTACAATTCAGTGAAAGAGTGATTACTCATGGTTTGTAACTCAGTAAGAAAGTGATTTCTCAAGGTCTCCTGTAGATAGGGAACAGGGGCTGACATTTTACTCATAGTTTACAGAAAAGACAGGTCAAGAAATTTGACATTAGGGTATCTGGAGGTAAACAGCTCTTTGACCACAAGAACTTTTCAGGATCTTCTTGCAGTGTCCAGCAGCATTTCACTAAGGAAGTAGGCCACAATTTGGGGAGGTTAACTGGCATCTATACAATGATAGTTAGACATTAACTCCTTTGACAAAAAAGATCTGATGTCAATTGATTCTCCTAGGGATATGAGAGAAGGTAGAAATCAAGGGAATACTTTTGAAGCCATGGTAGAGATTCATATTTTAAAATTTCTGTCACAGAAATCAAGGCTGCAAAAAGGTAATGTAGATGCCTTTTACTGGACTTTTTATCTTCACCTGGCTCTAGTTGATTCTTATTATAAATTCTGTTTGAACACCATCTATTTCACCCATCACAGCTGCAGGCCTTCTTTGCAGATGAATTTGTGGAAATTCTCTTTTCTAGCATATGACTCTTCTGGTGCTGTCTTAACTTTTGCTAGCTCTCAATCAAATTGTCTCTAAGAGTCAAGAAATAATCCAATATAATAAAGGCTCTATGTGAGAAGCACACAGCTAACTTTACACTGAAAGGTGAAAAGCTGAAAGCATTTCTTCTAAGATTAGGATAAGTCAAGAAAACTCAGTGTCAGCACACATCCAACATAGTGCTGTAATATCTCAGTGCAACTAGGGAAGAAAAAGAAATAAAAGACATGCAAATTCACAAGAAAGGAAAATTATGTCTGCTTGAAGATGACACAATCATATTTATTAACAAAACTCTTTAAAACTGTTAAAATTAATAAATAGGTTAGTAAGGTTACAGGATACAAAGTCAATATAAAAACTCCACTGCATTTTTATACACTAATAATGAATTCTCCCAAAAGGGAAATTAAGAAACCAATTCCACTTCCAATGTTCTAAAAAAATTAAAATAAGCTTGATGTGGTGGTGCATACCTTTAATCCCAGCACCTGGAAGGCTGCGGCAGGAAGATCATAAGTTCAAGTCCAGCCTGGGCCACTTAAGAATAAACTAAGCAGATGATAGTTACATGCTGAAATCTACAAATATTGCTGAAAGAAACTGAAGAAGAAACAGGGTGAAAAATCATCTCCAGCCCTGGGATGAGTAGCAGGAGCATGGCTGAGCCTGGGGATGCTGCAGGGCTGAGCAGGTGTGTGAGGTCTTGGCCACTGGGCCTCTGGGGCTAGCAGAGGACAGACTGGACCTCACAGGCCCTTGTCTTGGCAAGTTTCAAATACAGAAGGAAAGATGCTTTCCTTAGGAGCCTGGCTATATCTGAGGCAGGTTAGATAACTTAAACCATATAACTTAACTTTAAACCCATATAACTTAACTTTAAACCCATATAACTTAACCTAGGTCATTTCAAATTAGACGCTTTCTCTCACTCCCTCTGAGCCTCTTTCAATTACTAAATTTTAGCAGTAGCCAGGACTCCTTTTTTATTGCAAATCCTCTGCTAGCTGCAGAGCTAGACAGGAAAATATCTAAGGAAATTTCCATCCACTTGAAGTTAGGGTGCCTGAAAATTTGCATAAGTGTATGTAGGGTGATATTTCACCCTAGCCCAGGGAATGCCCACATCCCCTCCCTCACAGGTTATTGCTGCTCAGGGACCAACAAAATCTTTCCCCACCTTGGCAGGTTATTGATGGTATAAAAACACCTTAAAACAGAGATCCTGCCCTTGTCCTGTCCACTGTTTCTCCACCCCAGCTGGCGGAGACCACTCCTGTGATTCACTCCCCACCCCACACACCTATAATAAAGTTCACTATTTCCTTTATTACATCAAAGTGTCCTGCCTGGATTCTTCCATACTGGACACAAAAATCTAGGTGTCTTCTGATCAGAGTGTCCAGAGACTAGAACATATCTGGCCTCTTGTTTTCATCACAAGTCCCTATCTACAGACATTTGTGAGGCTGCACCAGTCACCTGTAAGGAGAAAGTGCAGAGAGGAAGAGCTCAGGGATAGAGATCCACAGTTGAAAATGATTCTCCCTGTGCAGCACTGCCCTCTAGAGGTCAGAGGTAGAGCCAAGGATCTAGAGAGCTGACTGTTCCTTCTCATTTCAGAGATTTGATATCAAAACTTTGACAGAATGAGTGCCTTCTTTTCCTAATTTTTGATGGTGTCACCTTCAGTGGTATATGGCATAGATCCTAAAATGCATGCAAAACTGGAGTTATATAAGAAGGGAAGAGAACAGAAATTTACTTCATTCAGAAATTAGGCACAGAAGACAATGAAGTTTGGAATTCCATTGAGATGTTTTATGATATTTGCAAAACCCTTCATTCCACAAAAGGGAAGAAGCCTCAGGCTGAGATGAGCCTTCCTATAACTCTGTGCTGCTGAGGTAAGCTTCACAGTGGGGAAAGAGATTATTTCTTTATTTGTTGATAAAGGAAAAAAGTGGATTAGACAGGAGATTTATACAGAAAATCAGCCAAGATCACAAATCATTTATTAGTCAATTAGCTCTAACTAATAAAGGTTGTCATTTGTTATGCTGAAATAGTGAAGATTTGAGGTCAACAAGTTTGGTATTAATTAAGACTATGAAAAAAATCACTCGAGTACCCTATGTTTAAGAAGTGGTGAGAAAAAGTGGTACTCGAGTACCCTATGTTTAAGAAGTGGTGAGAAGTGAAAGTGAGAGTTCTGTTTCAATTGTCAGTGGCCAGAACAGACTGATACATTATGCCAAATCATCAGGCATTTCTCTAAAAGGAACACTAACAGGGGTTGACCTATGGAGAAACTGAAGGTGAGATAACAGTAGGAAAATATGACATAAAAAGTAAATCTGCATGAAGTGAGTGAAGCAGGAAGGAGCACACCAGCAGACCAGAAATGACAGGAACTTGTGGGAGGAGTAGAGGACACGGCAGAGGTTGATAGTCAACTGTCTCACTGGGTAGGAGTCATGGCCAAGGAAACAAGAGCAGGCTGCTTTATGGCCTAATAAAAAAAAATAAAACTTTTCCCATCTAACTGACTTTAACATAGAGACCATTGGAATCTAAAAGTGAAGTCCACACCCTAATAAGAAGAGAATTGCAGGTGAAACACCCATGTGTATCAGCCACAGACTACTTCTTCCTTGTGCTTCTGATCTATGTATTGGTCTTGTTTGTGGGATTTTTTTCCTATGTAAAGCCATAATGTATAGAGAGCTTGACTTTTTTAAAGTGTTACTGAGATAGAAAAATAGGGAAGCACAGTTTGGTCAAGAAGGAATGGAGACTGACCAGATAAAATGTCAAAAGATTCCCACCCAGGGCATGCCCCAAGTCCCATCTAGAACCTGTATCCTTCAGGAGACACTTGGTTGGGAACCTCCTCGAAAGCCCCTTTTGGTGGTCAAATTAACCACACTACCATATGATAAAAGAAGTTTGTGCAGAAGGGAAAATCCTGGAGATAGTGTATGTGCTAAGGGCTGGAAAATGTGTCCTCAGATGACCTTCTGAGACATCCCTCTACTTAAAACTTAACACAGAGAGGAGATCTAAGATGGCAATTAGGGCACAGAAGCAGACAGTATGAGCTCTGAGACTCCAAAACTTCTCTGAGACATTGGAGCCACACTTGGCAGAAATAAAGCACCAAGAAGAATCAAAACTTTGACACCCTGAACCCCTAGCCCATAGAAAGCTTCTCCACACCACATTATACTGAGAAAACAGCAGGGCTGCTGCCCCACTAGATGCTGGCTTCAAACCTGCTTGGGAGACATTCGGCAGACCAACAGGTGAACACCAAGCATCACATGGTATTCCCCCAGCCATCCCTGGGATAAGCCAGCATACCCTCCCTGAGCAGACTGAATTCACCCTCCTGAAAAACCCAAAGTCCTGAACATTAAGCAAGGAAATGAAAACTAACACACAGAACAGGGATGGAGTTGCTGGAAGTGCTCTGGGGAAGAGGAAGTGGCAAGGAGGTGATCTCCAAGTGAACTTTCAGTAAACACATGCTGGAAAAGCAGAAGGGCCAACAGCAGGCTGGTGATAAGCAGCTGCCTGAAAGAGGGCAGGTAGTGGTCCACAAAGCTCATCTCCTGAGACAGTGAGCAACATGCAAAGTCAACCAACCTTGCAAAATTGAAAAACAATCAGCAAAGTATCACAACACACTGACAGCAGGGGGCTGGCTGACAGACCACTGACCTTGCCCCAGAGAAAGGGGGCCAGGCAAAGAAATAAACCCCCAAAAAACCAATGCAGCAAAAACCCAACTCCAAAGCAGAAAGGCTGGTGGTCTACAGAGCTGACCAGAACCTGAGGACAACATACAAACTTAAACTGTCACACCCCACTGAAGGAGAAGATGACCATGCAGCTGCTCTGAAAGAAAGAAGAAGAAGAAGAAAAAAAACCCCAAGCACTACCCAACCAGCTGGCAAAACTACAACAGAGCTTCTGCTTAAGTACCAACACCAGGATTGGATGTTGGAGGAGTATCTCAAACTAGGACTAATATTCTATTGCTCCTGAACCTGGAATTTTTTTTTTTTTGTTTCTTTGTGTCTGTTTGTTTGCTTGTTCTGTTTCTTGTCTGTTTATGTTTGTTTGTTCATCTCTCCAAGTTGATTTCTTTGGTTTTTTTTTTGTTGTTGTTAGTTTTATTATTGTGAATTAGCAAATGCTAAATTACACCTAGTTCAGGGACAGAAATAACACACACACACTTAGCTACAAACCCAATACAGCCACAAAACAAAATTAAACCAAGGGAAAGCAAACAGGTGACTGAAACCACTAAATAGCCTATCAAGAACATAGTCACACAGTACCAAGTGGAGTGATGGGAAGACAAAAAAGGAATGGAAACCATTCTCCTTCCAAAATTAATTTAAGAGAGGATTCAGAGGGAAATGAAGAAAACAGATACCCAGGTCTGGACTCCAACAAAACAAAGATAAATGAAGCCAAGGAACCCAATGATACCCATAAGAACACCTTCAAAGAAGAAATTCTGTAAGTAATCACTGAGAATTTCATGAACATGTTACTAGACATGGTTAACAAAAATGCACAAGAGGCACTCAAGAAATTTCAAGACACCAAAAATAAAGAATATGAGAAGACACAGAAACCAGTGAACCCAGAGGAGCCCTAAATAAACTCCAAAGTGAAACAGAGAATACCATAAATAGAGAAATAAATGAATAAAGGTGAAAATAGGCAATATTAAAGATGAAGTGACCCATGATATAGAAAACCTCAGAAAAAAGAAGGACACAGAAATACAAAACACAATGGAAGGCCACTCCAGCAGACTAGAACAAGCAGAAGACAAAATCTCAGAACTAAAAGATAAAATGGAAATTAAAGGAAAAACTGAAAAGCTATTAGTTAAACAATTCAAGATCTGCAAAATGAATATGAAAGAAACTCACTGAATCCATCAAAAGACCAAACCTGAGAATCATGGGCATTGAAGAAGGAGAAGAGGTGCAAGCAAAATGAAGTCATAATGTATTCAACAAAATAATAACAGAAAATTTCCTAAACTTAGAGAAAGTTATGCCCATTCAGGTAGAGGAAGCCTCCAGGACACCAAACAGATTTGACCAAAATAGAACTACCCTACAACATTATTATCATTAAAACAACAAGCACAGAGAATACAGAAAGAATATTGAAGGCTGTAAGGGAGAAAAAACAAATAATATACAAAGGCAAACCCATCAAAATCACAGGAGATTTCTCAATGGAAACCTTAAAAGCAAGAAGGGCCTGGAGTGAGGTATTCCGATCACTGAATGAAAATAACTTCAACCTTAGGATTCTCTACCCAGTAAGACTATCATTCAAAATGGAGCAATAAAAGTCTTCCACAATAAACAGAAATTAAAACACTATATGACCACTAAGCCACCACTACAAAAGATTCTTCATGCCATGAAAAGACAGACAGTACCAAAACACAGGAGATGAAAAGGCAAGAAAGTAGGGAGTAACATTAATTCAGCTGTGCACAATCAAACCCTCAAACAACAAAAACAACTAAATAATAGGAATCACCACATACCTATCAATACTAACACTGAATGTTAAGAGACTTAACTCACCCACCCAAAGACACCATCTGGCAAACTGGATTAAAAAGGAAGATCCTACAGTCTGTTGTTTACAGGAGACCCATCTCATTGACAGAAACAAATACTGGCTTAGGGTGGAAGGCAGGAAGAAGATTTACCAAACCAATGGTCCCCCAAAATAGGCAGGAGTAGTGATACTTATCTCAGACAAAGAAGACTTCAAACTTACATTGATCAAACGAGATAAAGAAGGACACTCCATATTAATAAAAGGGGAAATACACCAAAAGGAAATAACAATTATCAACCTATATTCACCCAACGTCTATCCACTCAATGTCAATGCATCCAGTTTCATCAAACATACTTGAAGGACCTAAAAGCATATATAGATTCCAACACAGTGGTAGTGGGAGACTTTAATACCCTGTATCACCAATTAATAGGTCATCCAAACAAAAAATCAATAAAGAAATTCTAGAACTAAATCACACCACAGTTCAAATGGTCATAGCTGATGTCTACAGAATATTTCTTCCAACTTCTGCACAATATACATTCTTCTCAACAGCCCAAAGAATTTTCTCCAAAATTAATCATATCTTAGGGCACAAAGCAAGCCTCAGCAAATATAAGAAAATAGAAACAATCCCATGCATTCTATCTGAGCATAATGCATTAAAATTAGAACTCAACAACAAAAACAACAGTAAAAGACATGCAAACAATTGGAAGCTGAGCAACACATTGGGTCATTGATGAAATAAAAGAGGAAATTAAGTTTCCTAAAAGGTAATGAAAATGAAAACACAACCTACCAGAACCTATGGGACACAGAAAGGCAGTCCTAAGAGGAAAGTTTATAGCCATGACTGCATATATTAAAAGGACAGAAAGATCTCAAATTAATGACCTAATGCTACATCTTGAGCTCCTAGAAAAACAAGAACAAGCAAAATCCAAAACAAGCAGAAAGAGAGAAATAATAAAAATAAGGTCTGAAATCAATGAAACAGATACAAAAAAAAATACAAATAATCAATGAAACAAAACGCTGGTTCTTTGAAAAAATAAACAAGATTGACAGACCCATGGCAAACCTAATTAAAATGAGGAGGGGAAAAAAACCAGATCAGTACAATAAGAAATGCAAAAGGGGAGATAACAACAAATACCATGGAAATAATCATTGTAGACTACTTTGAGAACCTATATTCCAATAAATTTGAAATTCTTGAAAAAATGGAAAAGTTTCTAGATACTTATGAACATCCAAAGTTGAATCAAGAGGATATTAATCACCTGAATAGATCTATAACACAAAATAAAATTGAAGCAGCAATAAAAAGTTTCCCCCCCAAAAAGTCCAGAGCCTGATGGATTCTCTGCTGAATTCCATCAGACCTTTAAAGAACTAATATCAACTCTCCTTAAACTTCTCCATGAAATAGAAAGGGAAGGAACACGGCCTAACTCAGCATTACACTCATGATGCCAGCATTACTCATCCCAAAACTAAAGACACCTCCAAAAAGGGGAACTATAGGCCAATCTCCTTAATGAACATCGATGCAAAAATCCTCAATAAAATAGTGGCAAACTGAATTCGACAACATATCAAAAAGATCATTCACCACAACCAAGTCCACTTCATTCCAGGGATGCAGGGGTGGTTCAACATATGCAAATCTATAAATGTAATGTAGCACATTAATAGAAGCAAAGACAAAAACCACTTGATCATCTCAATAGATGCAGAAAAAGCCTTTGATAAAATCAACACCACTTCATGATAAAAGCTTTAAGAAAAGGAAGAATACAAGGAATGTACCTCAACATTGTAAAGGCTATAAATGACAAACTTATAGCCAACATCATACTTAATGGTGAAAAACTGAAACTATTTTCCCTAAAATCAGGAATGAGACAAGGGTGCCCACTATCCCCACTCCTATTCAACATAGTACTAGAATTCCTAGTCAGAGCATTAGGCAAGAAGAAGAAATGAAAGGAATACAAATAGGTAAAGAAACAGTCAAAATATCCCTTTTTGCAGACAACATGATCCTATATCTTAAAGACCCAAAAAACTCTACCCCAAACTCCTAGTCACCATAAACAGCTACAGCAAGGTGGCAGGATATAAAATCAATTTACAAAAATCATTAGCTTTTCTATATATCAACAATGAACAAATTGTGAAAGAATATATGGAAACAATTCCATTTACAATAGCCTCAAAAAAATCAAACACCTAAGAGTAAATTTAAAATGGATGTAAATGGTCTCTACAAGGAGAGCTACAGACCCCTGAAGAAAGAGACTGAGGAAAGCTACAGAAGGTAGAAAGATCTTCCTTGTTCATGGATTGGTAGAATCAACATATTAAGAATGGCTATACTACCAAAAGCAATCTACATGCAATTTCCATCAAAATCCCAATGACATTCATCACAGGGATTGAAAAATCATCCTTAAAGTTCATCTGGAAACACAAGAGACTGTGAATAGCCAAATCAATACTCAGCAAAAAGAGCAATGCTGGAGGTATCAAAATACCCAACTTCAAACTCTATTTCAAAGCAATAGCAATAAAAACAGCATTGTTCTGGCACAAAAACAGATATGGAGACCAGAGGAACAGAATAGAGGACCGGATATGAATCCACCCAGCTATGCCCACCTTATTTTTGACAAAGGCACCAAATTCATATGATCGAGAAAAGACAGCTTCTTCAACAACTGTTGCTGGGAAAAGTGGTTATCTGCCTGCAAAAAACTGAAACTAGGTCCCTGTACTAGTACCAACTCAAAATGGATCAAAATGAATCTTAATATCAGACCTGAAACTCCAAAGTTAGTATAGATATAGGCAAGACTTCCTCCGTAGAACCCAAGCTGCTCAGCAACTAAGAGAAAGGATGGACAAATGTGACTTCATAAAATTAAAAAGCTTCTGCACAACAAAAGAAATGGTCTGTAAACTGAAGAGACAACCCACAGAGTGGGAGAAAACATTTGCTAGCTATACATCAGACAAAGGACTGATAACCAGAATACACAGGGAGCTCAAAAAACTAAACTCTCCCAAAATCAATGAACCAATAAAGAAATGGGCAACAGGTCTAAACAACTTTTTCAAAAGAAGAAATTCAAATGGCCACATAACAAATGAAAAAATGGCCATAAAGGAAATGCAAATCAACACCACATTAAGATTCTACCTTACCCTGTTAGAATAGCTATCATCAAAAACAACCATCAACAACAGGTGTTGGTGAGGATGTGGGGAAAAAGGAACCTTAGTACACTGCTGGTGGGAATGCAAGCTAGTACAACCACTCTGGAAAACAATGGGAGACTTCTTAAAAAACTAAACATAGATCTGCCATATGATCCAGCAGTACCACTTTTGGGGATATACCACCCAGGTACCTTCAAACCCATGTTTATTGCAGCATTATTCACAATAGCCAAGATATGGAAACAGCCAAGATGCCCCACTAGTGACAAATGGATCAAGAAAATGTGGTATGTATACACAATAGAATTTTCCTCAGCTATGAAGAAGAATGAAATCTTATCATTCGCAAGTAAATGGATGGAACTGGAGAACATCATTCTGAGCGAGGTTAGCCAGGCTCAGAAGACCAAAAATCATATGTTCTCCCTCATATGTGGACTTTAGATCTAGGGTAAAGGCAGTAATGTTGTTGGACTTGGGTCACAAGGTAAGGGGAGAACACATACGGGTGGATTAAGCATAGGTAGGAAACCCAAACCTTGAAAGTGTTTGATGTCCCTGCTGCAGAGGAGCTAATACAGTAACCTTAAAGTGACAGAGGTCAATATGGGAAGGTGACCGGGAAGTAGTGAAGAGGTCAGGTAGAGATGAATCAAATCGGGTTGTAATACACTTGTGCATGGAAACAATGCTAGGAATCTCTTTGTATAGCTATCCTTATCCCAACTAGCAAAAATGCTTTGTCTTTCTTATTATTGCGTATGTTTACTCTTCAACAAAATTGGAGAAAAGGAAGAACAGGTTTTGCCTGGAAGCTAGGGGTTAGGGGGAGAGGGAGGGGATGGGGGCAGGGGAGAGAAATGACCCAAACAATGTATGTACATACGAATATATGAATAAAGAGAAAAAAAAGAAATATGGCAAGCAAAAAAAAGTATTTCATAAGAAAATCTAAATTATAATTTGAATGCCTTATAACTTGAACAAAGATGCTCCTTATGTGGCAGACACCTTGGAATAAAAATACAAACAGTGAAAATTAAAAAAAATACACATGGACTGCATCTCATGCATATAATTATAACAGAATGCATTGTGGGTAGGACCTGTGCAGTCAAAACTAAGTTATGCAATATCTTCCTGTCAATCGAACCTGTCAATCACCTTAGCCCCTCTTGCAAAGACAGCCCAGATTCTCCCCCCTACTTGAAAAAAGATCCAGGCTTCTCTGCTACCTAGTCACAGCCCACTGCTCTGTCTTGTGGTGTTTCTTCCAGTCCATACTTTTCTTTTTCCTACAATAAAATTCTATTACTGCTTTCAATCTGTGTCTCTGTCCAATGCTCTGTTTCCAGACTCAAGGTCCTGAGACCTTGTCAGCCAGGGTCATCTGAGACCACCTACTGGTAGCATTACTAGGGTGTGCTTCTGATTTAAAGTGTCTGACTAAGCACATGAATTCCAATCTCTCCAAAATTCCACTGAGTAAAATTTGGAAATATAAACAGCATGAACCTAAATCCATAAGGGTAAAATAATTTTAAAAGAAAGATATAAACATCCATAATATGGAAAGTAAAAGTGAGTCGGTCAATGAATGAAATAGAGAGGGAAAAAGTTTAACCCAGAAAGAACCGTGAGAAGACTGCAGTGGAAATGTGAGAGAAGAAAACTTAGTCCCTGGGACTCTGGAGGGGTTCTGGGTTGAAAAGAGAGAAGATATGATGGAGGGTAGGAGGGAGAACACAAGGAGATCATTCGATGGTCAGTATGTGGACAGACTACACCAGCCTTCCTCCTGCAGCTGTGCTGGTGTGAGAGGCACAGGAAACCTACCTTGCTCCAGGTGTTATTTCTCACTAAACTTTAATGAACCAAGTGGGAATTCACAAGATTTCAGTGTGAGGAGTTGGCAGAGTTCAGCCATCTTCAAACTGGCATTAAGTTTACAGGAGAAGATGCCACTGAATTGCCAGTTGCCGCTCTGTCACCTACTAAGAAGCCTGCCCTTTCATGTGTGTGCCCACATGGCGGAACTGCTGGCCAGCCCCACTCATGAAGGGACCCTCTGGGGAATATGAGCTCAATAACACAACGAGTCTGTTCTTCCTCCTAGCATCTCATTGTTAGTATAAACTAAGAATGAAGTAAAGCTATCCATTCAGAAATATAGATGATGACATCTCTTTTACCTTTCAGGGAAGCCCAAAATTACCAACTATGAATCATCAGAGTCATTTCTCCTGGGTACAAATGTCAGACATAATCCTGGAATCATTCCCAAAAGAAACCAGGGTAATGACACTGGTTCCCTGGTCACTATTCTCAAAAACCTCTGAGACTTAGTTTTGAACAGAAATTCCTTATGCTTATTTAGAACTTTCATGTTTACAGTGTTTTAACTTAAATAATTTTAACTCTTTAAAATGGGTAAGAGCATTATGTCTACTCCATTAGGTGGGTGAAAAAATTGAAATTTAGAATATGGTAATTAGAGAGTCTATCGTTAATTGAGTGCTGCTCATGTGCAGTAAGAGTTCCATGTTAGCAGTGGACACTGTTTTTGCTCAGCTTAGTCCCCCTTTCTCAGGCCAGTGTGGTCAATATCTAGCTGCATTAAGTGTTGGCTCCTTTCCACTCACAGTTGCCCTGACTCTATAAACTGAAAGCTGAATTTTATCAATGACAATGGACATCATTGTCTAGCAGGTTATACTTCTACCCAAAGAAAGGCCATAGCCAGTGATTTCAGTATTGTATTTTTCTGCACAAAAGTCATCAGACTGACCCCATTATCTCTGTGTGCAGTTCACATCCCAGTGCTCCCCATGAAATCAGGCTGAATTCAGACTCTGTGTGAACCACATCCACGCTTTGCCTTTCCTGTCTCAGCCTGTTTTCCATCATATCATGGGCAAAGAATTTCCAATTGAGGCTCTACTTTTAAGGAGTACATCATACGACAATGTGCAATCTCATTTAATTCTGAAACTAATCCTAGAAAAATATATAATAGAGCAGCCTAAGACCACATGGTCCATTGGTAACATCAAAGATGCCAAATCAACACCACAACCTGGGTTCTTTCAACAGTACCATGATTCCAGAAGGAACCCAGTCAAAATGGAGGTGAAATGTAACTGTCTTGATTTCCAAACAACTTTCTTCTCTTTGTTATCACCTTTTCCAATCTCTCTTCCATGAGGTGGAAATACTTGTTTAGGGTCTCAATTCTGCAGATCGAGAATTTAAGCAAATCCTGATTGTGTTGCATCCAGTTAGTCAGTAACTTTGTGAACAAAACTGAACAGAAATCTTAACTACTTATGTCCAAGTTTTTCTGACTTCCTGGACACATAAGCAACATCATGACTTAGACCAAAACTTCAGTTGTACGTTTTAAGCTGCTTTAATTTATTTTCCTGTATTTCAACTTACTGTCTGTTGCAAGGTCTATTCCCATCAAGCTGCAAATGTTTTTCCTGCACATGGCATTAGTGGCCTGGCAACTCCAGGAGTCAAGGAGGGGGACATTTATATCTCTTCAGTGTTTCCAACTCTCCTCAACAAAATTTACCAAAAGACTCTCAGTACCATGTGGTCATGATAGCTGATTCATGAAGGCCTTTACTCTCCAGAACAAAGCCTCTTTGTTCCTGAAACTATACTTTACCCCTTCTCAGAGATCCTTCTAAGAAATCAGGTATCACCAGGTTCTCATGTCCTGCTGGGGATGGGGTTCTCTGTGGCTGTGCTTCCCACATCTCTAGGCCACACTCCTCTGCACAGTATCAAGGCTCAGAACAGGAATTTTCAGCACTTCTCAGCTGTTACTTTTCTGATTTTTGTTACCTTTCTGATTTTTTATTTTTGCAGCTGTCCGAGTTTTTTTGTTTTAACCATCTCTCCCCTCTCACTCTAGTCCTTCCTTCTACCCATTAAATGTTTCCTTACCTAATTCAGGGGTGTGGTTTCATCTGAGAGTGGGGATGCAGTGGGAGATCTGTAAATAAAATAATTTATAAATAATTTTTCATAATAGATCTTTTATGACTCATTTCTTCCCTTTGCATTTCTTTTTTTTGCCATTCCATTGCTAGTAAAAAGGTATCAAATGTATTTAGATACTGCACGGAGAAGGGCAAGGTATATTAATAATTGAGGGATTATCTGTTATCATACTAGAACATTTTCTTTCATTTATAAAAAGCATAATAGAAGTAATCCCTTTGAATAAGCCTGTTTAAAACTGGATTGTACATCAAGATGCAATCACTAAATACATGCACCTTTTTGCATATCTAATATACTTCACTACTAAAAAAGAAAGAGGAAAGAAGCTTTTAGGAGCAATGTTTATGTGAATAGCATTGTTAATGGTGATATTTTTAGGGGCAGTTACTTATCTTCAAACTACTCAAGATTAAATGTGTACACTATTTTTGTCCATACCCAGTACAAATTTTAAAATTGGATTAAAAGAGAAAACTGGAAAGTATTTCAACCAGACCAATATTGTGTTTATATTTCCCTTAAAGGAAAATTTCAGAGCATCAAAATTCTTTCCCTGTCAATCAAACTATCTTGTATAATGCTCTTAATTCCTGTGGCATCTAGAGGACACCAGAATTTCTCTTCCTGGTGGTCTGTGCTCCACTTCAGGCCTTGCTTTCCCCCCCACCCCACGTTTGCATTCAGGCTGCAGGTGTCTGGGGAGCACTGTGTGCTCACTGTGCAGAGGTAGGTGGCTGAGTCACTGGGCTGGGAGCCTCTGATGTGCAGAGAAAAATATCGGCTGGCTTTGTTAAGATGTGCTGTGTATCTCCCTTCGTCTTTGTCGCCAATGGAGAATGTGGACACCAGCAGCTCAAGCCCTTTCCCAGGATACTGTCTGTACCACCTGAAGCTCTGAGAAGCACTGTCTCTGTAAGTGCAGTTGAGAGAGGCCATGGCTCCCTCTGCAACACTGAGGGATTCCGGATGCTGCTCCACCTCTTTCTGTTGGCTACTCACCCCTGTGCAGAAAGACAATGGTCAGACAAAGAACCAGGTTAGGTCGTGGACACTCACTCTACAAAATCTAAATTATCTTTTCACAGGCCTCACAGCCTCTCTTAGTGAGAGGGTAAAAACCTTCATGACTCTACTCAGAGGCCGGGAGCAACAATAATTTCCAACACTGTACTTTCTGTTCCCATAGAAATGCCCAACTCACAGCTCAACTGAAGACACAGGATCACTAGTACAGCACTCAAGGATCTCATCATTCTTTTCCCATGTTTCAATATGAGGACTCAGATTTAAAACCCTATAAAATGAGTCTCACTCAGACATTTCTAATTATTGTGCTTTAGAAAGCATAGAGACTCTGTTCTACCAATTAGAATAAAAAGAGTTTCTGTTCACCACCCCTACTACACTAGTAAGCCCCTCCTCTCCTCTCCTCTCTCATTTCTCTTCTCTCTGTCAGCCCACCTGCATGTGGGGTGAGTTTTCCTGGCATCCCTGAGGAAACACTGCCCTCTTGTGGTGGAGTGATAGTGATTAAAAAAGTATTCAAAACGCAGATTCTTAAGTGAACTTAAAAGTCTGGTGATCTAGTCATTTAAATGACACGTACCCATGTCAATGTGGGAGATGTGTATGTATGTGTGTGTGTTTTACCTCAAATGGCAGATCATTTCTGAGTAAGAGCAGTTATTTGCAAAGTCCAGTTTCCTGCACTGAACAAGCATTCATAAGATTTCTGTTGTAGAAATGGGTGAGGTGCTCTCAAAGCAAGGGATATTCATACTGCACAGCCCTTCTACATGTCAGGATACATAACCCATACACTCATCTCCATTTTTTTTGTGGTACTGGGGCTTGAACTCATGACCTACACCTTGAGCCACTCTGCCAGCCCAATTTTTTATGAAATGTTTTTCGAGATAGTGTCTCACAGAACTATTTGCCCAGGCTGGCTTTGAACTGTGATCCTTCTGATCTTGGCCTCCTGACTAGCTATGATTACAGGTGTAAGCCACCAGTGCCCAGCTCATCTCCAATTTTAAATGAAATCTCATGTAATTTTAAAGAATCTTTTTAAGACAGAATAGCTTAAAATCTGGGTTAACAGACAGGGTTCCTGCTCACAACCTAGATAACATGTACTTTTATTTTTATTTTTTATTAATGAATGTTTACATTATAAACTAATGGGATTTATTGTGACATTTTCATACATGCGTATAATGTACAATTAGCCTGCCATTCCACTTTCCCTTTCCCCTCTGCTGATCTCCTTCTTCCTTCCTAATAGCTCCCCTTCCACTTCCTCATCTTTCTTTTTCCTAGATTCCACATATGAGAGAACACACATGCTATTGACTTTCTGAGTGTTACTTGGTTTAATATGGTGATGTTCAGTTCTACCTTTCCTGCAGATGACATTGCTCCATTTTTTATACATAAATAATACTCCATTGTGCACATGTACTACACGTTCCTTATCCATTTGTCTGTTATTGAGCACTTGGAATAATTCCTACAGCCACAGTAAGCATGGGTTTGCAGGTATGTCTCTTGTATGTTGACCTTGATTCCTTTGAGTATAAATCCAGCAGTGGTACAGCTAGTTCACATGACAGATCTACTTTTAGTTTTATGAGGCACCAAAATACCCATTTCTATAGTAGCTGGACTAATTTTCATGCCTACAAACAGTGTACAAGGGTTCTTTTCCCCCAGATACTCACCAGCATTTGTTGCTTTTGTTTTCTTGATACAGCCATTCTGACTAATGTGAAATGGAATCTCAATGTACTTTTCATTTGGACAATGTTTTAAAATAGGGTTGGAACTAGAAGTGCTTGGAATTCTTCATTTCATTTTCCACCAATGACACACTTTACATAGGTTGGTGCAGTAGTAATAGAGTCAGCTCTAGCACTTATATGCAAAACAAAACCACCCATACCTGTTATTTTGTCTAATTTCTCTTATTACTGCCCTTCTCTTGATTAAAGCATAATATCTAGGGGTTGATATCTGAAAGTTAAGGATTCTCTTTGAAAGTTATTCTCTCTCACTCTCCCTCCTTTCCTTTCCCTTCCTCCTACCTCTCTTCTCTCTCTCTCTTTCCTCTATCCATCATAACCTAACCAAAAATTGGGTATACAGAGAAACAAACATAGGAAACTCATGTCCCTCTTTGTCATGGATTTTATGAACTTGCAGAAGCTGTTAGCTGGAGACCAGCTCTGAAGCTGTCTCTTTCCTGCTCAACAGCATTGAATCACTAACCACCAAAGAAGGACTGGTCAGAATCAGGCCTTTCCTATCATCAGCTGCACAGGAAATAAAATGAAGGGGAAGAAAACAGTGAAATCCTTATCTCCCAGAGCTCATTGTATTTGACACAAATAACAGGAGCAATTTCTCAGTAATTGTGAAAAACTGAGGAGTGACAACAGAACACAACTGCAGCCACCACAGCCTTTGAGAATGAAGCATAAAGCCTTAAATACAAGATGTGTGCTTGAAGCACAGTCTTTGTAAAAATCACACCACTTGTAGATTTTGGAACAGAAAATAACATGCTGGCCACCCCAAGAGCCATGCTGGAAAAACAACAGAATTCAGGTACTTTAGAACAGTGTCATGACCATCATTCAAAAAGGAAAACCACCGCTCTCCCTACCATTTGTGCTGATCAGTCTTCATTCTCCACAGTAGTAAGTCTGTAGATATGCCTTGTGAACCACAAAATTCTGGAAAGCCTGTTCCTACTCAAAGACAATGTATTTTAAGGTAACTCCTACTGTAAATTGTACTAATTAGGGTCCAATTGAATTATGCAAATTGCATTAATTAAAAAAGCAAGAACGAGTGAGAGCTTTGTTTATATGGAAATCTATCCATGTCATTCCCTCTTCTGTTCACAACTATATTTTTACATCTGTTCTTATAATTACATAGAAAAAAATAAAACCATACATACAAAATACTGGCTTTCCATTTATCTATGAGATAATGACCAGTTTATTATTTTTGTATGTCTCCAATCTACTGCCTAGTGCCATGTCATTTCAGCCTGGATGACTCACCATAGGATTTCTTGTAGGGAAGGTCAAGAAATGATGAACACCATACATATTGCATATCTCCATTCATATTTTATTTTTCAAAAATACTTTGTGAAGATACAGGATCATTGGTTAAGAGTTTGTTTTCCTTTCAGCACTTTAGATACATTCCAGTGCCTTCTGCCTGTCAATTTTATTAAGGAACCCTTAAAGTGATTAGCCACTTCTGTCTTGCAGTTTTCAAGACTGTCACTTTGTCCTTGTCTTCAACAGTTGGATTACAATGTGTCTCAATGTGGATTTCTTCATCATTATTTTCTTGGTACATATTTAACTTGGACATACACATTCATGTCTTCCACCAAATTTAAGAAGTTTTTATTCATTGTTTCCTCATGCATTCTTTTACTTTTCCCTCTCCCTTACCCTTCTAAGATTGCTATTATACTTACTTCTGTACATTTGATAATCCCAAAACAGCCTCAGTTCACTTTGCTCTGCCTTTTTTCCCTTCACAAACTGGATAATGTCAATTTACCTATCCCCAAGTTTGAGGACTGCTTCTCTTAAATGCTCCAACGTGCTTTGGAATCACTGTTGTGAATTTATTTTGAAATTAAATTCTTCTGCCTAGTCATTTCCTCCCACTGATAGTGTTCTGGGTTATGTTACATACAGCAAGTCCTTCATAGTAGTCCTTCAAGGAAACACCAGACAGATCAACCAGTTAAGCACTATTCTTTGGTAACAAGGTTTGCTGTGCTTCCACCAGCACCAGAACTTATACTGGGAATGTGTGTTGCTATTTAAAAAGTATCTTTGAGCCAGTGATAGGGAGATGGGACAAAGGTAAGTTAAAATAACACAAAGTTTTTGTACTAGGTTTCAATTACCTTTCTCTTCTTTCAAGTGTTTTTTTGGTTGCTGTAACATTACATGGTGTTTGGCAGGAGTGGGCTGGTTACTGTCTTACTGTTCTCTGTCTTGTTAGGCTAACCTTTCCATAGGTCCTTGGCTAGAGAGAGCAGGTTTTTCTTGGGGCTTATTGTCTGCACTCATAGACATTTGCAGGTTACTGCCTTCTTCAGGATCCACTGTGTTTATATGAAGCAAAGCAAAACTGAGGGAACTCACCAGTCTGTCATTCCTCTGGTCCCAAGTTCCTTAGTGTTCCTGGCCTCTTCTTTCTACCTTTGGGAGTATGATGTGATATTTTTACATATTGTCTAGGGCTTTACATGTATTTAGTATGAGGAGAAGAAAAAATATATAAGTATTGCACTTTCTAAAATTAGAAGGCATGAGCTTCTTTCTCTTTCCTCATCACTGTGGTTGGTATGTTCTCCTAGTAGTAACCACATCAGAATGGTAATAAAGTTGGAATCTAGTTCTTGCATTTGGATTCCCTAGATGGATGAACATGGTCCTAGATCATGAGGATAGCTACTATTTATCTGTGTTCATGTCTCTACTGTATTGAGGACCAGGAGGACCAGATGGTGAATATAATGGGTTTCTATAAATGTCCTATTGCCCTTTTTCCTTCTAGACTAAAGTTTTGGATGTGACTAAAGAAAAGGAAAGTAAAGGGGACACACTGATTTTGTGGCTGGTGGAGAAAAAGGAACAACCCTGCTACCTAGCAAATGAGAACCTTAGACCCTTGGAGACATAGAGGTGTGTTAATACAAAAGAATAATAGAAAAGAACAATATGTTCTGCTGGACCCAAGCAGCATTTGCAGCCATCAATGTGAGCTGCTGCTGATTTGTCACTCCCTCTCTACATCTCCTGAAAACAGGAAGCTAACATGAATATGGCCTCTCTTTACCTATTCTGCTACAATGGCAACTTCCCAGCATAGATTACTGTCCCATACTCTAAAGAAACATGAGTCGTCAGAAGCTTTTCTCCAACTGGATGATACAAAGATACATGTTTGCCATGATGTCTGAAAAGTCCTGAGTCCATGAATGTCTACAGAGTCTACGAATTTATTATAATTCTAAATCCCATAGAGAACTAGCCTGCCTTTTCAGTTATGTTATGTCAAGGAAAAAGGGCCATAGAATGTCTCTCTACTGGGAATCATGGTTGGGTTTTGGTCTCTTTTGGCAATTAAACCAAGTATGAGCATGTCAGTACAAACTCCCTTGCATGGGTCATAATGGATAATACTTTGTATCCTAGCTGTCTATTCTCTAGGACTTATTCAAAGATGACTGAATCTGGAATCATAGGAGACATGACTTTGGTTAGTTCAGCAGGTTGGTTTAGAATTCAGTGGAAGTAACTTTGATTAAATGCTATTTAAATTGAAAATATTTAGTGTCAGCCTCTATCAACCAGATTAATGAGAATGGTGGGTGAAGTATACTCACGAGAAATATTTTGAGAACCACACACATTGTTGGCCCAGGAGTGGCTATTGTTCAAAAATTGTCTATTGTGAGTCTTTATTGGGGACAAAGAACAAACTTGATTACTGCGTGTTATTAAATAGGGAAGCCCCAAGCCGAGTGCTTGGCTATGACACAATACTACTGCAGGTACATGTCCATCTGCACACATTGTACTGCCTCTGTGGACGTATTGTAAAGAAAGGGCAACCGAAGCAAATATACCTTTGCTTATGCTGTTTGCTGTGCCATTAGTAATGAAGTCCTTTGTCTTTGACCCAGAAATCTTGTCTTTGCAAACAATATCAATGAAACAACAAACTTATCAGCTTCAAAAAGAGTAAAATCCAAGACCTGAAGAATCCCCACTCTACTTTAATAAAGTCTTGAATCTCTTTGAAAAAGATTAGTTTCCCAAAATTGGTATGAAGTGGTTCTTTTTTGATGGAAGTAAAATTTAGCTCTTTATGGGAATTAAATATCACTTCCGATAAGATGCTTGAGCAGTCTTCTGATATACTTTAATAAAATGAATATTCCTTCTGTGAAATTAGTGCTACACACTCAGATGACCATTAATCCTGTGAGAAGTCTAATAGGCACTACACAGATAATAAAAGTAGGACACTTATTAACCAGTTCACTGACCACAATAATGATCTTTAACCATTTTAAAATCTAGTCTCCTAGAAAAGATCTATCATAGCAATTGTTTGAATTTGTTTCTGGAGGAGTTTTTTAGCTTGCAGTAGTTTGAGGTAAAATGTTGACAGCAGATCATAATTACTTGATTAGAGAAGTTACTTTTATATTCTCCTGTGCCTTTTAGTTACATCTTTTTAAAGTGTCTGTTTTCCCACAGTGTGACTAGCCTTAGCGTTGATCCAGTGCTTCTGGTTATACTGATCAGGTGAGTGGGTTGGTGAGGGAAGGCTGAGGCCCCAAGTGGATCTAATTATGTGACAGGGCCCAGAGCACAGGGAGGCAAGGATCTCAGTCTGGGCTAAGTGGCCAGAGAGAACTGTGCTGCACATGTAATGAAGCACAGATTATACACTAAATCAGAGTTGCTGGGTAGGAATAGGAGGAAGGGAGAAGGGAGAGAGAGAAGAGCCAAGCGATGTTCACTAATTCATCCATCAGTCATTCAGGCAGTAAATATGTTTGAACTTATCATTATTAGCCAAGCACTAGTCTAGACATTAAGGATAAAGCTGTGAATTAAACAAACAATACCCCAGCCTCATAAAGCTTGTGTCTAACTGGAAGAATAGGTAATGAACACATCAATACACAAATCAGCCACATACCTGCATGTTATGATTCTTAGCATAACCAGGGAAATAACCAGGATGCTGTGACAGAGAACATGGATGGCTACTTTAGGCAGGAGGATCAGCACAAGACAGAGGATTTCTCTAAAATAGAGGTATTTAAGCTGAGACCTGAAGGATGAAAATGAGTCAGGCTCAAAGATTTGGGAAGGAGCATTTCAATGGATAAAAGAGTAAGACTGCATGTGTGAGGTTCAGTGCTGTTGCTGCTCACAGAACCGGTGAAGGAGAGTTAAGAGTTGAGATTGAAAGGTGAGGTCAGGTTCAAGTTACGTAGACCAGCCTAAAGTTTGCATTTCATTTTAGGAGCAATAGAAAGACTCTGAAGAACTTTGGGGATGGATAATTTTGATTTCCAACTTTTAAGAGCAATGTGACTGGGAATCATGGCAGCATGGAGTACATTTGGGTGGTGGTAAGGGGGTGAGATTTTACAAAGGTGCAGATCCTGTTCTTCCTCATCTGAGAAGAAAAGCCATGTGCAACAGAGACCTTGAGAAAAAAAGGGTACTAATGAGAAGGTAACTTGGACCATAACAATGCTTTTCTACAGCATCTTGCTATAGAAAATGATACTTATTTTTTGTGGTGGATGGTGATATTTTCTAATTCTGTATTACTTCTTTTAAATAACAAACTGTAGAATCTCATGATATAATCTCATGTAGAATCTCAGATAATTAAAATATTGTGGAAAATTTTTACTTAAGATAATATCAACTACTTAAAATGATAAAATCCATACTGATAAAGTATCGGAAAATTCACAAAATCATGTACTATTGTTAAAATCACACTTTGGAGACAGATACCTTCAAGAAACTTAGGCATTCAATGTCTTGTGTTATTTCTTGTTGAAGCAACTTTATTTCTTTCAAAAGTACATTTTAATTATTTTCACTACATTATTATGTACAATATTGAATACATAGAAAGAGTATCAAAGAGTGATTAATTAAAATGTATATTTATGTAAATAAATTAGGCAGTCACTTCCAATTATGGCCTCAATCATTTTCTTGGCATGGAAATGCCTAAATATAATGCAGAGAGAAACAAGCATGCTCATAACACTGAATACACATAAGCCTGCTTCATAGAAAAATATAGCTGTGTACGTACACTTTCAAATTTTTAAATAGCTTTGATTTCTAGGAGTGGATTATAAAATTATGATAGTGTTCTACTTTAAGCTGAGTTTTTATGTTTTCTAATATATCTAAAGTAACATGTATGATTAATAAAAGTTTAGGTTATAACACATTTCCTTCCTTTAGGAATCTGGATTCTGCTTTGCATTTTTTATTGAAAAATCATTTGTCTTTTTTTGTGACGATGTGGACAGAGTCTAGTGTTTCCACATGCTACACAAACTCTCTCCATTGAGCTACACTCCCAGCTCCCCCACCTTCATCAATTGTCAAAGGGTCCAAAACTGGATTCCACTACTGCTTTCTGTTTCTGTAAGGCTTACATTAAGTCATGTCAAACAGTGCAGAGATGATCTTTTTATGGTGACACATAATGCTATTATAATTTGTGTTAGAAAACAATATAACCAGTACATCAGATAAACAGTTTCACAGATAATATCCATTAAAGCAAGGAATCTAGAGAAATATATTACCACACAGATGCAAGAGGCCTCCAGGACACCAAACAGATCAGATCAAAACAGAACTACCCCACAACACATCATCATTAAAACAACAAGTTCAGAAACTGGGGAAAGAATATTGAAGGCTGTAAGAGAGAAAAAACAAGTAACATACAAAGGTAAACCCATCAAAATCACAGCAGACTTCTCAACAGAAACATTAAGAGCCAGAAGAGCATGGGATGAGATCTTCCGGGCACTGAATGAAAATAACTTCAACCCCAGGATACTCTACCCAGCAAAACTATCATTCAAAATAGATGGAGCAATAAAAGTCTTCCATGATAAGCAGAAACTAAAACAATATGTGACCACAAAGCCACCACTACGAAAGATTCTTCAAAAGATTCTGCACACAGAAAGTGAAACCCAACTTAACCATGAAAAGACAGGCAGCACCAAACCACAGGAAAAGAAAAAGCAAGACAGTAGAGAGTAACCTCAATAATCAAGAACTGATACCAACCCTCCTTAAACTGTTCCACGAAATAGAAAGGGAAGGAAAACTGCCAAACACATTTTATGAAGCCAGTATTACACTTATCCCAAAACCAGGCAAAGACACCTCCAAAAAGGAGAACTATAGGCCAATCTCCTTAATGAACATTGACACAAAAATCCTCAACAAAATAATGGCAAACCGAATTCAACAACACATCAAAAAGATTATTCACCACGACCAAGTAGGCTTCATCCCAGGGATGCAGGGGTGGTTCAACATACGAAAATCAATAAACGTAATAAACCACCTTAACAGAAGCAAAGACAAAACCACTTGATCATCTCAATAGATGCAGAAAAAGCCTTTGATAAGATCCAACACAATTTCATGATAAAAGCTCTAAGAAAACTAGGAATAGAAGGAAAGTACCTCAACATTATAAAAGCTATATACGACAAACCTACAGCCAACATTACACTTAACGGAGAAAAACTGAAACCATTCCCTCTAAAATCAGGAACCAGACAATGATGCCCACTATCTCTACTCTTATTCAATGTAGTACTGGAATTCCTAGCCAGAGCAATTAGGCAAGAAGAAGGAATAAGAGAGAATTCCAAGATGGCGGCTAGAGGTAGGAAGCAGAAAGCGAGCCTCCTATAGTGAAATCTTGGAGAGACGCTGGAGACACACTTTGCAGGCATAATCACCGAGAAAAGGCACAACTTTGACCCCTCCACATCTCCAGGCGGCGCAGAGAATCTCCACTTCACGTTAAACGGAGAACTGAGGAGGCCCCCCGGGGCCGCCAGTGGCCGGCGCCCATACGGCTTGGGAAGACACGGACCAGGTGAGCTTTGCAGTACCGCGGTAGCCCACAGACAAGCCTGGGCCAGAGCAGCATAGCCCCCTGGACAGACTGACCTCCACCCGGGAAAAAAAGAGAAACTGAGTACTAAGCAATAAGAACAGTTAAGACACGCTGGAAAGAGGGTGGGGCGCCCTGAGTGCTGAAGATTGGGGGAAGGGAATCCTTCCCGGGACTGTAAATAAACAAGCCGGGCGGGCCGGAGAGGCTCTGGCGGGAGCGGGGCGCGCCCAGCAACCAGGAGCGGGGACGCTTGTGAGAGGAGGGAAGACCCACTTCCCACGTGAACTGTAAATAAACACGCAGGCCTGACAACGCGGGGCAGTGGCACCTTTCCCAGTGCTTGGAAAGGGGAAAGGCTGTAGCAGAGGCCGCCGCACAGGAGAACTCTGAGCAAACAAAGCCTGTGGGACCAGGTGAGTGCTAAGCTCACCCCAGAGATCTGCATAAATAACGCCTCCAGCTACAGGCTGAGAGCAGCAGGCAGGCAAACCACAGTTGCAGATACCACTCTCAGAACTGTCTCCAGACGCTTTTTTTTCTTTTTCTCCCTACCTTTGATGAGAGAACAACCGAATTACACCTGCAAGCCGAAAAACTTACAGAAACTGTATTGCATTTGAACTGGGGACACTTGGTGGGGCTTTTTTTTTTTTTCTTCTGTGTGTGTGTGAGTGTAGTTTTGTTCTACTTTATGCATCCCCTTTGATGAGACAACTACAGAACAACATCTGAGGCACCAACTCCAGGACTGGAGATTAAGACGGACATCCAAATTATTAAGACTGAAATTGCATTGCATATAAACTTGGAAGTTTTTTGTTTTTTTTTTTTTTTTTTTAATTTCCTATTTTCCATTTTATTTTAATTCATTTTTATAAATAGATATTACTTTCATATACTTATTTTTTATTTTTTTTATCTTTGATTTTCAATCCTCTCTCTGTCTCTCTATTGTCTGTTCAGCTTACTGTCGATTAGTACACTAACACTCCCTGTTTATACCTTTGAAACTCTCTTGTCTGATACCTTGTTCTGCTTTCTCCCTCTTGTCTGTATATTTGTTTTCCCCTTTTCTTTAACTTCTTGCTTTCCATCTCAGCTCACTCTTCCATTCTCAATATTACCATTGTTATTATTACAAGCTAGAAAATACTTAATTACACACAGTACAGGGACAGTAACAACACCAAGGACAATGACAGGAAGACAGAAAAAACAAGGAAACCAGTTTCCCCACAGCAAAAAATTAGTACAGGAACCAGAGGGGAATGAAGAGAACAGAAACTCAGAGCCAGACTCCAACAAAATGAAGATAAACTATGCCAAAGGACCCAATGAAGCCCACAAGAATAATTTAAAAGAAGACATACTACAAGTACTCAATGAGAATTTTATAGAGATGATACTGGATACGGTCAACCAAAATGTACAGGAGACACTCAAGAAATTCCAAGACAATAAAAATAGAGAATTTGAAAAAGCAAAAGAAGAAATAAAGGAAACCATAGAAGCACTGTATAAACACCAAAGTGAAAGAGAGAACACAATGAATAAATGGATAAATGAACTCAGGACAAAAATAGACAACAATAAAGAAGAAAACAGCCAGGATATGGAAAACCTCAGAAAAAAGAACGAAACAGAACTGCAAAACAAAACGGAAGGCCAATCCAGCATAATAGAACAAACAGAAGACAGAATCTCAGAACTTGAAGATGAAATGGTAATTAAAGGAAAAACCGAAGAACTATTAATTAAACAACTCAAGACCTGTGAAAAGAAAATGCAAGAACTCACCGACTCCATCAAAAGACCAAACTTGAGAATCATGGGCATTGAAGAAGGAGAAGAGGTGCAAGCGAAGGGAATGCGTAATATATTCAACAAAATAATAACGGAAAATTTCCCAAATCTAGAGAAAGATATTCCCATACAAATGCAAGAGGCCTCCAGGACACCAAACAGACCAGATCAAAATAGAACTACTCCACGACATATCATCATTAAAACAACAAGTTCAGAAACTAAGGAAAGAATATTGAAGGCTGCAAGAGAGAAAAAACAAGTAACATACAAAGGTAAACCCATCAAAATCACAGCAGACTTCTCAACAGAAACATTAAAAGCAAGAAGAGCGTGGGGTGAGATCTTCCGGGCACTGAATGAAAATAACTTCAACCCCAGGATACTCTACCCAGCAAAGCTATCATTCAAAATAGATGGAGCAATAAAAGTCTTCCATGATAAGCAGAAACTAAAACAATATGTGACCACAAAGCCACCATTACAAAAGATTCTGCAAGGGATCCTGCACACAGAAAGTGACACCCAACTTAACCATGAAAAGGCAGGCAGCACCAAACCACAGGATAAGAAAAAGCAAGACAGTAGAGAGTAACATCAAGTTAGGTACACACAATCAAACCTTCAAACAACTAAGATAACTAAATGGCAGGAATCACCACATACCTATCAGTACTAACACTTAATGTTAATGGACTTAATTCACCCATCAAAAGACACCGATTGACAAAATGGATTAAAAAAGAAGATCCAACAATTTGTTGCTTACAGGAGACTCATCTCACCGACAGAAATAAGCATATGCTTAGGATGAAAGGCTGGAAGAAGATTTACCAAGCTAATGGCCCCCGAAAACAAGCAGGAGTAGCAATACTTATCTCTGACAAAGTAGACTTCAAACCTACATTGATCAAACGAGACAAAGAAGGACATTCCATACTAATAAAAGGGGAAATAGACCAAAAGGAAATAATAATCATCAATCTGTACGCACCCAATGTCAACGCACCCAATTTCATCAAACATACCCTAAAAGACCTAAAAGCATATATAAACGCCAACACAGTGGTTGTGGGAGACTTTAACACTCCATTATCATCAATAGATAGGTCATCCAAACAAAAACTCAATAAAGAAATCCAAGATCTAAAATATGCAATAGATCAAGTGGACCTAGTAGATGTCTATAGAACATTTCATCCAACCTCTACACAATATACATTCTTCTCAGCAGCCCATGGAACCTTCTCCAAAATAGATCATATCCTAGGGCACAAAGCAAGCCTCAGCAAATATAAGAAAATAGAAATAATACCGTGCATACTATCTGACCACAATGCAGTAAAAGTAGAACTCAACAACAAAAGTAAAGACAAAAAACATGCAAACAGCTGGAAACTAAATAACTCATTACTTAATGAAGAATGGATCATCGATGCAATAAAAGAGGAAATTAAAAAGTTCCTAGAAGTCAATGAAAATGAAAACACAACCTACCGGAACCTATGGGACACAGCTAAGGCAGTCTTGAGAGGAAAGTTTATAGCCATGAGTGCATATATTAAAAAGATTGAAAGATCCCAAATCAATGACCTAATGATACATCTCAAACTCCTAGAAAAACAAGAACAAGCAAATCCCAAAACAAATAGAAGGAGAGAAATAATAAAAATAAGAGCTGAAATCAACGAAATAGAAACCAAAAAAACCATACAAAGAATTAATGAAACAAAAAGTTGGTTCTTTGAAAAAATAAACAAGATCGATAGACCCCTGGCAAACCTGACTAAAATGAGGAGAGAAAAAACCCAAATTAGTAGAATCAGGAATGCAAAAGGGGAGATAACAACAAACACCATGGAAGTCCAGGAAATCATCAGAGACTACTTTGAGAACCTATATTCAAATAAATTTGAAAATCTAAAAGAAATGGACAGATTTCTAGATACATATGATCATCCAAAACTGAACCAAGAGGAAATTAATCACCTGAATAGACCTATAACAAAAAATGAAATTGAAGCAGCAATCAAGAGTCTCCCCAAAAAGAAAAGTCCAGGACCTGATGGATTCTCTGCTGAATTCTATCAGACCTTTAAAGAAGAACTGATACCAACCCTCCTTAAACTGTTCCATGAAATAGAAAGGGAAGGAAAACTGCCAAACACATTTTATGAAGCCAGTATTACACTTATCCCAAAACCAGGCAAAGACACCTCCAAAAAGGAGAACTATAGGCCAATCTCCTTAAGGAACATTGATGCAAAAATCCTCAACAAAATAATGGCAAATCGAATTCAGCAACACATCAAAAAGATTATTCACCACGACCAGGTAGGCTTCATCCCAGGGATGCAGGGGTGGTTCAACATACGAAAATCAATAAACGTAATAAACCACATTAACAGAAGCAAAGACAAAAACCACTTGATCATCTCAATAGATGCAGAAAAAGCCTTTGATAAGATCCAACATCATTTCATGATAAAAGCTCTAAGAAAACTAGGAATAGAAGGAAAGTTCCTCAACATTATAAAAGCTATATATGACAAACCTACAGCCAGCATTATACTTAACGGAGAAAAATTAAAACCGTTCCCTCTAAAATCAGGAACCAGACAAGGATGCCCACTATCTCCACTCCTATTCAACATAGTACTGGAATTCCTAGCCAGAGCAATTAGGCAAGAAGAAGGAATAAAAGGAATACAAATAGGTAAAGAAACTGTCAAAATATCCCTATTTGCAGAAGACATGATCCTATACCTTAAAGACCCAAAAAACTCTACTCAGAAGCTTCTAGACATCATCAATAGCTATAGCAAGGTAGCAGGATATAAAATCAACATAGAAAAATCATTAGCATTTCTATACACTAACAATGAGCAAACGGAAAAAGAATGTATGAAAACAATTCCATTTACAATAGCCTCAAAAAAAATCAAATACCTAGGTGTAAACCTAACAAAAGATGTGAAAGACCTCTACAAGGAAAACTATACACTTCTGAAGAAAGAGATTGAGGAAGACTATAGAAAGTGGAGAGATCTCCCATGCTCTTGGATTGGTAGAATCAACATAGTAAAAATGTCGATACTCCCCAAAGTAATCTACATGTTTAATGCAATTCCCATCAAAATTCCAATGACATTCATTAAAGAGATTGAAAAATCTACTGTTAAATTTATATGGAAACACAAGAGGCCACGAATAGCCAAGGCAATACTCAGTCAAAAGAACAATGCAGGAGGTATCACAATACCTGACTTCAAACTATATTACAAAGCAATAACAATAAAAACAGCATGGTACTGGCACAAGAACAGACATGAAGACCAGTGGAACAGAATAGAGGATCCAGATATGAAGCCACACAACTATGAGCAACTTATCTTTGACAAAGGAGCTAAAAATATACGATGGAGAAATAGCAGCCTCCTCAACAAAAACTGCTGGGAAAACTGGTTAGCAGTCTGCAAAAAACTGAAACTAGATCCATGTATATCACCCTATACCAAGATTAACTCAAAATGGATCAAGGATCTTAATATCAGACCACAAACTCTTAAGTTGATACAAGAAAGAGTAGGAAATACTCTGGAGTTAGTAGGTATAGGTAAAAACTTTCTCAATGAAACCCCAGCAGCACAGCAACTAAGAGATAGCATAGATAAATGGGACCTCATAAAACTAAAAAGCTTCTGTTCATCAAAAGAAATGGTCTCTAAACTGAAGAGAACACCCACAGAGTAGGAGAAAATATTTGCCAATTATACATCAGACAAAGGACTGATAACCAGAATATACAGGGAACTTAAAAAACTAAATTCTCCCAAAACTAATGAACCAATAAAGAAATGGGCATGTGAACTAAACAGAACTTTCTCAAAAGAAGAAATTCAAATGGCCAGAAAACACATGAAAAAATGCTCACCATCTCTAGCAATAAAGGAAATGCAAATTAAAACCACACTAAGATTCCACCTCACCCCTGTTAGAATAGCCATCATCAGCAACACCACCAACAACAGGTGTTGGCGAGGATGCGGGGAAAAAGGAACCCTTTTACACTGTTGGTGGGAATGTAGACTAGTACAACCACTCTGGAAAAAAATTTGGAGGCTACTTAAAAAGCTAGACATCGATCTACCATTTGATCCAGCAATACCACTCTTGGGGATATACCCAAAAGACTGTTACTCCAGAGGCACCTGCACATCCATGTTTATTGCGGCACTATTCACAATAGCCAAGTTATGGAAACAGCCAAGATGTCCCACCACTGACGAATGGATTAAGAAAATGTGGTATCTATACACAATGGAATTTTATGCAGCCATGAAGAAGAACGAAATGTTATCATTCGCTGGTAAATGGATGGAATTGGAGAACATCATTCTGAGTGAGGTTAGCCTGGCTCAAAAGACCAAAAATCGTATGTTCTCCCTCATATGTGGACATTAGATCAAGGGCAAACACAACAAGGGGATTGGACTATGAGCACATGATAAAAGCGAGAGCACACAAGGGAGGGGTGAGGATAGGTAAGACACCTAAAAAACTAGCTAGCATTTGTTGCCCTTAATGCAGAGAAACTAAAGCAGATACCTTAAAGCAACTGAGGCCAATAGGAAAAGGGGACCAGGAACTAGAGAAAAGGTTAGATCAAAAAGAATTAACCTAGAAGGTAACACCCACGCACAGGAAATCAATGTGAGTCAATGCCCTGTATAGCTATCCTTATATCAACCAGCAAAACCCCTTGTTCCTTCCTATTATTGCTTATACTCTCTCTACAACAAAATTAGAGATAAGGGCAAAATAGTTTCTGCTGGGTATTGAGGGGGGGAGCGGGAGGGGGTGGAGTGGGTGGTAAGGGAGGGGGTGGGGCAGTGGGGAGAAATGAACCAAGCCTTGTATGCACATATGAATAATAAAAGAAAAATGAAAAAAAAAAAAGAAGAAGGAATAAAAGGAATACAAATAGGTAAAGAAACTGTCAAAATATCCCTATTTGCAGATGACATGATCCTATACCTTAAACACCCAAAAAACTCTACTCAGAAGCTTCTAGACATCATCAATAGCTATAGCAAGGTAGCAGGCTATAAAATCAACATAAAAAATCATTAGCATTTCTATACACTAACAATGAGCAAACTGAAAAAGAATGTATGAAAACAATTCCATTTACCATAGCCTCAAACAAAATCAAATACCTAGGTGTAAACCTAACAAAAGATGTGAAAGACCTCTACAAGGAAAACTATAAACTTCTGAAGAAAGAGGTTGAGGAAGACTATAGAAAGTGGAGAGTTCTCCCATGCTCACGGATTGGTAGAATCAACATAGTAAAAATGTCTATACTCCCAAAAGATATCTACATGTTTAATGCAATTCCCATCAAAATTCCAATTACATTCATTAAAGAGATTGAAAAATCTACCGTGAAATTTATATGGAAACACAAGAGGCCACGAATAGCCAAGGCAATACTCAGTCAAAAGAACAATGCTGGAGGTATCACGATACCTGACTTCAACCTATATTACAAAGCAATAACAATAAAAACAGCATGGTACTGGCACAAAAACAGACATGAAGACCAAGGGAACAGGATAGAGGACCCAGATATGAAGCCAGACAACTATAACCAACTTGTCTTTGACAAAGGAGCTAAAAATATACAATGGAGAAATAGCAGCCTCTTCAACAAAAACTGCTGGGAAAACTGGTTAGCAGTCTGCAAAAAACTGAAACTAGATCCATGTATATCACCCTATACCAAGATTAACTCAAAATGGATCAAGGATCTTAATATCAGACCACAAACTCTAAAGTTGATACAGAAAAGAGTAGGAAATACTCTGGAGTTAGTAGGTAGAGTTAAGAACTTTCTCAACAAAACCCCAGCAGCACAGCAACTAAGAGATAGCATAGATAAATGGGACCTCATAAAACTAAAAACCTTCTGTTCATCAAAAGAAATGGTCTCTAAACTGAAGAGAACACCCACAGACTGGGAGAAAATATTTGCCAGCTACACATCAGACAAAGGACTGATAGCCAGAATATATAAGGAATTTAAAAAAACTAAGTTCTCCCAAAACTAATGAACCAATAAAGAAATGGGCAAGTGAACTAAACAGAACTTTCTCAAAAGAAGAAATTCAAATGGCCGAAAAACATATGAAAAAATGCTCACCATCTCTAGCAATAAAGGAAATGCAAATTAAAACCACACTAAGATTCCACCTCACCCCTGTTACAATAGCCATCATCAGCAACACCACCACCAACAGGTGTTGGCAAGGATGCAGGGAAAAAGGAACCCTCTTACACTGTTGGTGGGAATGTAAACTAGTACAACCACTCTGGAAAAAAATTTGGAGGCTACTTAAAAAGCTAAACATTGATCTACCATTTGATCCAAGAATACCACTCTTGGGGATATACCCAAAAGACTGTGACACAGGTTACTCCAGAGGCACCTGCACACCCATGTTTATTGCAGCACTATTCACAATAGCCAAGTTATGGAAACAGCCAAGATGCCCCACCACTGACGAATGGATTAAGAAAATATTGTATCTATACACAATGGAATTTTATGCAGCCATGAAGAAGAACAAAATGTTATCATTTGCAGGTAAATGGATGGAATTGGAGAACATCATTCTGAGTGAGGTTAGCCTGGCCCAAAAGACCAAAAATCGTATGTTCTCCCTCATATGTGGACATTAGATCAAGGGCAAACACAACAATGGGATTGGACTTTGAGCACATGATAAAAGTGAGAGCACACAAGGGAGGGGTGAGAATAGGTAAGACACCTAAAAAATTAGCTAGCATTTGTTGCCTTTAATGCAGAGAAACTAAAGCAGATACCTTAAAAGCAACTGAGGCCAATAGGAAAAGGGGACCAGGAACTAGAGAAAAGGTTAGATCAAAAAGAATTAACCTAGAAGGTAACACCCATGCACAGGAAATCAATGTGAGTCAATGCCCTGTATAGCTATCCTTATCTCAACCAGCAAAAACCCTTGTTCCTTCCTATTATTGCTTATACTCTCTCTACAACAAAATTAGAAATAAGGGCAAAATAGTTTCTGCTGGGTATTGAGGGGGTGAGAAGGAGAGGGAGTGGGCAGAGTGGGTGGTAAGGGAGGTAGTGAGGGCAGGCAGGAGAAATGACCCAAGTCTTGCATGCAGATATGAATAATAAAAAAAAGCAAGGATAATTTTATGTAATTTTCTGAACTCCATTTAATGATAATGAAAAGAAACAAAAGTGTAGATGGTACATAGAAAAAGAAATATAAGAGGACTAAAAACAAATGCATAAAGTGCCTCTCACAGTTTATTGAAAACTTGTTTCATGGACTGACAGCCTGAACCACAGAGGTTTGACTCTCTGAGAGAAAGGTGGGGTGCATTGGGAAGGATCTGTGGGCAAACAGGCCCAAGACATGAGGTATTTGCACTGAGGAATGAAATAATAACAAAAGGAAATTTACAAAGGAGTTATTAACTTTCACTGTTTGAGACAAAGATTATAAAGCAAATTCCCTCTACAAACAAAGAGAACTCCTCATGTACACCTGAAAGACCAGGTCTGTGTAGGGTTGTGGCAGAACTGCAGAGTTGTGGTTTCATGCTTGAGGTGTTTGGTTAGCCCTGGGATGCAAAGCACAGAAGTAGGTGGCTGAGTCTGCAGGGTGAATGGTTGGAATGCTTAAACACTGTCTAGCTTCTTCTTTCCAAGCAGTTATTTACATTTTTTTCTTCCTGCTGTTTTTGGCTGGATTGAATTAAGTTCAAAGATATAAGTCCTTTCCCAGCATGTTGCTGGATACAATGGAAGGTGAGGACTGTTCTCTCTTAAGAAGTGTAGTTAACACAGCAGATGTTCTCTCCTGAATATTCAGGAATGAAGGGCTCTGTTCCTATGTAGGCAAGCTGCTCACCCCTGTTTAGACAGAGAAGCACATATAGAAGAGATAAACTCATTCTGCACAGTCTCCACAAATGAGCACAGTAGCTCTTCCACCCTTCTGTAACTTTTAGACTTCTGGAGATTACTATAATCTGTTTATTTACATCTCCACAGCCACCAATGCACAGCAGAACTGCCACAATAATATCATGAATGAAACTCCCAAGGTCTTCTTTTTTTTTTTTTTGTCAGGTCTGAGACAGGGTCTGGGAGCCCTCAAACATGGCACACCAAATGGCTTGTTTCCCTCAGTGCACATCCATAATTCTGTCTTTGTGGCAGCTGAGAGTCTCCAAGTCAACCAGACACTATATACAGCCGTGGGCTCAGATCACACAGCCACTCCTGATCTCTGCAGAGGGAGCTGGGAAAGAACCAGGTCAGTTCCTCAGGTCATCTCAGGTGAGCTGTTACCTGTCTCCTAGATTCGTCTTTCCTTTTTTCTTTTATAATAAATTGTAACCAGGTACCACTCACTCAGATGATTCTACCTTCAATGCAGGAAGCTGTTAAATGAGCTCCCAGGTACAAACATAGTTTAGGGCACTTCAGAGTTGGGTAATGTTTTTATATATGATCCCTGCTCCATAAAGTTTACGTGAATTAGTCTTAGAAATTACATTCAACTACAACAGCAGCGGAAATTATCATTTTCTGTGTATATACCCTATCTTATAAATTACATTAAGTTTTATAAGAAGCAAGAAATGACCACTTTCTATTGGAAAACCTATGATACACAGAACGCACCCAAGACAGCCTTACTGTCAGTTCAGATGGGATGGCATAAGGCCAATGAGAAATACAGGGTGACTCTCAGCTACAAGCATGGTGAAATAACACAGTCAATGCCTCCAGAATAGAAAGCTAAGCCTTGAGTTTTCTCATGATTTTTCTTAAATTATTTCCATTGCATCATTCCATCCATGCCCAGGAACAACTACTGTTCACTGAAAAACAATTTCTAATAACACAACTTCATCATTTGATTCAATTAATTTAATTCAGTCCTCACATCCATGTAGTCATGTGATGAGGTACGTGTTATTGCAGATGATAAAATATAGATACTGTAATTTGAAGTAATTCTGCCCATGTTCACATCATTTAGTAAGTGACAGACACAAAACTTCAATGCCTATGATTTCTAATCACCATATGAAGCTTGTTGGTAAGTAAAGAAAAGAAGGAAAATGCCTGCATACATTGAAACACAATCTTCACAGGATATTCCTTAAAATAAATTGCACGTAATGGACAAAATGAAAGTCAAACCTCATGAGAGAAGCTCTTTTGGTGTCACATTTGTTTGCTTCGCTAATTAAATCTTACATCTACAAAATACCTGTCACTGATGTATTTCATAAATAATTATATAATTAATAAATTCAATGTGGATCTTTTCCTTAAGATCTAAGTTTATTTTCCAGTTTCCTATAGACTTCCTGGGTTTTTATTTTTATTTTTTATCTTTTGGCAATACTGTAATTCAAACTCAGGGCCTCATGCTTTTTGGGCTTTAGCACTCAAGCTACCTCCTAGCCCTGTTTTGCTTTTGTCATTTTTCAGATAGAGTCTCAATAACTTTTAACAGAATTGGTCTTGAACTGCAATCCTTATGATCTCTGTCTCTTGGGTAGCTGAAACTACGGGAGTGCATCACTACAACCGGCCACCCACAGGTCTTTTTTGTACTGCAGCTATCTCCTGTGGATACTTTTAAAACTTATCTAACCGTGTGCTTGGAATGTTAAGTTTTGGTTAAATTTTTATGCATTTTATCTTATTCTGAAATTTATGTTTTATTCTGGGTAATACCAATATTTTATACTGCTCATTAGAAGAGTCAAAGGTCTGCATGCAGTGCATTGTACAGATGGGCCGTCAAGGTCTTTCTGAATATGTATCCTTTTTTCTTGCTTATCTACTAAATGACTGTCCAACAAGAGGACAAATCTTTGTTCCCTGAACACGTGGCTTCCCAATTTCTTAATATTATAAAATCCTTATAATAGTTATTATTATCAGCTAACACCCAGTTCTTCCTGTCAGCCAGGATTTCACATGTATTAACTTTTAATCCCCATTGTAACTGGGGGTCAGACAGAAGCATTCAAGGTCAGATTCAAATGCAGACATCTGGTTTTTAAGTCTGTGTTCTTAGCCACTCACTTTATACTTCTCATTACTGCTGCACAGTAAGTAAATCACAAGATCAGTGGTGATGCTCCCTGTATGTGGATGCTCCGAGTAAGTTTGTGAAAAGATGGCGATTCTTTACGGAGTTAGAGTGGAATCAGCACCCTCCAGCACTATGGGGTTTCAAAGAGATCACAGGAATGAGTCCACTGAGGGAGGGGGTGACCAGAAACCCTATATCCTGTTCACCACCAAGAAGAGAGAGAATAAGATTTAGGGAGACAATATCAACACATACTGCTGAGATTACATTCAATATTGATTATTGAATGGTGTGACTTCTGTCAAATGAGACATAAATAAATCATATGATAGGAAAAATACCATGTTTTTTCATGGGTTCTGTGGCTATTATTTCTATGAGAAATAAGTTCTGATGTGGTGCTGTTAATTTCAGGGTATTTGGTGGTACACATCCACACACATGAGCACACTCACACATGTACACATGCATGCACACTCACACACACGCACACACATGAGCACACTCACATGTACACATGTATGCACACATGTCTCTTCCTTGATTCCATGGTAACTGGCATCACATGCACACACACATCCCCCATATGTACACTCACACGCACACATGCATCCTTTTTCCCTTATGATTCCAGGGTGACTAGCTGTGAGGGTGCAGCACACATACAGTACCCTTGGTTTCTCTCACTAAATCCAGGTGTCATCTTTACCTGATGTGCCATGCAAGCTTTCATTCCTTCAGCTACTTCTCACCCTCTAAACTTCTATAGATGTCACTGCAGTGTATGCTTTGTTTGTCTATGTCCTTTTCAGTTCATTACTATGTTTTTTCGTCAATATTGGGGTTTGAACACAGGGTCTTAGGCTTACTAGGCAGACACCTTACCACTTGAGCCACATACAAAGCCCTATTTTGCTTGAATTATTTTTTAGATAGGGTCTCAGGCTTTTTTCCCAGGGCCATGCTTGGACGTCAGTCGTCCTGTCCACATCTTCCATGGAGATGGTATTATAGGACTGAACCACCATGCCCAGACTAATAGGATTGAGTCTCACTTTTTGGCTGTGCTGGCATTGAATCAGCCCTCCCAACTACACCTCCTGAGTAGCTGGAAATGTAGGCATGAGCCACCATGCTTGGCTCTTTAATGTCTTTTAAATAAGGTTTATGGGATACAGGGTAAAAATGTGCTTAATTTTCCACTGGCACTGCAGACCAGCTCACTTAGGCTTTGTTACAAAGTCACCTGACCAATGTAACTGCCCAAAGATATGCATTCAGGGACCAGTCATTTCTTCATTTATGCTTTGCCTCCCTCTCTTCCTTTGGAACATCAGCCCATGTCTACCTCTGATCAACCAATCATGAAACGCTTTCTCTGCAGGATGAAAGTCCTTTCCCTCTCTGTGTGGCTGTTATATATGAGGTTCTTTTCTCCTCCCTTCTCTTCTTTCTCTAGAAAGAATTCTGAGTTTGGAGAAAGGATGGCTAGAGCTTTCCTGTCACCTGCCCCTCCATGATGTTTTAGGGGGAGATGTTATGCAGATGCTGCCTTCATTGACACATTTCTCTCCCTGAAAATGTAATAAGGCACAGCATTGTGGACCAGGGTGATCTGAAGATGTGAGGCTGGACTTTGTCTACAAGGATAAGCACACCCAACTTCACTGTTTACATGGTTCACCTTGAAATTACTTTGGTCCTAGATGAGGAACTATCAGTGTCACACTGTTTTCAGTTTCCCTGATGAAGAATTGAGTTTGGGGATGTCCAATTCTGCTCTGAAGTTTGTATGATTCTACAGCACCAGAGAAACAGAGGATGACACCCCAGACTGTGCTAAGACCAGAGGGATTCCAGAGCAGACACCCAGCAGCCAGGTCCCTGCTGCTGCTCAGTTTGTGCTCAGCTCCCGCTGTGGTTTCTGCCACTGTGTCACCCAGAACACAGTAGTACCGAGCTGAGTCTGACTTGTGCACTGTGGCTTTCTCCAAGTGGAAGGACGTGGTTTCTCTATTGTATGTGGCTTCAAAACCTCTGTGGCTTCCCTTTTCACCAGACTTTGTGACTCTGAAGAGGAGCTGTAGACTTTCTCCAGGATATTGGACATACCAGGAAAGTTCAGGGTATCCTTTAGCTGTGTAAGTGCAGTTTATGGTCAGGAAAGCCCCTTCTGACAAGGTCACTTCACCTTCCTTCTGGGTCACTGAGTTTCCATGGGCTCTCCCTGGGAGAAAAAGGTCTATGTCACCTTGCTAATAAATCTCTTACATGAATTTATGGTTGAAGATTTTGCTGACATCACAGAAGAAAGAGGGCAAATTTTAAAAGGCATTTTACTTACCGAGTACAAAGAGTATCATAGTCACTAAGCCTGGAGAAGCGATCATCTTTAGTGTCACCTGATAATGTTCTTGATTTTTTACATGAAGAAACGTTGAAGTAATAGTGAATAAAAAGTCTAAACCTGCAACTCACACAGGAAATGAGCTTGTTGTTAGGAAGCTACATCCCCTGGTGGACACGGAGGGAACTGAGGTGAATGTTTTCCTGAATTCTGCCCAAATGTTAGAAGTATGTCCTTCTCCTTGACCTTGTAATATATAGCACATATCAGTCTGCAAGTGTCCCTTGCAAATCTAAAGACAGCTATATGACATCTAAGGATTTTTTTTGTTGTTCTTGAGACTCCTCTTTTTTTTGTCTTTTTAAAAAATTGTTGTGCTTGGTGGGAGTACATTGTGGCATTTGCAAAAGTATATAAATCAAATACATCATACTTGAATTCATCCTCTGCACTATTCTCCTTTAACCACCCCTCCTCATTCCTGGAATAGTTTCAACAGGTATCATTTTTCCATTTACATACATGTGTCCAGAATATTTGTTCCAAATTCACCCTCCAACCTCCTTTTCACTTTCTCCCCTCTCCCACTGGTATCAAATCCCACAGGCATGACTTGCATCACCCTCCTTTTCTCTGATTTTGTAAAAGAAAAAAAATGGCATCTTTCCTTGTTTAAGATAGCTATATAGGAAGTTTCCTCATGGCACTTCCATATATATGTATATTTTTGCCTAAATTGGTTCATATCCTCTATTTTCTTCTTTCTACCTTAGTCCCTTTCTTTTGGTGGTTTCAACCAATTAAAAATTACATATTCATTCTTGTATAGAGAGTACATCAAGCATATTCACCTTCTTAATTTCCTTCTTTTACCCTCCCCTTCTTGTAAGTGACCTTCCCTTAGTGTGACCTGTTTTCATAATATTGCTGTATTTGTATTAGGTCTATTCCACATATGAGGCAAAATATGCTGCTTTTTGCCTTCTGAACCTGGCTAACTTCACTTAAGATGAGGTTCTCCAGTTCCATTCATTTACCTGCAGATGACAAAACTTCATTCTTCTTTATGGCTGAATAAAACTCCATAGCATATAAATACCACATTTTCTAAATCCATTCATCAGTAGTGGGGCATCTTGTCTGTTTCCCTAGCTTAGCTATTGTGAATAATTCTGCAATAAACATGGATGTACAAGAGCCTTTATTGTAACCTGACTTGCATTCCTTGGGGTACATCCTTAGGAGTAAAATTGCTGGATCATATGATGGTTCTATTTTTAGTTGTTTGAGGAGTCTCCATACTGTTTTCATAGTAGTTGTGCTAATTTACATTCACACCAGCAGTGTGTTAGGGTTACTTTCTCTGCACATCCTCTCCAACATTTGTTGTTGCTTGTGTTGTTGATGGTAGTCATTGTAATAGGAGTGAAGGTAAAGTTAATGCGGTTTTGACTGGCATTTCCTTTATGGCCAGGAATGTTGAGCATTTCTTCACTTTTTTTTTTTTTTTGCTATTTGAACTTCTTCCTTTGAAAAAGCTCTGTTGAGTTTATTTGCCCATTTCTTCAATGGGTCATTGATTTTTGGGGAGTTTAGTTTTTTTGAGCTCCCTGTATATTTGTCTCTTCCATTTAGACATTTCTTTTGTTGTGCACAAGCTTTTTAATTTCATGTAGTCCCATTTGTCAATCCTTTTGCTTAGTTTCTTAGCCCTTTGAGTTCTATAGATGGAGTCATTGCCTATACTTATTGGTTCCAGTGTATTCCCTGCTCTTCCAGAACTAGCTTTAAAGTTTTGGGTCAGATATTATGGTCCTTAATCCACTTTGAGTTGATACTTGTACTGGGTGATTGATGTGGATCTAGTTTTAGTTTTCTGCAGACAAATATCCAGTTTTCCCAGCAACATTTCTTGAAGAGGCTGTCTTTACTCTATCATATTTTTTGTCATCTTTGTCAAAAATCAGGTGGGCATAACTGTGTAGATTCATATCTGAGTCTTCTGTTCTGTTCTATTGGTCTTCAGATCTGTTTTTTGTGCCAGTGCCATGCTGTTTTTATTGCTATGGCTCTATAATATAATTTGAAGTTGAATACTGTGACTTTCTCTTTTTGCTCAGTATTGCCTTGGCTATTTGTGGTCTTTTGTGCTTCCAAATGAACTTTAGGTTGATTTTTCAATCTCTGTGATGAATGTCATCAGAATTTTGATGGGAATTGCATTGAACATGTAGATTGCTTTTGGTAATACAGCCATTTTCACTATGTTGATTCTACCAATCCTTGAGCATGGGAGATTTTTCCATCTTCTATAGTCTTCTTCAATTTCTTTTTTCAGAGGTTTATAGCTTTCCTTGTAAGGGTCTTTCAAATCTTTTGTTAAGTTTATTCCTAGGTATTTTACTTTTTTGAGGCTATTGTAAATGTAATTATTTCTCTATATTCTTTCTAAATCTGTTCACTGATGGTATATAGAAGGGGTACTGATTTTTGTAAATTGATTTTGTATCCTGCTGCTTTGCTGAAGCTGTTTATGGTGTATGGAGTTTTTTGGGTCTTTCAGGTAAAAGATCATGTCATCTGCAAACAGGGATGGCTTGACTATTTCCATTGCAATTCATATTCCTGTTATTTCTTCTTCTTGTCTCATTGCTCTGCCCAGGAATTCCAAGACTGTGTTGAGTAAGAGTGGAGAGAGTGGACACCCTTGTCTCATTCCTGACTTAAGAGGAAATGGTTTCAGTTTTTCCTCCATTTAATATGATGTTAGCTATAGGCTTGCCATATATAGTTTTTATTATGTTGAGGTACATTCCTTCTATTCCTAGTTCATGAAAGGATGTTGTAGCTTTTATCATGAAATGGTGTTGGATCTTATTAAAGGCTCTTTCTGCATCTATTAAGATGATTCAAGTGGTTTTTGTCTTTGGTGTATTACATTTAATGATGACCCATCTCTGCCTTCTTGGGACTATTCTTATCAAATGCTGTGTTTTGTCTTGAAACCATGTGAAGTAATAAGAAGTCAAGTCATTTCTCAGTGATTCTGTTTTTCACTGCTGTACCTAACAAATAGGTAGTGACTGACATTTACTAGGTCTCCAACTCATATTTGTTGAATGAAAACAAAAAAATGAATAGATGATCTTTTAATCACTACTACTTGAAAGTCCTTATTTCCTCTGTTCTAAAATAATAGCAAAGTAGGGGCATTACCTATCTATTTATTTTTTATTGTTGTTGTACTGGGGCTATGGGACATTATCTAACTAATGAGTACTTTTCATGGAGAAAATTCACTAATCAATACTCAACTGTTTCATAATATCAAAGTTATTGAAAAACGAAAAATGTAATCCAGACTGACAAACAGTATAATTTAGGCCATTGAAAACCTATGCAATGGTCTGAGATTAATGTCTTCTTCCCCCACAATTTCATTGTCTCTAAGATAAGGGGATCAGCTATGGGAATCAAGCAACTGCTAATGCTATATTCCAATAGTGGTTTAGGCTGAAGGATGCTTTTCACATTGGTGGATCCTTGGCCAATCTGTTCCCTGATGTTCACTCTCCACAGATTCAGATAAAGGCACTCATGAGCCCAAAGTCATACTGTGAACAGTTTCTTAGAAGCAGACTTAAAAGATTCACTCCCCAACATTGGGTTCACATATTCTTTTTTCCCTCTTCTCCACCTTCCAAATTACACTGTAAGAACTAGACACAGATTTTAGTACAGAGAAAATCTGGAAAATCAGTTATAGATTTCTATCATAACATATGAGTGACTGTAAAATAGGTTAGAATGATGCTGAGTTGTATAAAACAGTTTCAGTTTTACAGAATGAAAAGAATTCTGGAGAAGGATGTTTGTAAAGCAGTGAGAATGTATTTAATATCACTGAACAGTTCACTTACACATGGCTAAGATATTAAAATTTATGTTATGCATCTTTTACCACAATTTAAAAGGCTTAATAATATATAAAAAGGCTCCCCTTTATGATTTTTTTACCCACACCTCTGCTTTCCCAATGCAAATCTAGAGGAAATTGCAATAAAAGATCATTTATCAACCAACCACTACAGCTCTGATTTTAGGACATGAGAAGTAGGAGTGGAGCTGGAAGCAAAGTATAGAAAATAAGCATTTTGAACTGAGCATGTCAGCTGTGTGCAAGAAGATCCACACAACATTAGATGCTCTTGGAGGAGAGGTAAAGGACAGGAACAGAGAGAGGTGAACTCCCTAAACATCAGTCATTATTGATCTTTGTATGGGTAGGATTGTTGTGGGTAAGGAAAATTTTTAGTATAGAAATTGAGCCTTTTGTACTATAGGTTGTAATGATGCCTTTAAATGGAGTAAGTTTTCCACTCAATGCTTGTCACACAAAAGGGGCTCAATGACTTTTTGAATAAATAGTTTTTTAGGTGAATACAATTTTTAAAAAATTTCAAGCTCCTGTATTCTATGAAAACACTCTGCCATTTAAAATTTCTTAATTTAAATATTCATATTTCTATTCAAGAATTAATATTTTATTATGATTTGTCTATGTATTGAATTAAAGTTAAGCCAGTTTACCATAAAATAAAATTTAATGGTTTAGGAAGTATGATTACATGGCAGATTATGTTTTGAAATTGAGAAACTCTTAGCCTTATAACTAATGTAATTTAGTTAATGGAACTGGGGTTTGAACTCAGGGATTCCTGTTTACAAAGCAGGTACTTTTTTACTTGAGCCACACCTCCAATGTAATTTTTGAAACAGCCTTTCTTTAGACCTGGAATACTAGCAAAAATGGATATATAATAGAAAATTCAATTGAAAATGTTTAGACACAGATGAGTATGTAGGAATAGATTCAGAGAATTTCAGTAGAAATGTAAGACAGAATCTTCAAAATACATGGAACAACATGAGGGATTCTTTTTGAATTGAGAAAATAGAATTTTACTGAATTAAAACTAATATATAAGTTTGTATTTCATATGTTAATACATTTGTTAAATGCAATTTCAAAATTTGAGTTTTAGAGTATTTTGTCTTGTCCTTTGTTTTAAAGGAGGATTAATAAATATGAGGAAAAAGGACAATCTTTTAAGCTTATTTATTGAAAACAAAAAGACAGGAATTGCCAAAACTTCTTGGAAAAGAACTCTGCTGAGGAGGAATTTGCCCTAACAGGTAAAAAATTTTACTACAAAACTATTGTCTGAGTTTGGCATAGAATGAAACAAATAAAACATGGAAACATGATATGGTGAAAGGGGGAAATTAACACATCTAAACAATGGTGATTACTGTAGGGATAAGAATGACTAATTTATACAAAAATGAGCAGGTTTGTGTGCAAGTTGTGGAGGTCCTCCACAGACCATTGTGAGTGCTACTTCATATTCATCAGTTGTGGACATGACTGGTGAGATGCAAGTAACCCTTCAGCAGGGAAGTTGAGCTCTTCTGTGCTAGAGGTGTCAAGAAGTCAGAAAGTACGCTGAGCACAAAGCCAGTCACCGGGGTATATTTTTTCATTTATTTAGCAGCAGTGGGTTTGAACCTAGGGCACTGTATGTGAGCCAGGTCCCCAGCCCTTTTGTTTTCATGTGTTGTTACTGAGATTCAAAATAATTTTGCCCAGGCTGGACTCAAGCTAGTGATTTTCCTTTCTCCACCTCCTGAGTAGCTGGGATTAACATGATTTTTTTTCTTTTAGCAAGGAAAAATAGATATTAGAAAATCCTCATTATTCAGACAATAGGTTAAAATATTTGTTCAGTAAATATTTATTGGACAAGTTAATCTAAAAATCCAACAATTCATGAGATTCTTACTGATTTTTTCCTCTCATATGTTTCTGAAATTTGCTAGCCAGTTCTAGTTCAATCTGATGGCTAAAGACAAATCATTAATTATTATTGTCCTTCAATGAGAAAGGAGCAGGAGCATATTTCTTGTTAATACTCCATCTGTGGAAACAGTTTGACCACAATTTGGGTTGATTCGCAATGAGGAATTTGACATGTATTTGAAACAATTTCCTACTGCTGTGTGGCTTTTATTCTGCCAAACGCTGAAAGAATAGGGTTTCTCAAAAATTATTAGACACACATTTGAAAAATGTAAGCACAGGTAAGTTTATTATTAATGTGTTTCTCTTTTCTGCTATAAAATGCATATTGTATCTTTAAGATGCAATGTCTGACTTATCTTCCTGGATTTCCTCTGACCTAGGAGACAACCCTCAAAGAATGGACTCCTGCTGCCTTAACCACTGGCCAAATGCAGTGACTGACCTATATCCTTCCTATAATTCCTCTGACCTCTGAGGCAACCCTCCTTGTGTGGACTCTTGTTTCCTTGATCACTGGTTTTTCTGCCAAGCTCTATGACAATTTTCCTTTCCCCAAAACATTGAAAAACTCCTTCAGTCTTATAAATTTCATTTTATCTCCCTTTGCCAAAAACATTTCACATCTTCTTTGATATCTTGATATTCTCTGATTATTTCTATAAGAATAATTCTAGGGAAGCCTAAATATTTCTTGTGTCTGCTATAAGGATGTTATAAATAGAAATGTGACTGTGAAGAACTGATTATTATATATGGTTTCTGGCAAACAAAGATTTCCAGAAAAGGAATCCCTTTCCTATGATTTGTACCTCTTAGTTCTAGGAATTATAGGGAATAATTCTAATCCCTCGTTCATGTCTCACAGACTTGAAGATTTTAGAGCAGCTGTCATGATGAACCTCAACTCAGTATATAAATACATTTGTATGTATATAAATATATACTTTCACATATATAACATTTCTCCTTTCTAACATCCTTCTATTCCCTCAACTATTTGGTAGAATTCTCAAATCATTCATTTTCTGAACTTTCTTTTTCTTAGAGACAGATAATTCAGGTTAATATTTGCCCTTTTGAGTTATGAATCCAAGAAAAGTTTTTTCAAGCACTTTGACAGACTGTCAACTCTGGGAGGATAATACATTATTTCTTTTTTCTGGCAGCACTGGGGTTTGAACTCAAGTCCTCAGGCTTGCTAGCCAGGCACATTTACTGTTTGATCCACTCTACCAGCCTTTTTTTGTGATTTTTTTTTCAAGGTCGGATCTCCAGAAGTATTTGCTCAAGGCTGGCTTCAAACAGTGATCCTCCTGATCTGTGCCTCTTGAGTATCTAGGATTACAGGCATGAGCCACAGGTGCCCAACTAAAAATGCATTCTTTAGTGTCTCAATTTTAATGACCATTTCTGCTGACAGTGTAGGAGGGATATTCATTATGTTGGTGCCCATCCTCCAAGGGATGTCCACCCAAGTTAATGAATATACATTATTACTTTTAGAAAAGTCTTTCCTATCATCTGGGTGTTGAGGAGGCACTATCACTTTTGGTTTGCCCCAAGGCAGACAAGTAAATGCTCAATTGATTTACTGGTAGAATAGCAGAGGCTCACCCTGAGTTTCCTATCATGCTCACATGTCAAGAATTTACACAATACCACTAATTTTTTTCTGTCTGTGAACATACAAACAGTTTATTTGTTCACACAATTGATACAATAGTTTATATAGTTTTACATTTTTATTTGTACTTAACAGTATAACAAAGCCTTTGCCATTAATAACTTTTAAAACACGTCTTTCATTTGCCTATTTATTCATTGGATTATTTGGGGGTTTTGTATTTAATTTTTGAGCTCTTTTAATATTCTGGATATTATTCCTTTTCCAGATGAATCACTGGCAAACATTTTCTCCTATTCTATAGGCTGTGTCTTCATTCTGGTAATTATTTCTTTTATTTTGATGCAGCCCACTTGTCAATTCTCAATATTTTCTGAGCAATTGGAATCTTACTCAGAAAGCTGTTGTCTATGCCTATAGCTAGATCACTATGGTAAGCAAAATAAGCCAGACTCAGAAAGTGAAATACCATGTTTTCTCTCATATTCAGAATGTAGACCTAAAAGTACATATATGACAAACACATAATATACATACATATATATATATATGACATGAAAAGAAGGAGGGGAAGAGGGGAAGTGGACCGAATAATGTATTCATATGTAGGTAAATGTAAAAACAATAAAATAAAAATTTTAAAAAGGATGAAAAAAAGCTTCTCCTTGAACATTGTCTTAAGTGAAATTAGCCAGGTTCAGAAGACCAAAAACCATGTGTTTTCTCTCATATGTGAAATATAGACCTTATACAAATACAGCAATATTATGAAAAACAGTCATGCTAAGGAAAGGTCACATATGAGAAGAGGAAGGTAAGAAAAATGTTAGGAAGGTGAATATGGTTGATATACTCACCATACAAGAATGAATGTAGAATTTTTAAACTAGTTGAAACCACTGTAAGAAAGGCACTAAGGTACAAGGAAGAAAAATAGAGAATATGAACCAAATTGGGCTGTAACACATATATACATGGAAGTGCCACAAGGAGATTCCCTGTATAGATGTGTGAAACAAGGAAAGATGTTATTTTTTTTCTTCTACAAAATCAGAGAAAAGGAGGGTGGCACAGGTCCTGCCAGGGTGGTTGGTACCAGTGGGAAAGGGGAGGATGTGAGAACAGGGTACAGGAGGGTGATATGGTACAAATACTGTGTACACATGTATGATATCCATTTAAACTATTCCATGAATGGGGCAAGGAGGGATAAGGCAGAATGGTGGAGGGAGTAAGTTCAAGTATGATATACTTTAAGAACTTTTGTAAATACCACAGTGTACCCCTACCCAGCACAACAATTAATTAATTAAATAAATAATAAAAGAAATTTCTCCTTGTTCAGCAATAGTGTTATATAGGAATAAGTCGGGGACAGAATGCTCAGGGGAAAGTGAGGAAATGGAGTTTCTTTCTATTTGCAGTCATTTATTAGCTGATTGTTTTATACTGGCATCTTGCACACAGTTTCTCCCTTTATAAACTGAATGTAAACTAAAGGATTTCTAAGGGTCCTGCTAGCTCTGGTATTCTTTTACTGTATTTAGCAGAGAATACGTTTATCGTGGACTGCTTGAAATGTGGAGTAGTACAAGAGTGGGGAGAAATATCATTGCGCTGAGAAACCCCAAATCATTTTTATATCTACATGCAACATTCACCTTCCGCTAAAGACATGCCACCTTACAACAAATCTCAATTGTTCTTTTCATTACTTCAATTAAGCACATTATGTTGCTCCATTTGGGCTTAGGAGGATTTCCATGACTTTAACCTTGCTTCTGCAGCACAATTTGCTCTTAGGGAGGCATATCTTCACTAAATTAAAGGCAGGGAACACTCCTGCAATGATTTAAACAGAAAATGCAGGGCTCAGTGAGATCTTCTCCACCTCTACTGAGCTACATAATACACATGTGGGAATTTCAATATTTTTGTCTTCCAAAAACTTTTGATTTTTTAACTTTTTTGTGTGCACTTGGTCAAAACTGTTGAGTTAGATTTATTGTATTCCTAATTTGTTCAGAATTTTTATCATGAAAGGATACTGAGTTTTTCTGCATCAATTGAGATGATCATATGACTTTTATCCTCTTTTCTGTTTATGTACTGCGTTACATTTATTGATTTGTGGATATTAAGCCATTCTTGTACCTTTGGAATAAAACCAAATTGATCATGGTGCATGACCTTTTTCATGTATTATTGAATTTTGTTTGCAAGCATTTTATTGAGAAATTTGTGATAATGATCATTAAAGAGATTGCCTATAATTCTCTTTTTTATTGTTGCATTCTTGTCCAGCTTTGGACAAGATGAAACACTGTCTTCATAGAACGAGTATTGTAGTGTTTCATCCATTTTATTTCATGGAAAAGTTGGAGGAGTATTGGTGTTAGTTCTTCAAAATGAACTGGCCTCTATGTTGGGAGACCATTACTGCTTCAATCTCATTGCTTGTTATAGATCTATTTAAGTGGTTTATATCCTCTTGACTCAATTTTGGTAGTTTAATAATTGCATCTAGAAATTTATATTTCCAGTTCATAAATATAGATTTTTAAAAGTATTTCCTTATGATCATCTGGATTTCATTGCTATTTGTGTACTAACCCATTTCTGAACTCTGTTTTTTTTTCAATTTGGGTCCTTTCACTCTGCCTTTTAGTCAGATTGACTAAGGGTTTACTGATCTTATTTATCTTTCTAAAGAGCCAACATTTTGTTTCATTGACTATTTGTCTAATTTTGGTTTTTGGTCTTTCATTAATTTTGTCCCTAATCTTCATTATTTCTGTCTGATAATTTTAGCCTATTCTTGTTTCTTTCTAGGAGCTTGAGGTACAGCATTAAGCTATTTGTTTAGGATCACTCTTTTGTTTTTATTTCATTTATTTTTCTTATGTAGGTGCTCCTAGCTATGAACCTTCCTATTAGGACTGCCTTTGCTGTATCCTAAAGATTCTGGTAAGTTTTGTTTTCATTTTCATCAGATTGTAGGAACTTTTGGTGGTACAGGGATTTGAACTAAGGACTTCACACTTGCTAGGCAGACACTCTACCACTTGAGTCACTCAGCCCCCTCTAAATTCTGGAAACTGTTGCATTTCCTCCCTTATTTCTTCTATGACCCACTGGTCATGCAGCAATGAGTTGTTTAGTCTCCATGTGTTTTGCCCTAGATAGGGAGGTTGGGGCCACCAACCACCAGGCCCTTCACTGCTTGAGTTCTTGGTACTGTTTGCATTTCTCAGGTGATATATGTTAAAGTTTCTCCCTCTCCATGACCTCTTCTCCTGGATGTCTCCCTCCCAAAATTGAGAATAGTTGTCCCAGAACTCCCTGAGCTGCAATAGTTCTTTGACTCTATCTCCCAACTGACTCTATCTCATGGCCTACTTGGTTGCAGGTAGCTTGGGGGAGTTCCTATAACTTGAGCTCTCTACCAGAGGAGGTGAAATAATTTGTTTCTGAGATTGTCCTCAGAAAAATGGAAATACCGGGCACTGGTGGCTCATGCCTGTAATTCTAGCTACTCAGGAAGCAGAGAAGGGGATCATGGTTTGAAGCCAGCCAAGAGGGCAAATAGTTCACGATACCCTATCTTGAAAAAACCCATCACTAAAAAGGGCTGGTGGAGTGGCTCAAGGTTTAGGCCCTGAGTTCAAACCCCAGTACTGCAAACAAAAAAAGAAAGAGAAGCAAAGAAAAATGGAATTGTTCTCACTGTGTAGAATGGAGCTTCTAACCACTTGATATTTTGCTACTTCCCCAACAATTAACAAGAACCCTCAACCTACTTCAGTCAAAATATCTTCCTATCTATGTTCACCTCTGGTGACACTCTCCCATGCACACACTTGTCCCAGAGTCTCAGAACTCCCTGAGTTGAGATTTTTTTCCCCTTGGTTGCTCCTGTTGGCAGTTGGCACAGCTTGTATAACCTATGCTCTCTGCCAGCTAGGTTAAAATAAAGCTCTCCTTACAAAATCTTGTATTATAAAATGCAGTAGGATTTATAGTGAATCATAAGTAACAAAATAAGCTTACAAATTGCAAAAACATTTACTATCATAATTTTATATAAACATAGTATTTTCTGAATATATCTCAATTTAATTATAAGATTTTTCTGGCTTGTTTGTATAATTTGATTTATAATATTTCAAAAGAATTCTTTTATAAGCTAATTTTTAAGCAGAGTACTTTCATGTGATGTCAGGTGCTCTTTGTAAATGCAATTTACAAACAGAATTTTGACAGTTTCTGATTTTGAGAAATAATGCAACTGATATTGGAGTTCTTAAGAGTTTTTCTATGCTATGCCAGCTTTACCATCAGTATCAGATAAAACAGGATGAAATACAAAATTTAGTAACAAGGTGATGTTTCTAGAGGGAAAATTTTTCTAAGACATTTAAATTTTCATACAAGTCAGTTTCATGTAAGTCTGAATTTAATTTTAAAAGTAAATTTATACAGCAATTCTTTAATGTTTCCTATCACATTTTCTGTGACTTGTGGAGATCTGATAAACTGAATGTGACCTCATGATTTGCATAAAGTTCAGAATGCTTGTTTATGTCCTCTACTACTCTACCTTTAGTTGTAAAGAAAATTAATGTTAAAATTAACTTCTTTGTGAATAATTGGTTCTTTGTAGTCTTCACATGAAAATAGTGCTCTTCTCCATCAAGTTACTAATTTTACCTTTAATTAATATGTTTAAGCCTATGGATAATTACTCTGCAATGTGGCATCCATTTTCAAAATTAGAATTTCTAAACTTTTTAAAGGATTCTAGTAACTCTGCAACATGCTTTATTGCGATGTCCACGTATCTGCTTTCATGTTGTAATCACTTGCTGACATACATTGTCACCTGCTTTGAGGTGACTTGGAGTACCTGAGATTCCCTAGCATACACATGCACTTGAAACTGGCCAAACAAGAGTCAGATTTTAGAATGTTTGCTATTCCCTTGAACCTGAGCCTGCTGGTGCTCCTGTCCTGAAGCCCCGTGCACTGCCCACACTCATGCACCTGTTCTGTCCTCTTATTGCACTTCTCTTAGAAAAGTGAGGCCACGCTTTTCAAGTACAAATTCAGAGTTTCAAGACAGCATTAGAAGAACAGTAAGTCAAGCACCATGCCCTCCCTGAATGACAGGCCCCATAGGAATGCACAAGTCACATGCCCAAGAAGGTGGCCTTGCTCCTACTTTCACTGGGATTGTCCATTTTTCTTTGTCATAATTCTCAGGGTCCCTCTCTTCTTAAACAACACTTTACATTACATTAACATTAATGAAAAGTTCAATGAGCTCTTCCTTAAAGGGGTCCGTGATGAAAAGACTAAATGGATATTTTTGTCAGTGACCTATATCAAAATACATTGTGAAATTTATCAATAGCTATCAGTCACATTCTAGAGTTTTCTACATTGGCTATAGAAGACTACAAGCTCTGTTATCACAAGTCCTGAGAGGGAATCCCGCTCCAGGTTGGCCAGTTAGTAACCACATGAGTTCAGAAAAGTTGCTTTTGCTTCACAATCCAAGGCTTATTCATATGCAAAGTGATGAGGTGTTGTCAGTAATGAGATCATATATGTAATAAACTATGTAGAGTTTCTGACACTCAGTGGCATTCAATATTTTTCATTATATTTGTTATGAATTCCAAGAGTAAACAAATCTCAATACAAAGACGTGTTTGTGTGTGTGTGTGTGTGTGTGTATGTGTGTAATACATGCTTCTATTGTTTCTTCTGGGGAAATTAATGATTTGTAATTATATGCCACACTGAGACATCTTTTTTCTATTTATTGATAATCATGTATTTTAAAGCCTTTTTATCCAGCAATTCATATGTATACACATGGCAAGGGGGCTTGTTTTAACAGTTCTTTGGACCCTGACATCTTTATCAGTTGCTCTACTGGTTCCACATGAGAATTTTTTCCCAGCACAGGGATTTCTGGAAGGAAAAAGCTACAAAGCAAGGTAAGTGACAGTCCTGAAATGTCTGATGTTAGCAGAGATGTAAGGCACACAGCACAAATCAGGAAACCCACAGCTGGCACATTCTGCTGTGATGCCTCCCAGAGAAGAGGCTGTGGCTGTAGCACAACTGCAATTTGGGACCAGGCTGCAGGCTGCCTGGGAATACTGTGTCTTTGCTGCACAGAGGAAGGAGTCTGAGTCCTTTAGCTGGGAGGATGAGATGTGCAGACTGCTGTAGCGCTCCTTGGAGTTTATTGTTGAATTTAACCTTCCATTTTGTTTTGTCTCTGAAGTCAGGGAAAACAGACAGATGAGGCCACCATGTGGATTCTGTTGGAACCACTGCACACTTCCTACAATGGTAAAAAAACTGCAGTTCAGAGAAGGGCGGATTCCCTCCAGAACACTCAGGGCCAAAAGACTGTGCTCCAACTGCATCCCTCTCACCCCTGCTTGGAAAGAGCACAGCAGACACCTGACATCACTGGGAAGTCACTGTTGTAATCTCCAAACCATGAAATATCCTAGGAAATACCCAGGAGGGGAAGACAGCATGGAGCTCTGTGTCAGCTCCCCTCCCACTGTCATCATGGAGCATCCCTGGCTCCACCTGTAAGTTGGAGCCCCAACTTACAGCAAACCTGCACACACAGAAGCCACAGCACAGCTCCATGTCTTTTCTCCATGGCTCTTGCTCAGTTTTTATGGTGCTTCCTCCCCTCCCTGGAGGCTGTCAGATTTGAACCTAGAAAAACTTCTTATAGGCCACAGGTTGTACCTAACTCAGTGAGCACCAATCACATCTGAGCTCTATCACTCATTTTAATGGGAAAACCTGCCCCTGTGCCAGTGAGACAGCACAGTGACTTCTGCAGAGCTGTGGGTAAGAACAGTGATGGGGAATGGGAGCAATGCTTCCAATATGAGGATAAAAGGATTTTTCCCTTACAACAATTTATGTAACAAGTTTGTGGGGAAATGTGTAAAGAAGGGAGGACTTGATACTTTACGGATGAGCCCATGATTCATCTAATTGGTTTAAATAGGGCCTTGACAACACTTAGAGCATTTCCTACATTAATAGTCTGATAGAGAATTTGCAGGATAAATTCTATGAAAATTCCGATAAAGTAAAACTATTTGATAGCATACAGTGTATATTAAAAAAGTACATACAACTTCTCGAAATCAGCAGAAATCACCATCTGTCTAGAAAACGTTTCCCACATGAGTTTGGTTGATTAAAAATAAACAGACATGAATATGATGTCCACCTGATTTACTTTCCACTTTGCTCCTTCTTTTGTCCTGACCTATCCCTTACACCCTGCAGGCCCACACAGCTAACTCTGACAAGCCATATGTTGCTGGTCAAATTCAATAGTGTCCTTTCGTTTTCCTACCGATTTTGTACCTCACTCTCCCTCTTTTCTTCTCATCTATTCATCTTGTTCCTCTGGTCTCAGAGAAGATATATGAAAAAAATGGATATCATAGGTACTGTAATAATTTCTAAGTCAGTGAATTTTGGCATTTGCAGTCATAAAGCTAAAAAGAAAATTAAAAAACATGTGATGAAGACATTTTCTATAGATCATCCACGTTCAATGCCAGTGAAATTCTACTTTCCTTATCTCTGCTAAGAGAATCATCTTTGCCATGAATTTATAGACACTTGGGCTACAATGAATAGAGGTGCAGGCTCCAGTTTTCTGAGGTTTTATGTAGAATGGCAGAGTCGAGGCCCAGAGATGAAATTTACACCGTCCTCGCCCCCCGCCCCTCCCCATCACTTCCTGGGACCTGACTGCCTCATGTGTTCTTTGGTTTCTCAACTGTTAAGCTCTCTGAGATCTTCAGAAGTCATTTCTATTGTCATTTCTATAAAGTCTGAAGAGGCACCTACTGGACTGAAGCTATAACTGCAGGTATTCTAACAGTCACACAACCCCAGACCAGTTCACTGCAGATGGTCAGAAAAGGAAACCAATGGCCCACAGAGAATAGGGGTAAAAATGAGAAAGTCTAAATTGCTGTTTCATGGAAGTTAAATTTTAAAATAAGTTGTAATTCTCATCTTGGACTCTTTATTTGATTTCTCTAATTTAGTTCAAAATGAATGCATGAAGTCTCTCAAGATTTACTGTAAGAAAACTGTAGTTTCTTTCCATCACTCATCATCCTAACTCTTCCTTCATCTCTTCAATTTACAGGTGATGCTTCCAAGTGTTTTATGGTAGATTACAATCCTGTATTAAATAGAAAACATTTCTATGCATAACATTTCATTTATAATTTTTGATACAAAATGCCACATCTTGTGCATGCCTTTTGAAAACCTGCTTTATAAAGTCAATTATAAAGTCTCATGGGTATTATTATGTTAGCATAGAAAGAAATTGCTGCTGCCTTGCAGTATATTAGGAACATGCTTCAGTTTATACAGTCCTTCCTCTAGAAGAGCATAGGATAGGTACAGTATATACATATATATATATATATATATATATATATATATATATATAACTTAAAGGTACTTATAACAACAGAAATATCCATGTTTAAGAATGTTAGAGAGAAAGGAATATTTCATCAAGGCAACAGAATACCAACTGCAAAAGGAAAAAATTATGCGCTACCAAAATATTAAAATTAAATTCAAACCTATCAGTCATTGAAACATATATAAACAAAAATATCCAATTCAATCAAATTTTAAATCTTGCCACATACTCTTTGGGAAAAATCTAAAAGAAAGCAGTCAAGCAAGCTTATCATATAGGATGGGATTCTTCCTGCTGTCCTGTGTGACAAGAATGAAGCTTCCTCCATAATCCACCGACCCCCCATCTCCCAAGAGCCTTCCAAAAATATCAGAGAGGTTTCCTGACCTAAAGGAAAGGAGGTCTGTAAGAGGAGAACAGCAAGAGTCAGCTGAATTAGATCATGTAAGGATGAAATCAGAGGCAAGAGGGGGAAAGAACAGAAGTAAAAAATGAATTAATATTCAAACAGAAGAGAGAATAGACAAGGAAATATTAGGAGAGAAAATGCCAAAAAATAAATGAATATTTAGATGCAGAAAAGGATAAAACTGAAAATGAGAAAATTTCATTTCCTGAGATAGTAGAGGAGAAAGAAGGTAAGTCTGAATAACAGCTTTTAAATTACTGTTACTCAACAATTTCCCAATTATAATATTTTATCAATTATTTATAATTGCATATTTAGTTCCTCTAAAAACGCACTTAAGAGCTGATGAGGGAAAACTCTTCATCATAATTATGTATGGTCAACTAGGGTCCAGTGGCGCCCGCCTCTGATTCTAGGTAAAAAAGCAAAGGCAAGAAGTTCAGGAGTCTGAGGCCAGCCTGAGGTACATAGTGAGAACCTGCCTAAAAAACTTATGCATGATTACTGAGTGCACCAGAAATCTGTAGACTGTTGGATCAGGTTAATTTCTATGATATTTGTGAAGTGAACATTTATTTACTTGGGGGTCTGAATTGTGTTTCACTCAAAATTTGTACTTTGAGGTGTTAACCCTCAGAACCTCAGCATGTGATGGTCTTTGAACATAGAGAGTGTAAAAAGCAATTAAGATAAAATGAGTTCATATAGTCAGGCTCTTCTACAGTATGGCTGGAGAAGACGTTGGGTCACAGACATGTGCATCTGCAGAGAAAGATCCTGTGAGGACTTCCTGAGAAGCTGGTCATCTGCAAACCCCAGAGAGAAGCTGCAAGAGAGATTAATCCTACTGCTCCCTGACTTTGGATGTGCAGCCTCCAAAACTGCGAGAAAATTAACTTATGTTGTTTAAACTGCCTGTCTGTGGCATTTTATTAGGGCAGCCCTAGAAAACAATATGAGTCCACTTTTAATATTCTATTATGTGAAACTAGACACAGAAAGCAACTTGGAGACATAGCTTTCCATATAGAATAGCATCAGTGTTTTAGCATTTGATATTTTATACTTGTGTTTCAGAGCATGTCTCCTACACAAGTGTTCCCTTGTCTTTGATGTCTGGAGGGCTGACTATCCTAACAATATTGTTAATGTGCTAGAAAGGTTGGAGGTTCGTATTTCATTTGTTGTGTATTCAATATTATATAATAAATAGCTCATTTTTCTTTATAAATTTGCTAACAATACTTTTAGTATTTTAACAATTGATGTTTATATCTGAGTACTTCTAAATCTTAAACTCAGCTCTCTGAAATAACTGTTGAGAGCAGACTAAAATTGCATGACATATATCTTCAGAACCTGGTGGAACAATTTTCTAAACACTGTTTGCAGCATCTGTATATCACTTACCAGCTAAGAATGAAGATATAAAATGTTCTGGTTGTAGGAATAGTTGCATTTCATCTCCAGAGAGGCTCCTTCAGAGACAGTGAAGTGGATGTCAGGCTGTGTCACTGACTGGGCTGCAGTGTCTCCTGGAAAATTCAGAATTATGTCAGTGAAAGCAGGGTAGTCTTCTCAATGGAAAGTTAGCATTTGTAGTCAGAATCTTAAGGTGTAGAGACTGTAGGCAATCATACTCACTCGGGATAAAATTGCTGCACTGAGAGGAGCAGGAGGAGCATGGCTGAGAAGTGGACACACTACTTTCTTTTTAAAAATTTTAATTTTATTCATATGTGCATACAATGTTTGGGTCATTTCTCCCTCCTTCCCCCCACTCCCTTACCCCCTCTTACCCATCACTACCCAGCAGAAACTATTTTGCCCTTATCTCTAATTTTGTTGAAGAGAGAGTATAAGCAATAATAGGAAGAAACAAGGGTTTTTGCTGGTTGAGATTAGGATAGCTATACAGGGAGTTGACTCGCATTGATTTCCTGTGCGTGTGTGCTACCTTCTAAGTTAATTCTTCTTGAACTAATCTTTTCTCTAGCTCCTGTTCCCCTTCTCCTATTGGCCTCAGTTGCTTTAAAGTATCTGCTTTAGTTTCTCTGCGTTGAGGGCAACAAATGCTATCTAGTCTTTTGGGTGTCTTACCATCTTCATACCTCCCTTGTGTGCTCTTGCTTTATCATGGGATCAAAATCCAATCCCCTTGTTGTGTTTGCCCTTGATCTAATGTCCACATATGAGGGAGAACATATGATTTTTGGTCTTTTGGGCCAGGCTAACCTCACTCAGAATGATGTTCTCCAATTCCATCCATTTACCTGTGAATGATAACCTTTTGTTCTTCTTCATGGCTGCATAAAATTCCATTGTGTATAAATTCCACATTTTTTTAATCCATTCGTCAGTGGTGGGGCATCTTGGCTGTTTCCATAACTTGGCTATTGTGAATAGTGCTGCCATAAACATGGGTGTGCAGGTGCCTCTGGAGTAACCTGTGTCACATTATTTTGGGTATATCCCCAAGAGTGGTATTGCTGGATCATATGGTAGATCAATGTTTAAATAACCTCCAAATTTTTTCCAGAGTGGTTGTACTAGTTTACATTCTCACCAGCAGTGTAAGAGGCTTCCTTTTTCCCCACATCCTCACCAACACCTGTTGTTAGTGGTGTTGCTAATGATGGCTATTCCAACAGGGGTGAGGTGGAGTCTTAGGACATACTACTTTCTATTGCAGAAAACCTAGAGAACAGGCAGGAGAGTGGCTGTAGAAATCCACAGCTTGGAAATAGGACACGTGGCTAAAGTTCAGCTGGACAAATCTCTTGCTTAGATGCAAACACAAAAGCTGCTGAAATGAGCCTTGATTCCTTTGACCTCTGATTGTTGTCACTTGACTCTGCAAAGAACTCAACCAGCTGCTGGGAGGAGACACTGAGCAGATCCCTAGTGTGTGCAGCAGTGCCTTCTGGAGGCCAGGCGACAAACCGCAGCCTTCAGGTCCACAGATGATGCTCCTTAGTGGGTCCTTGTGTTTTTCAGGACATATTCAGAGGTCCATGCAGCAGGTTCCTCTTTTCACATTCTATGATGTGTACTAGTCCTAGAGTTCCAGTGGAAGTGGGAGGAGGGTAAATAATAGACTGATAAATTATTTCACTGGGAAAACCAGCATATGAAAAATATATCCTACTTCAAATTCCAAGTCCCTTTGTCCTTGGAATCAGATCTGCTGCCCCAGGCTGAGTTTGAATGGCCCAGTACAGATGTGGTAGTGGTGGACAATGGTAGAGATAATTCCCTTGACTGTTGCTGCTTACTGTAAATCTTGAAATGAGAGCCCTTAAATTGAGTAGAGCCTCTGTCTTACCAATGACAAGTTGTAACTCTCCCTGGGAAAGTTTTGCCCCTAGAGCTAAAAGAAGTAAAACTACAGAAACCTTGGCATCTAATGGCATTACCATACCCAAGAGAGGAATCTGAAAATAATAGAACGGAGAAATTTGTACCTTCCTCTGTTCTTTGGTTCTAGGAGAATGAGCTAAGATCTTTGCTTGGTTTTTTATCACTTGATCTGCCTGTAGAAACTGTCTTTCACATAGAAACTTTAGCAATACCATCAATTTATAAATGTGAAGTCTGGATATGAACGTCTGACTCAAATAACTCATATATATGTATATATATGCATGTATATATTCATCTCCCACCCTTTTCAAATTTCCTCCTAATTAAGAAGTAAAAACATGAAAGAGTATAGACCAAAATGCACAAAATTATGAAAAATACATATGATTTGAGAAAGAGAGATTTTTACATATTTCCAATGACAGAAAGTAGGTGTGATTATGCCGAAGATTCAACTTAGAGCAGAAGAAATCAGATATAAAAACAAGCCACAAGGAGCAATTCCACTGGTTTTCAGGCCGGTAGTGATTTCGACCCCTCCCAATGTACATTGGCAGACCCAACATGTAAAGCAAAAAAGCACAGAAATGTTTGATGCTCACAGCAAAGTTGTTGGTTCTGCACTGGAAGAATGCAGAGGAATTTTCCACTATTCATGGTGGTAGAATCAACATCTCATAGAAGAAGAAGAAAGTCAGAAACATGTCTAAATCAGAAATAAAAGGTTTTTATTAATAGATATGTTAGCATTCCTAGAAATGCATTTATTCATAGGAATTCTAGCCTAAAAGCCCACAATGCATTGTTCATCAAAAAGTAACAATGATTGAAGTATGATATATTTACAGGTAAATTACCATGGCAAGCCCCCATTGAACAATTCATAGACACTTAAACAATGAAGGACAGGATTGTAAAGCAGGTCATGTTGAGAGGAGCATACTAGTTGGAGGGGGAGGGTAAAAGAAGAGGGTAAAAGAGGGGAAATATGTTTGAGGTAATTTCTATTACATGCATGAATATCAAAAGCAGAAACCTGCCCAAGTTCATTTTAAGAAGGGGAAAGAAAGAAGGAGAATAATGGAGAAGATGTACCAAGCTGGGATACATTGTATGCATATATGGAAACGATATGATGAAACCACTTGTACAACTATTATGCACTTATTAAATATTTTAAGAAAGAAAGACAGACAGGAAGGAAGGAAGGAAGAAAAGGGAAGGAAGGAGAGGCAGTTTTAACATCATACTTCTTGAAGGTTAAATTGTGGTAATCTGGGATGAAAGCCCTCTGTGAGTAAACATGGATATACACTCCATCAAGAGGGTGAATTTTGTTGTTGACGTACTGTCTTTTAGAATAACCTGTCATAAATTAAGCATAAATAATTCTTTTTGTTTTTGGTTGGTACTGGGGTTTGAACTCAGGGCTTCATGCTTGCAAAGCAGACTCTACCACTTGAGCCATATCTCCAGCCTCAAATAGTTCTTTGTAGAACAGTTTTTAAATGAAAACTTGGTGATATTGGGCAGTATTGTGTTTTCCTGTTCATTTACTATTAGCACAACAAAATATTTAAAGGGATTTTACTATAACATAGGCACTATTCTAACTGTCCAGAAAATAGCAATGAACAACATACGTAATCCTTTTTCTTTAAGCATATAGAACATATTGAACAAGAACAGAAAATTATTTATATATGCAAGTTTATTTAGAAATACATATTTATACAGCTGGTTATGTAAGTATTAAAAGAGAAAGACCAACAATGTCATGAGAAGTGCTTTTCTGTATATGGTGGTTAGGGAAGACCTCGCTGAGGCTGATTTGAGCAAAAATTGGAAATGTATTCAAGGGGACAGCACAGTAGGCAGAAAGAGCAGCAAGCAAAAAGGCCCCAGAGTGGGCTGGACAGAGTAAATAGCTATTCTTACTCACACAATCCCCCCACACCACCCTGATGTGCTTATGTCAATGCAAGAGCTTTGTTTTTTATTCTGAGTGAAGCAGGAAAGGACAGTATTGACACAAGCAGATTGTTATTACTTTGTTTGAAGAGAGCATTACAAGGTCTCCTTACTTCTGTTTTTAAAGGATCACTCTGGCTGCTGTCTGAAAAACAGAGTTCAGTACAACATGGAGAGAAGCAGGAAGACCAGTGAGCAGGCTTTGGATGACTCCCAGGGAGAGATAGTTGGGGGCTTCAACTGATATGGTAGAAAGAAAAGGTGGGATGTAGACTCAGTTTGATAGACTTGGGAGGTTGAGCCACTGGAATCTTTTCCTTTATTTGTTTTTACTTTCAAAATGATACTTTCAGACTTATAGTACATATTTTCATCTTGTTAAAGCTTTTAATTTTAAATAGTTCTATTAAAATATAATTCATATGATGTACAATTCAGCCACTTAAAGTGTACAGTCCAGTGTGTTGGTTTGTTCATAGAATTTTACAACCATCACCAAAATGAATTTTAACGTATTTCCACACCAAAAAAAGAAGCTCTGTACCCATTAGAAGTCACCTATATTTCCCTCCCATTCACTCCTGCCACTAGGCCTCTAAAAGTCTGGGTAGGTAGAGAAAGTGGTGTCTTTGTAGGGTTACCTATACTGGACATAACATATAGTCATATTTTTTTGCAACAGGTATTTTTTGCTTATTCTCATTTATTTTAAAGGTTCATCCATCTGGAGAATAAGTATGTCATTCATTTTTATTACTGAATATTGTTCCAGTGTGTGGACATGCTACATTTTCCACTCATTAATTGATAGTAATTGATAGATACTGGTTAATTCCTGCCTTTTGGCCATAATGACCAATCCTGACATGGACATGTATGTACCACTTGCCGTGTGCACCTATGTTTTCATTTCTCTTTGGTATACTGCTGTTTATGAGCAGCTGCACCATCTTATCTTCCCACCAGCAGTGCATGAGGATTCCAGGTTCTCTACATTTTTGTCATATTATCTGGGTTTTACAGTACCTATCTGCATTGCAGTCTTCATTTACATGTTCCTAAAGACTAACGGTGTTGAGTATCTTTTCAAGTGCTCTTGGCCCTTTCTGGATCATCCTTGGAGCAGTGTCTGTACACATCTTTATCCACTTTTAAATTGGGCTATTTTATTACTGCACTTATGCATTGTTTTTGGAATTTTCTTATCAGGTAAGTGAATTGTTTATGTTTCCTCACATTGCGGGATTCCTTTTTCATGATGCTGGTGATGTGCTTTGAAGCATAAACATTTTCAATTGTAATAGAGACCAATTGATCTGTCGAACTTTTGTTCCTTGCCCTTTGGATGTCATACCTAAAAAGGATTTACCCAACCTAATATACAGATTTACTTGAAAATTTTTTTATACATTTTCAGTTCAGGATCATCCAATTATAGTTTTTTTTTGTATTGCATAAAAAAGGCAAATTCATTTTTATTATCATATAATTATACAAAGGAGTTCGTTGTGGTCTTTCCATCTCTAATGTACTTTAGTCAAATTCACCCCCTCTATTACTTTTACATTTTTTCTTACATTTTTACCTTTTTTCTTACATTTTTAACAAGTTTCACAAATATCCATTTGTCCTCATTTTTTTCTCTGTGAAACTCCTTATCATGGTTGTATATGCCACTACATCTAGTTCTTCAGTTACCTGCTAAATCCAGCATAATCAAACTTTTGTTCCACTATCAATATAGAAACAGCTGCTCCAAAAAGTCATCTATTACTTTTCTTTGTGGTGCTGGGGATAAAACCCAGGGCCTTGCACATGCTAGGGAAGTGCTTTACTCACTGAGCTATATTCCCTGTCCTCCTATGACTTTCAAACTCAGAAATGAATAGTTTATGGCTTTCATCTCCTTTGATCCATCATCCAAACTCACCTTCTTCACTTGGCTCCTATAGCTACACACTCTCCTCTCTCTTCTTTCTGTTCCCTGGCTTCCTTTGTTAATGTTTAGTTTGTATTAAGATCCCTGGATACAAAGGTTTGGTTCTGCATGATGTAGTCTCTCATCTGCCTCAGAGTCCTTGTGCCATTTAAATGCTTTAAAATCCAGCCATATGCTCATGAATACAAAATGCTTATCTTCAGTTCAAAAATCTCCCGTGGTTTCTGGACTCATACACCACCCTGTACGTCTGACAATTCACCTTTGATGCCTAATAGCCAGCTCACATCTAGCATGTCTAAAGATAAACATGTACTTTCTGACTCTTTCCTTCCCAAACTGTTTTGAAATATCTTGATGTGTGAAAAATGGTGCTTTTCTGACACTTCCATTCTTGATTAAACAATGCATATATTTTTGTAGATGTCCTGTTCCATCATGGAATGAAATTAGATGATCTATGATTGCACAGAATTCAAATTTGTAAAACACTTGAAAGGTTCATAACGATAAGTTTCTGATGAATTTTTCATGGTAAAAATATGACTGAATGTGAAAAATGTAGGGGCTTTAAATACCCATTGTAACGCCAAACATACAGAAGAAAATGACTAAAAATATACTCCATTTCCCAGAATTTCATCTTAACAGGTAGTCAAGTACCTGTAAATGCAATGTGAAATATAAAGTGTACCTTTGGATAAAATATGAGGTGATATATTAAAAATGAAAAATAATAAGATAGTTTTGGAAAAATATATATTCTTCAGAAAATTGCCAGTTATAAGTATAGGCACATGTGACTTGAAGGTTGATTTTAGAATTTGGTACCAAGAATAATGACACTACTTAGACTCTATATTGTTAAGATAAAATGAAATTGTTTTTGAATTATACTTTAATGAATGTGAATATTTTTATTTTTTCATAGTTTTATTTTATTAATTAGGACTATTTTATAGGTTGATATAATCAAATGAATTAATAGGTAAACTAATAAATCTTTTAATCTTTCAATTTTTTAGAAAATAAGAATCAGACAAGCAATAATTGAAAGTCTTATTGATAAACAAGATTTCTGAAAGTAGACAATAATGATCATTCACTGTTATGGGGAAGCATAGATTGGTAAAACCAGTTTGAAAAGCAATTTGTTGAATTTTAATCTTTACCAAGAGTGAATAATTATCTTATAGGTATTTTTGTTCAATTTTTCTTATTTGTGCCTTTCTTACTTTTCATATGACTGTTCTTAATCCATTGCCAAACCCTCTGAATGGTGGACGGTGTCTCTCAAGCTAGTCAAGACAAGGCAGTCCATCAGTATTTGTTTGACTAGTGTTACTTTTTGTTTGGAAGTATTGCTGAGCTCTAGTTTTCTATGCTATGTGGAGAAGACCATTGATATTGTGATTTGGGCTCTCTGGAAGTTTGGAGAATTTTCCCTCTTCAATGTGTTGGAATTTTATAATGTGTTGTCTTGAGCATTTGGATTCCTTTGCAAGCTGAAGCACAGAACATTTCTCACTGAGAAATTTTCTTGAATAATTTATTTGCTCATTTCTTTCCCTCTATTTTGAAAGTTTTTTTTTCTGAAATGTCTGTTATACATATATTGGATCTCCTGGATTTCTTAATGTTTCTACATTCTATTATTTGTTTTTGTTCTAGTTTCTGGAAGATTTTCCATTTTATTGCATCCTATTCTTTCCTTTTTTTTCTGCTATTATATATTTTATGTTCTAAAAGCTTTCACTTAGTCAAAAAAGTCCATTTTTAGAGCCTCTCCTTAATTTCCAGTCCCTCTGTGTTTCTGTTTTGGTATTGGTTGGGTTTGGGTTAATTTTATTTTGCCACTTGCTTTGGCTCTCCTGCCCTTGAGTAATTTCTGGATTCTTCTTGCTTGCTCATGGGTTTTGGTTTGGGAGTCATTCCTCTTTGTCTCCCTTGTTCCTATTACAGACTTAACTGAACAATAGGTTATCTCCAACTGCTCATTTTCACACTGGATACTGAAAAGTTAGCAGAAAGGCTTTCCTTTCTGCAAGTTTTGCTTTCACATTTCTCAGATCTTTGTAGTCAGACATCATACTTACATCTGTTCTTACCTTTGCAGATGTTGCTTGCATTTCATCTACTGTTTTCTCCTCTTCCATTGCCTTACTGTGTGTGGAATTTTGCTTCTTTAAATACTGTCTTGTTGAGATTTCAGAGAGAGCAGAGCCAAATCTACATGATGATCTGCTGTATTCAATAAAAAGTTATAACATTTTCCTGTACTATTTGACTTATTTGAAGTTGTTTTTACTATTTAAATAAATTATTCATGCTATATATAAATTATTCATGGCTCTAATAATTGATATAACTTATATATGGGTCCTCTGAAAAAATAAAAATGAAAGAGGGAAGAATTAGAAAGGAAAGCCATGCAAACTGCAAGGTTTATTGTCTAAGTTCTTTGATGGCAGTAATATGCCTAGTGACATTCCTCTGCAGACTCTGGGACAGTGAATGATGCATACCATCCCCTCTCTCTCACTTTTTGTGCTTAAGAACCCTCTTACAAAGAAAAATGCACACTTTCTGACCCTAAAAACAGATATGCATGAAGGAGTTATGATAGACAAGGCAAAGACAATCTCCAGAACTTGCAAGACACCAAGATATCTGCAATTATATCCATAGATTCTTCTTTGCCATTCTTTCTTTCTCTTAGTCCTACCCACCAGCTCCCACTCCATATGCTACTTATTTTTGTCAGAGAAATGACTCAAAAGACAATGGGGAAGCTGGGCTTCCCTCTCCCAGCAATCTAGATGCGGAGTTTCTTCCTAGCATTTTCCTTCCCCAGATCCTGGACACTACCTGTCTATTTTGAGTTCTGCTGATAAAAAGTCAGTTGCTGACTGATTGTGGCAGTGGGGGGAGATTTCTGTGGTTTGGGTTATGTACAACCTATATTGGAGAATACCAGTGTATTTGTGTCATGAAATCTACCCCTCAAAAATCTAAACAGTGTTCCATCTTCTTTTTCCATAAATGTGGTCATATGAAGGACTCTCTTTTTACTTCTTCTTTTATATTTCTTTCTTTGCTAACTTATTATTGAGGTGCAATGGCTCAAGCCTATAATCCTAGCTGCTTGGGAGGTAGAAATCAGGAGAATCACAGCTTAATGCCTGCCTGGGCTAAAAGATTGCAAGATCCCATCTAAACTAATTGCTGTGGACAATGGCATATACCTGTCATCCCCAGCTATGTAGGGAAGCACACACAGGAGGATCATGGTTCAGGACATCCCAGGAATAAAACTAGACCCTGTCTCAAAAATAAGCCAATTTCATATCCAGTCTTAGGTCTAGCTCATATGTGGAAGCTAGATCTAAAAGATAAATGTACACTTAAATATATATATGATCTTATGTACATATACATATAGAGAGGGGGAATGGTTGAGAAACTCTGGTGCAGACTGTTTTCATGCCCACTGATAAAGCATGTGTATGAGGTACTTCTTGTTCTCTTATTGTATTCTTAGTGATATAACAGGACTTGGGTGTGTGGTGATATTGTAAACGTGTTCCTCATCCCTAACCAGAGGGATCCCAGAGCAGACGCCCTGCAGCCACGCCCCTGTGCTGCTCAGTTTGTGCTCAGCTTCCCCTGTGGTTTCTGCCACTGTGTCACCCAGAGCACAGTAATACACAGCTGAGTCTGACTCGTGGACTGAGGCCTTCTCCAAGTGGAAGGAGGTTGTTTCTTTACTGTATGTGGCTTCAAATCCTTTGTGACTCCCCTTTTCTCCAGCCCTTGCAACTCTGAAGAGGAGTTGTGGACCTTCTCTGGGATACTGGACATACCAGAATAGAGCAGGGTACTGTTTGGTTTCATAGGAACAGTTCACAATGAGAGAATTCCCTTCAGAGAGGAACACTTGGCCTTCCATCTGGGTCACTGATTCTCCACTGCTTCCTCCTAAAAATAAAAATTAAAAACAATTGAATGCAGGTTACCTTGGTCTTCTTGGTATGATCTGGTTCTGCTTCTCAGAGAAAACTGTGCCAAAAAATTACACCAACATGGTGGAACAAAAGAATGAAAGCTTATGTGCCATTTACTTACCTAACATTAAGAACAGTGTAATTACTGGTCCTGGGGAACAGGTCATTTTCTGAGCTCTGGTCTCTATGAATCCTGAATTCTTAGTGTAAGGAAAGGTGAAGGTGACAGTGAGGATGAATGTGAGCTCAGAGTTAACACAGGAAATGTGTATGTGTTAGGAAGAGGCACCCCCTAGAGTGCAAGACACTGAACTCAGAGGATTTTTGATGCATTCTCAAAAGTCATGCTGTGTCTCTACCTCTGCCTTTATCTTCTGTGATGCCTGTTAGCCTTTTGATGGTCTTGTTTAACTCTAAGGAAGAGCTGGTATTTCTCATAAGCTTATTTTCAGAGTTCATATTTTCTTATTTAGAAACGTCATGGCAAGACTTTTCTAAGACTTTAATTTTAGTTTTTCTTATTTAGCCCTTTTCTACCCTGTGATCTATGAAAATTCATATAAGCAACTTTTAGAATAAAATTGGATGAATTATAACACGTTTAGTTATTATTAGATGATTTTGGAGGGCAGAAACTTAAACTTTTTATGTCTCTTAATTTTTTTTTTTTGCAGTACTGGGGCTTGAACTCAGCCACTGAATTGGGGCTTCACCTTGAGCCACTCCTCCAGCCTTAGTTTTGTGAAGGATTTTTTGACATAAGGTCTCATGAACTATTTGCCCGGGCTGGCTTTGAACCGTGATCCTCCTGATCTCTGCCTCCTGAGTAACTAGGATCAGGTGTGACCCACCAGCATCCAGCTCTTATGTTTTTTAAGCTGTGATATTCCCCATCCAGAAATCTAGCAGATTGTTACCAAAGTATTTCTTAAATGCACAAATAAAAGAATAAATGAATGGTCTTTAGTTGAGAAATCTGTCATTTATTAAAATAACACATAACTTTACATGTAAACTTCAATTATAAGAGACATAGTTCAACAAGAAACTTTCAAAGAAAAAACGGAAATTTTAAACTCCATACATATTTATCAAAATATTTACAAGAGATGAGGATATAGTTCCAGGGTTGAGTGCTTGCTAGAATGCAAGAGGCCCTGGCTCTTTACCCAGCACCACAAGTAAATAACAAATTTATAACTTGTATTTAAGAAATACATTTACTAAGGTTATTAAATCCCTACGCAATTATCTATAATCAGCTCCTTCTGCCAGGATTTTAATGATGCCTCAGTAATGTGACTGACCTAAGTGCATCAGGAAAATTCTTTGTGGCTTTAAAACTTGTTGATTTGATTCTCAACTTTCCGTGGAAATATTTCCCAAGTGTGCTCTCTTCTTATCTCCATCTGCCAACACTATAACCAATATAGCGCGACAAAATTATTGTCATCACAGGACAGGATATGGATTCTCTGTAAGGCACCAAAGGAGCTCAAACTTGGCTCCAGGGTGAGGAGAGCGTGTCTGCTGGGTGACACTTCTATGTTGGTGAGAGTTAGCTGGTGATTAACTTAAAAACTCAGAGTTGGAGATCTTTCCACTTTCATAGAAAGCCAAATCTGCAGAATTAAATCTCCTCAGGAGGTTTGTGGTGCAGTGTGCGTGACACAGCTGTACAGAGTCATCCTTGGGATCGTTGTCCTCAGAAGACAGTCGAGGTCTCCGTCAAACACTTCTGGGGTCAGCATGGGAAGAGCCTTGAATGCTCATAGGTTCTTAAACCATCCTCCTTCAGGATCATACAGGAGAGAGAGAAGCAGAACCCAGGACTGCCCACTAGTACTGTTCCTCCATTCACTCATGAGAACAGCAGAATGATCCAGGGAAACTGGGTGAGAGGGCCGCCTGTTCACTGCCAGGCCCACAAGCGCTTCTTCTTGAACATGGAAGCCTTTTCCAGTGTTCCTCCTGGAAATCTCCCTCTCCATGAACGCAGAAGAGCAGCTGAGTGGTCCTGCAGCCTAGGTTAAATAATTTAGATGTGGATAGTGTTCAAGTTTACGGTCATTTCTCTCATTTTTCCTCCAACTCTTTGTCAAATCTCTGTGAGCAAGCAGAGATTTCCTGCTCCCTTTCCTGGATCTCAGGCTCAGGTGTCTAAGGTAGAAATAGAGTAGCAGCTCTATATTCCATGATGTTCTCTACTGACAAGTCAACCTCGTCCACTGTGATGATCCTCTGAGGGAATCTGTTGCACCCACCATGAGTTTACCATGAGTTTACACAACATGAATGTCAGGGGGAATTTCAACAATAGGTATGATGGAATGTGGCAGATCTCAGAGGACAATGGGAAAAATTAAACAAATTAATTCCAAGCTAATAATAGATTTATTCAGATGAACTGATTTCAGGAGCTCAGAAGATAAGATTCATGGACTTTTTTTATACTTAAGTGAAGTGAATGCCAGGAAAATCAGTGAACTAAGCCCTTATTTACACTAAGTGATATATAGTTAGAATTTGGGGAATTATGTTCTGCATTCAGAAAACCTTTATGATAAGTAGGGTAGATAGTAACTGAATATGGACTACAACCCCTATAAAATTTTATGAATTGCTCTGTCAAATCTTTGCCATTTTTCAGAATGACAGCATTGATCATGACAAAAAGTATGAAAGTTGAAGATTAAGCTAATGACTAACATTTCATCTTTTGTTATTACATGCATGTAATTTAAGACCTTAAGTCCAGTAGCTCTAAAAATGTACCATGTTTACATGATAATCTGTTCAATGAATGCCATTCAATGAGGTATAATAAATAACACAAGAAGTCTGCTTTTCATAGTAGGTTTGGTGGTGCTTGCCTTTAATTCCAGCACTTGAGAGACTGAAGCAGTCTCTTACAAGTGTAAGACCAGCCTGGGCTACATAGTGAAACCCTGTTCCCTGTCCCCTTCCCTTCTAAAAATAAAACAAAGCGATAAGCCAAACCAGCAAAAGGACAAAAACAAAATCCTCAGGAAAACAAAGGGAATCTTTCAGTAAGATGAAAATGAGATACTCTATTGCTGTCCTGTGACTATTTCAGTTAATATGAAACCAGAGTTTTGGGCCCTAGACCTGAATCCTGGGTTTCCACATGACATTTATTACATGACTTTGGAAATTCAGTGGAAAGAGATGAAGTAAGCACTCCACCCATCTCCAGCCTACCTCAGGGTACAGACAGGTTTAAATAGACAAAGAGCTTTGAACAGTGGGAGAGAGATTTGCATAATTATTAAATTGTCCCACTCACAGGTATGGCCTGGTTGGTCATTGTCTCAGTCCTTACTCCTGGAAGAGTTTTAGAAGAGTTGCTATCTGGAATCATTGTTACCAAAGGGTGGTCCATCTTAAGGAGGCTCTACTGTCAGGGTTAGTTTTCAATATCCTTGTCACAAAGATAGTATCAGTTCTGTCCTTCCTGGAATCCAATATGATTGCCAAGTGACTGCAAGGGGAATGGTTTAGAGCAAAGCACAACAGGTACAAAATGGAGACTGGAATGCCAGGGTTTTCTATTGTTTTAGTTAATTCATGGACCCAAGTAACGAGTCAGCACCTTTCAGCCAAAGCAGTTTAAGCATGTCTTACAAATATGCTTTCTAAAGCTTCTGAATTCCACATCTTCTGATCCTATCCCTATCTTTTATCATCCAAGGTCTCCCTTTTATAATAGCAACAGCCCTTATGCTTAAAGCTAGGACTCCAGCCAGTCAATCTGCTCATAATGAGTCCTTAGTAAATATCATGGAACATAATGAAAGAAAACAATTGATGAATCTCTGGACTGGGAGAGCATACAGTGCAGAAGCTTGAAGGTTTTTTTTGGGGGGGTACTGGGGCTTGAGCTCAGGGCCTACATTTCAAGCCACTCCACCAATCCTTTTTTGTGATGGACTTTTTTTTGACATAGGGTCTCTCAAACTATTTGCTGGGGCTGACTTTGAACCAAGATCCTCTTGATCTCTGCTTTCTGAGTAGCTAAGATTGCAGACATGAGCCATCAGTGGCCAGCTATTTGTTTATAATAGCTCTTGGGTTTCTAAGATGAGCTAGTCTATTGTCAACTTGGTTCCGCAGGAAACTATATTTCCCTCATTTCCCTACTTCTTATGATTATAAGCACAAAACTAAATATCCACAACATTTGGGAGGCAGACAGGAAGCACCAGCCATTATCTTCTGATGATCATCATTGGTCAGGGATGGTGAAAGACACTGAGTGTTGTCTGATTCCATGTTGCTCTTTCTTCTCCTGTTGGTACTTAGCAATGAACAACCAACTCCATGCACATAAAATTTTCATCTTCTAGATAAGTCTCAAATGCTAAAATGTCACAAAAGCTACTGCAACAAGTCACAGCTGAATCCATGCAACTCACAAGTGATCAGTAATTGTGATGATGCCATCTTTCAGGATGAGCATTGAATTGATGAGTGTTAAACTGGTGAGGACAATTTGGCAATCATAAGTAAAATTTTTAAAGTGCAAATCAAATAACAAAGCACATACCACTTCAAATGCATGACATGGAACCTTTTACACATATTCAGAAACCATTACTTATGCCCACATATAAAGACATATCTGTAATTATATTCCTGGTAGAATCTTTATAATAAACAATGGAAATATCCCTTGAATAAAGTAGTAACAAAATTCTGTCTTCTTCCATGTGAATAAAATTATGTTAACATCTATCTCTCTTAACCAAATCTGATGAAGGTCAACTACCTGGCAAAACATACGAAGTGCTGCCTGTGTCAATGGCTCTGATTATAAATATTTTACATAATGTCAGTAAGAATCAGTTTCATCATAATAACAAGAAAACCATTTAGATATTGTTAAGATTTCATAAAAAGAATTGCTTTTACAATGCTTATCCCTGTGCTAAATAAATGTTAGAAATTATTTATTATAGACCCAAATCAATGTGCATTCTTTGAAGCAAGTAAATAACAATGTGAAGGTGGAAGCAGGAAAAGGAGAATTCTGCTTGATTTTGCTTATTTGACTTGTTATTTCTGTGTAGACAGTAAGTACTTCAAGTCAGGGACTGTATCTTACGCAACTTCTAGGGAAGTCTGAAACATAAAGGATTCCTGACAGACACCTGTTCTTTAATGTGTGCATGGTCTAGAAAGGTAATGTAGACACAAGAATAACAATGTCATTTTAAGGAGTGGCATTTGCATTCATGTTTTCACTGTATTACACTGCAGAAAGAACAATATCCATCTCAAACAGACCATTTTCACTCACTAGTAACAGATTAGAAAACAACTCAACAGCTACATACATCCCAGACTAGTAACACATTAGAAAACAACTCAACAGCTACATACACCCCAGACAAGGAGGACAGAAATACCTGGGATGGGAAGCACAAAGCACTGTAGAGAGATTGCCGTATGAGACATTCACACTTATGATAAAAAGACAGACCAGCTATTGCAGAAGCTCATGGAATGATAAGAAGTACAGAATGGAGCAGGCTCACGAAATTTCATCATGGCCAGAGTAGGCCTCCCTATGGAGCTTTAAGAAGAACAACCTAGAACACAGAGAGGAAAACCTGTTGCACAGGGAAACTAATTAGACACACAGATGTCTTCTCAAACATAGTATAGTTCAGCAATACAAAGAACCACGAAAAACTGCTAGAGAGGTCTAAGGGTAGAAATCAAAGACAGGTCCTTACTAACAAACAGGAGAATATGCGCTAACTTCTACCATACCAATCTTAGTATTACTTTAGACACAATGAGTCCATTGCCTGGAGTAACCATAGGTCTAACACAGAAAGGAAATCCTCAAGTTCTGGGGGCTTCATTTCTTCCTCTGAAAGTTATAAACATTTCTAGTGTATAACCTAAAGGAAGAATGAAGTCTTCCTTTCCAGACTTAGATCCTGCATCCTGCCCTGAAGCATCCTTTATCTCTATTTAGTGTCAACTGCTCAACTCTGTGCACAAAGGCCTAATCAGACAATAGCACATCCAATGTCAGACTTGTCTCTGGATAGAAGTCCATGACCAAGGTGCTGGTAAATTTTGTTTCTAGTAATGTTTCATCCTTGACTTATAGATGGCAACCTTCTTGCTGCATCCTTATGTGGTATTTCCTCTGATCTGACGTGGAGAGAGAGAGAGGAGAGCAGAGGAAAGAAGAGGAGAAGAGAGAAGAGAAGAGAGGAGAGGAGAGGAGAGGAGAGAACAGGAGAGGACAGGAGAGGAGGTGAGAGAAGAGAAACTTTGGGTGCTTTTCCTGTTATCATAAGGACATCTGTCCCATTGAGTTGGGGCCCAACCCTTATGATCTCCTTTAAACTTAAGCTTAATTATCTCTCTAAAGGCTAGTCTCCAGATGTTCATTGTAGTCATTTGGGGAGGTAAGGCTTCTAAATAGTGAATTGGGGTGGGGGGAGGAATTCAGGTCCAAACATCAAGTCCTTGGATCATTAGGTTGTCAAGCTTTGGAATTTCATTTACGCAGATTCCTCTTGGGACCCTGAAAGGACTGTGTGAAACCTATGCAAGACTTCTGGGGGTATTTCTTTGGCTTTCTCATTCTTTTCTTTACAGAATTTCATATTCCAACTGAAGTCACAAGTACCACTCTAGCTCCCAGAGTCTTTTCTGATTTTACCTAAATGAATTAGGGGCTCAGTTCTGGAACCCAAAATGTGTTTTCAGTTTGCAGTAACAGACTCCTATTTCTCCGAATCCTGTAGCAAACACAGAATCATTACATGCACTGGACTTGCCACCCACAAGAAGGAACGTTCCCACTCAATGCTCTTTGTGCTCACTGACAATCAAAGTTCTTTCCTGGGAGAAGCTCCCATGGTGGAGTTAGAATTGTACTCCAAATAGCTAAGTCTTTATTTTCATACAATGAAGTGTGTAATGATAATAAACAGATTCTTTTAAATCATGCAGAAAGAGCAGACTCCAAACCAAAAGACTTCCTACTCCAAATCATCAAGAATAGATTTGAGCCCCAAACCAAGAATCCAGACCCCTGTGCACAGTGCTTATCTGGGATTTAAATGAAGAGCCGTGGGAGACTTTCCTTACTTCATTTCCTGAATGGGCTCAGCCTCATTGGCTGTAGCAGTAAGAATGTGAGAAGGCTCCAAAAAGGGGAACTCTTCAGAAAGACCATCTTTTTTGCATTGTTTCTGAGAACCTACAAAGGAAAGAAGGAAGGAAGAGCTGAAGGGAGAAATGGAGACCCAGGAGCTGGAAAGGGGTTTCATAATATGAAATATGAGAAGGCCAATAACCATCAGAATTTTGAGAGACATGTGCAGAAATCAATAGGGTTGCATCCCTGAAATCCCATTAATCGTCAAGAGAGACAAACCCACAGATTCTCTGGGAGATGTGTCACATGGAACTTTAGTTCATGTTTGCCATGGGATGTTTTCCAATTTAGAGGAGCAAAGTGGCATTCAGTCTGAATAGGAACATTATGGAAACGGGAACTCAGGTTGCATTTAGACTGCCTCTCCCAGCACTAACTCAAGTAATACCCGGCTTCTGAGTTACAGAAGCATCAGAGCTAGAATCTGCTCCTGCTCTTCTAGCTATCCCCAGCAGGGACACTACCTGGGGCGAAAACCATGGTTCTCTCCTCCTAGGGCTGCTCACACCACTTGTGCTTCTTTTAGTTTGTGCTTGGCTCCTCCTGTGACCACTCTCACTATGTCTCAGAGCCCAGTAGTACACAGCTGAGTTTGAGGTGTGCACTAAGTATTTCTGCATGACATGCCTGGAAATCTTGCTGCTCTGTCCTCTGGCTTTCTACTGAGCTCTTCAGGAGAAGTTAAGGAGATTTATTGAGATACTGAACATACCAGAAAAGGAAAACTGAGTAGCTGGTCTGGTGAGTGCAGTTCAGGGTCAGAGGTGCCCCTTCAGGAAGGATAACTGGGCTTTCTCTCTGGGTCACTGAATCTTGACTGGTCCTTCCTGAAATAATTAAGTTGTTGTTAATAAAGAATATACAAACAGACAGTCCTTGGAGAGGAAAGGAATATCAGGAGAGGAACGGGAAAATCAGTTTAAAAAAATTAAACACCTCTCACTGGGAAGTAGCAGCAGGACCACGCAGCATTGAGCAAAAAGCAAAGAGCATGGCTGGAGAGCAACAGGAACTACTGAGGAGGCTGTGCCCTTGAAATCACCAAGGTAGACAGGGAGATGTCTTAGACTCAAAGCCTGGATTACACCAGGAGCTTCTGTAGAGTTCTTGCTCCTTTGGGAGCAAAAGAGCCTTCCTGCTCTGCAGAAACTGATGAACAAGTGAGAAGGGAGCATAACATGAACAGAGAAGGAGGTTCAAGGAGGGTCAAACCACCCAGTGCAAATAAACATCTACAGACAGGTGTTCCCTCCTGTGGATTTCCTGAGCACCTGCAGCCCTCCCTAGGCCCAAACCATCTCCTAATGAGTGAGTGTGTGTCTGATTATGGCACTGTGGAAGATCTATTTCAGTGCCATTGCCTACACTCTCACTAAGATGTATGCATGTTTAAACTCCTATATCTCCATTTCCTTAGCAGGTAAGCCTGTCGTACTTGCGATTTTTTCATACCCAGTTTTCACCAAGTGTGGTCCAAAATTAATAAAGTTTTAAAAATCAAAAGAACTTTCAAACACAAAAAATTAAACTCCTGTGCATGCTTTATGGTGCTCAATTGATGTGAAGAAGCTCTTTGTCAGTCCAATGTCATCATCAGTTGTGTTTAAATCGAGTGATATGCTGAGTGTTTTCTTGCCCTTAATTTTGTAAAAATCTTCTTCCCAAAAAGCAAATGCTACCCTAGAAGCAAGGTAAGAGTGAATGTGCTTAATTTAACTGATTAAATGAAAATGTGGATTTGTTTTTAGTGGAAGTTGGGTGGCTTTATAAGAAAAATGAACAAAGCATCCACAGTATCATACTATTAACAATTTGCAATCTGAGATTTTATGGTTTTTCCTCAATGGCTGCCTCCTTGGAACCAGATACCCTAGGATATTAAGGGTCGATGGTACTTCATTAACACCGGTATTTCAATCTCAGATCATTACCAAAGCCAAAAACCATTTAGAAATGGTGGATTTGCATGTTTCCTGGCACCTCTCCAAACCAGTATGAAGGCAATTGGGAACTTCTGTGCCTCCTGCATCTCTTGTCTTTCCTTCCCACTGCACCCTCTGGGACCATGTGCTGCAGCTGGTGAGGATCCAGAATGGGGGAGGACACACAGCCTGCCTCAGGCCATAAGAGCAGGATAAAAGCCTCTGCTGTATTAATTCACTGAGGTTTCTGTGTTTATTTATCACTAAAACACAGCACAAAGTCACCCTGACTAATGCAAAGAGCATGTTTTGAACCATGGAGGGACCAGAATGTTCCATCAAGTCTCTAGGATTTGGAGACCAGAAGCTTCCTATAATTTGTTAAACTTTAGCTCAATGTTTCACAAGCCTGCAAGAATGTATAAACCTCTATTAAGGAGGAAAAAGAAAAGTAAAAACAGGACTGAGGATGCACTCAGTGGTAGAGTGTTTGCTTACCATGTGTGAGGTTTGATCCACAGAAACAAAAATTACATGTGTGTATTACATATACATACATATAGATAGATATATGTTACTATATATAGTATTATGAATTATATGTAGGTAACATATAGATAGCAATGACATTTAGTAATGAACTAAATTATTTTCATGCTCTTATTTTAAAATTGCAAACATATATATACATTTATATATGTATGTAGGTTTCCTAAAAATATATAATGAAAATACAAAGCAAAAATAACATAACCAATGACATTGAAATTAACAAAAGTATTTTAATGTGATGGATAATGTTTTATTGAAGTGGTATCACTGTGGTTGAATATTTAATTCTACGAAATTTACCTTGGACTGAGGCTGTGACTTATTGGTTGAGCACTTTCCTAACATGCATGAAGCCCTGGGTTATATTCCCAGTAATGAAAATAAGTAAATAACGAATGAATGAAAGAGAGAAAGAAATTTATTTTTACATTTTTGAATATGATAATTATTTGTGTCAGCATCATTAATATTAGTATTTTTCCATTATAAATATAAAGTCAGTTTTAATTTTAGGGCTGTTGTTGTGGTGATCCATTTTACTTAACAATGCATCCCTAAAATACAAAAGTGAAAGAATTTATAATTAGCAAAATTCAAAATTCCTCATTTCATATTTACAGCAATGATTAAAGGAGGAGTCTCATTTGATAAGTCTGTTAAAACACGACTGTGTTAGAGAGACAGCCCTTCCATTTCTCCTGCATTTGTCATGCCTAAACCACCTGTCTTGCATGAGAACTGGCCTTTCCCAGCACTCTTCTCTGTTCTTGTCATTGCTTAGCCACCATCTGCATGGAGTACCCCCATATTATTTGGCCATCAGTTGCCATCACAGAATCACAATCACATCAGGGCCTTGAAATTGCTGGCACTGCCCTGGTACATGTGATCATCCAGATGATCCAAAACACAACCTCCCTTCTTAATGTGATATTTTCCAAATATTATTTCAAACACAAAAATTTAATATTCACAGAACTCATAACCAATACTATCCCTAAACTGATAACTCTCAATTTGTCTTTATTCTGAACCCTTCCCCTGAATTCCAGGAACTGACATCTCAAACTCATATGTCACAACACAACTCCTGATCTTCCCACCCTTAGCCACTCCAGCCTCTTCCATCTGCAGTCTTCCTGGACTCATTTGATGCAATTGTATCTTTGCTTAGGTCAAAACTGAGAGTCAACTTTCATTGTTTTTCTTTCATATATTCATCTAATAAGTCAGTAAGTTTTGTCAGAGCTGCCTTCAAAATTCATTCAGAATTTGTTCCTTTCTCAGCAGGTTGGTACTCACAACCATTCCCACCTGGATGATGTCAATAGACTGATTTTTGCTCCTAAATCCCTATAAGTCTACACTCAACAGAATAGCTATAGTGGTTTTTTGAAATGAAAGTCAAGAGGCTGGGCACAGTGACTCATGCTTATAATCCTATCAATTCTGGAGAGAGACAACAGAAGGATCACAGTTCAAGGCCATCCTGGTCAAAAGTTAGTGAGAAACTATCTCACCAATAAGCTGAATATGATAGTGCATATCTGCCATCTCAGTTACTCAGAAGGTATAAATAGGAGCATCATGGTCCTGTCTAGAGCAGTTCAGGCAAAAGTCAAGACCCTATTGGAAAAATAATTGAAGCTAAAAGGGTTCAGGGCATGGCTCAAGTAGCAGAGCACCTGCCTAGCAAGCCATGAGGCCCTGAGTTCAAACTCCAGTACCATCTAAATACATAAATAAAATAAAAGTAAAGAATAAATAATTAAAAAATAAATCACGGAGATTCCAAGATGGTGGCTAGAGGGAGGAAGCAGAAAGTGAGCCTCCTATAGTGAATTCTTGGAGAGACACTGGAGACACACTTTGCAGGCAAAATCACTGAGAAAAGGCAAAACTTTGACCCCTCCACACCTCCAGCCAATGCAGAGAATCTTCACTTCATGTTAAATGGAGAAACAAGGAGGGCCCACGGGCCGTCAGTCGCCCACACCTAGACAGCTTGGGAAGAAAAAGACAAGGTGAGCTTCGTGGTACCACGGTACTCCCACAGACAACCCTGGGCCAGAGCAGCATAGCCCCCTGGACAGACTGACTGCCACCTGGGGAAAAAAGAGAAACTGACTAATAAGCAATAAGAACAATAAAGACATGCAGGAAACAGGGTGGGGCACACTGAGCACTGAAGATTGGGGGAAGGGAATCCTTTCAGAACTGTAAATAAACAAACGGGGTGGGCAGGAGAGGCTCTGGTGGGAGAGGGGGCGTGTGCCCAGCAACCAGGAGCAGGAAAGCTTGTGAGAGTGGCAGAGGGAGGAAAAATCCACAGGAGAGGAGGGAAGACCCACTTCCCACGTGAGCTGTAAACAAACATGGCGGCTGGCAGGAGCAGCAGCACCGCCCAGTAATCAGGAGCAGGAAAGCTTGTAAAAGTGGCTGTAGGAGGAAAACTGCACAGGAGAAGGGGGGAGACCCACTTCCCACATGAACTGTAAATAAACATGCAGGCCTGAGAAAGTGGGTGCAGTGTCACCTTTCCCAATGTGCTTGGAAAGGGGAAATCTTGTAGCAGAGGCTCACACACAGGAGAACTCTGAGTAAACAAAGCCTGCAGGGCCAGGTGAGTGCTAAGCTCACCCCAGGGATCTGCATAAATAACGCCTCCAACAACAGCAGGCTGACAGCAGCGGGCAGGCAAGCCACAGCCACAGACACCATTCTCAGAACTGTCTCCAGACTCTTTTTTTTTCTCTTTTTCTCCCTACCTTTGATGAGAGAACAATTGAATTACACCTGCATGCTGAAAAACTTACTAAAACTGTATTGCATTTGAACTTGGGACACTTGGTGGGGTGTGTGTGTGTGTGTGTGTGTGTGTGTGTGTGTGTAGTTTTGTTCTATTTTATGCATCCCCTTTGATGAGACAACTACAGAACAACATCTGAGGCACCATCTCCAGGATTGGAGACTGAGACAGACACCCAATTATTAAGACTGAAACTTCATTGGGAGGTTTTTTGGTTTTTAAAAAATTTTCTATTTTTCATTTTATTTTGTTTTATTTTTATATGTAGATATTTCTTTCATTTACTTATTTTTTATTTTTATTCTTATCTTTATTTTTTTAATTTGGATTTTCAATCCTCTCTCTGTCTCTCTAATGCCTGTTCAGCTTACTGTCGATTAATACACTAATGCTCCCTGTTTATACCTTTGAAACTTTCTTGTCTGATTCCTTGTTCTGTTTTCTCCTACTTGTCTGTTTATTTGTTTTTCCCTTTTCTTTAACTTCTTGCTTTCCATCTCTGCTCACCCTTCCATTCTAAATATTACCATTGTTATTATTACAAGCTAGAAAATACTTAATTGCACACAGTACGGGGACAGTAACAACACCAAAGACAATGACGGGAAGACAGAAAAAACAGGGAAACCAGTTTCCCCACAGCAAAAAATTAGTACAGGAACCAGAGGGGAATGAAGAAAACAGATATTCAGATCCAGACTCCAATAAAATGAAGATAAACTATGCCAAAGAACCCAATGAAGCCCACAAGAATAATTTAAAAGAAGACATACTACAGGTACTCAATGAGAATTTTTTACAGATGATACTGGATAGGGTCAACAAAAATGTACAGGAGACACTCAAGAAATTCCAAGACAACAAAAATAGAGAATTTGAAAAAGCAAAAGAAGAAATAAAGGAAACCATAGAAGCACTTTATAAACACCAAAGTGAAACAGAGAACACGATGAATAAAGGGATAAATGAACTCAGGACAAAAATAGACAACATTAAAGAGGAAACCACCCAGGATATGGAAAACCTCAGAAAAAAGAATGAAACAGAACTGCAGAACAAAAGAGAAGGCCAATCCAGCATAATAGAACAAACAGAAGACAGAATCTCAGAACTTGAAGATGAAATGGTAACTAAAGGAAAAACCGAAGAAATATAAATTAAACAACTCAAGACCTGTGAAAAGAAAATGCAAGAACTCACCAACTCCATCAAAAGACCAAACTTGAGAATCATGGGCATCGAAGAAGGAGAAGAGGTGCAAGCAAAGGGAATGCGTAATGTATTCATAAAAATAATAATGGAAAATTTCCCAAATCTAGAGAAAGATATTCCCATACAGATGCAAGAGGCCTCCAGGACACCAAACAGACCAGATCAAAATAGAACTACCCTACAACATATCATCATTAAAACAACAAGTTCAGAAACTAGGGAAAGAATACTGAAGGCTGTAAGAGAGAAAAAACAAGTAACATACAAAGGTAAACCCATCAAAATCACAGCAGACTTCTCAACAGAAACATTAAAAGCAAGAAGAGCATGGGGTGAGATCTATTGGGCACTGAATGAAAATAACTTCAACCCCAGGATACTCTACCCAGCAAAACTATCATTCAAAATAGATGGAACAATAAAAGTCTTCCATGATAAGCAGAAACTAAAACAACATGTGACCACAAAGCCACCACTACAAAAGATTCTTCAAAAGATTCTGCACACAGAAAGTGAAACCCAACTTAACCATGAAAAGACAGGCAGCACCAAACCACAGGAAAAGAAAAAGCAAGACAGTAGAGAGTAACCTCAACAATCAAACCTTCAAACAACTAAGACAGCTAAATGACAGGAATCACCACATACCTATCAGTACTAACACCTAATGTTAGTGGACTTAATTCACCCATCAAAAGGCACCGCTTGATGAAATGGATTAAAAGGGAAGATCCAACAATTTGTTGCTTACAGGAGACCCATCTCACCGACAGAAACAAGCATAAGCTTAGGATGAAAGGCTGGAAGAAGATTTACGAAGCCAATGGCCCCCGAAAACAGGCAGGAATAGCAATACTTATCTCTGACAAAGTAGACTTCAAACCTACATTGATCAAACGAGATAAAGAAGGACATTCCCTAATAAAAGGGGAAATAGACCAAAAGGAAATAATAATCATCAACCTGTATGCACTCTATGTCAATGCACCCAATTTCATCAAACATACCCTGAAAGAACTAAAAGCATATATTAAAGCCAACACAGTGGTTGTGGGAGACATTAACACCCCATTATCATCAATAGATAGGTTATCCAAACAAAAAATCAATAAAGAAATCCAAGATCTAAAATATGCAATAGATCAAATGGACCTAGTAGATGTCTACAGAACATTTTATCCAACCTCTACACAATATACATTCTTCTCAGTAGCCCATGGAACCTTCTCCAAAATACATCATATCCTAGGGCACAAAGCAAGTCTCAGCAAATATAAGAAAATAGAAATTATGCTGTGCATACTATCCGATCACAATGCAGTAAAAGTAGAACTCAACAACAAAAGTAAAGACAAAAAACATGCAAACAGCTGGAAACTAAATAACTCATTACTTAATGAACAATGGATCATCGATGAAATAAAAGAGGAAATTAAAAAGTTCCTGGAAGTCAATGAAAATGAAAACACAACCTACCAGAACCTATGGGACACAGCTAAGGCAGTCTTGAGAGGAAAGTTTATAGCCATGAGTGCATATATTAAAAAGATTGAAAGATCCCAAATTAATGACCTAATGATACATCTCAAACTCCTAGAAAAACAAGAACAAGCAAATCCCAAAACAAATAGAAGGAGAGAAATAATAAAAATAAGAGCTGAAATCAATGAAATAGAAACAAAAAAACCATACAAAGAATTAATGAAACAAAAAGTTGGTTCTTTGAAAAAATAAACAAGATCGAGAGACCCCTGGCAAACCTAACTAAAATGAGGAGAGGAAAAACCCAAATTAGTAGAATCAGGAATGCAAAAGGGGAGATAACAACAAACAGCATGGAAGTCCAGGAAATCATCAGAGACTACTTTGAGAACCTATATTCAAATAAATTTGAAAATCTTAAAGAAATGGACAGAATTCTAGATACATATGATCATCCAAAACTGAACCAAGAGGAAATTAATCACCTGAATAGACCTATAACACAAAATGAAATTAAAGCAGCAATCAAGAGTCTCCGCAAAAAGAAAAGTCCAGGACCTGATGGATTCTCTGCTGAATTCTATCAGACCTTTAAAGAAGAACAGATACCAACTCTCCTTAAACTGTTCCATGAAATAGATAGGGAAGGAAAACTGCCAAACACATTTTATGAAGCCAGTATTACACTTATCCCAAAACCAGTCAAAGACACCTCCAAAAAGGAGAACTATAGGTCAATCTCCTTAATGAACATTGATGCAAAAATCCTCAACAAAATAATGGCAAACCGAATTCAACAACACATCAAAAAGATTATTCACCACGACCAAGTAGGCTTCATCCCAGAGATGCAGGGGTGGTTCAACATACGAAAATCAATAAACGTAATAAACCACCTTAACCGAAGCAAAGACAAAAACCACTTGATCATCTCAATAGATGCAGAAAAATCCTTTGATAAGATCCAACACCATTTCATGATAAAAGCTCTAAGAAAACTAGGAATAGAAGGAAAGTACCTCAACATTATAAAAGGTATATATGACAAACCTACAGCCAGCATTATACTTAACGGAGAAAAACTGAAACCATTCCCTCTAAAATCAGGAACCAGACAAGGATGCCCACTATCTCCACTCCTATTCAACATAGTACTGGAATTCCTAGCCAGAACAATTAGGCAAGAAGAAGGAATAAAAGGAATACAAATAGGTAAAGAAACTGTCAAAATATCCCTATTTGCAGATGACATGATCCTATACCTTAAAGACCCAAAAAACTCTACTCAGAAGCTTCTAGGCATCATCAATAGCTACAACAAGGTAGCAGGATATAAAATCAACATAGAAAAATCATTAGCATTTCTATACACTAACAATGAGCAAACGGAAAAAGAATGTATGAAAACAATTCCATTTACAATAGCCTCAAAAAAAATCAAATACCTAGGTGTAAACCTAACAAAAGATGTGAAAGACCTCTACAAGGAAAACTATAAATTTCTGAAGAAAGAGATTGAGGAAGACTATAGAAAGTGGAGAGATCTCCCATGCTCATGGATTGGTAGAATCAACATAGTAAAAATGTCTATACTCCAAAAGTAATCTATATGTTTAATGCAATTCCCATCAAAATTCCAATGATATTCATTAAAGAGATTGAAAAATCTACCGTGAAATTTATATGGAAACACAAGAGGCCACGAATAGCCAAGGCAATACTCAATCAAAAGAACAATGCAGGAGGTATCACAATACCTGACTTCAAACTATATTACAAAGCAATAACAATAAAAACAGCATGGTACTGGCACAAAAACAGACACGAAGACCAGTGGAACAGAATAGAGGCCCCAGATATGAAGCCAGACAACTATAACCAACTTGTCTTTGACAAGGGTGCTAAAAATATACGATGGAGAAATAGCAGCCTCTTCAACAAAAACTGCTGGGAAAACTGGTTAGCAGTCTGCAAAAAACTGAAACTAGATCCATGTATATCACCCTACACCAAGGTTAACTAAAAATGGATCAAGGATCTTAATATCAGACCCCAAACTCTTAAGTTGATACAGGAAAGAGTAGGAAATATTCTGGAATTAGTAGGCAGAGTTAAGAACTTTCTCAACAAAACCCCAGCAGCACAGCAACTAAGAGATAGCATAAATAAATGGGACCTCATAAAACTAAAATCTTCTGTTCATCAAAAGAAATGATCTCTAAACTGAAGAGAACACCCACAGACTGGGAGAAAATATTTGCCAGCTACACATCAGACAAAGGACTGATAACCAGAATATATAGGGAAGTTAAAAAGCTAAGTTCTCCCAAAACTAATGAACCAATAAAGAAATGGGCAAGTGAACTAAACAGAACTTTCTCAAAAGAAGAAATTCAAATGGCCGAAAAACATATGAAAAAATGCTCACCATCTCTAGCAATAAAGGAAATGCAAATTAAAACCACACTAAGATTCCACCTCACCCCTGTTAGAATAGCCATCATTAGCAACACCACGAACAACAGGTGTTGGAGAGGATGCAGGGAAAAAGGAACCCTCTTACACTGTTGGTGGAAATGTAAACTAGTACAACCACTCTGGAAAAAAATGTGGAGAGTACTTTAAACATTGATCTATCATTTGATCCAGCAATACCACTCTTGGGGATATACCCAAAAGACTGTGACACAGGTTACTCCAGAGGCACCTGCACACCCATGTTTATTGCGGCACTATTCACAATAGCCAAGTTATGGAAACAGCCACGATGCCCCACCACTGATGAATGGATTAAGAAAATGTGGTATCTGTACACAATGGAATTTTATGCAGCCACAAAGAAGAATGAAATGTTATCATTTGCAGGTAAATGGATGGAATTGGAGAACTTCATTCTGAGTGAGGTTAGCCTGGCCCGAAAGACCAAAAATTTCATGTTCTCCCTCATATGTGGACATTAGATCAAGGGCAAACACAACAAAGGGATTGGGCTATGAGCACATGATAAAAGCGAGAGCACATAAGGGAGGGGTGAGGATAGGTAAGACACCTAAAAAACTAGCTAGCATTTGTTGCCCTTAATGCAGAGAAACTAAAGCAGATACCTTAAAGCAACTGAGGCCAATAGGAAAAGGGGACCAGGAACTAGAGAAAAGGTTAGATCAAAAAGAATTAACCTAGAAGGTAACACCCATGCACAGGAAATCAATGTGAGTCAATGCCCTGTATAGCTATCCTTATCTCAACCAGCAAAACCCCTTGTTCCTTCCTATTATTGCTTATACTCTCTCTACAACAAAATTAGAAATAAGGGCAAAATAGTTTCTGCTGGGTATTGAGGGGGTGGGGGGGAGAGGGAGGGGGTGGAGTGGGTGGTAAGGGAGGGGGTGGGGGCAGGGGGGAGAAATGACCCAAGTCTTGTATGCACATATGAATAATAAAATAATAAAAAAAATCACATGAACCATTCACTTCTAACAACCCAATGGCACCCTCATTTGCCCAGGCTGCCCCCTTTTTCTGAGATGCTCCCTTAGATCACAGTGTGACTTTCCCCCCTTCTTTCTCCATTCATTTTTCAGTGAAAGAAATAAGCACTCACACCTCCCTTCCAAATTACTCTGTTCTAATTTCCATAGAATTTACTAATATACTGTGTAAATTCATTGTTTATCATGTTTTTGTTCATCCCATTTCTCCAGTGAAATATGAACTGTGAAAGAACAGAAATGTTAGTCTGACTTGTTCACTGATGTATCCTTACTGTATACAGCACATCCTGGTACATAACAGCATAACAGAAATGTAATATTGTTCATTAACCAGCCTGGTCTGTGAAGTACAGATTGCTTGTATATTTACATATGATTATTTTAATAGATTCCTCTGTGATTTATAATGAGATTAATGAAATTTCTGCAAGATTAAAGCCCACATTTTTAATTCATTTTATTAGTGTGTATTAGTTGTATAAGGTGAGTTCATTGTGATATTTCCATAAATTATATAATCCACTTTGATCAAATTCACTCCCTCCATTACTCTTTCTTATCCTGCTACTCACCTTTTGAAAACAATCTTAATGGGCTTCATTAAAAGTACTTCAATTTTGTTCATCCCCCCCACTTCCCTCTTCTTTCACCTTCCCTCTGTCTCTGGTCTTCCATCAAACAATACCCTTTGTGTACTTACGTCATAAATTTTTTAGGTCTAGAATCCACATATAGGAGTCTTGGTCTGGCTTATTTAGTTTAACATAATGATCTCCCATTCCATCTATTTTCCTGCAAATGACGTAAGTTCACCCTTCTTTAATGGCTGAGTAATAATTCATAGTGTATTTACACCACATTTTCTTTATTCATTCATTGATTGATGAATACCCAGGCTGATTCCATAGTTTGGGTATTGTGAACAGTACTTCTAAAAACACAGGTGTGTAGACAGGTATCTCCATTGCATGTAGACTTACCTTTCTTATATACATGGCTAGGAGTGGTATAGCAGGATCTTACTTCCATCCTTGCTTTTTTTTTTTTTTTTTATGAACTTCCATACTGATTTCCACTGTGGCTATATTAGTTTACATTCCCACCAATGTCTGATTGGGCTTATTTCTGATACTTCTATTATATTCCATTGGATTATGTGTGTGCTTTGTGATAGCACCATGCTTGCTTTGTTACTCTGGCTCTGTAGTATAGTTTGAAGTCAGGTATTGTGATACCTGTGATACTACCAGTATTGCTTTTTGCTCAGGATTGTTTTGACTTTTGGGGTCTTTTGTGCTTCCAGTTGAATTTTGTTTTTGATTTTTCTATTTCTATGACAAAATGACATTGAAATTTTGATGGGGATTGCATTGAACCTATAGATTGCTTTCAGTATTATAGCCAATTTCACACTATTCATTCTGTTAATCCATAAGTAGGGGTCTTTCCATCTTCTAGTGTTTTCTTTGGTTTCATTCTTCAAAGTTTTATAGTTTACATTGTAGAGGGCTTTGGTACCATTAGGTAGGATTATTACTAGGTATCTAATTTATTTAAGGCTGCTGTAAATTAGATTATTTTTTGATTTCTTTCTCAGTCTGTTCATTATTGGTATATAGAAAACCTTTTTTAAATCTTCTATAGAGTTTTGGGTGGAGTTCTTCATAAATAGGATTATATCATCTGCATCTTCATTCTTTCCTATTTGTATCCCTATTTTTTCACTTGCATTATTGTTCTGGATAAGAATTCATGCAATATATTTAGTAAGAATGGGGAGGGTGCACACCCTGTATATATTTTTTCTGTTCCTGTATATATTTTTTCTCACTCCTAGACTAACACAAAGAGCCCAGTGATCACATCACTGTGACAGTGACTCTCTGTGTCCCAGTGTGGAGTGTGTCATCAGCTCTAACTAAAACATAGTCAGGCAAAACCTGAGGATTCTCCCATGATGATAAGTGAACATGGCATGACATGAGGGGCCTGCTTCTCTTGCAAATAGTCTGAAAACAAATCAAGAAAGAGGTTGAACATGAATGTCGTTAATAGAAATTGCAATGCAGACTGAAAAATAGAGAATTCTTTAACTTGGAACCCATACCTAACATGAGAAGGTGCATGTTCCCATTGCTTTGAAAGAAAAAGTTGTGTGTAGACACACTCAGTGCTACCTTACAGGCAGTACATAAAGGCTCTCAGTCTATCCCTGTGGTGCTCCTGGCTCCTAGCGCCTTGTCCAACATGGTGAGGTCATCCACTCATAGGTGAATGATAAAAAAGATTACAGGTCAGTTTTTATCTTCATCATCATCAGCATTTGTTCAGTTTAAGCAGAAGAATATAGAGAGACAGACATTAGTGGGAGATAAGCCAAGTGAGGGAAGGAGGCAGTAGTGGCACTGATTGCTTATTGTCACGAGATTCATTTTGGGTGATAAAAATGTTCTAAACTCAGATTGTGTCAATGGCTGTACAACTTAGTATATAGACTAAAAGCAATGGAATTGTGCAATTAAAATGTTGCAGTCCTTTGGTACACAATTCTATCTCAATAAAACTGCTTAAACATAAAAAAAGAGAATTCCAAAACTGTTTGGGCTTTCTTTTCATCTGGAGAATATATATTTCCTACTTACGAATAGTATATTTAATTCTGTTTCTCAAGCTCTTACCTCTTTGTTAAAATAGCCAAAATAACCATCTATAACAAACAAATCCTTCTTTTATCACCCTCATTCATCAGGATGTTGTTTGATTCAGAAAAATTCGACTCTGCTTTGACTTCAAACTGAGAGGAACTTCATAGATCACACATTTAAGGCCACTGTTTTGGGTGATAGCCATTCTAACTGGGGTGATGTGATATATCAATATGATGTTGACTCTCATTTCCTGACAGATAATGTAGCTATTTTTTTTCACAAATTTATTGGCCAAGTGAATTTCTTCTGAGAAATACGTATCCTTTGGCCTACTTTATTGCATTGTTTGGTTTTAAATTAATTTTTAAGTTACTTATATATTCTTGATGTTAATCTCTGTCATATGAATAGTTTGCAAACATTTTTTTCCTGTTCTGTAGGGTTACATTGTCACTCTGTTGATGGTTTCCTTTGCTGTGAAAAAAAAATAGTGTAGTCACTATGGAAAACAGTATGGAGGTTCCTCAAAAAACTAAAAGTAGGTCTACAATATGATACAGTTATCTCATTTCTGGATATATATCCAAAGAAACTAGTATCAGGGTAACATAGAGAAACCTACATGCCTGTGCTTTTTGCTGCAGTATTCACAATAGCTAAGCTCCAGAATCAAACTCCATGTGCTTGAGTGGATACATGGTTAAAGAACTTATTGCATGTACACAGTTGTGCTTCAACAATCTTTTCACTTTCAACAAAGTGTGTGGATCTGGAAGACATTATGTTAAGTGAAACGAATCAGACTTAGAAAAACAAGTATCTTATGTTCTCTCTCATATATGGATGCTTTGTTCTATAGAATAAAATGCATAATAATAATAATTACTAGAGTCTGGGAAGGGTGGAGGGACTTGGGGTAGTTGTATAATAGGTACCATAATAGACTAATTCTGAGGTGGTATCCTAGTATTGGGTGAATATAGTTCACAATAAACTATTAGATTTTTTATGGATAGCTACAAGAGAGGATTTAGTGGTGATAATCTTGATTTGATTAGTACATATTATACATGTGAATTGAAATACCACACTGTGCCCCATAATTACGCATAATTGTTACACATTAATAAAAATGGTAAGTATTTAAAGTGGTGGAAAATGCTAACTACCTAAGTTTATCATAACCACGTGTACATGTTTTGAATTATGACACTGTACTCTATAAATCTGTACAATTAAAAAACTTGAGAATGGCTTTGAGGGGATAGGAAACTCTGCCCTTCTGTGTTCAAAGGTTGTTACATTAATAGACTGGATTACAGAGATGGGCTTCTCAAACTGTGAGTACAGGAACCACCTGGGGATTTTGTTAAGATGTGAATTCTGTTTTATTGGGTCTGAGGTGGATCTGGATAATCCGTGGTTTTAACCAGCTTACTAGAGATGCTGGTGCTACTTGCTCTCAGTTCACACTTGTAAGTAGCAAGTCTTGTAGAATGCCTGCTGAGTCTCAGTACATGAAATAGAACCTGTAGAACTGAAGTAGGCTACAGGACAAATGACCATGTTTCCATGGCTTCCATTCCACTACCAGTGGAACTGTTCTGTTCTTCCACTTCTGTTCCCTTTGCCAGAGGATGTCATCCATATGCAAAGCACAAGGAATGCATGGCTGAATTACAGGAAACTTTCTTAGTCAAGGTCAAGAGTCTCCTCTCTCCACACCTCCTGGACTTCCTGCAGATAGGAAGTGTGTTGCTTTGACTTGAAAAGGACTTTTTTCCTGATCTCACTGAACTAGCACAACTATACGTCCAAGGTAGGTCCAATGAGAACTCAACTCAGTGAAGATATTTTTCTAGTTCATGCAAAATATTCTCTGAGCGAGTACACAAAATTGTGGTTTTTTTAAAAAATATACCAGTTCTCTGAATACGTATATCAGAATTTCTTTCATTTCTGCTACTAGGATGAATATATTGTAGTCATTTCTCAAATACATTTACACTTCCCTGTGGAGAAAAAGATGAAGGCTTTGGATGGGCAGATGGACAGATGTTTGCATGGAAAATAGAGAGTATTCTAGAGTGTAGTAGGAAATCAAGGACAGAGATAGTGTGTCTAGAAAACAGAAGATTTTGAAAGCTGAATCAGTTTATACATTACTTACTAGAAAACAAATAACACTGGCTTTAAGCCAGCAGGTAGTATTACAAAAATGGAATTAAATATACTTAGTCTGACAGCTCACCCACAGAAATAATTCAGAGAAATTAATTGACACTCAAACAGATGTGACTTTGAACCCAGCTCTTCTATTTAGTCTTGAGTGAGCTTGAGGAAGCTACTTACTATCACCAAATATCAATTTCCCTTCTATAAAATGAGGATTTGAACAGAATATCATTAAGAGCTAGATGGGCTAATGGACATAAATGCTTTGTACAGTTCACCATACTCAGAAAGAACTCAAGGAATGTGATTTGCTCATACAAGAATAGGAAACAGTGGGGGCTGCACGACCAGTCAGAAGGTTATTGCTGCCTTCTCATTTTGAAGTTTAGGTCATAGAACAAGGTTTATTGAACTTCAGAGTTCAGAGGAATATTAGAAAATTTACAGATAATGATGGATTAGAAAGACTTTTAATTGAGCAAATTTATACCTTAGAAAAATACATAAAATAAAATGAAAACAGAAAAATCACTACTTATAAGCAAAGATATGTATTACCAGGATCTTCACAGATTGCTTTCCAATTTTGGTACTGTACATATTTTTACCAAGCATGCCTGTTGATCACTTGATAGATGTTGATCTCTCTCTTTCTCTCTCTCTCTCTCTCTTCCTCTCTGTCTTGCTCTTTCTTTCTGAGACAGGGGTCTTACTATGTTGCCCTGACAGTTCTAAACTCCTCAAGTGATCCTCCTGCCTCACCCTTCTAGGTGACTGGGACAACAGAAGTGGCCCACGCATCCAGCTCTTCATTCTTTTCAATTATCAGTTGTCAATAATCACTTTGCATTCTTGTTGTAAGCACCATTTATTTGTTACATAATATTTAATTTGAGTGATTAGATCTTTCCTTTTTAAGTTACACATGTTGGTTTAAAGTTTGGGGGAAGTGTAAAATACTTGAATGTACACAAATTTCCATTCAAAATGATATGAGAATTGGAAAATTATGGGACAAGTGAGAAGATTCAGTACATCAAGGCACAAGTGACAATGACACAAATGATTCTAGGAAAGGAGAAATGTAAAACTCCTTCATTTAAGAAACCATTCATCTGTGTAAATGACCACATGAGAGTTAAGGATAATAATGTTTTATTGTATTACAGTACAAATGTACTGAATTGATTATAAGAGAAAAAGATAGTGACTAGGAAACTCACTCATAAAATCATTAAAAGTTAGTTTAATTGTACTGAGGATACATTGTGACATTTACAAAAGATCTTACAATACATCATAGTTGAATTCACCCCTCCATCATGCTCCCTATCCCTTCTCTGCCCATTCCCAGAATAGTTTCCTTTTATCCTCCCCCTCCCACTGGTACCAACCCCCTAGATAGGACCTGTCCTCTCTTCCTGTTCCCCATTTTTATAAAAAAATTTTCATTTTTATTTGTTTAAGATAGCTATACAGGTGTTTCCTTGTGACATTTCCATGTACATATGTATTATAACCCGAATTGGTTTGTCCATTCTGTTTTTCTCCTTTTTACCTTTGTCCCCATCTTATGGTGATTTCAATGGATTTAAAAAATTCTATATTCATTCTTGTAAAGGATATATATATATATATATATATATATATGCCATATATATATATATAAATCATATTTATCTCCTTAACTTTCTTCTTTTACCTTCCCTCTCATATATATGACTTTCCCTTTGTGTGAACTGTTTTTCATAAAATTGCTTGTATTTGTATAAGGTCTATATTCCACACATGAGAAAAACATACAGCCTTTGGGTTTCTGGACCTGGGTAACTTAACTTAAGATGATGCTCTCCAGTTCCATACATTTACTTGCAAACGACAAAATTTCATTCTTCTTTATGGCTGATTAAAATTTCATTGTATATAAATACCATATTTTCTTAATCTATTCATCAGTAGTGGGGCATCTTGGCTTAGCTTAGATATTATGAATAATGCTGCAATAAACATGGGTGTGCAGGTGCCTTTATTGTAACCTGACTTACATTCCTTCAGGTATATCCTTAGGTGTGGTATTGCTGGATCATATGACAGTTCTATTTTTAGTTTTTGGAGGAGTCTCCATACTGTTTCCATAGTGGTTGTACTAATTTACATTCCCACCAACATTGCATGAGAATTCCTTTTCCCCACATCCTTGCAAACATTTGTTATTTGTGTTCCTGAAGATAGCCATTCTGCCAGTAGTGAGGTGGAATCTTAACATGGTTTTGATTTGCATTTCCTTTATGGTCAGGGATGTTGAGTATTTTTTCATGTGTTTCTTTGGCCATTTAGAATTCTTCCTTTGAATAACGTCTGTTCAGTTTATTTGCCCATTTCTTCATTGGGTCATTGACTTTTGGGGAGTTTAGTTTTTTTGAGCTACCTGCTGTATAGTCTGGTTATTAATCCCTTGTCAGGTTTATAGCTGTCAAAGATTTTCTCCCATTCTGTGGTATGTATTTTCAATTTGGTGACCATTTGTTTGTGGTGCAGGAGCTTTTTAATTTCATGTAATCACATTTGTCAATCCTTTCTCTTCATTGCTGAGCCATTTGAGTTCTATTTAGGAAGTCATTTCCATGCCTATTAATTGTAGCTTATTCCCTGCTCTTTTTTCAATGCTTCAGTTCTTACAATAAGGTCCCTTAATCCACTTTGAGTTGGTATTTTTACAGGGTGAAAGACATGGATATAATTTGAACCATCCACATGAAGATATCTACTTTTGCCAGTAACATTTGTTGAAGAGACTGTCTTTTCTCCATTGTTTTGGGTGCCTTTGTCAAAAATCAGTTGACTATAGCTGTGTGGATTCACCTGTGGGTCTTCTGTTCCACTGGTCTTCATATCTTTTTTATGCCAGTTCCATGCTGTTATTTTTTTTTCTATGCCTTTGTATATTATACTTTGAAGTGGGGTATTGGGACACCTCTAGCATTACTCCTTTTTCTGAGTATTGCCTTGGCTATTCATGGTCTTTTGTACATCCAAATGAACTTTAGGAGTGATCTTTCAGTTTCTGTGATGAATGTCATTGGAATTTTGATGGCAATTGCCTTGAACATATAGATTGCTTTTAGTCACATAGCACAAAAATTAGGTTTTTATAAGATTTGACAAAAGTACTATGCGTATATAGTACAAGGCTATAATACTTATATACACAAGGCTATAATGTTAAGTGAAAGTAAATCAAAATAATAGTGTGTGATTCTAACTTTTAATATTTAATGGAAAGAAATAAAAATGTCAGCCATGATTTCTCTGCATGACAGAATTGCAACCATTATGATATTATACTTTAGGACTTACTGTTTTTCTAGATCATGCAGCTAATAATTTTATAATCAGAAATAATTAGTAAATACTGTTGTTAAAAGATAAGAATATGTCCAACAGAAAGCATGTATTCTGATCTCAATACCAAGATGCCTTCATTAAGGCACAAATCTGGATGATACAAAAGAGGAGCTTAGAACCTTGGGACTTACATGACCCTGAGTCTTCAGGAAAGGGTGAATGGTAAGTCTTTCTAGTGGTTCACTTGTTTTCTGGGGCCCTGTGTTGTTCAGACATGGCTGAGAAATTGGCCACAAGAGTTTCATACAGGCTTCAGAGCTTCTCTCTCTATGGGTCCCTCTTTTCTGAATCCTCTCTCAATTCCAATTTCCCTGGAAGCATCAATGTCCTAAGTTTGCTTCCTGAGACGTGCTCTGCTTGAGCTTCATTTCCTATGAGCCAAATACATCATTGGGGTTCTCACCCCGTATGCTTCTGTTCAGAGTTCTTCCACCCCTTTTATGGTTTCTTTTGGTAAATCTCTGGAGCCTCCAAGTCCTATTTTAAATATACATTTATCCTGATTTTATAAGGTTGTTAGTCCAAAATAAGCTCAAGTGCCATTATCAGTAGCCATCTCTAAAAATCTAATATATTTTTTTACATTAAACTACCCAAAATTAGTTTCATTAATTGCAACTAAAATCTTTAAATGTTGTAGCACTTAAGAGAGAAGTCTTGGGACTCAAATGAAGTAATACATAAGAGATACCTCAGTGAAGATCCAAGACAGTGACCAGAGTGCAGAAGCGGACAGTGTGAGCTCTGTAAATCAAAAATCTTTCAGAGATGCTGGAGTCACACTTGGCAGGAAAAAGCACCAAGAAGAATCCAAACTTTGACACGCTGAACCCCCAGCCCATACAAAGCTTCTCCACACCACGTTAAATTGAGAAAATAGGAGGCTCTGGCACCACCAGATGCCAGCACCAAACCTGCGTGGGAGACATTCAGCAGACCAACAGGTGAGCAAATAAGAGGCATGTGGTATTCCCACAGCCACCACTGGGATAAACCAGCATAGCCCCCTGGACAAACTGACCCCCCACCCCACAAAACAAAACAAAACAAAACAAAATTGAATAATAAACAAGGAACTGAAAAAAAAAAACATGCAGCAGAGGGGGCAGGGTGCTCTAAGTGCACCAGGGAAGGGGAGAGAGGCAAGGAGCTGACCTCCACACAAACTTTCAGTAAATAAGGATGGGAAAGGCTTAAGGGCTGACAGTGGGCAGGTGATAAGCTGCCACCTGAAATAGGGCAGACAGTTGTCCACAAAGCTCATCTCCTGAGCCAGTGAGCAACATGCAAAGTCAAACGATATTGAAAAATTGGAAAACAGTCAGCAAACCAGCATAACAAGTTCAGAGCAGGGAGCTGGCTGATGGCTTTCTGACCTTTCCCTAGAGAAAGGGGGCAAGGCAAAGAAGTAAGTGCCCAGTAAACCAATGCATTGAAAACCCAACTCCAAAGCAGCTCACCTGGTGGGCCACAGAGCTGATCTCCAGAACTTGAGGACAAGCCATACCTCACTGAAGTAGGAGCTGACTAAGCAGCAGCTGCTGAAAGACAGAAAAATACTGGCAAGTCTCCCCAATCACCTGGTGAGACTAAGAGAGAACTTCTGCTTAAATATGAACACCAGGACTGGATGCCGAAGGAGTAACACCAGAACAACTAAGACTGACATTGTATTGTTCCTGAACCTGGAATTTTTTTTTCTGTTTGCTTGTTTGTTTTGTTTCCTATTTGTTTGTCCACCATTCCCTGCTAATTTCTTTGGTTTTTGTTTTTTTTCTTTCTTTGTTTTGTTAGTTTTACTATTGTGAGTTAGCTAATACTAAATTACACACAGACCAAGGACAGAAACAGCATACATACACTAACCTAAAACCCAACACATCCACAAAACAAAATTAAACTAATAGAAAGTAAACAGGTAACTGAAACCACTAACAACCTATCAAGAACATAGTTGCACAGTACCAAGTGGAGCAATGGGAAGATGAAAAAAGGATGGAAAGCATTTTCCCCCAAAAATAAATTAATGCAGGATTCACAGGGAAATGAAGAAATGGGTAACTAGTTACAGACTCCAGCAAATAAAGATAAAATATGCTAAGGACCCAACAAAGGCCACAAGAACACACTAAAAGAAGAAATCCTGCAAGTAATCACTGAGAATTTCATGGACATGTTACTAGGTATGGTCAATCAAAACATACATGAGGCACTCAAGAAAATCCAAGACAACAAAAATAAAGAATATGAGAAGACACAGAAACAAATAAATGAACTCATAAGAGCCCTAAATAAACACCAAAGTGAAACAGAGAACACCATAAATAGAGAGATAAATGAAATAAGGACAAAAATAGACAATATTAAAGAGGGAGTGACAAATGATATGGAAAACCTCAGGAAAAAAAAAAGAATGAAACAGAAATAAAAAACACAATGGAAGGCACTCCAGAAGACTACAACAAGCAGAAGACAAAATCTCAAAACTTTAAGCTGAAATGGAAATTAAAGGAAAAACTGAAGAGCTATTACTCAAACAATTCAATATCTGTGAAAGGAATATGGAAGAACTCACCAAATCACCAACTCCGTCAAAAGACCAAACCTGAGAATGTGCATTGAAGAAGAAAAAGAAGTGCAAGCAAAAGGAATTGCTAATATATTCAACAAAATATAACAGAAAATTTCCTAAACCTAGAGAAAATTATGCCCATTCACATACAGGAAACCTCCAGGACACCAAAGAGACTTGACCAAAATAGAACTACCCCACAACATATTATCATTAAAACAACAAGCGCAGAGAATAGAGAAAGAATATTGAAGTCTGTAAGAGAGAAAAAACAAATAACATACAAAGGTAAATCCATCAAGATCACAGGAGATTTCTCAATGGAAACCGCAAAAGCAAGAAGGGCATGGAGGGAAGAATTCCGGGCACAGAATGAAAATAACTTCAACCCTAGGAAACTCTACTCAGCAAAACTATCACAGAAAATACATGGAGCAATAAAAGTTGCTCATGCATGATCCTATACCTTAAAGACCCAAAAAACTCTACTCAGAAGCTTCTAGGCATCATCAATAGCTATAGCAAGGTAGCAGGATATAAAATCAACATAGAAAAATCATTAGCATTTCTATACACTAATAATGAGCAAACTGAAAAAGAATACATGAAAATAATTCCATTTGCAATAGCCTCAAAAAAAATCAAATACCTAGGTGTAAATCTAACAAAAGATGTGAAAGACCTCTACAAGGAAAACTATACACTTCTGAAGAAAGAGATTGAAGAAGACTATAGAAAGTGGAGAGATCTCCCATGCTCATGGATTGGTAGAATCAATGTAGTAAAAATGTCGATACTTCCTAAAGTAATCTACATGTTTAATGCAATTCCCATCAAAATTCCAATGACATTCATTAAAGAGATTGAAAAATAACCGTGAAATTTATATGGAAACACAGGAAGCCACTAATAGCCAAAGCAATACTCAGTCAAAAGAACAATGCTGGAGGTATCACAATACCTGACTTCAAACTATATTACAAAGCAGTAGCAATAAAAACAGCATGGTACTGGCACAAAAATAGACATGAAGACCAGTGGAACAGAATAGAGGACCCAGATATAAAGCCAGACAACTATAAGCAACTTATCTTTGACAAAGGAGCTAAAAATATATGATGGAGAAATAGCAGCCTCTTCAACAAAAACTTCTGGGAAAACTGGTTAGCAGTCTGCAAAAAACTGAAACTAGATCCATGTATATCACCCTATACCAAGATTAAATCAAAATGGATCAAGGATCTTAATATCAGACCACAAACTCTAAAGTTGATACAGGAAAGAGTAGGAAATACTCTGGAGTTAGTAGGTATAGGTAAGAACTTTCTCAACGAAACCCCAGCAGCACAGCAACTAAGAGAAAGTGTAGATAAATGGGACCTCATAAAACTAAAAAGCTTCTGTTCATCAAAAGAAATGGTCTCTAAACTGAAGAGAACACCCACAGAGTGGGAGAAAATATTTGCCAGCTATACATCAGACAAACGACTGATAACCAGAATATATAGGGAAGTTAAAAAACTAAGTTCTCCCAAAACTAATGAGCCAATAAAGAAATGGGCAAGTGAACTAAACAGAACTTTCTCAAAAGAAGAAATTCAAATGGCCATAAAACACAAGAAAAAATGCTCACCATCCCTAGCAATAAAGGAAATTCAAATTAAAACCATGCTAAGATTCCACCTCATCCCTGTTAGAATAGCCATCATCAGCAACACTACCAACAACAGGTGTTGGCGAGGATGCAGGGAAAAAGGAACCCTCTTACACTGATGGTGGGAATGTAAACTAGTACAACCACTCTGGAAAAAAATGTGGAGAGTACTTAAAAAGCTAAACATTGATCTATCATTTGATCCAGCAATACCACTCTTGGGGATATACCCAAAAGACTGTGACACAGGTTACTCCAGAGGCTCCTGCACACCCATGTTTATTGCAGCACTATTCACAATAGCCAAGTTATGGAAACAGCCAAGATGCCCCAGCACTGACGAATGGATTAAGAAAATGTGGTATCTATACACAATGGAATTTTATGCAGCTATGAAGAAGAACGAAATGTTATCATTCACTGGTAAATGGATGGAATTGGAGAACATCATTCTGAGTGAGGTTAGCCTGGCCCAAAAGACCAAAAATCGTATGTTCTCCCTCATATGTGGACATTAGCTCAAGGGCAAACACGACAATGGGATTGGACTTTGATCACATAATAAAAGCGAGAGCACACAAGGGAGGGGTAAGGATAGGTAAGACACCTAAAAAACTAGCTAGCATTTGTTGCCCTTAACGCAGAGAAACTAAAGCAGATACCTTAAAAGCAACTGAGGCCAATAGTAAAAGGGGACCAGGAACTAGAGAAAAGGTTAGATCAAAAAGAATTAACCTAGAAGGTAACTCCCATGCACAGGAAATCAATGTGTGTCAACATCCTGTATAGCTATCCTCATCTCAACCAGAAAAAAACCCTTGTTCCTTCCTATTATTGCTTATACTCTCTCTACAACAAAATTAGAAATAAGGGCAAAATAGTTTCTGCTGGGTATTGAGGGGGTAGGGGGGAGAGGGAGGGGGCGGAGTGGGTGGTAAGGGAGGGGGTGGGGGCAGGGGGGAGAAATGACCCAAGTCTTGTATGCACATATGAATAATAAAAGAAAAAAAAAGAAAAAAAATAGCAGCAAAAAAAAGTTGCTCATGATAAGCAGAAGCTAAAACAATATATGGCAACTAAGCCACCACTATAAAAGATTCTAGAAGGAATTCTGTACACAGAAAATGAAAGTAAACAAAACCATGAAAGGACAGGCAGTACCAAACCACAGGAGAAGAAAAGACAAGAAAGTAGAGAGTAACATTGATTTAGCTGCACACAATTGAACCCTTAACAATAAAAACAACTAAATGATAGGAATCACCACATACTTATCAAAATTAACACTGAATATTAATGGACTTAACTCCCCCATCAAAAGACACTATCTGGCAAACTGTATTTAAAAGGAAGATCCAGCAATCTGTTGCTTACAGGAAACCCATCTGATTGACAGAAACAGACACTGGCTTATGGTGAAAGGCTGGAAGAAGATTTACCAAGCCAATGGATTCTGAAAACAGTCAAGAGTAGCAATACATATCTTGGACAAAGTAGACTTCAAACTTACATTGATCAAACGAGATAAAGAAGGGCACTCCATACTAATAAAAGGGGAAATACACCAAAAGGAAATAACAATTATCAACCTACATGCATCCAAGGTCAATGCACCCAATTTCATCAAACATACTCTGAAGGACCTAAAAACATATATAGACTTCAACACAGTGGTAGTGGGAGACCTTAATACTCCCCTATCACCAATAGATAGGTCATCCAAATAAAAAATCAATAAAAAATTCTAGCTCTAAATCATACCATAGAACAAATGGACCTACCTGATGTCTACAGAATATTTCTTCCAACTTCTGCACAATAAACATTCTTCTCAGCAGCCCAAGGAAACTTCTCCAAAATTGATCATATCTTAGGGCACAAAGCAAACCTCAGCAAATATAAGACAATACAAATATCCCATGTAGTCTATCAGATCACAATGCACTAAAACTAGAACTCAGCAACAAAAACAACAGTAGAAAACATGCAAACAATTGGAAGCTGAGCAACACATTGCTCAATGATCAATGGGTCATTTATGAAATAAAAGAGGAAATTAAAAGGTTCCTGGAAGTAAATGAAAATGAAAACATGACCTACCAGAACCTCAGGACACAGCAAAGGCAGTCCTAAGAGGAAAGTGCATATATTAAAAGGACAGAAAGATCTCAAATCAATGAACTAATGCTACATCTCAAACTCCTAGCAAAAAAAAGAACAAGCAAATCCCAAAAAAGCAGAAGGAGAAATAATAAAAATAAGGGCTGAAATCCCTTATTTATTTTGTGAAACCACAAAAAAATTACAAAGAATCAATGAACCAAAAAGCTGGTTCTTTGAAAAAATAAACAAGATTGACAGTGACCTGGCAAACCTGACTGAAATGAGGAGAGAAAAAACCCAAATCAGTAAAATAAGAAATGCAAAAGGGAAGATAACAACAAACACCATGAAAATGCAGGATATAATCAGAGACTACTTGGAGAAACTTTCTTCTAATAAATTTGAAAATCTTGAAGAAATGGACAAATTTCTAGATACTCATAACCATCCAAAATTGAACCAAGAAGATTTTACTCACCTGAATAGATCTATAACACAAAATGAAATTGAAGCAACAATAAAAAGTTTCTCAAAAAAGAAAACTACAAGACCTGATGGATACTCTGCTGAATTCTATCAGAACGTTAAAGAAGAACTAACACCAACCCTCCTTACACTTCTCCATGAACTAGAAAGAGAAGGAATACTGCCTAACTCATTTTATGAAGCCAGTGTTACACTCATCACTAAACCAGACAAAGACACCTCCAAAAAGTAGAACTATAGGCCAATCTCCTTAATGAACATTGATGCAAAAATCTTCAATAAAATAATGGCTAACCAAATCCAACAACACATCAGAGAGATCATTCTCCATGACCAAGTCAGCTTCATCCCAGGGATGCAGGGGTGGGTCAACACACACAAATCTATAAATGTAATACAACGCATTACTAGAAGGAAAGACAAAAATCACTTGATCTTCTCAATAGATGCAGAAAAATTCTTCAACAAGATCCAACACCACTTCTTGATAAAAGCTTTAAGAAAACTAGGAATAGAAGGAAAGTACTTCAACATTGTAAAGGCTATATATGAGAAACCTACAGCCAACATCGTACTTAATGGTGAAAAACTGAAACCATTCCCTCTAAAATCAGGAATGAAACAAGGATGCCCACTATCCCCACTCCTATTCAACCTAGTACTGTTATTCCTAGACAGAGCATTTAGGCAAGAAGAAGAAATAAAAGGAATACAAATAGGTAAAGAAATTGTCAAAATATCCCTATTTGCAGATGGTATGATCCTGTATCTTAAAGTCCCAAAACACTCTACCCAAAAACTCCTAGACACCATAAACAGCTACAGCAAAGTGGCAGAATACAAAATCAACTTACAAAAATCATGAGCTTTTCTATACACCAATAACGAACAAACTGAGAAAGAATATATGGAAACAATTCCATTCACAATAGCTTCAAAAAAATCAAATACCTAGAAGTAAACTTAATAAAGGATGTGAACAACCTCTACAGGAGAACTACAAACTCCTAAAGAAAGGGATTGAGGAAGACTACAGAAGGTGGAAAGATTTCCCAATGCTCATGAGTTGGTAGAGTCAACCTAGTAAAAATGGCTATACTACCAAAACAGTCTACATGTATAATGCAATTCCCATCAAAATCCCAATGACATTCATCACAGAGATTGAAAAATCCACCCTAAAGTTCACTGGAAACACAAGAGACCACAAAGAGCCAAGGGAATACTCAGTAAAAAGAGCAATCCTGAAGGTAGCACAATATGCAACTTCAAACTATATTACAAAGCAATAGCAATAAATACAGCATGGTATGGGCATAAAAGCAGACATGAAGACCAGTGGAACAGAATAGAGGACCCAGAAATGCATCCACAGAAATATGCTCACCTTATTTTTGACAAATGTGCCAAAAATATAAGATGGAGAAAAGACAGCCCCTTCAACAAATGTTGCTAGGAAAAGTGGTTCTCCATCTGCAAAAAACTGCAACTAGATCCATGTTTATCACCCTATACTAGTATCAACTCAAAATGGATAAGAACCTTAATATCAGACCTGAAACTGAAATTCATTCTGAAAACAGCAGGGAATACTCTGAAAGTAATAGGTATAGGCAAGGATTTCCTCAATAGAACCCCATCACCTCAGCAACTAAAAGAAAGGAAGGACAAATGGGACTTCATAAAATTAAAAAGGTTCTGCACAGCAAAAATGGTCTCTAAACTGAAGAGACCACCCACAGAATAGGAGAAAGTATTTGCCAGCTATACATCAGGCAAAGGACTGATAACCAGAATATACAGGGAACATAAAAAACTAAACTCTCCCAAAATCAATGAACCAATAAAGAAATGGCAACTGAACTAAACAGAGCATTTTCAAAAGAAGAAATTCAAGTGGCTGAAAAATACATGAAAAAATGCTCACCATCTCTAGCCATAAAGGAAATGCAAATCAAAACCACACTAAGATTCTACCTCACCCCTATTAGAATAACCATCATTAACAGCAGCACTAACAACGTGTGTTGGAGAGGATGTGGGGAAAAAAGAACCCTCACACACTGCTGGTAGGAATGCAAGCTAGTACAACTCTTCTGGAAAAAATATGGAGGCTTCTTAAAAATTTAAACATAGATCTGCCATACAATCCAGCAATCTCACTCCTGGCGATATACCCAAAGGAATGCAACACAGGTTACTCCAAAGGCACCTCCACACCTATGTTTATTGCAGTGCTATTCACAATAGCCAAGTTAAGGAAACAGCCACGATGCCCCACTATAGATGAATGGATTAAGAAAATGTGGTACTTATACACAATGGAGTTTTATTCAGCCATGAAGAAGAATGAAATCTTATCATTTTTCAAGTAAATGGATGGAACTGGAGAACATCATCTTGAGCGAGGTTAACCAGGCTCAGAATACCAAAAATCATATGTTCTCCCTCATATGCGGACTTTAGATCTAGGGCAAATACAGCAATGTTGTTGGACATCGGTCACATGACAAAGAGAGGACATATATGGGAGGTACAAGGATAGGTTGGAAACCCAAAACATGAAAGTATTTGATGTCCCCACTGCAGAGGAGCTAATACAGAAACTTTAAAGCAACATAGGTCAGTATGGGAAGGGGATCAGGAACTAGTGAAAAGGTCAGGTAGAGATGAATCAATTTGGGTTGCACTTTGTGCATGCACTTTGTGCATGGAAGCAATGCTAGGAATCTTTCTGTATAGCTATCCTTACCTCAACTAGCAAAAATGCTTTGTCTTTCTTAATATTGCTTATGTTTTCTCTTCTACAAAATTGGAGAAGAGGGCAGAACAGGTTCTGCCTGGAAGCGAGGTGGGTGGGTGGGAGAGGGAAAGGGTAGGGGCAGGGGGGAATAAGTGAATAAAAAATTTAAATAAAGAATCAATAAATAAATGTATCTTTAGATGATCTAAAAAAAAGAGATACTTCATAACATTCCTACTTCCAATTATGTGCTAGCCAATGTTAATTCACTTAGTTTCTCTTTTCTTTTCCTCACTTTCTGCCAACCTCACCAGGCATACACACAGGGAGATAAGAGTGATACACAGAGAAAAAGAGAATTATACACATGTATATACTTGCACAGACATGCACACATACACTCCCACACAGAAGTACACACACACACACATGGCTTCCCTTTTTGGAGTAACCCAGGTCATATATATCCAAGAGTTCTTTATCTCACTGAAGCAAATACTGCTTGCACTGCCTGCCTCTTCTTATAGATATGTGTGGCTATGTGATTCTTGTGGTGGACTCAAACTCTCTCTCACTAGAGCTCTAGCCCTTCCTAGGAAGGCACCTGGTATATAGTCCAGGCATCTGTTTTGATCCATACGTCCACTGTTTCCCTCACTGACCACTTTAAAAGATGTTTTTTTTACAAAAATGTTCACCAAATGATGATTGATTTCACTGAAGGCACACATGCTGCATGCAAAACCACCTTGAATAAGTCATAGAACAGTTCTAAATAGTTTTTAATATTTTCCTTTGCTCAACTTCCTGAAGATTCAGAGGCAGATTTGCACTGAGTCAGGGCTGCAGGGTGTATCCACGATAGAGCTTAGTTCTCCCAGGCACCAGATCCAGTGACAGGTGGAGGCAGTAACCAGGGGGGCCAGTGGGGTTTTATTAAACAGTAAGTTGTTTCCCAATAGAATGAATTAAATATTCTTCACAATGATTGAGAGGATAATCCAGAACATGATGGGCTGCACTGTGGTGCACCATACTTTTCTTTTAACTAAGCTGCATTTAACAGCCCTCTGGCTGTTGCCCTTGTGAACACTACAGCAGCTAAGGGAGAGGACATGTGTGTCTAGAGTACTCCATCTCACCAGATCCCATTCTAGCAGGGCAGACCAAACCAAGGAAGGCCCCAGCTCAGGGCAGTGCCTGCTGCCCACCATCCACCCTGTTGTTCTAAACACTGCCCAAGGAAACCTGGAGTTAGGGGGACAGACCTGGGACTTGCAGAGTCCCTTCTGTAGAAAGATGGGAGCAGAGTCAGCCATCAGGGAAGAAGCAGCACACACGGTCCTCCTTCTACCCTATGTGACAGTCTGCAATTCAGTTTTACTACTGAGCTCTGATCTCACATTAAGCTCTAAGGAATGGACATTGCTATCATGAGTTCTAGTCAGACCAACTTCTGATGTCTGAGAAGTGGGTCTCACACAGGTCTAGACCTGGGAAGAGCCCCTGCATTCTTCAAGGCCTTCTGGTTCATTTTTTGGAATCCAATAAAGTTTAGCCATCTTGGGGCCAAAGCGTAAGAGTATTCCTTTCCTTAACCCTTTATTGTCCTATGAAGAAAGTAGGCTTGTGTTTCTTTTCTCATAGATGAATCAATGAGAAAGGAGAAATAGTAACTTGAGATCACATGCTGGGTGGGTGAAAGGCTAATGGTGGGAAACCTTGCATTCCTTCTTGTAAGCCAAGCCTAAGTTTGCCACATGACCCATCACTGTTGATGGTCATAGGATCCTATTCTGGAGCACACTGCCCACAGCTCACTGTAGCTCTGCTGCCTGGCTCTGCAATGGTCAGGGTGACCATACCGGGCCACCTGGCCAGAATTATTGCTCCACAGTGACCTCAGATCACTGTGCTAAATGATGTTTCTTGAGGAAGGTCTTAGAAGGGTGCTAGTTGGTCACTTGGTCGAAGTTGCCATCCTTGGGTGTCTTGTTTTTCATTGAAATAGAAATTGAAATTCTTCCCCAAAGGTAAAACAGCCTCACCTTATAACTATCTAGAAGAGATGTTAGATTAATGTTTGCTACTTTTCAAGTTAGCTAAAAATAAACATAGACAAAATGAGCAGAGGGTCTCTCTACCTCTGATGGGTGAGTGCTGCCCTCATGTGAGGAATGTGTGGACAACTTTTTGTGACTTCTAGACCCAGACTCCTGCATTGCTCTACCAATGTAGTGTGTGCTGTTTTCTCAGGGAAACAATATTCCTATCAGTACACACATGGTAGGGAAATATGACTGACATAAGGAAGTAGTAATAATGCACTGAAGTGAAAAGGATGATTAGATACGGAATGGACAGTTCACACATATCTTTGTAACATAAACCGTCACTTTATGTGACCAAACAGAAATCAAATTGAAATAAAAATGCACAAACTCCAAATACTTTCCCTCAGATATGAGCTAAGGGATGATTTTATTTTCTTCCCTTTGCTTTCCTAGAATTTACAATTTCTACAATTAAGATTTCTTCTGTAATCAAAATAATATAAATTGAACCTTTTTAGTAATTCAAAGTCTTTCCTTGTGGGAATTCTACTAAACAGATAAACAAGATTTGTGACTGAAAGCCCACATGTGTTCCAGGCTTAGCACATGGATGCCATTCAAGGAGAGGAAGGCAGTTCCCACAGAAAATGAGCTGCAGTCTCAAAATAGGGTCTGGACAGAATACTGTACTGTCATCCCCATTTTGTGATAGCTTACAAGATATTTAACCTCTCATATACTCAACCTCCTTTTCCTTAAGTAACCTGTTTCTCTGTTACTAAACATTGTACTAAACATTGGCATTCATTATCTTATTTATTTCTCACAATAACAGTTTTTGATATATTACCTATACGCACATGTTGGGAACCATGAGCTACAATTTGACAAGGTTGGAGACTGCAAGTGCCCCACATTTTTCACTGAGGTTTTGAGGGAGCACAGAGTGACTCCCTTTGTCTGGAGAAAAGAAATATTAACCTGAAGGTATTTATTTATGAAAGATCAGAAACAGGGCATGCCCTTGGCAACCAGGCTCGAGATTTATGTATGTGAAACCAAGCGAAGCTAGATGAAAACAGGGAGGTTTGGGTGTCGTCACTGAAACTAGGAGGGTCTTAGTTCCACTTGTGTAACCTGGGAGATTGGAGCAAGAACATTGTTTTTAAGGTATGGGGCATTGTTTCCTAGTGATATAAATTCTTCTTGCATTGTATAACTTCCTGCTTTATACGGCTTAAAAAGACTGATGCAAAAATAAAAATTTGCCAGTTAGGTCACCAGCCTTCTGGTCATGTGTCTCGTCATTCCCTTCCTGAGAGAGTGAGTCCTTTCTTGTGTCTTATGTCTTCCATCCTTCCTTAGGTCCATTTGGATCAAAGACCCTTGAGATCCTAACACACACACATGGAGATGAGGAAACTAGGTACAGAAATGAGCATATAATCACCTCAATATCTCAATTGCTAAGTGGTAGAATTTGAACACCAGGACATGCATCAAGAATTTGGCCAGACTGCCTTCTTAAAGTAAGATATTACCAACTTTGAAGATTTCCAATAATAACTAAATGAAAATACCAAGTGGCAGAACTCTTGCCTTGCAAGCAGGAGGTCCTGAGTTCAATCCCCACTTCTGGAAGAAAAAGAAAACACATGTGTAAGTCATGTAGAAAAATAACTTTCCTATGTTAGAAACTCAGCCAGATCCTCTTGACATATGAAATACTGTGGTATTGAGAGACACAATTTTAAATTGCAGTGAAATCTGTCCACAAGATGAAGCTCAAAATGTTCTTCTAAGATATACTTTGTAATTTATATAGGATGTTTCATGGATCATCATAGATAATATGTCATGTATCAAGTTTTTTACTGATTATGAGAAATTAGTGCACTGCATGTTATGCTGGGAGGATGGAGGCATGGTATAATGTAGGAAATGTTTTCTATGCAATGTTCCCTACAATGGCTTATTTTCTCTATCAATGACTTACTCGTACTTCCAAGAATGTTTCTGAAATACAGCAAAGGGCAGAACAGTAGACAAAATTTCACTAAGCTCCCACCTTGTTGAACACTGCCAAGCTTTATTTCCAAGGTACACTACTCCTCTCCAGCCCTAATCATTCATCATGCATGTCTGTCATTTTGAGGTAAGTCACCTTCACTTCTAGGAGGGCAACAGATCACTAGCCAGCCAGGTCGCCTGAATCCTCTCTGGCATGATTACTGCAATGGAAGTTTAATGACTCTGGTTCAGTAGTGGCAGCTCCTATTGCAGCTAGGCTTCCCCACAGTTTAACACATGAATGCTAGATGACCTCAAAGAGGACAGAGTAACTGTCTCAAAATATTTTAGTTGGATACCAGGTGGCAATACTGCAGCCAAGAACTTCCTTTTTCCACAAATGGTGTCTGCTAGAGCCTGACCCTCAATGAAGGAAAACAGAGATTTAGACAAAGTTTTCAAGAGCTTGCAACATTGAGTAAAGGAAGTCAAGGGTGCACCATACAGATGCTTGAGAGGAGAGCTTTACAGACAAGGGGCAAAGGTCCTGATATGGACATATGCATCAGTGTGTCAGGAATATCATTCATTATGTACCTTATACTCCATAGCACAGTATTACAGGAGACACTTGCTGAAGTAGTCAGCACTGTTAACTAGTTAGTTGGTTATTTCCTAATTTACTGATCCTTGAGCAATTTGTAGAGAGGTTTGGAATCTTTTTCTCTAGGTCCCATTGGGATACAGTTAAAACCAGTAATGTCACCATTACTGAGATATGTGACCACATTCCTTTGGGGACACTGCTTCTCCATAGTCAAAAGTCTTTTCTTTAGGAGCCACTCAGATACCACACGCCAGCTGACAATAAAAGTCAGGGACACTCTTTAAAATTAGGGAAAGTTTTGTCTCATTTTTCAAACATTAATGTAGGAACAATAAAACCTGTGTCATAGGGCTTTGATATTTAAACTAAATAATGATCCTGAAATCTGTCATATACTTCCTCATATATGGTAAGCTTGATAGAGAACAACTGTATTTTTTCTTAGTAAATCCCACCTTTCATTAAAGGTCCAAGTCTGTGGCTCATTCTTGCTTTTTCTTCTCTCCTCATTGGTTCCATGGTAGAAGATTCTAGAGAACCATAACCCTCTTTGGAGGTAGTCCTTGTCACTATCAGCTAGTGGGTCATTTCCTCCTGACTACATTGGTACACTCAGTGTTAAAAGAACAGAAATAGTTACAAAACCCGAGAACATGAAGGCAAAACAGATCCTGACTGGGAGGTTGGTAACAGTGGGAGGGGTGGGTTACAAGGAAAGGGTGTAAGAGGGTGGATATTGTAGAGATACTATGTACACATGTATGTAAATGGAAAAATGAGACCTGTTGAAACTATTCCAGGAATGAAGAGATGGGAGGATAAAGGAGAATGATGGAGAGGGTGAAGTCAACTATGACATATTGTAAGAACTTTTGTAAATGTCACAATGTACCCCCAGTACAACAATAATAAAAAAAAGAACAGATACGGAACAGTTAAATGTTATTTTACTTTCATTTTCCAAATACTAAATGCTTTTATATGCTTATTAGCTACAGAACACATTTCTTAAGTGGCTAAATTTTGCCAACTTAATTGATTATTTCCTTTCTTATTGATTTTATAACCTGTCATGTATTTCCTGAATTTGAATCCTTTTTTGGAAATATGCATTACAGAATTGGGTACTGTGGTTTGCAAATACATTCCCTGGGAAGCTGAAGCAGGAGGAACACTTAAACCTGGTAGTTCAAGGCCAACCTGGGCAACAGAGTGAAACCCAATCTCTAAAAATAAAGAAAAGAAAAAGTAATTGCAAATATGTTTTTCCAATCTGTGAGTGGATTTTCCACCTTCCTAAGAGCGATATTTTATGGTGAGCTTTGGCTATGTTACCCTTCATGGCCTCAAGCTTTCATCCTTTCACCTCAACTGCCCACATAGTGGGACTTCAGATATGTGCCATTGTGTCTGCCTTAAGAGTGACTATTAAAATAGACAATAAAAATATATTTCAAATCCATAGGAAGATAACCTGAAATTTTTTTTTTCAAGCACTGTTACAATGATTTTTACCTATTGATTTCCAATACGTCTAATGAGAAGTCAGACAGTATCTTTCTCAAAACAGAATATATGAATTACTTTGTTGACATTTCATAAATGCTGTTTTTCACTCTAAATTTGGAATGTCTTCATTTGCCTGCCTGTAATTCTTCTGCTAAAACCAGAGTGATGGTATAACTTACTGAATTCCTGATTTAACTTCATGGCATCCATATTGCCTTGCTCCTAACTGAGGGTTTTATTTTGTAGAAAGCCTAGTAAGTACACTTTGTTATAAGCAAACAGGTTATGAGAATGGGAAACAGAACCAGTGGCTGTTAAAATCAGCTATGGTCATGAGATCATTTGTGGAAAAAGGAACTATAATAGCTATGAAAGATACATGCACACACATACACACTAGGGTTTACTCTCCTCCTTTTGGCTTCATGTAGCAGCATAAAATGTGCTAATGAGATGAATTTTATACCTTGTATCATATTATACCTCAATAGTTAAGTAACAGGATATCAGTGGGAGAGTCTTACTCAGCTAGAAGAGGCATTAACATACCCAACAGGTAGATAAATTAACTTTGTATACTCTTTTGGGGAGAGGGTTAGAATGTTTGTGGTTCAGTGAAGAATATTGCATCATATCAGCAGGAAGCAAGATTGATCTATTGTCTGTATTTGAACTTTAAGTGGAGTTATGTAGGGAAGCCAACTTGACAACTTGACAAAGAGGTACTGGGGTAGTTTTGTACTGTTGCCACTTAACTATCTACAAATGTATTCACAAAAATGCACTCCTTGTGTTTTCTGTTCTAGCCACAAAAGAAATTGTAGAAGACTTGGAAAGTAGATGTGATTCATCAATGATTTCAGGTAGCTCTGCAAGGTTCAAGGCTCCCAGCACTGGGACAGCTCACATATTGACACTGTTCAGCCACCACATCTTATTGCTAATTCAACTCCTCCACCTCCCATGTGGTCTCCTCCTTCTGCTTCTCTTTGTCTAAGGCCAAGTATGGACATAGCATGATGAGGAAAGCATGATGAGGAAAGCAAACAACACTGCTTTCCTCAAGGTCATCCACCAAATGAGACTGAAGGAGGTGAGAACAGAAAAGTTTCAGTTTGTTCCTGTAGGTTCCAATTGTCCTGATGGGTCCCAGTATATTCTTACAGGTGACAATTTCTCCCTGTCCCTGTGTTCATCAGTTGCTCCTATCCAAATGTTAATCTGGCTGACTGTCAGCTATTTAGGCTCAGTACCAGATGCAATCACAGTCCCTGATGCAATCACAGTCCCTGCCTAGCTCTCGCACCACTCCACTCTTAGCATAAAGTCAAGTCTTTATAACTGATCTCTCATTCTACATCCCTTTGGGTGGCTCTGGTTCTCTGATTGTACCTAACACAAAGTCTAAAGTAAAGGGCTTAAGAAATTATTTCCATTGCTGTTCCAGATAACCACACTGAAATGGGTGCTGTGAACATCTTTATGTGAAACTGATACTTTATTTTGGAGCAACTTTTTCAACTTTACACATGCTGTGTATGATCTGTTTTTGTCTTACTTAGAATTTTGTTCTCTGATCCTGACCACAGTTCAGCAAGCATGGTCTCTGCCTTCTCATCTAGGTGTGCATCCCAGCTGGCTCTTGCACAGGGGACTTTCTGTAATGCAGCTCCTGAGTTTTTGTTCAGCTTTTACTGTCACTTCCATCACTGTGAAAGCACAGAAATACTTTGCAGAATCCTCTAGTTGTAAGGCTGAAATGGTGAGGCTGATACGTTTGGCTGATTTCTGGAAATTGACAGAATAGCGACTGCTTCTTGCATTCTGAGCAGAAGAATGCTGACGAATACAGAAAATCATCTCTCCGCTGGGAAGTTGCTTGAACCAATAAAGTTCATATATGAGGAGATTTGTTTCATAGGTGCAGTGCAGGGAGACTTCTTCCCCCTCTTGCTGGGATGTCGCTCTCTGGACTTGAGTCACTTTCTGGGCCATGCTGGATCCTGTGGGAACAATCAGAAAACAAAGTTGATCCTCTTGATGTAGCAAATAAAAAATTGTAAGAATTAGAATTAATTTAGGACCCAAGGACAAACCAAACTGCAGTCACAGTTTGCTTGCTTTTTTCCAATGCCCCTTCGCCCTCAGGTCCATGTGAAGCACTGTGTGCTCGTTTCCAGGGCTTCATCCTTCACATCCCAGCCATGTGAGGACCATCCCTACCAGAGAAGGTGAAGGTAAGAAGTGTCCACAGCAGGCTGGAGAGCAGCACGAGGCACATAGCTCTCTGCACAGATGTGTCTTGTTCTGCCTGAGGTTGAGAATCTAGTGTCGGTGAATACCTGGCAATGTGCATATGTACCAGGTGGGTTCTTGTGCTGCTCCCCCAAACAGGAAATGAGGTTTCTAAGGTTCATAGCCCATAAGGTTTGTACACAAAGAAGAAAAAGTGTGGCTCATCACAGCTGTTACTTTGTCTACTTATCTTTCAGACTTACTTAAATTAGGTAGTACCTACTGGAGGGCATGAGAAAGGCCATTAGTATTGAGGGCTGGAGCTGAGGGGATACGGCTAGAACTACCTGACAATGCACATTGATGTTGCTCAGTGGATATTTTGGGGACTCATTTAAAGTGGAATTTATAATGAGCCATGGACTTTCCTTGTGATCTACTTATTGATAATTAACTTAAGATGTATTTGCCTTTCACCACTCAGAGCATTATTAATCTTAAGGGGAAAAACCCTCATGGTTCTTTGCTTTTCTTCATGAAAGGCAATGGCATCCAAAAGCAACCACAGCATCTCTTTGTTCTTCTTACTGAGGTCTCGGGCTTATTGTAATTCAACAATTAGTAAAGCTACTTCTAAATCAAATGGTGAAAGGCAGTCCTTCAGACTTTCAGAAGCCAGTCAGTAGTTACGTTTTTGTGAAATTAAAACAGGAATAAAGTGTTCTTTAAAATCTGATATTGAGCTTTATTTACAATATTTTTAAGAAGATGGAGAAGTATAGTCCCATTGCAACCACAAAAAAGTGTATGTTTTAGATGGTCTGCCCTACAATTATCTTGATACCACATTTTTCTATACATTTGATATGCAGTGTTCAGTCTCACTTGTTAAACACTATGGGTTTTGTCATTTGTAAGATAACCTCAGGATAAGCACACAGCTCTTTCTGTGATAATGCTATAATGGGCTCCTATATAAATAACACATATATAGGCTGCAAGCAAGTGGGGTCATGTCAGCACCACACGAATTTATGGCTGAATTTGGATTCTTAGGCTGATTCCATAGCTTGACTATTGTGACTTGTACCCTACAAATATGTGTGTGCAGGAATCTATGATTTTCATTCCTTTTTGTGTATACCCAGGAATGGTATAACAGAATCACATGGCAGTTCTATTTCTGATTTTATTTATTTATTTATTGGCCCTGCTAGGAGTTGAACTCAGGGCTTCACTCTTGTTAGGTAGGTGCTCTACCACGTGAGTCACTCTGCCAGCCATTTTGCATTGGCTACTTTTGAGATGTGGTCTTGCTTCATGCCTGGGCAGGCCTGGACTGCAATCCTACTGTTGGTGTTTCTCAGTGTAGCTGGGATGAAGCATATGCTACTCAGCCCAGCCATTGCTTGACATGGGATCTCATGAACTTTTTGCCCAGGCTGGTCCCAAACTGCCATCCTCATAATTTCTGCCTTCTGAGTAGTTGGGATTACAGGCTTGAGCTTGGTACCTGGCCTTATTTTTAGTTTTATTGAGGAACCTCCATACTTATTTCCATAGTGACTGCACTAAGTTAGATTTCCAACAAAAGCATATAAGGATTCCTTTTTCATTTCATCCTTGCCAGCATTTGTTGTGATATGTTTTTTTTTGATGATAGCCATTCTGACTGCGGTGAGATGGAATCTCAATGTAGTTTTTTTTTTTTTTGGAGAGAATTTCATTTATTATAATAGGGAAAAAAATAAAGTGAAATGAAAGTCAACATTGTTTGCATAAGTTTCTAATATTTAAAATATGTAGAAGCAATGTAAAGTTGCTTCTTTCTTTTTTTTGGCAAAGGTGCCACATTCTTTCCATGCTCAAGTTCCCACTCCCCCCATGCCAAAAATCAACTGCACAAGGAGTGGGCGCCTTTACCCTAATTTCCTCCACTATGTGTGTGTGTGAAAGAAACAGATAGAGAAAAAGAGGGAATGTGTTTTTATGTGATGTTGTATAAACATATGTAGAAGAATGTGTAAGAATGTGTGACAGTGTTTGTGTGAGTGTGTACAAGGTGTGCATGAGGTGTGTGTATAAATGTGTGTATGAGTGTGAGTAGGTGGCATCTGTGTGTGTATGTGAGAAAGAATGTGCTTGTGTGTGATGTTGTATGAATGTATTTAGAAGAATGTGTGAGAATGCATGTATTTGTATGTGAATGCATGCAAAATGGTGTGTTTGAATATGTGTGTGAGTGAGTGTATATGAGTGTGTTTGTGTGTGAGAGCATTGTGTATGTGTGTGAATGTGTATGTGAGAGAGAGAAGGAGATACTGAACTTGTGTGTGAGGTTGTATGAATGTGTATAGGAGGGAGTGTGAGTGAGAATGTGTGAGAGTATGCATGTGTGAGTGAATGTGTGTGTGATGTGTCTATCTGTGTGTATTTAAGAAGTGTGTGTCTCAATGTACTTTTGATTTGCAGAATCAACACTAGAATATGTCTTGTTTTGAATGTTGTGATGGGGCACACATACAGGTTAAAAATTACCTTTTTATTATAAATTATCTACAGGTATTTTTCTAATCATCAGATAACTTTAATGCTTAATGACTTTGTTTAGTCATTGCTTCTTCATACTTTTGATTAGCATACAGTAATTGTAGAAGGGGGTTTCATTGTGATTTTTTCCAGGAAAGAGTATAATGTACTTTGATTGAATTTGCCCCCTCTTTCACTCTTTCTCATTCCCTTCTTCAGTTACTTTTGAAAATATGTGTCTTTTCACTAAGTTCTTTTTCTAAGAGTCTAATAAATTTATTGGCTCAAATTGCACATAAATTTCTCTTAAATTTTAACTTCCACTGCAGACATATATACTTTTCCTCTTTGCTATTATTGGTTTTATAGTTTCTTATGGTTGCTATAAGAAATTACACAAAGTTGGTGGTACAAAACAACTTTTTTCAATTTATTTAATTTTTTGAATTATAAACATTAATAATATAAGGGGATTTCACTGTGACTATTCCATTCATGCATAGCTTACTTTGAACAAGTTTGCATCCTCAATTATATTCTCATCCTTTCCCCATACCTCTCCTCTTTTCCAGTGATTGGTGGGTTTCATTATGCTTTCTACCTAGATACATGTACTGGACTTCAAATCACTTCACCCCTCATTACCCTTTCCTTTCACTCTCCTCCATCTCCCTGATCCCTGCCCCGAGATAGTTGCCCTCTTACCTTCATGTCTCCTCATTATTACTCTCATCATCATTTTAGGCCTAGGTTCCAAAAGTGAGCAAGAACATGCAATATTTCACTTTTTGACTTTGGCTTCTGTTGCTCAACGTGATGATTACCAGTTCCACCCATTTTTCTGCAACTGACATATTTTCATTTTCCTTTATGGTTCAGTAACATTTCATTATATATATATATATAATGAATATATAATATATATATATATATTATATAAATATATATATATATATATAATGATACATATGTGTGTGTATAAAATGGCTAATTCCACAGTGTATCTATTATGAACAGAACTGTAATAAACATGACTGTAAAGGTATCTCTCTTGTATATTGATTTACACTCCTTTGGGTATATAACCTAGACTGGATTGGCAGGATCATGAGGTAGGTGTATTTTTACTTTTATTTGAGGAAACTTCATACTAATTTCCATAGCGGTTGCACCAGTTACATTTTATCAAACACATATCAAAGTTCCTTTCTCCCCACATCTTCACCAGTGTTTATTCTTTTTGTTTTCTTAACGATTGCCAGTCTAACTAGACTGAGATGGAACCTTGGTGCAGTTTTGATTTTCATTTCTTTATGGCTAAGGATGTTGAATGTTCCTTTGTGTATTTATTTGCCATTTGAATTTCCTCCTCTGAGAGCTGTGTTCAATTTGTTTACCCAAGTATTGAGTGGGTTATTTGTTCTTTTTCCGGTTTATTTTTTGTGCTCTTTGTATATTCTGAACACTAATCATTTGTCTGTTGAATAGCCTGTGAAGTTTCCTCCAGTTTTGTAAGTTGTCTCTTGATTATGGTAACTGTTACTTTTGATGTGCAGAAACTTTTTAATTTGATGAAGCCGCATTTGACAATTCGTGCTTTTATTTCCTGGAAAATGGAAGTCCAATTCAGTCTTATACCTCAGTCTATCTCTTCCAGAGTTTTCTTTTTTTTTCTTCCTGCAGTAGTTTCAAATTTTCAGGTATTACAACACGATTTTTGATTTATTAGGAATTGATTTGTATACAGGTGAAAGATAGGGGTGTAGTTTCTAGTTTCAGTCTTTTTCATGTAGATAACCAGTTTTTCCAGTACTGTTTGTTGAAGAGGCTGTCTTTTCTCTAGCTTATGTCTTTGGTTCATTCTTAAAAAGATCAGATGGCTGTTGCTGTCTGGTTTTGTCTCTGTGACTTCTTTGTGGTTCCTTGTTTTTTGTGTCTGTTTTTATGTCAGTGCCATGCTGGTTTTCTTTTTGTTAGCTCTGAGTTGGCTCTGAGTATACTTTGGAGTCTGGTATTGTGATTCCTCCAGTGTTGTTTTTGATCAGGATTACTTTTGCTATTCAGAGTCAGTTACGCTTCCATGTGAATTCCAGGATTGATTTTACTACTTATGCCATTTTGATGGGTAGTGCATTGTATCTGTAGATTGCTTTTGGTAGCATAGCCATTTTCACCATATTAATTCTCCCAGTGCCTAAATATGGGGATCTTTCCATCTTCAAGTGCCTTCTTCAATTTCTTTCTTTAAGATTTTATAGTTTTCATTGTAGAAGTCTTTCACCTCCTTGGTTAAGTTTATACCTATGGCATTTTTTATTCTATTATGATTTTGTTCTCAGCCTATTAATTACTGCTATCGAAAAAGATACTGATTTTTGATATGTAAAGCAACATAAATTTATTCTCTTATATTTATGGGAGACACAACTTCAAAATAAGTTTTATTAGGAGACAGCAGGCCTACTTCCTCTTGGTGGCTATATGAAAGAATCTGTTTCTTTCCTTTTTCACTTGCAGAGGCTGCTCTCATTTCCACATCACATCATTATTTTGCTGTCACTCTACCATCTCTCTCTTCTAAGGATCTTGGGATTAATGTGGGTCCACTTTGATAATTGATGATAATCTCTTAAGGTCTTTAAATTAATCTTAATCTTATCTGCAAAATCTCTTTCCATAAGTAATTCTGTGAAATGTGCCCTCCCTTTCCACAATTCTATGTCAAAGTCCTCATTTCTAGTACTTTTTAATGTAAACTTAATGTAAACTTACCTGGAAATTGGGTTGTTGCTGATGCAATTGATTACAAAGAAATTATGATGGAATATGCTGGGCCTCTAGTCCAATATGACCAGTGTCCTTAAAAAAGTATGTCATGTGAAGAAACAGAGACACACACAGAAGATGATGGAAGAAGACACAGAGAACACATTTCCTTCTACAACCAGAGACTACCAGTGCTGGCAGAAATGTGAGAAAGGCTATTCCCTAGAGCGTTTGGGGTTCAGAGGCATAGACCTGCCAATACCTTGATTTCAGATAGCTGATCTCTAGGACTGTGAGACAAGAAATACCTGTTTGTATTTATGGCATTGGAAGAAGTTTCCTGTTTTCCACAAATATGCTATTGATGAAAATAAAGTTATTGAGAATAAGATATTAAGAGGAACCCTTATACTATTAGTGAGGAGTGTAAATTAGTGTAGATACTATGGGAATGTATCTGAGGTTCCTCAAAAACTAAGAGTAGAACTACAAATGATCCAGTTATACTGCTCCTGGTATTGATTCAAAGAAAATGAAGTAATTACAAAACAGATACTTACATGCATATGTTAATTGCAGCACCATTCATAATACCCAAGATAGAAAATCAGTCTATGTGCCCATCAACAGTTGAATGGAAAGCTAAAACGTAATGTATCCAAATAATGGAGTGCTGTGTAGCCATTAAGAAGAAACAAATTATGTCATTTGCCAGAAAATGAAAGGAGATGGAAGACATATGTTAGCAAAATAAGTCAGACTAGAAAGACACATATGTCATGTATTCTCATGTGGAAATATAGAAATAAAAGGTTCCTGAAGGCAGAAGAAAGATTGTTAAGGAAGGGAAAGAGAATGGGGGAGACAAAAGAGAGGGGATGGCAACAGAGGGTAAAAGGGAAAATGGGCATGACCAAAGCACCACACACACATGTATGGAAATGTTTAGAGTAAAACACATTAACTTGTACAATTAATATGTTCTAATAAGTGTAATAAAAAAAGAAATTCTTGTAAAGGATCAGTTTAGAATTTCTCTTTGCAAATCCTCTCCTATTCTTGCCTCATATCTCCAAGAATATTAAGACTCATATATTAGGATAGTTGATTATGTCAATGGGAGTAACTTTATTTTACAATGGTGGAAGAGGTAGAATCCTATGAAGACAAAAGATTGGCATGAATGGAGGTATTTTGTTTTTATTTGAAATATTAATAAAGTATATTGATGTAGGACAATGGGCATATATGCCCATTCAAGCTAACATGATGGATCAAAACATAGGGAATATACTGTTCCTTTGTCATTAAGGAACTTAAATTTTATTGCAATCTTTCAGATGAGTCCATATTCTTACAATACTCTTAGAAATGACAGAAAGTGATTAAATCAATGTCAATTTCATTATAGTTCTCATAAAATGGAAATCAGGTAAAATGTATATTTCTAAAATATATCTGGGGAAACATTAGGAAGCACTGGTATGATGTGTTCTGGAGGAGATTTGATGAGGTTTTTGTTGAGAGAGAATGGAAATGTGCATATTTCAAAGATACTAGGCTCTGGCCTTCCACAAACAGAGCAGTGTTGGTGGCTCTCCTCTTTGGTTTGAATAAACATAGTATTTTTCTCATGGATTAAATATGAAAATTTGAAGAATTTTCTGGCTTTAGATATCCTTTCTTGCAAGACATAGAGGCACAAATGGAGGATACAGTAACACAGCGAGTAGAAATTGCCTGTATTTTAAATAATAGAAAATAAAAGAATATAAGGTGAACTTTTCCCTAAAGCACAGAGAGGATTTCATTGTATCTATATTTTATAAAATTTCAAATCCAATCAAAGAAAAATACCATCACCGTTCAATAAGAGACAATGGTTCACCTCCCTCAAATTACCCAATCCCTTTATGCTGCACTATCCTTTAGGACTGTTTATTGCTTACTTATGTTTGGTATCTTTTTTCTTCATTTATTACATTCATTTGAACATGTATTCAATACACAGTCATTCTTCCTCCCCTTATTGTGGGGGGATGGCAAGATGTCTAATGAATGCATGAAATAGCCAATGGCACCCAATCCTATATACACTACATTTTCCCTATAGGTACCCATGATAAAATTCACCTTCTTGCTTAAAGGAAGCACTTTATGGATTCTTTTTGGCACATTCAGATTTTGAGCAGAACTACTTTTGCACTTTGTGGTCCTTATTAAATAAAAGTAAGATTACTTGAGCACAGCCCTGTGATACCACTACAGTCGTTCTGATAACAAAAATGACAAATGGGAAGGTTAAATATGCAGCACGGCTATGTTTGACAAAGTTAGGGTTCATGTCCTGGATGGAGTGGATCAGGATGTCAGGAGATTTCACCCTGCTATGCAGATGGTGTACAATTTAAAACCTATAAATCGTTATTCTTAAAATTTTCATTTAATATCTTCATACAGTGATTTGCTGCAGGGCCCTGAGAACCTGGAAAGTGTAACTGAGAACAATGAGGAAGTGCAGTGTATTCACTAACTGCCTGCTTGGTAAACAGTACATGGAACTCATATATGAAAGTCACAGTCCCAAACATCAGTCAACTTAGTCTCGGTTCTCAGGAGCAGCAAGAGAAAGTGCACCAAAGAGATCTGTGTGTCTAAACAAGATGACAATGGTTAGTGATGAATTCTGATGCTGGGTCCACTCAGAGAAGAGTCCTGATAGAGGAGGTTCTTGAACTGTCATTCAACCTTGAGTAGATCCTCCAGGGGGTAGGATGCAAAGGTTACATTTCTGTGGCTGGAGATTGGTACTGTATGGGTGAAAACATAATAAATTTGTATTAGATAAGTTACTGTGGCCCTGACCTTGAAGGATAACATATATTGTCTTCCAAAGTCAGATTATCATCCCAACCAGTCTAAAATAAACACATACTCTTCATGTTGACAGAACTTACATATATATTTGATATCTAACAATTTAAAACAGAATAGGAAGTAATAATTTACTAAATTTTAAAGGATAACAGTTTGCTAATCGACAAATATATGTAAGACAGGCCATCTTTGATCTTCTCTGAAACAGCATCACCTCTCTGCCTCCACCGAGTGAGGTACACTGAACAATTTCCTGCAGCTTCTTAGAAGCTTGTGTTCAGCAGCCCCTGCATCAGTCATAGCACTGACAGAAGTGGTCTCCTCTTCCTCTGTGGCCCATGATCTCTTCAGATGGAGGGAGACTTTGTTCTTGTTGAAGTCAGCTGTGAAACAGTTGATGTCCTCTATTATGTATGTCACAAGTGGATCTTGAGGAGTGGGTTGGGGGGCTGAACATACCAGATAAAAACATGTGACATAGTCACCACACCTGCCCAGGGGTTCCTTCCCAGGCAGAAGTTTGCTTCAGGCTAAGACTCTTGATGAGCTCTCCTGTCATGGTCAGAACATGATGAACACTTTACACTGAAAAGAACATGCCCCAAAACAATTGTATATGAGATAATTCTACACCACCATCAAAATGTTTGTCCTTATTTGATTATCATATATTAATTATACCTAAGGAGTTCAACTGTGATATTCTCAAAGGTGCATACCTTCTACCTTAATGAAATTCACCCCTCTATTACTTTTTCTTGTCCCCCCCTCTCTTATTCCTCTTTACTTTCCAGTTTCTAGTGGGTTTTATTATACTGTTTTCATGCATACACATAATGTCCTTCAATCATCTTCACCCCATCACTCTCTCCATTGACCTAAGACCTTCCATTAGGCCCCGCCTCACAATAGAGCCAAGCTGGGAGCTCAGCCTTTGACTTGAGCTTTTGGAGGACATTACAGATCCAAATTATAGCAGATACAGACAAGTGAAAAGGATGGAAAAGTTTTATTATGTAAAGAGCAGCCATAAGGGAGCTGGAGTTGCTATACTACTGTTAGACATAATGGATTTCAAGCCAAAAAGTTAGTAGACATAAAGAGTATTTCTAATAAATAAAAGCAGTCCATCATAGAGGTAGAGATGCAGCTTAGTGGTACTGGGCTTGCATAGTGTGTGTGAGACCCTGGTCAGTCTCAATCTTCAGTACTACTAAATAAATAAATGAATGAATAAATAAATAAATAAACCTAATGATTAACCCCAATAATATGAAGCAAGTACTGACAGAAATGTGTACAGACATGGACAGTACAAAAATACGGTTTGAGACTTCAGTACTTTACATTCAATAATAAATTGGATGACTGGCTAGAGTAACAGGAAGGAAATAGAAGACTCTAGTGCACTATGAAGCAAGGAGACTTCATAGACAGCCATCCACCAGAGGACACATCAAAGCAGGTCTCAGGCCATACAAGCCTCAAAGCAATTACTAGGGCTTAGGTGAATGCATCATGCATGTTAATATTTCCCCCATATCTGTTTAGTAACATATGAACATTCAGGGAAATTGTTCTCCCTGCTGCACGGACAGGATGGGATAGGATGGGATGCCCATGGGGACACATGGTGAGGCAGACCTGAATGTGCTTGAGACACCCAGCTAGGTTCCATCACTGTTACTAACAACTTTACCTGAATGGATTTCTTTCTTTTTATACTTTTGCTTATACTTTTAGAGTCCTGTCTACAGAATCTTAAATACTTATTTGATTCAGTTCTCTTGTCATCTACTCTGTCAGTTCCTAGCTGGAAATTTGTATTTTCAAAGGAGTTGTAAATTAAGAAATGAAGATAAAATTGCAAGTTCTAAACTGATTAAAAATACCTGTGAGTAAAACTCTGCCAAGGTAAGTTAGAGACACTGAACTGCAAATGTTGCTGAGATGGCTTTGTGATGTCTATGGCTGTGGAAAGGCGGCACCCAGTATGTGGGCTGCAGGTGCCTAGGAGCACTGTTTTTCCCCAGGACAGAAGTAAGTGGTGGAGTCTGTGGTCTGGGAGGAAGAAATGTTCAGCTAGCTGTGGCATTCTTTGAGGACTGTCGTGGCTGTTAGTCTTCCATTACGCTTTTTTCCTGAAGGAATGTAAAGTAGGTTGATGAGGCGTCCTCCAGGATTTTGGAGAAACCACTGCACATTGATTAAAGTGGAAGAGAAAGTGCATTGCACTGCATCCCTCCTGGACAATCAGGGTTGGAGGACTCTGCTCCACCTGCCTTCCTCTCACAACTGAGTCGAAACACAGAAACAGTAACAGATGATAGTCATTACAATGCCTATGAAGCTCTGAAAATGCCCCCATGGATTATGAGGACAGAAACTCTGCAAGACTCCTGAGGTCCATTTCCTCTGTCCCTTCCATGGCTGTAGCCATGATACCCTTTCAGGGGCCCTGAACAGGGGACAGCCAAACTCAGAGCAAACCTGGGTGCACAGAAGTTACAGCAGAGAGTCCAACAGGCTCCTTATGACATCTAGATGGGAGAAGATGCATGTGTCCAAACCCTGGGCTCTGAGTGGCAGGACTTGGCTCTGGAACTGTCCATGCTCCTGAAACCAATCAACTGAGCTCCTTCACAGACCTTGTGCAGAAGCCACTCCCCAGGCAGACTGGCTGAGAGTAGGGATGGAGCTTGGTGGAGAGAGGGGAGAGAAAAAGGCCTTCATTCTGTTTCCAGAGGGACATTTTATGACGTAAGGAGTGGGAGGGGATCTGTGAGGACGACGGAGAGGGACTAAGAGGATCAAAGGAAGAACATCCACATATTTAAACCCAGTAAAAAGGCTGTGTTCTGACTAAAGCTTCTTCACTGACATGTGAATTAATTTAGGTGGGATTCATTCCTGTCATACAAAGTAATAAGAGCATATCTGTTATGTATTATATACTTAATACATTTTTATTGTTGAAATATGTGGATTGGACTCTCCTACAATAATCTGGATATGGAGTAAATATTGCTATAAGAAATTACCCTACATATAAGAAGGAGACAGAATGGGGTAGGTACTGCTTTACAGTTAGATGTGAGCATGAAGCTCTGGTGTGGTATTGCATAGCATGGTCACTATAGATATCCATAATACAATGCACATTTCAAAAACTAAAGGAGAGTATTTGAAAATTTTCACTATAAAGAAATAAGAAACTGGGTGTTAGTGGCTCATGCTTGTAATCCTAGCTATTCAGGTATCAGGGCTCAGAAGGATCATGGTTTGAGGCCAAACCTAGGCAAATAGTTCCTAAGACATTATCTCAAAAATACTCAACTCAAAAAAGGGAGCACCTGCCTAGCAAGTGTGATAGCCCAAATTCAAACCCCAATACTGCCAAAAGAAAAACAAATGATAACCTGAGGCAGGGACTCAAGTCAAGTCTGTAATCCCTGCTACTTGGGGAGCCTTAAGGAGGAGTATTGTGGTTTGAGGCCACCCCCCACTAGGCAAAAATGAGACACGCTTTACAAAATATAACTAAAGCTAAAAGGCCTGAGGGCATGGCTAACAAGTGCATGCCCTGAGTTCAAATCCCCAATACTGCCAAGAAATGATAAAAATTTGGAGAGTTAGGTTTAACCTGACTTAAACATTACACAATAGATTCATGAAATCACAGAGTTCCCATGAATATTAATTCACATATACTCTCTTTTCTTCCTGCTTTCCCTTCTCATTAAATTTCCATTTCTGTATCATCCTTTTTCTCCTTACCTTCTCTCTTTTCTACCTGCTAAGAGGGATGAAAGAATATTAAAGAAAAATGGCATTAAATGCATTTGAAATCATTTTTTGTCTGTGAAATAGTTTAAACTTTTCTATGGTATATAAGAATCTTAGGCAATTAATGCAATAAATTGAAAAAAAGAAACATCTGTGCTCCTTTCTTTAATATTCTCCATCTCCCTTTTTACTTTATGTGATTCTATGAATTGGGCATATTTTGTAAGATACACAGATGAAATGCAGATAAATATTATGATAACAATGAACATTTACATATAACCAGTACATCTAAGAGTATAGGGGAATCTCCAAGTCATTCATTCATCTTGTTTTAGAAGTCAGCTATTAATTGAAAGGTATGTTTGACAAAAATCAGATTTCTTCTGTACTAATAATGAGTTAGTTGTCCACATGCACCATTATGTCTAATTCTCATCTTATGCTCAGAGAATTCCTCAAACTAATATTGTACTGAATTACTTTTAAATTGTGGATTTATACACTGACGGAACCCACGCAATGAATGAGACTGATTATTTATTTTAACAAGTAGATAGACATAGAAATGAGAATTGTGAATAGTTTCATTTTTATAAAAATGTAATTAATATTTAATTTTTAAAAACAAATTTCAACTTTATTTTATTGAAAATATTGCTATCAGTTATTTGCATTTTGCATTCCAGATTTAATAGATAAGTTCAATATTCTCAGAGAAAAATAACTGGTTTGAGGAATTATATGAAAATATTTATGGTTTGTGTTCTTGCCTAAGACTCTAATAATAATCCTCTGTAGTTGGATGTGAAGATAAAGGAATGAATAAATAAGGACCCAGCTTTTTTTTCTTTTTTTAGCTGATGTAGAAATTGAGGATACCTGCACAAACTGCAGCTCAGGTGAGCTGTTCAAGAACGTTTCAAGTGCTCAGTGCTGGCACTGTGAGGAGTTGCATAGGAAAATGAATAAAGACCATTAAGGAATCACTAATTGATACTGAAAACTCAGCAGGAATTACAGAAGTTGAATTTGGAGGGAGAAAACTGGACGGGGGTATAGAGCACACGCATGGATGTACAGAGAGAGGTAAGCTGGGTGGGTTTGATTTTAAAATGATGGTGGGGAGCAGACTCTCCATAGAGCAAACACCACCTGTGAGCTTCTAGAACAATGCCTGCTGCTTGTATCACTAGGTAAAGGGGCCTCTCTTCCTTCCTACTACATTATCTTTGGAAAGATCATCTTGTCCATATTTCTAAATCCCTCTTTCTTTAACTAAGCTCTCAAACTTTGCTGACACTTCCCTTTCAGAGGGCCTCAATCCACTGAAGCCAAGAGACTGGGTGAATAACCAGGAGATCATGAAGACTGAAAAAATAAATCAATTCCCCATTGTTCTGGGCTTCTTGATTCCTTGAGAGATGGGATTAATAATCTAAAGCAATCTCTGTTTGCCTTACACTAACTCACAGCTAAAGCCTGTCCATCACTGTCTCAAATGAATAACTAACTTCCTCCAGGTTGTTGAGAATCCTGTAGCTGAATTGTCTTCAGAATCTTGACTGTAAAATGATGCCCTTCAGGAATCAGAATCCTTCCTGTGCAAAATGGGAAGCAAAGTAACTGCCAGTAAGATCTATCTCCATAGGAGCTAAGCACTTCCCAAGATTCTCTTTTCTCTGTACTGTCTACAGAACACATTAACTTCCAGAAAATAAGAAGGCCATTATTCATCTGTATAACTCATGTGGTTTGTGTGTGGTTCTGCACTGTGGTACTCCTTTAATGAGATGGTTTTTACAGGTTGAAGCAGTTTTCATTCTCCCTAAGCATAGCCTGAAATCTTTCAATGCCCAAAACAAGCTCATTTGAGGAGACGGAGGCTTTGGCAGGGACATTGCAGGTACCGGGAGGGTAACAGGGGACAGGAGATGAGTTTAACTGTTCCTCAGTTCCAGAGAGGCTCCTTTAGAGATGGAGACATGGCCCTCAGGCCGGATCACTGCCTGGGCCCTTGGTTCTCCTGCAATTTCAATGCTCTGTGGGTGAACTCAGCTAATACAAGAGTCTTTGTCTGAGTCAAATCAACAAACAAATAGAACATGCTCACTGGGGATATGAGTCAGGTTGCTCTGAGGTTAAAGAGATATGACAGGGATTTAGATATCTCCTTAGGGAGAGTGACAAGACTGTCAAGAAGAGATGCTGTATTGATAATCTGCCTACCTCTTGCATCTGAGAATCTTTGTAAGTTGTTGTTTAACAATTGTTCTGTCAGAACTCCTCCTTAGTAGAGAAGGAAGGTTTCTGTGAGTTTATTCTTATCTATAGAAAAGCCATTCCATCTTTAGCCAACAGTACCCTCAGGGACAAAAAAGAAGGTAAGAAGTTCACATATGTGGTGAGCTTTCCACATATTCCTGCTCTTTAGGGTTAAATGTCATGGCTTTAAGATAATGTACAGAGGCAGATTTGAGTTTTTTAAGACTGAAACTTAAAAATCAAGACTTTTAAAAAGAATAAAAAGTTAAGGATTAAAAATGGATACAAAAGTGTCTTTACAATGAGAAATACACATCATGAATTTTAGAAACCAAATACCAGAAACACCATAGAATTCAGAAAATTACATAATTATATGGTTACTTATTTATTTGACATACTATTACATTTGTTGCTTTATTTTTGGTTCCACACTTTTTAGCTGTTTTTTTCTATAATGATCCATTTGTAATATTAATGCCGTATTTTCTCCTGGCATCACAATATTTTAAATTCATGATACATTATGATGATGTTGTATGAAGTTTTAGGGATAAGGTGAATTTGAGGAAAACGTCAATCAAAACTTTTCATTACACTGCAAGATTCATAGTATTTCATTGCATTTCATGTACTTGTGCTTTCACAGATCATAAGTAGTTGGAAGACTTAGTCAGTTTAGTAAATCTTTATCAGTTTCCTGTTGTTGTGCAGCACATTACCATGAATTTAGGAACTTGAAACAATGTTGATTTGTTGTATCACAGTTTATACAGAGGTCAGAAGTCTGCCCACTGCTCAGATGGAGCTCACAGGCTGCAAACATAGTCAAATAAGGTTACAATCTTCTTGGAACCATGAGAATCCTCTTCCAAGTTTGCATAATTGTTGGCAGAATTTGTTTCTCACAACTGTAGAACTCATGGGTTCTCGCCTCCTGTAGCAGGAGACACTCTCTGTGTTCAAAAGCCCACCTGATTAGATTGGCCCACCAGGAATAATCTCCTTTTTGATGAACTCAAAGTCAAACTGAACAGGGACTTTTGTTATGTCTGCAAAATCATTTCCTCTTTGCCATGAAACCTAATCTAAGCACAGCAGTGACATCCACCTTATTCTAGGTGCTGTCAACATTCAAGGGGAGGAAATTACACAAGGTGTGCACACCCAGGGGCAAGAAATGTTATATGTTACTTCTAAATCTGTGGCTGTATTGTTAATGCTTCATTATACTGATGGATTAAGAGTGTTACATTATCTCCATAATTGTACATATATTGTGATCAGTCAAAAAGAAGTCAAAAGAAGCCATAATTGATTTTATTTGGCAAGGACATTTTATGACAAAGAAAGAAGATAAACAAAGGTAGGAATTCAATTCAGATAGAGAGGATGGCATGATATGGCAGCAGTGAAATTAGAACAGTGCATTAGAGACAGTTGGGGATCTAGGATATAATTTTAAATGTTGCAAACTGGCTGAAAAGAGACCATTATGACTTCAAGTTAAGGAGGCACACTTATTAATGGAGTCCTAACAAAGGAAAGGCAAAATGATGCAATGTAAAATAATTGATATTAGTGTGAAACCTATGAAATCTTGTAGCAAACACCTAAATATGCAATGTAGTGTGTGACTCATATAAGTAAATACAGATGAGATGAAACTCTAATTTAAATTCATCTTAGCCAGTTCTGAAATATGTATGTGGTCACTTTATCTCCACCTGGCAAAAGTGGAATTGTTAACAGAGGAGCAGTTGCAGAGGAAAAGCAGAGTCTTAACTGATTGTGTTTTAAAATGCTTTGCTTTTCATATAAAGAATAAGAGTGTTTTATTAAAACCTTTACTCATGTTGATGAGATTGTTAGGCAATTCTGTTAATGTATGTGACTGCCTACTCAAGCTATTGACCCCATCACAGACCTAAAAAGCGAGGACTTGAACTGAGACTTCTTGCTTGTCTGTAAACTGCTTTCTTCTTGGAGTCTGCACAATTTTTAGTTTCCTGGAGATCCTACATGTGGAGGTGCTTAATGCGCATGACTTCTGGCAGTCAGACAGTTCAGAGTCAACACTGAGTGTGGCTCTGGGTCTCAGAATAATGAAGTAATGCAGCACTGTTCCTATCTATGACTGGGAAAAGGAGAGAGGAATTGCAATGGAAAGACTTGAGCAGCCAGATTGGTTTGCCCAGTTGTACTCTGGCCATCACAGAAAGAACAGTAAGTGCCTGAAAATGGGAGGCCGTGGCTAGGGGATAACATACATGGAGAAACAATATAGGAGATGGAAAGGAAGCCTGCATAGGCATGGCCTTGAGCTTCAAGGGTGAAGACATGAAAAAGGAGGTTCTGCTTCTCTTTGTAACAACTGACTCTTATGGGCAGATTTCAACTGCACTTTCTCAAAGTGACTTTGTATATTCAGCTCTCTGCTAACATCATTTAGAAAAAAAAATGTTACATACAAAAAGTTCTATGATATTTATCCATAGTGTTTTCTCATACATATTCTTTTTAAAACAATGGTCTAGAATACATTGCTCTAAACACAGTTTAAATACATTTCCCCTCTTTACTATATGAACTACTTCATGTCGTGAATCTTAAGTGTTCTAAGAAATTCTATTGCAGGAATCTCAAACTGAGTTATGGGACACTGAGGCAATTTAGCAGGAAGCAACATTTTATTGTACAAACACAGACCCAAGGGACTTGTGTCCAAAGTCTAAGCCCCCAGAACAAAGAGGTCTCACCTTATGTACCCTTGCAAGCAGATTACAGATGCAAAAAGGAAAGCTGACCCATACGTGGCTGCATGTGACTTCATTGGTTATGTCATTTTCCCAGTGCTATGTGACCTTCATCATGTTTCAGTTCTTTGAGTTTTATTATCTCTCTGCTTTAGCTTCCCTTCCCCCATCTCATTATCAGAACACACCCTGTCTATTTCTCTGTAGCAGGGCCCTCCTCCCTGCTATACTTCCTGCTGGGTCTGGGAACTAAAGGGACAGATGAGTGAGTGAGTATCCCATCACCCATGGAGAACACTATGAGCCCTGCACCCTGAGAAGGAGATACAAGGCCTCATAATTCTACCTTGGGGCTGATTCCCCCAGTAAGGGAAACAGACCTGCTCATTGAAGAGAGCCTGCATGCATGAATCTATGACCAATGGAAAGAACCCACCTAACTCTTACTCTAACCCAGAGTTAAAGCATCCATAAAAAGTTACAGCCTTCACCTGATCAGGGAGCCACTGGTTCCAGGCTCCACTGCACTGCTCTAGCTGCAGCTTTTTCTTTCTCTAATAAATTCTACTTTGTTTGCTGATCTTGCTGTCTCATGAGTCAATCCACTGCCTCAAGAACCATTTTTTGGCTCATGGAAGCAAGAACTCTCAACACTGGCCAGCAACATTCTTTTTCAAAACTCTCCAAATTTTTTTTAAAACAGAAGGCTTTCATAAAAGCTAGAAATAATGTTTAGTCTTTCACAAAATGTCTTCCATTACTCCACAATCATTCCCACTTTCAACTAAAATCAGTATTTCAGAAGTACAGATCATCTTAACCATAGCAACAAGTAATCAGACAATCATGGAGAATTGTGCAAAAAAATCTGATGTTTATGGCCTCAGACTATCTCCTTGTCTTCCTGATGAAGCAGGCATCTGTGGACCTTTGCACAGTTTTCTGTTCCAGGAGCTCTCTTGGGACTGTGGGCAGCAGTGCACTCACTTCAGATGTGTTCTTAATCAAACAGTATCTTAGGAGACCAGCATCAAATTCAGCTTTCCTCCTCTTACAGATGAAGCAAACATGATGCATGGGCTTTGTACAAACCAGTGTTTTATGGGAAGCTTGCGACCATCCCATGAAGTGGATAATACTTCCATACCTTGATATATAACAATGATGTCAGTTGAAGTTATTGCAAAGTTCTTATAGAGCATTCTTGAAAACACAACCAGGAAGGACTGTTTCCCCAGATCCACTTTGTACACAAGTAACAGTCAACTTCACAGTGTATTTCTTCAAATCAGGAAGGCTATCAAGTCACTGAAATCGAGCTGTCTGGTACTGGCTCTCATAGTAAGCATTTAGGTAGTTACAGAGACTGAAGAGCAAGTGGTGATTATCAGTATGGAGGTATATTTTATATATCTCTTCTAGAGGAATGGGATGGTGATGGATTCTCTAAGACAAAATTGACAAAGTAGAAATCCATCAGGTTTCCCTCAGAAGCAGTGCTGATGGACAGATTCTTCAGTTGCTCAGCTTTTCCATTTCCTTGTAAGACATTACGCCAGCGGAAAGTCTTTCATGTTTTCACATGGTCTTTCCAACACTTCTCCATCACTGATCTCAAATATTTAGTCAGTTTGTACCTAGGAAGTAGGTGCTTCAACCAGGCTTGCTGTCACTTCATTTTAGCCCTTAGGTTGTCTTTTAGTTTCTGAACCTTGGTTCAAACAGCACTTTCCTCTCCCTGAGCTCTCTGCAGCTCTTCATATTCTTTATGAGATCTCTTCATTTGAGCATCTACTTTTTCCAAGTGGCTAAAATGCTTCCTTTGCACTCAGTGCCTTGATATAAAGTATTAACTGGCTCCACCTCCTCTTAGGATTCTCAAGTACCTGTCTCTGAAGTTGTTCAGTCAGGTCTAACAGAAATGTAGATATCCTCCCCATCACCAGGGGGCTCCCCAGGGTGCAGCTTCCTCTGGTCAAACCAGGTTTCCCAGTACAGGGAAGGAGCTTTAAAGAGTTGCTCTGTCCTGCAACCTGGTTAAAGTCCTATTGTCCCTAGGTCTTTTTTTATTCTTACCTCATCTGTTCCTCACCAAGGATCTAAAATATCATAATTTTTGAAAAATGTGTAAAATTTGTGACAATGTGAATATTTTGCTAGAGATCTTCCCAGGGACTTGGAAAAGACCTAGTTAAGTTAGGGACCCTGAAGCTTATGCTTCATTAGCCTCACATTAAGTCATTCTCCCATCACAGTGAAAGTATTTTGGTTTATTCATCAGCTACATGCTCTATGTGTTATATCTTAGTATAGCAACCTATCACATTAATAATTTTATTATTCCTCATTTTATATATGAGGAATCTAGCTTTGGAGACATTACATTAGCTACTGTAAGATTACATTGTTTTCACATGAACCCTTATGTCTCATTATACCTCAGTATTTAAGTAACAGAATATCAGTGGGAGGGTCTGACTCAGCTAGAAGAGGCTGAACATACCCTGCAGGTAAATAAATTAACTCTGTATACTTTTTTGGGAAGAGGGTTAGAATGTTTGTGGTTTAGTGATGAATATTGCATCCTATCAGCAGGAAACAAGATTGATCTGTTGACTGTATTTGAACTTTAAATTAAGTGCATAGGGATGCCAAGCTGACAAGGCGGTACTGTGGCAGCTTTGCACTGTCTCCACTTAAGCATCTACAAATGCAATGCACTTACAAGAATGCACTTCTCTGTGTTTTCTGTTCTAGCCACACAAAAAATTGTACAAGACTTCAAGGTAGATGCAATTCATGAACAATTTCAGGTAGCTTTGCAAGGTTCAGGGCTCCCAGCACTGGGGCAGCTCACATGTTGCCACTGTTCAACCACCACATCTTATTGCAGATTCAACTCCTCCACCCCACACATGTCCTCCTCCTTCTTCTTCTCTTTGTTTAAAAGAAGTATGTATGTATGTACTATGATGGTAAATGACACTGCTTCTCCTCAAGGTCATTCACCAAATGAGACTGAAGGAGGTGAGGACAAACATGTTGCAGTTTGTCCCGGTATGTTCCAATTGTCCTGATGGGTCACGCTATGTCCTTACAAGTGACAGTTTCTCCCTATGCCTGTGTTCATCAATTGCTCTTACCCAAATGCTAATCTGGCTGTCAGCAATTTAGGCTCAGTACCAGATGCAATCATAGTACCTTTTCTAGCTCCACTACCGCACTACTCTTAGCATAAGGTCAAGTCTTTATAACCGATCTCTCATTCTACATTCCTTAGGGTGGTTCTGGTTCTCTGATTGACCTAACTAATACAAAGTCTAAAGAAAAGGGCTGAGGAGATGATTTCCATTGTTTTTCTAGATAACTATACTGAAATGGGTGGGTGCTGTGAACATCTTTATGTGAAACTGACACTTTATTTTGGAGCAAGTTTTCAACTTAACACATGTTGTGTATGATCTATTTTTGACTCAGACTTTCAAGACAGAATGAATTCAATTTCCAAGTGAGGTAGAATTGTTTTACTTAGAATTTTGTCCTCTGATCCTGACCACAGTTCATCAACCATGGTCTCTGCCTTGTCATCTGGATCACAGGTGTGCATCTCAGCTGGCTCCTGCACAGGGGACATTCTGTGATGCAGCTCCTGAGTTTTTGTTCAGCTTTTGCTGTCACTTCCATCACTGTGCTTCCCTCAGAGTACAGAAATACTTTGCTGAATCCTCCAGCTTTAAGTCTGAAATGATGAGGCTGATGCGATTGACTGATTTCTGGAAAAGGACAGAATAGCGACCTCTCCTTGCATTCCCACTACCAGAATGCTGACTAATGAGGAAATTCATCTCTCCACTCGGAAGTTGCTTGTACCAAAAAAGATAGTATGCAGACCGACTTGTTTCATAGGAACAGTCCAGGAAGACTTCTTCCCCCATCCACCTGAACTTGGCTGTCAGGACTTGAGTCACTTTCTGTGCCACACTGGATCCTGTGGGAATGATCAGAAACAAAGCTAATTCTCTCTGATGTAGTGAATAAAATATTGTAAGAATTAGTCAATTTAGGACCCAATGACAAACCAAACTGCAGTCACAGTTTGTTGCTTTTCCCCAATGCCCCTTCCCCCTCAGGTCCATGTGAAGCACCGTGTGCCTGTGTGCAGGGCTTAGTCCATCAAATCCCAGCCATGTGTGAACCGTCCCTACCAGAGAAGGAGAAGGCCATGAATGTCCACAGCAGGGTGGAATGCAGCATGTGGCACATAGCTCTCTGCACAAGTGTGTCTTGTTCTGCTTGCAGTTGAGAGTCCAATGTCTGTGAGTGTCTGGCAGTGTACATATGTGCCACCTGGGTTCTTTCCTGCCCCCAAGCAGGAAATGAGGTTTCTAAGGTTCTCAGCCTACAAGGTTTGTATACAGGGGAGAAAAAGTGCAGCTCACTACAGCTGTAACTTTGTCTACTTGTCTTTCAGACTGACTTAAATTAGGCAGCACCTAATGGAGGGCATGCGAAAAGCCATTAGTATTTGAGGGCTGGAGCCAAGGGGAACTGCTGTTAGAACTACCTGATGGCACACATTGATGTCACTCAGTGAATATTTTGGGGACTCATTTAAAGTGGATTTTATGATGAGCCATGGATGCTCCTTGTGATCTGCTTACTGGTAACCAACTTAAGATGTATTTGCTTTTCACCATTCAGAGCATTATTAAACTTAAGGGGAAAAACCCTCATGGTTCTTTGCTTTTTCCATGAAAGGCCATGGAATCCAAATCCAGTCACAGTATCTCTTTGTTCTTCTTCCTGAGTATTTGGGCTTATTGTAATTGAACAATGAATAAAGGTACTTCTAAATCAAATGCAGAAAGGCAGTCCTTCAGACGTTCAGAAGCTAGTTGGTTGTTTATGTTTCTGTGAAATTAAAACAGGAATAAATTGTTCTTTAAAATCTTACATTGAGCTCTATTTACAATATTTTTAAGAGGATGGAAACATATAGTCCCATTGCAACCACAGAAATGTGTATGTTTTAGATGATCTATCCTACAATTGTCTTGATATAACGTTTTCTATATATTTGATATGCAGTATTCATTTTCACGTAGTAAACACTTTGTGTTTTGTCATTTGTAAGACAACCTCAGGATAAGCACACAGCTCTTTCTGTGATGATGCTATAATGTGCTCCTACATAAATAGTGTTTTCTCCTAGATATTCTTTTTAAAACAATGGTCTAGAATACATTGCTCTAAAGCACAGTTTAAATACATTTCCCCTCTTTAATATATGAACTACTTCATGTCATGAATCTCAAGTGTTCTAAGAAAATCTGTTGCAGGAATCTCAAACTGAGTTATGGGACACTGAGGCAATTTAGCAGGAAGCAACATCTTATTGTACGAACACAGACCCAAGGGATTTGTGTCCAAAGTCTGAGCCCTGAGAACAAAGAGGTCTCACCTTATGTACCCTTGCAAGCAGGTTACAGAAGCAAAAAGGAAAGCTGAACCCACATGTGGCTGCATGTGACTTCATTGGTTATGTCATTTTCCCAGTGCTATGTGACCTTCATCATGTTTCAATTCTTTGAGTTTTATTATCTCTCTGCTTTAGTTTCCCTTCCCCCATCTCATTATCAGAACACACCCTGTCTATTTCTCTGTAGCAGGGCCCTCCTCCCTGCTATACTTCCTGCTGGGTCTGGGAACTAAAGGGACAGATGAGTGAGTGAGTATCCCATCACCCATGGAGAGCACTATGAGCCCTGCACCCTGAGAAGGAGATACATGGCCTCATCAATCTACCTTGGGGCTGATTGCCCCCGGTAAAGGGAAACAGACCTGCTCATTGAAGAGAGCCTGCATGCATGAATCCATGACCAATGGAAAGAACCCACCTAACCCTTACCCTAACCCAGAGTTAAAGCATCCATAAAAAGCCTCAGCCTTCACCTGAACAGGGAGCCATTTGTTTCCAGGCTCCACTGCACTGCTCTAGGTGCAGCCTTTCATTTCTCTAACAAATCTTTCTCTAATAAATCTGACCTTGTTGTCCAACAAGTCAATCCACTGCCTCATGAACCAAATTCAAGAATTCTTCACACTGGCGCACAACATTTCTGGCGACCACCTGAAGGGACACCCCTCCTTGACCAAGGTAGGTAAGACTGAGCACCAAACAAACAGGAGTTTGCCTAAGATGCAACCATGAACCTATGTTGCTCTGCTGGATACTACTGCTGGGGGAAAACCCCTGCTGAGGACTAGCCAAAAGCAGACTACCCTGTGCTGCTCCCTTTCTCTCTCTCTGCTCTTGTGTTTCTGAGGGACTTTCCCATCATGGTATTTGACCAGCACACCTAGCCAACTCTGGCTTCATGGTGATTCTGGTGCTGGGGGTTATCTCTGCTCCCTTCCTGCAAGTTGAGACCTAGCCCGGGGTTGATTCAGGTACACCTTACACTATGATAGAAGAGTCTGTTTGGTCTCAGCACCTGGTGTTCTTTTTCTTCCCTCACCTGTCTGTACCCCTTTCTGCCAGGGGCAGTGATGCTAGAGTGGAAGATTTTGTGTGGTTGACGGTATTCTAGTACTACTTAGTGGGAAAGACCTGAAGGCACTCCTAATCATTAATCCCTCAAGTGTTCATTGTGTCTCTCAGAACTGTTCCCTTTCCCTCACATGATGTCATGTCTTCCCCTTTGTCCCCACCAGAAATGGTGGACATACTTTTACTTACATGCACCCTCCCCAGTCTCACTGCCTTGTTTGTCTCTGTCCACTTTCCCCTCCCTGTGTTTACTGGTACCCTGGCCTCCCATGGGAAACTTGTGCCATAGGTTCTTATGACTTTCTTGAGTTACTCCTGCACTTAGTTTATCATGTCCCTTGGTCCACACCAGTTCTGAGTCAGCTGCTGGATGACAGCCAAGGCAAAAGCATGGAATGGAACCATGGCCCAGGGCCAGGACCCAACAGGGGTGAGGACTGACATGGACCTCCACTCCACACACACCCTAATCTCACCCATCCCCACAAGAGGAGGACGGAATGCACTCTTGTGCATGAGGACACCATCCCATCCCACCAGGCTCCCCAGGTGCAGTAGTGCTGCATGACATAGCTAAGGCAATTCATGGGAAGGGCCCAGCTCACATCCAGAGTTGCCACTGCTGCAACCAGCTGTGTAGCAACAAGCTGTGACCCACTGCCACTCCTCTGAAAAGGGATGAGGAGGTGAAGCAAACAAATGCACACACAGACAAGGAAGGAGGTGTGGTGTGCCACAGGTTTGGGCCTGAGAGGAGGAGGTCACTTGTCCCAGGCTTGGGGCATGGTGGTGGTGACTCACCCAGCTGTGGCACAAACCCAGCTTCATGCCCAGCCCTGCTTTGCACCAGAGTCTGACCAACGCAGCCCTTAGAGCAATTCTTATCTCAAAGTTATGGTCCCCAAGAAGCACTAATCTAATCTTCTGGGTACAGATGAAAAAAATGGGCATTGACATGTTCTCTGGACCTCTCATTTAAAATTTCCTACACTTTTGGTCTCAACATAACAATTGTTTCCTCCAAATATTGACACTGGCCATCCCTTTGTGGCACTATGTTTGCCCTGGGAGTCCCTCTGAGTACCCTTCTCTAACTCTACAGGCACTTCTCCAGGTGATTCATCCCTTTTTTAAAAAGGTAGACTTCCATTTGGCTGCCTGCTTTTGGTGATCTAAGGCTAAAAAGCAGGATCCTAGAGGTTTTCACTGCATTGGTAGGGTGGCACAGTCTGACTAGTCACTACATTTCCTTCTGTCCTGGCCATGGATGGTAGAAGAAAATCACAAGACAGGGACTCCTTTTCTCATTAGGTCAATCCCCAGACAGGACGTCAATGAAAGAGGAGTCTAACAAGTTTTTCTAGATGGGACCTGCCCATTCAGTTTTCTTCCTTTGGTACACAAGTGGTCTCCACTGGCCTGTCTACTGAAATGTTAGAAGGACCTTGACTCTCCTTGACTCTAATAAACTGAAGAAAAAACCCCTCTTTCTTTGTACTGAGGTTTGGCCCAAATATTCATTGGGTGACCAAGAGAAGTGGCTTTCAGAGGGCTCCTCAAATTAGAATACCATACTCCAATTAGACCTTTTTTGTAAAAGGGAGGAAAAGTGGACTGAGGTTCCCTATGTACAGCTTTTCTTTTATCTCTGGGACCACACAGAATGGCTCTATAATTGCTATCTAGATACTCAAACACTGGCTGTTCTTTGTAAGCCACAGGATAAACATTGGAAAGGAGGGCCAGAAAAGCCCCTTACCAGTGGCAAGGCCCCTGTCTTTACTGCTCCCTCTACTGCTTCACCCTCTGTCCCACCTTCTGAGCCACGGCAATCTTCAGGACCTCCTAATGGATGTTTCCCCCTTCAACATGCAGTGGTAGGAAGAGGGCGAGTCCATGTTCCCTTCCAGTTATCAGATCTAAGAGAGATTAAAAAGAATCTCGGTAATTATACTGATGCCCAGACCAGTATATCCAGGATACCATGCTTCTCTTGGACCAGACTCTTTCCTCATTAAAAAATCAATGGGTCCCAGCCCAGTCCACTCAGGTTGGAGATGATTTCCATCTACAATGAGCCCCAATACCTGTGGCACCTACAAATGAGGAAATAAATATGCCCATGCCCATGGGGGCACAGGCAGTTCCCTTGACAGAACCATAACGGGATCAAAATGATGAGGGGATGAATGGAGTTCATGCCAATTCATCCATCCTATGTGGAAGGGCTAAAAAGGGCCACAGTTAAAGCTCTAAACTATTCCCAGGTGACTGTAGTACAAAAGGCCCTGATTATCCCCCCCCACCTTACTTTTCTAGAGTGTCTTAAGGATGCTTTCCAAAAACATACCACAGTGGACCCAGAAACACAGGTGGGAGAGGTTCTCCTCAAAAATGAATGTCTAACTCAGTCAGCCCCAGATATCTGTAAAAAACTCTAGAAGTCTTTGGCTGAAGGGGAAAAGTCACTGGACCAATTAATGCAACCACCCACGTCTGTACACTATAACTGGGAACTCACTAAAAAGAGAGAAAAGGATAAAAAACATCATGACCTAATTTCAGCTCTCAGGGAGTGCCCCACCTGAAGGGGACTAAGATCCTGAGCTTGCTACCATGTGGACAAGAGGAGCACTTCTGCAGAGAATGTCCAAAAAGGGGAACAGCCTCGGAGACAGCCCGAGCCCCCAGTGGGACCTTGCTCTCTCTGCAAAGGTAATCACTGAAGGTCTAAGTGCCCCTCTCTCCAGGTGGAAGGCAGGATGCCACCTCCTATGGACTGATGGCTTCCAGGGCCTCCTGTCTGGGCTCCACTTCTTGATATCAATGTTGAGGAGCCTTAGGTAACCATAACAATAGACTCTCAAAAGGTCATTTTCCTCCTAGATGGTGCAGCCTGTTTCTCTGTCTCACCAGTCTCTCCTGGTCCCCAGTCCAATAACGAGGTTATTGTTTGGGTCATATCTGGCCAGCCCCTAGAGTGCTATTTTACATGACTTCTGGCCTGCTCTTGGGCAGACCTCCGCTTCTGTCACTCTTTTCCCATAGTCCTTGAGACTCCAGTGCCCCTGCTGGCGAGGGATTTACTATCTCAATTAAAGGCTCAAATACCCTCAAAAAGGCCAGTATTACTCTGTACTGGACTTAAAGGAAGCATTCTTTCACTTTTCTCTACATCCTGACAGTCAACTTCTGTTTGCCTTTAAAGACCCCACGAACTCCTCATAACAGTGAGCTAGCCAATTCATGGTCCTTCTAGAGCAACATATAGAGCTGGGCTCCTTGGGCACTACCTCTGGCTGGCTCTCTTTTTATGCTCCTTCTAATACTTCCTATTTTGGCCTTGTAAAATAAATGCTTTCTCCAGGTTCTTATCTCAACTGGTTCAATGGATAAAATTCCAGCTCTTAGTCAAGGAATACTCATCTCTGACTATGCATGAAACCCTCATGCAGTTCTATCGGGGCTCTGGAGACTACACAGGTCAACCCCTAAGACAAGCACCACCACCCTTACCCCTCCCCATTGCCCCATTGTCAGCAGGAAGCAGATAGATGAGTCATCATGCCTCCCCCCAACAGCAGTTGGGTACTTGTTTCAGAAGGAGGACATGTTGGGTCTGGGAACCTAAGGGACAGAGGAGTGAGTCAGTATCCCATCTCCCATGGAGAACACGATGAGCTCTGCTCCCTGAGGAGGAGTTACATGGCCTCATAAATCTGCTATTGAGACTGATAGATAGGTTGCTCTCAAGGTTGTTTCCCCCCAATAAGGGTCCAACAGACCAGCACATCAATGAGCCCATATGTGCGAATCCATGGCCAATGGCAAAGCCTAACCTAACCCTTACTCTAACCCAGAGTTAAAGCATCCATAAAAAGGTTCAGCCTTCATCTGAGAAGTTTCTGGGTCCCACTGCACTGTTATAGATGCAACCTTTTCTTTCTCTAATAAATCTTATTTTGTGTGCTGACCTTGTTGTCTCACCAGTCAATCCACTGCCTCAGGAGCCATTTTTTGGCCTCTGGAGACAAGAACTCTCAACACTGGCCAGCAACATTCAGTATTTCAGAAGTACAGATCATCTTAACCATAGCAACAAGTAATCAGACAATCATGGAGAATTGTGCAAAAAATCTGATGTTTATGGCCTCAGACTATCTCCTTGTCTTCCTGATGAAGCAGGCATCTGTGGACCTTTGCACAGTTTTCTGTTCCAGGAGCTCTCTTGGGACTGTGGGCAGCAGTGCACTCACTTCAGATGTGTTCTTAATCAAACAGTATCTTAGGAGACCAGCATCAAATTCAGCTTTCCTCCTCTTACAGATGAAGCAAACATGATGCATGGGCTTTGTACAAACCAGTGTTTTATGGGAAGCTTGCGACCATCCCATGAAGTGGATAATACTTCCATACCTTGATATATAACAATGATGTCAGTTGAAGTTATTGCAAAGTTCTTATACAGCAGTCTTGAAAACACAACCAGGAAGGACTGTTTCCCCAGATCCACTTTGTACACAAATAACAGTCAACTTCACAGTGTATTTCTTCAAATCAGGAAGGCTATCAAGTCCCTGAAATCGAGCTGTCTGGTACTGGCTCTCATAGTAAGCATTTAGGTAGTTACAGAGACTGAAGAGCAAGTGGTGATTATCAGTATGGAGGAATATTTTATATATCTCTTCTAGAGGAATGGGATGGTGATGGATTCTCTAAGACAAAATTGACAAAGTAGAAATCCATCAGGTTTCCCTCAGAAGCAGTGCTGATGGACAGATTCTTCAGTTGCTCAGCTTTTCCATTTCCTTGTAAGACATTACGCCAGCGGAAAGTCTTTCATGTTTTCACATGGTCTTTCCAACACTTCTCCATCACTGATCTCAAATATTTAGTCAGTTTGTACCTAGGAAGTAGGTGCTTCAACCAGGCTTGCTGTCACTTCATTTTAGCCCTTAGGTTGTCTTTTAGTTTCTGAACCTTGGTTCAAACAGCACTTTCCTCTCCCTGAGCTCTCTGCAGCTCTTCATATTCTTTATGAGATCTCTTCATTTGAGCATCTACTTTTTCCAAGTGGCTAAAATGCTTCCTTTGCACTCAGTGTCTTGATATAAAGTATTAACTGGCTCCACCTCCTCTTAGGATTCTCAAGTACCTTTCTCTGAAGTTGTTCAGTCAGGTCTAACAGAAATGTAGATATCCTCCCCATCACCAGGGGGCTCCCCAGGGTGCAGCTTCCTCTGGTCAAACCAGGTTTCCCAGTACAGGGAAGGAGCTTTAAAGAGTTGCTCTGTCCTGCAACCTGATTAAAGTCCTATTGTCCCTAGGTCTTTTTTTATTCTTACCTCATCTGTTCCTCACCAAGGATCTAAAATATCATAATTTTTGAAAAATGTGTAAAATTTGTGACAATGTGAATATTTTGCTAGAGATCTTCCCAGGGACTTGGAAAAGACCTAGTTAAGTTAGGGACCCTGAAGCTTATCCTTCATTAGCCTCACATTAAGTCATTCTCCCATCACAGTGAAAGTATTTTGGTTTATTCATCAGCTACATGCTCTATGTGTTATATCTTAGTATAGCAACCTATCACATTAATAATTTTATTATTCCTCATTTTATATATGAGGAATCTAGCTTTGGAGACATTACATTAACTACTGTAGGATTACATTGTTTTCACATGAACCCTTATGTCTCATTATACCTCAGTATTTAAGTAACAGAATATCAGTGGGAGGGTCTGACTTAGCTAGAAGAGGCTGAACATACCCTGCAGGTAGATAAATTAACTCTGTATACTTTTTTGGGTAGAGGGTTAGAATGTTTGTGGTTTAGTGATGAATACTGCATCCTATCAGCAGGAAACACGATTGATCTGTTGACTGCATTTGAACTTTAAATTAAGTGCATAGGGATGCCAAGCTGACAAGGCGGTACTGTGGCAGCTTTGCACTGTCTCCACTTAAGCATTTACAAATGCACTTACAAGAATGCACTTCTCTGTGTTTTCTGCTCTAGCCACACAAAAACTTGTACAAGACTTCAAGGTAGATGCAATTCCTGAATAATTACAGGTAGCTTTGCAAGGTTCAGGGCTCCCAGCACTGGCACAGCTCACATGTTGCCACTGTTTAACCACCACATTTTATTGCTGATTCAACTCCTCCACTCCACACATGTCCTCCTCCTTCTTCTTCTCTTTATTTAAAAGAAGTATGTATGTATGTACTATGATGGTAAATGACACTGCTTCTCCTCAAGGTCATTCACCAAATGAGACTGAAGGAGGTGAGGACAAACATGTTGCAGTTTGTCCCGGTATGTTCCAATTGTCCTGATGGGTCACGCTATGTCCTTACAAGTGACAGTTTCTCCCTATGCCTGTGTTCATCAATTGCTCTTACCCAAATGCTAATCTGGCTGTCAGCAATTTAGGCTCAGTACCAGATGCAATCATAGTACCTTTTCTAGCTCCACTACCGCACTACTCTTAGCATAAGGTCAAGTCTTTATAACCGATCTCTCATTCTACATCCCTGAGGGTGTTTCTGGTTCTCTGATTGACCTAACTAATACAAAGTCTAAAGAAAAGGGCTGAGGAGATGATTTCCATTGTTTTTCTAGATAACTATACTGAAATGGGTGCTGTGAACATCTTTATGTGAAACTGACACTTTATTTTGGAGCAAGTTTTCAACTTAACACATGCTGTGTATGATCTATTTTTGACTCAGACTTTCAAGACAGAATGAATTCAATTTCCAAGTGAGGTAGAATTGTTTTACTTAGAATTTTGTCCTCTGATCCTGACCACAGTTCATCAACCATGGTCTCTGCCTTGTCATCTGGATCACAGGTGTGCATCTCAGCTGGCTCCTGCACAGGGGACATTCTGTGATGCAGCTCCTGAGTTTTTGTTCAGCTTTTGCTGTCACTTCCATCACTGTGCTTCCCTCAGAGTACAGAAATACTTTGCTGAATCCTCCAGCTTTAAGTCTGAAATGATGAGGTTGATGCGATTGACTGAGTTCTGGAAACGGACAGAATAGCGACCTCTCCTTGCATTCCCACTACCAGAATGCTGACTAATGAGGAAATTCATCTCTCCACTTGGAAGCTGCTTGTACCAAAAAAGATAGTATGCAGACAGACTTGTTTCATAGGAACAGTCCAGGGAGACTTCTTCCCCCATCTGCCTGGACCTGGCTGTCAGGACTTGAGTCACTTTCTGTGCCACACTGGATCCTGTGGGAATGATCAGAAAACAGAGCTAATTCTCTCAGATGTAGTGAATAAAATATTGTAAGAATTAGTCAATTTAGGACCCAATGACAAACCAAACTGCAGTCACAGTTTGTTGCTTTTCCCCAATGCCCCTTCCCCCTCAGGTCCATGTGAAGCACCGTGTGCCTGTGTGCAGGGCTTAGTCCATCAAATCCCAGCCATGTGTGAACCGTCCCTACCAGAGAAGGAGAAGGCCATGAATGTCCACAGCAGGGTGGAATGCAGCATGTGGCACATAGCTCTCTGCACAAGTGTGTCTTGTTCTGCTTGCAGTTGAGAGTCCAATGTCTGTGAGTGTCTGGCAGTGTACATATGTGCCACCTGGGTTCTTTCCTGCCCCCAAGCAGGAAATGAGGTTTCTAAGGTTCTCAGCCTACAAGGTTTGTATACAGGGGAGAAAAAGTGCAGCTCACTACAGCTGTAACTTTGTCTACTTGTCTTTCAGACTGACTTAAATTAGGCAGCACCTAATGGAGGGCATGCGAAAAGCCATTAGTATTTGAGGGCTGGAGCCAAGGGGAACTGCTGTTAGAACTACCTGATGGCACACATTGATGTCACTCAGTGAATATTTTGGGGACTCATTTAAAGTGGATTTTATGATGAGCCATGGACGATCTTGTGATCTGCTTACTGGTAATCAACTTAAGATGTATTTGCTTTTCACCATTCAGAGCATTATTAAACTTAAGGGGAAAAACCCTCATGGTTCTTTGCTTTTTCCATGAAAGGCCATGGAATCCAAATCCAGTCATAGCATCTCTTTGTTCTTCTTACTGAGTACTCGGGCTTATTGTAATGGAGCTAGTCGGTTGTTTATGTTTCTGTGAAATTAAAACAGGTATAAACTGTTCTTTAAAATCTGACATTGAGATCTATTTACAATATTTTTAAGAGGATGGAAACATATAGTCCCATTGCAACCACAGAAATGTGTATGTTTTAGATGACCTATCCTACAATTGTCTTGATATAACGTTTTCTATATATTTGATATGCAGTATTCATTTTCACGTAGTAAACACTTTGTGTTTTGTTATTTGTAAGACAACCTCAGGAAAAGCACACAGCTCTTTCTGTGATGATGCTATAATGTGCTCCTACATAAATAGTGTTTTCTCCTAGATATTCTTTTTAAAACAATGGTCTAGAATACATTGCTCTAAAGCACAGTTTAAATACATTTCCCCTCTTTAATATATGAACTACTTCATGTCATGAATCTCAAGTGTTCTAAGAAAATCTGTTGCAGGAATCTCAAACTGAGTTATGGGACACTGAGGCAATTTAGCAGGAAGCAACATCTTATTGTACGAACACAGACCCAAGGGACTTGTGTCCAAAGTCTGAGCCCTGAGAACAAAGAGGTCTCACCTTATGTACCCTTGCAAGCAGGTTACAGAAGCAAAAAGGAAAGCTGAACCCACATGTGGCTGCATGTGACTTCATTGGTTATGTCATTTTCCCAGTGCTATGTGACCTTCATCATGTTTCAATTCTTTGAGTTTTATTATCTCTCTGCTTTAGTTTCCCTTCCCCCATCTCATTATCAGAACACACCCTGTCTTTTTCTCTGTAGCAGGGCCCTCCTCCCTGCTACACTTCCTGCTGGGTCTGGGAACTAAAGGGACAGATGAGTGAGTGAGTATCCCATCACCCATGGAGAGCACTATGAGCCCTGCACCCTGAGAAGGAGATACATGGCCTCATCAATCTACCTTGGGGCTGATTGCCCCCGGTAAAGGGAAACAGACATGCTCATTGAAGAGAGCCTGCATGCATGAATCCATGACCAATGGAAAGAACCCACCTAACCCTTACCCTAACCCAGAGTTAAAGCATCCATAAAAAGCCTCAGCCTTCACCTGAACAGGGAGCCATTTGTTTCCAGGCTCCACTGCACTGCTCTAGGTGCAGCCTTTCATTTCTCTAATAATCTTTCTCTAATAAATCAACTTGTTGTCCAACAAGTCAATCCACTGCCTCATGAACCAAAGGCAAGAATTCTTCACACTGGCGCACAACATTTCTGGTGACCACATGAAGGGACACCCCTCCTTGACCAAGGTAGGTAAGACTGAGCACCAAACAAACAGGAGTTTGCCTAAGATGCAACCATGAACCTATGTTGCTCTGCTGGATACTACTGCTGGGGGAAAACCCCTGCTGAGGACTAGCCAAAAGCAGACTACCCTGTGCCGCTCCCTGTCTCTCTCTCTGCTCTTGTGTGAGGGACTTTCCCATCATGGTATTTGACCAGCAGCTCCTAGCCAACTTTGGCCTCATGGTGATTCTGGTGCTGGGGGTGATCTCTGCTCCCTTCCTGCAAGTTGAGACCTAGCCCGGGGTTGATTCAGGTACACCTTACACTATGATGGAAGCATCTGTTTGGTCTCAGCACCTGGTGTTCTTTTTCTTCCCTCACCTGTCTGTACCCCTTTCTGCCAGAGGCAGTGATGCTAGAGTGGAAGATTTTGTGTGGCTGACAGTATTCTAGTACTACTTAGTGGGAAAGACCTGAAGGCACTCCTAATCATTAATCCCTCAAGTGTTCATTGTGTCTCTCAGAACTGTTCCCTTTCCCTCACATGATGTCAGGTCTTCCCCTTTGTCCCCACCAGAAATGGTGGACATACTTTTACTTACATGCACCCTCCCCAGTCTCACTGCCTTGTTTGTCTCTGTCCACTTTCCCCTCCCTGTGTTTACTGGTACCCTGGCCTCCCATGGGAAACTTGTGCCATAGGTTCTTATGACTTTCTTGAGTTACTCCTGCACTTAGTTTATCATGTCCCTTGGTCCACACCAGTTCTGAGTCAGCTGCTGGATGACAGCCAAGGCAAAAGCATGGAATGGAACCATGGCCCAGGGCCAGGACCTGGCAGGGGTGAGGACTGACATGGACCTCCACACCACACACACCCTAATCCCACCCATCCCCACAAGAGGACGATGGATTACACTCTTGTGCATGAGGACACCATCCCATCCCACCAGGCTCCCCAGGTGCATTGGTGCTGCATGACATAGCTAAGGCAATTCATTGGAAGGGCCCAGCTCACATCCAGAGTTGCCACTGCTGCAACCAGCTGTGTAGCAACAAGCTGTGACCCACTGCCACTCCTCTGAAAAGGGATGAGGAGGTGAAGCAAACAAATGCACACACATGCAAGGAAGGAGGAGTGGTGTGCCACAGGTTTGGGCCTGAGAGGAGGAGGTCACTTGTCCCAAGCTTGGGGCATGGTGTTGGTGACTCACCCAGCTGTGGTACAAACCCAGCTTCATGCCCAGCCCTGCTTTGCACCAGAGTCTGACCAACGCAGCCCTTAGAGCAATTCTTATCCCAAAGTTACGGTCCCCAAGAAGCACTAATCTAATCTTCTGGGTACAGATGAAAAAAATGGGCATTGACATGTTCTCTGGACCTCTCATTTAAAACTTCCTACACTTTTGGTCTCAACATAACAATTGTTTCCTCCAAATATTGACACTGGTCATCCCTTTGTGGCACTATGTTTGCCCTAGGACTCCCACTGAGTATCCTTCTCTAACTCTACAGGCACTTCTCCAGGTGATTCATCCCTTTTTTAAAGAGGTAGACTTCCATTTGGCTGCCTGCTTTTGGTGATCTAAGGCTAAAAAGCAGGATCCTAGAGGTTTTCACTGCATTGGTAGGGTGGCACAGTCTGACCAGTCACTACATTTCCTTCTGTCCTGGCCATGGATGGTAGAAGAAAATCACAAGACAGGGACTCCTTTTCTCATTAGGTCAATCCCCAGACAGGACGTCGATGAAAGAAGAGTCTAACAAGTTTTTCTAGATGGGACCTGCCCCATTCAGTTTTCTTCCTTCGGTACACAAGTGGTCTCCACTGGCCTGTCTACTGAAATGTTAGAAGGACCTTGACTCTAATAAACTGAAGAAAAAAACCCCTCATCTTTCTTTGTACTGAGGTCTGGCCCAAATATTCATTGGGTGACCAAGAGAAGTGGCTTTCAGAGGGCTTCTCAAATTAGAATACCATACTCCAATTAGACCTTTTCTGTAAAAGGGAGGAAAAGTGGACTGAGGTCCCCTATGTACAGATTTTCTTTTACCTCTGGGACCACCCAGAATGGCTCTATAATTGCTATCTAGATACTCAAACACTGGCTGGTCTTTGTAAGATACAGGATAAACATGGGGAAGGCCCAGACCAGTATATTCAGGCCTTTATTTCTCAATCCAAATCTTTAAATTGGCATGGAAGGATACCATGCTTCTCTTGGACCAGACTCTTTCCTCATTAAAAAATCAATGGGTCCCAGTCCAGTCCACTCAGGTTGGAGATGATTTCCATCTACAATGAGCCCCAATACCTGTGGCACCTAGAAATGAGGAAATGAATATGCCCATGCCATGGGGGCACAGGCAGTTCCCTTGACAGAACCATAACGGGATCAAAATGATGAGGGGATGAATGGAGTGCATGCCAATTCACCCATCCTATGTGGAAGGGCTAAAAAGGACCACAGTTAAATCTCTAAACTATTCCCAGGTGATTGTAGTACAAAAGGCCCTGATTATCCCCCCCCCACCTTACTTTTCTAGAGTGTCTTAAGGATGCTTTCCAAAAACATACCACAGTGGACCCAGAATCACAGGTGGGAGAGGTTCTCCTCAAAAATGAATGTCTAACTCAGTCAGCCCCAGATATCTGTAAAAAACTCTAGAAGTCTGTGGCTGAAGGGGAAATGTCACTGGACCAATTAATGCATCCAGTCACGTCTGTACACTATAACTGGGAACTCACTAAAAAGAGAGAAAAGGGTAAAAAATATCATGACCTAATTTCAGCTCTCAGGGAGTGCCCCACCTGAAGGGGATCTAGATCCTGAGCTTGCTACCATGTGGACAAGAGGAGCACTTCTGAAGAGAATGTCCAAAAAGGGGAACAGCCTCGGAGACAGCCCGAGCCCCCAATGGGACCTTGCTCTCTCTGCAAAGGTAATCACTGGAGGTCTAAGTGCCCCTCTCTCCAGGTGGAAGGCAGGATGCCACCTCCTATGGACTGATGGCTTCCAGGGCCTCCTGTCCGCGCTCCACTTCTTGATATCAATGTTGAGGAGCCTTAGGTAACCATAACAATAGACTCTCAAAAGGTCATTTTCCTCCTAGATGGTGCAGCCTGTTTCTCTGTCTCACCAGTCTCTCCTGGTCCCCAGTCCAATAACCAGGTTATTGTTTGGGTCATATCTGGCCAGCCCCTAGAGTGCTATTTTACATGACTTCTGACCGGCTCTTGGGCAGACCTCCACTTCTGTCACTCTTTTCCTATAGTCCTTGAGACTCCAGTGCCCCTGCTGGCGAGGGATTTACTATCTCAATTAAAGGCTCAAATACCCTCAAAAAGGCCAGTATTACTCTGTACTAGACTTAAAGGACGCATTCTTTTACTTTTCTCTACATCCTGACAGTCAACTTCTGTTTGCCTTTAAAGACCCCACGAACTCCTTATAACAGTGAGCTAGCCAATTCATGGTCCTTCTAGGGCAACATATAGAGCTGGGCTCCTTGGGCACTACCTCTGGCTGGCTCTCTTTTTATGCTCCTTCTAATACTTCCTATTTTGGCCTTGTAAAATAAATGCTTTCTTCAGGTTCTTATCTCAACTGGTTCAATGGATAAAATTCCAGCTCTTAGTCAAGGAATACTCATCTCTGACTATGCATGAAACCCTCATGCAGTTCTATCGGGGCCTCTGGAGACTACACAGGTCAACCCCTAAGACAAGCACCACCACTCTTACCCCTCCCCATTGCCCCATTGTCAGCAGGAAGCAGATAGATGAGTCATCATGCCTCCCCCCAACAGCAGTTGGGTACTTGTTTCAGAAGGAGGACATGTTGGGTCTGGGAACCTAAGGGACAGAGGAGTGAGTCAGTATCCCATCTCCCATGGAGAACACGATGAGCTCTGCTCCCTGAGGAGGAGTTACATGGCCTCATAAATCTGCTATTGAGACTGATAGATAGGTTGCTCTCAAGGTTGTTTCCCCCCAATAAGGGTCCAACAGACCAGCACATCAATGAGCCCATATGTGCGAATCCATGGCCAATGGCAAAACCCAACCTAACCCTTACTCTAACCCAGAGTTAAAGCATCCATAAAAAGGTTCAGCCTTCATCTGAGAAGTTTCTGGGCCCCACTACACTGTTATAGATGAAGCCTTTTTTTTCCTCTAAAAAATCTTATTTTGTGTGCTGACCTTGTTGTCTCACCAGTCAATCCACTGCCTCAGGAACCATTTTTGGGCCTGTGGAGGCAAGAACTCTCAACACTGGCCAGCAACATTCTTTTTCAAAACTCTTCAAAAAATTTTTTAAAACAGAAGGCTTTCATAAAAGCTAGAAATAATGTTTAGTCTTTCACAAAGTGTCTTCCATTACTCCACAATCATTCCCATTTTCAACTAAAATTTATGATCAAAGCAGTATTTCAGAAGTACAGATCATCTTAACCATAGCAACAAGTAATCAGACAATCATGGAGAATTGTGCAAAAAATCTGATGTTTATGGCCTCAGACTATCTCCTTGTCTTCCTGATGAAGCAGGCATCTGTGGACCTTTGCACAGTTTTCTGTTCCAGGAGCTCTCTTGGGACTGTGGGCAGCAGTGCACTCACTTCAGATGTGTTCTTAATCAAACAGTATCTTAGGAGACCAGCATCAAATTCAGCTTTCCTCCTCTTACAGATGAAGCAAACATGATGCATGGGCTTTGTACAAACCAGTGTTTTATGGGAAGCTTGCGACCATCCCATGAAGTGGATAATACTTCCATACCTTGATATATAACAATGATGTCAGTTGAAGTTATTGCGAAGTTCTTATACAGCACTCTTGAAAAACAACCAGGAAGGACTGTTTCCCCAGTCCACTTTGTACACAAATAACAGTCAACTTCACAGTGTATTTCTTCAAATCAGGAAGGCTATCAAGTCCCTGAAATCGAGCTGTCTGGTACTGGCTCTCATAGTAAGCATTTAGGTAGTTACAGAGACTGAAGAGCAAGTGGTGATTATCAGTATGGAGGTATATTTTATATATCTCTTCTAGAGGAATGGGTTGGTGATGAATTCTCTAAGACAAAATTGACAAAGTAGAAATCCATCAGGTTTCCCTCAGAAGCAGTGCTGATGGACAGATTCTTCAGTTGCTCAGCTTTTCCATTTCCTTGTAAGACATTACGCCAGCGGAAAGTCTTTCATGTTTTCACATGGTCTTTCCAACACTTCTCCATCACTGATCTCAAATATTTAGTCAGTTTGTACCTAGGAAGTAGGTGCTTCAACCAGGCTTGCTGTCACTTCATTTTAGCCCTTAGGTTGTCTTTTAGTTTCTGAACCTTGGTTCAAACAGCACTTTCCTCTCCCTGAGCTCTCTGCAGCTCTTCATATTCTTTATGAGATCTCTTCATTTGAGCATCTACTTTTTCCAAGTGGCTAAAATGCTTCCTTTGCACTCAGTGCCTTGATATAAAGTATTAACTGGCTCCACCTCCTCTTAGGATTCTCAAGTACCTGTCTCTGAAGTTGTTCAGTCAGGTCTAACAGAAATGTAGATATCCTCCCCATCACCAGGGGGCTCCCCAGGGTGCAGCTTCCTCTGGTCAAACCAGGTTTCCCAGTACAGGGAAGGAGCTTTAAAGAGTTGCTCTGTCCTGCAACCTGGTTAAAGTCCTATTGTCCCTAGGTCTTTTTTTATTCTTACCTCATCTGTTCCTCACCAAGGATCTAAAATATCATAATTTTTGAAAAATGTGTAAAATTTGTGACAATGTGAATATTTTGCTAGAGATCTTCCCAGGGACTTGGAAAAGACCTAGTTAAGTTAGGGACCCTGAAGCTTATGCTTCATTAGCCTCACATTAAGTCATTCTCCCATCACAGTGAAAGTATTTTGGTTTATTCATCAGCTACATGCTCTATGTGTTATATCTTAGTATAGCAACCTATCACATTAATAATTTTATTATTCCTCATTTTATATATGAGGAATCTAGCTTTGGAGACATTACATTAGCTACTGTAAGATTACATTGTTTTCACATGAACCCTTATGTCTCATTATACCTCAGTATTTAAGTAACAGAATATCAGTGGGAGGGTCTGACTCAGCTAGAAGAGGCTGAACATACCCTGCAGGTAGATAAATTAACTCTGTATACTTTTTTGGGAAGAGGGTTAGAATGTTTGTGGTTTAGTGATGAATATTGCATCCTATCAGCAGGAAATAAGATTGATCTGTTGACTGCATTTGAACTTTAAATTAAGTGCATAGGGATGCCAAGCTGACAAGGCGGTACTGTGGCAGCTTTGCACTGTCTCCACTTAAGCATCTACAAATGCAATGCACTTACAAGAATGCACTTCTCTGTGTTTTCTGTTCTAGCCACACAAAAAATTGTACAAGACTTCAAGGTAGATTCAATTCATGAACAATTTCAGGTAGCTTTGCAAGGTTCAGGGCTCCCAGCACTGGGGCAGCTCACATGTTGCCACTGTTCAACCACCACATCTTATTGCAGATTCAACTCCTCCACCCCACACATGTCCTCCTCCTTCTTCTTCTCTTTATTTAAAAGAAGTATGTATGTATGTACTATGATGGTAAATGACACTGCTTCTCCTCAAGGTCATTCACCAAATGAGACTGAAGGAGGTGAGGACAAACATGTTGCAGTTTGTCCCGGTATGTTCCAATTGTCCTGATGGGTCACGCTATGTCCTTACAAGTGACAGTTTCTCCCTATGCCTGTGTTCATCAATTGCTCTTACCCAAATGCTAATCTGGCTGTCAGCAATTTAGGCTCAGTACCAGATGCAATCATAGTACCTTTTCTAGCTCCACTACCGCACTACTCTTAGCATAAGGTCAAGTCTTTATAACCGATCTCTCATTCTACATCCCTGAGGGTGTTTCTGGTTCTCTGATTGACCTAACTAATACAAAGTCTAAAGAAAAGGGCTGAGGAGATGATTTCCATTGTTTTTCTAGATAACTATACTGAAATGGGTGCTGTGAACATCTTTATGTGAAACTGACACTTTATTTTGGAGCAAGTTTTCAACTTAACACATGCTGTGTATGATCTATTTTTGACTCAGACTTTCAAGACAGAATGAATTCAATTTCCAAGTGAGGTAGAATTGTTTTACTTAGAATTTTGTCCTCTGATCCTGACCACAGTTCATCAACCATGGTCTCTGCCTTGTCATCTGGATCACAGGTGTGCATCTCAGCTGGCTCCTGCACAGGGGACATTCTGTGATGCAGCTCCTGAGTTTTTGTTCAGCTTTTGCTGTCACTTCCATCACTGTGCTTCCCCCAGAGTACAGAAATACTTTGCTGAATCCTCCAGCTTTAAGTCTGAAATGATGAGGCTGATGCGATTGACTGATTTCTGGAAATGGACAGAATAGCGACCTCTCCTTGCATTCCCACTACCAGAATGCTGACTAATGAGGAAATTCATCTCTCCACTTGGAAGCTGCTTGTACCAAAAAAGATAGTATGCAGACAGACTTGTTTCATAGGAACAGTCCAGGGAGACTTCTTTCCCCATCTGCCTGGACCTGGCTGTCAGGACTTGAGTCACTTTCTGTGCCACACTGGATCCTGTGGGAATGATCAGAAAACAGAGCTAATTCTCTCAGATGTAGTGAATAAAATATTGTAAGAATTAGTCAATTTAGGACCCAATGACAAACCAAACTGCAGTCACAGTTTGTTGCTTTTCCCCAATGCCCCTTCCCCCTCAGGTCCATGTGAAGCACCGTGTGCCTGTGTGCAGGGCTTAGTCCATCAAATCCCAGCCATGTGTGAACCGTCCCTACCAGAGAAGGAGAAGGCCATGAATGTCCACAGCAGGGTGGAATGCAGCATGTGGCACATAGCTCTCTGCACAAGTGTGTCTTGTTCTGCTTGCAGTTGAGAGTCCAATGTCTGTGAGTGTCTGGCAGTGTACATATGTGCCACCTGGGTTCTTTCCTGCCCCCAAGCAGGAAATGAGGTTTCTAAGGTTCTCAGCCTACAAGGTTTGTATACAGGGGAGAAAAAGTGCAGCTCACTACAGCTGTAACTTTGTCTACTTGTCTTTCAGACTGACTTAAATTAGGCAGCACCTAATGGAGGGCATGCGAAAAGCCATTAGTATTTGAGGGCTGGAGCCAAGGGGAACTGCTGTTAGAACTACCTGATGGCACACATTGATGTCACTCAGTGAATATTTTGAGGACTCTTAAAGTGGATTTTATGATGAGCCATGGACGCTCCTTGTGATCTGCTTACTGGTAATCACCTTAAGATGTATTTGCTTTTCACCATTCAGAGCATTATTAAACTTAAGGAGAAAAACCCTCATGGTTCTTTGCTTTTTCCATGAAAGGCCATGGAATCCAAATACAGTCACAGCATCTCTCTGTTCTTCTTACTGAATACTCAGGCTTATTGTAATTCAACAATGAATAAAGCTACTTCTAAATCAAATGCAGAAAGGCAGTCCTTCAGATGTTCAGAAGCCGGTTGGTTGTTTATGTTTCTGTGAAATTAAAACAGGAATAAATTGTTCTTTAAAATCTTACATTGAGCTCTATTTACAATATTTTTAAGAGGATGGAAACATATAGTCCCATTGCAACCACAGAAATGTGTATGTTTTAGATGATCTATCCTACAATTGTCTTGATATAACGTTTTCTATATATTTGATATGCAGTATTCATTTTCACTTAGTAAACACTTTGTGTTTTGTCATTTGTAAGACAACCTCAGGAAAAGCACACAGCTCTTTCTGTGATGATGCTATAATGTGCTCCTACATAAATAGTGTTTTCTCCTAGATATTCTTTTTAAAACAATGGTCTAGAATACAATGCTCTAAAACACAGTTTAAATACATTTCCCCTCTTTACTATATGAACTACTTCATGTCATGAATCTCAAGTGTTCTAAGAAATTCTGTTGCAGGAATTTCAAACTGAGTTATGGGACACTGAGGCAATTTAGCAGGAAGCAACATCTTATTGTACGAACACAGACCCAAGGGACTTGTGTCCAAAGTCTGAGCCCCCAGAACAAAGAGGTCTCACCTTATGTACCCTTGCAAGCAGGTTACAGAAGCAAAAAGGAAAGCTGAACCCACATGTGGCTGCATGTGACTTCATTGGTTATGTCATTTTCCCAGTGCTATGTGACCTTCATCATGTTTCAATTCTTTGAGTTTTATTATCTCTCTGCTTTAGTTTCCCTTCCCCCATCTCATTATCAGAACACACCCTGTCTTTTTCTCTGTAGCAGGGCCCTCCTCCCTGCTACACTTCCTGCTGGGTCTGGGAACTAAAGGGACAGATGAGTGAGTGAGTATCCCATCACCCATGGAGAGCACTATGAGCCCTGCACCCTGAGAAGGAGATACATGGCCTCATCAATCTACCTTGGGGCTGATTGCCCCCGGTAAAGGGAAACAGACATGCTCATTGAAGAGAGCCTGCATGCATGAATCCATGACCAATGGAAAGAACCCACCTAACCCTTACCCTAACCCAGAGTTAAAGCATCCATAAAAAGCCTCAGCCTTCACCTGAACAGGGAGCCATTTGTTTCCAGGCTCCACTGCACTGCTCTAGGTGCAGCCTTTCATTTCTCTAATAATCTTTCTCTAATAAATCAACTTGTTGTCCAACAAGTCAATCCACTGCCTCATGAACCAAAGGCAAGAATTCTTCACACTGGCGCACAACATTTCTGGTGACCACATGAAGGGACACCCCTCCTTGACCAAGGTAGGTAAGACTGAGCACCAAACAAACAGGAGTTTGCCTAAGATGCAACCATGAACCTATGTTGCTCTGCTGGATACTACTGCTGGGGGAAAACCCCTGCTGAGGACTAGCCAAAAGCAGACTACCCTGTGCCGCTCCCTGTCTCTCTCTCTGCTCTTGTGTGAGGGACTTTCCCATCATGGTATTTGACCAGCAGCTCCTAGCCAACTTTGGCCTCATGGTGATTCTGGTGCTGGGGGTGATCTCTGCTCCCTTCCTGCAAGTTGAGACCTAGCCCGGGGTTGATTCAGGTACACCTTACACTATGATGGAAGCGTCTGTTTGGTCTCAGCACCTGGTGTTCTTTTTCTTCCCTCACCTGTCTGTACCCCTTTCTGCCAGAGGCAGTGATGCTAGAGTGGAAGATTTTGTGTGGCTGACAGTATTCTAGTACTACTTAGTGGGAAAGACCTGAAGGCACTCCTAATCATTAATCCCTCAAGTGTTCATTGTGTCTCTCAGAACTGTTCCCTTTCCCTCACATGATGACAGGTCTTCCCCTTTGTCCCCACCAGAAATGGTGGACATACTTTTACTTACATGCACCCTCCCCAGTCTCACTGCCTTGTTTGTCTCTGTCCACTTTCCCCTCCCTGTGTTTACTGGTACCCTGGCCTCCCATGGGAAACTTGTGCCATAGGTTCTTATGACTTTCTTGAGTTACTCCTGCACTTAGTTTATCATGTCCCTTGGTCCACACCAGTTCTGAGTCAGCTGCTGGATGACAGCCAAGGCAAAAGCATGGAATGGAACCATGGCCCAGGGCCAGGACCTGGCAGGGGTGAGGACTGACATGGACCTCCACACCACACACACCCTAATCCCACCCATCCCCACAAGAGGACGATGGATTACACTCTTGTGCATGAGGACACCATCCCATCCCACCAGGCTCCCCAGGTGCATTGGTGCTGCATGACATAGCTAAGGCAATTCATTGGAAGGGCCCAGCTCACATCCAGAGTTGCCACTGCTGCAACCAGCTGTGTAGCAACAAGCTGTGACCCACTGCCACTCCTCTGAAAAGGGATGAGGAGGTGAAGCAAACAAATGCACACACATGCAAGGAAGGAGGAGTGGTGTGCCACAGGTTTGGGCCTGAGAGGAGGAGGTCACTTGTCCCAAGCTTGGGGCATGGTGTTGGTGACTCACCCAGCTGTGGTACAAACCCAGCTTCATGCCCAGCCCTGCTTTGCACCAGAGTCTGACCAACGCAGCCCTTAGAGCAATTCTTATCCCAAAGTTACGGTCCCCAAGAAGCACTAATCTAATCTTCTGGGTACAGATGAAAAAAATGGGCATTGACATGTTCTCTGGACCTCTCATTTAAAACTTCCTACACTTTTGGTCTCAACATAACAATTGTTTCCTCCAAATATTGACACTGGTCATCCCTTTGTGGCACTATGTTTGCCCTAGGACTCCCACTGAGTATCCTTCTCTAACTCTACAGGCACTTCTCCAGGTGATTCATCCCTTTTTTAAAGAGGTAGACTTCCATTTGGCTGCCTGCTTTTGGTGATCTAAGGCTAAAAAGCAGGATCCTAGAGGTTTTCACTGCATTGGTAGGGTGGCACAGTCTGACCAGTCACTACATTTCCTTCTGTCCTGGCCATGGATGGTAGAAGAAAATCACAAGACAGGGACTCCTTTTCTCATTAGGTCAATCCCCAGACAGGACGTCGATGAAAGAAGAGTCTAACAAGTTTTTCTAGATGGGACCTGCCCCATTCAGTTTTCTTCCTTCGGTACACAAGTGGTCTCCACTGGCCTGTCTACTGAAATGTTAGAAGGACCTTGACTCTAATAAACTGAAGAAAAAAACCCCTCATCTTTCTTTGTACTGAGGTCTGGCCCAAATATTCATTGGGTGACCAAGAGAAGTGGCTTTCAGAGGGCTTCTCAAATTAGAATACCATACTCCAATTAGACCTTTTCTGTAAAAGGGAGGAAAAGTGGACTGAGGTCCCCTATGTACAGATTTTCTTTTACCTCTGGGACCACCCAGAATGGCTCTATAATTGCTATCTAGATACTCAAACACTGGCTGGTCTTTGTAAGATACAGGATAAACATGGGGAAGGCCCAGACCAGTATATTCAGGCCTTTATTTCTCAATCCAAATCTTTAAATTGGCATGGAAGGATACCATGCTTCTCTTGGACCAGACTCTTTCCTCATTAAAAAATCAATGGGTCCCAGTCCAGTCCACTCAGGTTGGAGATGATTTCCATCTACAATGAGCCCCAATACCTGTGGCACCTAGAAATGAGGAAATGAATATGCCCATGCCATGGGGGCACAGGCAGTTCCCTTGACAGAACCATAACGGGATCAAAATGATGAGGGGATGAATGGAGTGCATGCCAATTCACCCATCCTATGTGGAAGGGCTAAAAAGGACCACAGTTAAATCTCTAAACTATTCCCAGGTGATTGTAGTACAAAAGGCCCTGATTATCCCCCCCCCACCTTACTTTTCTAGAGTGTCTTAAGGATGCTTTCCAAAAACATACCACAGTGGACCCAGAATCACAGGTGGGAGAGGTTCTCCTCAAAAATGAATGTCTAACTCAGTCAGCCCCAGATATCTGTAAAAAACTCTAGAAGTCTGTGGCTGAAGGGGAAATGTCACTGGACCAATTAATGCATCCAGTCACGTCTGTACACTATAACTGGGAACTCACTAAAAAGAGAGAAAAGGGTAAAAAATATCATGACCTAATTTCAGCTCTCAGGGAGTGCCCCACCTGAAGGGGATCTAGATCCTGAGCTTGCTACCATGTGGACAAGAGGAGCACTTCTGAAGAGAATGTCCAAAAAGGGGAACAGCCTCGGAGACAGCCCGAGCCCCCAATGGGACCTTGCTCTCTCTGCAAAGGTAATCACTGGAGGTCTAAGTGCCCCTCTCTCCAGGTGGAAGGCAGGATGCCACCTCCTATGGACTGATGGCTTCCAGGGCCTCCTGTCCGCGCTCCACTTCTTGATATCAATGTTGAGGAGCCTTAGGTAACCATAACAATAGACTCTCAAAAGGTCATTTTCCTCCTAGATGGTGCAGCCTGTTTCTCTGTCTCACCAGTCTCTCCTGGTCCCCAGTCCAATAACCAGGATATTGTTTGGGTCATATCTGGCCAGCCCCTAGAGTGCTATTTTACATGACTTCTGACCGGCTCTTGGGCAGACCTCCACTTCTGTCACTCTTTTCCTATAGTCCTTGAGACTCCAGTGCCCCTGCTGGCGAGGGATTTACTATCTCAATTAAAGGCTCAAATACCCTCAAAAAGGCCAGTATTACTCTGTACTAGACTTAAAGGACGCATTCTTTTACTTTTCTCTACATCCTGACAGTCAACTTCTGTTTGCCTTTAAAGACCCCACGAACTCCTTATAACAGTGAGCTAGCCAATTCATGGTCCTTCTAGGGCAACATATAGAGCTGGGCTCCTTGGGCACTACCTCTGGCTGGCTCTCTTTTTATGCTCCTTCTAATACTTCCTATTTTGGCCTTGTAAAATAAATGCTTTCTTCAGGTTCTTATCTCAACTGGTTCAATGGATAAAATTCCAGCTCTTAGTCAAGGAATACTCATCTCTGACTATGCATGAAACCCTCATGCAGTTCTATCGGGGCCTCTGGAGACTACACAGGTCAACCCCTAAGACAAGCACCACCACTCTTACCCCTCCCCATTGCCCCATTGTCAGCAGGAAGCAGATAGATGAGTCATCATGCCTCCCCCCAACAGCAGTTGGGTACTTGTTTCAGAAGGAGGACATGTTGGGTCTGGGAACCTAAGGGACAGAGGAGTGAGTCAGTATCCCATCTCCCATGGAGAACACGATGAGCTCTGCTCCCTGAGGAGGAGTTACATGGCCTCATAAATCTGCTATTGAGACTGATAGATAGGTTGCTCTCAAGGTTGTTTCCCCCCAATAAGGGTCCAACAGACCAGCACATCAATGAGCCCATATGTGCGAATCCATGGCCAATGGCAAAACCCAACCTAACCCTTACTCTAACCCAGAGTTAAAGCATCCATAAAAAGGTTCAGCCTTCATCTGAGAAGTTTCTGGGCCCCACTACACTGTTATAGATGAAGCCTTTTTTTTCCTCTAAAAAATCTTATTTTGTGTGCTGACCTTGTTGTCTCACCAGTCAATCCACTCCCTCAGGAACCATTTTTGGGCCTGTGGAGGCAAGAACTCTCAATACTGGCCAGCAACATTCTTTTTCAAAACTCTTCAAAAAATTTTTTAAAACAGAAGGCTTTCATAAAAGCTAGAAATAATGTTTAGTCTTTCACAAAGTGTCTTCCATTACTCCACAATCATTCCCATTTTCAACTAAAATTTATGATCAAAGCAGTATTTCAGAAGTACAGGTCATCTTAACCATAGCAACAAGTAATCAGACAATCATGGAGAATTGTGCAAAAAATCTGATGTTTATGGCCTCAGACTATCTCCTTGTCTTCCTGATGAAGCAGGCATCTGTGGACCTTTGCACAGTTTTCTGTTCCAGGAGCTCTCTTGGGACTGTGGGCAGCAGTGCACTCACTTCAGATGTGTTCTTAATCAAACAGTATCTTAGGAGACCAGCATCAAATTCAGCTTTCCTCCTCTTACAGATGAAGCAAACATGATGCATGGGCTTTGTACAAACCAGTGTTTTATGGGAAGCTTGCGACCATCCCATGAAGTGGATAATACTTCCATACCTTGATATATAACAATGATGTCAGTTGAAGTTATTGCAAAGTTCTTATACAGCACTCTTGAAAAACAACCAGGAAGGACTGTTTCCCCAGTCCACTTTGTACACAAATAACAGTCAACTTCACAGTGTATTTCTTCAAATCAGGAAGGCTATCAAGTCACTGAAATCGAGCTGTCTGGTACTGGCTCTCATAGTAAGCATTTAGGTAGTTACAGAGACTGAAGAGCAAGTGGTGATTATCAGTATGGAGGTATATTTTATATATCTCTTCTAGAGGAATGGGTTGGTGATGAATTCTCTAAGACAAAATTGACAAAGTAGAAATCCATCAGGTTTCCCTCAGAAGCAGTGCTGATGGACAGATTCTTCAGTTGCTCAGCTTTTCCATTTCCTTGTAAGACATTACGCCAGCGGAAAGGCTTTCATGTTTTCACATGGTCTTTCCAACACTTCTCCATCACTGATCTCAAATATTTCGTCAGTTTGCTTCTGGCTAGTAGATGTTTTAACCTGGCTTGCTGTCACTTCATTTTAGCCCTTAGGTTGTCTCTTAGTTTATGAATCTTGGTTCAAAGAGTACTTTCCTATCCCTGAGCTCTCTGCAGCTCTTCAGATTCTTTATGAGATCTCTTCATTTGAGCATCTACCATTTCCAAGTGGCTAAAATGCTTCCTTTGCACTCGGTGCCTTGATATAAAGTATTAACTGGCTCCACCTCCTCTTAGGATTCTCAAGTACCTTTCTCTGAAGTTGTTCAGTTATCTATCAGAAATGTAGATATCCTTCCCACCACTGGGGGGCTCCCCAGGGTGAGGCTTCCTGTGGTCAAACCAGGTTTCCCAGTACAGGGAAGGACCTTTAAAAAGTTGCTCCATCCTTCAACATGGTTAAAGTCCTGTTGTCCGTAGGTCTTTTTAAGTTTTTACCTCATCTGTTCCTCACCAGGGATCTAAAATATCATAATTTTTGAAAAATGTGTAAAATTTGTGACAATGTGAATATTTTGCTAGAGGTATTCCCAGGACATTGGAAAAGACCTACTCAAGTTAGAGACCCTGAAGCTTATGCTTCATTAGTCTCACATTAAGTTATTCTCCCATCACAATGAAAGTATTTTGGATTATTCATCAGCTGCATTCTCCAGTTGTTATATCTTAGTATAGCAGCCCATCACATTCATAATTTTATTATTCCTCATTTTATAAATGAGGAAATCTTTCTCTGGAGACATTATATTAACTACTGTGAGATAACATTGTTTTCACATGATACAGCAGAGAGTAGTACCTAGGTTTAAATTCCAGAGCCAGGCCTCATCATCAGTAGTCTATTCATACTATTAGTTTAATAACTGAAACCATTTGAGTAGAGAAAACTGCCCATGAATAGTGTTTAGACTGAACAAAAACAATGGTGTTCAGCAGGAAGAATGTTGACTATAGAGTGGTCAAGAGTAGTATAGCAAAAGCAATGTAAGAGATTTCATAGGATGTGAATTTTAAAATGAGCATGCAGAGTCCCCAGGAGATAGTTTTTTCAAAAAGAAGTGAATAAGTAACATTGAATCTCTATTGTGCCTTTTGAGTAATATCATTTCTGGAGAGCTACTCTGAGATGCAGAGTCTCAGACCCTACCCAAACTTTCTGAGTTACAATCTGCATTTTAACATGATTTATAATTCACATTAAAACTTGAGGAAATTTTGTAAAAATTATGCAACTAAAAGTTATATTTAGAGATAACAACAAAGAGATCACACATAGAGGGGAGCAAGGGGCTCGTGTTGGTAAGTCTAGCTACTGAGGAGGCTGAGTGGGAGGATCATGGTTTGGGGCCAGTGAGGGGTGGGAAGGAGATTGTGAGAACCTATCTCAAACAGTAGATGAGCACAAGGGCAGGTGTCTGTCATCCCAAGCTCCTCAGAAGGCTGAGCTAGGGAGGATCGTGGTTTCAGGTCAGTCCTGGCTACAGATGCTCGAAGCTGGGAATGGTGACTAGAGCTATGTGGGCAAGTGTAAGTAGGAGGATCAATCTCTGGCCTGGGAAAAAAACAAGAACTGATCTCAAACATAGACAAAAAAGGATGGAGGTGCCAGTGCAAAGCCCTAGGTAACAATCCTAGCACCACCACCAACAAAAAAAGAGGTCACTTATAATGACTTCTGAGAAAACTGATTTTAAGCAGACACCAAAGCTCTATCTGCTACCTGCCTGTGCTGTCCTGTAGCTGATTTGTTTTTAACCAAGCAAATTGGCTAACCTGCCAGGTGAGTGTAGCACACTGTTTGGGAGGGAACCACATATTTTAGCACAGCTGGGGAGCCAATTGCCCCACCTCTGTACAAACCGATGGCCAAACACTTGAAGGGAAAATGGGCAGAAAGAATGCAGAGCTGAAATAGCCCCTACGGTGGTGTGGTGACTTAGCAGCCTCTGTGGGGAACCCAGGCACTGTACTGCCTTGGAGAAACTGGGAGCTAGCTGAAACTGAGAGTCTTCCCAAGAAAAAAGCTCGTGTCTAACTCACAGCCTTGCCCTGTGAGTGGAAGGTGCTGGTGACTGCTCATATACCAATCTCTCAAGGGACCACTTCTGAGAACCTCCTGCTTCAGAGGCCCCACTCCACTAAGGAAGCCTGCTTTCAAACACCCAGATCTTAGCCCCCAAAAACTGTCCAATAGGGAAAAGCAATACTCATTGCCATGCAACCTAACACACCAACCTTAAGAAGGGACATTCTTGGCCAAAGCCCATATAAAAAATAAAAGCATCTTCACCTTAACCTAAAATCAGAGAAAAAATCCAGAACATTCATTGAACTGATTATATATACCTATATGTCTGTATCTATATATCTACATCTTTCTTGTTTTTATTTTACTTTACTATTACTTTATTTTATTTTTATGTTTTTAAATTTTAACTTTTGTTTTCTTCATTTTTTTCTTCCATCTTACTGAAGCCTACCATCAATCTCCATTCTGTCCTAACACTAACTCACTCAGCCTTCTATTGCCCCACTTTCCTTTCTCTACACCAGTTTTTTCTTTCTCATCTCCTCCTCATTCCTTTTCCCCTACTCATCATCCTCTCCTCCCCACTTATCCCCCCACTACCTCAACCTCCTTAAAATACATCCCCTACTTAATAGACTATTATACCAAATTTATACATTACCATATCCTTCCTATCCCTTGGCAATCTCTGACAATAGCTCCCTCTTCTACAATGACTGAAGTACACCTCAACACACACTAGGAACTTAGTGCCCTAAAAATCTCCATGCCTCACAATCCTTCTCTCCTCACTTCATTCCCTTTTCCTTCCCTTTCCTCCTGCTCCAGCTTTTCAATACCTAAGCATCCACCTCTACCCAAACAACCATTATCTCCCCAATCTCCATGGCTTACAAGATATATCACCAAGGGGCTCACTACATGCTTTGTAAATAAGTGGTCCACCATTGAATCTGTGAATTTGTTATTGCTAATTTATTCCACGTAGTAAGGGAATAAAAATGCCACATCAACCTAGCTAATGACTAAGCCAGTCATAGCACAGTAATTGAGTCAAGGGGGAGATAACAGGTGATTAAAATCCCCAACACAGGAGCACAGCACCTCATAGAAGCATGGGGAGAGGAATAAGTCTAGGAAATTCTACTCAACAAAAGACCAACAATTCAATAAAGGATTCAATTCAATAGAGGATATTTAGTGGGAGATGAAGAAAATGAATACTCAGTTCCTGACCCCAACAGAATGATGCTAACTATGATCAATGAGCCAAATTATGTCAATGAAAAAATCTCTCAAAGAGGAAATTATAAATGAGATCATTGAGCTAATCATGGAGAAGCTACAAGACATGGTTAAAAAGAAATTACAAGATAAACTCAAGCAACATCAAGACACCACAAATAAAAACTTGAGAAGACACGGAAACAACTAAATGAAGTCAGAGAAGACTATGACAAACTTGAAAGTGAAACAAAGGAGATACAAAAAAAGAGATATATGAAATAAAGAAGATAACACAAGATAAGAATGAGGAATTTAACAGAGATGTGGAAAACCTCAGAAAAAAGAACCAAACAGAAACCCTGGAAATAAAATTTCCTTCGGTAAAATAAAAAATACAGGGGAAAACCACTCCTAGAACAAGTGGAAGACAGAACATCAGGACTTGAAGATAAAATTGATAATAAAGGGAAAACATAAGAACTCTTAGACAAAAGACACAAAAGCTTTGAGAAGAATACATAAGAACTCAGCAATTCCATCTAAAGACTAACCTGTGTATATGAAGGAGAAGTGCAGCCTCAGAGATACATAATATATTCAACAAAACAATACCAGAAAATTTCCCAAATCTTGAGGAAGAGTTGTTTATTCAGGTACAAGAAGCCTTCAGGGCACAAAACAGACTTTACCAAAATAGAACCTCTCCATGGCATAATATTATTAAAACAACTAGCATAGAGAATAGAGAAAGAATATTGAGAACTGGAAGAGAAAAAACAAATAACATATTAAGGTAAACCCACCAAAATAACAGCAAACCTCTCAAATGAAATCTTAAAAGCAAGAAGGGCATGGAGTGAGGTATCTTGAGCTCTAAAGGAAAACAATTCCAGTCTTAGGATACTCTACCAAGCAAAACTATTATTCAAAACTCATGGAGGAATAAAAGTCATCTATGATAAACAGAAACTAAGACAATTTGTGACACCAAGCCACCACTACAAGAGATTCTGAAAGGAATCCTACATATAGAAGAAAAAAACCAAACATAACCACAAAAAGACAGGAAGTATTAAATCTCATGAGAAGAACAGACAAGAGCTCAGAGAGTAGCAGTGAATCAGCTGCACATGTAAATTTTTAAACAACAAAAACAAATAAATGGCAGTAATCACCACATAATTCTCAATGCTAACACTGAATGTTAATGGACTCAACTCCCTGATCAAAATAAACTGTTCAGCAAACTAGATTAAAAAGAAAGATCAGACAATCTGTTGTTTAAAAGAGACACACTTTAATGAAAGAAACAAACACTGACTTAGGATGAAAGGCAAGAAGACAATCTACCAAGCTAATGACCCCCTAAAACAGACAGGAGTAGCAATATGCATATCAGAAAAAGTGGACTTCAAACTTAAATTAGTCAAAAGACATAAAGAAGGTCACTTCATACTAAGAAAAGGATGAATCAAGAGGAAATAACAATTATCAACCTATATGTACCCAATGCAAGTGCACCCAACTTCATTGAACATACACTAAAGTATTTAAAACAACATATAGATCCCAATGCAGTTGTAATGGGAGACTTTAATACCCCTCTATTAATAACAGATAGGTCATACAAACAAAATATCAATAAAGAAATCTTAGAACTAAGTGACAGCATAGATCTAATGGAACTGACAGATATCTATAGAGGATTCCATCCTGCAACAGCACAATATACATTCTTCTTAGCAACCCATGAACTTTCTCTAAAAGAGATCATATCTTAGGGCACAAAGCAAGTCTCAAAAATGTAAGAAAATTGCAATAACCTCTCCATTCTCTCTGATCATAATAATATATAGCTAGAACTCAACAATAAAAGCAGTAACAGAAAATACTCAAACAAAAGAAAAGAAAATACTCAAACAATTGGAGTGTGAAAACCACATTGCTCAATGATCAATGGGTCATAGAAGACATAAGGAAGGAAATTAAAAATTTCCTGGAATGTGATGAAAATGAAAACACAACCTATCAATACCTATGGGACACAGCAAAGGCAGTCTTAAGAGGAAAGTTTATAGCCATGAGTGCATATATTAAAAACACAGAAATATCTCAAATAAACAACTTAATGCTACATCTCAAACTCCTGGAAAAACAAGAATAAGCTAAACACAAAGCAAGGAGATGGAGAGAAATAATAAAAATAAGGGCCAAACCAAAAAAAAAAAAAAAAAAAAGAAAGAAAAAGAAAACAAACAAACAAACAAACAAAACATACAAAGAATCAATGAAAAAAAAATCTGGCTCTTTGATAAAATAAACAAGATTAACAAACCCCTGGCAAATCAGACTAAAATGAGGAGGGAAAGACCCAAATTAATGAAATTAAAAAGGAAAAGTGTAGATAACAACAAACACCAATGCAGGGAATCATCAGGGACTACTTTGAAAACCTATATTCAAATAAATTGGAAAATCTAGAAGAAATGGACAAATTTCTAGATGTGTATGACCATCCAAAATGGAACCAAGAGGATATTCATCACGTAAGCAGATCTGTAACATGCAATGAAGTTGAAACAGCAATAGAGTCTCCTCCAAAAGAGAAGTCCAGAACCTGATGGATTTTACACTGAATTCTACCAGATCTTTAAAGAAGAACTACTACCAACACATCTTAAATTTTTCCATGAAATAGAAAGGGTTGGAACACTACCTAACTCATTCTATGAAGTTATTATTACACTCATCCCCAAACCAGACAAGGACACATCCAAAAAAAGAGATCTACAGTCCAATCTCCTTAATGAATATTGATGCAAAAATCCTCAATAAGATCATGGCAAACTAAATCCAACAACATATCAGAAAAATCATTCACCATGAATAAGACAGCTTCATCCCAGTGAAGCAGGGATGGTTCATCATATGTAAATTGTTAAACGTAATATAGCATATTAACAGAAGCAAAGACAAAAACCACTTGATAATCTCAATAGATGTAGAAAAAGCCTTTAATAAAATTCAACACCATTTCATGATAGAAGTTCTGGTGAAACTAGGAATAGAAGGAATGCACCTCAACATAAATACTATAAATGACAAACCTACAAAACTACCAAGCAATAGCAATAAAAACAGCATGGTACTGGCACAAAAACAGATATGAAGACCAGTGGAACAGAATAAAGGAACTGGATATGGATCCACACAGTTACACTCACCTTATTTTTGACAAAGGCGCCAAAAACATACCATGGAGAAAAGACAGCCTCTTTAACAAATGTTGCTGGGAAAAGTGGTTATTTGCCTGCGGAAAACTGAAACTAGACCCATACCTGTCACTCTGTATTAGTATCAACTCAAAGTGGATTAAGGACTTTAATATCATACCTAAAACCTTGCAGTTAGTACATGAAAGAGCAAAGAATACCCTGGAAACAAGAGGTATAGGAAAAGACTTCCTCAGCAGAAGTCCAGCAGCCCAGCAACTAAGAGAAAGGATGGACAAATGGGACATTAAATTAAAAAGCTTCTGCACAAAAAAAGAAATGGTCTCTAAACCGAAGAGACCACTCACAGAGTGGGAGAAAAATATTGCTAGCTGCACATCAGACAAAGGACTGAGAATAAGAATATACTGAGAGCTCCACAAACTAAACTCCCCCAAAATCAGTGACCCAATAAAGAAGTGGACAACTGAACTAAAAGAACTTTTTCAAAGGAAGAAGTCCAAATGGCTAAAAAAACACATGAAAAATGCTCACCATCCCTGGCCATAAAAGAAATGCAGATCAAAACCATACTAAGATTCCATCTCATTCCTGTTAGAATAACTACTATCAGGAACATCACCAACAAAAAATGCTGGTGAAGATGCAGGGAAAAAGGAATCTTCTTAAACTGCAGGTGGGAATGTAAGGTAGTACAACCACTATTGAAAACAGTATGAAGGATAGGGATAGGGCAAGGAAATGAAACCAAAACGTTGGATATGCTCAGGAATTAACATAGAAAATTTTAAATTGGCCTCGGCCACCATGGGAAGTGGAGTAGGAAGGAGTGAAGAAGATTGGAAAAGGCAAATCAGTTGGAGCTGTAATATGTACACGCATGGAAACAATACAAGGAAACTCCTTGTGTAGCTATCTTTATCTCAAACTAACAAAAACATCATATTTCTAATTTATCGTTTTATCTTTTGTGTTTTTTCTTCTACAAAATCAGAAAACAGATATTGCTTGGGGTGGGGGGTGGGGGAGTTGGCATTGGGGGAGGGGGGCAGTAGCGGGGAAAGGGGTAGGGGGATGAATATGGTGCAAACAATGTATACACATGTATGTAAATGAAAAACTGGTATCAGTTGATACTGTTCCAGGAACTGGGGAGGGTGGCTGGGAGAGAGAAGTTGAGGGGGTGAATTCAAGTATGATATATTTGACACATTGTAAGAACCTTTGAAGTGCTACAATGTTTCCACACCCAGCACACACAAAAAAAGAATATTTAAAAATAAAGCACAAAAGAGCAACAGTTCAAAGACATCAGCTTTATCGCTTTCAGCATTGACTGTCAAAGGCGCCATCCCATGGCCATTCCATAGTACTGCAGCTCTCCATTTTACCAGCCTCTTCACAGTATCTCTTTGCCCTGCTTCAGCTGCACAGTGTAATGCTGTGGCCCCACAATGAGTTTGCCGTTGGGATCAACTTGCTGTTCTAAAAGGTATGTGACCACATTAGTGTGTCCCTTATGTGCTACCGTCATCAGGCAGGTGTCATACATTTTGGCAGTGGTGATGTGTCATTAGACTTTGGCCTTCACAGTCCATTTATAAGAATGATGTCACTTCCACCATGCCCAGGCAGCAGCATGTCTTGGGGAGAGCAGGGACACATAAGTGACCATGCTGCAGGGGGCACATCTGTGACCCGGCCCAGGAAGGGAAAAGGATGCTTGAGCCATGCTAAAAGGCCCTGGGCACTGGTTCTGGCAGAAAATCTCCATGTTAGTCACTGCCCCAGGCCTCAGGCTGGACTCTCAAGGCAATGTTTTCAATACTACATTCAAATTGGTGAAATGATATCACCAATACACTGTGATGTGTATGTGATACAATACATAACACAACCATTAAAGAGAGCTATACAAAGAGAAACATCCAAAATATTATAAATATACTGAAATAGAATTCTAGAAAATGCCAAATTACTCTCAGTTTACTGGGGTAAAAAATAATATAGAGAAATAAACAAAAGAATAAACAACCAAATATAAAATGGAAGACTCAGCCCCAAATATGAATTACATTAAATGCAAAGTATCTCTATGTACCAATTATGATTACAGATTGTTCTACATACACAAATGAAAGTTACTTTAAAAAAGAATAGATTAAAATATGACTCAACTATCGCTTCCTATAAGAAATTAATTTCTAATACAATAAAGATATATTGAAAATAAAAGACATGCCATGAAACATTAATCAAAGGAAAGTAGCAGTAGGTAAACTAGTATCAGATCATGTAGACGTTTGAGCAAAGAAACTTGCCAGCGACAAACATTATGTTCCACTAAAAGGGCCAGTCTCTTAAGATTATGCAACAATCTTAAGTGTATAAGTCCCAATCAATAGGGCTGAAAAATAAGCTTAAGAAACACTGATACAAGTGAAAGGAAAAATAAGCAAATCAAGAAATATAGGTAGAGATTCCAAAACTCTTCCCGCAACAACTGATGGAAATAGATGGAAAAGCAGCAAGGATGTAGAAGAACTCAATAATGCTGTTGACCAGCAGGATCCAATAGCCATTGGAAGAACACTGCACCCACAGAACAGCATAGTATACACTCTTTCCAAATGTTCATTAGAACATATTCCAAGTAAGACAATATCCTGGGCTATAAAACAAACTTCAGTGAATATAAAGGAATTGAAATAATAAAGCATATGTTCTCCAATCACACTGGAATAAAACTATGAAATAAATAACACCAAGATAATAAGAAAATCTCTAAATACCTAGAAAATTAGCAATGCACTTCTTAATAATAATTCAAGGATCAAAAAGATGTCTGAAAGTATATCGATCACACATTGATCTTAGTGAGCGTGAATTTAATGAACTTGTTCATTAAAAAGACCAGCTAAATTTACAAACCTCTAGCAAAATGCACACACACACACACACACACACACACACACACCCACCACAATTTTTCATTAAGGGAAATGATATAAGAAATTACTATGGTCCCTGCAGACATAAAAGGATATCAGGAAAAAATTAAGAAAATATAAGTAAACTATGGTCTTTAACTTTAATTAAAAATCAAAGATGTTTAACACCATTAGCTATTGGATAAATGTAAATAAAAACAAAAATGAGTTATTGGTATACACTTATCAGAACAGCTAAAATGAAGACCAACGACAGCAAAATTCTAGCAAGCATGTGGAGAATTTACATTTCTCAAAAACTTTACTCAAAATATACTAAGTGTTTTCAGTTCTTATCTCACCTAAACTCTCAGAAGCATGCACAAAGTTTTCCACTCTGTCCTTTTCAACACTCTTTTTTTGCCTACAGAGGAAACACGTAACTCTGGTTTTTCTCAGAGAGCTTATGTCAGCTACTCCATCTAAATTAGCTTTACTGGCTATTCTCCTGATCTGCTGTCAACATCTTATGGTCCTTTGTAGTTTGATTCCAGATCATTTTCGAAGTTCATGAGTTGTCCAATAAGGAAGTTCCTCTTTCACGGTTTTCAAATTTTCTGTAAGATCATAGTTTCTAAATCTGTATATGAAAGTGAGATCAATATTCTGAGATGCAAATACACACAGTCAACTGTTTTTTTCAAACCTACATTTAAAGGTCTTATGTAATATCAACATGTATTTGGATCTCAACAAATTTTAAATTTCAAAAACATTGAAGTTTAATATTTGATTTTCTTCTGTAGTCTTTCCCTTCCCCACCATCTCTCCCACAGAAAATGATTCATCAGTCCACCAGACAGCTTGTCACTTCCCTCTTCGTTCATTGTTCCTGTCTAATTTATCACCAAGTCCCATGCATTTCAGCCCCCAAAACTGTTATGACTCTACAAGTGTATATCCATTTTTCCACTGCCCTGCACCCATTCAATGCTTCTCAGTCAGGGAAAATCCACAATTTTTCACAGGGACTGCAAAGACCTGCACATTCTTTATTAGACTCTATCTTCAGCTCATGCAACTTCCACTGTGCATTACATTTAATCCATCCAGTCCTTTCTTCAATGTCTCAACATGTCCAGCTCTCTTCCTTTCATAGCATTAACACAAACATTCATCAACTGGATTATTAGTTTCCATACTGTAAATGTTTCTGATATATTTCAGTGTAACTGGGCTTTTCAAAGAGGACATCTCTCACAAGCAGCATAAAACTCACCATGCAAAGTGAACTGGCTGCCAGTTTTTTAATCTTTTATAATATCCAATTTAAAATGTATTGTCCTTGTCACTTGTTGAAATTATATGTGGATTTGAATTGCTTTACTATGTAGGCCTATCTCCTATATTAAGCTGTCATTATTTTCTGAGTTGTAGTTGAGAGTAAAGAATCTCCGTGCCTATGACACAATTATGACATATATAGGAGAAAGTAACTTTTTAAAAGCATGAATACAATCTTTTCTTCTTCTAACATGGCCCATTCATTTTCATTATCAGTAGAAGTTCATTTAAACCATGGCACACAATCACTAGGAAAGTAATATATATTAATCTCTTTTCTATCTCACACAATTGAATGTGTGTGTTACCTATAATATGCTTTTAAAAAGTGTGTAATAAAAACACCTTTGTAGTCCAGACGTAAGAGATGTGAGTGCAAACTCCTCACCAAACAATACAGAACCTGAATATTTTTTAAAAGGCATAGATAAGAATAAGAAATTCTAGGAAATAAAGTCCCCCAGAAAGCTAAAAGTATCTGTTGGGAGTTTCCAAGTTGTTTTAATGATACAATTTGGGATATAAACTGCTATATATCATGGCTGATTTCTGACTTTCCTAAGTAGGACTCTGAGTATGTAGGCAGCTTGATTTATTTGGTAAAGGTCAATCTGCACTCTAGCTTTAACACTTCTTATGATAAAATCCTTCAGTACATGGTGATTCACAGATGGTCCTCTTGCAAAGTGAGACTCTTATGGCAATGTGATGACTTATAAGTTTAAAAAAGTTAAGCATAATTTTGATGGGTGTGTGGAGCTAAGTGAAGACCATCACAATGAAGCTACTTATTCAGAGTTTACTTCAGCAAGAGAGTCAGCCATCTGCACTGTGTTTTGGCAGAGGATCAAAGACAGGTAGAGAAGTGGGTAAACTTTTCACTAGGAGAAAAAAGATAGACAAAAAAAGCTTCCATTATGTCCTGATTGGAAAGATAAAAGCAGGCTCGCCAGAAGTGAGGCACCATATGGCAGCAGGTACATATTTGGCTTTCTCTGGTCTACCCTGAGTTGAATAAACCTCTCAAATGCATTCCACAAATGCATGCTAAGTGGAAGGATCCATCTCAAAAGGAAACATCTGGGGTGATTTCACTTATATGAAATGTACAGCACAGTAAACAAAAAGAGGCAGAAACCATGTTGGTGTTTGTCAGGGGCAGAGGGGAGTATAGGTTAAGGTGAGAAACTGCTTAATGGGTATACACTTTCCTTTTGGGATACTAAAATGTTTTGAAACTAGCTATAGGTGGTGATTGCTCAGCATTAGGAATTTACTAAAAGCTACTTTAAAATGTGAGTTATATGACAAATGAATTAGTCTCCATAAAAGTGTGACTTGGATTAAAGTTGATAGATAAATAGCAAAGAATTCACAAAATAACTTCAAGTGTGTATGTCAGTATTTCTAAATTTAATTGATTCTATCTGGAGAGTGAGTAAACCTGGAATACTCTGTAATAAAGAACCTTTCACAGCCTGTATGATCAACTGGAGTCCCAGCTGTTGACTTTGGGGACTGGTGGCTCACAGCACAGAGGTGGGAGGTCCAATGGTCAGGCTGAGAAGCTGCAATGTACAAATCATGTTTCTTGTTCATTTGTCCTACAAGGCTTTAAGCCAGGCACTCACCCACTCTCTCTGACTTTGCTGAATTAGCAGCAGAGCTGTGAGTCATTTCCCTGGGTCCTGCCTGAGTCACTTCAGAAAGTAAATAGCACTGTGGGTTAACTGCAGTGGAGAAGCGAATATTTCTACAGGAAACCTGGAGTCAGTGCAGCCAGTCAGAGACAAGACACAGGGTTACACGTTCACAGGCACGTGTGCACATGTGCATGTTCTCACACCCATGCACCCTGCTCTGATCTGCACAGTGGGAAGTGGAAGTGGAGACACCACCTTCTCCAGAAATGCTTCTCACTCTACCTCCTCTCTTTACTGGTTCTCCTTAATAATAAAGAAATTAATGTCAAATTTGTAGAATGCAGACAAATCAGTGATAGAAATTTGTAGCTTTAAATTCTTTTATTACAACAGAAGAAATCTGAGTTTTGACCTTTTTGTGACAGCTACTTTCTCCAGATTCCCAAGTGCTTCCTCCTTAGACTAACAAACAAGTATGCCTTAACTCACATCTATGAAAGTCACTTTCTATCATTTCTATCCATCTAACTGGGAAAAAAACTAAGAATCATAATATTAGTATGCAGGATTTCAATGATGTCAGGAAATGGGCGTGCTCCTATCCAGATACCCGAAATATAAAGTAGTAAAGATTTAAGGGACTACTTAGTTATCACAGGTTGCAGAAGTTCCTCTTAGCTGGGAATGTTCCATCAGAAATACACACATAAATACTTGTATAAAATTGTGTATACAGTAGTAAAAAAGTAGAAAATAATTGAATATCCAACAATACAAATAGTCAATATATAATGGCAGATCCATATTATGATACACTTGTAAAAAAGTATAAGGAAAACTTATATGGAGATGGACTGGAGGAATGGTTCAAATGGTAGAGTGACTGGTTAGCAATTGTGAGGCCCTGAGTTCAAGTCCAGTCTTCTGTTTCTTGTATTTTTCATTGAGTCATTGTTCTTTGAATGGGCTTTAAATCTAAACTGGTACCACAGGCCATAAGAGTTGACCCAAGTGTTGTGTGTGGTGGATATTCTTTATCTTTAAAATACACAAGAACTCAGAAGGTAAAATCACAAAAGTGATGATAAGCAAGAGATCTCACTGATGAAGGAAGCAGGACATGGCTCTGGTCTGTTGTGGACTGAGCAGAGATTAGTGACCATGATTTTACAGGGGCCGCAGCTAAAGTTTTTGTGCAATTTTCCTCAAAAAGTTTTGGAAAACTCCTTCCAGTGAAAAAGAAAATAGATCAGAAATTATCTTTAAACAAAATATTTTATTTACTTTTTTCAAGTCTGGTCTTTCACATTTTTGCTGAATGTTGAGAGTCCTCTTTTGAGTGTCTCCCACCCTAAGTGTTTCCTGCACCAGATTCTAGGTTAAATTTTTCTGTACCAAATCTTTGACTTATTCCTTTGTAAAGTACTTACATAAATTTTCCTTATTAAATAATTTCTCTGGAAAACTTGACTCATTCCCTCCAGGATGTTTTCAAATTTTCACTGTGTAGTTCACTTACTAGTTGATGGTGACTTAACTACAAAATTCTCACTTTATCTGTTTCACTATTTCTGTCTCTTTCTGTGTCTGTCTTTTTATCTTTCTCTCAGATACACACATTGATTCTTTTTTTTCTGCTAAGGTGTTATATATTTAGATCATTGTTATTTGCACAAGAGACATAGGAATTCCTTAATTCTCATCCAATATCATGAAAAAACAGCTTAGGGACACAACTGTTAAAGTCATTTTATGATACCTAGATGCATGTGAATTTAGTGCACAGTTGCCTAAAATTGAGGCTGTCTGAGTCATTAGGGCTTAGATAGGAGGAAAGCCCTTCATATAAGAGAGTTCTGTGTGTCATGGCAAATTTTTACAAGAGTGTTTAGTGGTTACAGAGTGAAAATGTGCCATACTCCAGGGATACAGAAATCCAAGATCCATGTCAGAAATATTTTCATGTAATTTTTAGCTGCTCAGATCCAAGCATTCTCTAGGAAATTATCAAATGTAAGTGTTCATCTCAGAATTATTTGTTACAGAGAATAATTAAGGTAATCTAAATAGTTGAAAATGGAATTAAAGTGTTATAAAATCACCTTGAAATACATCATTAGAAAATAAGACTTTTATCTATAAGCAATGTGTGTAAGCAATTATTTCACAATATATTTTGGTTTATAAATGGAATAGAAGCCACCATGTATCATATAATTTCACAATATATTTTTTTTGGAGAGGTGGAACTTTAGTATGATTTTATTTTGTTTTTATCATTCCTCCTTTGGGAATTCTATTATTTTATTCCTTACATATGCACAGCTTCTGTAATGGCATGTAGGGAGTGTGACCTGGTGGTGAGATTACTTTGAGCAACATGACGAGCTCCATTTCCCTTGGTATGAAGACTTGTGATGACATTTGTTCTCCGCATATCACTCAGATATATACAGGTAAGGGCTCAAGGTTTTGCCTGGCCATCCTCAGACCACAGTCCTCTTACATATGTCTCCTGAATAGCTGGGATAATAGTATTACACCACCATGCCCAGCTTGTTTAGTGGGAGGGGCTCTTGCTAATTTTTTTTTTTTTTTTGCCCTGCCTGTCCTCCAGTCTTTCCAATGTCTGCCTCCTGGGATAAAGGGATAAAGATGCTTTGATGAATGACCCTTTTAGAAATCTCTGAGCCAAAGAGACAGAATTTTCCTTAGTGTGAATTTCCCCTTCTAAATCCCTTATCTGCTAAACCCTGCCTCCTCCTGTCCATATGGCATTCATAACTGGGGAGGGCTTATTTTGAGATTTGAAAGGTTTGTAGGGCTCCTGCAGGCACCTGCTTCCTTATGTTCCCTCAGAACACAGAAATACACAATTCCCTGAGCTGTGCAACTGTGATGGTGAGGTTCACGGAACTTACTGGTTTCTGGAAGTTTATTGACCATTCTATTCACTGTAATGAATGGTGAATAGATGCCTGGTCTAGAAGGAAAATTATTTCCCATTGATGGTTGTTTGTACCAAAAAATAACTAAAATCAGAAGCTTCTCGGAGTGGGGAGGAGAGAGAGAGAGAGAGAAGACTGATTTTCCCAGAAGCCCCCATGGGTTGTGAGGAACTAACATAGGACAGAAATCTCTGATTCCCCTTCCCATTTCTTCTCACACCTAAACCCCATCAGACAGCAACAAACTTCCTTTGCGCCAACATGTGGGAAATGAGAAAAGCCTGGGTCCTGACTCTGTGGCCATCCTTATTTGCTCTGTGGGAGAGAATATAGGTCTGTGCCAATTGTTGGTAATACCCTAACTCTTGGGCTCTGTGGTGAGATTCTTATCAAGGCAGATGGTGGCTATGACTGCCCTCAGCAGACAGGGGAGTAGCATGTTGGACATCCTTCCTTTGCGTGAAATGTGTGCTTCTCTGTCTGAAATCCAGATCTAAATGCCTGCCTGTGTCTCAGAGAAATTAGGTGCTTCTGTATCAGAGCAGGAAATGTCCCTTGTCTTGTCAGTTTGCCTGTGTCTTAGGCCATGACTATTTGATATATCTGGAGATCCTAACCTGCCTGCTTTGTGTTGTTGTAATTTAATGGTCAAGAACTATATATGGGTATGTAAAGGAGTTAAGTTAAATTGAAGGAAATCAAGGACTAAGCCACTTGCTACATTCAGCCAATTATCTACTATGGACTCGTGTTTCATAATAAATACAATTTATTATGGGTTATGCTGACTCCTGAGAATACATTACCATCTGTCTTTTCACATGGTATATGGTTTTTGTCTCCAGCCAAAGTTTGCAATGAGATATGTTCACAGTTTTTTTACAGACAGGAGGGTAAAATTTTTCATTCTCAATCATCATAACACATTTCAAAGCATAAGATTCTAGATGAAGTAAGTACCTTATCTACTTACTGGTAAGACTCATGGCTAAAATTTGCCCATTTGTATATATCTAACAGCAATCAGTAGTGAGTATGTGGTAGGAACAATCTGGCTTGTGAACCTGGAACCTGATGGTTAAAATGCTGAAGCCCAACTTGCCAGTCCATGCATTGCTTCTCTCTTACTTAAAAATGTAAACTCACAACAACTCAAAACTTCAAGTGTCCCTGTCAGCCAATTCTGCAGCAGCTGTGTCTCCAAAGGTCCTCACTGGCAGCTCAGCAGCTCTGTGCTCAGCAGGGAATTTGGTGACTGAATTGTTTGCTTTCAGTTGCTGATTTGTGAGTGTGATTCAGCTGGCCTCAAAGTTTAATCATCTATTTGTGTTTTCTTCCTGAAAAGAAGATGCACATTTAGTGACATCTAACATGTTATAAGAAAAGCAAGTTTTAAGTCCAAGATGATTCAATTAATGACCCTGGTATCAGAAAGTGATTTCTCCAGTGAAGGGACTGACTGTCAGAGGGAGGAAGACACCTCTGAGATGAGGGAAATATGTGTGTATTGTTTGTTACGTGGTGCATATGGTTCTCAGACATATCACACAGATCATGTAAGTGCATTTCATTGTCAAGACAATCACACCTTAAAAAGTGAATCAAAATAAAACAAAACATGCAGAGAAAATTAATTTTGTAACATCCTACAGTAGTTGCCAAAACATATTTCAAATCTTCCAATTGGTACAAGATGGCTGTGGTGCTGTTATTACAGCTTTCTGCTGACTCCTGTCACAAGAGCCTGAGATTTGAAATCAACAAATATTAGGGGGACATTAATAAGTCTCAAGAGTCCAAATATAGAAAGAGAAAATGATTAAAACAGAATACCACGCAGCTCTCATGATAGCACTATATGACCACACACAACAATCTGAATAAATCTTTTAATGTTAATATTGTGTAAAATAAGCCACATAGGACAGCACATATAAATGACCCCATTAAAATGAGGTGCAAAATCAATGAGCGTGTTTAATGCCAGGGTGTAGTTACTAGGGGTGGTAGAGATGGAGCAGATACATTTTTACTTCTATCACCATAACGTATGTTTTTCTGTTCTTCGACCTGTTGATGGACATTTGAGTTTTTTCCAGTTTTGCCAAGTATGAAGAAGGCTGGAACAATCGTATTTATCGGTCATTTTTGGGTCATGTTTTCACTTTTCTTCACTAAATCACCTGACTTGCTGGGCCATCTGTAGACCTCAAAAATGATTGTGCCATTTTACATTCCCACCAGCATTGCCTGAGAGATCCACTTGCTCCATGTTTTTGTAAAAATTGAAATTGTCAGATGGTTCACTGTTAGCCCCTTTATTGGAGATGAGTGGCATCTGAAATTGGACTGAATTCATGAATGATATAGTTACTATATTTTATGTACTTGGTTGAATGCATTGGAGTTTCTATAATAAAATATCATGGGTTAGATGGCTTTTGAACAACAGAAAGTTTTATGGGAGACTCTAAGAAGACTCCAAAGTGGTTTCGTTTGTGTGCCACATAGAGATAAATTCCATTAACCATCAAAGCAAAGCTTTGATCACACATTGTGTGGACTCTGGAGAACTTGGATATACAACTGCTACAGTGTGATAGTGAAAAGAGTAATGCTATTTTAACATCAATATACAAATAGTTTTGAAATACCAGGCTTCCTGTAAGGACCAACCCAAAGGTCCCTGGGCCATACTAGGACTACAGAAGTCTTGCTTCATTAGCCCTATGACACATCAGTGACCTTACTCAGGTAACATGGACCTTGAAATGCAGTCATTTTGTTTTGTATCAAGTCATGGTTTTAATTGCAGTAACTATTTCCTTTGGAAGCCAGGTTTTAGGTGCTCCCTGTTACTAGCCAGGCTCTCTTCATTCCAGACACATTGTCTGGTGCTTAACTCTCTCCTAGTTATTTAGTTAATGTAGGAATCTCAGTTAATGGTACTATTTGCTCTGTGTTTACTGGCCTGTTTATGGAGGTCCTTTTAATATTTCATTAGTGAAACAAGCCCAACAGAAGGTTTAAAGGGCAGTTTCATTATTTTCTAGGAATGTTTTTCCTTTATGCAAGGTAACATCATATTAAAGGAAGAAGTCACAGTGTTCTTCTCTGCTTACATATTACTGCAGGCAGCTGCCGTACTTCCTGCACAAGCTTTGAGGGGCAGTGCTCTCCATGGAAATGGTCATGATCATGAGTAAGATGATCATGTTACCCATTAAAAATTAACTTAGATTGTTTAACTCTACAGTTCCCGGCAAGATTCTCTGATAAGTGGATCACCTAGTTGCTCTTATGTGTTTGTATTTGTTCAAGCATTCATTGTAGAAACTTGCAGAATTATCTGTGATAGGAGAAGCCTTACAAAAGACACATAACCAAAAGAACTTGCTCTCATTGAAGTGAGGAGCAGATGAGTAAAGCAAATCCTCTTCTGTGCCTGTGATTCCTCTAGCCTGGGCCCTGGCATTTGGAATGTGAAATCAGATTAAAGGTAAACAGCTGATGGGTTTATCATGAGGTAAGTGAAGCCAGTTTGAATATCTTGTTCCTGGTGTCTAGATTTCTTTTTGTCCTCAGGGGCCAGTGATGAAGGCTGGAGAGGTCCCAGAGAGAGATAGTGAGGACTGATAGAGATCTCTCCCTAGAGCTTCAGGTTCTTGTCATCATCAGAACAAGACAAAGTAAGGAATTGGGAGAAAGCTTTATTACAGTGCAAAATACTGAGTTTGGTGTTAACAGAGTGAGTCACATCTTACAGATTTTGTTGGTGGACTTTATACCAATTCTAGGGGATGTTGTACAAGGTTACTTAATTTGCTTTGTAGGGTTTCTTTTGACTAGGGCAATTTGACAAGGAGTATTTCCATTCCTTTGTCATATCAGGATATGGGGTAGAAGGTTAGACAAGACATCTGCAATTGAAGGTGTTTTTCTTGCATCGTAAAGCCCAATTTGACAGTTACCAATCCCATCTTTAGATACTCTATGATTTATTGGTTATGAGTTGCTGAGGATTTTAAATTCCTTCTTTTCTAAAATTTCTTCACTTTGAAGAACTCTCTAGTCAGTCCCTATCTCATTTCCCCTCAGTGATTTCCATCCATTGATCTTAAGAGGTTGTAGGCAGTGAAGGTCCATTTTAAGACTATTTTCAGCTTATATTGGGCATTGAAGCTGCCTATCAAGGAAAGGAAATCTCTGGAAACCTGATCCAAGTTATGCAGGGGTATTAAAAAAGAAGGTAACATTTCTTGCAGAGCCATCATGTGATCATGTAGGAGCTTGGTCCTGGAAGATACAAATTTTATTACAAGTTTAAGAATGCAAGAACCAAATATAAGGAATAAAATGATCTCTGTGAAGAATAGCCCTAAGAATGGTAGAGACTAGGTGGTATTAGGCAAAGCAGCTTTTACTACTGCCAAATGGTGCTACAGTTTGAGGAAAATCACCTTAAAAAGACACCAACATTTAGTTCTGGAGTAGGAACAATTATCAAACGTATGACAGAGCACAGAAAGGATGCAGTCTGATAGGAGGCCAAATGAAGATATTTACACTTTTATGTGCCCCTTGGGCCATTAAATAGCACATGTGTTTTGGTATAAATTTTATTACAGAGGCCAGGTCCTGAGATCTGCCTCTACTTTGCAGACCTAAAGACCTTTGTTATTATTGGCTCCAGATAACCCAAACATATCAAGCTTGAGATGGACTAACAGGAAGTTTGCTCATATAAGTGAAAATATTCTTGAGTGTATGCCAAAATGGCATAACAGCATCACACTAAGAGGTGCTGAAGGATACATTTCCAGAAAAGTGAGTGGGACTGGGAATCTGACTTCTTATGATTACAGGTTAAGACATCACATAAGTGGTTGGACACTACTGTAATTTGTCTTCTTTTCCCCTGAACATTGTGGTCAGGAGTGCCTTTTCTTGAATAGATCCTGCAATGACTGTTGGCTGGCCTTCTCTGGTTCATATTATCAGCAATTATTCCACTCTTTTGTTATGCTTTGCTGTTGGGTGTTTAAGATGGAACAAGTGGACAAAAATTAACATTTTCCTTTTCATTGTTAAGGGTATCCAGAGCTCCGTACAGGCTACTTTTTGGGCCTAGTGAGGAGCTTTTTTGCTCCCTTAGCCTTTCCCGCAGCAAGTTGTTCCATCTGTTGGGATAGGTCAGGGTCTTGTGGACCATGTGGCTTCCTTTGTTAGGAACGTTCTTCTCTGTAATGACCCTCCTCTTTGCAGAATGTACAAAGGTTACATTACAACACAATCTCTGTGTTGTCTGTGGCCTCTCTGATCAAGAGGACAGGTATTAACAAAGCTGCCAGGCCTGTGTAAAAGGGCTCCATCTGTGCTTGTTCCTACCTCACCTTGAACAGCATGGCCAAAACATTAGCTGCCTTCAAAGCCCCTTTCATCCTCTTTGACTTTGGCTTCCAAATCTCAGTTGGTGAAGGTCAATTCCTCCAGACTGGAAATGGTTTTTCAAGTTAACTTTTGTAATTTTGGGGTTTAATGAGAACAGTTTGAGATGTAAAGAGAGACTGGAGGGTAGTTCCTACCTCTATTTATTTTCATTCGTTATAAAGTCTTTCGTTCTGTACTATATCTTTCTTTTATTTTGAGGACACAGCAATACTTTGGACAAAAACAATTATTCTTTCAGAAAAAATTTTGAGTGAGTTTAATTTTATTCAATTTTGGGACCATTTTAATAAGAAGTAGGTCAAGAGGCAGAGTGTTGATCTGAGTGGGGCAACATTGAAATTAATTTACTCAACTGTACAGAACATCCCAAACGTCTTATTTGGTATTGTAAAAGATATAAAGCTTTAAGCAAACTTCAAAAATGACCTTTTTGGAGAGATCAGAAGTGAACTTATATGTGGGCAATTTGATGAAAAGGACTTGGATGACAGGAATGGGCTCTGCTATTGGCTGAGTTCACTGGTTTAAATCACCTCACCTCATTAACATCATTTTTTCTTATAAGGTGAGATTAATTCTATGTATATTGCATTCTCACAAAGGTATTATGATGACTGTATCAGACAATGCTATGAAAGTGCATTTTACATATAGGTGGCACAAAAGAAATAATTATTGTTATTAGAATAATAATTAAATGCAGAGCTTTCTTATGAAGGGAGATTGCTATGGAGGAGTGAACAGGGCGTTCTTCATGAGTCATGAATAACTGAGATCACCTCCAGGATATGGAGGGAGAATGATGGCAAACTTTCAGGTAACAACGGTGACGGGTGCAGAGGACTATAGGCAGAGATGGTAATGGAGGACAGTGGGTGCTTCTTGACCTCATTCTCAAGTAGACATAATCTGCTGAAGCAGGAGGGTCATGACCATTAAGAGCCACATCAAGAGATTCTCTCTTTCTCCCACAAGCAAAAGACAACCATTAAAGGGTGTCCAGCAGAGGACAGATGTGACAGATGCTGTTCTTTGTGTAAGGATGAATCACTCCTTGGGGAATGAGATTGATTATGGAAGAGGACTCTGGAATTGGGGGCAGCTGTTAAAATTCTATTATAGAAAACCAGGTGTGAGATGCCTGAGGTCTGACCTGAAGCAGTAGTCAGTGTGCTGCAGAAGGAATTTCAAGCCAACTTAGTGTCATACTGGACCCCTGGAATGGGGGCAAATGTGTAAAAGTAGCCACATCCTTTAGTGTCTGAGCATTTATCAGTCCTGGGGGCACTATTGGGGCTGTGAGGATAGGAAGGCAGACTGAATATAAATGTCTTCTCAGAAGTTACTGCATGGCATAGATAGGATATATCTATGGTAAGATATAGCCACATATCTATACAAGAATTATTTTGAAAAACTGTACTGATTCAAAAAAGTGCATAAAACCTAAGTGAAGAGCTTGGTGAATTTTTACAAAGTAACCTGACCCATGTAACTAGCATGTTGAAAGGGAAGCTCACGAACAACTCAGAACCCTCCCTTGTCTTAATGCCTGCTACAACCTCACTATAAAAATAGCCACTGTCCCCAATCTCCTAACTTAATATTTGAAAGAAGAATTTTTGTTACTTTTGAGTCTTTTGTGTTTGACATCTTTCACTCAATAGTAGTTATGAAATTAATTCCACACTGACTGAAGATGCATCAATTTTATTTTCATTGCTGTGTCATAATACATTATCATAATTTATGTGTTATTGAAATTGCTGATGGACACTTTGGTAATTTTTTCCAGATTTAGGTATTTTAATTATTGATGTAATAAATGATTATATCCTTGTTTATGAATATATGTATGCATGTCACAATCTCAATAGGGCTGATGGGTCATGCATATGTTTAGCTTTGACAGACATTTCCACATGGTTTTCAAAGTTGGACCAGAGTGGATTGAGTCCAGATTGAAAACTATGATAATCAACATGATTCAAGACCCTGGAAAGCTCACTGAGAGGCCATTATCTACCAGCAGTTTGTATTAGCATTTTTCTTTCCTTTATTTGTCTTCAACGTTGACCACTAGCCAAAAACAGTGCAGATATCATGCATAGATCAGAGGCTCAGAGATGTGGGGTGATTTATTGACTGATTGATCAGATGTGGGGTGAGGGGGTGATTGATTCCAGGGAGGATCTGAAGAGGGAGAAGGCTCACTAGGAAGTAAGGGAGCCTGACACCATCCATCACCTTATTCACAGGCTGTGATGGCATCATGTTCCACCTCCACCAGGAGGTTCCCTGTACTATGATCCTGAGCACTGCTCTGTCCAGTTGTGATAAACTTGAGTTTGACTCACATGGACTCAGTGACGAAGGGACAAAACTTCAATCTTTGAATAACCAATGATTCTGGTTTGGAGAAGTCTTCCTGTATGACTTTCATTTACTGATATCAAGACCCATTGCCGGCTGACACAGGATCAGAACTGTAACTTTTGAAAACAACTGCACAGCCACATGCAGGTTCCTTCTGCTCTCAGCCCTGTGATAATTTGCCTTTACAGCACAGATCTAGGTGGGGCTCTGATGTTGAAGGAAGCCCCTCCCCCCAGTGTAATGTTCTTAGTTCCTCGAGAAACAGGAAATTTTATTCAACTTACGGGGAACATTTGGCTTCTCTGTAAGTAGAAAATCTGTCTCTCCATCCATGTGAATACCTCACAAGAGGAGCTGTGTTGTTGGAAGGGCCAGCTATCTGGTCAGAGCTCATTGTGACCATGTTAGTCAAATAAGCATATTCTGTATTTCTTGATTCTCCTGTGTTATGGAGGAAAAGTGTCTATTGTCTTGGGAAATAAACTGTAACATCAAATTCAAACAAAAAGTGTTTGAGTTATGACTTAATACCTGTTCTCTGTCTCCTCAACCCTGCTTATGCCTTCATCCCTCCTCCTCTTTCCCTCTTCTCCCTAGCTACACAGAACAATAGTAGCTCTGTGTTGAAAGCAGGTGACTTCCCAGGCTGCTCTCCTCTCTGCCTGCTGCCTCTGGCTTCTTGTTGTTACTGTTACATCATCATGTGGTCTGTGGACATCACGGAAATTAAAAAAAAAGTAGTTTCCCTTTCATAAATAACAATGAGTCCCAAATAAGACTTATGGACTCCAAAAATAGTGATCCTAGGAGGCTAGTAAATTTTTATAAAGAACTACTCACCAGGAGCTGCATTTTCAGAATTGGAAATAACGTTTCAAAGACATTAACAACTACCTTCAGGTCGCTTAGGTTGTTTATGAAATAAACAAAAACTTCAGCATATAGTTCTTTCTTCTGACAATTCCATGCAAGCTACTACTGTAGACTGCCAAAGAATCATGTCAGTTAACTAAGATTTTCCCAACATTTACCATAAAATCTGATTGCCCTTTGAATTCATGAATAAACTACACTTAAGTTTCTCAAGTTGGGTTAAATAATAATTTAACATTTCACACTCAAGATAATTCATACTAGGAACTGAACAGTAAACTTGCATGAGTTTTAAAATCAAATGAATGTACATTGAAGACACTATGTGTTCAAGCAGAACTTTGGACTTTTCCCTAGAATGTGTACTATCCAAGATAATATTATGTTTGTTGTTGAGATAGAACTGCTTTTCATTGCGTTGTCTGATGTTAAATGTTGACAACTAACTCAGAGGTTCATAAAGATTAATTTTTTGTTTTTGAGACAGGGTCTCACTATGTTGCCCAGGTTGGCCTGGAATTCACTATGTAACCCAGGCCATCTTCACATTCATGATCCTCCTGTCTCAACTTCCCAATGCACAGCTTACAGGCACGTGTCACTATACCCAGCTGCCAAAACAAATGTAGATCAAAAGAAATAAAAATCCTCTGCATTGGATTTCATATATGAGTGGGGTGTGTGTGTGTGCACACTGATTTACAAAGGGAGTACACACTGGACAAGACCATGGGGTGGTGCCTGACACGATAGCTGTCATTCTTGCTCTCACTTCTGCTCAGCTGCAAAATGACTAAAACTTGATGAGGAAAGCTGGAAGTTTGAGACTCAATAGGGAAAATTCCCACCTCAAACATCTTTGCCTATTGGCAGCCTCTAAAGTACAGCAATATGTTTAGATGCTTTTCCAAAATTGGAATAATATTGAAAAAGAGGTTATTTGAGGAATACTGTATGTTAATTCTTCCTATACAAAAGGTTTCTAGTATACTTATAGAAAGAGATATAACAAGTAATTTATTCTACCTCTTTGGATAAGAATTCTACTTTTGACAAAATCAGTGGAAGGCGTTTTATAAAAAGTAGATTAAAGCATTTTGCATAATAATGGATGCATATATGTATGGAAATTCTCCAAATTAAAAAGCTCATCAATAGAATTACCCACTTACTTGAAATAAATTGATATTTTTCTCACCTCAATATAACCAACAAAGATCAATAACTACTGTTAAGTTGCATTTTACAAATAATTGTTATATGTGCTATATTTTTTCTCTGTGAATTATGAAAAATAGAAGAGTCACATACTTTTAATGAGAGATGTGTCTAGAGATTTTTCTAGACATCTTCATGAATTGAGCTGCAATTTCCTTGCAAACCTCATCTGTGCTGACACAGCCTTGCTTCTCCCCATCTGTGGTGGATTCTTGCTCTAGTTGAAGTTTGTGTGAGGCCCCTGCAAGCTTCTCTCTCACTGAGGTCTCTCTCAATAAGCAGAAATACACAGCTGAGTTCCCAAGATATGTGGCTATGATGGTGAGGTTGATGGAACTGGTTGAATTCTGGAAATTCAGAGAATACTGACCCTCTGTTGTATTTTGCTTGTTGTAAGTGTCCTGGTGAATAAGAAAAGCCATTTCTCCACTTGGTGGTTGTTTGTACCAAACTAAAGATAAGAAGAATCATGGGTTTCATACACACAGTCCAAGGTTACAGTCTCCTTCTCCACCACAGAAATTGGAGTCTAAGCCTGAATTACTTTCTGGGCCATACTGGTCCCTATAAGGAAGAGGACAGAAACAGACTGATCCATTATTTATAGCCAAGGTGTATAAGGATGAAATGACTTAGGACCCACTGCTCTGATTCCCTCCCTTCTGAGTCTTGTCAGAGAACAATGCTCTCCTCTCTGCACCACCTTCAGCCCTGTGCCTGTGACAACCTTACCAAGATAAATGCATGTCACGGCTGCCCCCAGCAGGCTGGTGATAAGCATAGTGGCAGTGCTTCCTGTGTGAAATGCCCTATGTTCTGTTTCAAATCCACATGTCAATCTGTATCTTGTGCTTGGGAGGAAAAGAAAAGTTACTGAACCATGTGATGCATCTGCCGCACAGGAAATACAGTCAGAAGATATGGGGCAACTTCACCTGGATCCTGTGGCATACTTCCTGTACAGGGACAGACACTAGACTGTCCCAAGCACATTTTGTGTCTCTTCATAACTTATTCTATGGGAAATAATCAGAGGTTAAATTGGAACATGTTCAGCTCACTCTTCTTGGATGGAGAATGGAGGACTTACAGTTTATGAGCAACTATAGTGAATACATGGGATAACAAATTCTTGCACCTTTGGGTTTACATATGCCTCCTTTTCTCTAGACAGAACCAAGGTGAAGAGTTAACCAAGATCTGACAATTTAGCAAGAAGGCACAACTTTTACTCTCAACCTTTGTTCCTACCTTTCTAGCTATACAATCTAGAAGTAGTTACATAAAAAATATTTTATTATTAATGAGTTATTTCACACCATGTCTCTTTTACTGCAGTCTCTCAAATGTGTGCCATGTGCAGTAACAGAAGGGAAGAAAATCCATTCATGTATACGTTTTACTCTTGCATTAGGATTCCCTCTTGGTGTTGAACTTTCCATGGGTTTGGGCAAATCTATAGTGACAGGTGTCTAATATTGCAGTATCATAATATACAGAGTAGTTTTTCTGCCCTGTATTCTGTATTAGATGCAATAGTGATGGTTAAAATGATAAAGTTTATGTGAATTTTATCTCCATGAACATAATATTTTAAAATAATAGAGGTGAAAATACTCATACGACTGGTAGCTAAAATGATTCAAATGCTATAGTAGGCAGGATGACCTGGGGCTAGGAATCCTGCCCCAGGAACAAACAAAACCTTTTATATTTCAGTCTTAAGTAGAATTGTGATCTCTATGGTGTTCCAGACACAGATTTACCATGAATAAAAATGGGCTTTTAATTGAAAAATACTTGCTGCTCTGCAATGAGAACACAGTTGCCTTCTGGACAGGGACAGGGATCTGTCTATATTCACTCAGAGCAAAAATCATCTCTGGCCCTGGGATGAGAAGCAGGAACCTGGCTGAGCCTGGGGACATTGCAGGGCTGAGCAGGGGATGGAAGCACAAGACTGCAGCCACCACAGCCTTGGCCAATGTTTGAAAATGAAATATAAACTCTTAAATATAAGATGTGGCCTTGAAGCACAGCCTTTGGAGGAAGCACACCACTTGTAAGATTAACAACAGCAAAATAACATGTGGTGATCAACCCAAGAGCCACATCATTGCTGGAAAAATGACAGAATTCATCTGGCATCAAAGTTTTCCTGTAAAGCCTTCCTTCTGTGCTTTTTGTGGTATTAAAGGAGAGGTGAACTCCCTACACTGCCTTCAGGACAGTGTTATAACCATCAATTAAAAAGGAAAACCACAGGTCTATCCCTACCATTTTTGTTATGCAATCTTCATTCTTCACAATAGTGAGTTTTTAGATATGTTTTGTGAACCACCAAGTACTTAAAAGCTAGTTCCCATTTAAAGGCAATTTATTTTAAGGTAAATCCTCTTGTAAATGGTACTAATTTTGTGACCATTTGTAATATGTAAGTTATACTATTAAAAACAGTATCAACCATGGGAGATCTTTATATACATGAAAAAACTACACATACACCTTTATTCATTGTCTTCCAATTAACATATCTATAATTTTATGCAATTGTCTTTTAAGTTATACAGGAAAAAAGAGAACATATAATAAAAGTATGAAAAAATAGCTTTGTATTTACCTACATAGATAACTTTACCATTATTGTTCCTTATTTTTGTATGACCCCAAACTACTTCCCAGGGTCTTTTCCTTTCAGGCTGGAGGACTCTCTTTAGAATTTTTGGTAAGGAAAACCCACAAGTGATCAATATCCAAAGTCTTGTCTATATTGAAGTGCCTTGATTTAGCCTTTATTTTTTTAAAGTAGTTTTTCCAGATATATGATATGTAATGTAGAATAGGCACTAATTAACCTATTTCAAGTTGACAGATTATTTCTCTTTCAGCACATTAGATAGCTTATCCCAGTGCCTTCAAGTTTTGAAGTTTCAGATGAGAAATTAACTATCAAGCTTATTAAAGATTAGTCCCTCTTATAGCTTACAAGATTCTCAGCTTGTCTGTGTCTTCAGGAGTTTTATTAGCATGAGTCTCAGTGAGTGTTTCTTTGCCATTATCCTCTAGGTACATGTTGAACACTTGGATGTGTAGAATCATGTGTTCCAGGAAATTTGGGACAATTTTGGTTACTTTTTCTTCAATTTATTCTTCCTATCCTTTAATCTTCCTCCTCCTCTTTAGAGATTTCTATTGTAGTTATGTCTATACATGGGATAATATCTCACAGGTCTGTTAGTCTCATTCATTTTTCTTTCCTATTAACTTTCCTGCTCAGGGTGGATAATACTAATTAACCTGTCTTCCAGTCAGCGGATTCCTTACCTTGTGTGGTCAGATATGCTGTTGAATGACTGTAGTGAATTTTTAAAATAAATTCCTCTGCTTGATCATGTCTCTGCCCTGATCGTGTGCTTGGCTATGTGAAATACAGACAAGACATTTTCATTAGTCCTTCAGCGATTCACCTGGCAGGTCCAAGCATTCAGGCACTATGTTTGTAAACAAGATCCAGTCTATTTCCATGAGCAAGAGAAACTAATTCTAGTATTGTGCATTACTATTTAACTGACTACTATGGACCAAGCACTAGTCTAGATACTGAGGATAAAGATGTGAATTAAATAAACAATACCCCAGCCTCATTGACACACAAATCAGCCACACACCTGCATGTTATCAATATTACCATAACCAGGGAAATAACCAGGGTGCTGTGATAGAGAACATGGATGGCTAGTAGGCAAGAGGATCAGCACAAGTCAGAAGATTTCTCTACAACAGAGGTATTTGAGCTGAGACCTGAATGATGAAAATGAGCCAGGCTCACCAAGATTTGGGGAAAGAGCATTTCAGATGGATGAAAGAGTAAGGCTACATGTGTGAGGTTCAGGAAACAGAAAGGAGAGCAATGTTGTTCCTGCACAGAGAACCAGTGGAGAGTTAAGAGCTGAGACTGAAGGGTGAGATCAGATTCAAATCATGTAAAACCTTGTAGATCACAGCCTGAAGTCTGCATTTCACTCTGGAATTACTGGGAAGACTTGAGGCATTTAAGAAAGTTCAGTTAGCTCCTGATTTACATTTGAGAAGTCACTGTGAAACACATCATGTTGGTGCTTCTCCAACTCTTAAGTGACAGGCTCTCCTAAGCATCTAGGTAGCATGGGACTCAAATTCAGAAGACCTGAAAGGAGCCCGAAATTGGGCACAGGTGCAGATACTGCTCCTCCTCACTCTGGAAAGCAAAGGAATGTGCAATAGATCCCTGAAGAAGAGGGCAGTGAGAAGGTAACTTGGACCAGAATGATGCTTTTCAAATTTTAAAAATATATACCTTACTGTAAACATAACACATTGTGTATGGACTCTGTTGTTTTCTTATCCTGATTTGCTTATATTTTAATAACAGCATGCATGTTGATAGAAAGAAAATTAAAATTCTGGGACTACTATTACTTAACACAATGGAAATTTTCTTTAAAATAATAATTCCCGTGATTGGTAAAGTATTGGGAAATCGGCATCAAGATGTGCTCCTGCTGAAATCAAAGTCTGGTGACAAATATCTCCCTGAAGGTTAGGCAATCAGTGTCATTTGTTTTATCTTATTCAAGCAACTTTATTTCTATTGAATCTACAACATATGATGTTCACTAAAAACATTGTCTATACTAGTGGACAATTAGAGACAATCTGAAAAGGTGATTAATTTAAATATATTTATCTATATAGATTAACTATGCAATCATTTAAAATTATGTCAGTAGGTGTCCTGGAATAAAGATTCTTAAATATAAAGGAAAAGACAAGCATATTAGAAAATATTGAGCATACAATAAGCTCCTTATGGAAACCTGGAAGTGTACATGTGTACCCAAAAGTTTTTTCCCAAGCCCTCCAAACGATTTAGATGGTAGTTATTGTCAATTCTACGTTATGAAATTGTGAGAGTGGTCTATTTTCATTTGAGTATTTACATGTTCTGATTTATCAAATATAAGGTGTATAATTAAATGACAAACACTTAATTTAGTTCAAATTGACAACACACAACTCCCTTGAGTCTAGAACCAGATTTGCAACTTTTGTGTAAAAGCAATGCCAAGGGATCAGAATGCCTGGGTTCTTCTCCCAGCTTGCATTTCTGTAAATCACACTTTGAGAAAGTTATGCCAGGCATGTGGATCCCAATGCTTTCATCAGTTAAATCAGGGGCAAGGGTTGGTTCCACCTTTGCAAAAGCATGATTAACACAAAGGTTATATCAAGCAAGACAAAGATGAGCTGTTTAATTGTTACAGATGTAATGCTTTTAATTTGTACCAGGAAATGTGTAACCAGCATATTAAATATGTGTTCTGACAGATGATAACAAATCAAACTAGGATAATTTTATATTGTTATTTTAAAGTTTACTTAATATTAAATTAAGTAAATAAGTAAATTCAAAGTCATCACATTTAGGAAATTTTATGTTATCCTTCACTGTTTGGATAAAAGACTACAAAGGAAATTCCCTCTACAAATAAAGAGAACTCCTCACACACAACTGCAAGGCCAGGCCTGAGTCAGGGTTGTGGCCTAGCTGCAGAGCTGTGGTTCAGGCTTCAGGTATTTAGGGAGCCCAGGGCAGCAAAGCACAGATGCAGATGGCTGGGTCTGCAGGGTGAGGGACTGGGATGTGCAAATACTGTCTAACTTCTTCTTTCCAAACAGTTCTTTACATTTTTGTCTTCCTGTTCTTTCTGGCTGGATTGAATTAAGGTCAAAGATGTGAGTCCTCTCCCAGAATACTGCCATATACAATGAAGTTGAGACAGTTCTCTCTTGAGAAGTACAGTTAAGCATGGCAGGCATTCTCTCCTGCATACTCAGGCATGAAGGGCTCCTCCCCAAATAGGCAGGCTTCTCACCTGGGTTTAAACAGAGAAGCATATGCAGAGGAGGCATGCTCTTCCTGCACAGTCCCTACACAAGTGTAAAATAGTTCTGACCTTGAAACTTATGAAGGAGATTACTGCCCTTTTTTCTTTGTATTGACATTTCCATAACTACCAATCCACAGCACAGCTACCATGAGAAAGTCATGAATGAAACACCCTGATATTCTCCTTCTTTCTGTCCCTGAGATGCACTGAGGACTCTGGTAAGGTTCTCAGAGGCCTCAAACACGGGCACATTAAAAGACTTGTTTCCCTGAGTGCATATTTATAATTCTGTCATTGTGGCATTGAGAGACTCCCAGACAACAAAAAGTAGATCCAGCCCTATACTCAGATCACACAGTTCTCCTGATCTCTGCAGAGGGAACTGAGAAAGAACTAAGTCAGGACCAGTGCAAATGTGATGCAGAGATAAACTATGGTTTCTCTCCAAGATTTGTCTTTCTTTTTTTCGTCTAAAATGAATCTTAACCAGTGAATGATAATTCATTAAAAAGATTCCCTTTCCAAGGAAAGCCTAGAAAGATTCTTTTTTTTTTTCATGGTACTAGGGTTTGAACTCAGGACTTACACTTTTAGCCACTCAACCAGTCCTTTTTTATGATGAGTTTTTTCAAAACAGGGTCTCAAGAACTGTTTGCCTAGGCTGGCTTTGAAACACGATCCTCCTGATCTCTGCCTCCTGAGTAGCTGGGATTACAGGCATGAGCCACCAGTGACCAGCGAAAGAATCTTTTGGCACGGTAGCACTGAATACTGCTCTTATACATGAGCTCTGTTCCATATGCATATGTGCATTCATCTTAGCAATTACACAAGCTTGCCCCAGAAACAAGAAATTATCATCCACCATGTATAAAGCCTATGAGATAAAGAAATCACAATAAACCATCATTATCAGTTCAGATGGAATGGGATAAGATGAGTGAGAAATACAGGATGACTGTCAGCCACAACCATGGTGAGATAACACAGTCAATGTCACCAAGTGAAAAGCTAAGCCTTTTTCCATACTTGATTTTTCTTGCTGTTTTTCTTAAATTATCTTCATTGTGTCATCCCATATATGCCCAGGAATTACTACCATTAGTTGCAAATATATGTTCTAGTAACATAATTTAATCATTTAGTTTAATTTAGTTTGGCTTTTACAACCAAGTAGCAAGGTATATGTCATTATAAACAATGGAGTGTAGGTGCTATAATTTAAGTAATTCTGCCCATGGTCACATCATTTAGTAAGTGGCAGGCACAGCACATTGTGAGTCGCCACATCAAACCTACCAGTCACTAAAAAAAAAAAAAAAAAAAGGGAAATGACTGTGTTGGAACACAAACTTTACAGTATATTCCTGAAAAAGAGAATGAACACTGCAGAGAAATACAGAATAACGACTTAGGAAGGTATGCTTCTGGTCTCTGCATTTCTCTACTCTTAAATCTAAAAATGCTGTCACATATTAAGTATTTAACAAATGATTACATAATGAATATATTCACTATGTCTTTGTTCTTCAAGATCTAATTATGTTTCTTATACCTCTACAAAGCTTTGCCTGACCTGTTTGTTCAAAATTATCTCCTTAAGACTGCTTTTGTGACTTGGTTGTTCTGTGTACTTGAAATTTTACTTGTTGGCTAAACTCTTAGGCATTGTAGGGCAGTTTTATTCTGTGTAAAACCAGTACTTTATACTATTTATCAATAGAGTCAGTGCTCTGGATGAAGCACGTTTACACATGAGGCTTCTTAACCATTCTGAGTATATGTTCTTTTCTCTTGCTCATCTACTAAGTGATTAAATAATAGAGGGATAAAAACATGCTTCTTAAACACAAGAGATTTCCCCATTTCTTAATATTATAGAAGCTTTTATGGCAGTTGTTATTTGCTAATGCTTACCAGGCATTTACTTACCAGGCATTTTCTATGGGTTAGATGTCTCATGTATTAAATCATTTAACCTCCATAACAACAGAGTCAGAGAAGTTAGTAATGCAGCCCAGGTCACACAGAAGCATTCAAGATCAAATTCAAAAGTAGGCAATCTGGCTCCTAAGTTGTTCTTACTCACTTGTCTTATACTTTTAATTTTTGCTGCATAAGGTAAATGGATGTATTCCCTATACATGGATGCTCCATGTGAGTTTGTGAAAAGATGACTTTTCTTTATGGAGTCACTGAGTGGACTCAGCAGCTCCACACTTTGTAGTTTCAACAACATGAGACTGAGTTCCCTGAGGGAGTATGTTCTCCAAGAGAAGAGAAGGAAATTTGGGGAAGAAAATGTCAAAATAATACTGCTAAGAACTATATTCAATTTGATTGTTAGGATGCTGTGTCTTCTACTGATAGATGAGACATAAAAACTCACTCATACAGTAGGACAAACATTACTTGTTTCTGTCATGACTTCTCATGGATGGAAAATTACTGGGAAATAACATGATTTGTTGTGGTGGTAAATGGGGAAACTTCTTATAACTTATACATAATAATGATTTTAGAGCACAAGATTGGTATCTGGATGGAAAAAGAAATGTCTTAGAAAGGGTTTAAATTTTGAATACTTTCACATAAGTAAGGAAAACTGAAACAGAGAATAATTTTCAACATCCTTCAGGAGAAAAATAAATTTTGATAAGTGTTATTTTCAAGAACTGTTTTTAAACTATTTGGCCGAGCCCTTCAGAGAGACCAAACATCAGGCTCTTAGCCATTGTAGGTGGCTCAGTGGAATCCAAGAAGCATAAGAGAGAATCCAGAGTTTGGTGGGCTCTGCACATCACCAAGCAGGAGCTGAATTCACATCGCTGAGGCTGGTGATGCACGATGGTCAAGGAACCTGGTTCTTCTTCCAAGCATATCAAGCCTGGATTCCATGACCTGGTATACATACCGTGATGGCTCAGGTACTGAGTGATGGATGGAGCATTCTCTTAGAACTGCTGTTGTGTTCTCAGAATTTTATGAACATGATTAGAAATGAGATGTTCCTACACAAGAAGCTAATGAGATTTATAAATGTTCAAGTGAGTTGCCTTGTTAGTGGGCAACAAATGGAATTACAAGAATGAACTGGAATTACATTTTTAGGTAACTTTCTCAAAGAAGGACTTTCCTTCCTTCCTGTACTTAAACACATTCTTACTTGCTTGAGGTGTATATTTTGGGTGTACATTTGCGTTGTTGAACAAATTAATAATTCACAGAGGTCAACTGTAGAACAAATCTGAACTTTAATTTCTTCACTCAAAATACTTGGAAGCTAGGTCAGGTCAGGAAGAGGTGCATGAGGGCTGGACACATCTAGGGTTATATTGAACTCCAGAATTCAGAATTTTTGAGGTGTGGGCAGTGAATATTCCCCAGATCAGTTACCATGAGTATCTAGGCCCTAGTTTCATTTATTCACAAGTTTTCAAGTCAATAAGTCTTGCAAATGAATTCACACAGACAGCCCAGAAGAGAATAAATCAATCTTATTTTTGATAACATTGTATCTTGGAATATGTATCCATCTTTAAATTTATTTCTGTCAGCAGGGGATGGCAGATTAGATGCATTACTCCAAATTTGAATTAAGATATTTGCCTATGTTTTTAATAATCTTACTATTGATAGGACCAGACAAGGCAGATTTTATGTATATACATAAAACACTGTATCTCCACTACATAGAGATTACAATTTAAAATGCTTGAGAGTGTACCTTTTATATTTTCCTCACTTGATGCCTGCCTTTCACATAAGCACTTACCTGATTCTCAAACCATATCTAAATGCTCTTATTGTCCCATAAAGGAACTTCATGGTTTGGTTATGGAACACACTGTTCATAATCATATGTAGGCATTTTGTCCCTTATGTGACCTTTCTAGAGCACTAGCAGCTAAAGAATCTGGGAAAGTCATTGTGCTGCCTTAGGGAGATTACACATGCCAGTGTCACACTAGAAACAAGCCTGAGCAAAATGTCCCCCAGAGGAATAGTGACAGAAGAGTTGCGCAAATCTGGAGACCAACTAGTTGATGAAGCAGGTCTCTCCCCATGAGAAAGAATAAGTGTCAGGGAAGGAGACAGGTCAAGATATTGCCATCTGCCACATGGATTGTTTCCCTTCCAGTTAATCCATATTCTACCTGCAGCTGGACCCAACCCTGAGCTGCTCTCTCCCATCCAACTGCTACCGTGGCAACAATGAAACATGTCACCCTTGGGAATAGCCTGCACAGTAGTTAACTTTATAGGTTGAATGAGGATGTTTTTAGGCTATGTACACATCCATGTTCAACCTCAAATTCACTTGTGAAAATAAATACAGCATAAAATTAATGCCGCTGGTCCACCTCCTCGGTCTCCTGGAGCAATCTGTTCTTTTCTTTCTTCATTACGTATCTTAGAATGTTGCTGTGTACCTGATTAATAATGTTTTATTTTTTCCTAATTCTTATTTGTTCATCTATTTTTCTAGTGAGACTAATTCTTTCTTGAACTCATGATTATGCAGTTCTCTCTCCCTTTAAGTATCTTCTACAATGCTGGTTTGGTGATCTTAAATTGCTTAAATTTATACTTGTGTTGGAAAGTCTTCAAGTCTCTTTTAATTTTAAAGGATAACTTTGCTGAATATAGTTATCTTGGTTGGAAATTGTTTTCTTTTAAGGTTTGAAATACATAATTTCATGGTTTCCTGGCCTTAAGCATTTTTCCTGAGAAGTCTGCTATTATTTGATGGGTTTGCCTTTATAAGTAACTTGGTACTTCTCTCTTGAAGCTTTCAGTATTTTTCCTTTATTCTATATTATTGGCATTTTTACCTAATCTGATGTGTAGTGGGCATCTGATCTATGTCTTAATATGGCCTATATATTTTCTTTCGTATGTTCACTAACTCATAGTTTGAAATTTTGAATGTTACTACGATGTGCTCCTGATTAAAATATTATAACTAAGCAAATAGATGGAGCAATAAAAGTCATCCATGATAAGCAGAAACTAAAACAATATGTGACCACAAAGACACCACTACAAAATATTCTGCAAGGGATTCTGCACACAGAAAGTGACACCCAACTTAACCATGAAAAGGCAGGCAGCACCAAACCACAGGATAAGAAAAAGCAAGACAGTAGAGAGTAACATCAAGTTAGGTACACACAATCAAATCTTCAAACAACTAAGACAACTAAATGGCAGGAATCACCACATACCTATCAGTACTAACGCTTAATGTTAATGGACTTAATTCACTCATCAAAAGACATCGTTTGACAAAATGGATTAAAAAAGAAGATCCAACAATTTGTTGCTTACAGGAGACTCATCTCACTGACAGAAATAAGCATATGCTTAGGATGAAAGGCTGGAAGAAGATTTACCAAGCCAATGGCCCCCGAAAACAGGCAGGAGTAGCAATACTTATCTCTGACAAAGTAGACTTCAAACCTACATTGATCAAATGAGATAAAGAAGGACATTCCATACTAATAAAAGGGGAAACAGGCCAAAAGGAAATAATAATCATCAATCTGTACACACCCAATGTCAATGCACCCAATTTCATCAAACATACCCTGAAAGACCTAAAAGCATATACTAAAGCCAACACAGTGGTTGTGGGAGACTTTAACACCCCATTATCATCAATAGATAGGTCATCCAAACAAAAACTCAATAAAGAAATCCAAGATCTAAAATATGCAATAGATCAAGTGGACCTAGTAGATGTCTACAGAACATTTCATCCAACCTCTACACAATATACATTCTTCTCAGCAGCCCATGGAACCTTCTCCAAAATAGATCATATCCTAGGGCACAAAGCAAGCCTCAGCAAATATAAGAAAATAGAAATAATACCGTGCATACTATCTGACCACAATACAGTAAAAGTAGAACTCAACAACAAAAGTAAAGACAAAAAACATGCAAACAGCTGGAAACTAAATAACTCATTACTTAATGAAGAATGGATCATTGATGCAATAAAAGAGGAAATTAAAAAGTTCCTGGAAGTCAATGAAAATGAAAACACAACCTACCGGAACCTATGGGACACAGCTAAGGCAGTCTTGAGAGGAAAGTTTATAGCCATGAGTGCATATATTAAAAAGATTGAAAGATCCCAAATTAATGACCTAATGATACATCTCAAACTCCTAGAAAAACAAGAACAAGCAAATCCCAAAACAAATAGAAGGAGAGAAATAATAAAAATAAGAGCTGAAATCAATGAAATAGAAACCAAAAAAACCATACAAAGAATTAATGAAAGAAAAAGTTGGTTCTTTGAAAAAATAAACAAGATCGATAGACCCCTGGCAAACCTGACTAAAATGAGGAGAGAAAAAACCCAAATTAGTAGAATTAGGAATGCAAAAGGGGAGATAACAACAAACACCATGGAAGTCCAGGAAATCATCAGAGACTACTTTGAGAACCTATATTCAAATAAATTTGAAAATGTAAAAGAAATGTACAGATTTCTAGATACATATGATCATCCAAAACTGAACCAAGAGGAAATTAATCACGTGAATAGATCTATAACACAAAATGAAATTGAAGCAGCAATCAAGAGTCTCCCCAAAAAGAAAAGTCCAGGACCTGATGGATTCTCTGCTGAATTCTATCAGACCTTTAAAGAAGAACTGATACCAACCCTCCTTAAACTGTTCCACGAAATAGAAAGGGAAGGAAAACTGCCAAACACATTTTATGAAGCCAGTATTACACTTATCCCAAAACCAGGCAAAGACACCTCCAAAAAGGAGAACTATAGGCCAATCTCCTTAATGAACATTGACGCAAAAATCCTCAACAAAATAATGGCAAACCGAATTCAGCAACACATCAAAAAGATTATTCACCACGACCAAGTAGGCTTCATCCCAGGAATGCAGGGGTGGTTCAACATACGAAAATCAATAAATGTAATAAACCACATTAACAGAAGCAAAGACAAAAACCACTTGATCATCTCAATAGATGCAGAAAAAGCCTTTGATAAGATCCAACATCATTTCATGATAAAAGCTCTAAGAAAACTAGGAATAGAAGGAAAGTTCCTCAACATTATAAAAGGTATATATGACAAACCTACAGCCAGCATTATACTTAATGGAGAAAAACTGAAACCATTCCCTCTAAAATCAGGAACCAGACAAGGATGCCCACTATCTCCACTCCTATTCAACATAGTACTGGAATTCCTAGCCAGAGCAATTAGTCAAGAAGAAGGAATAAAAGGAATACAAATAGGTAAAGAAACTGTGAAAATATCCTTATTTGCAGACAACATGATCCTATACCTTAAAGACCCAAAAACCTCTACTCAGAAACTTCTAGACATCATCAATAGCTATAGCAAGGTAGCAGGATATAAAATCAACATAGAAAAATCATTAGCATTTCTATACACTAACAATGAGCAAACTGAAAAAGAATATATGAAAACAATTCCATGTACAGTAACCTCAAAAAAAATCAAATACCTAGGTGTAAACCTAACAAAAGATGTGAAAGACCTCTACAAGGAAAACTATACACTTCGGAAGAAAGAGATTGAGGAAGACTATAGAAAGTGGAGAGATCTCCCATGCTCATGGATTGGTAGAATCAACATAGTAAAAATGTCGATACTCCCAAAAGTAATCTACATGTTTAATGCAATTCCCATCAAAATTCTAACGACATTCATTAAAGAAATTGAAAAATCTACTGTGAAATTTATATGGAAACACAAGAGGCCACGAATAGCCAAGGCAATACTCAGTCAAAAGAACAATGCAGGAGGTATCACAATACCTGACTTTAAACTATATTACAAAGCAATAACAATAAAAACAGCATGGTACTGGCACAAAAACAGACATGAAGACCAGTGGAACAGAATAGAGGACCCACATATGAAGCCACACAACTATAACCAACTTGTTTTTGACAAAGGAGCTAAAAATATATGATGGAGAAATAGCAGCCTCTTCAACAAAAACTGCTGGGAAAACTGGTTAGCAGTCTGCAAAAAACTGAAACTAGATCCATGTATATCACCCTATACCAAGATTAACTCAAAATGGATCAAGGATCTTAATATCAGACCACAAATTCTAAAGCTGATGCAGGAAAGAGTAGGAAATACTCTGGAGTTAGTAGGTATATGTAAGAACTTTCTCAACAAAACCCCAGCAGCACAGCAACTAAGAGATAGCATAGATAAATGGGACCTCATAAAACTAAAAAGCTTCTGTTCATCAAAAGAAATGGTCTCTAAACTGAAGAGAACACCCATAGAGTGGGAGAAAATATTTGCCAACTATACATCAGACAAAGGACTGATAACCAGAATATACAGGGAACTTAAAAAACTAAATTCTCCCAAAACTAATGAACCAATAAAGAAATGGGCACGTGAACTAAACAGAACTTTCTCAAAAGAAGAAATTCAAATGGCCAGAAAACACATGAAAAAATGCTCACCATCTCTAGCAATAAAGGAAATGCAAATTAAAACCACGCTAAGATTCCACCTCACCCCTGTTAGAATAGCCATCATCAGCAACACCACCACCAACAGGTGTTGGCGAGGATGTGGGGAAAAAGGAATCCTCTTACACTGTTGATGGGAATGTAGACTAGTACAACCACTCTGGAAAAAAATTTGGAGGCTACTTAAAACACTAATCATTGATCTACCATTTGATCCAGTAATACCACTCTTGGGGATATACCCAAAAGACTGTGACACAGGTTACTCCAGAGGCATCTTCACACCCATGTTTATTGCGGCACTCTTCACAATAGCCAAGTTATGGAAACAGCCAAGATGCCCCACCACTGATGAATGGATTAAGAAAATGTGATATCTATACACAATGGAATTCTATGCAGCCATGAAGAAGAACAAAATGTTATCATTCGCTGGTAAATGGATGGAATTGGAGAACTTCATTCTGAGTGAGGTTAGCCTGTCCCCAAAGACCAAAAATTGTATGTTCTCCCTCATATGAAAACATTAGATCAAGGGGAAACACAACAAGGGGATTGGACTATGAGCACATGATAAAAGCGAGAGCACACAAGTAAGGGGTGAGGATAGGTAAGACACCTAAATAACTAGCTAGCATTTGTTGCCCTTAACGCAGAGAAACTAAAGCAGATACCTTAAAGCAACTGAGGCCAATAGGAAAAGGGGAACAGGTACTCGAGAAAAGGTTAGATCAAAAAGAATTAACCTAGAAGGTAACACCCACGCACAGGAAATCAATGTAAGTCAATGCCCTGTATAGTTATCCTTATCTCAACCAGCAAAAACCCTTGTTCCTTCTTATTATTGCTTATACTCTCTCTACAACAAAATTAGAAATAAGGGCAAAATAGTTTCTGCTGGGTATTGGGGGTGGGGAGAAGGAGGGGGTGGAGTGGGTGGTAAGGGAGGGGGTGGGGGCAGGGGGGAGAAATGAACCAAGCCTTATATGCACATATGAATAATAAAAGAAAAATGAAAAAAAAAAGGATGCATTACTCAATGACCTAAAAAAATATATTATAACTAAGCATATACATACATTTTACATGGAGAGCCATGATTCTCATTAAAATGCAGTTATGTGTGTGACTGTGATGCAGCTAAATACATAATGATGAAGGTAAAAAAATAAAGATGAAGGCTATCAACAATTTCTATAAGGGGAAATGTACATGTGAGCACAATGATGGATGAAACAGGGAAAAACCATGGCCCAGAATGAACTATGAGAAGACTGTTGTAGAAATGTGAGCGAAGGATACTTATTCCTTGGGACTCTGGAGAATGGTTGGATTGAGTACAGGGTAGGTTTGATGGGAGGGCAAGAGTGACAAGCACAAAGGAACAATTTGAAGGTCTGTGTGTGGAAGCACTCTGCTCTGTGTTCTCCATCCTGCTGCTATGCTGGTATGTGGGAAGCACAGGAGGCCAGTCTTGCCCTTGGCATTTAATCTTTACTAAATTGAAATGAACCACTTGGGAAGGCTTTAGTGTGAGGAGTTGACAGAGTCAAGCCATCTTCAAACCAGCATTAAGTATAAGGAAGGAGATGAGTAACTGAATGTACATTTTTCTCTCTTTTATCCTAATTAGAAGCCTGCCTGTTCAGATGCTTACCGACATGCAAACACTGCCCATTCAAGGAGAAAACCTGTGGAGAAAATGGATACAATGGCATAGGATTCCAAAGTGCTACCCAGCCCTTCATTCTTAAATATAATCCAGGAGAAAATCATCTTAGCCATTCATTTTATAGGCTATGACATTTCTTTCTGCATGCATTTTCACACATGGAAGGTTAGAATTGTTAACTGTAAGGCATTAAAGTAACTCCTACCTGGATACATAGTGATATCTAGAATATAATGGAATTATTACCTAAAGGAATTAACAATATACAAATTCCCTTGTAATACTCTCAAAACATCTTAGGTCTTAAGTTTGAATAATAACTTTTTATGTGTATTCAGATTTTTTTCTGTTAAAAAGTAGCATTTCCTAGATCGTTTCAACACTTCAAAATTGATAAGACTTGCAATAAAAATGTAATAAATGAAGATAAATTAAAATTTAAAATATAGTAATTAGAAAGCCTATCATTAATTGAATGTTACCCATGTGACAGGAGAGTTCCATGTTACAAGTGGATACTGTTGGTATGCAGCATAGATCCCCTTTCCCAGACCAGTGCAGCCAATCCTCAGATGCTGTGATGGTGGGCTACTCTTGATGCACAGTTGACTTATCTCCACAAAATTAACCTATGCCAACGAGAGTCCCCATTGTTCAGTGTGGTACATCTTTACCTGAAGCAAAACCACTCTTTTCCTATGCACAAAAGGCCAGAAGAAAGATTACCTCTGCTGAGCAATTCATGTTCAATAGTTTCCCAGGAAATCAGGCCACCTCAACACTCCAGGTGAAATTCAGGTTATAATACATATACACATAGAAATGTCACAATGGGACATATTGTAGCTGTCTTAAACAAACAAAAATGTCTTTTATTTGTTTTTCAAAAATGGAGAACAAGAAAGTGAAATAGGTTCTGTCAAGGGGACAGTACCAGTGGGAGGTTCTGTCTAGGGGTAGTGCCGGTGTCAAAGGGATATAGGAGGTTGAATATGGTGGAAATGTTATGTACTCATGTATGTAAATGGAAAAATTAGACTTACTAGAACTGTTCCAGGCATGGGGGGATGGAGGAGAATGATGGAGGGTATGAATCTAACTAAGATGGATTGTAAGAACTTTTGTAAATGTTACAGTGTACCCCAAGTATGCAATAAAAAATGAAAACAAAAATCAAAACTATCATTTAGAGACAAAGATTCCAGGTCACCCCATATACGTTTATTCTTTCCCCATCTCAGCCTTCTTTCCTCAATGCATTTTTAAAAATCTCAATTGTCCTTTTAAGGAACTCAACCTAACACAATGTGTTATGGCTTTTAATCCTGAAACACATCCTGAAAAAAATATAAATAAGTAAATCCTAGATCAGATATCCTTTAGTAACATAATATATATTCAAACTGATACCTGAATGCCAGAGTGTCAAAAGACTAGAAGTTATACAATAAAGCTAAGCTAAAATTTAAGTATTTTGATGCTAGCACAACTTTAACTTTCCTTGTTGCCCTTCCAAATGATTTGGAAATATTTGTTCAGAGTCTTCATTTCTCAGATTAAGAACTTGAAGCAAATCCTGACAATGTGAACAGAATAAAACAAAAATCTTAATTCACCCTTTCTAAATTGTTTTGACCTTCTGAACTACATGAACAGACCACAACATCAGTTTTATAATAATGTGAATTTTAATACAAGTTAACACTTGTAGTTCAACATTTTTCCTGGACCTGATATTAGTGGAAGGACAAATACATAGTGCCCAGGAATCAGGAGTGAAAAAGAACTATATGACTTTCATTGCCCAAACTTTTTCTCAATAATATTTATCAAAAGATTGTTAACAGGATGTGGTTTTTGACAGGTAAGCATATAGGCCTTTACTATCGAGAACAAACCCCCTTGGTGTCTAGAACTCCATTAGACCCCTACTCAAGGATCCTTCCAAGAAATCTAGAGCCATTATGCTCCCACGTCCTGCCAGGGGGTTGGGCTCTCTATGACCATACCTGGTGCTCCTCATATCTCCAGGCCACACTCCAGCACACAACATCAAAGCTCAGGGTAGCAGTACTTAGCCTTTACACAAGAATAGCAAATAGACCCTCTCTGATCTGTGATCTCCACAGCCATCTGAGCTTCTTGTTTTAACTAGTTCTTACTCTTTGGATCTAGTCCTTCTATGCATCAAACATGGCCTTATTTAATTGAGAGGTGTGGTCACACCTGAGAGTAGTGGTGAGGTTTGAGATCAATAACTAAAATATTTTTTGAGTAAAAACTTCCTCAAAATAGAGTGTTTATCACTCTATTATCACTCACATTTGCATTTCTTTTTTGCCACACTACCTTCCAAATGCAATATATCAAATATCTTGAGAAATTGAATGGCAGAGTGGGGAAGAGCAAAGCATATTAATAACTGTTATCAGTTATTAGTATTTGCTATCATATTAAAACATTTTCTTTCATATATAAGAAACCATCATAAAGCCAATATCCCCAAGGGATATAAGACTAGAGTGAGCATCAAGATGTATTTAATAAATAAATACACATGTTGGTATATTAAAAACACCTCAACTTTAGAAAAAGAAGAAGCTAGGAGCGGTGAAGCTGCAGGGGTGATGGTGACATTTTGGCATTTTTATGGTGATAGTTTCATGACTTACCTTCAAACTCACCATGCTGCACACATTAAATATGTGAACATTTTTGTACATATCAACATTAAAAAGCTTTTAGAATAAAAAGACAAAACTAAAAAATAGTTCAGCCAGACCAATACTGTCTTTACTTTGTTTTTAATTACTTTCAGAATTGTCAAAAATACTTTGACAACCAATCAAACCACCCCTGCTATAGCTCTTAATTCCAATGTCACTTAGAGCACATCAGAATTTCTCTGTCCTGTGATCTGTACTCCACCTCCTGCACTGCTGGGGCCCCCTTAGGTTTTGGTGCAGGCCGTAGGTGTCTGGGGAGCACTGTGTGCTCACTGCACAGAGGTAAGTGGCTGAGTCGCTGGGCTGAGAGCCTCTGATATGCAGGGAAATAAACTGGCTGGCTTTGTTAAGATGTACTGTGAATCTTCCTTCATCTATAGAACCACTGGAGAATGCAGACACCAGCAGCTCCAGGCCTTTCTTGGAATACTGTCTGTACCACCTGAAGTTAGTAGAGGTGCTGTCTCTATAAGTGCAGTTGAGAGAGGCCATCGCTCCTTCCCAAACACTAAGAGATTCAGGGTGCTGCTCCACTGGTTTCTGTTGGCTGCTCACCCCTGTGCAGAAAGACAGTGGTCAAAGAACCTTGGTTGAGGTGTGGATGCACAGTCTACAGAATCAAAATTCTTTTCACAGACTTCACAGACTCCTTAATTGCTACACACAGGCCAGGAACAGGCAAATTTCTACACACAGGCCAGGAACAGACAACAAATTCCAACACTGTACTTTATGTTCCCATAGAAATTCCCAACTCACAGGTCAAATGAAGACACAGGGTCAGTAGTAAAGCACTCAAAGATCTCATCATTCTTTTCCCACAGTTCACAGAGGACTCAGATTTCAAACTGTAAAAGGAAATGAGTCACATTCAGACATTTCTAATTATCGTGCCTTAGGAAACATGAAAAGACTCTGTTCTACCCATTAGGGGAAAAAAGGCTCTTTTCACCACCCATGCTACACCTGCAAGCCCCTCCCTTCATCTCTCTCTCTTTCTCTCTCTCTCTCTCTCTCTCTCTCTCTCTCACACACACGCGCACACACACACACACACACACACACACACACACACACACACACACACACACAGGTTTCCTGGGAACCCTGAGAACACACTGCCATCTTGTGGTCTTAGACTAGTGATCAAAGAAGTATCAAAATGTAGATCCTTCTTATGTGAACTGGTAAGGAAAAAATCTGATGCTCTAGTTTAATTGAAAATTTAAGAAACAGGGCTGACAGAATGGCTCAATTGGTTAGAGTGCTTGCCTAGCAAGAGTGAGGCCCTGAGTTCAAACTCTAGTGCAGTCAAAAAAGTAATATTTAAGAAACATTTGCTGCAAGTATTTGTGTGGGAGATGTGCAGGCATGTATGCATTTGGAATCTATTATTGTAGTTCATATTCTGAACAAGAATAGTAAATTCCTATAGCCACTTTCTTTCAAAAAATTATTTGTAACATTTCTCCCATAGAAATATGGATGATTTTGTGCACATTTGAAATATGTAAGTTATATTATTAAAAACAATGTCAACAGTGGGAGAGAACTTTGTACACATTCACCTTTGCCCATTGTCTTCCAATTGACATATCTATGTTTATATTTTATGCAGTTCTCTTTTGAAATTATATAGATAAAAGAGGAGATATAATCAACAATACAAAATAATAGCTTTGCATTTGTCTATGTAGATACCTTTACCGTTATTTTTGTATGAATGTAAACTACTGCCTGGCGTCTTGTTTCAGTCTTGAGGACTTTCATTAGAGTTTTTAAGTAGGGAAAATCCACAAGTGATAAACACCCAAAGTTTGTTGATATTGAAGTGCCTTGATGTCTCTCTTTTTGGAAAGTATTTTTTCAGATATAGAATATATACTAATGTATGCTAGAGCACTTCCAGATCACCCTCTAATCCACCTCGGCCTCACTGGCCTCCCTTCAGCGTCAGCTCACCTCTCTAGCTCAGGTGGCCCTCCAAAATCGTAGGGCCCTGGACCTCTTGATGGCTGAAAAAGGGGGTACCTGTTTCTTCCTCCGGGAGGAATGTTGCTATTATGTCGATGAGTCCGGGATTGTGGAACAAAATGTCAAAAGGTTAAGAGACTTGGCCAAGGACCTCCTAAGGGGACCCAGTAAAAACACCTTAACCGACCTGCTGAGCTCTCCTCTTGTCTCCTGGCTACTGCCTTTCTTGGGTCCTTTGCTTGTGCTCATTACTCTCTGCACCCTCCTACCCTGTGTGCTAGAGTTTCTCAGATCTCAGGTGAGCAGAATGTCTAACCAAACTTTCAACCAGCTTCTCCTTCAGGGATATCACCTCCTCATAGCTCAGCCGGAGGACACCCGCGATGAACCCTACCAGGACACCGGACCATGAGCCACTTCAATCCCTTACAAAGCGCCTACTGTAGTTCCTTGATTCCCTATGTGAGGACAGCTGGCTAATACCTGCCATGCGAGACCCAGAGGAGTGGCTGGAGACCATTTACGATCTATGGCTACAGGGAAACTTTATCAAATTCAGGGAGGAGGAGATTTTAACCTTTCGAGCCTGGGTGTATGCTGTTATGAGACTCGCTACTCCGATGCCATCTGCCAACCAACCCTCCCTTCCCCTATGCAGCCCCTTGCCAGCTCGAAGAAACCAGAGTGAACACAAGCCCCCCCTTCCTTAACAAACAAAAAAAGGGAGGAATGTTGGCAATAATGGCACCAATAGGTTTCAGTTCTTATTAAAGCTTCTGTTTTCCAGGGTCACGGTCCTGCCTCCCAGGGTCACAGTCCTGTCTCAAGTCTAGCTTGAATCCTCCTTCTGCCCCAACCTCCAATCAGCATGAACCTAACAAATCAGATCACGCTGAGTCTCACTGAAGGGTATTTAAGCCCTTGCCCTTCCCGCCTTTCTCTCTCTCTCTCTCTCTCTCTCTCTCTCTCTCTCTCGGCTCTCTCCCTCTCCCACCCGGCAATAAAGAATCTCTTGGCCAGATCACTCCTCTCCACGTGGTCACTTTGGGGCCTATATTTCCTTACCTTTTATGCCGAAACCTAGGATATATACTAATTAGCCTATCTTCAAATTGATAGGTTCTTTTTCATTCAGCACTTTAGATATCTCATCCCACTGCCTTCAAGTTTGAAGTTTCAGATGAGAAATTGACTATCAACCTTAATAAAGATCGCTTGCATGAAATTAGTCATTTCTGTCTTGCAGTTCTCAAGATTCTCAACTTCTCCATGTCTTCAGGAGTTCTGTTAAAATGAGTGTCATGAGGATTTATTTGCCATTATCTTCTTAGTACAAGTTGAGCTTTTGGAGGTGTGTATTAATGTGTTCCAACAAATTTGGGACATTTTGGTCATTTTTCTTTTTTAACTATTATTCCTACCCTTTAATCTTTATCATCCTCTCCAGGGATTCCTGTTATGTTTATGTCTGTAGGTGGGATAATGTCTCACAGGTCTGTTAGGCTCCATTCATTTTTCTTTTTTTTAATTCTCCTGCTCAAGGTGGATAATACTAATTAACCTATGTTCCAGTCAGAGGATTCCTTATCTTCTGTGGTCAGAAACACTGTTGAAGCACTGTAGTGGATTTTTTGAAATAATTTCTTGTGTTTGGTCATATCTCTGCCCTGATAGAGTGCTAGTTTATTTGAAGTACAGAGGAGCCATTTTAATTAGTCCTTCATACAGCCACCTGACAGGTCCTAGCATTCAAGCACCAAGATCCACTCTGTTTCCACCAGCATAAGAAACCTACCTAGTATTGTACATTCCCATTTAACTGATTAGTATGGGACAAGCACTAGTCTAGACACTACTGATAAAGCTATGAATTAAATAAACAATACTCCAGCTTCATTGGCACACAAATCAAACCAGCCACACACCTGCATGTTGTAATTCATAGCATAACTAGGGAAAATAACCAGGTGTTGTGATAAAGAACATAGATGACTACTTTAGATAGAAAGATTAGCAGAACTCAGAGTATTTCTCTACAATAGAGGTATTTGGGCTGAGACCTGAAGGATGAAAATGCATCAGGCTCACTAAGATTTGGGGAAGGAGTATTTCAATGGATGGACAAGTAAGACTACAAGTGCGAGGTTCAGGAAACTGAGAGGACAGCAGTGCTGTTGCTGCATAGAGAACCAGTGAGGGAGACGTAAGGGATGAGACTGAAAGTTGAGGTCAGTTTCAAGTTATGTAGAACCTTGTAGATCACAAGCCTGAAGTCGGAATTTCATTCTAGGAGCAATAGGAAGGCACTGAGGCACTTAGGAATGTGCAGATGCTCTTGATTTACATTTGAGAAGTCACTGTAGAAACACAAAAGATTGGTGCTTCTCCAACTTTTAACTGATAGACTCTGCTAAGGGTAGCGCAAGACTCAAGTTGGTAGATACAAAGGGATCTGAGATTTTGTGTAGGTGCAGATTCTGTTCCTCCTCACTTTGAAGAGCAAAGGCATGCACAATAGATACCCTGAGAGAAAAGAGGCCAGTGAGGCAGTAACTTGACTAGAACAAGGCTTTTCAAACTTTTATAATATGTAGAATATGTTAGTTATTCTTTTGTATGGACTCTGATGTTTTACCATCCTATGGTGCCTATTTTTAATAACAAAATGTTCATTAATAGAAGGAAAATTAAAACTCTGGGAATACTTTTACTTATGAAATTTACTTACGAAATTGGAAATCACATTAAAATAATAATTTCTATAATTGATAAAGTATTGGAAAATCAAGTTGTGCTACTGCTGAAATAACAGTCTGGTGACAAATATCTTTCTGGAAATTAGGCAATTAATGTCATGTGGTTTTTCTTATTCAAGCAACTTTATTTCATTGAAACTTTATCTATACTACTGGATAATTAGAAACAATATAAAGAAGTAATTAATGTGAACTCTCTCTCTCTATATATATATATGTGTATATGTATATATGTATATACAATATGTATATACTATATATATATATATATATATATATATATATATATATATATATATATATTGGGCTGGCAGGGTGGCTCAAGTGGTAAGAGTACCTACCTAGCACATGTGAGGCCCTGAGTTCAAATCCCATATATAATCATTCACAATTACATTCTCAATAGGTTTCCTGGAATAAAGATACCTAAATATAAAGGAAAGGACAAATATGTTAAGGAATACTGAATACATAATAAGCCCCTTACAGAGAAATGCGGGTGTGTATGTATACCTCGAAAGTTTTTTTCTTAAGTCCCCCAGAAGTTTACATAGTAATAGTTGTCAGTTCTAGGTTATGAAATTATGATAGTGTTCTATTTTCATCTAAGTATTTACATGTTGTAATTTATCAAAGGTAACATACACAATTAAATGACAAACATTTAATTTATTTCACATTCTGGAACCTGTTTTGCAACTTTTGTGCAAAAGCACTGTTTGGGGAAAAGACTATAAAGGAAATGCCCTCTGCAAATAAAGACAATTCCTCACTCACACTTGAGGAGCCAGGCCTGTGTCAGGGTTGTGGCCCAGCTGCAGAGCTGTGGTTCCGGCTTCAGGTGTTTGGGGAGCCCTGGGTGGCAAAGCACAGAAGTAGGTGACTGAATCTGCAGGCAAGTGGCTGGGATGTTCAAATGTTGTCTAAACTTCTTTCAAGCAGTTCTTCTCATTTTTTTCTCCTTGCTCTTTCTGGTTGGATTGAATTAAGGTCAAACACAAAGAGTCCTTTCCCAGGATACTGCTGGATACAACTGAAGCTGAGGAGTGGTCTCTCTCAGAAGTGCAGTTAAGAATGGCAGGCATTCTCTCTTGAATACTCAGGAATGAAGGACTATGTCCCTACATAGGCATGCTGCTCACCACTGTTTAAACAGAGAAGCATATAGAGGAGGTAAACTCATTCTACACAGTCTCCACAAATGAGCACAGTAGCTCTAACCACCTTTCTGTAACTTCTAGACTTACGGACATTACTACACTCTGTTCTTTTTATTAACATCTCCACAGCCACCAATGCAGAGCACAGCTGCCACACAAAATCATGAATGAAACTCCCAAGGTCTTCTCCATTTTTCTGTCCCTCAGACTTACTAAGGACTCTGGTCAGGTTCTAAGAGACCTCAACAAGGGCACATCAAAAGGCTTGTTTCTCTGAGTGCACATTCATAATTCTGTCTTTGTGGAAACTCAGAGTCTCCAAGCCAACCAGAAACTAGATCCATCCCTGTGCTCAGATCGTGTACCTTCCCCTGATCTTTGCAGAAGGAACTGAGAAAGGACCAGGTCAGGACCAGTGCAGATGTGCTGGAGAATTGAGCTGTGGTTTGTCTCCTAGATCAGTTTTTCCTTTTTTCTTCTATAATAAATCTTAACTAGTTACCATTCACTAAAAAGATTTCCTCCTTCAAGGAAAGCCTAGAAAAATTCTTTGCTTTCTTCTCCAATCCAAAAACCTGTTAAATGGGCTCCCAGGTATAAATCTACATTTTGGCAATGTAGTGCTCAGTGCTGGTGTTATATATAAACCCTGCTCTATAAAGCATATATGGATTCATTTTAGAAATTAAACTTAATTGTGACAGACACAAGAAATTATCATTTGGAATGAAAAAAACCTATGAGATAAAGAAACAAAACAATAAATCCTTACTATCAGTTCAGTTGGAATGGGATGAGACCAGTGACAAAACCAGGACTACTGTCAGCCATAACCATGGTGAAATAAAACAATCAATGTTACCAGAGTGGAAAGCTAAGCCTTAATACATACTTGACTTTTCTTTTTTTTTTTCTTAAATTATATTCATTGTGTCATCTCATATATGTCCAGGAATTACTACCATTAGTTGAAAATATATGTTCTAGTAACATAATTTAGTCATTTAATTGAATTCATGTAACTTAAGTCAATCCTTACAAACTTGTGCAAAGTATATGACATTAGAAACAAAAAAGTATAGGTGCTGTAAGTTTAGGTAATTCTGTTCATGGTCACATCATTTAGGAAGTTGCAGGCACAGCATGTAAGTGCTTAGGCTTGTGAGTCATCACATCGAATCTGCCAGTCACCAAAACAAACAAGGAAATGGCTGTGTTGGAACACAAACTTCACAGGATATTTCTGTAATAGAAAATTAACACTGTGGACAAATAGAGCCTCATGATGGAATGCTTCTGTTCTCTGCATTTTTCTGCTACTATATCTAAAAACCTGTTACTTATTGATTATTTAATAAATGATTGCATAATGAATATATTCAATAGTGTTTGTCCTTCAAGACCTAATTATATTTCTCTTATTTCCATAAAGCTTCACCTGGTCTGTTTGTGCAAAATGATCTTCTTAAGACGCTCTTATAACTTATCTGCTCCATGTAGTTGAAATTTTTCCTGATGGCTAAGCTCTTATGCATTTTATCTTGTTCTTCAAATTGTAAGTTTCTTATGGTAGTTTTACTCTGGGTAAACCGAACATTTTATATTACTTATCAATAGAATCACTGCTCTGGATGAAGCACAGTTTACACATAAGTCTTCCTAACTACTTGAGTAGATGTTCTTTTCTCTTGCACTAAGTGATTAAACAACAGAAGGATTAATACCTGCTTCTCAAACACAAGATGTTTCTCCATTTCTTAATATTATAAAAAGCTTTGATGACAGTTGCTCTTAGTATCTGCTAATGCTTATCAGGCACTTACTATGGACCCAAATTTCACACTTATTAATTAATTTAACCCTCACCCCCCATTACAAATGAGAGTCAGAGAAGTAAGTAATATAGCCAAGGCCACACAGATGGAAACATTCAAGAATAGATTCAAGTACAGGAATTGGCTCCTAAGCTGGCATTCTTAGTCACCCACTTCTCAGTTTTCAGTTTTGTCGCATAATCCATAAATCACAAGGTAAATGGTGACATTGCCTGGACGTGGATGCTCCGTGTGAGTTTGTGAAAAGATTATAATTCCTCATGGAGTCGCTGAGTGGACTCAGCAGCCCAGCGGTTTGTGGTTTCAAAAACAACATGGGAATGGGTATATGAGGGAGGTGAAGACCAGTCACCATCTGTCATATTCACCTCCAAGAAAGGAGAGAATGAATTTGGGGAAAAGAATGTCAAAACAATACTGCTGAGAACTATATTCAATTTGATTATTAGAATTCTGTGATTTCTACTGTTAGGTGAGACATAAAAACTTACTCATGTGGTCAGACAATCATCACTTGTTTCTGTCATGACTTCTTATGAATGACTGATTGCTGGGAGATGACATGGTTTGTTGTGGTGGTATATTGGGAAAGTCTGAATAACTTATACATAATAATAAGTTTAGAACAGAAGATTTGTGCCTGAGTAGAAAAAGAAATGTCTTGGAAAGGTTTAAATTTTGAATACTTTAGCATAAGTGAGGGAAAATTGAAACAAAGAATAATTTTCAACACACTTCAGGAGAAAAATAAAATTTGATCAGAGCTATTTTCATGAACTGTTTCTTAAAATGTTTGGTTGAGCCCTGGAAATAGAGTGAACATCAGGCCTTTAGCCTTTATAGATGCCTAGGTGGAATCCAATTAACATAAAAAAGAATCCAGAGATCTGGAGGCGCTCCATGTCACCAAGCAGGAGTTGAATTTCAATTGCTGAGGCAGGTGAGGTATTATTGTCAAGGAACCTGATACTTCTTCCAAGCAATAGCAGAAATGGATTATTGACCTGGTGCATATCCCTTGTGATGGCTTAGGTACTAAGTTACAAATACACTCTTACATGCTTGAGGTGTGTATTCTGATGTACATTTGCATTGTTTAAAAATTAGTTATTTATACAGGTCTGCTGTAGAAGAAATCTGAACTTTAATTTCTTTATTGAAAAGCCTTGGAAGGCAGGTTAGGACAGAAAGAGAGGCATGCTGGCTGAACGCATCTAGGGTTACTTTTAACTCTAGAATTCAAAGAGATTTTGAGTAATCTCCAGACCAGTTACTGTGAGCATACAGGCCCTGGTTTCATTTATTCACAAGTTATCAAGTCACTAAGACTTGCAAATGAATTCATGTGTATAGCCCACAAGACAATAAATTGATCTTATTTGATAAGATTATATGACATCTTGGAATATGTATCTGTCTTTAAATTTATTTCTACTTCTGTCAGCTGCTGATGACAGATCAAATGTATTACTCCAAGTTTGCCTTAAGACATTTGCTTATGTTTTAAGAATCTTAGTTTTGATAGAAGCAGGCAAAGAACTTTATCCCCACTACCTATAGATTACCATTTGAAATGGTTGAGTGTGTATCTTTCACATTTTTCTCCGTTGATGTTGACCCTTCACATAAACACTTATCTGATTCTCAAACCATATCTAAATTTCTCTAATTGTCTCATAAAGGAACTTCACAGTGTGTTGATGCAACACAGTGTTCACAATAACACCTAGGTGTTTTGTCCCTTATGTGGCTTTCCTAGACCACTGGCAAGGGAAGAGCCTGGGACAGTCATTGTGCTGCCTTAAGGAGACTGCATCTGCCAGTTTCAAGCTGACAGATAGTCTGTGCAGAATGTCACCTAGAGGAGCAATGGCAGAAGGTGACCAAAAAGGTAGTTCCTAAATCTGGAGACCAGAAAGTTGGTGAAGCAGGTCTCTCCTCAGTGGAACTTTCCTGAGAACCTGAAGAGTACATGTTAGGGGGAAGAAAATAATGTAATGCCATCAGACACCTAGACTTGCTGCTATTCCACATTCTACCTGTATCTGGACCCAACACTGAGCTTTTCTCTCCCATCCAGCTTAAACATTGCTTCAGTAGCAGCAATGCATCATGTTATCCTTGGAAACAGCTGGCTCAGTAGTTAACTTTACAGATTGAGTCAGGATGTCCTCAGGCTATGTAGACATCCAGGCTCAAGCACAATTGCAATCATTTCTGAGAGAGAAATAACAGCTTGTTTGTGAAATATATAGACAGCTACACCTCCTCAGCCTTCTTGACAGACTCCAGAAGCAGATTCGGATACTGGCTGCAAGTGCCTGGAGAGCATGGTGCGTTCACCATACACATGTAAGAGGCAGTGTTGCTGAGCAAGGAGGTTGTGATGTGCAGACAGCTTTTCTTGGCATTTTCATTCAGTGCTGCTGTGTACTTTCCACTTGAGGTTTTGCTCTCCTTGAAATTCATGATCATCTCCAGCAATACCACTCTTGGGGATATACCCAAAAGAATGTGACACATGTTACTCCAGAGGCACTTGCACATCCATGTTTATTGCAGCACTATTCACAATAGCCAAGTTATGGAAACAGCCAAGATGCCCCACTACTGATGAATGGATTAAGAAAATGTGGTATTTATACACAATGGAATTTTATGCAACCATGAAGAAGAATGAAATGTTATCATTTGCAGGTAAATGGATGTAACTGGAGAACATCATTCTGAGTGAGGTTAGCCTGTCCCAAAACACCAAAAATCATATGTTCTCCCTCATATGCAGACATTAGATCAAGGGCAAACACAACAAGGGGACTGGACTTTGATCACATGATAAAAAGAGAACACACAAGGAAGGTATGAGGATAGGTAACACACCCAAAAAACTAGATAGCATTTGTTGCCCTCAACAGAGAAACTAAAGCACATACTTTAAAGCAACTGAGGCCAATAGGAGAAGGGGACCAGGAACTAAAGAAAAGGTTAGTTCGAGAGAATTAACTTAGAAGGTAACACACATGTACAGGAAAGCAATGCGAGTCAACTCCCTGTATAGCTATCCTTATCCCAACTAGCAAAAACCCTTGGTCCTTCCTATTATTGCTTATACTCTCTCTTCAACAAAATTAGTGATAAGGGCAAAATAGTTTCTGCCTGGTAGCGAGGGGGTAGGGGGGAGAGGGAGGGGGACAAACTAGTGTTTGTCAGGTATGGTAATATGTGCTGAAGATCAGAAAAGTCCCCACTCTCAGGGAATTATCTCCAAAGAGAGGAAATGTGGAATGTGTGAGCACAGAGGCTGGCAAAGGGTAAGTGCTAAAGCTGTCGAAAATTCTCTTCTTCATTTTCAGTTCTTAGTGAACTAGAAAGCCAGTGAAAATGAAAGTGTAACTATGTGGGATTTTATTGTAAGTGATATTTTATGCATATATATTGCATATATAGATAGATAGGTAGATCCATATGCATATACCTGTACAAACAAACACACATGTAGAAATACACTTAAGCACACACCTACACATATACCCCCCACACATCCACACATGTGTGCACACATTGTTTTTCCTTGATGACTCCAAGCTGAGTGATAATTCTAATTCCTAACTCTTTCCACGAGGGTATAGCACACATGCAGTGCTCCTTGGTGGCTTACTTTACAAGGCTCAAGTTTCATCTTTACCTGATATGCTATGCAAGCTTTCATTCCTCCATGTAGTTCCCACCCTGTACAATTTTGTTATTACTGTGGTTGTCTCTCTTTCTATGCTTTGTGGATTTGTGAGTCTCTTTGCTCCTGTTTTAAGGGGGTTACACGGTGTTATGGAATGAAACTGTGTGCTTAATCTTCCATTGGCACTGCAAACTAACTCACTTAGGCTTTGTTAGAAAGCCGCTGATCTATGTAACTAACCAGGGACAGTCATCACTTAGACTCAAATCATTTCTTCCATTATGCCTCTGCTCCCTCTCTTTCTTTTGAATATTTGCCATGTCTACCATCTTATTTACCAAAAGAGGATGAAAGACCCTTAGCTCTCAACATTGCTGTTGCACATGAGGTTCTGTCCCTCCTCCTTTCTTCTCATCCCTTCTTTCACTATGAAGAGTACTGAGAGTTGGGAGAGGATGGCTCTCCTGTCACCCGCCCCTCCATCCTCTCTTAGGGAGACATTATGCAGATACCACCTTCTCTAGAACATTTGTCACCCTGAATATATAAAAAGGCACAGCATTGTGGACTGCAGTGACCTGAACAAGTTGTGAGGCTGGACTTTGTGTATAAGGATGAGCACACACAGTTTCATCATTTACATGGTTTACCTTGAAATTACTTTGGCCCTAGATGAGGAACTATCACTGTCACACTGTTTTCAGTTTCACTCATGAAGAGCTGAGTGTGGGGATGTCCAATTCTGCTCTGTAATTTGTATGATTCTGCAGCACCAGAGAAACAGACGGCAACACCCCAGATGATGCTGAGACCAGAGGGATCCCAGAGCAGATGTCCAGCAGCCGGGGCCCTGCAGCTGCTCAGTTTGTGCTCAGCTCCCACTGTGGTTTCTGCCACGATGTCAAGCAGAGCTCACCACAGCTGCATCTGACTCATGGACTAAGGCTTTCTTTGAATGGTTTCTCTATTGTATGTGGCTCCAAAACTTTGGTTTCCTTTTTCGCCAGGACTTATAACTCTGAAGAGGAGCTGTAGATGTTCTCTAGGATACTGGACATACCAGAAAAGAAGGGGGTAATCTGTGGCTGAGTAAGTGCAGTTTATGGTCATGAAAGCCCCTTCTGACAAGGTCGCTTCACCTACCTTCTGGATCACTGAGTTTCCACTGGTTTTTCTTGGAAGAAAAAAAAGGAGGTCTGTGTCACCTTGGGAATAAAACTCCTAGATAAATTTATGGTTAAAGATTTTGTTGACATCTTGGAAAAAAGAATTCAAATTTAAAGGACATTTTACTTACCAAGTTGTAGAGTAACAGTCATTAAGTTTGGAGACACATTCATCTTTAGAGTGTTGCCTAATAATGTTCTTGATTCTTTTCAGGAAGAAATGTTGAAATGATAGTGAAATGAACAGCCTTAATCTCCAACTCACATAGGAAATGAGCTCTTCTTAGGAAGCTGCAACAAGAGCTCTGGTGGGCAGGGAGGGAACTGGCTTGAATGCTTTCCTGGACTCCTTCCAAAGTCAGAAGTATGTCCTCCTCCCTGACCTTATTTATAAGGCATATGTCTGTCTTCAGGTGTCCTCTGAAAATCTAAAGCAAAGGACAGATATCACAGCCTCTCAGGTTGCTCTGCTATTGCTGTTGATAGGTCTCTACATGACAAGAAAAGTGCTTCAGTACAGCAGACCAGGTTGTGTCTGTAGCTAAGCTGTCAATGTCTTGGACATTTTAACACAGGCCTTGTATTCTCACGTGTCTAGTTGGGTCATCTAGTAATTCACTGAAATATCATAAAATTGTATCAGGTTGAAATCAGAGGAAGTAATAGGAAGTCAAGTTATTGTTCAGTGATTATGTTTTTCAGCACTATATGCAATACATAGAGCAGACACACACATCTACTAGGTGCCCAGGTAATACTTGTTAAATGAAACAAAAAAATGAATAGATGGTCTTTGATTGAGGATTCATGACTACTTGAGAGATTGTATTTTCTCTTATCTAAAACTATACCAATTTTAAAGAATGCTATCTTTTTCATAAAGCTTTTCAGCGGAAAAAGTAATGCTTTTTAATTATAGTATGAAAAGAATTCTAGAGATATATGGTTGACAACAATGTGGATGTCCTTAATTCTGCTGAACTGGAAACATAAAACATTCAGGTGTTAATCTTTGTTATGCATCTTTTACCACAGCTTAAGATGGTTTTTAAAATTTGTAGAAAATACTTCCCCTCTACAATAAAATACACTTAAAAGTATTGAATACAGTGTAGAAGGGAAGAATAAGGAAGAGTAACATAGAGGGTCTGACTCACTAAAGTGTAATATATTTGCAGGTAAAAATACAAAGGCAAAACCTCATGGAAAAATTGACTGCAAAACAATGAAGGACAGGAATGAAATTCAGGCTGGTAACAATGGGACGGGGTGGGTAAGTGAGGAGGGCAAGGCAGGGTGAATATGGTTGAGGTACTTTCTATACATATATGAATATGGAACACTGAAACCAGTTGAAGTCATTTTAAGAAGGGGAGTGGGAAAAGGGAGATTAGTGGAAGAGATGAACTCAACCAGGGTACTATAACATATGTGTATATGGAAATGTCACAACAACCCATCTGTATAACTATCATATACTAACAAAGACTTTAAAAACAGAAAATATTTCCCTTTAATGTTTATGATCTTCACCTATGCAAATATAAGAGGAAGATACAATGCAGGATTACATATCAGCCAATCATTGTCATCATAATTGTAGGGCATAAGAAAGTGTTGTGAGAGCAGAAGGAAGAATTTCCAGAGAATGAGGAATTTGATTGTGGAATATTTGAGGATTGATCACAAGAGATGGGGTGGGTAAAATGGTCCACATGGTGTCATTAAATGCTTTTATATGAGGTATGTGAAGGATGAGAACAGAGAACAGATACTGTTACCCCTTCACAATGGCCCCTCAAAGAACCAGGAATTATTGATAAATGGATAATTAATCAATCATGGGGCATGTAAGCACAGGGTGCAGAAATTGAGCTCCTCATGCTAGAGGTTGTAATTTTAGACTCCTAAGTATAATTAGTTCTCAGCATAAAGTAATGTTACACAGCACATAATGATTTTTTGGTGAATAGATGTAAAAATGAATACATTTAAAAGTAAATGCTGCTGCTTTTCTTGTTGAATGCTTTCTCTAGTTTTTAAATTTTTTAATATAAATGTGTTAATTTCTAGTCAAGAGTGAAGACTTTTATTGTGCTGTCCTTTAAGTTTTGGTTTAAGGATAGGCTAGCTCCATAAATAAAATTTAATGGCATATGTAGCCCGAATACATTGAAAACTATCTGCACTTTGAAAGTTAGAAATTCTCAGCTGCATAATCAATACAATTTGCAAATAGCTACCTTTGTACTTGGAATGCCAGTAAAAATTAAGATATAAGAGGAAATTCAACTAAAAATGTACAAGCACAGATGAATTTGCAGAAACAGATTTAGAGAAACTAAATTCAAGACAAAGATAGCAAAACTTAAAATACAATCATAGGTCATTCAGGAATTGAGAGAGTATTTTTCTGAATAAAAGACAAAAGAATCTGATTTTTCATATGTTGATATCATTAAAGATATTTCTACCTTTTTTGTTTTCAAAATTTTTAGAGGTGTTTGTTGTGATGAAAGGATATTGAAGGTGTCAAAACTGGAACAAATAATTAACAGGTATACTGAAAAATAAACAGGCAAGAATTATCAACAAATTCTCATAAAAGGGTATTTGTGAGAGATGACTTTCTCTAATGTGTAACAAAATTCACTGTGAAATTATCTTTTATGGTTGAAATAAAATGGAACAAATATATCAAAGGAACTATGTAAAACATGTGCAATCATAATACACCAAAAGAGGAAAATCAATACATTAAATGTTGCTGGCTATTAGATAAAAAGACACCTTACATGCATGTAAATTGTAAGTGTGTGTCTGTAGAGGAGACCCTTCTCATGTCCTCCTGAGGACAACTACATATTGGTAATTTCATGGATATGAAAGGTGAGGCCCAAGTAAATGTTTAGTACAGAAGCTGAGCTCTTCCATGCTACAGTAGTTATGGAAATGGAAGAAGTCTAACCTCAAAGATATCACATTGTAGGCACGATTAGAAATTAAATGTGAGTACCAAGTATTCACATCAAAGAAGCCTAAATCAAACTAATTCATTTAACAGTACCTAAAACATGATTTTTTAAAAAAAGGAAACAAAGAGAGATTGAAGGTTTTCCTTGTTGAAAATAATGCCATAAAATGACACTTATTTTTAAATATTTCTTGGACAACTGATCCAAATATCCAACAATTCATTCACATTTTTACTGGTTTTTCTGTCATATATTTCTGAATTTTGTTAGTCTATTCTTCCTATTCTTCTAGCTCAATCTTATGACCAAATGACAAATTATTTATTGTCATTGTTCTTCTTTCTCATTCTTAGATGAATAGTTCTGTGTCTAACTTTAAGTGAAAGATTTCATGATAGAGAGGCTTTTGTTTAATGATCATTCTGGATGAGACCTATGATTCTAGAGATGTATTTTCTCAGTGAGTATTTTCCTTCCAACTTGGCACCTGTACTGACATAGCCTTACCTACTTCCTGTCTGGGGTTGTGATTCCCTGCCTTGGTTCTTACAGAATGTGAACCTCTCAGGAAGACTCCTGGGTTTTTGTATACCTCCCTCCAACAGAAGTTCTCATTGAGTCTCACTTGGTGCACAGAAATACATTGCTGAGTCTCCAGTTGTAAAGCTGAGATGACAAGCTTGATGGATTTGCTTGTCTTCTGGAAATTCAATGAGAAGCCATCTTCTGTTGCATTCTGTAAGTAGTCAGCAACCTGATGAATAAGGAAGACCATCTCTCTTCCCCCTGCTGGGCTGGTTGTATACCATTGTAGACTGGAACTTGTACCACTGGTGTCATAGATGCACTGCAGGATCACAGCATCATTCTTCACCCATATTGCTGGTTGGGCTTGAGTTAGCTTGTTGGCAATACTGGATGGTGAAAGGAAAAGATAGAATCAGAAAGGTTAGGGATATGTGATGTGGGACACAGGAATTCCTCTTTCACATCCCACTGCCCTTTCTTCCCAAGATCCCCATGTGACAATTCCTGTACCTTAGGTCACAGAAAAGGCCCATTCCCACTGGGACCATCTCTTCCAGCCACACTGAAGCCATAACCAACTTGAGCAGAATGTTTGTGTTCTCACTGTAGTTGTGAAATATATTTTTCTTCTTCAGTTCCAGGGCTCTGCACTGTGAGGTGAATCTAACAGTGTGAGGTGAAGGTCACTATGCTGTGTGCAGCTGCTGAACTAGAACAGGAAACAGGGATTTCCTGATGTGACTAGCCACATGTTGTCATGTCAAACCTCTTGTGTCCTGGATGACAAACTCACCCAGCCCAACTTCCTTTAGAATTATTCCACTCTTAATTTGATAGCCATTAAATCTATAAATAACCATAGACCTATCAAAGGAAAATTGACTTGAGCAATGTTATGCTCAGTCTTTGCATCTGTGATGGAACTGGGAGTTTGGCCCTCTTAAAAATACTATGTGTAATGGAACTGGACAAGGTGAGATGTATTCATCGTGTGATCTCACACCTGTGTATGTTGTTGATTGCTGTGAGGTAGAAATCAATCACTTTATCATAAAAGGCAAAGCTGTTGTACTAATCACTGCAGCTCTTTGGACCAACTGTGGATGAAACAATATTTCTCCTCATTTCTTATACTGGAAGATATAAGCACAGGTAACAACTTCTTGAACAGAACTCCATCCTTCAGGAAATAAGAATAAGAATAGACAAATGGGATTGCATCAAACTAACATCTTTCTGAACAGCAAAAGAAACAGTTACTACGATGAAGAGACAGCCTACAAAATGGGAGAAAATCTTTGACAGTTATTCATCTGACAAGGGATTTAAACAAGAATATATAAAGAGCTAAAAAGCTGAACACCAAATTAATAAGTACTTCAATTAATAAATGGCCAAATGAATGGAACAGATGATTTTCAGAACAAGTATAAAGAGCCAACAAATATGTGAAGAACTCTTCAACATCCCTGACCATAAAGGAAATGCAAATAAAAATGGCACTATATTTTATCTCACCTGAGTTAGAATGGCTAACCTCAAGAACACAAACAATAACAAATGCTGGTAAAGATGCTAGGGAGAAGGAACCATTATACAATATGGTGGGAATGTAAATTAGTGCAGCCACTATGGAAATCAGTGTGAAAGTTCCTCAAAAAGCTTAAAATAACTACCCTGTGATCCTGCTATTTTTGTAAGTCAGGAAATGAGACACTTGTACACTGATGATTTTGCAACATGGTTCACAACAGCCAAGCAACAGAAACAGTTTAGGTGGCTGTCAATAGATTAATGGATAAATAAAATACAGTGTAATTACCATATGAGTTATTATTTAGCCATAAAAAATGACATTATGTAATTTGCAGGTAAATAGACGGAATGGAGTCATCATATTAAGAAAATTAACCATGTTCAGAAAAACAAATATCAAGTGTTTTCTCTCATATGCAGAATTTTGACCAGAAAGATACATGAATGGATAGATAACCATAACATAACTGTTCGACTGTTTCAGAGGACAGTGAGGAAGGAAGAAAGGAAAAAGGATGATGGGGTGAATAATAATGAAGTACATTATGTCTATGTGTGAAGATGGTATAAATGACACCTACTAAAAACTGTTAAAGTAGTGGGAGTGAAGACAGGGAAAAGAAGAAGCAATAGAGAGGGCTAATTTGATAAAAATACAATGTGACATGTCTGGAAGTACGATAGGGAAACCCCTTTGTACTGTTAACTCAACTGATAAATTGAGTTACATACCTTACATACATATATGTAAGGTAAATACCAAGAAAGTAGATGAAAATACTTGAGTATTTTCATCAGGAGAAATGAAACAATCTTTTCCAACTAAAGTCCTTACACAAGAACCTGCTGGAGAATATGCAGACAAATCTGTGGAAACACTCTACAATTACTTCTCAGATATAGAAACTTTGTTTCCCAATTTTGTAAAGAAAGACTTCAAGCAGTTGGTTTACTTCACCAATGAGAATAAGATATTTCCAAAGACAAAAAGGTGAGCTACAGGGTCTTTAATAAATTCTTGCTAAAACCCCCAGAGACAGCTCATCACAGTTGGGACAAATTTACTGCAGCATTAAATGAACACTCGTGAGAAAACAGGGAATGTGGCCAATTAATGTCTTTCTGTAGCCAATAAAATCCCATAAAATCTATGAAGGGGGAATATTAATAAGAATATGGTCCTATGGAACAATTTGATATCTCCGATAGGACTTTACAATATTTCATTCTCTGTGGGTTATGAGTGTGTAAATTACTTGTGTTTATTTTTATCTTCTGTCTTGGTTGAAGCACTCTCCTATCATCCACTGTACTTGTGATAACTGAAAATCAGTTTTATGCTACATTTTCTGTCTGTGTAACTTCACTCATCTGTACACATGGAGCATATTTCTCTAGGACAGGTATGTAAGGTTTTGGCATCACTCAGAACTTAAGGTTTTCATCACCTACTCTCTATCTGCTGAAAATCTGGAAACAAATAGAACATTACAACTGCAATGAATTCCTGTATCAGATGTCCTGGAACCTGCATGGTGTCTGCAATGCTTTATTACTTTATCTCTCAGCCTTCACAAAATCATATGTTGTCTTGTTGTGAACTGACCAGAGAGGAGACCTCTCAGAAAAGATGAAAGCTAGGGCCAGGCATGGTAGTTCATACCAGTAATTGCAGCTACTTTGGAGGCATAAATAAGTGGATTGTAATTTGCGGCTAGCCCAGGAAAAACTGGGGTGCTATCTCAAGAAAAAAAGCCAGGAGGATGAAATGGCGGAAGATGGTGAGGAGGATGAGGAGGAGAAGAGAGCTGACTCAGGATCCTTGAAACAAAGCTGTACTTATATGAGATAGACAATCCACTGAACACTATCATAACACAGCTTGCTGTATGATTGGAACCACTGATGGTCACACTCTCTTTTGCAGCCCTTTGTTTTTCTCCTCTTAGTGATATTTTCTCAATTTAATGGTAGAATGTTATATATTTGTAATGTATCCTACTATATTAAATTAATAATAAAATAACTTTTTCAGGTATAATATGACTTGAGGTGATAACCACACTAATGGTATATTTCACCTCTACAATGCCATTGCTGTGTAACAAACTCAAATATTTGTTCAATCTGTCATTCAATGCTACTACTTGGAAACTCCAAAAGATAGCCCAGCCCCAATTAGTGTAGACAAAGTATATTTTGATCAATAAAATAGTTTCAAAATGTTAGAAAAATGCTAATTGATAAAAATGTAAGACAGAACTAGGGCAAAAAAACTTACACATAAAACATGACTCAAAGTGACAATATAAATTGGTGTAATCCTCAGCTGTGCTTCTCCATTACCAATTGCAAAACTGAAATTTAAACACATGAAATAACAACTTTTGATAAAATGGTGTGAAAATTTAATTTAATTTAAGTGCAGGAAAAACTGAGCATTGTGGTAGAGCTGGGGATCCCTGTGTGCCTAATGGGGATTGTTTTTCCTCTAACCATGATGCAGAGTTCTCCAGTGATTAGAAACTGTGTGGTTGTTTTCACATGATATTTTGAAAGACCTGGGGAAGAACACACTGAGGTCTGCAAGGAGTTAAGGATGAGGAGCACGTGATTACAACAGGATAGCACAAGAGAGATTTTGAGGTGATCAAATCTTTCTGTATTGTGATTGTATAATAGGTATTAATCTATACAGTGTGTTAGAATTCAATATTCACAGATAGAACTGCACATGAAAGTGTTAGTTTTCTTTATGTGATATTTTAAAAATAAAAATTAAGAACACGGGGAAATAAAATATTGTAGTTTCTATTTTTCTGATTGAACTGTGCTTAATACATATATTATTTTCTCAGTGTAGAATTAAAGGCCCCAGACATGTCAACTGTGGTAGGCAAAGCAACAGCTCCCCCCAAATCAGCTCCTATTCCTTTATATGCAGATATGATTAAATTAAAGATCCTGAGTTGTAAGAACATCAAGGATTAGATGAGCCTGAAATATAATCACCTGTGTGCTTGTGAGAGGGAGGAAAGAGAAGAGCTGACACCACAAGAGATGTCAGTGTCACTGTGAGGCAGAAACTGGATTGATGCAGCCCCAGTGCTGGTCACCATCAGAGCTGGAAGAAGCAAGGAACAGATCCTCTTACAGCCTCTGAGAGGTGCAGCCCTGAAACATATCTAGATTCCAGCCCAGGTAAACTGGTTTCAACCTCAGGCCTCCAGAGTTATGAGAGAAAAGATATTTCTGTTGTTTTAATCCACCATTCTTGTTAGAGAGACAAAAGGAGAAAACACACACCAACCATGTAAGCATCTAAAGCTTGAATGTGTCTGGATCTTAGATAACTGGCTGCTGATTCTGCACACTCTGGCTACAGAAGGTTGGTTTCTTCCATTGGAAAACTTGTCATCTTAAAAAAATATGGCAGTTAAACCAAAGATAATCACACTCTGTCTCTCACAACCAAGAAAAAAATAGTAAAATATAAGCCATGCTTCCCTCTCACCCCATTACCAGATTTGGGGGAACTACACCAATCAAGAGCTGCCTTGCTTCTCTGGGATCTGAGCTAGTTGTGCAGTGAAGGAAGTATGCAAAGCAGTTGAGGGCTGGGATACATGTTCAGACCTTTTAAACCTTTTATTCTAATGACTATAAGAACTAGCCAATCAGCTGATGATGAACATCCATAACTCAGCCAAGAGGGATCATTCTTACTATATCAATATCCATCCTTAGTAAGAATATAGGAGCTCTTGATTAGCTTCCTCTTGACTAAATGTGGGAATATTGGAAAATTAATTATTGATACAATCTCCCTTTTTCAACACAAGAAGATAATCTTTTGTAAGGAGAACATGGTGGTAGCAATGTTGATCCAGTTGAAACCTGATTAGGCAGAGAGATTTGTAGGAGGTTATCTGTAAATTAACCATTAGTTCAAATTCCCTTATCAAACCATTACTGAGAGTTGAGTAAGGTGGTGAAAATATGCATTAAACATTTTATACATACGCCAGAAAGAATAATGCAGTAGTAAAAATTAAATGTCTAAAAATAAATTTAATAATAATGAAGATTTATTGACAAAGAAAACAGGAAAAAGTACTTTTTAAAAATAACTAATATTGTTCATTTTTTGAGGTTTATAACCTCATGTTATAGAATGAATGTAGATAGTTATATGTTTACAACATGGAACCAAATTAATAACTCTAAATCATAAGTCTATAATTTTATACTGTCACTTTTTTTGAGCATTTGACAAGTTAAACCTACACATTTAACAAAAATCTTATACAGTATGATTTTATTAATCATAATCTCCACATTGTACAATAGATCTGCAGACTAGTTGATCCTACATATCTACTTCTTTGTAGCCTTGACAAAATATTAACAACAGATTAAGTATAGAATTATTAGTTTCATAGTTTTGTATTACTCATATTTTTTACATTTAGCATGCAATCCTTTTATTGTAGTGTTGAAGTTTGAACTCAGGACCTCACATTTGTTAGGCAAGCACTCTGCCACTTGAGTCACTTGTCCAGTCCTTTGTAGTGGTGGGTATTTTTGAGATAGGGTCTCAAGAACTATTTTTCCTGGACTGACTTTGAATCATGATTCTCCTGATCTCTGCCTCCCAAGTAGCTAGAATTACAGGTATGAGCCTCTGGTGCCCAGCAGCGTGTAATACCTTTCAATAAGGAAAGTATTTTCAAAGGAATCAAAAACCCATGATTAGCAGATGGTGATATTGATACTAACTAGTTACTTACGTGGAGGAGTTTTGTAGTAAATGAAATTCACATATAAAACATTTCAAGATAAACATCACAATTCTTTGTAAGAATCCATAGAGTGCAGTTTCAGGATTACAGAACATGAGGATGTGCTGGTTTGGCATGCTGGAGAGGACATGAGTCTCTGTGCCTGTTCCTGCAGACCTTGCCCTGTGCATCTCCTCATTGAGCTATCCAGGTTTTTCAAAACTAAAACTATACAGGCAGACATAATGTTGCATGCCTTAAATGTGATGAATAAAATAAAAAATAGAAAACAACTTTTAACCAACAATCAGCCAATAAAATGTTCTAACCCTTTCTGGGTCACCATGAATCTTTTCATCTTATAGCATGCTTTTAATGTCTGTGTGATAGTTGCCACTTACAAACAACTGGCAAATCCTACACAGATGTCTGTGGCAAAGAACAAAGGTGGGGCTGCAGCCCTAGTGGCAGGTTTGAGGACAGGTTGCAGGTGCCTAGGAAGCGATGTGCACTTGCTGCACAGAAGTAGATGGCTGAGTCCCCAGGCTGGGTACCATTGATGTGCGGGGAGAAGTGTTTCTCCTTCTTGCTCAGTAAAACCATGAGTCTCTCTTTGTTATTTGTGTCTTGATTTGAACGAATGCCAATAAGGACCTGGGGACTCTTTCCAGGTTCTTGCTTGTACCAAGGGAAGTAGACTGAGGCACTGTCTGAGTAAGTGCAGTTGATAACAGAGCTGTCTCCCTCCTGCACGTTCAGGATGGAATGATGCTGCTCCACCTTCTCTCCTTGGCTCACCCCTATGCACGACAACAACAAAAAAAGAAAAACAAAGAAAAGAAAAAGAAGAGAAGAGAAAGGAGAAGGTTGTTAGGTCATTACTCTCCAGGATTCATTTTTTCTACAGTACCTAGAGGAAACCTGAATAAACACGATTTCTTGCTGGATTTCTAAAGAACATCCACTCATATATTCTGTTGCCCACAAATCCTCAACTCACAGTCCAGCTGCAGCCACAGGGACAGGAATAAAGTGTGAGTGGATGTCTTCATGTTCTTCCAGTTAAGATCAACTGTAGACTTGATACTCTAGCTGGGAGAGCTACCTCTGCTATCAGGTTGTTGTGTTTTATCTCTAACAGTTCTAGTGGCTTCTCATGTAGCCAATCAAGAGAAAAAGGCTTTGCCTCTGCCTATTCTTAATCCACTGAAATGAACTCTGCATACTATGCATCAGTTGAGGTTTACTGCCACCTGGTGGTCACATCATCACCTACTGAACGCTAGTTAAATGTTCTTCTCTTACCCCATGAGGGACTTAGACACAGAAAAACAGCAATAGGTCAAACAAGGTAGGTCTTAGATCAAGGTTAAGTGTAGAGTAAGTATGTAGAGATCAAAATTTATATTTATGCATGCTATCGATGAGCATTAATAAACTGGAAACATGTGCAGTGGTAATCTTTATTGTCTCCATGATTAACTTAAGAAACTCCTAAAGCACACATCTCAACCTGGGAGGACCTTTCCAGAGATCATGAGGAGTCTGAACTAATAAATGCTTTAATCCACTGATGACTTCAAAATTTGAATGGATTATTGGGATGTGCTGGAACTGTGAACAGTGTGGACTGGTTGGAAGAAGTGTGTCACTGTGGCCTTGACTTTGGGGATCCATCTGGCCCTGGACCTTTTCTGTTACTGCTCCATTCTACTTCTTGGCTTCCATGAGTTGATCAGCTCTGCTCTACTACTTCATGCTGGACTGAAGCCTCTAAATCCATTAGCTAGAATATATCTTTCATCATTTACGTTGTTTATGTCAGACATTCAGTCACAGCAACAAGAAAGGTGCCAGTATTTATGCAACAATGGGCTGAATTTACACAAACAAAGAAGAAAATATTTTCAATGTTAGTCAGTCTACTATTAAAAACTCTTCATAAAAAATGTGTAAGCCAGAGATCAAAGTAAAGATGTCAGTCTACTGAATATTGAAATGCATCTTATCACAGGCTCTGCACCTCGAAGACTTGTCTTGCCAGTGTCCTTGACATTCCCTTGAAGTTGACAGGGCCAGTAGTCAAATGAAGGTCTATCAAGTGGCTTACACCAGATCCTAGCTATTTGGTAAGTTGAGATCAGGAGGATTGTGATTTGAGACCAACACAGGCAAAAGGTTTGTGAGACCCTCATCTCCAAATAACCAGAGAAAAATGGACAGAGGCTCAAACAGTAGACTGCCTGCTTTGCAAGAAAAAGCCATGAATTCAAATTACCCAGTCCAATCCTCAAATTTTTTTCCTATTTCTGAGTGGCTTGTTGTCTACAAAGTACTTAAAACAAAAGTAAAAATTCTCAAAAACAAGCTACACATTTGAAAAATATGTAGAAAAAAACACTTAAGCCTTTCTTCTCCTACTCCTCATTATTATTATGGTTATTGTTATTGGTCTCCTTATTGTTCTTACTCTTTTTACTTATAGTTTCATTCTGGTCACATTCACTGACTGGCTAATTTTTTTTATCCTGTCACATGGTTCATGCTGTCTGCCTTTGCATTATGAATTTGCTCTAAGGACCTCTAAGGGTGCTGCTAGCTGTGAAATTCTTTTACACCATTTAATACATAAATGTTCATTGAGGATCAGTTGTTGGCAGTGTGGAGTGGAATGTGAGTCAGAAAACCTGACCTGCACTGTGGAACTCCAAGACCATTTTCATGTCCATATGCAATCTGTGTCTATAATCCTTGGATTATTCACATGCAAAGTGAAGACGCGCTGTCTGTAATGAGGTTGGATATGTAAGGAGCCAGATAGAACACCTGATACTCAATGAAATGAAGGACTTCAATTATATTTGATACGGATTTCAAGAGTGAAAAAAAAACTGAGTAAAAACTGTATATACACATATATGCATGCATATGTGTATTATATACACATGTAGTTATATATACATTTGCTATATATAAAGCATTTTACATATACACACATATATATCAAATGCACTCATTCTTTTCAATAAAAATTAAATAATCTTCATTAACTATAACACAGGATCATCTACTTTTTATGGTGGCAAAACTGGAGTTTGAACTCAGAACCTCACTCTTGCTAGGTAAGAGTTCTACCACTTGAATCATGCCAGTAGCCCTGTTTTTCTTTCTTTATTTTTCAAGTGGGTGTCTCATGTTTTTGCCCAGAGCTTGCCTTAGATGTAATCTTCCTACCTCTGCCTCCTGTGTAGCAGGGATTATGGGGATGCACACCTATGCCTGGCTCATTTGTTGAGAAAGGTCTATCTAACTTTCTTGCCTAAGCTGGCCTCAAACTGCAATCCTCCACATCTCTACGTTCAAATAGCTAGTATTAACAAATAGAGCCACTGAGCCTGGCTTTCTTTTCTTTTTTAAATTTTATTTACTTTTTTTTGTTGTGCAAGTGGTACTTTGTGCATTTACAAAAGTTCTTAGAATATACTAAATGTATCACCGTTGAATTCACCCTGTCCACCATTCTCCTTATCCCCCTCCTCCCATTCCTGGAATAGTTTCAGCAGATATCATTTTCCCATTTCCATACATGTGTACAATATTTATACCATATTCACCCTCCTACACCCTCTCCCCACATCCTCCCCCTTTTTAATTGGTACCAACCCCCTCTCTCCCCAGACAGGACCTGTGCTGCTCTCCTGTTCTCTGATTTTGTAAAAGAAAAAAAATTACATTTTTGTTTGCTTAAGATAGCTATACAGAGAGTTTCCTTGTGGCATTTCCATGTACATATGTATTATAACCTGGATTGGTTCATCTCCTTTATTTTTCTTCTTTGTATTTTAGTACTTTTCTTATGGTGATTTCAACAGGTTTAATAGTTCTAAATTTATTCCTGTATAGCAAGTACATCAACCATATTCACCTTCTTCACTTCCTTCTTTTACTCTACCTCTCTTGTATGTGACCTCCCCTTTGCATTGACTTGTTTTTCACAAGTTGGTGTATTTGTATTGTCTATATTCCACATATGAGAGAAAACATGTGGTTTTTGATCTTCTGACCCTGGTTAACTTCACTTAAGATGATGTTCTCCAGTTCCATTTACCTGCAAACAACAAATTTTCATTGTTCTTTGTGGCTGAATAAAATTCCATTGTATATAAAAAACCGCATTTTCTTAATCTATTCATCAATAGTGGAGCATCTTGGTTCTTTCCATAGCTTAGCTATTGTGAATAATGCTGAAATAAACATGGGTGTGCAGGTGCCTTTATTATAACCTTAGGGTATATTCCTGGGAGTAGAATTCCTGGATCACATGGCAGATCTATTTTTAGTTTTTTGAGGAGCCTCTTTATTGTTTTCTACAGTGGTTGTACTAGTTTACATTCCCACCAGCAGGGTATGAGAGCTCATTTTTCCCACATGCTCGCCAATATTTGTTGTTGTTTGTGTTCTTGATGGTTGTCATTCTAACAGGAGTGAGGTGGAATCTTAATTTGGTTTGATTTGCATTTCCTTTATGGCCGGGAATATTGAGCATTTTTTTCGGTTATTCAGCCTTCTTCCTTTGAAAGGGCTGTCCGATAAGATCATTTGCCCATTTCTTCATAGGGTCATTGATTATTGGGGAATTTAGTTCTTTGAGCTCCCTGTATATTCTGGTTACTATTCCTTTGTCAGACATATAGCTGGCAAAGATTTTCTCCCATTCTATGGGCAGTCTCTTCAATTTGGTGACCATTTCTTTTTTTCGTGAAGATTTTTAACTTCAGGTAGTCCTATTTGTCAATCCTTCCCCTTAGTTGGAAGAATTTACCAATCCTTCCACTTGAGTTCATTTAGGAATTCATTGGCTATGCCTGTTAATTCTAGTGTATTCTGTGCTCCTTCCTGCACTTGCTTCAAAATTTCAAGTCTTATATTAAGGTCTTTAATCCACTTTGTGTTGATACTTGTACAGGGAGAAAGTCAGGGATCTAATTTAATTTTTTTTTCATGCAGATACCTGTTTACAATCTTTTTTATCACAGTAATTCATATATTATTTAACCACTGGGCCACTTTGAGCCCTGTCCACAGGGAATGGGGGTGAAAAGGGTTATGCTTAAAATGCTATTTCATGGAAGTTAAATTTCAAAGTAAGTTGTAATTCTCATCATGTACTATTCATTAAATTTCTCCATTTAGTTCAAAATAAATCAAGGAATATTTATTGATTTTTACTGTAGTGAATAATGAGTATATAAAAGGAGAGGAGACACTGTCTTATAGTCTAATGGGGAAGATAAAACATAAAACACACATATCTGTAATAATATCAAGGAGTTCGGCCATGAAAGGAGCACAAACTGAAATCTGTGTGATCCACAGGAGGAGAAATACTGATACACAGGATGGTCAGACAAAGGCTGTGAAGAAGATAGATGTTCTCTCCTTTCCCCACTTCCATGAGAAGAATAGAAAATAATATGGATAAGTCATTGTGATGGCTTTTATGACCCTTATTAGTTCTTAATATTAGAAAATGCATGAATGTATTAATTAATAAAAGTAATAAAAGGCTATACATAAAGTAAAACCCCTATTGACCTCCTTACTCATTCTGGCCCTCCCTACTCTACTTCATCTTCACAATTTGTGGGTGATGCTTTCACGTGTTTCACCACAGAATCACAACTGTACATCAAATAGGAACAACAGGAAATATGCAGTATTTCACTTAAAGTTTTTATTTGTTACATAATGATATCCTGGTGCAAAACTTTTTGTAACATCCTTCATAAGCTCCATAACAAATATTGTAGGTTTTATTACATTATCACAGATAGAGTCATACTATGGACATAAGTCAGTTTATACAACCCTTTCTTAGTTGATGAACACTAAGGAGTTGCTTATTTAACTATGAAATATAACACTGCAGTAAAACATTTAAGGAATTTCTCAATAGTCACAGGCACCCATGTTTCTCCAGGGGCAGAGATGAGGAGGAAACCACTGTCTAATCAATATTGCCAGTGAGCAGAGAGTGGGCAAATCAGGGTCAGAGGCTCTGAGAAAGGAATGAATTCATGTTTTATTTAGTGTGAATGGTGTTTGTTTTTATTACTTTCCTTTTTGTGCATTGGAACTGTAGTTTATCATCTAACTTAAACTCTTAAAGTACTGCTCTACACATAGCTGGCGTGTACATTCCTCCCACTCACCACTGGGGTGATTCTAAAGATAGTAGGTCAGGAAGAGAAAAAGTACACCCAAGACAAGTGAGATACATGAGGAAAGCCTGCTGTAGAATAACACTGTGGAAAGAAAAATGTAACATAAAGCATAGAAAAAATACAGTGCATATAATTATATAGATGTACATATATATGATTTAAGGTTACTTACTTTACAGTATACTTTATAGTTTCCAAAACATTAATGAGACAAATAAAACTTTGTTATACAAGCATACATACACCAAAAAAAGGAAAGACTTAGGCACCAGTGGTTCAAGCCTATAATCCTAGCTACTTGGAAGGTTAAGATCAAAAAGATTGAGTTTCTAGGTCAGCCTAGGCAAATAGGTCTCTAGACCCTATCTCCAAAATAACCAGAACAAAATGGACTGGATGTGTGGCTCAAGTGGCAGAGCACTGCTTTGCAAGCTTGAAGTCCTGAGTTCAAACCCTAGAACTACCAAAGAAAAAAAGAAAGAAAATAAACAGTAATGCCAGAAACACCAAAATATTAAAACTGAATCCAAACTTATCACTAATCAAAACATATATGAAAAGAAATTATATGTTTAAATCAAAATTTAAAATCCTGATCTGTACAGCTAGAGGAAAACATAAAAGGAGACAACCAAGGCAACTGAGGTCATAGAATGGGATTATCTCTCCTGCCCCTGTGTGCAAGGACTGCAGCTCCCTCCCTCATCCACGAAACCCACCATACCCACCAGAGAGGTCCCATAAGTGTGTCAGTTCTGCTGTCCTACAGGTAGGAGGCCTTCAAGAGAACAGCAAGTGAGTCAGATGAATTAGCTCATGCAAAGGTGAAATTAGAGAGAAGAGCAAAGGAGAGAGGGAGAAGAAAAGGAATCGACCTCAGACAGAAAACAAAATTAGGAAAGAATGGAAAATGACAAAGGTAACATACTCATGTTGCTGTAGAAAAAATGATTAACCCAAAATTCCTTACTCTCATATAACAGAGGAGAAAGCAGCCAAGTATGAACAGCAGCACTTAAATTTTTATCACTGTCCCTCTAACTCCATTCTTCATCAATTTGGAATATTTTCTGAGGTACTTGTAATGACATATTTCCAGTTCCCCTAGAAACACACTTCTGAGAAAGTGGGAAAACTCGTCATTAAAATTATGCTTCATAATATCATGCAACAGAAATCCATAGAATGTTGGATCAGGGAAGCTTTTAGTCTCTTTATGAACTTATCATTTATTTACTTGCAGGGCGGTTAAAGATACATTTGTGTCCCACTCAAAATTTATATGTTGAAATCTTAAGACTCAGAACTCAGAATGCCCTGTATTTGAAGATAAGGCCTTTAAAATGTAATTAAGATAAAATGAGGTTATATATTTGAGTTCTAATTAGATATAACTGGTGTTCTTATGATAAGATGAAATTTGGATCCAGACATGCATATCCTCAGAGAAAGTCCATGTGAGAACTCATTGAAAATGCAACCATCTTCAAGCCATAGAGAGAGGCCTCAGGAGAAACTAATCCTGCTCACACCTTCATCTTGGAGTTTCAGCCACCTCAACTAAGAAAATAAATTTCTGTTGTTTAAGCCACAAGTCTATCACGTCTGCTATGGTAGCCCTAGAAAACTCATACAAGAGTCCATTTATAGTATCCTATTATATGAAATAAATGACAAAAAGCAATTTGGAGTCTTAACTATACATATAAAACTGAGAGTGGGAATAGAAATCCAACAGATTCTATTGAACTTGTTTAAGGTACACTGTATGGATGCATGGAATTATCAAAATGAAATCCTCTTATATTATCAAAATATGATAATTAAAAATAAAATATATAAATTTAAAATAAATCTTCAGTATTTTAACATTATACTTTTTATACCCATATTTTGCTGCATTTGTTTCATAAGCAAAAGTACTCCCTTATCTTTGATATTCCCATAAGAATTATGTCTTGAGATCTATTTATTCTAATAATCATATTCAGCTGCAGGAAGGATTCAAAATCTGTGTTATGTGTGTTGTTTGATAATAAATAATAAATTTGTAAGGTCTTTTCATGTTATCCAACAAGGTTTTCAACATTTGAATATTCACTATTTATAGCAATGTGACCATAAATCTAAAACTTCTCTGTAAAACTATTGAGAAAAGACTACAATTGCGTGACTTACAAATCTTCAAAATGTGTAAGAACAGTTACCTAAAAACTGCTCAGAGTATATGAGTATATCAAGGTACTAAGTTGTATAACAAACATTTAACCCAGACCCTAAGATATGGAGGATATGCAAGTTAAATGTCTCAGATCTAAGGAGATTCAACTGACCTCATCAAGGAAGAAACTCCAGGGGAGTCAAGCCCCTGCTGTAACAGAGTACAGACAGTGAGAACTACAACTCAGTCACCACATCTTCATCAATACCTGAAGTTTTGCCAAATATCAGACAGAGTATCAGAGATTGGGCTTTTTAGAGGTGTTTCAGATCATACCCAGGACCTTGTGCATGCTAAGTAAGAACTCTATCAACGAGCTATAACCTCAATCCTCTAAATCTTTCTTAATGTATTTTTATAGAAACAGTCTCATAATTATATAATGATCATGTAAGCAAAGTGAGGAATAAGTAACACAATAAATATATAAATCAAGCAGGCAAACTCCTTTGATTTCTTAGGCAGAAATGGGGTGGGAAGATGAAGGATATTCTTTGGCTCAAGAGCCTCAATGTCCTTGGTGCATGGATAACTCTGGTCCAATCAGGGACAAGAAAAACACAGGATAATTTGAACACAGAAAGCTTAACATTAAAATAATTAACTGTAATAGGGCATTGACATAACAGGAGAGTGGGTAATAAGAAGAAAGGTGAAGGCATAAGCACACAGGAGCAGAAAAGCCACTACTGGGGCAGGGACTGAATGTCCAGGCTTCCATCTCCTTACTCAGGGCTGAGTCTAAAATCTTATTGGAAAAGGCACACCATGGCTTGCTGGATGATGGGGAAGTCATTGTGGTATTGCATCAACAAAACTTGCTGAAGATTCCCTCTCTAGAGGGATTTGGGTGCTGGGAAGGGAAGTTCACAGAGAGATATCTTACTGGAAGTTCTCTTCCATAAAACAACCCACAATGGAAGTGTTGGAAAAGGTGCTGGCTACTGTGTTCTGTCCAAGCTAGATATAGGTGCACTCAGTGAACTGGACTCTGGAACACCTTCCAAGCTGAAAGATCTGTCACATAGAAACCAGAAAGCAAAATGCTTTTTTCCTGTACCTTCTTCTGAAAAAATTTAACATTGTGCCAACTGACAAAAGAAAACAGCTGACTAGCCTAGTTTTATTTTCACAAAATAAGAAAAGGATGAATTTGTGTCAGAAGTCAAGAAATTGGCTCCTCTCTTTGGTTTCTTTTACAAGTAAATGCATAGACACATTGGAAATGTTGCAATTGGAATTGCAAAGCATTCTATAATTCTGCCATCCTGAAGATACACATATTCTTTTTATAAATGAATTTGTCAGCCGTTCTCCAAGTTAGAAGATGAACAGCCAAGAGCCATCATATTCATCCCTAGTTTATTAATCACCCTTCAAATTCAGTGAAAGTCCTTCTGAAATTAGTTACCTATACACTAAATCATAAACTCATTTGTAACATCTTGTATATAAAGTAAAAATAGGAATCATAGACAGAAGAAACTATTTAGCATATACAAATAAGTAGAAATCTATAAAAAGCATGCACGTATCTACAGAAACTGTACAAATGTACTGCTGTCTTTGTTTCTACACTTGGTCACAAGGTATAATCAATATCTATGGATTTTTTTATGTGTCACTACTGCATACTACATGTACTTTCAGCCAAAACCTCAGCCTGTCTGGATTCTTCTTCTGGTTGAGTGACTCAAAATTTTATTCTAGACAAATCTGCTTCTCTATGGTGCAGCAGTTTTCCACTAAACTATATAATTGGGCATGAAAAAAGTCAAAAAGCCCCAAACATATTGTTTTGTGGCTCCTTTGTATGGAAACAACCCAATTTCCTCTTCCTAATGAGGATCGCTCTTGACAGTTAATAGATATTTGTCTTCCATGTTGATTCAGTGGCTAAGGAGCCCAAAATGCCCTGGAGATATTCTCATCATTCATTCAAGGAACTGTTTTTTTGCCCCTTGGTTCAAAAATTCTTCTCTTACAGATTAAGCTGTCCAACTCCACACAGTACAAAGTTGCTATGAGGTGAGGGGTGACCTAAAGTCTGTTACTGGGTTATTAGGCATAATAGTGAGAGAAGCCTCTGTCCTGGTGATGATGGAGATAGCAAAATAATGGTCTCTGATTAAAAACACTTGCTGAATACCATAAAATGATATCTTATCCTTCTCCTTATTTGTTATGATAGTTCCTGTAATGGTTTCTTTCTAATTTGGTCTTGATATCTCTTTCTTGATAATGATAATAAGCCAAGGATATTCTAGGGTATCCCAGCTCTGGTAGAAGTTAGACTCTGGTATGTTGTCCAGGTGAGACAGAAGGGAAGCACTCTCAAGCTACTTGAAGTCCTTGCTGTGGGATTTATTTTTCTTCAATACTGAGCTTGAGATGAGAATCAGAAGATACTGTTTGTTTTCCTTTCTATGGGTCAACCATAGTCACTGTAGGCAATGTGAGCGAGTTGATGACATTTGCTTACATGAAATAAACCATGTTATCCAAGGCAGAAAAGAGTGTGGCCCAAAAATGGAAAGGAACAGAAGCAGCAGAGAAGTGAGACAGTAAATGAGCAAATATTTCTTATTCAGATTATGTCTCTAAGTCCATATTTACCTTCCTTATTACCCCCCTAGCAATCACTCACACACATTATTCATACATAATCACAAATATTCTTGATGGCATTCGTGACGGGCAACAGTGTCTTATTGGCCACAATCTACTCATTCTGGATTTTAAGGGTTGCTCTGCACCTACCTTGTTATATATGTGATCCAAACAACAGGTAGAAATATCCTTTCTCCTCCTTCTCTTTTCTCTCCAGAGCATTTGTTATCCTCAGAGGCTGCAAATACAAAAGTATAAAATTTTGTTATTCAGCTCTTTCCATCCTGGGCTGAAGAAACTCAAAATTTACAGAGTCTTAGTGTCCTTTACAATTCTCATCAATATTTTCAGCAGAGTTGGCATTACTAAACTTACCACATACATGGTTATCAAATGATAGCCTATAAGAATCAATCCTTAATTTTCCAACACTGAAAACACATCAGAACAGTGTGAAAACAAGTGAGACACTAAAAGAAAGATGCCAAAGATATACCCACAAATTTTGGATGTAGTCTTGTAGAAATTATAAAATTGAAAGAGTAGGAAATTGCATTTATAATTGTGAGAAGTCTTTGGAGAAACACTGAGGAATATCAGTTCACCTTCTGCACTATTCTGAAATAGCTTCCAGAACTGGTGTGACCATGGCAAGTGTCCAAGCGCTTCACGACTCTAATCAATCCCTGTGTTGACTAATAATGTTAATGTGTCAGACTCACTCCTAAATACAGTTGTTTAAACTCAGACAAAGTATTTTAACATATTGTGAACAGTTCAGTCAGAGCCAGAAAAAGAAGTTCTAGGCAAACCACTGTGATTGACCAAGTAGACAAGGAAGCAAGCTTTCTTGAACATAAGATGAGGAATGTATCTTTGTTTGTGGATGAATAACACAATAAATGAAAGTCCAGCTTCTCTTGGGTCATGTTCCAACTTACACATATTGCTCTTAATGCAGTCAGCCTCAGCTCAAGACCTGATGTCCTGATTATTACGGATAAGAGTGCCATTCCCTCCTTCATTCCACAGCCCTAAGAATTTAGTATTATATAGTTTTAACAATTAGCAAGGGCTTTAAAAACAAAGCTCATCAGACATGGGCTACTGGAGAAGTATTTGCAGAATTGTGTATAAGTCTCTATGTCTGCCCATCTCTCCTTCCCTCACTTGCCATCAGGAAGTAAGAGATACTTCAAAGACCACATGGGGAGTCCTTGAGGCTCTGGAATCTCCACAAGTGGTTTGTGTTCAGCTTCTCTGCAGCCCCAGACACTGTGGCACCCAGAGCACAGAAGTACAAGGCTGTGTTGCTCCAATGCACAGAGGGTTTCCTCAGGGGGAAGGAGGTTTTGCTCTTCCTAAATTCAGCCTCAAAGCTTTTGATGCCTTGAACTGTGGTGTCTCCTGAAAAGTACTTAAGGAGAAGCTGGAGGCTCTGGCTAGGGTATTGGACATACAAGTAGAGATAAGGCGTTGCATCATAGGAATAGTTGCATCTCAGCTCCAGAGAGGATCCCTCAGTGACAGTGACATGGATATCAGGCTGGGTCACAGACTGGGCTACTGTGCATCCTGGAAAATCAGAGTTATGTCTGTGAAGGCAGGGAAGACTTCTCTATGGAAGTATGCATTTCTTTTCCAAATCTGAGAGTGTAGAGAACATAGGAAATCATACTCACTCAGCACAAAATGCATCCCCAGCACTTGGAGGAGCAGCAGGAGCATGGCTGAACAGTTGGCACAGTGCTTCCTATTGGAACACCTTGAGATCAGGCGGGAGAGTGGCTGCAGAAATCCACAGCTTGGAATTAGGACAAACTTGGGTAAAGTTCAGCTGGACGAATATCTTGTTTGGATACAAATGCAAAAGCTGCTGAAATGAGTTTGGAGGCTTCTTGATCTGGTGCTTGTCACTTTTCTCTGTCTGCAAAGAACTCAGCCAGTGCAGGGAGGAGAAACTGAGCACATGATCTTCACCAGAAACAACATCCCCAGTGTGCAAAACCATGCTCTCTGCAGGCAATGTGAGGAACCACAGTTCCAGAGGGCCACAGATGGTGCTCCTTATTTTTCAGAAGAATCATCTAACCCTTGTGTTTTTCAGGATATATCCAGAGGTCCATGCAGCAGGTTCCTTTTTTCCCATTCTACAGCATTTATTAGTCCTAGAGTTCACTGGAAGTGGACTGGCATGTAAGTAAATAAAGTAATAAATTATTCAATGAGAAATCAGTTTACAAAAGGTATATTGGACTGCAGATCTATCTCCATGTGGCTTTGAAATCAAGTATTCTGCCTCAGGCAGAGTTGGAATGGCCCAGTGATGGATGGTGGTAGAGCTATTTCCCTTGGTTGGTGCTGTGCACTGTAGAAGTAAACTAGGCCTCATAAAGTAAGTAGTTGCCCCTATGTTACTAATGACAAGATGTGACAAGTTGTGACATTTGATGGGAAGGTTTTACACTGATCTAAAGGAAATACAACTGCAGAGACTCTTGCATCTAATGGCATTACCACCCCAAGAGAAGAATGTGAAAATAAGAGAATGGAGAAATGCACAGCTTTCTCTGCAGGCAATATACTTTTGACAAAGTCAGAACACTTCTTTGATTCTGGAAGTACCCAATCTCACTGAAGATTGCATTCAGCATTCCAAATCCTCCATCCCTATGCTGGAAAATGACCCCAGACTCCATTCATGAGTCAAGTCTGTAACTAGAATGCCATCTACTGGCTTGAAAGACTCAGACTAAGGGGGAAAGAGATAGATAGATAAATAGATAGATAGATAGACAGATAGCCAATCAGGAAAGCAACTGAAAAATTCTGGTTTTTATACATTATTGGTTTAAATGTTTTGATATTTTATTCATTTGTTTGTGTTAATTTGTTAACTCATCAGGATAAATTCGTACTCTTGTTTTCCCTTGAACTCTGCTATTCTTCCCCTCTTTCTCTACAGTCATTGTAATGAATCACAACATCTGCCTTTCAAGATTCAATCTGAAACCATATCTCATTGCCCTCCCCAATTTATAGCTTCCTACTGACTATAATTAAAACAGGTCTCTTGCTCACATTTTGCCTCTATCTGCACATCCATAATCCTTCTTTTATACCTAAACTTCTAACACATTAATTAAATTGCAGATCATCTTTTAAATTTTTTTCTTTTTGGTTTAATTTTCTTCATCTCCCTTCCTCCTCTCTTTCCCAATACAACATTAGATCAGTCTTCTTATCCCATCCCAGTTTCTCATTAATCTCTATTAGTAAGCCAAGCCACCACTCCTTCCTTCTTTAAAACCATACATCATTGTATTATTAATTTCCTTCCCATTACCACACTTACTAATGAAGGCCTTCCTGGATCATGAAGATTTATCTTTACTTCTACATTTCTCTAATCATACTGAAGCAAAAACCAGGATTGAACTTCATTAAAGTTTGTCATAGTCTCAAGATTGTGATTTATCACCTGTGATAGCTTTTGCTGCTGAGCCTCCTCTTCCTGATTGGAATTGGGAACAACACTTAGCATCTTTAACATTGAAGTCGAATGTATGACTACTAAGCCACACATCTCCAGGGTAGTGAAAAGAAAATACACAACAACCCAGCCACTATCGAGCTATAAATAATCTTTGAAGAATTTTTAACTAAAAGGACAGAGAAGATTGAAATCCCCAACTAAAATCTCCAGCCCAGATGCATAAGTTCCAGCATAGAAACACAAATTAAATGGAAAACAAACCACTATGTCTCCTTTGGAAGTCATTAACTCCATAATAAAGAACTTAAATGATAGTGAAGAGGAAAAATTACAAACAGTAAATTCAAAAACACAATGACAAGACTGGTCAATGAATTAAACAGGAGATCTATAAGGTAAATTAATTCAAAGAGGATATAAATAAAAAACTAGCTGAACTCAAAAGAGAATTCAAATAAAACCTGAATGAAATAACGAAGATAGTGCAGGACATGAAGGAAGAATTCAGTAAAGACACAGAAATCATGAAAAAATGAAGTCTTGTGAATGAAAATCTCTACATTCAAAACAAAAAGCTCAATAGAAAGTCTTGCTAACAGAATGAGCAGGTTGAGAAAAGAGTATCAGGGAAAGGATGGCGAAGGGTCATGCCTGCAATCGTAGCTACTTGGGGGGATGTGACTGGGAAGATCATGATTTGAGCTCAGGCAAATGGTTTTTGTGATCTCATTTCCAAACTAACCATAGAAAAATGGGTAGGAGCTTTGGCTTAAGTGGTAGAGCATATGTTTTGCAAGTATGAGGTGCTGAGCGCAAACCTCACTGCCACTAGAAAAAAAAGAATAGAAAGAATAGTAAGAGGGATTAAAGACAAAGCAGAAGAATTATATCAGTCAAAGACAATGAAAAATACTACAAAACAGAAATGGATCATGAAAGACCTCAGGACACCATCAGAATCCCAGACATACAAATCATGGGTATAAAATAAGAAGAGATAAAAACTAAAGACATAGATAACTTATTCAATAAAATAATGGCAGAAACCTTCCCCAGTCTCAACAGAATGTTGCCAAACAGGCAAGATCAAAACATATACATCCCCAGACATGTTATAATTTAAACATTAAATATACAGAACAAAGAAAGAATGTTAAAGGCTGCAAAAGAGATGCCATAAGTCATGTAAAAAATATACCCATCAGAATAACAACAGATCTCTCCACACAAATGCTAAATGAAAGGAGACCTTGGAATGATACATATTAGGGTCAGAAAGGAAACAACTGGAGCCTAGATTGGTCTATCCAGGAAAGCTATCCTCCTTAATTAAAGGAGAAATAAAACCCTTCCACATTAAACAAAAACTAAGGAATTCATGAGCACCAGTGTTATAAAGATACTTAAAGGAATCTTACACACAGAAGAGGAAGATAGATGGAGTCAGGAAAACAGAATAAAGAATAAACCCCATTAGACAAGTAGTCTAGCAAATGAAGAATAGGAAAAAAAGTAAACATCACAATTCAACAAACTAATGAGAAATATTACATACTTTCAATATTAACACTGAATGTTAATGGTTTCAAGTATCCAACCAAAAGACACACAGCGGTGAATTGGATTAAACCCCATGATTTGTTGTCAACAAGAAATGCATCTCAGTGAACAAAACAAACATTGGCTTAGAGGGAAAGGGTGGAAGAAAAATTTCATGGGGATGGACCATGAAAGTAGGCAGGAGTAGATATGTTCATATCTGATAAACTAGGCTTCAGACCAAAATTAGTCATAAGAAACAAAGAAGTTCACTCATACAATTCATTGAGAGGAAATAGCATTTGTTAACATACATGTGCTAAATGTCAGCACATCCAACTACACTAAACACTAAACACTACTGAACTGAAAAGCACAGAGAAATGATAGTGGGATAATTCAATATTTTACTCTCATCAACAGATAGGTCAACACAACCAAAAAGTAAAATTAACAAGGAAACCTCAGAATTCATTGTCACTAAAGAACAAATGGACTTAACAGACATCTACAGAGTATTTCATCCATAAGCTACACAATACACATTCTTCTTAGCAGCCCATGGAGCCTTCTCCAAAATAGATAATATTTTAAGATATAAAGCAAGTCATAAAAAATATAGGAAAACAGAAATAACCTCCTATATTCTATTATACCACAATGGAATAAAATGTGAACTCAACAACAAAACAAACTGCAGAAAATATTCAAACACAGGGAGACTGGAGAATATATTGCTGCATTATGACTAGTGTGTCATTACAGGAATAAAAGAGAAATAAAAAAATTCCTAGAATCTAGTGAAAATGAAAATACAACCTACCAGAATCTTTGGGATACAGCAAAGGCAGTGGTAAGAGAAAAGTTTATAGCTTTGAGTGACTGTATAACAATAGTACTGAGGTCACAAATAAATACCTAATGATGCACCTTATACTCTTAGAAAAAGAAGAAAAACCCAATCTTGAACAGGTAGGCTGAAAGAAATAATAAAAAATATAGTACAAATTAATGAAATGGAGATTAAATTAAATACAAAGAATTAATAAAGATAAAAATTGATTCTTTGAAAAGATAAATAAGATTGATAAACTCCTAGCCAAACTAACCTAAAAAGGTAGAAAAAGATCCATATCAACCAGCAAAAATCCTTGTTCCTTCCTATTATTGCTTATACTCTTTCTACAACAAAATTAGAAATAAGGGCAAAATAGTTTCTGCTGGGTATTGAGGGGGGGAGAGGGAGGGGGCAGAGTGGGTGGTAAGGAAGGGGGTGGGGGCAGGGGGGAGAAATGAACCAAGCCTTGTATGCACATATGAATAATAAAATAAAAATAAAAAAAAAACAAAAACACACCTCAATGTAATAAATCCTATCTTGACAAATCTGCAGTCAACATTGTACTAAAGAGGAAAATCTGAAATCTATTAATCTAAAATCAGGAACAAGACAAGAATGTCTTCTCTCACCACTCTTAATCAATGTAGTGCTGGAATTTCTAGCCAGAGATATAAAGCAAGAGAAAGAAATAAAGAAAATAAATAAAGAAATAAAGGAAGAAGCTAAGGCATCCTTATTTGTAAACAATATGATCCTACACTTAGAAGACCCTAAAGACTATAACAAGATCTCTTAGATCTAATAAACACTTTTGGCAAAGTAGCAGGATACAAAATTGACATACAAAAATCAGTTTTCTATACAACAACAATGATTCAGCAAAGAAAGAAATCAAACAACCTATCCCATTCATAATAGTCCCCCCAAAACAAAACACCAAGGCATAAACTTAAGTAAAAAGGTGGAAGACTTCTACAAAATGGAAATTGTAAAAGCCTTGAAGAAAGAAACTGAAGACATCAGAACTAGGAAAGATCTCCCATGCTAATGGATTGGCAGAAATAATGTAAGAGTGACTATACTAACAAAAACAATCTACAGAATCTATATAATCCCCATCGTGATCCCAATGGCATTGTTTACAAAACAGAAAACTTATTCCTAAAGATCATATGGAAGACCCTGAATAACCCAAGTAGTTCTGACTTACAGGAGCAATACGGGAGGTATCACAATACCTGACTTGAAATTATGCTACAGATCCGTAGTAATAAAAACAGAGTGCACTGGCACAAAGACAGATACAAAGACAAATGTAACAACATAAAAGACTACAAAATAAATCACACAACTACACTCATCTGACTTTTGCCCCAAAAAAGTAAAAAACTTGTAGAAAAGTTGGCACTTTTACAAACAGTGCTAGAAAAACTGATTATCTGTATGTGAAAGACTGAAACTAGACCCCTACTTTTCACCCTGTATAAAAATAAATTTTTAATGAATCAAAGGACTTCATTGAAGGTCCAAAACTTTGAAATTTGTACAGAAAACATTAGGAAAACTCATGAGGACAGGAGCATAGGCTATCATTCCTAAACAGAACTCCAATTGCCCAGCAAATAAGAGCAAGAACTGAAAAATGGGATTGCATGAAATTAAAAAGTTTCCATATATGAAAGGAAAAAATTAATCAGAATCAAGAGACAACCCACTAAATGAGAGAAAATCTTTGTCAATGATTCATTGGATAAAGGATTAATATAAAAGTAAATAACAACTTAAAAAGTTAACACCAAATGTACAAATAATCCAATTAATATATTAAGTAGGTACTTCTCAGAAGAGGAAATACAAATGACAAATAAACATCTGAAGAAATGTTCGGCATCTTTAGCCACAAAAGAAATTCAAATAAAAACTTAATTGCATTTCCATCTGACCCCAATCAGAATGGGTTTCATCAAGAAAACAAACAGCAAAAAAATGCTGGTATAGAATTAGTGGTAGAGGAACCATCTTACACTATTGGTAAAAATGTAAACTAGTGCACCTTGCACCTCTATGGAAATCAGTATGGAGGGTAATCAATAAGCTGAAAATAGATCTAGCTTATGACCTGGCTTTCTGATTCTTGTACCTGTATCCGAAGGCATGTAAATTAATATACAGGAGGGAGACCTGCACTCCCATTTCATTATAGCACTATATACAATAGCCAATCTGTGGAATCAGCCTCAGTAGCCAACAGCAAATGATTGGATAAAGAAAATATGGTATATATTCACAAGGGACTGTTATTTAGCCATACAGAAGAATTAAATATCATTTGCAAGAAAAAGGATGGGGCTGGAGAGAAATAAGCTAAGCTCAGAAGGCAAAATATTGCATGTCTTCACTCACATGTGGAATCTAGGTCTAAAATGATAATAAGTGAAAAATGGGACAGGGATATAAAAGGGGGTTTATTGGGGTGGACTCAGTGTGAGAGGGGATAAGAGAGTACAGAGAGGTGAAGAGGTCCAAAGTATACAAATATCTATAAAAGAACATAACAAACCTACCAAATACTGTTTGGAAAGAAAGGAAGAAGGAGGGCAGTGAAGTAAATATAATGGAGTAGGTAATCACGATGCAATTCCCTTGTACTATTAATGAAAACATATTTTAAAAATAAAAATTAAGAAAAAGAAAAAAATACTCTTTGTGTTTCAGAGGGAGCAGAGCTAAACATACATGTTCAATCTGCCATACTTAGCAAAAAGATAGTCTTTTGTGTACCAACTGAACAATTTTGAGCTGTTTTCCTTATTCCTTAAATTGTTTATGTTGTGTGAGTAGTTATTAGCTCAACCAATTAATAAGACATAAGGTCATCTGGAACAAAATAAAAACATAAAAGAGGAGACAAAATAATCATGCAAGATGAAAGATGTACAGACAAATCCCTTCAATGACAGTGACAATGCCCAGAACATGCCGTGGCATTCCTCTGCAGACTTTGAGACAGAGAATCATGTATACATCTCCTCACTTTTTGTGCTGAAAGATAATTCTACAAGCAAAAATGCTCTCTTTATGAAACTGAAATCAACTGAAATACATCAAGTATGTATGGTTGACATGACAAAAGAAAAATCTACAGTCTTGAAAAACGAGTTATCTGAAAATAAATTTTTGAATCAAGGTTACACTGTATATTCCAGGCTATCTTTCAACTCTGTAATGCAGGCTAACCAAAAACTTGTAATCCTCCTCTCTAAACCTCTTGAGTGCTGGAATTACAGTCAAATGTAAGCCCACATAGTTCACAGATTCTTTTTTGCCATGTTCATCCCTGGTAGCTCTGGCTACCATCTCCCACTCTATTAAATACTTGTTTTCTGTAAGAAATGGCTTGAATATATTGGGGAAGCTGTGATTACCTCCCTCAGAAATCTACATCTAATAGGGAAAGGGAAGGAAATCAAAACCTTGAATGTGGTTGATGTACACACTGTACAGGAATAAATATAATGAATATAGAAATCTTAAACTGGCTGGGGATACCATGGGAAGGGGACTAGGGAGGAGTGAAAGGGACTGGTAAAGATGAGCCAAGTGGGGCTGTACTACATTTATACATGGAAACAACACAAGGAATCACCCTGTGTAACTATCTTTATCTCACAGTAGTCCGGGAAGGGGTGAGGTGGCAGGAAAAGGGGTAGGAGGGTGAACATGATGCAAATGATATATACACATGTATGTAAATGCAAAAATGATACTTGTTAAAACTGTTCCAGGAATCAGGGAAGAAGGAATGAAGAGAGCAGTGAAGGGGGTGATTTCAAGTGTGATATATTTGATACATTGTAAGAACATTTTTAAATGCTACAAAGTATCTCCACCTAGCACAATAAAATTAATTAATTAATTAAAAAAAGAAATCTACATTCATAAATTTTCCTTCTCCAGACCCTGAACTCTGTGTATCTAGTTCAAGAATTGCTTTGGTGATACAAAGCAAGCTTAATGAAAAATTTATTATTGGTCATGAATAATCTATGTTGGAGAGTTGGAGACCACCAGTGTTCTGCATGTAATATTCCCCCTCAAATAAAACTAAGGAATGGTCCACCTTTTCTTTCCATAGATGTGGTCATATGTAGCAATCTATCCTCACCTTCCTTTCTTATATGTTCTTTCTTCATAAAGAACCTGTCTTTCCTTGGCTAAAATTTCCCTCAAAAGGCACCAGTTTATCAGGAGACATTAAAGTCTGCACCCTCATATGCCAGAGCTGCATTTTCCCTGGATGACCTACGTCAAGGTGAGGGAATACAATTATATTTAAGGATGAATCATTCGTCTTCAGATTTTATACTTTTAAAGTCACAAACTTCAGGTGTGCCTGAGGAGATATGGTGCACACTTTTTCACTCTCACTGTTAAACCACATGAGTGAGGCTCATTTCTTGTTCTTCTACTATGTTCTTGTTCTCCTACTGTGTTCTTACTGTTACTCTGGATGCCTTTTACACTACAACAGGGCTTGGGTGTGTATGTGCGGGGCAACAATAGTAGATGTGTTCCTCACCCTAACCAGACAGATCCCACAGCAGACACCCAGCAGCCAGACCCCGGCTGCTCTCAGTTTGTGCTCAGCTCCCCCTGTGGTTTCTGCCACTGTGTCACTCAGCACACAGTAGTATACAGCTGTGTCTGACTCGTGGACTGAGGCTTTCTCCAAATGGAAGGAGGTGCTTTTTCTACTGTACGTGGCTTCAAAACCTTTGTGGCTTCCCTTTTCGCCATCCCTTGTGACTCTGAAGAGTAACTGCAGACCTTCTCCAGGATATTGGACATACCAGTATAGGGAAGGGTACTGTGTAGTTTCATAGGAACAGTTCATAGTCAAGGGAGCCCCTTCAGAGAGGGTCACTTCGCCTTCTGTCTGGGTCACCGAGTCTCCATTGTTTTCTCCTAAAGTGACAAAATAAATAAGAATTCAGTACAGGTTACTTTTTTTTTTTTTGTCTTTTTTGGTGCTGGGATCGAACCCAGGGTCTCACGCATGCTAGGCAAGCGCTGTACCACCGAGCTACATCCCAGCCCTACTTTTGTCATTATTTGGGTTCTGCATCTTAGAGAAAATTGTGCATAAATATTACATCAGCATCATGGAACAAAAGAAAGAAAGCTTGTGTGCCATTACTTACCAAACATCAAGAAAAGTACAATCACCGGTCCTGGGGAACAGTTCATTTTCTGAGCTCTGCAGTCTGTGGATCTTGTTTCCTGTGTAAGGAAAGATTAAGGTCACAGTGAGAAGATGAATGTGAGTCAAAGTTAAAACAGGAAATGTACATGTGTTGGGAAGATGCACCCCCTTGTGCGCAAAACACTGAACTTAGAAGATGTGTGACTTGTTCTCTCAAAAGAACTCCACCTCTAGTTTTTTCTTTCTAAGACACCTGGTGACTGTTAGACTGCCTTTCATAATTTTAATAAACAGTTGTCATTTTCTCATGAAATTATGTTACCTGCTCATTGTCTTGCTTGGAAACTTCATGCCATGACATTTCTAAGTATTCAATTCTACTTTTTCTTACTTGGCTATTTTTAGTGACTCACATCAACAAGTTTTAGGATAAAATCATAGGAAGGTCAACATATTTAATCATGATTAGGTGACTTTGGTGGGGAAAGACTTTCACTTTTCTCCATTATGCTATTCCCACATCTGGAACCATGTCAGAATCCTAGTAGGTGGTTAAACATATTTCTTCAATGTATAAATGAATGCAAAAATGAATTGTGTTTGGATGAGGAAACACACTACTTAAAATAACAATTTGCTTAACAATTAAAGACATCAGTTGTAAGGACAGAATTTAATAGAAATTTGTCAGAAAAAAAGGAGAAATGTTATATTGCATGTCTGCCAGTTAAAATCTGAAAAATAGCTGGGGTTGTTGCTCAGAGGTAGAACAGTTGTCCACCATGCATGAAGACCTTGCCTCAATCCTCAGAACTGCAAAAAAGAAAAAGAAAAGAAAAGGAAAAAACTAAAATAAAAGAAGAATAAGAGCTGGGTGCCAGTGGATCAAGCCTATAATCCTAGATACTCAGGAGGTAGAGGCTAAGACGATCATGGTTCAAAGCCAGCTCAGACAAAATAGTTTGCAAGAACCTATCATGAAAAACCTATCACAAAAAAGGGCTGGTGGGCTGGCTCAAGGTGTAGGCACTGAGTTCAAACCCCAGTACTGTGAGAAAGAAAAAGAAAAGAAAAAGAAAAAGAAAAAGAAGTAACTCTTACTACTCAGGGAATAATAATTTAGGTTACTGGATCCCTATCAAATTATCTAGAATCACTTTCATCATTCCTAGGATGTCAGTGATGTCTGGATAACGTGATTGGACTAAATACACCAGGCGAATTCTTTCTGTGGTTTCAAAGCTGTGGTTGTTCTGATGCTGAATTTCCATGAAAATATTTTCTCAAGTGTTCTCTCTATGTATCTCCATCTGCCAACACTATTGACCAATGTAGTTCAACAAAATTATCGTCATCACAGGACAGGATACAAATTTTCCTTAAATGACCAAAATAAGTTTTCATTCTTGGCTTTCAAGATGAGGAGATCATATCTGCTGGTGTGGAGAAGCATCTCACAGCAAGGGTGTCATTTCTGTGTTGGTGAGAGTTAGCCGGTGATTGACTTAAAAACCTAAAGTTGTGAATCTCTCCACTTACTTAGAAAACCAGATCTTCAGAATTAAATATCCTCAGGGGTTTGTGGTACAATGTGTGATACAGTTGAACAAAATCATGTTTCAGACACTGCCCTCGGTGTACAGTCAAGGCCTCAGTGAAACACTTCCAGGGTCAGCATGGGAAGAGCTGTGAATCCTTACAGGTTTTTAAACCATTTTCTTTCAGGATCATATTGCAGAGAGAGAAGCAGAGCACAAGACTGCCTATGGACTCTGTTCCTGCCCATTCACTTATGACAGTGGCAGAATGGTTCAGGGGGAAATTGGACAACAAGCTTAGGAGTGTTTCTCCTTGAACATGGAAGCATTTTCCAATTTGCTTCCTGGAAAACCCACTCTCCATGGATGAAAGAAACAACTGAGTGGTTCTGCAGCCTGAGCTGTAAAATTAAGGTATGGATAATGTTCATGTTTATTCTCAGTTCTCTCTCTTCTCTCCAACCTTGTGTCAAATCTGTGAACAAGCAACACCTTCTTTCTTTCCTGGCTCTCTGGCTCATGAATCTAACCTACTCTACCTCAAGTGTAGGTAGACATAGAGTGAGCAGCTTCCCATTCCATGACATTCTTTACTATCAAGTAAACTTTGTCCCTTGTGATGTGGTGGTCTTCTGACCCCCTGGAGGAATCTATTGTGGACACCATAAATTCATAGGGACATGAATGTCAGGAGAAAATGCTGCAGAAATCTGATGGAACATGGCAGGTCTTAGAGATCAATGAGAAAAATTATACAAGCTAATTCCCAGCTGATAATAGGCTTACTCAGATGGCCTGACTTCAAAGACCTCAGCTGTGCCTCATTCAAAGACATGGATGTGTCAGCTAAGAGTCAGTCAGAGCTGGATGTGGTGCTGCATACCTGTAATCCCAGAACCAAAGAGATGGAGGTAGGAGGATCAAAATTTTGAAGTCAAATTTGGCTTCAAACATATTCTGTGTATTTGAGTCCTAGGACCATTTCTGTATCACGCTTCTTACACTGAATTCCTCCAGAAGCCAATCTTAAAAAAGTAGTCTGTTTGGGAAATGCAGGAAACATAAAGAATTGTGATGGTGATGCAGGGAGCACCAAGTGTTCTCAAGGAGGTGAGGAAATAGGAGTCCTTTTGTGGTGATGAAGTAGGTGAAAATTGCCAAGAACAGTTTCAAGAGAAATTTGGCAATCACAAGTAAATTTTTAAAAGTGTAAATCATGTAACAAAGCAAATATCACTTCCAGTACATAACAGAGAGTGTTCTGGACGTATATACACAGAATATCTATAATTTTATTCCTTTAGAATTTTCATAATATAAAAACTGGAAAAACCTCTTGCGCAAAGGATGAAAAAATTCCTTTCTCCTTCTACATGAAAAAAATTAGTTTAACTTCTTGTCCTCTTCCTCTGGAAACCTGATAAAAGTAGAATGTCTGTTATATTGCTTGGTAATGTTGCTATGGAAACAAAAATGGTCCTATTGACAACTTGTATCTGCACTGTGAATGAACAGTGCATATTTGGCAAGATCCATAAATTTCTGTCAGTGACATTTATAACTGAGTTGTTGTTGTTTTGACAGTACTGGGGTTTAAACTCAGGGCCCCCAGTTTGCAAGCTCTACCATACCCCCGGGTTGAAACTTTTGTAACTATTTCAGGAGTTGCAGGTTACAACTGTTATAGGTTCCTGTTTGGGACATGCTGGCTCTAAACCTGGGTGCTCTGTTTGGTTTTTGCTCCCTCACACAAGCACTTGCATGGGACGAGTTGCACAAAGAATAGACCCTGATGTGTGGACTGCTGAGGGGGCTTTCCTTTGAAAACACGACTTGTGTGAAGGGAGTCAATAACGGTGTGGCCCATTGAGCCCTGTAAATTTGATCATCTGGTTTTAACTAGTAGTATTTCTGATGGTATTGTGCAATCCAAGAGTGCATTAAGTTGGGGGTTTTGCTCAAGTGTAGAGTGCCAGCCTAGCAAGCACAAGGCCCTGAGTTCATATTCCAGTACACCAGTTGTCCATCAAAAAGTGGCATATGGTATGCTCACAGTTGAGATTCTGCAGAGCAGTTAAAAGTGATGAAATATAACTAGATATACAAATTTTCTACATTTCCCAATTTTTTTTAGTGAAAAGAACATGTTTCACAACCAGTTATACAATGCAATTGCATCAGTGAAATGTTAAAAACAAAACACAGAGCCATACTTTGTGTACTAATACACTTGTATTAAAAATATCAAAACATGGGCTTGAGAAGACAGTTCCTAAAATTTGAGACAAGGTGGAAGGGAATGAGACTGAGACTGAAAATAAGTGCAATGATAATGCTATTTGTGATGGTTTATTTATTTTTAAAATTTGAAACTTTACATTTGAGTGTGACTACAATTATTAATTTGGAGAGATAGAGTATAATTTTTTAAGAAAATTATAATTTGGTAAATTATAAAAAATTACAGTGCAATTGTAATGGTAAATGTAATCATGTCTAAACTTTGGGGGTTTTCTAACTTTGTTCTTTATGTATTTTGTAAATTTCCTCACATTTATAGAAGAATCATGGAGGATCCAAGATTACAGTTAAGGCAGGGAAAAAGAACAATCCTAAACTCCATGACTCCAGAATATCAGAGCTACATTTGGATAATTCTGATTGTTTCTAGACAAAATAATAACTGCCATCACATTAGGTGACAACCAAAATAATAACTGCCATCACATAAAATTCAAAGACTCACCCTTAAATCGGCCTGTAATTGTACCTAATGGCTACCAAACTCCTGTGTGGCACAGCTAGCAAGCAATCTCCAGCTCTATGAATAAAACCCCTAGCTGTTTCTCTTCTTTTTTTTCTTTTTCTCCCAAAAAGCAGAAGACAGAGCATCAATCAGAATCGAACTCTGCTACATCCTGAACCCCTAACCCATGGAAAACCTCCCTATGCATTGCCATTTCTCTCTGCCAGTTGATTTCAAAGCTGCTTGTGTGAATCTGTAAAACAAACAGGTGAGCATCACACAACACATGCGACTCCCCTACCCACCCCATGGGAACATAATCCAGTGCAGCTCCTGGACAGATTGAACCCCTCAAAACAAAACTGAAAAGCATAAACAGCAAACTGTAGTCTAACACTGACAGCAGAGGTGGGCATGGAATGCTGAACCTGCCCTGGAGAACAAGAGCGGGGCAAGGAGCTGAACACTCAGTGCCCAACTCTTAGTGAACGAACACAAAGGTTAAGAGTGGGTTTGGGGCGACAAGCCAACCTCCCAAAAGTGGGGCAGCGTAGATCCTGGAGCTGATCTTGTGGGACAGAGAGCAGTATTCAAAACTGAATTGGCCCATCTTGCTGGGGGAGGAGCTGACCAAACAGAGTTTCAGCTGAAGGGCAACACAGAGGCAGCCTAGTGAAAACACCAACAGCTCTGACCACTCTGCATGAACTGGCAGACCTAAATCATCTCACAATTGCAACTAACCCTGTTAACAGAAGGAACCAAATACTGCTCATAAGCCAGTCACTTGGTGAGACCACATCAGAGCTCCCACTTGTATGCCAATACCAGGATTGGGTGCCTAAGGAATAACTCCAGAACTTTTAACAAAAGACTGAACTTTCTGTCTTCCTGTACCTGGTGTATTTTTTCTGTATTATTTACTTCACCATAACTATCCTTCACTTTCCGTCCTGTTCCTGTGCTACAATTCATTGTTCTCCCTCCCAAATACTCTTTCTGCCCCTTCTCATCTATTTTCTCCCCCTGTCTTCACTTCCCCTTTATATCCTCCCCCAACCTGTCACCACACTACATACTTACCACCCGCTGACTGCCCTACTGTACCAACCATACACACCCCCAGCCCCTGCAATCCCTGACACAAGCACACTCCACTACAACAACAGAAATACAACCAAATGCACACAAGGGCCACAAAACCCAGAGCCCCCATAGCTCTTCCCCACCCACCCATCCCTTTTCCTGCTCCTCCTTTTTAGTGCCACCTTTACCGATTACCCAAATTTCTATATCCAGCCTGATAACCATTGCCCCCAAACTCCCACTGTTTATAGACATTATCACCAAAGGACTTTCTATATAACATACAAACAACTGGTCTGGCATTGAACCTGTGAATTTGTTATTGCTAAATTGTACCTCCAGGCCAGAGACAGAAAGAGCAAATCAACCTAGCTAACAACCAAGTAAGTCACAACACAAAAATTAAGTCAAGGGAAAGAAAACAGACAATGAAAACCACCAACTAGCCTGTGGAGAACATTGCTGCATAGCAAAAAGTTGAGCAATGGGAAGGAGAAGAAGGGATGGAAAGCACTATCCTCAAAAAAAATTAATACAGGATTCAGGAGGAAATGGAGAAAATGGGTGCTCCTCAAAAATCAATGAACCAATAAAAAAGTGTGCAACTGAACTAAACAGAGCTTTTTCAAAGGAAAAAGAACAAATGGCAAAAAAACACTTGAATTAAAGCTCACCATCCCTGGACATAAAAGAAATACAAATCAAAACCACACTCAGATTCCACCTCACTCCTGTTAGAATAACTAACATCCAGAACACCACCACCACCAAATGTTGGTGAGGATGTGGGGAAAAGGAACCCTCATACACTGCTGGTGGGAATGTACACTAGTATAACCACTGTGGAAAACAATATGGAGGCTTCTTTAAAAACTAAACATAGATCTGCCATATTGTCCAGCAATACCTCTCCTAGGCATATACCTGAAGGAACGCAACTCAGGTTATGACAAAGGCACATGCACACCCTTATTTATTGCAGCACTATTCACAATAGCCAGAGTATGGAAACAGCCAAGATGCCCCAGTAGAGATGAATGGATTAAGAAAATATGGCTTTTATACACAATGGAATTTTATTCAGCCTCAAAGATGAATGAAAATTTGTCATTTGTAAGTAAATGGATGGAACTAGAACATCATCTTAAGTGAAGTTAGCCAGACTCAGAAGGCCAAAAATCAAATGTTCCCCTCATATGCAGATTATAGACCAAAAATAAATGCAGTAATATTATTGGACATGGATAACACACTAAGGGGCAAATGCTCATGGAAGGAACAGGAAGAGGGAAGGAAACCAAACATTTGAATGTGTTTGATGTGATCACTGTAGAGGAGCGAATATAGTAATCTTAAACTAGCAGAATCCACTATGGGAAGGGGACAAGGAAGTAGCGAAGAGGTCGGGTACAGATGAACCAATGTGGGTTGCAGTACACATGCTCAAGCAATGTATACACGTGTGAATAAATGTAAAAATGATAAACTAAATAAATAAATAGGAAGAATCATGTAAATAAAACACCTTGGATAGCTCAGGCAGGGCTGCTGGAGTGAGGAAGCACAATGCTCTCCCAGGTGCTCGAGATATTTGGTACTAGAAATTACATTTCCTTAGTACTAAACTTCTGTATGGACCTGGAAAAAACTGGCATTTCTCCCTCAGTCATGCATTGTGAAAAGTATCCACTGTGGTCACTTGGAAAATGGAATTTATTTATGCCCTTAAGTTTCACGGAGATAATCCATCTCTAAGAGACAGGAGAGAATGTAGTCTGAAGAATGCAATATTACATTTTTGTGACTAATTTTTATATAACAACCAATTTCCAGAAATTCTTCAAATGCATGTACCCTAAATAGCCATATCAATACGCCTTTGAAAAATAATTCAGATCTCTGAATGGCAGAAACACCATGGCTTCTACTGTGTGGATCCAAATCTTTCAGACTAATCATCCTACCCAGCATCCCCTGGGAAGTTGGTGTTCAGCTCCCCCTGCAGCCCAGAAGTACCAGGCTGCATCCTCCAACACACAGGGGTGTCCTCAGATGGAAGGAAGATTCACTGTTTCTAAATTCAGCCTCAAAGCCTCTAATGCCTTGAACCAGGGAGTTTCCAGAAAGGTACCCGAGGGGAAGCTGGGGCCTGGCTGGCGTACTGGATGTACCAGAAGAGATAAGGGGTATCAGTACAGGAGTATTTGCACCTCAGCTCCAAGGAGACTCCTTCAGAGACAGTGATCTGGACCCCAGGCTGGTCACCGTTTGGGCCCCAATGACTCATGGAAAAATCAGTGTTGGGTCAGTAAGTGCAGCACAGACTCCATTGTGAAAACTACTTTTACTAAGATTTAAATCAGGAGACAGTGATTTGTGTGGATTCAGGGACCATAAGGAAATTTTACTCACTCAGGGAAAAGTGTATCCCCAGGAAAATGAGCGTCAGGAGCATGGCTGAGCACTGGCAACACTGCAAGGATTTTTCTGGAAAATCTTGAAGCAAGCAGGAAACTCTAGGGCCCAGTTCTTGGAAATAGGTGACCTATAGTTTGGAAAATGCAAAATCGCCACGAAAGTTATGGGTTCTTTCTGATTTCTGATATTCTCACTTGTCAGGTCTCCAAAGAACTCAGTGAGGAGCTGCAGGCACCTGCAGGGAGAAGGGGTTGAGCCCAAGATGCTGTTTGAGATCTAGTCCCTGCAACACCGCCCTCTAGAGGCGATGCAGGACGGGGGATCCAGACTCACCATAGGAAGCTAAGCTGAGCTTTCCTTCTTTTTAGAGATGCATCAAAGCCTTCAACTGCATGCTTCTTTCTTCCCTAATCTGTGCTGGGTGACCCTCTGTAACCGATTACGTTAATCCTAGCCTTAATGAGAAATAGGGCCTGTAAACAGAGCAGTAATTTACATTAGAGAAAATGATCACACAATAAAGCGATTAGGTTTTGGACTCAACATCATCTGGGTGCAAAAGCAGCAGAACCATTCTGTAGACAGACGGGTTCAGTCGATCTCCATCAGATGAGCTTTGTATGGACTTGCTGGCAGTGAGGTTCTGGTGGAAGGAAGGTGGTGGTAGGGTGCGGAGACAACTCCCTTGGCTGGTGAAATTATAAATAACAGTCTAATACAAGGGTCCTTAGCTAACACAATGAAATAAAATTACCTTTGACTATTTTAAGCAGAATTAGGAAGATCCAGTGGCTTCAGATAAATGATTTCAATATAATACCGGATAAGACAGTAAAATTCCTTTGTCATCTCCTCTGAACAACTCTGGGAACCACAGGTGGACTGATGCAGGCATTGCAAAATAAAATACAAATCATGTTTAAAGAAAAGTAAATTTGCTCCAGCCCTGCAGTCCTTGGAGCACCAGCAGCTCAAGAGCAAAGAGAAACTTCTGAGGGGAATAGAACACATGGGAACCAATTGATCCAGAAATTCAGCTCAGATAGGCAGCCAGCAGTTTTATATGGGTGCAAGTCAGGTCTAGTAAAATGAAGGTGGTGTTGCCAGTGTCCTATAGCAAGGCCTTTATTTTGAAAGAGAATCTTTTCTGCTGATTTCAGCTCCAAGATGCCTGGAGACAAATGAGCACCATTGTGTCAGCAGATCAGTTTCAGAGATAGTGAAGCAGAAAAAGTAGTTGCTTTTCCTAGGGCAAACAGGGACCTTTTTCTGAAGTCAGAAAACTTCTTTCCCAGAGTTGTAATTGTTCCAGTCAGTTTGAGGTCATAACATTTTCTTGTTTCTTTTTGCCATGATTATTTCTTATATATGAGAAGTTGTAATTTTGAGAATTTAAGTTTCTGTGGATAATGCTTCTGATTTCATATAGCAGGTGATCATACCTGTCACTGCCACTTCTCTCCAAAATCCTGCTGCTAAAAGAACAGAAATGTAAAGAGGATGATGATTACAGAATTGATGTGAAAGCCACCAAGAAACCCTTAATTGAGCATCTTTCCTTTTATTTTCAATATCCCCCTTCTCTTCACCCATTTGAACTACTGTTTTCCTCTCTCTCTCTCTCTCTCTCTCTCTCTCTCTCTCTCTCTCTCTATATATATATATATATATATATATATATATATTACATTGCTGGTGCTTGCTAGAGAGGCCTTCTACCATTGAGCCACACCTCCAGCTCTTTATATTCTGGTTATTTGGTGATGGGATCTTGCTTTCTGCACCGGCCAGCCTGCACTACAAGCCTTCTATTTATGTTTCTCACCGTTGTTGAGATACAAGTGCACACTACCACACCCATTTTTTTTCATTGAGATAAGATCTCACAAACTTCTTTGGAAACGCATTCATCCAGATCTCAGCCTCCATAACAGCTTGGGATGACAAGTAACCAGCTATTGGTTGAGATGAAGGTCTGTCAAACTTTTGCCTGTGCTGGCCTTGAACCATGATCCTCCATATCTCAGCCTCACAAATAGCTAGGATCACAGGAGTGAGACACTCAACCTCCTATATACCTACATATTCTTTAACATGTTTGCTGTAAATATTTAAACTCCTTGTCTGATAATTCCAACCATTGGGCCAATTGTAGGCCCATTTTACCAGCATTTTGTCTTCACTCTGGCTTGCATTTTCCTGTTACTTCACATAATTTCTTATTTCTTCTAATGATTTCTTTCTAGCATCTGGATCCTGTGGATGTAGAAATTATAAATTCTGTTATGTTATTGAGAAGAATGTGGTCTTTCGGTACTACCATTAAGTTACATTGTTGGTAAATCACATTAATGTTGTGGGAAATTGGTTTAGACTTTATAGAATTGGGTCTGTTTTCATCTTTACTCTTAGTGCCATGGTATAGCATTACGCTACAGATGCTGTCCTTAATTCCTTAGCCTTGGTCTTTCTGAGCTTGTACAGAGAGCCCAAGATGGTAGACAAACCTCTCCATTTGCCAGGATTTATATATCAACCTTGAGTCTCCAGTAAAGGGAAGATGGCAAGTAGTGGTTCATTTGTTTTCTGGGGTCCTGTGCTGTGCACACACAGCTGAAGAATCAGCCATAGGTATTTTATACAGGATTCAGAGCTCCTTACTCTATGGGTCCCTCTTTTTCTGGAATTCTCCCCCGATTCCATTTTACTGGTAGCACCAAACTCCTAAGTATGTTTCTTGAGCCCAGGGACACTTCTGCTCTCTGCTTGAGCTTCATTTCCCGTGAGCCACACACATCAGTGGGGATCTCAACCAGTGTAGGGTTTACCCCACTCCCTTTTATGTTTTCTTTTGGTCACTCTTTGGAGCCCTCAAGTACCACTTTAAATGTATATGTTCCCAGTTTTATAATAAAATTGTCCAGTATAAACTCCTGTGCCATTACCAGTATCCAGTTCCAAAAATCTTATAAAATTTCCTTTTTCACATCAAATTGTCCAGAATTGGTTTCATTGATTGCAGGTAGAATCTTTGAATGTTGCAGCACTTAAGAGAGATGTTTTGGTACTTGAATGAAGTAATACATAAAAGATACCAGATAATATTCTTACTTCCAGTTATGTGGTAGCCATGTTAATTCACTTACCTTCTCTTGTCGTTTCGTCATATACCCCCAGCCTCACCACCTCACCAGTCATACATGCAGAGAAAGAGACACAAAAATAGAGAATATTACACATGCATGCAGACACACAGACACACACACACACACACACACACACACACACACACACACACATCCCTTCACTTTTGGTTGGAGCAATCCAGGTCAACTATATCCAAGAGTTCTTTGTCCCACAGAAGGAAATATTGCTGGCACTGACTGCCTTGTGTTCATGGATATGTGAGGCTATATGATTTTTGTTGTGGACTCAGCCTTTCTCTTTCCCTGCAGTTGCAGTCTTCCTAGGAACTCACCCAGTACAGAGCAACCCACCTCATTGGCTGCTTTAACTCATGCTTTTCTGTCAAATAAAATAACAAAATGATGATTAACTTCACAAAAGGCATGCATGCCTCTCACAAAACCACCTTGGGAAAGTCATAGAATAGTTCAAAACAGTTTTTAATATTGATTTTCACTCCACTTTCTGGAGATTCAGAGGCAGGTTTGCACTGGGTTAAGGTTCATGGTGCTTCCACAACAGAGCTCAGTTCTCCCAAGCAGCCAATCCAATGAAAGGATAGGACAAGAGAGGCAGTTACCAGGAGAAACTGGAGAGCCAGTGGGTTTTTTTTGAACAGTAAACTGCTTTCCAATAGAACAGAGTTTCACATTCTTTACAATGATTGAGAAGATAATCCAGAACATCATGGGTTGCACTGCAGTGTGCCATACATTTTCTGAAACAAGCTGAACTTAACAGCCCCCAATCTGTGGCCCCGGTGAACACTACAGTAGCTAATGGGGGAGGACATATGTGTCTGGGGGGCTCCATTCTTCATTCCATCTGATCCCATTCTAGCAGGGCTGACTAAACCAAGGAAGGCCCCTACTCAGTGCAGTGCCTGCTGCCCACCACCCCCCGTATTGCTCTAAATTGTGCCCAGGGAAAGCAGTGGGAGGGGGGACAGACCTGTGAGTTGCAGAGTCCCTTCCACAGAAAGACTAGAGTAGAGTCAGCCAGCAGGGAAGAAGTGGCACTTGGCACACATGGTTCCTCCTTCTACCCTGTGTGAGAGCCTGGGAGCCAGCTTTACTTCTGAGCTCTGATCTCACAGGAAGCATTAAGGAATGGCGAGCTATACCAGGAGTTTTGATCAGACCAACTTCCGATGGATGAGATGTAGGTCTCATGCAGGTCTAGACCTGTTTTGAGTCCACAAATTCTTCAAGATCTTCTGGTTCATTCTTTGGAATACAAAGAAGTTTAGCCAGCTTGGGGCCAAGAACCTAAGGATTATTTCCCTTAATCTTTACTATCCTATTAAGAAAGTATGTTAATGTTTGTCTTCTTATAAATGAATCAATGAGAAAGGAGAAATAGTCACATAAGTTCACAGTGCCATTAAATGGTGAAAGGCTAATGGTGAGGAGACCATGCATTCCCTTCTATAGGCCCATCCTGAGCTTGCCACATGGCCCATCATTGTTGGTTGTTATAGGTCCCATTGTGGAGTTCACTGCTCACAGCACGCTGTAGCTCTATTATGTGCCCTGCTCCAGTGATCAGAGTGACCATCCTGGGCCACTTAGCCAGCACTGTTGCTCCACAGTGACCTTTGATCACTGGGTTAAAGGACATATCTCAATGAGGGTCTTTCAGAGGTGCTTGTTGGTCACTTGGTCAAATTCCCCATCTTGGAATGTCTTGCTTTTCATTGAAATGGAAATTAAAATTCATCCTAAAAGGGAAAACAGCCTTGCCTTATAAGAGAAGTTAGATTAATGTGTTACTCTTCAAGTTAGCTAAAAACTTCAATAAGCCAATGAGCAGAGGGTCTCAGTACCTCTGATGGGTGGGTGCTGCTCTCAGGTGAGGGCAGTGGGGACAACTTCTACTTGTGGGTTCCATACCCATACTCCTCCATTCCTCCACCAAGGTAGTGTGTGCTGTTTTCTCAGTGAACAATGTTCTTATCAGGACACACATGGTGTAGGAATATGACTAAAATAAGAAAGTAGTAATAATGCATTGGAATGAAAAGGAAAATTATATATGGAATGAACAATTCACATGCACCTTTGTAAGGTGTGCTTTCATTAAATGTAACCAAAGAGAAATCAAGTAGGAATATACCACAAAATTCAAACGCTTTTTTCCCCTCACATATGAACTTATAGATGATTATTTTCTTCCCTTTGCTTTCCTAGAATTTGTAATTTCTACAACTATGATTTCTTCTGCAATCAACATAATGTAACTTGAATCTTTTTTGTAATTCAAACTCTTTTCCTATGAGAATTTTACTAAATAGATAATCAAACAGGATTTGTGACTGAAAAGCCTATTTTTGTATCAGGCTCACCACATGGCTGCCACTCAAGAAGATGAAGAAAGTTTATAAGTCATTGAGAATAAGGACTGTCTCAAGATAGGGTATGGAGGGAAGACTACACTGTCAACCTCAGTTTGTAACAGTATTCAGGCACTTCTCACACATTCAATTTCCATTTTCTTAAGTAATCTGCTTCTTTGTGCTGGCACTATGCTAAGCACTGAAATTATTAGGAAACTACCCCCATATCACTCAATTACTAAGTAATAGTACCCCAACACAAGAATATATGGTATCAAGAATTTAGCCAAGCTGCCTCCATAAGGCAAGATGTTACCAACCTTGAAAAGTTCCAATAATGATTAAACAAAAACCCCACATGGTAGAGCTCTCATCTTGCAAACAGGAGGCCCTGAGTTCAATCACCAGTACTGGCCTCCCTTGCAACACACTTCCACTGCTATGATTTTCTACCCAGAATCAATGAAACCAAAGACTATGGACTGAACCCTCTGAAACCATGAGCCAAAGTAAACCTTTTCTCCATTAAAGTTGTTTTCTCAGGTATCTTGTCATCACCCAAAATTATTAATTCATCATTTAAGTTAACATGTTCACAGATTTTGAGGATTAAGCTATGTACCTTTTTAAATGCCATTATTCAGCCTACCACATCATTCAACATTTTCTGTTTTTTTTCAGTTATCAACATTAATACATATGTATTGTTTATGTCTTTAAAAATATTCAGCATTTGAATTTCACTTATGTTGGTTTGTGTTTTCCTATTTGATTTATTTCTGTAGCTGCCTTTATTTTTATTGACGTATAGATTATGCAGTAAAATAAATGGTAGTAAGTATAGAGTGGGGGTACATTTGTAAATTGCAGCCTTGTAAAAACCATACCCCCATCAGCAAATCGGACCCTCTTCCTTCACTCCATCAAGATCACTTGTGCCCCAACCAAACACTCCCACCCACAGCTGTAACACTGTTCTGCTTTCCTTCACCTGGATTAGTTTCCCTGTTTCAGAAATTTACAAGCTTGGAATCAAATAGAATGTACCATTCTATGTCTGGCAGTTTTTCTAGACATAGTGATTGAGGTGTATTTGTGTTATTTGTAGCTGTGATTCACTCTGTTTTATAACTGATTACTATTCCATTGAACATATGCAGCACAATTAACTTAATATCTTGTTTGTGAACTTTTTCTTCTAGTTTACAGCTATTATCACTACTATAACATTCTTCTACAAGTCTTCTCATGTATTCTCATTTCCCTTGGGTAAAAGCCTAGAAATGGAATCACTGAGCCATGGTCAGTGTGTGTTTTCTTGTGTTGGAGTTATTTAGTCAATGTTTGAAGTCAGGGCCTTGCATTTGCTAGGCAGGTACTCTATCATTTGACACACACCTCTATTTCTTTTTGCTTATTTTTAGACAGGGTTCTGTGTTTTTGCCAGGGGCTGGCCTCAAACTGAGATTCTTCTATGACTCCTGGTAACTTGAATCCCAAGTATGCAAAAGAATGTCAGACTTGCTGATTGAGATGGGCATTTCATGTCCTTTTTGTACTGGATAGCCTACAATCATGATCCTCCCAATCTCCACTTCCCCAGTTGCTGGGATTACAGACATTTACCATCACGCTGGGCCCATGTGTCTTGTTTTATAACAAGAATTATAAGAATTACAATAAGCATTATAAGAATGCTTAAGGGATTGCCCATCTTACATTCCAACCAGCAATGTTTAAATACCTGGTTGTTTCATATGCTTACTTTTTATTTGAAATAACTTTAGAATCATAAAAAAGTTGAAAAGGTTGTACAGAGTTCCTTGCATATCTAGTTTTCACCTATAACATGATACATAATCTTAGTTATATACAATTATTTTTTCATTCTACTATCAAAACCAGGAAGTTGGTTTTGATATAATTCATTAAAGTACATACTTTATTCTGAGTCATCAGCTTTTCATGTGCTCTGTGTGTTCATGTACAGTTCCATGCACATTTGTGACATGCACAGGTACATAACTACCATTGCAGTCATCACACAGAACTATTCCATCACCCCCCACACAACACTCCTGTGCAACCCTCCCAGGCAATCACTGTGTTTTCTCTAATTGTGTAACTTTTTCACATTAAGATGTCATAAGGTAAAATAATGCATTATGTAACCCATGAGGTTGACTTTTTGCTATCAGAATAATGTTCTTAAGTCTCATCCAAGTTGTTGTTTCAATGGTCCTTTCCATCTCATTGGTTTCCATATAATTTCCACACAATTGAAATTACTTATCCATTCATTCAAGGAAGGATAAAGATTGTAGATCCATCATGTGTTACCTTGCTGTGTGAATTTTCTCAGAAGGTCTAAGAACTCATATGCCTCTAAACTAAGAAAGCAGAAACAGTAAAAAGAATGGTACAAGTCCAATTTTAGTGAGTAACATGAGTGTGAATATGGGTTACTTATGGAGCACTCCACATCTTTGGGGGACTATATTTACCAAGCCTGGTTCATATCTCCAGAATAGCTGTCACCGGGCCTTTCCCAATCCCCAAAGTGCCAAGTCCCACCTCTGTAGAGTCAGGCATATTCAGCAACTTGGGCTTGTTGCAAGATGTAGTTACTCTAAGTAGAACTTGGGCACTTAAATTCTTTCTGTCCCCTCTTTTGTAATGTTCTCTGAGCCTTCGAGGGGCTGTGATATGACTATCTCCTCCTGCTGAGAATGGAACACTCAGCCTTATTCCCCAGCAACAGTAGAAGCCACAGCACCCAATTAAGAGCGCATGACCCCAGTTACCAGTCAGAGAGCCTAGTCATTGTGCCAAAGTCTCATAGTTGCCTAATTGATCAATATCATGAATATTTCTCTTCAACTGGTTCAAAGCATCTGCAACATTGGCCTCATTATGAAGAAAATGAGCACAGCATGTGGTGCCAGTTTAGGACACAGGTTGGGACCAAGCAGTCTATCCAAAGCTATTCTCTTTCCAAAACTGCTTTGGAGACAGGAATTGCACAGCTCTCTAGGTGGTAGTCACACCATATGCCAATGAGGGGAGAAACCAGTTTCACTAGCTCTTTTAGGACAGAACAGGGCATAAGTGTGCAGATGTCCTTGTTCTGCTATCATCCAGGCTACCCCATAACATACTGTAGTGTACTGGACTTGGAATTTATTTCTGCTTTCCCATTATCATCAAGGCCTCATCCTAAGACTCTGACCATCAGTGTGCATGCTTCTCCTCACTTATGTTGCTCAAATGGAGTCCCAATTTGAGGAATGAGAGCAGCATATTCTAGGATATGTTTGTTTGATTGGATAAGGGTAAATTCGCACATACCCAACAGTCAGACTTATTGTGTGTTGTCACTGAAGTTGCCTCTCACTGCAAGAATTTCTATCCTCAACCATAGCCGGTGGCAGCAATAATCTATGAGTTTATACTCAAGTGTTTAGACAGCAGTTTCACTGGCACATCATAAACAATGGCAGTTGCTTCCCCACTAGGGCCTATGACTTCCTTAGCCACAGGTCTCTGTCCTGGGTTAGTGTACCGAACATGGGCCCCTTCCATGGAGTAGGTGTAAGGTGTGGTTGGAAAGGTTGGTTTCACCCATAGCAGTCATGTCACTACCACACCTGAGGGCACATCCTGCAGGGCATGCTGATAGTGTAAAATGTGGGTTCATAGCTGAGCAGGACCCTTAATGACAATTCACCTCTTGCTGCCTGCCCAGTGACCTACAGCACTGTGAATGATAGTCAGTAAGAAGGAAGCATTCAGTTCAACCATAGCTTGATTTTTCTGTATTCTGCTACCAGAACATATGATGTTTTCAGCAATAGAGTTTCACTGTCCAGTTCTGGTTTGCAACCAAGTGCACTGACAATAGTGTGTATCCTGTATGGTGTGGGGGACCTTTGGTCCTCAGTAGCCAACAACTCATAGGGAGACAACCCAACCCCAGCACTGGAGTTTTCATTCAACAACCCAGTCCATGGGCCCCTGGTGCCCTTTTTTTCTGCCACACATGGTGATCTCATTTAAACTCTCTGTTACTTTAACAACTTGTCTTTTCTCTCAATCAATCCAGTCCCTGTGGGGTTATAACACAGGTGAAAAATCCCATTGTACTTAGCTGACCTTAGCCCATGTTGGCTCAAGCCTGAACGTCAGCGTTTGTGAAACTGGTGTCTCTGTCACATCGAATCCTCTCTCTACACCCTGAGCAGAGAAAGCCTCCAACAGCAGCTACACCAGTGGCCTGTTTGCAGGGGAACAACTGGAGAGGTCAATGGTAGTACCCACATCTGATGGCATGTTTGAATCCTTCACCCACAGGCACTGGTGGCATGTCATGTCTGCCAGTCTCTTACTGGGCATGGTCACTTACGCACCTGTGCAGTTGGTGCATCCTTCTTATGAGACCATAGCTGGGAACAATCCTCACATGCATATAGTATATGGTATCTAATATGTGAGCGTGCTTTACCGGGAGGCATGCAGACTTTGGTGTTCTATACCCCATGTTACCATCACCACTCCCTGCCCCCATGCTCGAATGTCACATGTACTCAATTGGCAGCTTTCCTAGATTTCTGTTCAGGACTTTTTCTGTCAAAGTGCCCAGCTATAGGCCCAAGGCTCTAGTAACCTCTAAACCAAATATACCTTGTACATAGGACACATAATTGCTTTGCCTGCCACACTAGAATCTTGGTCTGCTCAAAAGCCTCTTGATCCCTGTTGTCCCAATTCCACGTAGTTTGGCTATTTATCAGATTGTGTAAGAAGCAGGCAACTTGGGTGAGGTGGAGTATGAAAATGTGCCAGTATCGTAGAAATTCCCAAAACATGTGTAGCTGCTTTACATGCATTGCAACAGGCTGCTGCAAAATGTTCTCAATGATCTTGTCAGGCACCATGTGCATTTACTCAACTGGATGACTCTCCCAAATTTTACATCTGTGTCAGGTCCTTGTACTGTGTGGGTTTTGAGCTCCCATTTCCCCTTATTTAGCTGTACTTGTAGATCCTCCAGATGTTTTGCTAAATCTGTAACACACTCTGAGCTTAGCATGGCATCATCTATCTAATAAAACATTTTCACAATGAGTGGGCAGAAAAACAAAGCAAGGTCCCAGGCCTCCATCCCATGGCAAATGGTGGGACTATGAAGGCCACTGTGGGGGAGCCTTCTGATCTATTCCTGTCCATTTCAGGTGAAGGCAAACTGGTCCTGGGACTTAGCAGTTAAAGGAATGCTGAAGCAAGAATTAGCAAGATCCAAGGTAGCGGGTTAAGATTCCATCATTGTATTGCTTATTCAGTCAAGAGGGCAATATTTGATATAGCAGCATGAATGGGGGGACTACTTTTTTCAGCTCTTTGAAAACTATGGTCATTCTCCAGGAGCCATCCAGCTTCTTTATTGGTCACACTGGATAAATAATGAGACTTTGGGAAGGGTGAAGGATTTCTACCTTTAAAATTCCTGGCTGGAGGCTTGATTTCTTTGTATCCCCCTGACAGGCTATACTGTCTGCTATTAACTACCCTGCATGAGGCAGTCTCACTGGTTCCTATTTTTCCCAGGCACATGTCACTGCCTTCACTTCTTGCACCATCAGGTGGAATTCTCGAACTGTAGTGCTCAGGATGCTCCCCAAAATCACATCCACCCCTAGTATGTCAAGCATCATAACCCTGGGGAGCAGGGGAATATTTGGCCACCCCTTGGATAAGTCTGCTCCAGCTATGCTTTGCTTCCAAATGACCTTGGACAGTAAAGCAATCTTAGTATGAACAAGAAAAAAGGCCGAAGACGGAGAAACTACACAAAGAGGCAAAACATGTTTGTATGTTAGCCCTGTAATTGTGGTGATTATACAAAAGGATTCTGCTTTCCTGAACAACTGGGGAAATAGGAAATCCATTGGGATGTGATGGAAACTCACTGTTGGGTTCAGTGGCAGCATGCTGGACCAAGAACACTTTCTTCTCCCCAGTAATCATGATTTTATCCATCCTAGTATATTTGGCAGCCAAGGCAGCTTCCAGGATTCCAGAGCCTCACCAGCCAAGCCAGAGGGACTCCTTTGACATCTGAGTGATAGTTTTCACCAAGTGAAGAAACGCTAAGGCAAAATATTCCCAATAACCCTAATTTTCTGAATTGGACAATTATTAATACTTCTGTCAGCCTGGAATTCCCTTTTCTCTGTATCAAGGGCTGGACTTGATGGTGTTGTCTAACTCATCATCTACTTTGTCTAATTCTCCTGCCAGGTCAAAGGCTCAAATGGAGAGCACCACTCTCATAACTTCTCCAACTTGAGTTCTCTTTTAAGGAAGCAATTTCCCCAGGGATGGACAGCCCACTTTCAGTTGCTATTTCACTGTCCAGTACCAGGGTCACATAATAAACATAGCTCTACTTCAGTCCTATGGCCACTTTCAGGTACTGCAGCAGAACTTCTCCCAGGGATGACCCCCCACCCTTCAACTCATCTTTGAGTGCGTCTCCTCCATGTTCCAGCACAAACTGCTGTATGAACGTTCTCAGGTCTAAGGAGTTACCTGCCTCCCAACTGAACAATGTCAAGAGCTTAAAGACTCAAACAAGTACAGTATGAGTGAGTAAAATGAGTTTTAAAAAGGGTTTCTTATGGAGCACTGGATGTCTAGGGGGACTATATTTACCTACCCTTGTCCACATCTCATGAAGAGCTGTCACTGGGATTCTCCCATGCTCCCAGAAGCCATCAAATCCCATTTATCAAACCCCTCTCCTTTTGGCTATAAGTCTATGCCAGCAATCTGGACTAAAGCATTGACTGCTTAAGGAAAAATACAAAAGTAACTACAAGCTCAAGGATAAATCAGAGATCCTGGAAAAGTTGCATATTTATGTGACCTCTGTCCTTGCTCTAATCTGGGGTCTTTCTGACATTGGAAGACACTCTATGATCTTGAGAAGGAGGATTTGTGGTGCTGCAGTCTGGCAGGTAAGATAACTAAAAAGTGGCTTGTTGTAAGACAGAGTGAGGAACAACCATGCTACAAACTTATGTACCTATTTTTACCTATTTTGTTCTGCTGTATTCCATTATAGGAATACAGTACAATGTATAATTCTATTCATAATTTACTGAACATTTGATTGTTTTCAACTTTGGAGTGTGGGGCTATAAACAAAAATCCTTGGGTAGATATATGTTTTCATTTCTTTGGTTAAATATCTAGGAATAGAATTTATGGTCATGGGTACAATCATTTATAAGACATTGAGGCCCTGAGTTCATATCCCAGCACCTCCAAAAAGATGAAAACAAAAACAAGTGATTCCACATACAGATGTTCCTGCTACTTATGCCTGTGCCCTACAACACAGAAATTCTAACTTCTATTTTGCACGATTTCATCAGTAAAAATATTTGTATGTATAACACTCAAAATAGTCCATTCTGCCTTACTGAATGTCTTCCTGACCTAAGAAAACTTCTGTATGTTGAGTTGTTAATAAAATTGCATCCTCTGCTTACTTGTTTACTAAAACATAATTGCTAAATGACTTCCAGTGTGTTGTATAAATTTGCATCCTCCAGCAATTTTTATTTTATTTTTTAAAAATATATGGTGTTTATTAAACTGATAATTAGATTACAAATTTAATTCCTAGGAACATGAGTACAATTAAATGTAGCAGTTCCATTGTCTTTCCTTTTCTTTCAATTAAAGTTATACTTCTCAGTTTCTTTTTTTAATTTTTTTTTTCATTTATTCATAAGTGCATACAATGTTTGGGCCATTGCTCCCCCCTACCCCCATACCCCTCCCTCTCCCCCACCCCTCCTTCCCGCTCCCACTCCCTCGCTTCCAGGCAGAAACTGTTCTGCCCTTATCTCTAATTTTGTTGAAGAGAGAGTATACACAATAATAAGAAAGACAAAGCAGTTTTGCTAGTTGAGATAAGGACAGTTATAAAGGGAGATTCCTAACATTGCTTCCATGTACAAATGTGTTATATTCTAAGTTGATTCTTCTGGAACTGACCTTTTCTCTAGTTCCTGATCTCCTTTTCCTATTGGCCTCTGTCACTTTATAGTTTCTGCATTAGTTCCTCTGCATTGACGACATCAAATACTATCATGTTTTTGGGTTTCTTACCTATCCTCACACCTTCCTTGTGTGCTCTCGCCTTATCATGTGACCAAAGTCCAATCGCATTGCTGTATTTGCACTAGATCAAAAGTCCACATATGAGGAAGAACATGTGATTTTTGGTCTTCTGAGCCTGGCTGACTTGCTCAGAATGATGCTCTCCAGTTCCATCCATTTACCTGCAAATGATAAGATTTCATTATTCTTCATGGCTGCATAAAATTCCATTGTGTATAAACACCACATTTTCTTGACCCATTCATCAGTAGTGAGGCATCTTGGCTGTTTCCATAACTTGGCTATTGTGAATAGAGCTGCAATAATCATGGGTGTGCAGGTTCCTCTTGAGTAACCTGTGTCACAATCCTTTGGTTATATCCCCAGGAGTGAGATTGTCCAGCAACTTTTAAAAGTCCCATATATCCCACCACTGATTGGTTGTTGCAGGTTGATCATTCATTAAGCTACCTAAATTTCTTTATTTTCTTTAGTAACCACCACCTCATACTACTACACTAGTGAGTGTGTGCATTTCTTTGCCACCTGTTTGTATAAATAAAAAGTAGTTCACATTTCTACCATGGTGAGTCCCATAGCAGGGTTTTGATATATAGGCAGCAGATTTGTGTATAGGCTGCATCTCTTTTTGCTGAACAGCAGTAAGGTCTACATCCCCAAGCTGAGATGCCATGACATATAAGGAAAGAATTTTTGCCACTTTTACTGAAGAAAACTCAATCTTACACCTTTCTTTTTACTCAAAACTGAACATATGGTTATCAACACTGTAGGCCTTTACCAGGTAGTTGCTGGTGCCATGGGAAGTAGTCAAATGCACTGTTTTTATAAGTACAGTTTAAAATTGAAATGTCTCCACCCTGAAATGTCAGAGATTGAAGACGTTATTTCACCTGCTGCTGGTCCATTTCTCCCCCTATTGGAAATTCACTGCTGCTTAGAAAGACAGCAAAAAGTTGTTAGGCCCCACTGAAGCATGTGTTTTCTAGTTAGCATTTTTACCTGTGTCATTTACTCTGCACTCCGGTTTTCTCACCGCTACCCCCCACCAAAGTTATAACATTATCCTTGTGATTCTCCTCCACATTCTCCTTCACACAGATGAAGGCTTAGAGTTAAACAGGATGCTCCCAGGTTGATGTTCATTCCTCCTAGAGTCATAGTTCATTGAGAACACAGATGTCCTTCTTGTCTTACCACAGATGGAATTCTGACTTCACACCCACTTTAATTCTTCCAACAGCCTCCCCCTTTTTTATAAGTGTTTTGTTGTAAAGCTATTTCTAGCATGGGAAGAAGTTCCTTCTCCTCAAATGTACAATTGCTGAAAATAAGATATCCCCTTCTTAAGAGGAGACCTCATGCTGTTTGTGAGGAATGTGAATTAATTAGTACAGCTTTATGAGAGTTCCGGAATAAACCAAGATCAGGAAGAACAAATGGCACTCGGAGGCTTGAAGAAATAGAGGTTTTATTCATGCTGGTGGGCTCAGTGGAGTACTCTCCAGAGGTCTGAGTCCTGAGCCCACATTTCACAGGAGTTATATACCTTATCACTTCTGCACTTGTGGCTGAGTAGCCTGTTTCCACATATGTCACTTCTGTATATGTGACAGCTAGTGGCAGGAAACTTTGGTGTGCATGTGAAAACAGGTTACAGGGTTGGAGAAGAAGGAGAGAGCTGTCAGCAGAAAGTGCTAGTTCACCATGTTACCTTTTACATTCCCCCCGTTGATGCCTGAAAGACTCTTGGAGGGCATCATCACACTTATTGTCCTCAAGGGCTGGTAAGGGGTGAGGAGAATTTGGAGTTTGATCTGGTATCTGGGCAGAGATAACCCTAGTGAGTGCATGGCCCGAAGGCCACAAAAAGCAGGACCATTAAGAGTGGGCCAATGAATGGGGCAAACTAAGGAAACCATTGTGACAAGGAGTCCCACCATGTGGTTTGCTGAAGGGCCTCTCTGTGGTGGTCTAGTCACTTCTGGAGCCAGATCAGTGTTTCCTGTACTGCCCCAGATTCATTGGCATAAAAGCAGCACTCCTCTTGGAGGTAGAGGCAGAGTCCCCTTTGCACTGCAGTGAGCAAATCAAAGCCTCGCTGCCTTTGAAGTACTACTGAGGCCAGGAAGTCAAGTTGCTGCTGTAACACCAGGACAGACTGGGTGAGGGCGGTGAAGTCCTCAGTGAGCTGTTTGGCTAGCCCTTGCTATTGAACTTGTGACGTCCTGAGCCCTGTGGTGCCCAGGGCTGCTTCTGACATGGCCAGCAAATCCATTAGGAAGGGCACAGCTACCACCAGGGATCACTGCTGGTGTTTTGGGGTCTTACATACGAGATGGGCACAGCTTCCAGAAAGGATAGAAGGGTTGGGTATGAGTTTAACAACAAAACAGGATTGGTTACCAGGGGTCATACAGATGTAAGACCCCTCACTACAAGCTAGATGCCTGGCTTAGGGGGTGCAAATTCAGCCTGCTTTTTTAATGGGAAAGGAAGAGTCTCCATACAGGGACATTGGTGGCAGGAGGGGTAGGTCCTCCCCTTTTCCTGGGGACTATATAAAAGACTGGTTGAGAATGACTTCTGTGTACTGAATGGGTCCTGGCTTCATGCATATACAGCAGTTGGATGCCAGGGAGGAGTCGGAATAGTTGAGGGCCTGGTAAGATGCATTAATTAACTTCATAATCTGAGCTACAGAATCTTGTCAGGTGTAGGCTGGGGACCCCAGAAGGTACCAAGTGGAGGAATCCTCTTGGGAGGATATCACAGGAGTTGGAGTGAACACAGATTTAATCATGAACTTGGCCTGGGGTCTGTACCAAGAGGAAGGTATATCCCCAACAAGAGGATAACTTCATTTGCCCATAGGGTGATATGTGGTTGTTGGACAGTGAGACTGAGGGGGAAGCAGTGAGCATGAGAGCAGCTTACATGATTGTAGTTGTTTTAGGTCAGGGAAATCGGGGCTGTCACTGTGAGGCTTGAGGCTCCACATGCATGACATTTTCCCATTGGAGAAGATAGCTACCCATGACTCACAACCTCACTCCTGTGAGCAGAACTGCAGACAGGTAGTTGGTGTTTGGGGAATGGGCCCCCCAAAGATATAGATATCAGCCATAAGGGGAAGGCCAGCAAGTTTGCCATGGTATTGGCATCACCTATGGGCTTCTGGGGAGGAGTCAAAGACCTGGCATCCATCAAAGTGGAGTTTAACCTGAGGGGTCCTCCTGTCCCAGATGGCAGATGCTAAAGGGAGGCCTGGGGTTGGGGCAAGGGGTATGAGTTGGAAGGTCCATCAACCCCCCCTCCCCCCATAATCAGACAGGATTCCTCTGTTACTAGACAGGATAAATTTAAGATCAGAGAGAAAGATAGTATCACTGTAGGGCCTAAGATAGAGAGATTGGGGGAAGTCATTGCAGAAGGCATTTGGCAGCTAACAGTCCAGCAATAATAGGCAGATAACAATAGGCAAGCATCAAGCGAGAACCCCAATCCCAATCTGCTGGGTCACAATCACCAGCCCTATAGTTAGGAGGATTGTCAGCAGGCAGACTCTGGCCAGAACAGCTTCTGGCACATGAAGTTTTCCTCAAGCTTCCACCTTGCATAGACAAGTCAGTCAGCTTCCGGGGTGATTGGAGCAGGGCTGGAGATCCTCAGTGGCTCAGTGTTCTGGTTCTCTGGAGGTTGGGAGTTCAGATGGAGAGTGACACCTGATGTAGATGGAGATGAAGAGGTTGATTGGGATCTGGTCTGGAGGTCCACCCCTCTATTGACTGCATCTCACTGGGGTCAAAGGCCCTCTTCACTCTGGAGTGGTGGACCCAGGGAATAATACCTGCAATTCTGAGGGGAGTAGGAATGGTTAGTATTACCATGTATGGCCCTGTCTACTGAGGTTTGAGGGGTTCCTTTTTCCAGTCATTTACCTATACAGAGTCCCCTGCCTGGAAGGGGTGGACTGGGTCTCCTAAGGGAATCAGTGTTCTCTCTAGTGTATCTTTTCGTAGGTCTCTAAGAGTGGTCCCTAAGGCTTGGAGTTGTTCAACAATGGTTTTATCCCCTATCTGATGTAGATCAGCTCTGAAACTTCCGAGGCAAGGAAGTGGCCTGCTGTACACTAGTTCAAACAGGGAAAGCCTGAGCCTTCCTGGTGTGCAGTGGGCATGCAGGAGAGCCAAGGGTAAAAGATCAGGCCAGGAGAGGTAGGTCTCTTGACTGGATTTAGCTAGAGCCCCCTTTAGGGTGTAGTTCATTTGTTCCACTTTCTCGGAACTCTGAGGCCATTAAGCTGTATGGAGTTTCCAGGATATTCCTAGGGCTTGGGTTATTGTCTGAGTGACTTCTGCTACAAAAGCCAGTCCATTGTCACTGTGAATGGTTAGGGGAAGCCCAAACTGGGAACAACTTCCCTCAAAAGGGCTTTTGCTGCTTCCTGACTCCACTCTGTCTGGGATGGGAATGCATTGATCCACCTAGAATAAGTACAGACCATGACCAGCAGGTACTTGTACCCTCTGATGGGTGAAATTTCAGTGAAGTCTATCTCCAGGTCCTCTAATGGAGTTGTCCCTGTTCTTTGAATTCCAGGTAGGGGTCAAGGGACAGACTTGGTGTTATTCTTGGCACAGTTGATACATTGCTCGCTGATTGACTGGCAAGTGCTGGCAAATGGCTGATATAGAATTCCTTTTTTGAGGAGACTTTCTAGGGCTGTTTTTACCAAGTGGATGAGTTGGCGATACTCTGAAACCAGTCACCTTTCCAGCGTTGCTGGAATGAAGACCTAGTTGTCTGGGAGCCTCCACCAGCCACTTTTAAGTTGGCTAGCCTTCTCCTGTTTGGCCCACTCTATTTCCCTTTTGAGTAGTCTGCATGGAGCTTCTCTGAAGTCACAACTGTAGTTAGGGTAGGATTTTCTTTGTATTCCTTTATTGCTGCCATTTTAGCAGCCTCATCCACCAATTGATTTCCTTGGGTTACTGAGTCATTTCTCTTCTGGTGTCCCCTGCAGTGCAAAACAGCAACCTGTATCAGGAGCCAAATTTGCCTCCAGGAGGTATAGAATCTCCTCATTTTTGATAGTTTTTCCCACAGCTGTGCACAGGCTTCTCTCCTTATAGATTGCCCTGTGAATACGTACTGTGGCGAGGGCATACCATGAGTCAATGTAGATGTTGATGTGTTTTCCATGGCTTAATGTTAAGGCTCAGATCAGGCAAACAGCTTGACCTGCTGAGTTGACCATCCTTGTGGGAGGGCATTGGTCTCCAGTACTTTGGTTTTTATAGTCACTGTGTAGCCTGCTCTCCGAGTCCCCCCTTGGGTGAAGCTGCTGTAGTCACAGAACACTGTTAGGTCAGGTTCCGGTATGGCATTCTCTTGCAGATTGGGGTGGCTAGAGTAGGTTTCATCTGTGACCTCAGCACAGTCATGGTAGGGTCCCCACCTTCTGAGGGAAGGAATAGCTGGATTGAGTAACCAGAGTTTTTCCAGTGTTATTCTGGGATTCTCATACAGGAGGCCTTGGTACTGTACCGGGCTGGAATTGGAGAGGAATCAGTACCCACGGATGTTCATGAGAGACACTACTGTGTGAGGGAACTTGACATGGAGTTCCTGTCCCAAGGAGAGTTTATCCACTTCCTTTATGAGGACAGTTACCATCAGAGCCCAGAGGCATGGGGGCCAGCTGGCAGCTACAGAGTCTAGTTTCTTGGACAGATAGGCTACTGCTTTCTACCAGGGACCCTCTGTCTGGGCAGGGCACCTGAGGCAATTTTGTCCTTTCCATGGACTAACAGGTTAAAAGATTTTTCCACATCTGGGAGCCCTAGCGCGGGTGCCTGTCCAAGGGCTGTTTTAATACTTTGGAAGACTTGTTCCATTTTAGGGACTGTGATTGGCCTCTGTCAGGAGGTCATATAGTGGCCTGACCTTTGCAGAAAACCCTGGTATCCAAATTCAACAGAAGTCTGTGGCCCCCAGGCACTCCCTCAGAGTGTGCCTCATCCTAGGCAGGGGCAAGGAGGTGATCACCTGCCTTCTTTCTGGACCAAAGGCCCTTCATCCCTGTGACAGGTGGAACCCTGGGTATCACACCTTTTGTTGGCAGATTTGAGCTTTTGTCCAAGAAACCCAGTAACCTGAGTCAGTTAGGAGTTGAAGGGAGTGCTCTGGTCCCATGGAGGCAATGCTCTTGACTGTCACTGGCCAAGAGAAGGTCATCCACATATTGGAGCAGAGTGCATTGTGTCATTTCTCATGGGAAGCCAGAGAGGTTGGCAGCCAAGTCTTCTCCAAACAGGGTTGGAGTGTTTTTGAACCCCTGGGGAAGGAAGGTTCAGGTCAGTTGCATCTGACTTCCCGCTTCTGGGCTGGCCCACTCGAAGGCAAAAAGAGGTTGGCTTTACAGGGCCAGATGGAAGCAGAAGAATGTGTCTTTTAGGTCCAGGCAGGTGAACAAATTTGGGATCTGCCCCAGGAGTGTGTATGGGTTTGGGACCACTGGGTGGAAAGAGACAGTGACCCTGTTGATAGCTTGGAGGTCCTGGAGAGGCCTATATCCCCCACCTGGCTTATTTACTGGCAGAAGTGGGGTGTTCCAGGGTGACTGACATTCTGTTAGGATGCCTGCCTCTTTAAGTCAGGTCAGGTGTGTCTGGATCCCAATGCAGGGATCTAGGGAGACTGGGTATTGTCTTTGCCTCTGCAGGGCGGCCCTTGGCATCACATCCATAATGATGGGAGGGCATTTATGTGCCAGTCCTGGGGGGTTGTCCTCAGCCCAGATGAGGGGAAAGTTTTTGCAGAGTTGTAGAGGTTTGAGGCAATACTGGTTCAGGAGGGTCTGTCGGCATTGGCTCAGGAGAGACTGGTGATGTCAGTTCCAAGGAGACAGATGGGGGTGGTGTATCTAGGGCCTGCGGGGCTAATGGAGCTGGTGAGGCTGGACCCTCAGGTCCCTGGTATGTGAGAGGCTCGTCTTCTGGGTCTCCTTGAAGGCGTTTTGAAGATTTTTCAGGTTTTTTTTTTTTATTCTGAATCATGGCTACAAGGACCCTAGCTTGTCCCTGCCTGATTTAGCAAGTTGCGCCCAAGGGGGAAGGGTCTGGGAGACTTCAAGCCAGGAACCAATGTATGGGAACAGGTCTAGGTGTCTGAATTCCCCAGCAACTATGTGCCAAACTTGCTGGATGGTGAGCACATCTAACATTCCTTCAGGGGGACAGCCAAGGCCAAATATCAGCCATTCTACTTCACAGAGAGTTTGGAGTTTCCCTGGCATTAATTTAACCTCATAATCCCTTGCAAAGCCTTTCTTAAAATTTCTGATCATGTTGTTTATGATAGTTGGCTTAATCTGATTGGACCCCGTGTTACCCAAGTGATGGATGGTGTTGCAAGTCAGACAAAAGAGGGGGATGACATGTCCGAAGAGTTGACCACTCAGATGCTTGTCTGGCCACCTACCAAGGAGATTAGGTGGTGCTTGGCCATAGCGGACTCAGCCTTCTGATGACTTATGATTGGAACCCTAGTCCAATGCCACCATAGACCATATTCACTCGGACTCCATAGCCTTCAGGGGACCTTAAGGGTTCTTAGTCGTGGAGCCACAAACTCAGACCTGAACCATATGTGAGTCAATCTTCTCAATCACACACACACACACTCACACCAGAGGTTATAACCTTCCATCCCTTGGAATTCTTGTTCTAATGACCCAATTGGGACCTTTTGAGAAGTTCCCCTAATGGGGCTTCCTAAGATGCCCCCCAGTTCCAGACAGAACCTCCTAAGAAACCCCCAATTCCTGACGGAACCTCCTAAGAAGTTCTCCTAATGGGGATTCCTAAGAAGCCCCCTATGGTGAGGTCTGTGTCAACCTCTGAGGGTTGATCAAGCCCTCCTTCTGCCTCTGTTGGGTGGGACTGGCTGGGTCTGTGGGGGCCCGAGGCCTTACTGGAATTTGATGTTGGTACCAGGCTCTGGTCTGTCTAGCCTCCTTGAGGCTGATGGAGAACAATGGGGGCATGTGGGGAAGACCATATTGGAGATTGCCAAAGCTGGGGAGGGAGCACCTTCTCCTCCTCAGCCTCCCCAGGCCATCGCTGCCTCAGTGTTTCACCCAGACTGGTGGCAGCAAAGGGCCAGTGCAGTTGGGCTTCCTGGTCCAGGAATCAAATGTTATGGGAGTCCGGGAATAAACCAGGACTGGGAAGAACCAAACAGTACTCAGAGGTTTGAAGAAACAGAGGTTTTATTCACACTGGTAGGCTCAGTGGAGTACTCTCTAGAGGTCTGAACCCCAAGCCCAAGTGTCACAGAGATATGTACCTTATCACTTGTGCACTGGTGACAAGTAGACAGTTTCTGCATATGACACTTCTGTATATATCACTTCAGTGTATGTGATAGCGAGTGGCAGGAAACTTTGGCACACACACGAAAACAGGTTGCAGGGTTGAAGAGGAAGCAGGGAGCTTTCAGCAGAAAGTCCCAGTTCAGCCATTTTCCCATCACATAGCCACTATGGAAATCAGTATGAGGTTCCTCAAAAACTAAGAGTAGAAATACAAATTATCCAGCTACACTGCTCCAGACACTTATCCAAAAGAAACGAAGTCATTACAAACAGATCCCAACATGTTTGTGTTTATTGCAGCACCACTCACAATAGCCAAGCTAGAGAATCAGCCTAGGTGCCCATCAACAGTTGAATGGGAAGAGAAAATATGGTGTATACAGATAATAGAGTATTGGTTAGCCATAAAGAAGAATGAAATTATGCCATTTATAGGAAAATGGATGGAGATGGAGGACATTTATGTTACCAAAATAAGCCAAAAATAGATATTTTCTCTTGTGTGGAAACTAAAACAAGAAAAATAGAAATAAATGATAACTTGGAAGTAGAAGAGAGACCATTAAGGAAAAGAAAGGGAATGGTGGAAGATGAGAGGGGAGGGCAACAGATGGTACAAGGGAGAATTGACATGACCAAATCACTATGCATGCATGTGTGGGAAATGCCTACAGTGAAAAACATTGATTTGTACAATTATTATGTGCTAATAAGTATAATATAAAGAAAGAATTTTTCTCCTTAATCATAAATAAGGATTGGTTTTGGATTTCTCTTTGTCAGTCCCTTTCTATTCTTTCCTCATATCTCCATGAATGTGAAAAGTTATGTGTTAGAACAATTGGTTATATCAGTGGAAATCAATTTATTTTACAATAGTGGAAGAGGGACTCCTATGAAAGGAAAAGAATAGCATCAGTATAGGTCATCTTATTTTTATTGCAAATATCAATAAAGTTTATTGAGGTCACACAATGGGCATAATATCCCATTGCAAGCTAAGGTGATGAATCAGAACATAGAGAATACATGGTTCCTCTGTACTCAGGGAACTTAATTCTATTACAATCTTTCAGATGTGTCCATATTCTTACATTACTCTAAGAAGTGATATGAGATGATTAAATAAAGGTCAATTTCATTGTATTTCCTATAAAATAGAAATGAGGTAAATTACACGTTTCTAAAATATATCTAGGGAAATATTAATAAGTTCTGGAATGATGTGTTCTGAAGGTGCTTTGTCCTTCAACTAGATAAGGAAGAATGAAAACATTCTGCAGATTCCAAATATCTGAGGCTCTGCCCTTCCATGAATAGAACAGTTTTGCTGGCCCTCCTCTTGAGTTTGAATAAACATATTTTTTCTGTGGATTAAATATGGAAATTTGAAGAATCCATTTGGCTTTAGATATTCTCACCTGCAAGTCATAGAGACAGAAATGGTGGACACAGCAGCCCAATAAGTAAGAATAGACCATACTACAAATAGAATTAAAAGAATGTAAGGAAGACTTTTTTCCTAAAGCATAGAGAGGATTTTGTAGTATCTATATTTGAGATAATTTCAAAGCCAATCAAAGAAAAATACCATCACAGTTCAAAAGGAGACAATGGTCCATATCCCTCAAATTAGTCAATCCCTGTCTATTGCAATATCTGTGGGGATTGTTTATTGCTTATTTATGGTGTGGTGTCTTTTGTTTCTCAGTTCTTCCATTCATTTGATCATGCATTCAATACATGAATACAATACAATCACTTATTGTGGGGGATACATTCTAAGATGCCCAATGAATGCATGAAGTTGAAAATGGCATCCAATCCTATACACATTACATTTTCCCTACATGTACCCATGACAAACTTTCACTTTCTTCCTTAAGGGAAGCACTCTTGGATTCTCTTTTGGCATATCCAGATTTTGAGCAGAAGTTCTTTTGCATTTTGGTGTTTTTATTAAGTAAAATTTGGATTACTTGACCACAACACTGTGAAACCTGGAAAGTAATTCTGATAACAAAGATTGCTGCTAAGTGACAATCAGGCAGGTGGGGTATGCAGCATGGATACCCTGGACAAAGTAATAATTCATGTCCTGGATTGTGTGGAGCAGAATGGCAGGAGACTTCATCCTGCTTCTCAGAATGGTGTGCAATTTAAAATTTATTAATTGCTTATTGCTGAATTTTTCATTTAATATCTTTATACCTCAATTTGCTGCCAGTACCTGAAAACCTGGAAAGTGAAACTAAGGATAAGGAGGAAGTGTGGTGTATTTACTACTCTAAATGGGTAGTACATGGGTCTCATACATGAAAGACACAGTCCCAATTTCAGTCATCTTACTCTGAGTTTTCAAGGACATTAAGGTAAATTACACCACAGAGACCTGTGTATCTATGACAATAGACAGTGATGAATTCTGCCATTTGAGCCCATGCAGAGAAGGCTACTAATCAGGAAGTACTTTAACTGTGCCTTAAACAATGAGTAGATTCCCCAGGGGAAAGAAAGTACAAGGGAATTCTAGCAAAGTTTACATCACTGTGGCTGGACATAAGGTTACATATGGGTGCAAACATAATACATTTGTATTAGAATAGATAATGTGGCCCTGACCTCGAAGGATAACATGTGTCTTCATAGAGCATTATCTTCCAAGGTCAGGGATTCATGGCGACCAGTATAAGATAAACACATACTATTTATATCGACAGATCTTAGATAAGTATTTGATAGCTAAATCCATTGGAGTCTAAGGCCATACCACCCTACAGATGCCTGAAATCATGTGAACCAATTGAAGCAGAGTAGGAGGTGAGAATTTACTAGATTTTACAGGATAACCTCTTGCTAATTGACAAATATATGTAACAGAGACCATCTTCGATCTTATCTGAAGAAGCATTGACTCCCTGTGGCCACAGAACAAGGCTACACTGAACAATTTCCCGCAATTTCTTAGAAGCTTGTGTTCAGCAGCTCCTGTTGGGGGAATGTTAATGCCAAATAAAAACATGTGACATAGGCAGCACACCTGGCCTGGGGTTCTTTCAGAGGCAGAGGGTGGCTTCTGGTTGAGACACTGGATGGGCTTTCCTCCCTCCAATGTAATAGCCAAATCATGATGAACCTCTCACACTGAAAAGAACATGCCCTGAAATAGACTGTATATGAGATAATTCTACACTACTGTCAAAACTTTTCCCCTTATTTTATTAGCATATATTAACTGTACCAAGGGGTTTAGTTGTGAAATTCTCAGAGATACATACCTTGTACTTCAATGAAATTCATCCCCTTTATTATTCTTTCTGTTCTCCCTCTCATATTCCTCTTACTTTCTGTTTCTGGTGGGTTTTATTGCATTATTTTCATGCATACACATAATGTACTTCAAACATATTCACCCCCATCACCCTCTCCCATGACTTAAGACCTTCCACTAGTCTCCACCTCACAATATGTCAGGTTGGGAACTAAGCCTTTGACACTTAAGCCTTTGGTGGACATTCCAGATTCAAATTATAGCAGATACAGACAAGTGTAAAGGATGGAAAATCTGGATGATGGAAACAACAGCAACAAGGGAGCTGGAGTTGCTATACTGGGAGACAAAGTATATTTTCAGATGAAATTTAGTGGACATAAAGAGGAATTAATTCTAATAAATAAAAACAGTCCATCTTAGAGTTAGAGGTGCAGCTTAGTGGTACCGGACTTGCATAGCATATGTGAGCCCCTGGGCTCAATCCCCAGTACTACTAAATAAATAAATAAATAAACCTAAGAAGTCACCCCAGTAATGTGAAGCAAGTACTGACAGAAATGAAGACAGATACAGAGAATACAAAAAGCTAGTTTTAGAACTTCAGGATCTCATGTTCAATAATAAGGATAAGTGGCCAGAGTAACAGCAAGGAAACAGAAGACTCTAGTGCACTATGAAGCATGGAGACCTCATAGACAGCCACACATCAAAGAACACATCAGAGCAGGTCTTAGGCCATACATTCCTCAAAAACATGAATGGGGCTTAGATGAATGAATCATGCATGGTTATGTTTCTTCCACACCTGTTTATTAACATATGAACATTCAGGGAAATTGTTCTCTTTGCTGCACTGATAAGATGGGTTGCCTTTGGGGACACATGGGGGGACAGACCTGAATGCTTTTGAAACACCCAGCTAGGCTGCATCACTGTTACCAATAAATTTACCTGAATGGCTTTCTTTTATTTTTATTCCTTTTGCCTGTACTCTTTTGGAGTCTAGCCTACTGTATTTTAAATATTTATTGACTCAGTCTTCTTCTTAGCTACTCTGCTAGTTCCAGATTGGAAATTTATGTTTTGAGGGGAGTTGTATATTAAGAAATAAAGGGACTAAAGCCCCAAACCTATGAGGGTAAAAATAAATATCTGTGTGTCATACTCTTCCAATATCAGTAAGAGACATTGAACTGCAAATGCTACTGAGGTAGCTTTGGGGTGTCTGAGGCTGTGGAGGGGCTGCATCCAACAGAAGGTTTGTTTAGGGACTGACAGTACCTGAGGAGCACTGTGGCTTCACAACAAAGTAGTGGAGTCTGTGGTCTGGGAAGAGGAAATGCACAGAGAGCTGTACCAGTACTTGGTGATTGTAGTGGCCATTTAGTTTTCCATTCTGCTTTGCTCCTGAAGGAAGAGAAAACAAATTGATGAGGCATCTTCCAGGATTTTGGAGAAACCACTGCACCTTGTTTACAGAGGAAGAGAAATTGCACTGCAGCACAGAACTGTTTCCCTTCTTGTAAATCAGGATTAGTGGACTGTGTTCCACTTGCCTCCCTCTCACACTTGAGTAGAAACATAGAAGCAGTATCAGGTAATGGACACTGCAATGCCTATGAAGCCCTGAAAATAACCTATGGATCATGAGGATAGAAAGTCTTCAAGAATCCTGAGAATCTTTTGCTCCATTCCTTCCATAGCTGCAGTTGTGAGACCTTTTCAGGGGCCCTGAACATCAGACTCCCCAACTCACAGCAAACCTGAATGCACAAAAGTCCCAGCAGAGAGCACAAGAGCCTCTTCATGATGCTTGTCTGGTTAGGAGAAGATACATGTGACCAAATCCTGGGCCCTGGGTGGCAGGACTTGGCTCTGGAACTGTCTCTGCTCCTGCAGCCAATTATCTGAGTTCTTCCACAGTCCCCTTTGTGCAGAAGCCCCTCCTTAGCCAGACCTGGCTTAGAGGTTCTGTGGAGTGTAGTGGAGGGAGAGGAGAAAGAAAAAAGTCCTTAATGTATTTTTAGAGGGATATTTTCTGCTATAAGGAGTGTGAGGAGAACTATGAGGAGGAAGTAGAGGGACTAGGAGGATCAAATGAAGGACATCCACGTAATTTAAACTCAGGAAACAATGCATTCTGATTACAAGCAAAGTGGCATGGCAAAAGGGAGTGGGTCAGAGAAGGAAGACAGAGAAGTTTGCAGATAGGAAGAAGGCTGTTTGGCCAGGTGCAGGACCTTGGTCATCAGAGGTGGTGCCCCCTTTCTAAAAAAATTATCTCCCTGCTGGGAGGCCATTTTTACCATAAGAACAATTATGGTAATTGTCCTATGAAGAAATCAGTTCCATAATTTTACTTGTTGTCTGAATATCACTGGTCAGAACTGACTTTCTGGTACATGCTGAACACTAAAAACAAAGGGAAAACCTAGACCATGCCTGCCACCTGATTTTTTTGATAGCTAATTTAATTTAATTTTTCTATTGTTGTGCTGGGTGGTGACATATTGTGGCATTAAAAAAGTTCTTACGTTGTATCAAATATATCATACTTGGATTCACCCCCTCCACTATTTTCCTTTATCCTTTCCCCCATTCCAGGAATAGTTTCAACAGTTCTCTTCTTCCATTTACATACATGTGTACACAGCATTTGCACTGTACTCATCCTCTCATGCACTTTCCCTACATCTTCCCTCTCACACTGGTCCCACCCCTCACACCCATCCCTCAGGCAGGACCTGGTCTGTACTCCTGTTCTCCAGGGCTTCTTTTGGACTGCTATCCTCTTGATCTCTGCCTCTTGGATAGCTAGGATTACAGGCATGAACCACTTGTGCCAAGCTAAAACTCTTTGTACTTTTGCTGTGCAGGTGTTATGCATCTTTTTTCAAATTACACTTAAGTATCATATTCATCAATGCAGTTGTGAACCACACACATGTGTATATCAGTTTTGTTTGCTTATGGTACTGTATTGAAACACAACAATTTTGATATTGAATCAGTCTCTTGAAATTTGTTAAATTCATTTATTGACTACAATAGGCTTTTTATGATTGTAGATTTTATAGGATCTGCTACATAGACAATTGGGTTGTTGTCAAAATGATAGTTTTTCTTTTTAAATATGGTTTCTTTTTCCTTTTTGCCTCATTGCATTGCATAGATGCTCCAGGACAATGTTGAATAGAAGTAATGAGAAGAGACACTCTTGCTGTGTTCCTGATCTTGGAAAGAAGCATTCACACTTACACCATTAAGAATCATGTGAGCAATAGGTTTTATGCAGATGTCCTTTAAGAGGACTAAAAAGCTCATTTCTATTTCTAGTTTGTGGACAATTTTCATGAAGAATCTACACTGGATTTTGTCAAAGCCTTTTTCTACATCTGTTGACTGATTATTTTCTCCCTTTTAGTCTGCTAATATGGTAAATTACATTGTTTTTCAATGTGTTAAAGTAATCCCACATCCTTCATATGAGTTTTTTTATCATTATATGTTATCCTTTTGTTAGATTCAATTTACTAAACTTTAAAATTTTTTCTGATCTGTATTCTGTATGGTTATTGAATAGTTTTTTGGTGATGTCTGACTTTAGCCTCATGATTATGGTGGCTTCATAGAATGTATTGTAAAGTATTCTCATCTCTCCAACTTTTCTGCTATTATTTCATGTTTGAGAAGCTTGGTTTAAGACAGGTTCCATGGCTGAAGCCTGTGATCCTAGCTACTTGAATGGCTGACATTGGTAGTATTGTGGTTTGAGGCCAACCTGAGAAAAAAATGCTTGTGAGACCCCAACTCAACAAATGGACAGGTGTAATGGGAAAACCCTATTGCAAAAATAGCCAACACAAAAAAGGGTTGGTGGTGTAGCTTAAGTGGTAAATTGTCTGCCTAGTAAACACAACACCCAGTATTATATTATAAAAGAGTTTGGTTTAACTTACCAGTGAAGCTAAATTAATGCTAAGTTAGTACACTTACTTTCAATAAAATGTAGACATTCTGATTTAATATAGTTCTATTTTCCACCCTCTTTTGAACAATTAAAATACATATTATGTCTATAGATATTATAAACCCCACAATAGCATTAATTTTTGCATTATATAATTTTATGTCTTTTTATCTCTCAGTCTGGCATGGGGCAGGATCAAGGTACTGGATTTTCTGTCAGCAGGGCTGACCAAGGAGGCCAGTTTTTGGTCACATCACTTTTTAAACAATGAATTATGTACTCTGGACATTGGAGGGGAATCTAAGGGTACCAATACATATATTTAGTTCCATTGTATTTACAGTGGTTGCAAGGTAAATGCACAGGTTCTTCCCCCACTCACCCACTTCACTTCCCACCTCCCTTTTATTGTCACCCTCAAACTACCCAAATATCTATAGCTAGCCTTACAAACATTAATCCACCAACATCCACTGCTTATAGATATTACCATGAAGGGGTCTTCTATATAACATATAAACTACTGCTCAGTTATTAAACTTGTGAATCAGGTATTATTAAATTATACCCAGACTAGGGACAGAAATAGCACACCAACCTAGCTAAGAACCCAAGACAGCCACAAAACAAAAATTAAATAAAGGGAAAGAAAACAGGTGACTAAAACCACCAATTAACATATCAAGAACATAGCTGGACAGTACTAAGTTTAGAAATGAGAAGAAGAAAAAGGGATGGAAACCACCCTCTCCCCCAAAATAATTTAATACAGGAGTCACAGGCAAGTGAAGAAAATGGATACCAAGTTCTGGACTCCAACAAAACAAAGATAAATGACACCAAGGAACCCATAATGCCCACAAAAACACTCTCAAAGAATAAGTCCTGCAAGTAATCACTGAGAATTTCATGGAGATGATAATAGACAGGGTTGACCAAAATATACAAGATGCACTCAAGAAATTTCAAGACACCAAAGATAAAGAATATAAGAAGACACAGAAACAAATAAATTAACTCACAGGAGCCCTAAATAAACACCAATATGAAACAGAGAACACTATAAATACAGAGATAAATGAATTAAAGTTGAAAATACAAAATATTAAAGAGGAAGTGACCCACAATATGCAAAACCCAAGAAAAAAGATTGAAATAGAAACAGAAAACACAGGAAAAGGTCACTCCAGCAGACTAGAACAAGCAGAAGACAGACTCTCTGAACTTGAAGATGAAATGGAAATTAAAGGAAAAACTGAAGAACTATTACTCAAACAATTCAAGACCTGTGAAAGGAATATGGAAGAACTCACCAACTCATCAACTCCATCAAAAGACCAAACCTGAGAATGGGCATTGAAGAAGGAAAAGAGGTGCAATCAAAAGGAATTGGTAATATATTCAAAAAAATAATAACAGAAAAATTCCCAAACCTAGAGAAAATTATGCCCTTTCAGGTTCAGGAAGCTTCCAGGACACCAAACAGACTTGAACAAAATAGAACTACCCTATGACATATTATCATTAAAACAACAAGCACAGAGAATAGATTAAGAATATTGAAGGCTGTAAGAGAGAGAGAAAAAATAACATATAAAGGGAAACCCATCAAAATCACAGAAGATTTCTCGACTGAAACCTTAAAAGCAAGAAGGGCATGGAGTGAGGAATTCCAGGCACTGAAGGAAAATAACTTCAACCCTAGGATATTCTACTCAGCAAAACTATTATTCAAAATAGATGGAGCAGTAAAAGTCTTCCATGATAAGCAGAAACTAAAACAATATACGACAACCAAGCCACAACTACAAAAGATGCCCCAAGGAATTTTGCACACAAAAATGAAAGCAAACAAAACCATGAGAGGACAGACAGTATCAAACCACAGAAGAAGAAAAGACAAGGAATCTGAAAGTAACACTGATTCAGTTGCACACAATCAAACCCTTAAACAAAAAAATCTGAATGACAGGATTCACCACATACCTATAAATATTAGCACTGAATGTCAATGGACTTAACTCCCCTATTTAAAGACACTGTTTGGCAAACTGGATTAAAAAGGAAGATCCAACAATCTGTACTTTACAAGAGACCCATCTCATTGACAGAAACAAAACCTGGCTTAGGGTGAAAGGCTGGAAGAAGATTTACCATGCCAATGGCCCCCCAAAACAGGCAGGAGTAGCAATATTTATCTCAGACAAAGTAGACTTCAAACTTATGTTGATCAAAGGAGATAAAAAAGGGCACTCCATACTAATAAAAGGGAAAATATACCAAAAATAAATAACAATTATCAACCTATATGCACCCAATCTCAGTGCACCCAATTTCATCAGACATACTTTAAAGGATTTAAAAGCACATATAGACTCCAATACAGTGGTAGTGTGACACTTTAATACCCCCAATCACCTATCTATAACCCCTACAGATAGGTCATCCAAACAAAAAAAATCAATAAAGAAACTCTAGAACTAAATCACATTGTAGATCAAATGGACCTAACTGATGTCTTCATAATATTTCATACAACATCTTCAAATTGTACATTCTTCTCAGCAGGCCATGGAACTTTCTCCAAAACTGATCATATCTGAGGGAACAAAGCAAGACTCAGCAGATATAAGAAAACAGAAATGTTCCCTTGAATTCTATCTGATCACAATGCATTAAAACAAGAACTCAACAAAAGCAGCAGCAGAAAATATGCAAACAATCGGAAACTGAAGAGCACATGCTCAATGATTAGTGGTTAATCAATGAAATAAAAGGGGAATTCAAAAGGTTCATGGAAGTTAATAAAAACAAAAACACAACCTATGTCATAAGAGGAAAGTTTATAGCCACGAGTGCATATATTAAAAGGACAGAAAGATCTCAAATCAATGACCTAATGCTACATCTCAAATTCCTAGAAAAACAAGAACAAGAAAAACCCAAAACAAGCAGAAGGAGAGAAATAACAAAAATAAGGGCTGAAATTAATGCAATAGAAACAAAAAAACCCATATAAAGCATCAATGAAATAAAAAGGTGGTTCTTTAAAAAAAATAAACAAGGTTAACAGATCACTGGGAAATCTCACTAAAATGAGGACAGAAAAAACCAAATCAGTAAAATCACAAATGCAAAAAGAAGATAACAAACAGCATGGAAATCCAGGGAATCATCAGAGACTACTTTAAGAACCTATATTCTAATAAATTTGAAAATCTTGAAGAAATAGACAAATTTCTAGATATTTATGAACATCCAAAATTGAACCAAGAGGATATTAACCACCTAAATAGATCTATAACACAAAATGAAATTGAAACAGTAATAGAGTCTCCCAAAAAAGAAAAGTCCAGAACCTGATGGATTCTCTGCTGAATTCTTTCACACATTTTAAGAAGAACTAATATCAACTCTCTTTAAACTTTTCCAGGAAATTGAAAGGGAAGGAATTTGCCTAACTCATTCTATGAAGCCAGTATTACACTCATCTGAAAAGCAGACAAAGACACATCCAAAAAGGAGAAATATAGTCCAATCTCCTTCATGAATATTGATGCAATAATCTTCAATAAAATAATGGTAAACCGAATCTAAAAACATATCAGAAAGCTCTTTCACCATGACCAAGTTGGCTTCAACCCAGGAATGCAGGGATGGTTTAACATATGCAAATCTATAAATGTAAAACATCACATTAATAGAAGCAAAGACAAAAATCACTTGCTCATCTCAATAGATGCAGAAAAAGCCTTTGAAAGATACAACACCACTTCATGATAAAAGCTCTAAGAAAACTAGGAATAGAAGGAAAGTACCTCAATGTTATAAAAGCTATATATCACAAATCGACAGCCAACATCATACTTAATGGTGAAAAACTGAAACCATTTCCCCTAAAATCAGAAACGAGACCAGGGTGCCCAGTCTCCCCACTCCTATTCATCATAGTACTGGAATTCCTAGCCAAACATGATCCTTATAACTCAAAGACTCAAAAAACCCTACACTAAAACTCCTAGACACCATAAACAGCTCAGCAGTGTGGCAGGATACAAAATCAATTTACAAAAATTATTAGCTTTTCTATACACCAATAATGAACAAATTGAGAAAGAATATATGAGAACAATTCCATTAAAAGAGCCTCAAAATTTAAATACCTAGGAATAAAGTTAACAAATGATGTGAATGACCTCTACAAAGAGAATTACAAACCTCTGAAGAAAGAGATTGAGGAAGACTATAAAAGGTAGAAAGATCTCCCATGCTTATGGATTGGTACAATCAACATAGTAAAAATGGCTATACTACCAAAAGTAATCTACATGTTTTACACAATTACCATCAAAATCCCAATGACATTCATCACAGAAATTGAAAAATCTACCCTAAAGTTCATTTGGAAATACAAGAGACCATGAATAGCCAAGGCAATACTCAGCAAAAAGAACAATGCTGGAGGTATCACAATACCTAACTTCAAAGTATATTACAAAGCAATAGCAATAAAAACAGCATGGTACTGGCACAAAAATAGATAAGAAAACCAGTGGAACAGAATAGAGGACCTGGATATGAATCCACACAGCTATGCCCACCTTATCTTTGGCAAAGGCACCAAAAACATACGATGGGAAATAAACAGCCTCTTCAACAAATGTTGCTAGGAAAAGTGGTTATCTGCCTGTAGAAAACTGAAACTGAAACTTGATCCATGTTTATCACCTCATGATAGTACCAACTCAAAATGGACCACGGGCCTTAATATCAGACCCGAATCTCTGAAACTAGTACAGAAAAGAGCAGGGAATACTCTGGAAGTAATAGATATAGGCAAAGACTTCCTCAGTAGAATCCCAGGATCTCAGCAACTAAGAGAAAGGATGGACAAATGGGTCTACATGAAAGTAAAAATCTTCTGCACAACGAAAGAAATGGTCTCTAAACTGAAGAGAGCACCCACAGAGTAGGAGAAAATATTTGCTTGCTATACATCAGACAAAGGACTGATATCCAGCATATACAGGAAGCTCAAAAAACTAAACTCCCCCCAAATCAATAAAACAATAAAGAAATGGGCAAATGAACTAAACAGAAATTTTGCAAAAGAAGAAATCCAAATAGCCAAAATACACACGAAAAAATGCTCACCATCTCTAGCCATAAAGAAAATGCAAATTAAAACCACTTTAAGATTCCACATCAGGAATTCTCTGTTCGAACAGCTATCATCAAAAACACCACCATCAACAAATGTTGGCAAGGATGTGTGGAAAAAGGAACTGTCATATACTGGGAATGTAAGCTAGTACAACCACTTTGGAAAACAATATGGAGGCTTTTAAAAAAATTAAACACAGATCTGCCATATGATCCAGCAATTCCACTCCTGGGGATATACCCAAAGGAATGAGACACAGGTTACTCCAGAGACACCTGCACACCCACGTTTATTGCTGTGCTATTCACAATAGCCAAATTATGGAAACAGCCAAGATGCCCCACTACTGATGAATTGGTTAAGAAAATGTGGTACTTATACACAATGGAATTTTACTTAGCCATGAAGAAGAATGAAATCTTGTCATTTGCAAGTAAACGGATGGAAGTGGAGAACATCATCTTAAGCGAATTTAGCCAGCCTCAGAAGGCCAAAAATCTCCTCACATGCAGACTTTAGAGCTAAAACAAATGCAGTAATAATATTGAACATGGGTTACACGCTAAGAGGAGAATACATACAGGAAGAATAGGGAAAGGTAGGAAACCCAAAACTTGAAATTGTTTGATGCCCACCATAGAGGAGCTAATATAGTAATCTTAATATGACAGAGGTCACTATGGGAAGGTGACCAGGAAGTGGTGAAGAGGTCAGGTAGAGATGAATCAATTCAGGTTGTAATGCACATGTGCATGGAAGCAATGCTAGGAATCTCTCTGTATAGCTATCCTTATCTCAAACTAGCAAAAACGATATGTCTTTGTATTATTGCTTATGTCTTCTCTTCAACAAAATTGGAGAAGTGGCCAGAACAGGCTCTGCCTGGAAGGAGGAGGGTAGGGGGAAGGAAGGTAGGGTTGGGGACAGAGGGGAGAAGTGGCCCAAACAATGTACACACATATGAATAAATACATTAGAAATGTCATATAATAAATAAAATTTCTGAGAGAAGAGAGTAAAATGACTTATTGTCCAATTCCTTGTGTTTTATGGTAGGTTTTTGGAAAACAAGAGCTGATGAGTTACAGCCTAAGTATTAGCACATTTTTCCCTTTAAATTCAAACACCATTTATTAAATGTTGAAAAATAAAACAAAGCACTAAAATTCTAAAAAAAAAAAAGAAAATAAGAGAAGAAAGGAGACAACTTTATATATAGGGCTTTTTATATTGATCCTTCAAAGTTATGATTTTCAGAGCATCTCTTGTGATTTGAGTTACTGTCTGGTATCATTTGCTTTCTTTGAAATAGTTCCATTCCCTACACCTTTGCATTTTATTGTCATATATTATTGTGTCTATAGAACATAGGGTCAATGATGTTTTTAAAATATTGTTTTATGAAATTTTGTTTAAATAAGTTGGGAAAATAGGAAACATATTTATGGTTCTGCCTGAGTTAATTTATATAATTACCTTTACCTGTGCACAGTATCTCTTTATGTAGATTAAGAATTACCATCTAGTGTTATTTCTGCTCATCTGAAGAAATTACTTTGGAATTATTTTTGAGGCAGACCCTCTACATTAGATTCTCTGCCTTGTTCATATGGAAATGACTCTATTTTACCTTCTGAGCAGCTTTGTTCAGGGAAAAGAGCAGACATGGCACCCCATGTAAAGAACATTCAGTCCTTTGATGAAGGAATAAGCCTGACCCACAGGAAAATGGGTGTGCTGGGTAATGGGAAGTGGAAGAATCCTATCTTGGATGTCATCCACTGGAGAGGATTTTAATAGCGTGTTGGTTTGCTGAAGCTGCCTTAACAAAGTGCCTCAAGGGCAAAATCAAGGTTTTGGCAAGCTTGGTTCCTTCTGAGAGCTACAAGTGGAGAGTTTGTTTAGGGCTTCTCTTATGGCTGTCAGGATGCATTATCCTGATCTCTGTCTTCATGTTCATGTGACACCTTTGTTTCTCACTCTCTCTCTCTCTCTCTCTCGTGTTAAATTTTTTCTTTTTAAAAGATCACAGTTATGTTGTATTAGGTCCACCCTATGCACCTCATTTTAACTTAATTATCTCTACAAAGACCTTGTCTTCAAGTTTGGCCACATTTTGAGGTAGTGGGAATTAAGACTATAAAATGCAAAAAAAAGGAAAAAATTGGAGAAGGAAAACAGTATATTCCAATATAGCTAGTCTTTTTGGAGACTTTCCTTCTGACACCTTATGGTTAGCTTATCTTAAATGTTGTGCCAAAAACCCCTACGAATTTTCTCATTCCACCACTCTCTGTCCAAAATTATGTACAACATTTTTTGGTATCTGCTATCCTAGTACCAGAATTACTTGGTTGAAATAGCAGTATTGGAATGTAGCTTCAATACTGTTATGTATTCTCTTACATAACAGGAGTAACAGCAGCCAATAAACTTGGAAGAAACTTGTTTGCAAAGCAGAAAATTAAATTTGCACAAGCAGTAAATTCTTTTGATCCATTAGCCTATTATTACTTGGTTTTAAAGTCACCTTGTCAACATCCCTTTACAGGCAAAATGTGGAGCCTATAATTTTGATCAACAGTTCTGTCTCCCCTTATCAAACATCTAAATGTTTGCATAGCTCCCAGCTACCAGACTTCTTACAATACCCAGGCTGACCAAATGCAAATTCTGGAAAAAAATATTACAATTTAGATTTACCAACTAGAATGGGAAAAGCGTGCCTTAAAAGGCCTAGATTTAATGATATAAAAATAAAAAAATCCTTGATAAATGTTGAAAAAGAACATTAAAAATATATTTAAGAAAGTTCATGAAATATGTATGTCAAGCAAGTAAGTATATATGTCATTAAAAGAAATTTCACAAATAAATAAAAGAGGCAGTCTATTTAGGAATTGCTAAAGTGATATTATTTAACATGCTGCAGAAGTGAAATCTCTCCATAATAGAGCCAACAAACAGGAAATATTGTTCAGCCACACTAGTAATTATAAAAATGCCAGTAAAAACTTTCCTGCTATCTAAAAATTTAAAATATAATAATCTTATCCAACATAGAGAGAATTAAGTTTCCTTGGTCCTATTGCTAGTCTCATAGATGTTAGGGTCATTTTGAAATATAACTTTTCAATAATATAACTTTTCAATATCTACAAACAAATAAAATAAGCAATTTCAAGTCTAGAAATTTATAAGAAAGGAATGTGTATGACCAGGTTTGGTGGTGCAAACATTTATCCCACAACTCAGGAGAGTGAAGCAATAGGACTGTGAGTATGAGGCCAGCTTCATAGCAAAACCATGTCTCTCACTGTCTGTCTCTGTCTCTCTCTCTCTCTCTATATATATAGTCATGAAGGAACCATTTTATATGTATAATATGATCATATGCATTATATATTAAATATAATATTCTTTTATGACATAAATAAGCAATAATTTTAATACTATTTATGAATAAACAAGTTAAATTCAGCAGCACTATGAAGTTATTTTCAGGTAATGAAAAAATTATATATATCTTGGTATGAGCACACTTCAATAATTTTTAAGGGAAAAATAAAAAAGCACAAAAATCTGTCATGTAATCAAATTTATGTGATAAAATTTATTGGTATTTATAAGAATTCATGTAAGTGAAAAGCAATGTGATTGTCAGGACATACTCCAAACTGTCCAAATAGATTATTATAAGAGTTAGGGAGGAAATGGAGAGAAGCAGGGGAGTTGGTTTTAGGATTTAAAGTTTTACTCCAAAAATTTATGTAATAATGCCAAACTTTTACAATGAAAACTATTTTTGATTTTTGTGTAATAATAAAAATATTTCAATATAGATAAAAAATGAAATTAATGTCTTTCCCTTTTTTATTCCTTTTCAAAAACTATCTAAATCTCGAGTATATGCAACAGATGAGCAAAAAAGAAAATTTTAAATTTTACGAGGGCAAATACAAGAATTTTTGAAATTTACTTTAGTTTTAGAAACCTTCTCTTGGTTCAAATGAAGAAAGCCTTTGTGACAACCAAATGTTTGCTCTCACCATTGTTACTAGATCTACACAGAAAGCAGCATTTTTAAGGGAAAGAGCTATGGCAAGTTCTCATTCCTTTCCTCTTAATGCAGGATTGCACTTGTGATTATTACTTTCTTCATGAGCTCCTCTGCTCTCTCTGTAATGTTAGCTTTTCTTGTACAATCTCTTCATTCCTTTAATTGATTTCCTCCTGAATTTCTCCACTATCGTCTCTGTACTTCTTTTCTTTTTCCTGGACGTCTTCACCTATTGAGCTTCTACTAATTCTGTGCAGTGTCCTCTTTAGTTGGCTGCCTCAGCTTCCTTCCCTCCACCAGGGAGATATGGCACAGGTGAAGCCACAACTCCCAGTGTGTGTCTCTCATGATGCAATATTACACACCAGTGTCTTTCAGGCTGGCATGGGGAAGGATCAAGGTACTGTATTTTCTGCCATTAGAGATGACCAGAGAGGCCATTCTGTTGATCACATTGCCTTTTAGAACATGAATTATGTACTCTGGACCCAGAGGGGAATCTGTTGGTATATTAAATGTACTCATTTCCACTGATTGTGGAGTGGTTACAAGGCAAGTGCACAGGTTCTTCTTCAGTGCTCTTCATTGAGTTTGGCTGTGTGGCTTTAGAATCAGTCACAACACCTAAGGGACTGAGAAACAACAGACAACAGATTAGGTCTGGCCACTCACTTCTTGGTGCATCTAAAGGTCAGCTTCACAAACACTCCCAGAACTCTTCTCCCTGGACTACCCCATTCTAGAGTATTTTCTTGTGTGTTGTACAGGACAAAGAGAAATATTCCCTGCATTTATTCACAGCCACATGTCAAAGATAAATTGCTAACCTTCCCTTAGTCTTTACTCAACAAACCCAGAACTCCTTATAGCCTTTGAATAGTGATATGGTCAGCCACTTATAGTGATGTTCAGACTCCCTAGAGAAGCACACAGACCCCAGTTCTTTCCTGTTTGGAAATCTCAGTGGAAGTAATAGAGGCAATCGATACTTATGCTTTCTCTTTAATACAAACATCATACTTTCTTAGACCCAGATCCTTATCCAAAGTTAGGAGAAAAGTAATTCCTGTCACAACCTCATTGTACAAAAGCACACTGAGGTATTAGACCACGGAGCTCAGAATCTGATCTGATCCTTGGTTGGGGGACCTCTCAGCCACAAAGCAACAGTTGCAGCCCTGCCTTATCCTAGGCAGCTTCCTCATGGCCTTCCATAGATGAGCATCATCTAAAGAGAGAGAGCAGCCTCATCACTCCAGATTTATAAATTTTAAAAGAAGTTATGAATATTTTTATTATAGGAAAATGAAATAAGCCATTTGACAAGAGACAAAAGTAAACCCAAAAGATTTGCTTTGGTTATTCTCAATAGTCTTTACTAAATAAATGGGAAGGAATAGAGTTATAAATATTCTTCCCTCTCACTAAATAACTAAGCTTATTTGTTCACTATAGGAATAAATATTTTGTCATCATAAATGAATTATATATGAATTGCCATTTATTTATTTAATTATTGCCAAAATCAGGTTTGACCCAGAGACTTGTTGCATCCTGAGCAAGTGGTCCACCATTGAACTCCATCCTTAGCCCAAGTAAGGAGTTTTTTTTTCTTTTGAGACTGGGTCTCAATGTGTTGTCTAGGCTGTCTCTGGTGATCATTGACAGCCTCAGGTCTCTAAGCATCTGTGACTATAAGTATGCTAGGCTCACTTCTCTCTTTTCTTCCCATGTGGGGAGAGGCTTCCTTTGCATTTGGGAAAGGGCTTATCTATGTCTTTGAATTTGTGTACACATTCAAGAGTAACTGTAAAATACAAGGTGACAAAAGAGATGAGTGTAAGTTCTTTGTGTCACTGAATGGGGTCTTCCCCATCATCCTGGAAGGACCTTGGGTTTGCAGTTACAGCAGTCCAGTCTGGTGACTGTTTTTGTAAACTGTTTACCTAGAATGAGAAACCAAGCCAGCAATCTCTCAAGATTTGTGCTTTAGTCTAAACATAAATTTTTCGGATATCCTTCCTTACTCTAGTGTTGAGGCTCAGTGGAGGGCTTCCTACAACAATGTTCTGAGAAAGACAGCTATTTCCTGTCACCTTGGAAATGTTTTGTTTTTGTGTTGTTTCTTGATTATTGAATTCCTTTTACTTTCAATAGTTTCTTATTCTTCCCATTCTTGAATGCAGCTGCAAGCCCATACTTTTTTAATGAGGTAGCAAAGGAAAGCACTTAACACTAATTTGTCAGGTGAATATATTAGTCAATATTTACTCATCACATTCCTAGGTGAAGTTATATGGAATGACTCTAAATTATTATAAATAAAAGCTTCTAATTTTATCAAAGATGGCAGAACAAAAGTATCCAGCAGTAATGTCAAAGGCAATATTAGACCTATGTGTGATATTCAAATAGAACACCAACACTCCCCACTCACCAAAGAAATAAAAATTCATAAATAGAATCAATAAAGCTTGTATATGACATGAAATGATATTATAGACATGTTGTAATTATTAATTTAATACTGACTCACTGTGCACTCACTATGTGCCAGATTATGAAGTGACAATACTATTTAAAAACTAGAATAAATATATAAATTAAACTACTGGGCTTGGGCTGGGATGTTTCTCAGTGGTAGAGTGCTTGCCTATCAGGCAGGAGGCCCTGAGTTCAATCCCCATAAATAAAAAGAAAAGCAAAAAGTATTATGCTTGCTAAAAGAAATGATAAACGTATGCATGATTATGTTATCTAGATATACTATACAAAAGTCAGACCAACATTAGAACTTTTTATCCAGTGTTCAAATGGTTTGGGGAATACAGATTCCAGAGAAGACCGATGAATATGGTGGCATTTTTTGTTCCTTTAAAATATATATATATTTTATAGTTCTTTTAAAAATTGTTTTATTATTCATATGTGCATACAAGGCTTGGTTCATTTCTCCCCCTTGCCCCACCCGTCCCTTACCACCCACTCCACCCCTTCCCTCTCCCCCCACCCCCTCAATACCCGGCAGAAACTATTTTGCCCTTTTTTTCTAATTTTGTTGAAGAGAGAGTATAAGCAATAATAGGAAGGAGCAAGGGTTTTTGCTGCTTGAGATAAGGATAGCTATACAGGGAGTTGACTCACATTGATTTCCTGTGCGTGGGTGTTACCTTCTAGGTTAATTCTTTTTGATCTAACCTTTTCTCTAGTTCCTGGTCCCCTTGTCCTATTGGCCTCAGTTGCTTTAAAGGTATCTGCTTTAGTTTCTCTGCGTTAAGGGCAGCAAATGTTAGCTAATTTTTTAGGTGTCTTACCTATCCTCACCCCTCCCTTGTGTGCTCTCGCTTTTATCATGTCCTCAAAGTCCAATCCCCTTGTTGTGTTTGCCCTTGATCTAATGTCCACATATGAGGATGAACATACAATTTTTGGTCTTTTGGGCCAGGCTAACCTCACTCAGAATGATGTTCTCCAATTCCATCCATTTACCAGCACGTGATAACATTTCATTCTTCTTCATGGCTGCATAAAATTCCATTGTGTATAAATACAACATTTTCTTAATCCATTCATCAGTAGTCGGGCATCTTGGCTGTTTGCATAACTTGGCTATTGTGAATAGCGCTGCAGTAAACATGGGTGTGCAGGTGCCTCTGGAGTAACCTGTGTCACAGTCTTTTGGGTATATCCCCAAGAGTGGTATTGCTGGATCAAATGGTAGATCAATGTTTAGTGTTTTAAGTAGCCTCCAAATTTTTTTCCAGAGTGGTTGTACTAGTTTACATCCCCACCAACAGTGTAAGAGGGTTCCTTTTTCCCTGCATCCTCGCCAACACCTGTTGTTGGTGGTGTTGCTGATGATGGCTATTCTAACAGGGGTGAAGTGGAATCTTAGTGTGGTTTTAGTTTGCATTTCCTTTATTGCTAGAGATGGTGAGCATTTTTTCATGTGTCTTTTAGCCATTTGAATTTCTTCTTTTGAGAAAGTTCTGTTTAATTCACTTGCCCATTTCTTTATTGGTTCATTAGTTTTGGAAGAATTTAGTTTTTTAAGATCCCTATATATTCTGGTTATCAGTCCTTTGTCTGATGTGTAGCTGGAAAATATTTTCTCCCACTCTGTGGGTGTTCTCTTCAGTTTAGAGACCATTTCTTTTGATGAACAGAAGCTGTTTAGTTTTATGAAGTCCCATTTATCTATGCTATCTCTTAGTTGCTGTGCTGCTGGGGTTTCGTTGAGAAAGTTCTTACCTATAGCTACTAACTCCAGAGTATTTCCTACTCTTTCCTGTATCAGATTTAGAGTTTGTGGTTTGATTCTAAGATTCCTGATCCATTTTGTGTTAATATTGGTATAGGGTGATATCCATGGATCTAGTTTCAGTTTTTTGCAGACTGCTAACAAGTTTTCCCAGCAGTTTTTGTTGAAGAGGCTGCTATTTCTCCATCGTATATTTTTAGCTTCTTTGTCAAAGACAAGTTGGTTATAGTTGTGTGGCTTCATATCTGGGTTCTCTATTCTGTTCTACTGGTCTTCATGTCTGTTTTTGTGCCAGTACCATGCTGTTTTTATCATTATTGCTTTGTAATATAGTTTGAAGTCAGGTATTGTGATACCTCCAGCATTGTTCTTTTGACTGATTATTGCCTTGGCTATTCATGGCCTCTTGTGTTTCCATATAAATTTAACAGTAGATTTTTCAATCTCTTTAATGAATGTCATTGGAATTTTGATGGGAATTGCATTAAACATGTAGATTATTTTTGTGAGTATAGACATTTTTACTACATTGATTCTACCAATCCATGAGCATGGGAGATCTCTCCACTTTCTATAGTCTTCCTCAATCTCTTTCTTCAGAAGTTTATAGCTTTCCATGTAGAGGTCATTCACATCTTTTGTTAGGTTTACACCTAGGTGTTTGATTTTTTTTGATGCTATTGTGAATGGAATTGTGTTCATACATTCTTTTTCAGTTTGCTCATTATTAGTGTATAGAAATGCTAATGAATTTTCTATGTTGATTTTATATCCTGCTACCTTGCTGTAGCTATTGATGATGTCTAGAAGTTTCTGAGTAGAGTTTTTTGGGTTTTTAAGGTATAGGATCATGTTGTCTGCAAATAGGGATATTTTGACAGTTTCTTTACCTATTTGTATTCCTTTTATTCCTTCTTCTTGCCTAATTGCTCTGGCTAGGAATTCCAGTACTACGTTGAATAGGAGTGGAGATAGTGGGCATCCTTGTCTGGTTCCTCATTTTAGAGGGAATGGTTTCAGTTTTTCTCCATTAAGTATAATGCTGGCTGTAGGTTTGTCATATATAGCTTTTATAATGTTGAGGAACTTTTCTTCTATTCCTGGTTTTCTTAGGGCTTTTATCATGAAATAGTGTTGGATCTTATCAAAGGCTTTTTCTGCATCTATTGAGATGATCAAGTGGTTTTTGTCTTTGCTTCTGTTAATGTGGTTTATTACGTTTATTGATTTTCATATGTTGAACCACCCCTGAATTCCTGGGATGAAGCCTACTTGGTCGTGGAGAATAATCTTTTTGATGTGTTGTTGAATTCAGTTTGCCATTATTTTGTTTAGGATTTTTGCATCAATATTAATTAAGGAGATTGGCCTAAAGTTCTCCTTTATGGAGGTGTCTTTGCCTGGTTTAGGGGTAAGTGTAATACTGGCTTCATAAAATGTGTTCCGCAGTTTTCCTTCCCTTTCTATTTCGTGGAACAGTTTAAAGAGGGTTGGTATCAAGTCTTCTTTAAAGGTCTGATAGAATTCAGCAGAAAATCTATCAGGTCCTGGACTTTTCTTTTCTTTTTGGGGAGATTCTTGATTGCTGCTTCAATTTCATTTTGTGTTATAGATCTATTCAGGTGATTAATTTCCTCTTGGTTCAGTTTTGGATGATCATATGTATCTAGAAATCTGTCCATTTCTTTAAGATTTCAAATTTATTTGAATATAGTTTCTCGAAGTAATCTCTGATGATTTCCTGGACTTCCATGGTGTTTGTTGTTATCTCCCCTTTTGCATTCCTCATTCTACTAATTTGGGTTTTTTTCTCTCCTCATTTTAGTCAGGTTTGCCAGGGGTCTATCAATCTTGTTTATTTTTTCAAAGAACCAACTTTTTCTTTCATTAATTCTTTGTAATTGTTTTTGGTTTCTATTTCGTTGATTTCAGCTCCTATTTTTATTATTTCTCTCCTTCTATTTGTTTTGGGATTTGCTTGTTCTTGTTTTTCTAGGAGTTTGAGATGTATCATTAGGTCATTGATTTGAGATCTTTCAGTCTTTTAAATATATGCACTCATGGCTATAAACTTTCCTCTCAAGACTTCCTTTGCTGTGTCCCATAGGTTCTGGTAGGTTGTGTTTTCATTTTCATTGACTTCCAGGAACTTTTTAATTTCCTCTTTTATTTCATTGATGATCCATTCTTCATTAAGTAGTGAGTTATTTAGTTTCCAGCTGTTTGCATGTTTTTTGTCTTTACTTTTGTTGTTGAGTTCTACTTTTACTGCATTGTGATCAGATAGTATGCACGGTATAATTTCTATTTTCTTATATTTGCTGAGACTTGCTTTGTGCCCTAGTATATGATCTATTTTGGAGAAGGTTCCATGGGCTGCTGAGAAGAATGTATATTGTGTAGAAGTTGGATGAAATGTTCTGTAGACATCAAGTAGGTCCATTTGATCTATTGCATATTTTAGATCTTGGATTTCTTTATTGATTTTTTGTTTGCATGACCTATCTATTTATGATAATGGGGTGTTAAAGTCTCCCACAACCACTGTGTTGGAGTTAATACATGCTTTTAGGTCTTTCATGGTATGTTTGATGAAATTGGGTGTATTGACATTGGGTACATACGGATTGATGAATATATTACGCATTCCCTTTGCTTGCACCTCTTCTCCTTCTTCGATTCCCATGATTCTCAAGTTTGGTCTTTTGATGGAATTGGTGAGTTCTTGCATTTTCTTTTCACAAGTCTTGAGTTGTTTAATTAATAGTCCTTCTGTTTTTCCTTTAATTACAATTTCATCTTCAAGTTCTGAGATTCTGTCTTCTGTTTGTTCTATTCTGCTGGCTTGGCCTTCCATTTTGTTTTGCAGTTCTGGTTCATTTTTTTTTCTGAGGTTTTCCATATCCTTGTTGGTTTCCTCTTTAATGTTGTTTATTTTTGTCCTGAGTTCATTTATCTGTTTATTAACCATGTTCTCTGTTTCACTTTGGTGTTTATACAGTGCTTCTATGGTTCCCTTTATTTCTTCTTTTGCTTTTTCAAATTCTCTATTTTTGTTGTCTTGGAATTTCTTGAGTGTCTCCTGCACATTTTGGTTGACCATATCCAGTATCATCTCTATAAAATTCTCATTGAGTACCTGTAGTATGTCTTCTTTTTAATTATTCTTGTGGGCCACATTAGGTTCTTTGGCATAGTTTATTTTCATTTTGTTGGAGTGTGGATCTGAGTATCTGTTTTCTTCATTTCCTTCTGGTTCCTGTACTAATTTTTTGCTGTGAGGAAACTGGCTTCCCTGTTTTTTCTGTCTTTCCATCATTTCCCTTTGTGTTGTTACTGTCCCTGTACTGTGTGTGATTAAGTATTTTCTAGCTTGTAATAATAACAATGGTGATATTTAGAATGGAAGGGTGAGAGGAGATGGAAAGCAAAGAAGTTAAAGAAAAAGAGAAAAACAAATAAACAGACAAGTAGGAAAAAACAAAACAAAGAATCAAAGAAAAAAGTTTCAGAGATATAAACAGGGAGTGTTAATGTACCAATCAACAGCAAGCTGAACAGCCATTAGAGAGACAGAGAGATGATTGAAAATAAAAAATAAAAAGAATAAAGAAAAGAATAAAAATAAAAAGTAAATGAAAGAAGAAAAATTATATATATATATATAAAATAAAAGAAAATGAAAAATAGAAAATTAAAAAAATAAACCTCCAAGTTCAAATGCAATGAAGTTGCAGTCTTAATAATTTTGGTGTCCATCTCAGCCTCCAATCCTGGAGATGGTGCCTCAGATGTTGTTCTGTAGTTGTCTCAGCAAAGGGGATGCATAGAGTAGAGCAAAACTGCACAAAAAAAAAAAAGAAAAAAAACCCCACAAAGTGTCCCAAGCTCAAATGAAATACAGTTTCAGTAAGTTTTTCAGCATGCATGTGTAGTTTGGTTGGTTTCTCATCATTGATAGGGAGAGAGAAAAAAAGAGTCTGGAGACAGTTCTGTGAATGGCTATCTGCAGCTGTGGCTTGCCTGCCTGCTGCTGTCAGCCTGCTGTAGCTGGAGGCATTATTTATGCAGATCTCTTGGGTGAGCTTAACACTCACCTGGCCCCACAGGCTTTGTTTACTCAGAGTTCCTCTGTGCGTGAGCCATTGCTACAAGTTTTTCCCTTTCCAAGAACACTGGGGGAGGTGACAGTGCACCTGCTTTCTCTGGCCTGCATGTGTGTTTACAGCTCACGTGGGAAATGGGTCTTCCCCCTTCTCCTGTGGAGTTTTCCTCCCACTGCTGCTTTTACAAGCTTTCCCACTCCTGATTGCTGAGTGGTGCTGCTGCTCCTGCCAGCCTGCGTGTTTGTTTACAGCTCACATGGAAGATGGGTCTACCCCGCTCTCCTGTGGAGTTTTCCTCCCTCCGCCACTCTCAACAAGCTTTCCCGCTCCTGGTTGCTAGGCACACGCCCCCACTCCCACAGGAGCCTCTCCGGCCAGGCAGGCCAGTTTATTTACAGTTCAGGGAAGGGTTCCCCTGCCCCGCTCTTTGGCACTCAGTGCACCCCACCCTCTTTGCAAAGTGTCTTTACTGTTCTTATTGCTTATTACTCAGTTTCCCTTTTTTCCCCAGGTGGAGGTCAGTCTGTCCAGGGGGCTATGTTGTTCTGGCCCAGGGTTGTCTGTGGGAGTACTGTGTACTGCTTAGCTCATCTTGTCCACATCTTCCCAAGCTGTCTGGGTGCAGGATACTGGTGCCCTGGGGGGGGTGTCCCCCTGATTTCTCTGTTTAATGTGAAGTGGAGATTCTCTGCACCGGCTGGAGGTGTGGAGGGGTCAAAGTTTTGTCTCTTCTTGGTGGTTTTGCCTGCAAGGTGTGTCTCCAAGGTCTCTCCAAGATTTCACTATAGGAGGCACACTTTCTGCTTCCTCCCTCTAGCCACCATCTTGGAATTCTCCTAAAATCTATTTTTATGTAATGATTTTTTTTTAGATAGAACATTTTCCTCATACCAGTAAAAGAATCTTTCTTCCATTAGCAATCATAAATGGTTTTCTCCCATGAAACCTCCTTTAGACAAGCAGTAATCTATTTTTATCTGTGTAGGGTTTTGGGACATTTCATATAAATTGTACACATATATGTGACCTCTTGCAACAGGCCTCTTTCAATCAGCATAAGATTTTAAAAGTTCATAGGTGTTATATCATGTGCCATAATGTCTTTCCTTTTTGTACACTAATCTATTGTAAGTCTACATCACAATGTGACTGGTTTCTACCACTTGGCTAAATGAAGAGCTACTCCCCATTATTTATAGGTGGGTTAGTGCTTCATACTAAGACACAGAGACAGGAAAGCAATGTAATAGTCCCTATAGTTTATATAAGTAATAACTATTTCCTGATAAGAAGCAAAATAAAAGACTACCTCAATGGATCTCAAGTGTCTTTTGGTTCAGAATATGATCTCTCTCAGGTTACTATTGCATATTTCTATGTTTGAGTATTTCTTTTTGCTATCAACTATTTTTTTCTATTCTTCCTTGACAGAAGGAAGCTTTGCATTGGTAAAGGATGAGCACACTATGGTTTTCTTGCTGACTCTGTCCTCAAATCCTTCAGAATATCTGAACAATAGCTGCTGTGTTGGTTACATTTGTTGCTGACATTTCTGAATCTGGTGAAAGTCATTGTTTTCATTATTCACTGAATTGGCTGATTAGGCCATTGACCTAGTTATCCAAAGTTGCTAATGAGGTCTGGCTTCTAGTTTTTCTTTGTGCAAGCTGCCTTTACTTGTCTCCCTTCTGGAAAGAGTCATGCTGACCCTTGATATGGTAGCACTTCCTGCATATTTTTTAATAGATGGCTTTATAGTGTTTTGTAAAAAGATGGGGACTCGTTCATTCCATCCAGACATAAATATTGACTTTGCTTTTATTTTAATAAATTTTATTTCCTTTATATATTATTGATATATCATGAATCCCTAAGTAGTATACTTTTGACTGTTATTTAAGGGTTATTAATTTAAGCAGGGTATGTGAGAAATAGACACACTGTTTCTTTTCACAATGTCAGAATGAATTGAATAATAATAAATTTATAAACCATATCAATTTTACTGGCATTCATTCACCAAGTTTTATTGTTTCACTGGATAGCTGTGAGCCATTGGCAAACAGGTTGTTTTATTCTGATATTTATTACTAATATTAAGTGATCCCACATTACACTTTAGTGAGATATGGCTAAGAAATTGTTAAAACAGCTGTAAGTTTCAAAGAGTCTTTGCCAAGTCAGGTGCAGAGAGGTAATATAGATGCAAAGAAAATCATCTCAGGTGATAGGACGAGATGTTAACATGAGGTGCCCAGTCACAAATCTGTTGTGCAAAGGAGTTAAAGCACAGAGCTAGATTCCTTACAAGTTAGGGGGACAATGCTTGTGATCCCAAATGGCCTTATTTTCTAATGTACAAGTGCATTCCATACATATACAGTAACACTTATTTGACTAAAACTAATATAGGCCTGGTTTTAAGTAGTAGGATTGCCCAAATGGCAAGGTTTTTCTGAATGTTATTGATTAAAAACATCACACCTACTAAAAGTTTCATTAACCATTTTATACATCAAAGGTTTAGATGTAACACTTTTGGAGAAACAACTTTAGCTGGTCAGTTAAATGTAATGCTTTTGGATAAAAGAGAACATTAGCTCATCATTTGACATAAACTGGCACTTTTAACTTTTCAAATGTTTGTACAATATTTATATAAAGTCTAGACACAAACATAGTTATAAGGTGGTCAGTTAAGAGACCTGTGCATGAGCAAATATGTAAATGAACTCAGATTTAGTAGTTCTTAAATCTTGACAAGATCAACAGAAAATACAGGTAATTATTTTGATAAAATCTTTCCCTATAACAGATTTTTGCAGATGTTACTCAGAGCAGAACACCATTTTATTTTATGGACATAGAAAATTAGATTTTAGTTTGACATGACCCTGTAAAATCTTTTAGGCAACTCTTAGATTATAGTTAACTTTAACTTTATCACACACTCAAGCCTTTATTGCACACTTTTAAGACTTATTTAGAATCTTCATAAGACATTCTGAAACCTCTGGTGGTTTGTCCTTACCTCTCCTCTCCATATTTGGCACAATCTTTAGGACAGACCCTTTTTTACAGAATTCTTTCTAATCCAAAAGCCCTCTTTTTTCTCTAAAAATACACTCAATACCTATCTATGTCCTATTTGTCCACTTAGTAACTTGTATTTTAAAATAACTTTTATTAGAATTTTAAATTTAAATAAAATTGTTTTTCTGATTAGCCTTAATTCTGTAGCAGAACTAAGGAAGGCTGCCCTTTTGTCTTTTAGCTAATGCCAAAACCTAGAAAGCTGAGATTTTAATTTTAAACACATGGGGCATTTTAGACAGAGAATTGAAATTCTGTCATTGGTTTATCCAGCTAGTGCTCAAGTGAGGCTGAGGTCGTGAGTCCATCATTCCAACTGCATGGTGCCTTGGCCAGGAGAGCAAATGGGCCACCTCAGAGCTGCCACCTGCATATAAACCAATCTCCCCTCCAGTCTTGACATGCCTGCAATGGGAAAATGGCCCATCTCAAAACAAGACTTAAAGGAGAAAACTGTATTAGAGTGTTTAGGGAGACTTAGAGGCTTAGTTTTAGGTGGGAGACCAGGAGGTCAGGACAGAAGAGTAACTACAATCATTGGCCACATGTCATTTAGATTTCCAATTGATTTTATGTTTATAGTCCTGGGACCATGTGAGTCACTCAGGATGCTGAAAGAACTAACAGTGGGACATGAGCAAGACTTTTCTTTCCCTGTCCATTTCTGTCTCTGTTTTCCTCACCTGAGCCTACAAGCTCCAGCAGTTTGAACAAAGGGAGGGTTGGGACTTGAGATAAAAGAAAACCTGAAGGTAAGAGACCTCTTGCCATTTGCTGGTTCTTACAAAAAAGTTGTTAAGGTTTTGGAGGACATTGGGATTAAAAGTTTTAAATTTAGAACATTTAGAGGAATTACCTAACTTGTACTGAAGTCAATTTTTGAAAACCACATGAGGAGTTTTGCTTTTAGATTGCCCTTTAGTTCCAGTTTGGTAAGACTATACAAAAGACACCCCAGGGGTGAGTCAGAGGAAATCTTTGACTGGGTATTACCCATGGCTGAGGGTAGGAAATTTTCCCTAGGGCAGTCCCTGGAGAAAACTTGCAAAACCAGAAAAAAAGACCCTGGTGCTGTATGTAGACATCTCTAACCAGCCAGGGGCCAGATTTATCCTGGGTGGGGATGGGTAAAATGGCCAAAGGTGAGATGGAAAAATAGGACTACTAAAGGCAAGAATGGCCAGAGTCCAGCACACAAAGTCACCATGGAGAGCTGGACAGAGAGGCTGGAGCCAGTGTTGAGTGTGTGGAGTGGAATTAGCAAAGGGCCTTGCAGGAGATAGCAGAGGAATAGGAAATTAGGGGCATATGTATGATCAAAAAGGTCAGGCCCCAAAGCAATGTGGCTATTAGGTAGAAAAAGACAACTAACAATTTTTTGGGGTCTTGAGTCTAATCAGAAGGGGCACCTGCCCCTAATCCTATGCCCAATACAATTGTCAGTATGATTGGGAGGCTCAGCAGAAAGTATAGTAGTGTTAGAGTCATGTAGAAGATAGTGAGGTGGGAAAGAAGTAAGAAAGAGAAATAGACACACACACACACACACACACACACACACACACACACACACAGACAGAGAAAGAGGCTTGGAGAGAGGTTGGGTGGCTTTGCGGATGGAGGTGAGCACCGGCCATGCTCCTTTCAGGAATTTAGGCACCTTTTGGCTTTAGTGCGTCCATATCAAGCCCGGACTGAAGACCCCATGGGAGTGCACCAATGACCATATGAGGATCACCACAGATATTGTGGTAACCCAAGGAGGATATCCCCACTTCTCAAAACTCTCTCCAGGGTTTTGGCACCAAATGAAAGGAAAGTGAAGAAGTGGAAAAGAGACATACTGAGAAGGAATCTGCAACCTTCATAAGCAGCAGGTCTTTATGAGGGAGAAGAGACATGAGAGGGACAGTTGGCCATCAGAGTAACACTCTGAGAGGGGCAAGAACACTCCTCTCTTACAGGCTGGGGATTTTAAACATCCTGTGGTAGGAAAAGGGAGGCTGGAGGGGGTGGGCATTAGGTAAGATGATTAGGAAGGAGGATGGGAGAAGGTGCTGGACCTTAGTGGGTAGGTCATTGGGGTTGGGCAGATAGATATGTGTGCTGTTTTCTCCACGTTCTTGCAGTTCCAGCATTTGCATTGTTTCAGTGTTCTTCGACATTCCAGCAGAGTTTTTCAAAGTACAATGTTATTCTCATTGAGTCTGAACAGATGGACAGTCAGCAATTTGAGTCATTCATGCCAAACAGATGGATTGTGCTGAGCTGAAATCCTGGAACACATGTACCAGATAGTCTGATGACAGGTTGGTGGGTGTCACTGTACCTCAGTGTTAGGTGGACCTCTGATATGATCCAGGTTAGGGACTCACATCATTCCTTGATCTGGTGTGTCTGATAAATTTAGAAGCCCGTGTTTTTCTACATCTTGTGTCTATGTGTTCCTGATTTAATGTGATAAATTCATGGGTATTAAACTTTTATTGAGTAAATAAATTATTTATCAATATGTCTCATGTTTTGTGCCAGAGATATGTCACTTGGTTGCTTATACAAACAACATTTTGAGTCATTCTACCTCAGAATTTGCACTCACAATGAAGCAAACTGCTATTTTATAAAATGGAGTTACATACAGCAATGCATAGCCAGATCTCCAGTTGTATCAATGAAGTCATATCCTATGTATCTTCTGTTTTCTTGCCTTCATTCAGAATTATGTTGGTGAGATTTATCTTTGTTGTTAGATACCAGGATTTTTCATTCATTTTCATTTCTATAGTGTATCTAGGTGATTGCATTTAGTCTTTCATCACTAGCATGTGGCTCATGTCCTAGAGTACCTGCCTAGAGCAACCCCACCTTAATGGTAAGTTAATACACATAATTTCAATAGAATATAGATATTTTGCTTCAATGTAGCTCTTTTTTTCCACCCTCCATTAAACTATTATTGGCATTCATAATAGATCTATAGTTGTTATAAACCCCACATTCACATGCTATAATTTTTGCTTTATATCATTTTATGTCTTTTTTAAAAAAATAAGAGAGGAAAGGAGAAAATTCCATTTATAGTTCTTTTATTTTGATCCCCCAAATTTACTATTTCCAGAGTTTCTCCTGTGGACTTGAGTTACTGTCTCGTGTCATTTGCTTTCTCTGAAATAGTTCCATTCCCTAGCACCTTTGCATTTTATTGTCACATATTAATATTGTGTCTATAGAATATATGAGTCCACTGTTTAAAGAAATTTTCTTTTAAATAAGAAAAGGAAAGATAAAACATATTTATGGTTCTGCCCTTATTTATAAATATAATTATTTATACCTGAATTCTTTACCTCTTTATATTTCTTAAGGACTTCTGGGATTCCACATGCCATGCCCAGCCAGCTGACCTTTAATGCCATATAAAGTGGTGTGGTGAAGGCAGAGAAAGGAGATTTATTACATGGCTTGGGATATGCCCTGGGAAGAGGCACAATAAGAGCTCACCATATCGTTATCCATCTTTGTGGTACAGTCATGAGATACAGGTTTAAATAGCCACAGGATTAGGGCAGGGGACAAAGGTATGCATTGTTAAACAGTTCCAGTCACAGGTGAGGTCTGGTTGCTCATTACCTCAGTTCTTGCTCTGGGAGCCAGGCAGGTGGTCCATCCAAGGGAGGGTCACTGTTGGGGGTATTTTCAGTACCTTGTCATGAAGATGTTATTGATCATTCCTTTACTTTCTTGATTCCAATATGACTGCAGAGGGAATGGCTGAGAGCAAAGACTTACAAAATAGAGGACAGTTGTTATGCATTTCTCCTGCTTTGTGTTAACTTGTAAGGAGTCAGCACTTTTCAGCAAAATCATTTTGAATGCCTGTTATAATTTCCCAGTTATGTTTGAACATTCCTTGATCTTGAAGAAATTAGGGTTTCTTTGCAAGTAATAAATTATTATAGGAGAAGGGGACAAATAATAGCTCTAATAAATAAGCCAAAAACTAGAAACAGCATTATAAACTAGGATACAGAATACTTCTTTACAACCTCTTGGCTTTAATAAATTTTGCAAGGTCTGGCACATGTGACTCCATGTGGATCATGTCAGATTTCTCCCCTTGTCTTCAAACATTTTTCCTCTGCAGGTTTTTACAATTAATCATTGGGGTTACTGAAATTCTCTTTTGCCCGAATTAGGTTTTTCCTGGATGGTCTGATCTGACCCCACATTGGAGGGGAGACAAAGGGCAGGTCATGTGGGAGTCAGTGCAAACAAGGCTCATTTGGGCAAAGTGTAAGCAACTGTGAGGTTTAGAAGATATGGCCCTTGGCTTGGGCTTACCTGGACAAAAAGCCAACAAAAGCAACTATTTAAGAGGCTGATTCATTTGATGATTTCATTTTCTTGGGTTTGATTATGAATACTGCACAAAGGACCCAGGCTGTGAATGATAAGACCTAAAGTAAGCATGGTTGAAACACTGAAAAGCAGTTTAGCAATTGTCAGAGCATCTAGTTGTATTCATTGTATAAGCATTTTAGGATAATAATTGTGACTGGCAGGATTCCAAGGACAACACTTTCTTGTTGCAATTAGAAACACATGGATACAAGCCTCCAAAAGACTAGCATCACCAAAATCTTAATTAGGAGAACACCTACATGGTAAAGGTTTCTTCCTAAGCTTTGGATTTCTGAAGGCTTATATATTTGGGGAGTATAAATACATTACAAAGAGCCAACAACAACTAACTTCACAGATATATAGGTGGCAGAAATACATATTAATTTAGTTTTTATTCTTGGAATGTAGAATTTTTGGTTAGGTAAAATAATTGGTGCACAATACTGAAAGAGGCAAAATTTTAGATCTCTCTTTTACAAGTTTGGGGAACAGTGCCAGTGATCCCAAATAATTTTATTTTCTAATGTACAAGTACATTTCTGTAACATTTATTTGGTAAAGACAAACAATTGTAGGCCAGATTTTAAATAGCAGAATTACCCAAATGGCAAAGTTATTTTTTTCCTTAGTATTACTGATTACAAACAGCATAAATGTCCAAAGTTGCATAGATCAGGTTTTGATGTGATGCATTTTGATGAAAGGGAACATTAGTTGGTCATTTTACATGTAGTAAAAACACATTTTTAATTCTGCAACTGTTTAGGTTGCAGAGTGAGAATCTAGGCACAGAACTCTGCATACTTTTAGTCACAGATTAGAGAGAGAAGAGAGAGAGAGAGAGAGAGAGAGAGAGAGAGAGAGCACTGATTGTGTTAGAATTATTTAGAATAGTTGTTTCATCAAGTAGTTAGAAGGTGGTCATTTAGAGTTTTAAATGAACAGATAAATGAAGTCTGATTCAGTTAAGTTTTACATTCCTAAGTAGTCAAAGCTTTATAGATTACCAGAAAACATGTGATTGTTTTGATAAAATCTTTCTGTTAAGCCAGTTTCTTACAGATGTTACTAGGAGCAGAGCAATTTTAAGACAGCCTTATTATAGATATAGAAAATGAAGTTTCAGTTCTACATCAGTACACTAAAAATTTCTTTAGGCAATTTTTAAATTATGGCCAACTTAATCACATGCACAAACTTTTGATACGATTTAAGGCCTTTCTAGTTTGCATTTTGAAATAATTTTATAAAACATTGAACATAGACAATTTTTTTCCTTTTCTCAATAAAATAAAATACTCTTATTAGCCATATATTTTAATATAGACTCAGGAAGAAAAGTAATGTTAATCTGTTTCTCTACACAACATAATTTCAAAAGAACATTTGTTCATAGATCTAATTATAAAAGAGTTGAGTGCAAATTACATATATGACAAAATGAAGCAGATTCTGGTCACTGTCGGAGCTAAACACCCATGCTCTAGCTTTTTGCAGGGACAGGCTGGAGGGACTAAGAGAGAAGTCTAACATTATTCTGTCTAAGCTTTTCTTTATCTCCTACAAATACTCTATGTTTTTAAAATTGTAACCTGAGTGTTCTGGGTTATGGAATTAGCTAAAAGGCAAAAGGACTGTTCTCTTCTTGATCTCTGTTGTGGATTCTTCAAAGCATTTGGGTTTTTATGATTATGAGAGACCCCTTCCCTGAAATTAACTCTTCAGGGGCTAATTCATTCTACCATTTCCATGCTTACCATGATAGCCAGATATCAGCAGTTTCAGTAAAGATATAACCTTTTCATCACAACAGTGTGCCCTTTTCCCTGCCTGGCATACAGATTCTGATTTTCAGAATCAGGCTCTTCAAAACAATTATAAAAAACTAATTTCTTGTGTAAATTAGGAGGATGGACTTGTGCAAGTCATATCCTTTGTCTGGAGGAGGACATGGGATGCCAATTCTGCACCCAACACTAGGATCCCTAAGTTCACTTTAAAAGATTTGGCTAATAACCAAGTTGCTATAGCCCAAGGTAAACTATCACTAGAGATTATTTAAAAAGCATCCTCTAGGGGTAAATCTAAAGTAATGTATGGCCAAATATAACACTAAAACATCCCAGAATTGTGCCTTAAAAGACTTCAAGTGCAATTTTGGTATTTTGAGCCATTTATGTACTTTTTAACTGATTTTCAGTTTCTGCAGTTTGACTAGCAGAGAATTTTAAATTCTGTGTTGCTCTTTAACAGGAAAGGATTGTTACATACTAAAACAGATCTGTTGTGATTTACATAAAAAAGGCTGTGAGCATGTTTTTTTGCAACTCTCAGGAAAAACTCTAACTTACACCTGTGGTTTAAAAGGATTTTCTGAGAGTGTTCCTTAATTGTTTTTATGTGTCATTTGTGTATGTCTATTAGCCTTTAGTTTGTGATTGACATATTCAAGGCTGAAATTCTAAAGGTTGCAACAACAGTCTTGTCAGAGATTTATTTTTGCTTCAGCCACCAAAATAAGCCTCTAACAAAGTAAGTTCTAAAACAGCATTGGGTTAAATTTAGTTAGCTCTTAGAATTCCAACTATATATGTGTGTGTGTATAGATATATAAATATTTATATGTATATTTATATATATATCAAGAGATAACTTTAATTTTTAAATACTTAGAACTGAAGTAAAAATTATTTTTCAATATAGCTATACAAAACTGCTTAAATATACATAGATAAGTGACCTTAATATACTTTCATTCTATTAAAGTTATAATTCAGATCTTACTCTTAAAATATTTGGGTCAATTAATGTGTGTCCTTATAAATTGCTATTTAATAAATAAGGTTGCTTTCTTCCTAGGTCTTAATTGAAATACAAAGTAAAAGTACTTTATTTTATTGGTAAAAACAATTTTAAGTTCTTAAGCATTTTATACAAATTTAAAAATTTCAGAAAGTAAAAAAGATATAAAAAAGCATTTAATGTATTTTGAAAAAAATTAAAGATAAAAATATGTCTGTTAAATAAAAGATGTTACAGAACAAGATTTGTCAAAAGGTCTTGTTCCAAATTAAAATGAGATAAAACCTCAATGGTCAAAAGGTAGCAAAATATGTGAGTAGGTCTTAAGTATATAAAAGATGGAACTAATTAAAATCTCATGTATGTGATTAATATGGGTGTAATTAAAAAGGTTACCTAAATGATTTCATAAAGTCAAAATTTAGTATATTCATGTAAAGCTAGAATCTAATTCTGTCTAAAAACTATTCTGCTCTTAGTAATATTTGCTGAAAAGTGACTTTTAGGAGTGATTTTATGTTTTATCACAATAATTAATTGTTTGTGGAATTCATCAGATTTTTGACTGTTTAGGAAAATGAGTCCCAATTAAGTCAATTCTTTAAGGAATCTGCCTTTTTCAGTGATTTTAATACATTTAACACTTTACTAAACATGTATGGACTATATGTCTAAACCTCATTTAAATGCTATATGAAAGTTCACAGGGTTAGAGGCTTATGAGTTTAATGCAATGTAACCAGCACTGCTCAATAGAAGCAAGTCTATTTGGGGACACTGGCACTGTCTCCCTAAGCTTGTAAGAGGTCTAAAAACTTTGATTTTTGTCACTGCTGCACACCTATTATCTTACCTAGCTAATGATTCTAACTGTACTCCAAAGGTAAAAGTCTACATTACATTAGATGTCATCTGTGTAGCTGTGATATTAATTGTTGCTGCTTTTAAATATCAAACGTACTTGTGTTCTCTAAGTAGATGTTTACTAAAAATTAAGGCAGTGCTTCTTAATTAAGGATTGGACCAATGTCATTCATAAAGTACATCGGTAATAAAAAAGCACATTATAACTTATTTAAAATTCCCTTATTCTAAGGGGGGGATTTATTCTATTAATAAGATGTACATCAAGTCATTTCTCACTTAATGTTGAGAGCTTAATGGTATTAATTAATGATGTCAATCACAATTATTATCCTAAAATGTTAGATGCAATAAGAAGTTGTTTTGCCAATTGCAAAATATTTTTAAAAATTCTAACAATGGCTGTTTTAAGTGTATTTGTCATATGCAGTTTGTATCCTTCTCTGAGGTGTGTACAATCAAACTCATGGATCTCCAGAAGGTATTTGTTTCTCAAACATTTATTGATTTAAATGTTTCCTCTCATTGTTATTTTTTTATAAAAGACAACTTTTTTATTTGTGGAATCTCTAACTGCAATAAATGATGCATTATATAGTTCTAAGGGTGCAGTTTTCTTTAAACTTGTTAAAACAATGATCAGAATAAATCTACGTATGATAAAGTACAAAAGATTCAGAATAAAAATAAAAATTTTGAATATTACCTGTCAAGTCATATGAATTAGAAGCAGCTGATATACCAAAAGAAGGTGCTTTGTTCCTCAAGTACACCCTTACAGAAGGTCAACCTTGGACCAACTCAATCACATTCCTGTGTAACCAAAGTGAGAAACACATCACACTGTGGGCAGTGCTCACTGTTCACTTTGAGGACTCAAGAGAAAAGCTAGACAAAATCTCCAATATCTCTGGGGGAAATTATTAAAAGATTTGAAAGCATCTAGGCAGGAAGCATTTATGCAGTAAATAAAGTGGTAACAGGTTAATCAGGTGTCTAACTTATTAATTAATTAACTCAGTCATTTATTTTTTTACCCCATCCCTCCCACCCCCATTATTCAACAGTTTTTAGTACATATCATTATGTCCTCCACCTGCAGAGATGTAATGCATTTCAATTATTTTAAGTGAGATTTTTATATTTACACCTTGTGACTCAGAGCCTTAGTAAACTTTCACAAGGGCAATGAGGACACACAGGTTCTTATACATTTTCTCCTCTCCACATTTTCATTCCAGTTGGTAGATTATATACACTCAAAAAAAATCTAAACAAAATAAAAGTAACTCTGGATGCAGATGTTATGTGCTGTGGTCAGGACCAGGGAAAGTGACCTGGTTGGGTTAGACCACCTGACCGATGCAGTGAGAAGAGAAAAAAACAAAACGCTAGGATCCTGCCTTTTAGGTAAAAGCAGACAGCCTCTTTAATAAAGGCTACATTTTTAACAAAGGAATAAATCACCTGTAAAGTTAGAGAAGGGCATTCAGAGGGTGTCCCGGGGCAATAACAGTACCACAAGGGACAACTAGTGCTAATATTTGGAGGGAAATTTTACGCTGAGGCTAAAAGTATAGGAAATTTTAAATGAGAATTTTAGAGACCACAATAACGCCCGTTTTGCTGTTCCCTGGAGGTTACATTAGTCCTTTCTTTGAGAACATCACCTTGCACTAACAAGGGCTGGGTCCTGTGGCTCAAGGCATAAGGTGAGGCTGGAGCGGGGCTTGTGAAAGACATCGCTGCCCCTCCCAAAACTGGGACCAGAGATCCTGCATACATAGGCCTGATCCTGTGGCCTGTCGCCCCTCCTCCCTCCCTGTGTACACATGCCTGTGCACGTTTATTTTTCCTCTGTGTGTCACAGACATCGCCTTGTGTGGCGGTGGCTGGCAGCCCAGGATGTGTGCTGGGTCCTCACTATGGATTCTCTTACCTATGGCAGGCTTTCCCACTGTGCCCAGGGCTGGCATCCCTGTGTACAAGCACGCCTATTTGCTTTCCATCCTCTCCTTGCAGGGGCAGAGTTAGGGCATGAGTGTGGCAGTTGCAGTTTTTTGTTAGTGCTTTTACCTTGCAGGTGCCTAGCAGCTGATTTAAAGTTGCTTTAGACTGAGGGGGCTGACAAACTAGTGGGAATAACTTAAGTCTTAAGGTACCATGCTACAAGTTTTTTATAGGAGGGCAGGGTCCCAGTAAGCTCAGGGAGGGGAAGGCAGACAGAGACAAAGGACACGCGGTGAGACCACAGAGGGAGCAGAAAAGGTGTCCTGAAGTCTTAGGTAAGAGAGGGGAAGGCAGAGCCTGGAGGCATGACACAGGCCTGAGGGATTAGCAATCATGTGTGCTTCTAGGTCACTCCCACTGAGTAGTACTGGAACACTTTCAGAAACAAAAAACCTCCACTCTCAGGTCACTGTCTCAGGCAGAAGGAGCATTAGACAAGGGGGGAAAGAGAAGCAGTCATCAGGTGCCATAACCAATCAGGACTCCTCCAACATAGCATGAGGCATACCAAATAAACCCCAGGCTTGGTCTTGGCCTGCAGGGAGGGAGCATGAGCTCCCCCAGAGCCAGAATCTCCATGAGGCCAGAGTTGGCAAGGAGTGGCTGGCTTGACACCATGATGGGAAAGTCCCTGAGGAAGATAAGAAGAGACAGGCAGGCTGAGCAGTGCAAGGAAGTCTGCCTTTGGCTAGTCCTCAGCAGGGGAGTTCCCCCAGCAGGAGCATTCAGCAGGGCACCAGACACTCAAGGGTCACTCAGGTCGCACCTTAGGCATGCCTCTATTGGTCTGGTGCTCAAGACATTCCAAAAGACAGGAAGTCCCTTTGTGCATCGCCAAAATGTTATGTGCCGGTGTTGAGGGTCCTTGCCTTCACAGGCCAGAACACTGGCTCATGAGGCAGCTGAATGATGAGTCAAAGCCAGTATATAAAGTAGGATTCATTAGAGAGAAAGGAAAGGCTACAACTAAGGTACTGCAGCAGAGCCTGGAAGCCAGTGGCTCACTGCTCAGGTAAAGGCTGGGGTTTTTATGGACATTCTAACTCTGGGTTAGGTGGGTTTTCCTCATTGGCCATGGATTCGCAGGCTTTCTCAGTTGAGCTGGTTTGGTTTGCACCTTTATTGGGGGAGGGAAAATAATCTTGAGAGCATTTTGCTCATCAGCCCTGTGGAAGATCTGTATCTCTCCTTTAGGATGCAGGAATGCAGGACTCTAACTCCTCAGGATGCAGGAATGATATTGCTCTCCATGGGGGATGGGATACTTACTCATCTGCCTTAGGTCTCCAGACCCAACACAGACTTCTCTAAAGAACCTAATACTTGAAACGTCCCTGACTTCAGCTGTCACCAAGCATGCGTGTGGTTCAGGCCATGCAGGGCAGATACTGGGGACAGAAGTGTGAGGCAGGTGTTTGTGCCCTGCACACATTGCCCCTCCGGAGGCACCAGAACCCAACTGCCACCAGCCATGGCCCAGGATGCCCTGGGCTCCTCACATGATCTGCCTGTCAGGAGTGCCACCCTAGAGCTGGAGCTCCTGGTCAGGCCTCATGAAGGGATCCAGTGGCTGGTTCTGGCTCTCACAGCATGCCATTGAGCCCTGCATCACAGGCGCTGTCTGCTCCATGCCCATCTGGATGCTGTGCAGGGTGGTGAATATCTCAGTGACTTTTTGGATCTGCTCAGTGTACTTGGCGTATCTTTTCTGGCTCTCCTGCATGAAGCCAAACAGGGTTTCTACCGAGAGATTCATCTCTTTGATTCATTTAACCAAAGCATTCTGATCAAAAGCAATGGCCTCAGCACACTGGTGTAGGGAATCCTGGTATTGGAGGCAAACTTTCAACACCTGCTGAGAATCCAGTTTCTCCAATTGGTGTTGGTTGGGGACATCTGGCCACTCTGGAATCCTTTCAACAGGGCCTGGAAGATTGGAATCTCCTGCACCTAGACAAAGTCTGGATCATTGCTGAAGTTCAGAGAGCTTCCACCCCTGGACTACCACCTGCCATCCATGTTGGTTCTGTGCTTAGCAGGAGAAGGAGTCAACAAGGAGCTCAGATCCTTGGCTCGGCTCTCTGCCTCAGAGCTCTGCTTGCTTCCCACAGTGGAGGCCACAGAGGAATAGTGGACAGTATGGTCACTGTTAGGAAAAATGCTGCTCACAAAGAAAGCTCACAAGAAAAGTCTCATGTCCATAGAGCAAAGTTTAATGGCAGGCCCAAACTGCCAGGCTGGCCGGGGAAAAGATGGCACAGCAGCGAATCTGGGCCAGGTGTGGCTTTTATAGAAGGGGGAAGTTAAGGAAGTTAGCACATGTGCAGTTGTCTCTTGTAGGGGTGGGGCTGTCTTAGAGCACAGGAATTTGTTTAAGGGTGGGGCTGTCCTTGGAAGTTTCTCCAGCGAGGTCTGAGGATAAAATGGCTGCTGACTTATAAATGACGACATTATTGTTCTATCAGTCACCTTGATTGTGGCAGGATACAGGGCTGGGGACCTTGATGGCAGTCCCAGGGACCTTGATGGCAGGCCCAGCCCACATGGGAGCCCAGGCATCGGGGGCAGAGACTTGCCCTCCTGCTTTAGAGAAGCCCCAGGATAGGAGGCATGGGATGCTGGCTCGGCTGCCTTCACTCCCTTCGTGGACACCAGCCCCTGAATATTGTTAACTATCATTGTCTTTTACTTTCCTTCCTCCCTCAGTGCCAAAGACTAGTTTCACTATTAGAACCAAGTTCTAAATATCAATGTGTATATGATCGTGTTTGTTTTTGTGCATATGTTTATTTTTTGGACCTATCTTCCACATTGAGATTTCTCTCCTGCAGCCTTTGTGTTTCTGAACATGGCTTATTTCAATTAACATGATTTCCTCCAATTCCATTTACCTTCAAACCATAAAATTCTAGGTTCTAATTTCTCATGGAAAAAAAAATATACATTTTTTCTTAATCCATTCATCACTTGTAGGGCATCTGGGGTGTTCCCTAGCTTGGCTATTGTGAACAGTGCTGCAATAGACATCAGTGTTTTCCTTTGAAAACTTTACCTGTTTTCTGTTGAGAATTTCAGAAGTACCATTGAAAAAAGCATTTTTTAAAATGCCACCACATAACCTACAGAGCAGATAAAATTAAACCTAGTTAAAAATGGATGTCAGGTAAGTCCCAGCCTAAGAGCTACTTGTATACCTCTCAGTTGCTTAAATTGGCCAGACAAGGGGTTTTTTTGGCACTGACTTTCATGCTATCTGACACTTGTCCCACTTGTTGAACACATCAGACCACCCAGAGCATCTCATCCTGGCAACAAGGGAGAATTATAGCCAGACCAGTGGGTAACTTTAAAAGGAAACTTGTTGGAGGGTGCCAGTGGCTAAGCCTAGCTATGCAGGAGGCAGAGATCAAGAGGTTCATTGTTTGTAGTCAAAATAAAAATTTTCATGCTAGACATGGTACTGCATACCTGTAATCTCAGTGGTTGTCTGACAGCTAGCATGGGTAGATTCATTGACCTGACTGAGGGCAACTGGGGATTAAGAAAAGATACAAAGACAGACACAGAGAAAGCTGGGATGGGGTGGGTCAGACACTCCTGATAAGAGATACTAGCAACATCCTCTGCCTCCAAGTGCATTTATTTATAGAGCATGTATGGGACAGTGGGGTGAAATGCAGGCTGAATTCTCATGGGTCCAGTCATGTAGGCAGTAGGAACAGAGCAGCTGTGGTGTGTTGTTATTTAGTACATACCATGCTGACTAGGTCTTGCAAGGCAGACTTGCTGAACCTTGCCTCCCCTTCGCTGGGTGCATGCCTATGAGCCAAGAGGCCCTCGACAAGGCCATGCTCATGCCAAGGCTACTTCCACTGCCTCAGTCTCCCACAGGTTGTAAAGCTAAAACAGGAGGATCACAAGTGAAGGCCAGCCTCAGGTTCATAGTGAGTTCCTGGCCATCCTACTGTATAATGAGACCCTGTACCTAAGGGTGACAGTTAAGTCACCCTTGCCAGCTCTTCCACAGTAAAGGCAAGAGGTTAAAAAGGATGGGTCCTTATATATGGGCATTTTGGACAGGCAATTTAGTTAATTTAATTTAATTAATTTAATTCTTAGCAACTAAATCTACTCCATCATGATGTATCAATTATTAGTTATAATCTTTGTTTTATTTTTACAAGGGATAACATCCTTAAATCCAATGCTGGGGACCAATGAAACTTTGTTCTCTATAGCTCAATGGAGTCTATCAGATTCTAAACTTGTGTTTTAAAGTTCTTTTCAAACTGTGGTGGCTTACTACAATATTCCATTGATCCTAAATTCTTGGGGTTTGTAGAGTACTGGACAACTCTCCCAATTAAAGGTAAGATATCTAGGCCTCATTTTAACTCTAAGAAACTAACTCTTGCTCCTAAAAGATGGGCCTTTCAAAAATTAGGGTCACCTAAATTAATAATTATCTCAACTTATCCATAAATGGCTGGGTTCTATAGGATTTGGATTCCTGGCTTTGTGGTAATAACAAATCCTTATCAGACAGCCCAGGGCCTGATGACAAATACCTGGAATAAACTGGGAAACAACAAGATGTCTCTCAAAGCATAAGGATTATTGTTATCTGCTCTGGCCCTAATTTTAAATTTAGATAAGCCTTTTATTCTATATGCAGCTAAAAGGCAGGACATGATATTAAAATTTCTTATTTAAAGTGAAGGAAGTTCTGACCCTCTGGCTTATTTTCCAAAACGTTCAGATGATGTTATATCTGAGAATATTATTTGGTTCACATTTCAAAGATAAAATTTGAAGGATAGATGTGAAGAAGTTATTGTGAGTTCAGTATAGAAAGCTTTGGAGATGAGAAACAATGAGAGAGGAATTAAGAGAAATGGAAGTGTAGGGTGAGAGGTCAAAGATATGTTCAACTAGAATCCAGAAGGAGATATTGGAGCAAAGCGCTATTTAGGAAGATAATGACTGAGAATTTTTCAGAACTGACAAAAAACATGAGTCCATAAACAAGAGACCTTGAATACTTATGAAACATTGTAAATAAAAATGAATTTACATGAAGACACATTCAACTGAAACTGCATCTTTAAAGACAGTGACCTTTTTGTTATATCTATAATTTTTAGATTTATCTATTTACCTATTTCTGCAGTACTGGTGATTGAACTCAATGTCTTGGCATACTAGGTAAGCACTGTACAACTTGAGCAATGTCCCTAGCCCCAAGGTCAGTGATTTGCACCTTTGCTTAAAAAACAGGAGTATTAGGGAACAAAATCAATCCAGAACCATGAATCAGAGTCTCCAGGAGAGGGACCTGATGATCCATGTTTTTCAACTATCAGTGATGATCATCTACATAAACAGTAAGTTCGAGAGTAGTGCCAAGTCAAAGATCTTAAATGTAGAAAAGAAAAGAAAAAAGGGGAACATACTTACTGGGAAAAATCTTCAAAATGCTGAGAGAAAAATAGCCATTAGCTTAGAATTAGATAGTAAGTAAACTATCTTTCCAGAATGAGGCTGAGGGCTTGGGGCATAGCTCAAGTGGTAGAGCACCTGCTTAACAAGCAGAAGGATCTGAGTTTAAATTCCACTGCCATAAAGAAAGAATGAAGTTGAAATGAGATCACAGAAACTTATCACCAACAAACTTAATTCTAAAGGATGAAGTTGAGGAAGAAGCAAAATTTTCTCCAATGGAAGGTCTGAGACACAACAATGGATGGTGAAAAATGTGGAAAAGTGGTCATTGGACACTGGAAAGGGGAAGGGGGATGGGAAAAAGTTACATGAGGCTGATCATAGCACAGTTAAATAAGAGAAATTAGTTCTGACTTTCTATGGTATAGCACTATAACTGCTGTATACAACAAAATATGATATTTCAAAATAGGAAAAGTTCAAAAGTTCCCAACATATAGAAATGATAGATATTTGAAGAGATAGAAGGATTATTACCCTGATTTGATCACTGCACATTGTATGGGATCAAAACACATACTATGTTCCATAAATATGTACACATACTATCTCATAATAAAATAAACAGAAATCACATATCTTAGGCTCACTAAGTTTTAAAAAAAAGTAATTTGAACTAAAGGACCATCTTTTGTTTTTTTGCTTTTAGTTTTTCCTTTTTGGACATTAGTTTTGTAGGTACAATGAAAATAAAAATATTAGAACAAGAAAAAATGTAGAAACTATGATTGATACAAAACTTAAAGCCAACCACATTTTTTGAAGATAGCAAGTTAATTATAAGAGCAGAGAAAGCCTGAAATTGAATGAATGGAAAGCTTTCTCTGGGAAAATAATAAACTTAAGGGCTGAGTGTGTAACACAATGTAGAGCACCCACTTAGCATGTGTGAGATTCTGAATTCAATATCTACCACAAAACAACAACAATAAAAACTAACACTATATGTTAATAGTTGAAAAAACTAAGAAAAAAATATACGGAAGGTCCTTAAATCATAATAACAGGTTTAATTAATTCCAGTAAGATGTTACCATTTTGAACTTTCATCCATTGAATAACATCAAATACATAAAGCAAAAGTTAAAAGAACAATAGACAGAACTTTAAAAATTCACTTTTAGCAAGCAAGATTTCAATAACATCTCTCTTAATTATTGACAAGCCAAAAGACACAGTTAATGCGTTAAGTAATTAAGTAAGTTTTATTTAAATGGCATGTATAGAACTGTGCACAAAAGACAATACTTTCTCAAGCACATACAGATTAAAAACAATTTTAGTAACTACTGAGCCATAAAACAAACTCGCAAATATCGTTAAAACTCAGTATTATCAAAATGTTAATGGGAAACAAATAACACTGCAACAGATTTGAGTTTTTTTCTTTTTATTCATTTATTTACATGTGCATACAATATTTGAGTTATTTCTTCCCCCTACCCCCAACCCCTCCCTCTCACCCCCATCCTCTCACTTCCAGGTAGAAACTTTTCTGCCCTTATCTCTAATTTTGTTGCAGAGAGAATATAAACAATAATAAGGACCAAGGGTTTTTTCTAGTTGAAATAAGTATAGCTATACAGGGAGATTCCTCGCATTGCTTCCATGTACAAATGTGTTACATTCTAAGTTGATTCATCTCTAACTGACCGTTTCTCCAGTTCCTGATCCACTTCTCCTATTGGCCTCTGTTGCTTTAAAGTTTCTGCATTAGTTCCTCTGCATTGAGGACATCAAATATTATCATGTTTTGGGTTTTTTTTAACCTATCCTCATACCTCCCTTGTGTGCCCTCACGTTATCATGTGACGAAAGTCCAATCACATTGCTGTGTTTGCCCTAGATCTAAAGTCTGCATATGAGAGACAACATACAATTTTAGTCTTCTGAGCCTGGCTAACCTCAGTCAGAATGATGTTCTCCAGTTCTATCCATTTACTTGAGAATGATAAGATTTCATTCTTCTTCACTGATGAGTAGAATTTCATTGTGTATAAATACCACATTTTCTTAATCCATTTTTCAGTAGTGGGGCATCTTGACTATTTCTATAACTTGGCTATTGTAAATAGTGCTGCAATAAACATGGGTGTGCAGATGCCTCTGGAGTAACTTTTGTTACATCCTTTGGGTATATCCCCAGGAGTGGGATTGCTGGATCATATGGCAGATCTATGTTTAGATTTTTAAGAGGCCTCCAAATATTTTTCCAGAGTGGTTGTACTACTTTGCATTCCCACCAGCAGTGTACAAGGGTTCATTTTTGCCCACATCCTCACCAACACCTGTTGTTAGTAGTTTTTTTGATGATGGCTATTCTAACAGGGATGAGGTGGAATCTTAGTGTGGTTTTGATTTGAATTTCCTTTATGGCTATAGATGGTGAAGATTTTTCATGTGTTTTTTGGCCATTTGATTTCTTCTTTTGAGAAAGTTCTGTTTAGTTCAGTTGCCCATTTCTTTATTGGTTCATTAATTTGGGGAGCATTTAGTTTTTGAGTTCCCTATATATTCTGGTTTTCAGTCCTTTGATATATAGCTGGCAAATATTTTCTCTCACTCTGTGGGTGCTCTCTTCAGTTCAGAGACCATTTCTTTTGCTGTGCAGCAGCTTTTTAGTTTTATGAAGTCCCATTTGTCTATACTTTCTCTTAGTTGCTGAGATGCTGGGGTTCTATTGAAGAAGCCCTTGCCTATACCTATTACTTCCAAAGTGTTTCCTACTCTTTCCTGTACTAACTTTAGAGTTTGGGGTCTAATGCTAAGGTCCTTGATCCATTTTGAATTGATTCTGGTACAGGGTGATAAACATCAATCTAGTTTCAGGTTTTTGCAGATGGCTAACCACTTTTCCCAGCAACATTTGTTGAAGAGGCTATCTTCATTGTATATATTTATTGCCTTGGTCAAAAATAAGGTGGGTATAGTTGTTTGGATTCATATCCAGGTTCTCTATTCTGTTCCATGTCTGTTTTTGTGCCAGTACCATGCTGCTTTTATTGCTATTGCTTTGTAATATAGTTTGAAGTCGAGTATGTGATACCTCCAGCATTGTTCTTTTTGCTGAGTATTGCCTTGGTTATTTGCAGTCTCTTGTGTTTGCAAATGAATTTTAGGGTAGATTTTTTCATTCTCTTTGAAGAATATCATTGGGATTTTGGTGGGAATTGCATTGAACATGTGGATTGATTTTTAGTAGTGTAGCCATTTTTACTATGTTGATTCTACCAATCCATGAGCATGGGAGATCGCTCCACTTTCTGTAGTCTTCCTCAATCTCTTTCTTCAGGAGTTTGTAGTTCTCCCTGTAGAGGTCATTCACATCATTTGTTAAGTTTACTCCTAGGTATTTGGTGTTTTTTTTGAGGCTATTGTAAATGGAATTGTTTTTATATATTCTTTCTCAGTTTGTTCATTAGTAGTGTATAGAAAAGCTAATGATTTTTGTAAGTTGATTCTATATCCTGCCACCTTGCTGTAGTTTTTGATGGTGCCTAGGAATTTTTGGGTAAGTTTTTGGGCCTTTAAGGTATAGGATCATATCATTTGCCAATACGGATATTTTGAAAGTTTCTTAACCGATTTGTAGTACTTTTATTTCTTCTTCTTGCCTAATTGCTCTGGCTAGTAATTTCAGTACTATGTTGAATAGTAATGGGGACAGTGGACACCTTTGTCTTCTTCCTGTTTTTAGGGGAGACAGTTTCAGTTTTCTACCACCAAGTATGATGTTGGCTGTGTATGTAGCTTTCATATCATTGAGGTACTTTCCTTCTATTCCTAGTTTTCCTAGAGCTTTCATCATGAAATTGTGTTGGATCTTGTTGAAGGCTTTTTCTGCATCTGTTTAGATGATCAAGTGGTTCTCTTCTTTTCATTTTATTCATGTGCTGTATTAGATTTATTGATTTGCATATGTTGAACCACCCCTGAATCCCTGGGATGAAGCCAACTTGGTCATGGTGAATGATGTTTCTGATGTGTTGTTGAATTTGGTTTGCCATTATTTTATTGAGTATTTTTGCATAGATGTTCATTAAAGAGATTGTTCTCCTTTTTGGAGGTGTCTTTGCCTGGTTTGGGGATGAGTGTAATACTGGCTTCATAAAATGTTTCCCTTCCCTTTCTATTTCATGGAACAGTTTAAGGAGGGTTGATATTAGTTCTTCTTTAAATGTCTGATAGAATTCAGCAGACATTCCATCAGGTCATGGACTTTTCGTTTTTGAGATACTCTTTATTGCTGCTTCAATTTCATTTTGTGTTATAGATCTATTCAGGTTATTAAAGTCATCTTGGTTCAATTGTGGATGATCATAAGTATCTAGAAATGTGTCCATTTCTTCAAAATTTTCAAATTTATTAGAATATAGGTTCTCAAAGTAGTCTCTGATGATTTCCTGGATTTCTGTGGTATTTATTGTTATCTCCCCTTTTGCACTTCTAATTTTACTGATTTGTGTTTTTTCTGTCCTCATTTTAGTCAAGTTTACCAGGCATCTGTCTATCTTGTTTATTTTTTAAAAGAAACAACTTTTTGTTTCATTGTTTGTATTTTTTTGTTTCTATTTCATTAATTTTAGCTCTTATTTTTATTATTTCTCTCCTTCTGCTTGTTTTGGGATTTGCTTGTTCTTGTTTTTCTAGGAGTTTGAGATGTAGCATTAGGTCATTGATTTGAAATCTTTCTGTGAAACAGATTTTAGATGTAATAATATAATACTGATTATGTTTAACATATTAGTTATCCAAGAGATAGATTTTTGAATCATTTATTAATTAAATAATCTGTTCAGGATTTATTTAAAAATAATTCAGTTTGGTAGGGGTGAAGGAGTGAGGAATAGGAAGAAAAGAGATCCATCCTATATTGGCAATTATTAATGCTATGTGATTAGGACATATATATCCACTGTATGATTCTTTTTTGTGTAGTTATTTTTAATTCCCTTAATGAATACATGAATATTTATTATATTACTCTTTTATCTTTTGCATATGTCTGGAGATGTCAATTTAAGAATTACTTGCTGAGCTACTCTTTCATCTTCTTCCTTTAATCTGTCTGCTAATGTTGAATTCAACATCAACAGGTTTCCAACATTAAGTCTTCCTTGCATTACTTTATGCTATTTACTCATTATTGTTTTACATTTGACAGCATATTTAATTCATTTGTTCAACTTTATTTTCATGAAAATAAATCCTTTAAATCCTCTTTTACAACTTTACAAATTGTTTTAAAAGTCAAAGTGTAGTAGCATTACAAAGTGAGGAAGCTTGTTTTGTCTGGTCTTGCTTTCTAAAATAATTCTTATATTATGAAAGTTATCATCTTTTCAAGTGTATTTTCATAAAACTTTTTCTGGAAATGATGTATAAATATGCAAACATTAGTTACTGATAGTATTTCTTTCTTTCTGGTAGGTAAATTCAGATTTTTTTTCTGTGTGTTTTCAGCTATTTTATGTAAATTTTTGGTTTATTTGCATAAATTATGTCTGTTGTGAGTTCTCTAAACCTCCTGTGTCTTTAACTGCTCTAATTTTCAGTGCAACTTGCATATTTGCACTATTTGTTTACCCTTTTGCAAATTTGGCCAGAGATTTATTCACATTATTAATCATTTCAACAATAAATTTTAATGTTTTTATTCTATTTTCAAATTTCTTTCTTTTTTGACATTTGGTGAACTTTTCTGCTTAAGCTGGCCTCTCAGTTCATTGATATTTAAACTTTCTTCTTTTTTAAAAGCATATGTTCAAACTAAAAATGCCCTTTGGGTGTATTGTATCATATGAGGTTTGATAGGTGATGGTGTCATTGTTATAGTACTTTCTTATATTTATAATTTATTTATATATCTTGGGCAAATTGTTTTTAATAGCATTTATTATTAGTACAGAAGTATTTCATTGTGATATTAATACACATGGATATAATGTACTTACTCATATTCATGCCCTGTGTTACTCTCTTATGCTTCCTTCCATCCCAACCCCCGGCCTTTTTTTTTTTTTAATTTTTTTTTGGGTGGTACTGGGGATTAAACTCAGGGCATCACACTCTAGTGAGTGCCCTACCATTTGAACCAGGCCAACTGTTCTTTGTTTTTTCGTTTGTTTTCAGATAAGGTATTGGGTTTTGTGTAGGCCAGTCTTTGCTATCTTCCTAACATCCCCTTCCAAAAAACTGGTATTACAGGGTGTTGGTACACATCTGGCTTTTTTTTTTGGTCTTTTTACAATTTTAAATGGGTTTCATTATGCTATTGTCATATCATTTAGTTTGATCATATTCATGTCCCATCAACTTCTCCTTTTCCCCTCTTGCTCCTGCTGGTTCACTTGCCCAAACAATTCCTCCTTTTATATATGTGTATATATACACATATATATATACACACATATATATATATATATATATATATATGACATGTATAAATATATATAACATGTACATATATCTATATGTTCAGATTCCTGATAATGGCATATATATTTACCTTTCTTTGTCTTAATTCATTCAACATGATGACTTCCAGTTCTATCCATTTTCCTACAAACAACATAATGGCATTCTTCATTTTGGCTGAATAATACTGCATTATGTGTATGCACCACTCTTTCTATCCATTCACTGGTTGATGGGCACCTAGGCTGATTCCATAGATTGGATATTGTATACAGTGCTGCAACAAATGTGGGTGCACAGGTATCTATACTGTGTACTGACTTTTGATATATGCCCAGGAGTCATACTGCAGAATAATATGGTAGTTCTGTTCCTAGTTTTTCAAGAGACCTCCAAATAATTTAATAGTATAATTTTAATTATCTGAATACAGAGAGTTTATGTTTTATAGTTTACCACTAGTTCTATTTGTTTCTGTCCAGAGATCATGTTTTAAGGTATTGGTTCTTTGGATTAAATTTTCTAAATATCTCATTAGTATGTGAAAAGAATTTTTGTTTCTATTTGCTGGATGTAGGGTTTAACATATTTCTAACATAGATATCATGTGAAAGTTAAGCCAGACCACATTTTGTTTATCCACTGACCAGTGGATGGACACTTGGTCTGTTTCACTTTTTGACAGTTATGAATCATGCTGCCATGAGTATTCATATATAGGATTTTACATGGACATGTTTTCAGTTCTTCTCAGTAGATACTGGGGAATGTAAAGCTGTTTTCCAAAATGACGACAACTTTTGACATTCTTTCAATGACAGACAAAGTTCCTATTTCCCCAAAATTTCACAAATATGTTTCTTCCTTCTCCTCCTCCTCTTGTGTTTCCCCATCTTCTTCTTTATTCTCTTTCCCCCTTCTTCTCCTTTATATTTTTACACACGTTTGTGAGTGTGATTGATATTTCACTGTGGTTTTGATTTGCATTTCCCTAATGGGTGATGCAATCCCTCCTCTTTTCATGTGCTTTTTGGTGATTTCTGCATATTCTTCAGAGAAATAACTCTTCATAGACTTTGACCTTTTTAAAATTGGTATTTTCTTTATTATTGAGTTTAAGTTTCTAAAAATAGAATCTTAAAACTAAATCCTTATTCAATACATCAGTTATAAATGCTGTCTTCCATTCTTGTGGGTGTTTTTTCTTATCTGTTCATAAACTTTGGTGTTTTAAATTTTGATTGAGTACTATTTATCTGTTTTTTCGGTGTTTATTTCACTTTTGGTGGCAAATGTAGTTTTCTGATTTCTTTCCATTACTCAGAATTATGTTGGTGAGATTTATCTTTATTGTTGGATACTATGATTTTTCATTCATTTTCATTTCTGAAGTCAATCTAGTTGGTTCCATTTAGTTTTTCATCACTGGGATTGTGACCTTTGTCATAGAGCACCTGCCTAGCAAGCCCAAGATCCTGTGTTCCACACCCAGTACTGCAAAGAAGAGAAAAAGGATCATTTGCATAGCCATCTCAGCTAGAATAATGTTCAAGGAATAAAAATAATGTCAATAGAATGTAGACATTTTCCTTTAATATAGCTATGTTATCCACCCTCCTTTAAACTCTGCATATTAGGTTTATAGTAGTTTATAAACCCTGTATTCCCATATCATAATTTTTGCTTTATATTGTTTTATGTCTTTTTATAGAAAAGAGAAGAAAGGAGAAAATATTATCTATGGGATCATTTTTATTGGTCCCCCAAACTTATTATTTTTGGACCTTCTCCTGTGGATTAAAGTTACTGCTTGTTGTCATTTGCTTTCTCTGAAATCGTTCCATTTCCTAGCACCTTTGCATTTTATTGTCATATTAATATTGCATCTATAGAGTATGAGGCCAATGATGTTTTAAAATTTTTTCTTTTAAAGAAGAAAATAAAAGAGGAAGCATATTTGTGGTTCTGGCCTTATTTATAACTATAATTACCTAGACCTGTTCTCTTTATCTCTTCTTGTTGATTAAGAATTACCATACAGTGTTGCTTCCCTTCATCTGAAGAACTGTCTTTGAAATTATTTGTAAGGCAAATCTGACAATCAATTCTCCATCTTCACTCATAGGGAGTGACTTCACGTTACCTTTGCTGAATAGCTTTGTTTAGGAAAAGGATCAAATGGGAAAAGAGCAAATGGAGCACTGCATGTGAAGAACACCCAGACCATGAAGACCACACAGGCTGGTGATTGAGGAGCAAACCTGACTGACAAGGAGGAGGCTGTGCTGAAGGGTGGAAATCAGAAGAATCCTTAGATGCCATTCATTGAAAAGGATTTTAATAGTACATTGTATTTCTAGAAGTGCTATAATGAAGTACCTCAAGTGCAAAATCAAGGTTTCAGCAGAATTGGTTCCATCTAAAGACTGTGAGGGGAGATTTTGTTTGGGCTTCCCTTATGGCTTTGAGGATGCATCACCCTGATCTCTGCCTTCATGTTCACTTGGAATTCTTTGTGTTTGTTATATTTCTTCCTTTTATAAAGATTATAGTTATATTGAATTTGTATCTACCCTATGAACCTCATTTTAGCTTAATTATCTGTGCAAAGATTCTGTCATCAAATAAGGACACATTATGAGGTAATGGGAGTGAAAACTGTAACATGCAAATTTGTTTTTAGAGGAGGGACACAATATATTCTAATACAACCAATCTGTTTGGAGACTTTTCTTCTGAGATCTTATAGTCAGGGATATGTCAAGACCTCCAATTCTCTCATTTCCCCACTCTCTGCCCCCAAATAGGTACACCATTTCTTAGTACCTGCTTTGCTATTACTAGAATTACTTGGTTTAATAAAGCAGTGTTTAGATATAGTTTCTGTAAACACACAATCTTTTATATAACAGAAGTAACAGTGAAAGCTGAGTTTTGGACCTCAGTACTCCTGGGATTCCACATGCCATGCCTAGCCAAATAAAGAGGCATGGGTCAGGAAGAGAAAGATGATTAATTACAGGGCTTGGGTATACCATGGGAAGAGGCACAGAAAAGGGCTCAGTCCATTTTCATCCATATTTGGGGTACAGATATGAATTGTAGTTTCAAGTAGACACAGAGGTAGGGCAGGGAATGAACATGTGCATAGTTGAATATTTCCACTCAGAGGTGTGGTCTTTTGGTCATTATCTGAGTTCTTATTCTGTGAGAGATTATTGAATTTTTATGTAGAGATATGCAGGGGGTCCATCCAAAGGAGGGTAACTGTTGGGGTAGTTTCAACCCCTTGTCATGAAGATGTTATTGATCATTCCTTTTCTTCCTTAATTCCAATGTGGCTGTAGAGGGAATTGTTCAGAGCAAAGACAGATATAAAATAGAGCACAGGTGGCATGCTTTTCTCTTGCTTTCAGTTAATTTGTGTGCTTAAGTAAGGAGTCAGTGCTTTTCAGCAAAAGCAGTTTGAGTGCTCCTTATAATTTCCCCATCATACCTGAATATTCCTCAATCTTGAGGACATCAGGGTTTTTTGGCTAGTGATAAATTAGTACAGAGAAGGGGACAAATAACAGCTCTAGCATGTAAACCAAAAACTAGAAACACTTTTATGAACCAGAATACAAAGAGAATAAACATCAGAAGACATCCAATCAAATAAACCATGTAAGGAAACCAATTTTAAAATAATTCCAGAAATATCTTTTTGGAGTCAGTAGAAATAGTCATTTTTATGTCAACTTAAATTGAAGGTCTTGACCAAAAATATGAGTTTGCCTTTGAGCAGACTTCAAGGAATTGAATGTCCAGTAGCATAGCATGAGAACACTTCTTTAAAACCTCTTGGCAATGATAAATTTTGCGATGTCTGGCAGTTGTGGCTGCATTTGGATCATGAGGGAGTCAGTGTAAATAAGATCTGTTTGATCAAATTGTAAGCAATTGTGTGGTTTCGAAGACGTGACCCTTAGGTTAGGCTTACCTGGATAAAAAGCCAACAAAAGCAAATATTTATGAGGCTGACTCATTTGACAATTTCATTTTCTTGGATTTGATTATAAATGCTCTACAGAAGGACCCAGACTATGAATGGTAAGACTTACAGTAGGTGTGGTTAAACTATTGAAAAGTAGTTTAGAAATTCTCAAAACATCTAGCTATATCCTTTGCATACAGCATTTTAGAATAATAATTATGACTGACAACAACACTAAGTGTTCTTTGCTACAATTAGAAGCACATAGACACAAGCCTGCAAAAGGCTACCATCAGTAAAAATTCAGTTAAGGATTATTTTCCTAAGTATTCAAAATCTTGAGAAGACTGACAGAAAATACAAGTAATTATTTTGATAAAAATTTCTCCTTGAAGCCAGTTTCTTACAGAAGTTACTAAAAGCAGAACAATATTAAGACAGCATTGTTATAGACATAGAAAATGAAGTTTCAGTTTTACATCAGTACTCTAATAAGTTCTTTAAGCAATTTAAAAATTATGAGCAACTTAATCACATACATAAATATTGATAAGATTTAAGGACTTTCTAATTTGCATTTTCAAATAATTTCTACAAAATTTTGAATTTAGACAAAATTTTGCATCTTTTCCCAATAAAATAAAATACTCTTATTAGCCTTATATTTTAATATAGTCCCAGGAAGAAAAGCAATGCTAATCTGTTTCTCTTCACCACACAATTGACAAAAGCACATTTGTTAATAGATCCAATTATAAAACGTTTGAATGCAAATTACTGTTACAAAAAATAAAACAGGTTAAGGTTCCTGTCAAAGTTATGGGCCCATGTTCTTAGCTTAATGCATGCACAAGCTGAAGGGACTAAGAGAGAAGTTCAGTGTTTTTCTATCTCAGTGTTTCTTTATCTCCTACAAATGTCCCATGTTTTAAAAATTGGGATCTAGGTGTTCTAGCTAAAAGGAAAAGGGCAACTCTCTTTTTGTTTTCTGCTATAGATTCAACAAGTCATTTGGGTTTTTATGATTATGAGAGACCCCTTCAATGAAATTAACTCTTGAGGATCTAATTCATTCTCTACCTTTTCCTTGCTTACTGTAATAACCAGATATCACCAGTTTCAATAGAGATATAACATTTTCATCACAACAGTGTGCACCTTTTCCTGCCTAACATACAGATACTGACTTTCAGAATCAGACCCTTCAACACTATTACAATAACTAATTTTTGGCATAAATTAAGATGGTGGAATCATGAATCTCATATCCTTTGTCTGGAGTAGGATATGGGATGCAAGTACTGTACACAAAACTAGTATCCCTAAGTTTATTTTAAAAGATTTAGCTAATAATAAAGTTGCTATAGTCCAAGGTAAACTATTATTAGAGATTATTTAAAAAGCACTCTCCAGGAATAAATCTAAATTAATTTATAGCCAAACATAACATTAAAACACCCCAGAACTGGGACTTAAAAGACTCCAATTGCAATTTTGGTATTTTGAATCTTTTGTGTACTTTTTAACTGATTTTTAGTTTCTGTAGTTTCAGTAGCAGAAAATTTTGGATTCTGTGTTGGTCTTTAGCAGGAAAAGGATGTTGCATACTAGAACAGGAGATTTAAAGAGATTTGTGGTGATTTATATTAAAAAAAGCACTGAGCATGTTTTTGGACACATTAAAGAAAATTCTAACTTATATCTATGGTTTAAAAGGCTTTTCTGAGAGTGCTCTGTAATTGTTTTTATATGTCATGTTTTTTATGTCTATAAGTCATGTGTTTATGGTTGACTTAATCAAGACTAAGATTCTAAAGACTGCAAAAACAGTCTTGTTAGAGATTTACTTTTACTTCAGCCACCAAGGTAAGCTGCTAACAAAATAAGGTCTAAAACAGTATTGGGCTAAACTTAGTTTGCTCCTATAATTCTAGCTCATCTTATGCATGCTCAAACTGCAGTTTTTAACATGCCTAATTTAAATTTTTTGTACATGTATGTGTGTATAGGTATTTTCAAAATGTTCTTAAATTGCTATTATAAGGTCAATATATTCAAGGTTAACTTAAAAAAGCAGGGATATGAGGGAAGATGGTGACTAGAGTGCAGAAGCAGACAGCATGAGCTTCATAAATCGAAAATCTTTCTGAGAAGCTGGAGCCACACTTGGCAGAAAAAAAGCACCAAGAAGAATCAAAACTTTGACACCTTGAACCCCCAGCCTATACAAAGCCTCTCCATGCCACATTATACTGAGAAAAGAGGAGGCTCTGACATCACCAGATGCCAGCTCCAAATCTGCTTGGGATATATTTGGCAGTCGAACAGGTGAGCACCAAGTGTCACATGGTATTTCCACAGCCACCCCTGGGATAAACCAGCATAGCCCCCTGCACAGACTGACCCCCCACCCCTGCATCAAAACAAAACAAAACAAAACAAAAAACCAAACTGAATAATAAACAAGGAACTGAAAAGGAACATGCAGCAGAGGGGGTGAGGTGCTATAAGCCCACCAGAGAAGGAGGGAGATGTAAAGAGATGATCTCCACACAAACTTTAAGTAAACAAAGACTGGAAAGGCAGAAGGGCTGACAGCAGGTGGGTGATAAGCCACTGCCTGAAATAGGACAGATAGCAGTCCACAAAGCTCATCTCCTGAGCCACTGAGCTACATCCAAAATCAAACAATGTTGCAAAATTGAAAAACAATCAGCAAACTGTCATAACATGCTGACAACAGGGAACTGCCTGATAGATCTCTGACCTTGCCCAAAAGAAAGGGGCTGAGGAAAAGATGCAAGTTCCCAATAAACCAACACAGTAAAAGCCCAACTCCAAAGCAGGATGGCTGATAGGCTACAGAGCTATTCTTCAGAACTTGAGGACAAGATACAAACTCAAACTGCCACACCTCACTGAGAGAAGAGCTGACTAAGCTGCTGCCACTGAAAGACAAGGAAACAAAACTGGTGAGACTCACCAACCACCTGGTGAGACTAAGGCAGACCCTCTGCTTAAATACAAACACCAGGACTGGATGCTTAAGGAGTAACAGTAGAAATTCTATTGCTGAAGACTGAAATTCTATTGCTCCTGAACCTGGAATTTTTTTTGTGTTTGTTTGTTTGTTTTGTTACCTGTTTGTTTGTCTGTGTGTTTGTCCATCTCTCTCTGTTGATTTCTTTGGGGTTTTCTTGTTTGTTTGTTCATTTGTTTTATTTGGTTTTGTTAGTTTTAGTATTGTGAGTTAGCTAATATTAAATTACACACAGATCAGGGACATAAACTGCATATATATGCTAACCTAAAACCAAACACACCCACAAAACAAAATTAAACTAAGGAAAAGAAAACAGGTGACCAATAGACTATCAAGAACATAGTTGCACAGTACCAAGGGAGCAATGGGATTATGAAGAAGGGATGGAAACCATTCTCCTCCCAAAATAATTTAATATAGGATTCAGAGAGAAACCTGAAAAGGGATACCCAGTTCCAGACTCCAACTAAACAAAGATAAACAATGCCAAGGAAGTCAGTGAAGCCCACAAGAATACACTGAAAGAAGAAATCCTGCAAGTAATCACTGAGAATTTCATGGAGATATTATTGGACATGATCAACCAAAACATACAAGAGGCACTCAAGAAATTCCAGGATGCCAAAAATAAAGAATATGAGAACACACAGAAATAAATACATGAACTACTACAAACTCCAAAGTGAAACAGAGAACACTATAAATAGAGAGATAAATGAATTAAAGGTAAAAATTGACAATATTAAAGAGGAAGTTACCCATAATATGGAAAACCTCAGAAAAATGAATGAAACAGAAACACAAGTCACAATGGAAGGCCACTCCAGCAGACTAGAATAAGCAGAAGACAGAATCTCAGAACTTGAAGATGAAATGGAAATTAAAGGAAAAACTGAAGAGCTATTAGTCAAACAACTCAAAACCTGTGAAAGAAATATACAAGAACTCACTGACTCCATCAAAAGGCCAAATCTGAGAATCATGGGCATAGAAGAAGAAGTGTAAGCAAAAGGTATTCATAATATATTCAACAAAATAATAGAAAATTTCCCAAATCTAGAGAAATCTATGCCCATTCAGGAAGAGGAAGCCTCCAGGACACCAAACAGACTTGACCAAAGTAGAATTACCCTATGACATATTATCATTAAAACAAGAAGTACAGAGAATAGAGAAAGAATATTGAAGGCTGTAAGAGAGAAAAACAAATAACATACAGAGGTAAACCCATCAAAATCACAGCAGATTCACAATGGGACCCTTAAAAGCAAGAAGAGCATGAAGTGAGGTATTCCAGGCATTGGATGAAAATAACTTCAACCCTAGGATACTATACCAAGCAAAACTATCATTCAAAACAGATGGAGCAATAAAAGTCTTCTATGATAAACAGAAACTAAAACAATATATGGCCACAAAACCACCACTACAAAAGACTCTTCAAGGAATTCTGCACACAGAAAATGAAAGTAAACAAAATCATGAAAAGACAGACAGTGCTAAACCACAAGAGAAGAAAAGATAAGGAATCAGAGAATAACATTAATTCAGCAGCACACAATCAAGCCCTTAAACAACAAAAAGAAGTAAATGAGAGAAATCATGACATTTCTATCAAGACTAACACTGAATGTTAAAGGACTTAACTTTCCTCAAAAGAAACTGTTTGGCAAACTGGATTAAAAAGGAAGATCCAACAATCTCTTGTTTACAGGACACCCATCTCATTGGCAGAAACAAGCACTGGCTTAGGGTGAAAGGCTGAAAGATTTACCAAGCCAGTGGCCCCCCAAAACATTGATCAAATGAGATAAAGAAGGACACTCTATACTAAAAGAAGATGAAATACACCAACAGGAAATAACCAATTATCAACCTATATGCACCCAATGTCAGTGCACCCAATTTCATCAGACATACTCTGAAGGAATTAAAGGCATATATAGACTCCAACACAATGGTAGTAGGAGACTTTAATACCCACTTATCACCCACAGGTAGGTCATCCAAACAAAAAATCAGTAAAGAAATTCTAGAACTAAATGACACCATAGATAAATGTACCTAGCTTATGTCTACAGAATATTTCATACCACTTCTGCACAATATACATTCTTCTCAGCAGCCCATGGAACTTTAGCCAAAATTGATCATATCTCAGGGCACAAGGCAATCCTCAGCAAATATAAGAAAATACAAATATTCCCATGCATTGTATCTGATCACAGTGCATTAAAACTAGAACTCAACAACAAAAACAACAGTAGAAAATGTGCAAGCATTTGGAAGCTGAACAACACATTGCTCAATGATCAATGGGTCATTGATGAAATAAAAGAGGGAATTAAAAGATTCCTCTGAAGTTAAAGAAAATGAAAACATGACCTAACAGAACTTATGGGACACAGCAAAAGCAGTCCTAAGAGGAAAGTTATTAGCCATGAGTGCATATATTAAAAGGACAGAAAAATCTCAAATCAATGACCTAGTTCTACATCTCAAACTCCTAGAAAAACAAGAACAAGCAAATTGAAAATAAGCACAAGTAGAGAAATAATTAAAATAATGGCTAAAATGAATGAAATAGAAAAAAATAAACAACAAAAAACCCAAACAAACAAGGAATTAATGAAAGAAAAAGCTAGTTCTTTGAAAAAATAAACAAGATTGACAGACCCCTGGCAAACCTGAGTAAAATGTGGAGAGAAAAAACCCAAATCAGTAAAATAAGAAATTCAAAAGGAGAGATAACAACAAGCACCATGACAATCATCAGAGACTACTTTGACTACTTATATTCTAGTAAATTTGAAAATCTTGAAGAAATGGATACATTTCTAGATACTTATCACCATACAAAATTCAACCAAGATGACATTAATCATCTGAATAGATCTATAATACAAACAAGAAATTGAAGCAGCAATAAAGAGTATCCCAAAACAGAAAAATCCAGGACCTGATGGATTCTCTGCTGAACTCTACCAGACCTTTAAAGAAGAACTAGTACCAACTTTCCTTAATCTGTTCCACAAAATAGAAAGGGAAGGAACAATGTCTAATTCATTTTATGAAGCCAGTATTGCACTCATCCCAAAACCAGACAAAGACACCTCCAAAAAAGAGAACTACAGGCTTATCTCCTTAATGAACATTGATGGAAAAATCCTCAATAAAATAATGGCAAACTGAATCCAACAACACATCAGAAATATCATTCACCACAACTAAGTCGGCTTCATCCCAGAAATGCAGGGGTGGTTCAACATACACAAATCTATAAATGTAGAATAGAACATTGACAGAAACAAAGACAAAAACCACTTGATCATCTCAATAGGTGCAGAAAAAACCTTCGACAAGATCCAACACCACTTCCTGATAAAAGCTCTAAGAAAACAGGAAACAGAAGGAAAATACCTCAACACTGTAAAGGATATATACAACAAACCAATAGCCAACATCATACTTAATCAAGAAAAATTGAAAGCATTTCCCCTAAAATCAGAAATGAGACAAGAGTGCCCACTATCCCCACTTCTATTCAACATAGTACTGGAATTCCTAGCTAGAGCAATTAGGCAAGAAGAAGAAATAAAAGGAATACAAATACTAAAGAAACTGTCAAAATATCACTATTTGCAGATGACATGATCCTTCATCTTAAAGACCAAAAAACTCTACCCAAAAACTCCTAGACACCATAAAAAGCTACAGAAAGGTAGCAGGATACAAAATCAACTTACAAAAGACATTAGCTTTTCTATACTCCAAACAAACTGAGGAAGAATATATGGAAACAATTCCATTTACAATAGCCTCAAAAAAAATCAAATACCTAGGAGTACTTAAAAAGGATGTGAATGAACTCTATAAGAAGAACTATAAACCCTTGAAGAAAGAGACTAAGGAAGACTATAGAAGTTGGAAAAGCCTCCCATGCTCATGGATTGGCAGAATTAACATAGTAAAAATGTCTACACTACCAAAAGCAATCTACATGTTTAATGCAATTCCCAATCAAAATCCCAATGACATTCATCAAAGAGATTGAAAAATCTACCCTAAAGTTCTTTGGAAACACAAGAGAATGTGAATAGCGAAGGCAAAACTCAGCAAAAAGAGCAATGCTGGAGGTATCACAATACCTGACTTCAAACTATATTAAAAAGCAATAGCAATAAAAACAGCATGGAACTTGCACAAAAACAGTCATGAAGACCAGTGGAACAGAATAGAGGACCCAGATATGAATCCACACAGCTATGTCTACCTTATTTTTGACAAAGGTGCCAAAAGCATATGATGGAGAAAAGACAGCCTCTTCAACAAATGTTGCTGGGAACAGTGGATATCCATCTGCAAAAAACTGAAAGTAGATCCATGTCTATCACCCAATACTAGAATCAACTCAAAATAAATCAAGGACACGAAACTCTGAAGCTAGTACAAGAAAGAGCAGAGAATACTCTGGAAGAAATAGGTATAGGCAAGGACTTCCTCAATAGAACCCCAGCCACTAAGCAACTAAGAGAAAGGATGGACAAATGGGACTATATAAAATTAAAAAGCTTCTGCACAATAAAAGAAATGGTCTCTAAACTGAAGAGACCACCCACACAGTGGGAGAAAAAATTTGCTAAATATACATCAGACAAAAGAATGAAAACAAGAATATACAGGAAACTTAAAAAAACCAAACTCTCCCAAAATCAGTGAACCAATAAAGAAATGGGCAACTGAACTAAACAGAACTTTCTCAAAAGAAGAAATTGAAATGGACAATCACACATGAAAAAATGCTCACCATCTCTAGACATAAAGGGAATGCAAATAAAAACCGCACTAAGATTCCACCTCATCCCTGTTAAATAGCCATCATCAAAAACACCACCTCCTGTTGGCAAGGATGTGGGGAAAATGAACCCTTGTACACTGCTGGTGGGAATGCAAGCTAGTGCAACCATCCTGGAAAAAAATATGGAGGCTTCTTAAAAATCTAAACATAGACCTGCCATATGATCCAGCAATCCCACTCCTGGGTATATACCCAAAGGAATGCGACTCAGGTTACTCCAGAGGCACCTGCACACCCATGTTTATTGCAGCACTATTCACAATAGCTAAGTTATGGAAACAGCCTAGATGCCCCACTACTGACGAATGCATTAAGAAAATGTGGTACTTATACATAATGGAGTTTTACTCAGCCAGGAAAAAGAATAAAATCTTATCATTCTCAAGTAAATGGATGGAACTGGAGAATATCATTCTGAGAGAGGTTAGCCAGGCTCAGAAGACCAAAAATCATATGCTGTCTCTCATACGCCAACTTTAGACATAGAGCAAATGCAGCAATGTCATTGAACTTGGGTCATAACAACCCAAGGGGAGAGCACATATGGGAGGTATGGGGATAGGTAGGAAACCCAAAACTTGAAAGTGTTTGATGTCCCCAATGCAGAGAAGCTAATACAGAAAAGTTAAAGTGGCAAAGGTCAGTAATGGAAGGTGGTTGAAGCCAGTGAAAAGTTCAGGTAGAGATGAATCTTTTTAGATTGTAACACACTTGTGCATGGAAGCAATTCTAGGAATCTCTCTGCATAGCTATCCTTATCTCAACTAGCAACAGCGCTTTGTCTTTCTTATTATTGCTTATGTCTTCTCTTCAACAAAATTTTAGAAAAGGTCAAAACAGGTTCTGCCTGGATGCGAGGTGGGTGTGGGGGGGAGAGGGAGGAGGTAGGGGGCAAGGGAGGAGAAATGGACCAAACAATGATGTATGTACATATGAATAAATGAATAAAAAATTTTTTAAAAAGAGCAGAGTTGGGACACCAGCATAATCTTTTCATCTATAAATGCTACTCTTAGGAAATCCTAACCATTCTTACTGGTCTCCATCTTTTTAAAGATAATAAAAACACTATGTTTTTGAATTTATATTTGAATAAGGATTTACAATTTTCAAAACACTTGATACCGAGAATTTTATTTTTCTTTTGGAATCTTTCTTCTATTAATCATGATGCTTATAAAAATAATACTCAAATCTTTTTTTTTAAAAAAGCATGTATTCAAGAGGTTTGTTTAACTTTTAAATAACTAGGACAAAATAAAAATTATTTTTCAAAAAGCTATGTAAAACTGCTTAAATGTGTGTAGACAATTGATTTCAATAAATTTTCATTCTATTAAAGTTATAGTTCAGATCCTACTCTTAAAGTATTTGGGTCAATTAAAAGTTTGTATTTACAGACTGTTACTTAGAGAAATAAGATTGCTTTCTTTCCAGTTCTTAATTGAAATATAAGACTAAAAGTACTTTATTTTGGGGGAAATATAAGACTAAAAGTTCTTTATGTTCAAATCTTAAACATTTCATACAAATTTAAAGATTTTGGTATGTAAAACAGATATAAAAGGAATTGGACATAAATTAAAGGTAAAAATATGGCTTTAAAAAAAAACATACAATAAAATTTGTCAAAATGCTTGTTCCAAAATAAAAGGAGACAAAAGCTCAATATTCAATAGGTAGCAAAATATATGAGAAACTTTTAAGTATATAAAAGATGGAACTCATATAAAGCTCATGTATTGGTTAATATGGCTATAATTTAAAAGTTTACCTAAATGATTACTAAAAGTCAAAATGTGGTAAACTAATAAAAAGCTACCATCTAATTTTGTCTGAAAAATATTCTGCTCTTTATAACATTTGCTAAAAACTGTTACATAGGAGAGATTTTATATTTTATTAAGATATTTGCTTATGGAATTCAAAGGCTTTTGAGTATTTAGGAAACTGAGTCCTAATTAATTCAGCTCATTTAAGAGTTTTTATTTTTCAATGATTTTAATACACTTAACACTACTCAAGATGTGTGGGGTATATGTATATGTCTAAACTTCATTTAAATACCATACAAAAGTTCACAGTGTTAGAGGTATATGAGTTTAATGCAATGTAACCAGCACTGTTCAATAGAAAAAGTCTATTTGGGGACACTGGCACTTTCTCCCTAAGCTTGTAAGAGGTCTAAAAACTTTGATATTTGTTAATTGTGTGTACCTACTATCTTACCTAGCCAAAGAGTCTACATTCTACTCCAAAGGTAAAAATTTACATTACATATAAATGACATTTGTGTAGTTGTGATGCTAATTTTTGCTGTCTTTAAGTGTCAAATATACTTTGTGTTCTCTAAGTTTATGTTTTCTACAATTAAAGCAGTGCCTTTTAATTAAGGATTGGACCAATGTCATTCATAAAGTATGTCTGCATTAAAAGCATATTGTAGGATTTTCCAAGATGGTGGCTAGAGGTAGGAAGCAGAAAGCGAGCCTCCTATAGTGAAATCTTGGAGAGATGCTGGAGACACACTTTGCAGGCATAGTCACTGAGAAAAGGTATAACTTTGACCCCTCCACATCTCCAGCCGGTGCAGAGAATCTCCACCTCACGTTAAACGGAGAAACTAAGAGGGCCCCCGGGGCCGCCAGTGGCTGGTGCCCATACGACTTGGGAAGACGTGGACCAGGTGAGCTTCATGGTACCACGGTACCCCCACAGACAAGCCTGGGCCAGAGCAGCATAGCCCCCTGGACAGACTGACCTCCACCTGGGGAAAAAAGAGAAACTGAGTAATTAGCAATAAGAACAATTAAGAAATGCTGGAAAGAGGGTGGGGCGCCCTGAGCACTGAAGATTGGGGGAAGGGAATCCTTCCCGGGACTGTTAATAAACAAGCCGGGTGGGCAGGAGAGGCTCTGGCAGGAGCAGGGCACACGCCCAGCAACCAGGAGTGGGAAAGCTTGTGAGAGTGGCGGAGGGAGGAAAACTCCACAGGAGAGGAGGGAAGACCCACTTCCCACGTGAACTGTAAATAAACATGGCGGCCGGCAGGAGCAGCAGCACCGCCCAGTAATCAGGAGCAGGAAAGCTTCTGAAAGTGGCAGTGGGAGGAAAACTTCAGAGGAGAGGGGGGAAGACCCACCTCCCACATGAACTGTAAATAAACACGCAGGCCTGACAACGCAGGGGCAGTGTCACTTTTCCCAGTGCTTGGAAAGGGGAAAGCCTGTAGCAGAGGCTCCAGCACAGGAGAACTCTGAACAAACAAAGCCTGTGGGACCAGGTGAGTGCTAGCTCACCCCAGAGATCTGCATAAATAATGCCACCAGCTACAGCAGGCTGAGAGCAGCAGGCAGGCAAGCCACAGTTGCAGATACCTCAGAACTGTCTCCAGACTCTTTTTTTTTTTTCTACCTACCTTTGATGAGAGAACAACCGAATTATACCTGCAAGCCGAAAAACTTACTGAAACTGTATTGCATTTGAACTTGGGACAGTTGGTGGAGCTTTTTTTTTTGTGTGTGTGTGTGTGTGTGTGTGTGTGCAGTTTTTTTCTACTTTATGCATCCTTTTTGATGAGACAATGACAGAACAACATCTGAGGCACCATCTCCAGGACTGGAGACTGAGATGGACACCCAAATTATAAAGACTGAAACGGCATTGCATATAAACTTGGAAGTTTTTTGGTTTTTTTTTTTTAATTTTTTTTCTATTTTCCATTTTATTTTAATTCATTTTTATATATAGATACTTCTTTCATTTACTTATTTTTTGTTTTTTTATCTTTGATTTTCAATCCTCTCTCTGTCTCTCTAATGTCTGTTCAGCTTACTGTCGATTAATACACTAATGCTCCATGTTTATACCTTTGAAACTTTCTTGTCTGAAACCTTGTTCTGTTTTCTCCTCCTTGTCTGTATATTTGTTTTCCCCTTTTCTTTAACTTCTTGCTTTCCGTCTCAGCTCACCCTTCCATTCTAAATATTACCATTGTTATTATTACAAGCTAGAAAATACTTAATTGCACACAGTACAGGGACAGTAACAACACCAAAGACAATGACAGGAAGACAGAAAAAACAGGGAAACCAGTTTCCCCACAGCAAAAAATTAGTACAAGAACCAGAGGGGAATGAATAGAACAGAAACTCAGATCCAGACTCCAACAAAATGAAGACAAACTATGCCAAAGGACCCAATGAAGCCCACAGGAATAATTTAAAGGAAGACATACTACAAGTACTCAATGAGAATTTTATAGAGATGATACTGGATAGGGTCAACCAAAATGTACAGGAGACACTCAAGAAATTCCAAGACAATAAAAATAGAGAATTTGAAAAAGCAAAAGAAGAAATAAAGGAAACCATAGAAGCACTGTATAAACACCAAAGTGAAAGAGAGAACACAATGAATAAATGGATAAATGAACTCAGGACAAAAATAGACAGCATTAAAGAGGAAAACTGCCAGGATATGGAAAACCTCAGAAAAAAGAACGAAACAGAACTGCAAAACAAAACGGAAGGCCAATCCAGCAGAATAGAACTAACAGAAGACAGAATCTCAGAACTTGAAGATGAAATGGTAATTAAAGGAAAAACCAAAGAACTATTAATTAAACAACTCAAGACCTGTGAAAAGAAAATGCAAGAACTCACCGACTTCATCAAAAGACCAAACTTGAGAATCATGGGCACCGAAGGAGAAGAGGTACAAGTGAAGGGAATGCGTAATATATTCAACAAAATAATAACAGAAAATTTCCCAAATTTAGAGAAAGACATTCCTATACAGATGCAAGAGGCCTCCAGGACACCAAACAGACCAGATCAAAATAGAACTACTCCACAACATGTCATCATTAAAACAACAAGTTCAGAAACTAAGGAAAGAATATTGAAGGCTGTAAGAGAGAAAAAACAAGTAACATACAAAGGTAAACCCATCAAATTCACAGCAGACTTCTCAACAGAAACATTAAAAGCAAGAAGAGCTTGGGGTGAGATCTTCCAGGCATTGAATGAAAATAACTTCAACTCCAGGATACTCTACCCAGCAAAGTTATCATTCAAAATAGATGGAGCAATAAAAGTCTTCCATGATAAGCAGAAACTAAACCAATATGTGACCACAAAGCCACCACTACAAAAGATTCTTCAAGGGATTCTGCACACAGAAAGTGAAACCCAACTTAACCATAAAAAGACAGGCTGCACCAAACCACAGGAAAAGAAAAAGCAAGACAGTAGAGAGTAACATCAAGTTAGGTACACACAATCAAACCTTCAAACAACTAAGACAACTAAATGGCAGGAATCACCACATACCTATCAGTACTAATGCTTAATGTTAACGGACTTAATTCACCCATCAAAAGACACCATTTGACAAAATGGATTAAAAAAGAAGATCCAACAATTTGTTGCTTACAGGAGACCCATCTCACTGACAGAAATATGCATATGCTTTAGGATGAAAGGCTGGAAGAAGAGTTACCAAGCCAATGGTCCCCGAAAACAGGCAGGAGTAGCAATACTTATCTCAGACAAAGTAGACTTCAAACCTACATTGATCAAACGAGATAAAGAAGGACATTCCATACAAATAAAAGGGGAAATAGACCAAAAGGAAATAATAATCATCAACCTGTATGCACCCAATGTCAACGCACCCAGTTTCATCAAACATACCCTGAAAGACCTAAAAGCCTATATGAATGCCAACATAGTGGTTGTGGGAGACTTTAACATCCCATTATCATTAATAGATAGGTCATCCAAACAAAAAGTCAATAAAGAAATCCAAGGTCTAAAATATGCAATAGATCAAATGGACCTAGTAGATGTCTACAGAACATTTCATCCAACTTCTACACAATATACATTCTTCTCAGCAGCCCATGGAACCTTCTCCAAAATAGATCATTTCCTAGGGCACAAAGCAAGCCTCAGAAAATATAAGAAAATAGAAATTATACCGTGCATACTATCTGATCACAATGCAGTAAAAGTAGAACTCAACAACAAAAGTAAAGACAAAAAACATGCAAACAGCTGGAAACTAAATAACTCATTACTTAATGAAGAATGGATCATTGATGCAATAAAAGAGGAAATTAAAAAGTTCCTGGAAGTCAATGAAAATGAAAACACAACCTACCAGAACTTATGGGACACAGCTAAGGCAGTCCTGAGAGGAAAGTTTATAGCCATGAGTGCATATATTAAACAGATTGAAAGATCCCAAATCAATGACCTAATGATACATCTGAAACTCCTAGAAAAACAAGAACAAGCAAATCCCAAAACAAATAGAAGGAGAGAAATAATAAAAATAAGAGCTGAAATCAATGAAATATAAACCAAAAAAACATACAAAGAATTAATGAAACAAAAAGTTGGTTCTTTGAAAAAAATAAACAAGATTGATAGACCCCTGACAAACCTAACTAAAATGAGGAGAGGAAAAAACCCAAATTAGTAGAATGAAGAATGCAAAAGGGGAGATAACAACAAACACCATGGAAGTCCAGGAAATCATCAGAGACTACTTTGAGAACCTATATTCAAATAAATTTGAAAATCTAAAAGAAATGGACAGATTTCTAGATACATATGATCATCCAAAACTGAACCAAGAGGAAATTAATCACCTGAATAGACCTATAACAAAAAATGAAATTGAAGCAGCAATCAAAAGTCTCCCCAAAAAGAAAAGTCCAGGACCTGATGGATTCTCTGCTGAATTCTGTCAGACCTTTAAAGAAGAACTGATACCAACCCCTCTTAAACTGTTCCATGAAATAGAAAGGGAAGGAAAATTGCCAAACACATTTTATGAAGCCAGTATTACACTTATCCCAAAACCAGGCAAAGACACCTTCAAAAAGGAGAACTTTAGGCCAATCTCCTTAATGAACATTGATGCAAAAATCCTCAACAAAATAATGGCAAACCGAATTCAGCAACACATCAAAAAAATTATTCACCACGACCAAGTAGGCTTCATCCCAGGGATGCAGGGGTGGTTCAACATACGAAAATCAATAAACGTAATAAACCATATTAACAGAAGCAAAGACAAAAACCACTTGATCATCTCAATAGATGCAGAAAAAGCCTTTGATAAGATCCAACATCATTTCATGATAAAAGCTCTAAGAAAACTAGGAATAGAAGGAAAGTTCCTCAACATTATAAAAGGTATATATGACAAACCTACAGCCAGCATTATACTTAACGGAGAAAAACTGAAACCATTCCCTCTAAAATCAGGAACCAGACAAGGATGCCCACTATCTCCACTCCTATTCAACATAGTACTGGAATTCCTAGCCAGAGCAATTAGGCAAGAAGAAGGAATAAAAGGAATACAAATAGGTAAAGAAACTGTCAAAATATCCCTATTTGCAGACGACATGATCCTATACCTTAAAGACCCAAAAAGCTCTACTCAGAAGCTTCTTGACATCATCAATAGCTACAGCAAGGTAGCAGGTTATAAAATCAACATAGAAAAATCATTAGCATTTCTATGCACTAACAATGAACAAACGGAAAAGGAATGTATGAAAACAATTTCATTTACAATAGCCTCAAAAAAAATCAAATACCTAGGTGTAAACCTAACAAAAGATGTGAAAGACCTCTACAAGGAAAGCTATACACATCTGAAGAAAGAGATTGAGGAAGACTATAGAAAGTGGAGAGATCTCCCATGCTCATGGATTGGTCTAATCAACATAGTAGAAATGTCTATACTCCCAAAAGTAATCTACATGTTTAATGCAATTCCCATCAAAATTCCAATGACATTCATTAAAGAGATTGAAAAATCTACTGTGAAATTTATATGGAAACACAAGAGGCCATGGATAGCCAAGGCAATAATCAGTCAAAAGCACAATGCAGGAGGTATCACAATACCTGACTTCAAACTATATTACAAAGCAATAACAATAAAAACAGCATGGTACTGGCACAAAAACAGACATGAAGACCAGTGGAACAGAATAGAGGACCCAGATATGAAGCCACACAACTATAACCAACTTGTCTTTGACAAAGGAGCTAAAAATATACGATGGAGAAATAGCAGCCTCTTCAACAAAAACTGCTGGGAAAACTGATTAGCAGTCTGCAAAAAACTGAAACTAGATCCATGTATGTCACCCTATAACAAGATTAACTCAAAATGGATCAAGGATCTTAACATCAGACCACAAACTCTAAAGTTGATACAGGAAAGAGTAGGAAATAGTCTGGAGTTAGTAGGTATAGGTAAGAACTTTCTCAATGCAACCCCAGCAACACAGCAACTAAGAGATAGCATAGATGAATGGGACCTCATAAAACTAAAAAGCTTCTGTTCATCAAAAGAAATGGTCTCTAAACCGAAGAGAACATGCACAGAGTGGGAGAAAATATTTGCCAGCTACACATCAGACAAAGGACTGATAACCAGAATATATAGAGAATTTAAAAAACTAAATTCTCCCAAAACTAATGAACCAATAAAGAAATGGGCAAGTGAACTAAACAGAACTTTCTCAAAAGAAGAAATTCAAATGACCAAAAAACACATGAAAAAATGCTCACCATCTCTAGCAATAAAGGAAATGCAAATTAAAACCACACTAAGATTCCACCTCACCCCTGTTAGAATAGCCATCATCAGCAGCACCACCAACAACAGGTGTTGGCGAGGATGCGGGGAAAAAGGAACCCTCTTACACTGTTGGTGGGGATGTAGACTAGTACAACCACTCTGGAAAAAAATTTGGAGGCTACTTAAAAAGCTAGACATCGAACTACCATTTGATCCAGCAATACTACTCTTGGGGGTATACCCAAAAGACTGTGGCACAGGTTACTCCAGAGGCACCTGCACACCCATGTTTATTGCGGCACTATTCACAATAGCCAAGTTATGGAAACAGCCAAGATGCCCCACCACTGACAAATGGATTAAGAAAATGTGGTATCTATACACAATGGAATTTTATGCAGCCATGAAGAAGAACGAAATGTTATCATTCGCTGGTAAATGGATGGAATTGGAGAACATCATTCTGAGTGAGGTTAGCCTGGCCCAAAAGACCATTAATCATATGTCTCCATCATATGTGGACATTAGATCAAGGGCAAACACAGCAATGGGATTAGACTATGAGCACATGATAATAGCGAGAGCACACAAGGGAGGGGTGAGGATAGGTAAGACACCTAAGAAACTAGCTAGCATTTGTTGCCCTTAACGCAGAGAAACTAAAGCAGATACCTTAAAAGCAACTGAGGCCAATAGGAAAAGGGGAACAGGTACTGGAGAAAAGGTTAGATCAAAAAGAATTAACCTAGAAGGTAACACCCACGCACAGGAAATCAATGTGAGTCAATACCCTGTGTAGCTATCCTTATCTCAACCAGCAAAAACCCTTGTCCCTTCCTGTTATTGCTTATACTCTCTCTACAACAAAATTAGAAGTAAGGACAAAATAGTTTCTGCTGGGTATTGAGGGGGTAGGGGGGAGAGGGAGGGGGTGGAGTGGGTGGTAAGGAAGGGAGTGGGGGCAGGCGGGAGAAATGAACCAAGCCTTGTATGCACATATGAATAATAAAAGAAAAAAAATCATATTGTAACTTATTTAAAATTCCTTTATTCTAAAGGCAAAATTGAAAGGGAATTTATTCTATTAATAAGATAAATTAAGTTATTTTTATTTAAGCAATAAGGAAAGCTTAATGAATAAATTATACTGTCAATCATAATTATTATACTAAACTGGGATATGCAATAAAACATCTGATTTGCCAGTTATTGTCAATTTTAAAAAACCCTAACAATGATTGTTTTAAGTGTTTTTCTCATCTGCAGTTTGGATCCTTCTCTAAGGCATTTACAATCAAACTCATGAAAAATGTCTCCATCAAATACTTATTTCTCAAACATTTGCTTATTTAAATGTTTACTCTCATCACTTTTGTAAACAAAGACATCTTTTTTATTTGTGGAAGCGCTATCTTAAATAAATGATTTATCATGTAGTTTTAAGCATACAATGATCTTTAAACTTGCTAAAAAACAATAATAAAAATTTAAATACGATAAGGCACATATGATTCAGAACAATGAAAATCAAATTCTAAAATGTTATCTGTCATGACATACAAGTTGGAAGTAGCAGATACATCAAAATAAGGTGTTTTGTTCCAACAATACACAGCCTTTCCAAAGGTCCTCAACCTCGGACCAGCTTAATCACATTCCTCTGTAACCAAAGTGTGAAACACATCTTAATGTGGTCAGTGTTCACTGTTCACTTTGAGGAATCAAGACAAAAGCAGGACCAAATCTCCAATACCTGGGAAAAATTATTAAAGAGATTTCAAAGATTTTAGGAAGGAGGCATTTATGCAGTAAATAAAGTGTTAACAGGGTAATCAGATACCACTATGTTGTTGACCTTATTTATTTTTACCCCTTACCTCCTACCCCATTATTCAACAGCTTTCAATACACATCAGTATAGCCTCTAACTGTGGACGTATTTCGATGTTGTTGAATCTCTATCACTCTTTTCTTTTCCCTCCTTGCCTGGATTTCCCAGAGTAGTTAAACAATTACAAAAATGTTCTACAAATAAGCTTGTATATGACTCATGTCTATTTTTGTGAATATGTTCATGTTTTGTATCTATATTCTGCATATCAGAGGAAGCATGTAACCTTTGTCTTTCTGAGCCCGACTTAATTCATTTAACATTATGTCCTCCAATTGCATCCATGTATTTTCAAACCATGTGGTTTCATTCTTCTTTGCCACTGAATAAAACTCTCTCTCTCTAATCTATCTATCTATCTATTTATCTATCTATCTAGATATAAATTCATCAGTTGTAAGGCATCTGTGTTGTTTCCTTATCTTGGCTATTGTGTACAGTGCAATAAACATCTGTGTGCAAGTGTCTGCATTGTAGCCTAACTTATACTTCTTCAGGTATAATCCCGGGAGTGGTATCACTGAATCATACAGCAGTTCTATATTTAGTTTTTAAGGAATCTACATATTGTTTTCCATAATGGTTGTGCTAATTTGCATTCCCACCAACAACATATAAGGGTTCCTGTTTTCTGCATCCTTGTCAACATTTGTTGTTGTTTGTGTACTTGATAGCCTTTCCAACAGGATGGGATGAAATCTTAATGCAGTTTTAGTTTGTGTTTCTTTTATAGCCAAGGAAGTTGAACATTTCTTCATATATTTATTAGCCATTTGTACCTCCTCCTTTGAAAATTCCCTATTCAATTGTGGTGCCCATTTCTTCATTGGGTTTTTGGTTCTTTGGGGTTGAGGGTTTTGATCTCCCTGTAGATTCTGGATAGTAGTCCCTCATTGGATGAATAGCTAGTATAGACTTTCTTCCATTCTGTAGGCAGTCTGTTAAATCTAGTGACTGTTTCTTTTCCTGTGCAGAAGCTTTTTAGTTTGATGCAGAGTCATTTGTTCATCCTTTCTATTATTTGCTGAGCCACTGGAGTTCCATTTAAGAAGTCATTTTCTATACTACATATTAGAGTGTATTTCCTACTACTCATTGTAGTTTCAATGTTTCATTGTAGTTTCAATGGTGCATGTGCCTGCACCATGCTGTTTTTATTGTTATGACTCTGCAGTATAGTTTGAAAACAGGAATTGTGATACCTCCAGTGTTGCTCTATTTATTCAGTATTGCCATGGCTATTCCAGGTCTTTTGTGCTTCCATATAAACTTTAGGCTTGATTTTTGAATCTCTATGATGAATCTCATTAGAATTTTGCAGAGGATTGCATTGAATATATAGATTTCTTCTGGCAATATAGCCATTTTCAAAATATTGATTCTATTAATCCATAAGCATGGGAGATTTTTCCATTTTCTGTAATGATCTTTGATTTTTTTCTTCAATGGTTTATAGTTTTCATTATAGAGGTTTTTCACTCCCTTTGTTAGGGTATTTTTTTGGACTATCATAAATGGAATTGTTTTCTTATATTGTTTTCAGTCTGTTCATTATTGATATATAGAAAGTTACTAATTTTTGTAACTTGATTTTGTATCCTGCTATTTTGCAGAAGGTGTGCATGATGCCTAGAAGATTTATTGGATTTTTCCAGGTCTTTTAGAAGATCATGTCATCCGCAAATAGGGATGTATGACTTCTTCCTTTACTATTTGAATTCCTTTTATTTCTTTTCCCTGTCTGACTGAGGATTCAAGAACTATGTTGAGTAAGGGTGGAAAGAGCAGACATCTTTGTCTTGTCCCTGACCTTAGAGGAAATGTTTTTTTCCCTTGCTATTAAGATAATATTGTCTCTAGGTCAGTCATATATAACCTTTATTATGTTAAGGTGCATTCCTTCTATTCCTAGTTTGAGCAGAGTTTTTATCATGAAAGGATGTTGAATGGGGCTCAAGCCCTAGTACACCTGCCTAGCAGCCACAAGGTCCTCAAGTACTAGCACCAATAATAATAAAAAAATGAATGAGGTTCAAATGAGATTGCAGAAGTTTATCACCAACAAACTTAATTCTAAAGGATGTAGCTGAGGAAGGAGCAAAATTGTCTCAGAAGGAAGGTCTGAGACACAATAAAGTGTGGTGAAATAAAATTTAATAGTGGTCACTGGACAATGCAAAGGGAGCAAGGAATAGAAAGAAGTTAGATGAGAGGCATCATAGCACAGTCAGATAAGGGAAATTAGTTGTGGCTTTCTATGGTATAGCCTGATAACTATTGTCTATAACAATATATGATATATTTCAAAATATTTAGGAAAAAAGTCCTAAAGTTTCCAACTTTTGAAATGATTGATGTTTCAGGGGATGGAAGTGCTTATTACCCTGATTTTACCACTGCACATTGTACACATTTGTAAATATTTCAAACTGTACCCCATTAATATGCAGAGATATTTTCTCATAATAATAAAAAAAAATTCCATATCTTAGGCCTACCTAGTAAAAAAAAGTAATTTGAGTTAAAAGACCAGCTTTTGTTTATTGTTTTTTTTGTTTTTTATTTTTGGACTTTAGTTTCCCATGTACAACGTAAACAAAAGTGAAAAAATATAGAAACTGTAAAATCGGTACAAAACTAAAAATCAACTGCTTGCTCTTTTTTTTTTTGAAGATAGCAACTTAAATATAAGAGTTGAGAAACAATGAAAGTGAGTGAATGGAAGAGCTTGTTCCGGGAAAATAATAAACTTGGGGAAGGTATAGCTCAGTGGTAGATCATCTGTTTAGTATGTGTGAGATCCTCGACTCAATACCCTCCATCAAATAACAATAAAAGCAATGAATCAATGTTAATAACTGAAAAAAATTAAGAAAAAAATACAGATGCAGAAGTTCCTTAAATCATTATAAAAGATTTAACTAATTCCAGAAAGATGTTATCATTCTGAACTTTATTCCACTTAATAACAGCAAACACATAAAGCAAAATTAAAGCCACTGTAAACAGAATTTTAAAAATTCATTTGTTAGTGAGGGAGATTTCACTATCAACTTCTTAGTTACTGATAAGCAAAAAGACACAATCATAGTTAATGTGTTAAATAGTTAAATAAATTTAATTTAATTGGCATGTATAGAACTGTGCACAAGAGACAATACTTTCTCAAGCACATACAGATTAAAAACAAAACAAAGTAACTCTTGTAAATAACTTAAAAATAAGGATTATCAAAATATTAACTAATGGAGAACAAATAACACTGAAACAGATTTTAGACCTGACAATATAATTCTAATTATAATAATCATGATTACAATAATATAATTCTGATTATGTTTAAAATATGAGTTTATCTTAGAGATAGATTTATTTATCGATGAAATAACCTATGGCCAGCTGAGGGCTGAGGGCTGATTGCTGAGGGCTGAGGGCTGAGGACTGAGGGCATAGATCAAGTGGTAGAGCGCCTGCCTAACAAGCACAATGCCCGGAGTTGAAACCCAAGAATGATTAAAAATAAAAAAACACTGAGGTTGAAATGAGATTGCAGAAGCTTATCATGAACAAACTTAATTCTAGAGGATGTACCAAGGAAAGAAAAAAATTGTCACAAAAAGAAGGTCTGAGATACAAGAAGAGATGGTGAAATAAACTGGAATAGTGGTCATTGGACACTGCAAAGGGAGCAGGGAAGAGAAAGAAGTTAGATGAGAGGCATCATAGCACAGGTAGATAAGGGAAATTAGTTGTGGCTTTCCATGATCCTGATAACTATTGTCTACAACAATATATGATATATTTCAAAATAATTATGAAGAAAAGTCCAAAAGTTCCCAACATATAGAAATGATTGATGTTTGAGGGGACAGAAGTGCTTATTACCCTGATCTGATCACACATTGTATACATTTGTCAAAATTCCATACCCTTTCCCATCAATATGTAGAGATATTTTCTCAAAATGATAAAAAGAAATCCCATATCTTAGGCCTATCAAGTTAAAAAAAAGTAATTTGAGCAAAGGACAATATTTGTTTATTGGATTTTGTTTTTCATTTCTGGATTTTTTTTGAGGTACAATGAAAATAAAAATAATAGAACAATGAAAAAATATAGAAACTGTAAAATTGATGCAAAACTACGAGCCAACCACATATATTTTTGAAGATAGCAACTTAAATGTAAGAGCAGACAAAGTTTGAAAGTGAATGACTGGAAAAGCTTTCTCTCGGAAAATAATAATAAACTTAGGGGCTGAGAGTGTAGAACAGTGTAGGGCACCTGCTTAGCATGTGTGAGAACCTGGATTCAATACCTACCACCAAACAAAAACAGTAACATTGACAAATCTGTGTTAATAGTTGAAAAAAATTAACAAAAAATAATGGGGATATAGAAGTTCCTTAAATCATAATGAAAGGTTTAATTAACTCCAGTAAGATATTATCATTCTGAACTTTAATCCATTTACTAACATAAAATACATAAAGCAAAATTAAAAGAACTGTAAGCAGAATTTTTAAAATGTACTTGTTCATGAGCCAGATTTCAACGATATCTTTCTTAGTGATTGACAAGCTGAAAGACACATGAATGTATTAAATAGTTGAGTAAGTGTGATTTAATTGGCATATATAGAGCTGTGCACAAGAGGGAATACTTTCTCAACCAGCAAAAACCCTTGTTCCTTCCTATTATTGCTTATACTCTCTCTACAACAAAATTAGAAATAAGGGCAAAATAGTTTCTGCTGGGTATTGAGGGGGGGAGATAGAGGGGGCGGAGTGGGTGGTAAGGGAGGGGGTGGGGGCAGCGGGGAGAAATGACCCAAGCCTTGTATGCACATATGAATAATAAAATTTAAAAAAAAAGCACATACAGATTAAAAACAAAACAAAGTAACTCTTGAGCCATGTAGCAAGCTTGTAAATACCTTAAAAATCAGAATTATCAAAATATTAATTAAAGGAAAACAAGTAACAATGTAACAGATTTTAGGCATGATAATATAATTCTGATTATGTTTAAAATGTGGATTTATCCAAGAGATAAATTTTTGAATTATTTGTGGATGAAATAACCTATGTTCAGGATTTATTTTAAAATAATTCAGCTGAGTGTGGGTGAAGTATAGAAGGACAGGAAGAAAAGAGATCCATCACATATTGACATTTATTGATGTTGTGTGATTAGAACATATATATCCATTGTATGATTCTTTCTATTTTGTGTAATTTAAAAAATTTTCATAATGAATACATGGATATTTATTATACTACTCTTTTATCTTTTGAATATATCTGGTGATGTCAATTTAAGAATTATTTGCTGAGCTACTCTTGCACCTCCTTCCTTTAATCCTAATACTAACGTTGAGTTCTACATCAACAGATTTCTAACATTAAGTTTTCCTTGCATTACTTTATGCTATTTATTCATTATTGCTTTAGATTTGCCAGCATTTTAATTCATATATTTAGTTTTCTATTTCTTTCCTTTTTTTTTTATTTTCAGTGCTGGGGACCAAAGTCAGGGCCTTGCACTTGCCAGGCAAGCGCTCTTCCACTGAGCTAAATCCCCAACCCCTAACTCATATATTTAGTTTTATTTTTATGAATTAATTCCTTTAGATTCTTCTTTTGCAATGTTGTAAATTGTTCTAAAAGTCAAAGTGCAAGGACATTATAGTGTGGAAACTTGTTTCATTTGGTCTTGCATTTTAAAATAATTATTATGTCATGAAAGTTATTTTTTCAAATGTATTTCCGTAAAGTTTTGTCTGGAAGTGATGTGCGAGTATGCAAACATGAGGTACTGAGTCAGTTTCTGATAGAAAAAATTCATATTTTTTCTGTGTGAATGTTTTCATCTATTTTATCTAAATTTTTGATTTATTGGTTTAAACTATGTCTATTGTGTGTTCTTATAAACCTCCTGTGTCCTTAACCATTCCTAACTTCCAATTCAACTTACATATTTGCACTATTATCTTTCTCTTCTGAAATTTTGACTAGAGATTTATTAACATTATTCATTTCAAAAAATAAATTTTAGTGTTCTTACTCTATTTTTGGTAATTTTTATATTTCTTCATTTTTTGAGATTTTTTGACCTATTCTGCTTTTCTTGGCTACTTAATTCATTGAGTTTTAAGCTTTCTTCTTTTTTTAATACATATATTTCAGACTAAAAATGCCCTTTGGGTGTTGTTTTAATAGTATCACACAGGGTTTGACAGGTGATGGTTTCATTGTCATTAATTAAAATAGTCTGAGCTCCATTATAATATTTTCTTAAATCTATAATTTATTTACTTATTTAATTATACATTCTGGGTAAGTTCTTTTTAGGAGCATATATTACTTGTACAAAGGGATTTCATTGTGATATTTCTACCCATGCATATAATGCACTTTAATCATATTCATGTCCTCTATTACTCTCCTATCCTCCCATTCACTTCTCCCCACCTTCTTTTTCACAATATATTTGGTGATACTGGGGATTAAACTCAGGGCCTCACACTCTAGCGAGTGCTCTACCATTTGAACCATGCTTGCTGTTCTTTGGGTTTTAGTTTGTTTTCAGTTAGAGTATCAGCTTTTGTTTATGCCAGTCTTGGACTGCAATCTTCTTACCTTCATCTTTCAAGTAGCTGGGATTACAGGTGTGTGCCACCACATTGGGCTTTTTAAAAATAGTTTTTATAATTGTGAATTGGTTATATTATGCTAATTTCATATAATGTACTTTAATTATATTCACCTCCCATCATCCTCTCCTTTTCTTCTCCTCCTCTTGTTGGCTCCTTCCTCCAAACAATTCCACATTTTACATATATATATACATATATGTATATATATAGAGATATATACATATATATATATTTGTATATAATTGTGACATATATAAACATATACAGCATATATATGTCTATATTTCTGAAAGTGACATAAACATTTGTCTTTCTTAGTCTGGCATATTTCATTCAGCAGGATGATCTCCAGTTGCATTCATTTTCATACAAACAACATAATTTCATTCTTCTTTATCACTGAACAATGCTCCATTTTTGTACATACCACATTTTCTTTATCTATTTACTGCTTGATGGGCACATAGGCTGATTCCATAGTTTGAATATTGTGTATAGTGCTGCAGTAAATGTGGGTGCACAGGTATCTATATTGTATGCTGACTTGTACTCCTGTTGACATATGCATGGGAGTGACATTGCAGAAAAGTATGGTAGCTCTACTCTCAGTTTTTTTGAGAAACCTTCAAATTATTTAATAGTACGATTTTGTTATCTGAATATGGGGAATTTTTTTTGTAGTCTCTCACTAGTTCTGTCCATAGATCACTTTTTAAGCTATTCTTTCTTTGGATTAAGTTTTCTAAATATCTCATGAGCATGTGAAAATAATTTGTTTCTAGTTCCTGGATGTAGCGTTGACATATTTCTAACATGGATATTTTGTGAAAGTTTAGCTAGACCACATTTTGCTTATCCACTTGCTAGTGGATGGACACTTGTGTTGTTTTACTTTTTTACTGTTAGGAATTATTCTGCTATGAGCACTCATATATAGGATTTTGCATGGACATGTTTTCAGATAGGTGGGATATAAATCATGGTAAGTTTGTGTTTAATCACTTGAAGAACTGTGAAGCTGTTTTCCAAAATGACTGCAACTTTTGACATTCCTACCAATTACAGATGAAGATTCTGTTTTCTACAATCCTCATCAAGAAATATGTTTCTTCTTCTTCTTCCTCCTCCTTTGTGTCCTCCTTGTCCTCTTCTTTCTTGCCTTCTTCTCCTTACTGTCCTTTATACTTTTAGTCACATTAGTGGGTGTGATTCTCTGTGAGTTTGATTTTCATTTCCCTAATGAATGATGAGTAATGATATTCATTTTTCCATGTGCTTTTTGGTGATTTCTGCAAATCCTCCAGAGAGATGACTGTTCACATACTTTGACCATTTTAAAAGTGGTATCTTCTTTATTGTTGATTTTCAAAGTTCTAAAATATATTGTCCATATTAGAAACATGATTTGTAAATACAGTGTTCCATTCTTGTGGGCATTTTTGCTTATCTTTGTATGAACTTTGTGTGGAGTTTTAATTTTGATGAAGCCCTATTTTAACTGTATTTTGTTTGCTGACTTTATTTTTGGTGGCATATCTAAGAAACCATTGCATAATCTAAGAACACCAACTTTACAGGTATGTTTTTTCCCAGTTTTTATATTTTTAGGCCTTACATTAGGTCTTGGCCCATATGAATTAACTTTTATATATGTGTGAGGTAGGGATCAAATTATGTTCTTCCGTATGTGGGTATCCTTTTTTCAAAGCACAACTTGTTGAAAGGATTATTCTTTTCCTATTTAATGGTCTTGACACTCATGTTGAAAATTAACAGTTGTAGATGTATGATTTTCTTTCTGAAATCTTAATTCTATTCCAATTATATCTATCCATGTTTTGAACAAGGAGCTCACTATGTAGCCCTGGGTGGCCTCTGCCTTCTTAGTACTGGGATTATAGAAATGTCCCACCACATTTTTTTTGAATCTATACATGTTTTAGAGAGATCATGTATTATGATTGTGTATTGATCAGTTCTTCTTGTTTCTTGACAAAATAAATAAGTCTGTTAATACATTTAAAAGGAATCAACATAAGTTCATTAAGCAAATGGTATTTCTTTCAAAGATAAATCCTTGAGTAAGTGAGAGGTTGCAGCAATGGTGTGGCTGGTACTGGGGTTGCATGCATCATCACATTTCATACCAAAGGGAGTGACATCTGGAGACAACCTGGGGACTGGAGTCCCAGCTGCTACTTTGAGTACAAGCTGCAGGTGCTTGGGGATCACTGTGGTACCCTGCACAGAAGTAGGTGCCTGAATCACCAGGCGTGGTGGCTGAGATAGTCAGGAAACTGTCCTTTCTTGTTCCACCAAACTGAGCCGTCAGTTTCCCACTTCTGGTCAATTCACCACTCTTATACAAGTCTATCAAGAGAACAAGACTTCCTCCAGGGTCTTGCTTGTACCATAGCATTTTGTTAAATGTGCTTGAAGAATTGCAGTTCATGGAGGCATCTCCTCCCTCCTGGATGAATACAAATTGAGGACTCTGATTCAGCTGTTGGCCACTCACCACTGGATAGAAAAACAAAAGCAGGTAGTTAAGACGTCTTTAGATCACCTTTCCCAGACCTGTGATGGACCCCATATCCCTAAAATCCCCAGCTCTGCCTCCGTGCTTTTTCCTTTCCTCCCTCATTCTCTGTCTTTTTGTACCTTTGATAAAGTCTCACCTACTGCTCTCACAGAGTTTTTGCCCCTTAAGAATCAGAAGCCCCCAAGACTCACATGTCAATTGCATCCATAGGATTATTAATAAACCTTTAAGGATCATCTCCATCAGCAAGTAATTATTTCCTAAATAGGTTTTCTGTTTTGAGAAACTCTTCTGGGCTTAAAATAACACCATGAACACCACCATGGTGTTAAAAACACCAATGTGACCTCTGGCTGGGGTTCCCCAGGGTTTTGAACTAACTTTAAAGATTAACTACAAATGGAGACACTGCCCCCTTATGGCTAAAAGCTAGATTTTCTCCCTTTCATGCCTATTGTCAGATCCTTTTATATATCACAATTAAACCTCTTAACTTGTACAATTAATATACACTAATAAAAATAGTTTTAAAAAAAACTCCTATTTCTCCCATTCATTTGATGTACACATTTATCAAGTGCCTACTATAATCTTGGAGAAATACAAAGACATGAGCAACATGACAGAAATTCTGCTCTGAGTACCTCATAGTTTCTGTGAAGGTTCTGGACAGACTTATGATTCACCATGATGGATTGAAGACAGAATGTTCCTCTCTGTTCTTTTCTGACAGTGGCCATTTGAAAAATGTTATGAGACCCAGATGACATACAGGGCAGGGCATGTGGGCATGTTGGATGTTTGGAAATGGGAGTGAATTACAAGTGGAAACGGACTTAGTAACTGAGCAAAATTGAGTCTCAAGGACCCACAGAGTAAATTGGTAACAGGAATCCGGGTGCCTCACAATCTCAATAATTAGGACACCTGATATCTCAGCAGACAGAGTGAGGCAAGACAGGGAACTTACTTTACACAGATCTGTGAAGTATGAGGCATACTTGTAGAAGTACACTTAATTTTCAAATCTCCTATCCTGGCCTGGGAAAGGAAGGAGTACATCCTTCTCCAACACCTTCATGGAAGAAAGACTGGTTTTCTGAAGACAAACAAGTCTGGGATTCTAGGTTATGTTGAGTGTGAAGTGAGGCAAATACTTAAAAACAGAGGAACTGAAACCATTTTTCCTTCCTCAAATCTCATATTTGTGTCTCATTAAGAATGAATGAGTACCCAGGATCACTAGACCTTAAAAAATACCTGAACGTGAAAAGCAGAGAAAAAAGCAAAAAGAGAAAAGGACTTTGACAGGGACACCACAAGAAGGCAGGAAGGAGATTACCATAACCTTGGGACACAGTGCTGCGAATGTTCTGGTTTTTCTTTAAGAAGAAAATGAAACTTTGAATAATAAAATCTTCTTTTAACAGAATGGAAGTTTACAGGGACATTTGGTTTTTAAGAATAAAATTGAAGACAAGGCATGATAGCACAAGCTTGTCATCCCATTTACTTGGGAGTCAGAGATCAGGAGGATGAGTTCAAGGCCAGCCTGGGTAAAAAGTTAGCAAGATCCTACCTCAACAAACAAGACAGGTGTGGGGGGCACACTTATAATCTCAGCTATTTAGTAGTTGGAAATAGAAAGATCTCAGTTAGAAGCTGACCTGGATAAAAGTGTGAGTCCCCTATCTAAAAGTAAACTGAATAAAAAAGGCTGGAGACATGGCCTTGTGGTTGAGCCTTGTCTAGCAAGAGTGAAGCTCTTCAAGTTTCAGGACTGCCACCAACAAAAAAATGGGAATAGCAATAAAAGTAAAAATAAATAAAATTGATGTAAAATTGATAGGGTAATTTCTTTCTTTTCTTTTCTTTTCTTTCTTCTCCCTCTTTCTTTCTTTACTCTCCCTCCTTCCCTTCTTCCCTATGTCCCTCCCTCTTTCCTTCCCTTTCTTTCATTTCCTTTCTATTCATTCTTTCTGTGCTGGTATGAAACCCAGGATTACACATGATAAGAAAATACTCTCTCCCTTGTAGTAAAATGAAGAAAACAGTGTCTGCCATCCTGTTGTCTTTTACCCTATTAAGTGTAAATGTATAGAGTTCCATAAAAGTTCTTTTACTCATTTATTGATTTATGGCAAGGAATTTTCTTCTCCTTTCTATTTTGTAAAATCTTCAAACTTTAGATGGGGGAAGAAAATTCCTTGATAGGCATAGAGTGACTGGGAGGAAAGTTCTATCCATGGTTATCCATAGTCCCTGAGTCCACCTTTGGGAGTTTCTTCCCTGTTATCTAAAAAGGGCCTTTTGGAGTACACTCTTCTCCGGGCCTCTGCTCTTTTACAGTTAACTTCTTGTCCATCGAAGATTGGAGCCCATAATGGCTTTAAATATAAAACTGTGAGAAGCTTTTTAAAAATCTGGATTTATTGTTTTCTGTAACTTTATGATTTCTAACTATGTATTCTATCACTCAATGAAAGACAGATTTTACATTGCCTTGTATGGCTTTAGATTCATCTATTTCTTCTTAAAATTCAGACAAGTTTTGCTTAGGCAAAGGCCATGTTTTCAGGAGCATAATTTTTCCTTGTAGTGAATGGAAACTTAAGTCATTATGAAACAGCATCAAATGCTTCAATAACCCTTTTATTGTATAGTCTACTTTAATATGAAGAGATTTATACAAATTCTGTTTGAATATATTTTTTCATGACATATTGTCCTATTAATTTTCTTTCATCCTCTCTCATAAACATATTTTTGTGTTTTAAATGTATCTCTATTTCCCTGCTTTTTATTCCTTTCTTTATCTCTTAACTTGTTCATGGAACAATTTTCCATTTACCTTTGGAATTTCTTTTAGTGGTAAGTTTCCCTTAGTGGTAAATTCTGAAGCTTTTGTCTCAAAACTATTTTTTTCATTTTCATAGTTATTTTTGACTAATGGGTAGTAGTAGCTATGCATCAATAATTATGTAATCCATATTGATATTTATGTAGTACAGTGTGGCATTTCAACACATGCAATGCTCAGTTCAAGGTAGTATATATGACCACCACTTCAAGCATTTATTATTTGTTTGTGTTGGTAATATTAAAAACTCCCTCTACACACTATTTAATATACAAGTAAATGCTGTCAACTGCAGTGCTATGGAACAGTGGAAATCATCCCTGTTACCCAGTGGCACTCCTTTGTTTCTTATTTTTGAAGAATGTTTTTGTTTTATGTAGAAGTTGTGTTAGTGATTATTTTCCTTCGGATTATTGAAGATATGAGCTCACTTTCATTTGGTTTCCATTACTATTGTTGAGAAATACGCTCTCAGTTTATTTGTTTATTTATTTTTGCCTCTTCAAAAATACTCTTTCATTCCTCCTGTCTGTCTCCCTTTATCATTTAGGGGTTACTGTAATTATCTAAGGTTTTTTGTTTTGTTTTGTTTTGTTGTTTTCTCAAATCTGTAAATTTGTATCTTTCATCTATCTTTGAAAATTGCTCTTCCATCACCTCTTTATATATTCTGTCTGTCTCATTCATGGGGGGAGAAGGAGGAGGGGGATGCACACTTACATGTGTATACTTACTTACACATGTAAGCCAATGTAAAGATGATAAAATAAAAGGAGAATGAAAAAATGAGTGCTTCACTTTTTCTCCTTTCTGGTTATTTTAGTAGAATTTTCTTTTGAAGAGAGGTATAGGTAACAACTCTAAAAAAACAGAAAACATTCTAATTCTGCATGATTTAAAAAAATACGTACTTGGGTGATTATTTTCATTTTATTCACAACTTCCCCTTGTCACTACACAGTTTCTGAGAGCATGAGACCATTCCCCTTTTTACATTTGAAGAATAGAAGGTCCCTTAATTAAGTCAGAGATATACTATGTTGATCAGTTTTCCTGATTTCTTCTGGGAATTTTATCTAACTTGACATTTTCACTGCTTGATTAATAGTGAGATATTATTTTAAGGATTGAAGGCCTGCAATGCATCAGGCCTTACTTTATCCTATCAAGAACCAAATAAATGAAAGACTATGATTGTATAAAATTTAGAGAGGAGAAATAGAGACTTAGAAATTTGTAGTTTTTCTAAATGTCACTTAGCTTGTCAGATGTGGAACTGGTTACTTATTCTGTAGAGCATTTAGCTTCTCTAAGAAACATGAAGTATTCCTCTACCCTAGGAGTTATTTATCAATAATTATAAACACCAGCTTTGGGCCAACATAGACTGGATGTGGAGGCGGAGGATGAAGGTAACATCTTGACCATTTCATTGGGACTAAATGGTAAGTAGCTTTTCAAGCTGGAAATGTAGATCCTCAGGGAAATACAGAGAACAGATTATGAATGAAGACACAATGAGATGTGGAGGCCTATCTAAGATGAGATATGTATTCATATCTATCCATTTGTCTATTCCTATACATAGAAACTTATGAAAAAGTATTTCCTGTGATTATTTCAAGTGTGAACAGTATTTCTATGCCAATAGTCATGGTACAGTCTTAATATTCCACAAAGAACCTTATAAATAACATGGTTGCTTTGTATCAACAAGGTTGTTGAAGAGCAGAAGTAAAATAGGTTATTTAGGAAAACAGAGGCACAAGATTTGTGCACATTTATTTCATAAATTTTTGAAGTTTATACTACTTGCATCGCAGTTTGACATTCTACTTAGTAAAAAGTAACAATTACCTAGACCACAAAGTCAGGTTAAATTTGGATTAAAGTTATAATTTACTCTTGTATCATCCTTACTCACCCCTATTTGTGCAACAAGACAATTGCATATCCTTAGTTTTCTCATCTTGGCAAGGGGCCCAATCAGTCCTCAGAAGACCTATAACAACAGAGCATCTGTGGCACAGCTGCAGGTTTGGGGACAGCCACAGAGGCTAAGATCACTTTGCGTCTCCTCCTCAGTGGTAGATTCCTGAGTGACTGGTCTGGCAGGAGGTGATAATGCAAAAAACTTTGCTGCTTTTTCTCATCCAAATCTGCAGTTGTTTTTTCATGACTTTTCTCTTCCCCAGTCTATATTTCCCATTAATCTAAATCTTGGAATTATGGTTTCCAATAATACTTTGGACACATTATGGGCAGTGGCACTAGACAATGGAATTACTCCACCCAACTTGTCAAATGATCTACTATCACCCGGAGACATATTGGTAGCCCTACCTTGGGCATTTTGGTATATCAACCTGAACACTTTGAAATGGTCTTAATCCTGGGCTCCTTCCTCCTTGGAGATGTTGTCTTGAAGCTTGCTTACTGACCTTTCCACAGGTCAGGAAACTCTCTGTTACTTGGTTAGGTATGGTATATATTCTTACACAGATATATTTTCTTAAGATTACATCACACATAGCCTGAGGTCCCCAGTGACTTCCTTTATTTAGATGAGACATCATTTCTGTCATTATTTTTCGGGTGAGCATTTCTCTATCATCAGGTAAAATCCACTTTCCCTTGGATGTTTTGGAAGCCCCCAGTTTGGATAATCATTTTTGATCTTGAAGACAAAACTTCAGGATAATGGAATGGGGAGGTATGACCAGGGTAAAATGGAAAATATGTGCCTCTGATTGCAAGGCAGCCTCTTTAGCAGACTTATTTGCCATTCTATTTCCTCAGTCCTCTATATTATGCCCTTGTTTTGATGTCCCAGTATATGAACTACTGCTATTTCATTAAATTTTCTAAGACTGGAGTAATAAGTTCCTTGTGAACAATATCTTTTCCTTTACTGTTAATCAAACCTCATTTGGTCCAAATTTTTCCAAACTTGTAAACTACTACAAATTCATATTTGGAGTCTGTATAGATAGTTCTTTCTCTTTTCTTCAAAAGTTTTAGGGCCTGATTAGGTGGAAATAATTCACAAGTTTGAGCTGACCAATTATTAGATAGTTGATCAAATTCAATTACATTAAGTGAGTTCCTTCTACCACTGAGTATCCATTTATATCTCTTTCCTTAAATTACCTGGGAAGAACTGTGCACAAAGAACTTATCATTGGTCTCAAAGGAAGTCTCTTGTAGATCTGGTCTCACCTTGGTCTGGTATTTGATCAGGTCTAGACAACAATGTTCAATAGGTCTTGAGGATTGTTCTTCCACTAGGAATCCAGATGGGTTTAGGCAATCATACAAGATAAGTAGCAAATCATCCTTCTCCAATAGAATGGTCTCATATTTTAAAATCCTCAAGTCAGTTAATCATCCCCATACCTTCTAATTAAGGATTGCCCTTACTTGAGACATGTTTACAATTAGAGCTCCCCTAAAGATTAATTTTCTGCTCTCCTCTTTTAGAAGAGCAGTGACTGCAAGTGATTGAATGCATTCTGGCCACCCCCTTGAGACTGGATCTAAGATCTTGGAGAGGTAGGCACTGGCTGTCTTTGTCCACCAGGGTCCTGTATTAGGACCCCTAAGGCTCTTCCCTTATCACCAGTTACAAATAGGTGAAACGGCTTTTCTAGAAATGCAGAGCTGGCACTGGAGTGGTGCTAAGGGCCTGCCTTAGGGTATCTAGGGATTGTAATTCCTCTGATTTCCAAAGAAGAGGGTCAGGTTTTTCATCCAAAAGTTTAATGTAAAGCCTCTTTGTCTTAAAAGCATGTGAATCTATCCATAATCTACAGTACACCATAAGGCCCAAGAATTTCCTTAGCTCCCTTTTGGTAGTTTGTCAAGGCATACTAATTATTCAGGAAATCTACTCTGGGCTAAGTCTCCTTTTTCCTTTGCTAATAAGATATCCCAAATATTTAACTTCTCTTTCTACAGACTGTAGTTTGGACTTTGACATTATCAGTCCCTGCTGACCCAGAAAATTTAGCAAGGCAATAGTTTCCTCGGTTATTCCTTTCTTTTTGCCCCATAAGATTAACAAATCTTTTTAATGAGATCTAAATATTGAAGCACCTTAATCTTTGGGAGTTTTTAAAAGTCTCCAATACTTTTTCAAGAATTTATCGAAAAAGGTTAGGAGATTCTTTGAATCCTTGAGGCATAATACTGTCCATAGGTATTATAGATTTCTTCACATTTGCGGTTATTCACATTTGCTTTCTTTTTCTTTTGATTTAGGGTTTTCAGTCTTAGGTACTTTAAGTAGGAACAAAGTCACAGGTCCCCTGCCAAAATAAGGCTTACTCTATTTTTTTCTGTCTTCATGGACTTTTATCATTTACATATTCTATGAGTAATTGGCAAACCCAATCTTCATTGGAGCTAAATTTTGACCAGAGAAAGACAGTCTTAAGATTAGCTCCTGTGTCCAAATGAAAGAGCAATATTTAATTGTTTTTGTTTCTTTTTATCTTTTGTCCTAGGATCTTCTGCCCAATATGGTAACATGAGACTGAGAAGGCTATCTGGAGGAATAGAAGAAGATGAGTCCAGTGTCTTGGGGATCTCCTTTCCTAAAGTTGACTTTATTTCCCATCCAGAAATCCTGGCTGTGTTATTTGCAGGAGAATAATCAACCTCCCATATGGGTGTTTCTTATATTCTACCCAAAGGACTTCCTCCTTCTTCCATCGGCTCCCTAGTGGGCTGCAGGGGTTAGGAATCTGGAGTTGGCACTTGCTTTGTGTCTGGTAAAAGTCCCAGTCACAACCACACAGCATATTTCCAGGATGTCTTGACCAACAAGGCAGTACTCAACTTTCCTATCTTGGTCCATGCATGCAGTTAACCTGGTCCACTGTGGTGATTGCTTAAGCCAGCCCTCTTTCCCAGTGTTGCCATTTGACTTATGATCTTCAGTTCTGTGTCATCTACAGAGACAGTGGATTCCCCCAGCCCTGAGGCTTCTGGCACAAGGCAACAGGATGAGTCTCCCTTTAGAAGGGCATATTCACAGCCCCTGGGGGACATAAAAATCCTGGGCAAGTCCCCACACTGATAAAATATCTTTAAGATATTGGATTGTCACAAGAGAGACAACACAACTCAGAGTCCAATAGGCAAGGTAAAATATACTTCTGCAGAAGGGTGCACACCAGAAAGTCTGGGAAGCAAGCACACTGGGTGGGAAGTCTGCTGAGGTTTTATCTCTAATGCAATGCTGTCCATCCCCTGCTGTTGGATTGGGCAGGCGTCAGATTCACAGTCTACAAAATTGGCTAATTAGAAAGGGGCCAGGTTGGGAATGGGCTTTGGGAACAAAGAAGTTTGAAAGTTCAAGGAAGCATATCTTTTAGTTTATCAGCTCTGGAACCAAGACATTCAGCAGAATTTTTTTTTCTGTTTTCCACAGCCCAGTTGAGGATTACAACCCTTTGCTCTTAACAGAAACTTTTATCACATTAAGCAGCATCCATGAAGTGAGCATATAGGAAGCAATTAGTAAGGTGATTATTACTGATTCAATTGTTGGACAGAAAAGACTGATCTAAGCTGAGTCTTACACATCTCTATATCAGTTTTGCTTACTTGTTGTTACTGTATGGAAACACTATAATTTTGATATTGAGTCTGTCTCTTCCATTTTGTAAAATTTATTTATTGGTTATGATAGCTTTTTATTTTGTAGATTTAATAGGATCAGCTATATAGACAATTATGTTTTTATAAAATGACACTTTTTCTTATCAAAAATGGTTTCCTTTTCCTCTTGCTTCATTGCATTGTGTAGATTCTCAGGACAATGTTGAATAGAAGTGATGAGAAGACACATTCTTGCTGTGCTCCTCATCTTGGAAAGAAGCATTCAGACCTTCAACATGGAGAATGATATGAGCTATAGGCTTTATTCAAGTGCTCCTTAAGAGGGTGAAAAAACTCACTTCTATTTGTAGTTTGTGAAAAATTTTCATGAAGAATGTACACTGGATTTTTTTCAAAGGCTTTTTTCAGATCTGTTGAGATGACTGAATTTTTCCCCTCTTCAGTCTGTTTATATAGTAAATTACATTATTTTTCAAATGTTAAAGTAACCCCAAATCCTTGATATGAGTCTTGTTTTGTCATTATTATTCTGCTTTTGTTAGATTCAATTTGCTAAAATTTAAAATTTTTATACATCTGTATTCATGAGGGTTATTGAATAGAGCTTTTTTTGGTTGTGTCTTTGACTTTAGCATCATGGTTATGGTGGCTTCATAGAATGTATTGTAAAGTATTCTCATCTCTTCAACTTTTCTGCTATTATTTTATGTATAAGAAGTTTGGTTTATAAAAGACTTGGTGGCTTAAGCTTGTAATCCTAGCTTCTTGGGAAGCTGACATTGGCAGGACTGCAGTTTTAGGCCAACCCGGGCAAAATAGATGCTTGTAAGAGCTCACCTTAATTAATGGGAAGGTGTGGTGGTGTAATCCTATCCCCAAAATAACCAGCAGAGAAAGGCCGGGTGGTAGAGTGCCTGCCTAGCCAGCATGTATGGAGGCCCTGAGTTCAACTCCCAGTATTTAAAGAAATGTTTATCTTAACTTACCAGTGAAGCTAAATTAATGCTAAGTGAATGCATCCAATTTCAATAAATGTAGTCATTTTGATTTAATATCGCTCCATTTTCTACCCTCTGTTGAACTATTACCATACATATTATGTCTACAGATATAGAAGGGAAATTTTTATTGACAGGGGCTTTTATATTGATTCTCAAATCTACATTACAGAGCTTCTCTTGTGGAGACAATTTGCTGTCTAGTGTCATTGACTTCTCTGAAATTCTTTCTTTCCCTATCACTTTTGTACTTAGAGTGTCATGTATTAATATTATGTCTCTAAGGCATATGCTCAGTGTTATGATTTAAAAATATTATTTTATTCAAATTCTTTTCACTAAGTTAAGAAAATTAAAAGGAAAACATCTATAGTTCTTTCTGTATTTATTAATATGATTTCCTTTGCATCTGTATTCTTTACTTTTTATGTACATTATGAATTACCATCCAGTGTTCCATTCCCTAATCTTAAGAAATTAATTAAGAATTACTTGTAAGGCAAATCTTCTGACATAGATTCTCTGTCTTCATTCATATATGTTTCAGCATTCACATAGGTTTTGGCAGGGTTGGTTCCTTTGGAGGTCTGTGAGGGGAGAATTTGTTCAGGCTTTTCTCATGGGTATGGAGATGTGTTATCTTGATCTCTGCCTTCATGCTCATGTGGCATACTTTGTGTGTGTGTGTGTGTGTGTGTGTGTCCTGTTATAAGGATTGTACTTATATTGGATTATGATCATCCCTGTGGACCTCATATTAACTTAATTATTTCTGCAAAGACCCTGTCTTTAAATAAGGTCACATTCTGAAGAGGACTGCAACATGTAAATTTGTTTCTGGAGAGGGGACATAGCTTATTTGATAGTAATCACTCTTTTTGGAGATTTTCTTCTTGAGATCTTATAATTAGATTATTTTGTTATTTTAAAGGATATGTCAAGACTGCCAGTTCTCTCATTCTCCCACATTCTGCCCAAAATAGGTACCTACTATCCTATCAGTAGAATTATTTGGTTGAATAAAGCAGGGTTAAAATGTAGCTTCTGTAAATATGCATCTTTTCATATAACAGGAGTAATAGCAACCAATAAGCAACAGGAGAAACTTTTTACAAAGTTACATACAGCATTTCTTCTACAGGTGAAATATGGAGGCTATAATTTTGATCAAGACTTCTGTCTCTCCTTATCAAATGTCTAAACCCTAACAGAGTCCCTAGCACTCAGTTCTCTGACCATTCAGAATGACTAAATGAGTACTCTTAATTAGAAGGAAACATTAGAATTGATATTTATCAACTAGGAATGGAAAAAGTAAGCATTAGAAGGGCTATCTTTGATAATATGGAAATATTCCTAGTAAAAATTGAATAAACATGTTAAAAAATATAATGCATTTGAGAAAGTACATGCAATGTTCATGCAAAGAAATATATATTTATTAAAGAGAATGTTTACAACTAAACAAGAAAAGGGCAATCTATTAGGAACTGCTTAAATGACATTTAACATGGTAAAAATGTGAAAACACAAAGCCACTACAGGAAAGTAATCACAAAAATGCAAATACACCAACAAATATTTTCACACTATCTAAAATTGAAAAGGATTGATAATAGTGTTAACTAACATGGTTAGAAATGTGTTTACCATGTCCTGTGGTTGGCAATGTAGATTATTAAATTCATTGTAGAATGCAACTTTTCAATATCTATAAAAATACAAAGTAGGCAATTTCTAGAAGTCCAGGTGTGGTGATACACACCGGTGTAGAAGCACTTGGGAGGCTGAGACAGGAGGAGCATAAGTTTGAGACCAACTTGCAAATCATAACAAGATTGTGTCTCAAAACACCCCAGAGTACATGAAAATTTCCCTTTATGATATGTAACAGCAGTAAAAATATAAATATTAGTAATAAGTGAACAAGTTAAGTTTACCATTGGTATGAGAACATCTCAAATATTTTTAAGTTAAAATAAGTTGTAGAAAATACGTCATAGAGCTTAATTTATGTGATAAAATTTGGGAGCTAGTTATAACTATTTATGTAAGTGAAAAGCAACATGATTGTCAGGACATTCTGCAAAATGTCTAAATACGTTACTCTAAGTGTTAAAGAGGTAATGAAAAGGGAGCAGGGTAGTTGGTTTTGGGGTTTGAGTTTTGCTCTACAAATTGACAAAATAGCTCCTGACATTAAAAATAAAAAATTTGTATTTTTGTGTGTTAATAAAACTACTGAACATAGATTTAAAATGAAATTAATGTCTTTCCTGTTTTGTGCTCTTTCAAAAATTATCTAAATCCAAGAGTGTGTGTAACAGATGAGCAAAATAGAAAATTTCAAAATTTTCTAAGAGCAAATGAAAAATTTTCTGAAATTTATTTCAGTGTTACAACTATTGGAGGACTTATAGGATGCAATATCCAAAACTGGACCCTTCCCTGGGTCCAAATGAAGAAAGCCTCTGTGGCAACCAAATGGTTGCTCTCACCATTGTTACTAAGATCTACTCAGAAAGCAGCATTTTATTCAGGAAATGAGCCACAGCAACTTCTCATTTCCTTTATTCTTTACTGCAGTGTTAAAATTGTGACTGTTAGTCCCTCTAAAAGCTCCTCAATCCTTTCTGTAATGTTAACTCTTCCTTCACAGTCTCTTAATTCCTTTATGAGCTCCTGCTTGGTTTTCCCATTTTCTTCTCTATAGTTCTTTTCTTTCTCCTGGACTTCTTCCCCTATTGAACTTCTACTCATTCTGTGCAGTGTTCTCAGCACATTGCTGCCTCAGCTTCCCTTTCCCCATCAGGAAGATATTGCACAGGTGCAGCCACAACTGTCCCAGTGTGTGTCTCTCACGATGCAGTAGTATACACCAGTGTCTCTCAGGCTGGCATGGGGCAGGATTAAGGTACTTGACTTTCTGTCATCATGGATGGCCAGAGAGAACATTCTGTTGGTTACATTGCTTTTTAGACCATGAATTATGTACTCAGGACCCTGGAGGGGAATCTGCCGGTACCAATATATGTAGTCACCTGTAGCGATTGTGGAGTGGTTACATGACAAAAGTACGGGTTCTTCTTCAGTGCTTTCCATTGAGTTCGGCTGTGTGACTTTGGAAGCAGCCACAATACCTAAAGGGTTGACAAATAACAGATTAGGTTTGGATTCTCACATCTTGGTGCATCTTAAGATCAGCTTCATAAACACTCCCAGAGCTCTTTCCCCCAGCCTTACACAATTCTACAGTATTTTTGTGTGTGCTGCACAATTTAAGAAAAATATCACTGCTATTTGTTACTTAGCTATTCATGACCACAAGACCAAAGATAAATTGTTCACTTTCTACTTCTCTTGAGCTCAATGAACCCAGAATTCCTGATAGCCTGTGAACACCATTAAGAGTAAACAGACTCTGTCCAACTGTTTGGATAGTCACAGAGGATTGAGTGGAGGCAGCGGATACTTCTTCTCTGTCTTTAGCACAAAAGTCATCCTTTCATAGGCCCAGAATACTTACCCAAAAAGAGAACAGTAATTCCTGTCACCAATTGCATTGCTCAAAAGCACACTGAGGTATCAAGATGTAGAGCTCAGAATCTGATCTAACCCTTGATTAGGGGAAATCTCAGCCACAAAGCAGCAGCTGCTACCCTGCCCTACCCAAGTTGTTCCCTAGCCAACCACCAGCTAGAGGGAGAGAAAGGAAGAAAGAGAGAGAGAGAGAGAGAAACAGAGAGAGAGAGAGAGAGAGAGAGAATATCAGCCACAATAGCTAAAGATTGAGAAATATCAGATTACGTCTGGACTCTCACATCTTGGTGCATCTAAAGACAAGTTTCATAAACACTCCCAGAATTCTTATAACTGGTATTATTCCATTCTTGAGTATTTTCATGTGTGTTGTACAGGCCAATAGAAGTATTGCTTATATTTGTTACGTAGGTATTCAGAACCACAAGTTGAAATAAAAATTGCCCACCTTTCACTAATCTTGAGCTCCATAAACCCAGAACTTCTTATAGCCTAAGAGTAGGGATATGATCAGCCACTTAAAATGATGTTTAGACTCCCTAAGCAACACACATACCCCAATTCTTTCCAACTGTTTACACAATCCAGGTGGGAGGAGTGAAGGCAGAAGATTCCTCTCCTTTTCATTGTTGAAAAGTAAACTGAGGTATCAGGCAGCAGGACTCAGAATTTGGTCTGATCCTTGGTCAGGGGGAGTCTCAGCCACAAAGCAGCAAGCAGCAGCTGTAGCCCATTCCTACCCTTGGCATCTTCCTCATGGGGGTTCCCTAGACAAGCATGAAAGACAGAGAGAGAGAGAGAGAGAGAGAGAGAGACTCTTGGTTAGGTCCATGTTTAAAAATTCTGACAGAGGTTATGAATGCTTTTTCTATGTACATCCCTCTTTCAGAAGATTTGAGTTGAGATCTTTATCAAGGTTCAAGATCAAGTAGTATGTGCTTGAATGAGTAAAGCCATTCCAAGGAGAAATTTCACCCCTTATTTATGGTAAAGGCAAACCCCACCACTTAATTGGTGCTTTGGTGCTCCACTGAGCTGGTAGGAGATGCCCTGTATTCCAACATATCCTGTTGATTCCTCTAAGAAGAAGAGACTTCCTATACATATTTACCACATAAGTTGTGTGTTAAAAGTGGTAGTATCTCACTTCAAGAGTTGGAAATTGTCTGCATATGAGGGAGAACATACAATTTTTGGTCTTTTGGGCCAGGCTAACCTCACTCAGAATGATGTTCTCCGATTCCATCCATTTACCAGCGAATGATAACATTTCGTTCTTCTTCATGGCTGCATAAAATTCCATTGTGTATAGATACCACATTTTCTTGATCCATTCATCAGTAGTGGGACATCTTGGCTGTTTCCATAACTTGGCTATTGTGAATAGTGCTGCAATAAACATTGGTGTGCAGGTGCCTCTGGAATAACCTGTGTCACAGTATTTTGGGTATATCCCCAAGAGTGGTATTGCTGGATCAAATGGCAGATCAATGTTTAGCTTTTTAAGTAGCCTCCAAATTTTTTTCCAGAGTGGTTGTACTAGTTTACATTCCCACCAACAGTGTAAGAGGGTTCCTTTTTCCCCGCATCCTCACCAACACCTGTTGGTGGTGTTGCCAATGATGGCTATTCTAACAGGGGTGAGGTGGAATCTTAGTGTGGTTTTAATTTGCATTTCCTTTATTGATAGAGACGGTGAGCATTTATTCATGTGTTTTTTGGTCATTTGAATTTCTTCTTTTGAGAAAATTCTGTTTAGTTCACTTGCCCATTTCTTTATTGGTTCATTAGCTTTGGGAGGATTTAGTTTTTTAAGTTCCCTATATATTCTGGTTATCAGTCCTTTGTCTGATGTGTAGCTGGCAAATATTTTCTCCCACTCTGTTAGATCAAGGGCAAACACAACAAGGGGATTGGACATTAAGCAAGTGATAAAAGCGAGAGCACACAAGGGAGGGGTGAGGATAGGTAAGACACCTAAAAAATTAGCTAGCATTTGTTGCCCTTAACACAGAGAAACTAAAGCAGATACCTTAAAAGCAACTGAGGCCAATAGGAAAAGGGGACCAAGAACTAGAGAAAAGGTTAGATCAAAAAGAATAAACCTAGAAGGTAACACACACACACAGGAAATTAATGTGAGTCAATTCCTTGTATAGCTATCCTTATCTGAACTAGCAAAAACCCTTTTCCTTCCTATTATTGCTTATACTCTCTCTTCAACAAAATTAGAGATAAGGGCCAAATAGTTTCTGCTGGGTTTTGAGGGGGTGGGGGGTAGAGGGAGGGGCAGAGTCAGTGTTAAGGGAGGGGGTGGGGGCATGGGGGAGAAATGACCCAAGCATTGTATGCACATATGAATAATGAAACAATAAAAAAAAAGTTGAAAATTTTTTTCCATCAAAAAAATTACCATAAGCTAAGTTAAAAATCAAGTGATATGGCGGAAGGCAATATTTGCAATGTATGTGGCAAAAATAATTTCATAGATGTATAATATAGTTGAGTTCACTGTGACAGAAAGAGATAAAGTTAGAACTATACTGAAAACCAAGTTACCTGGTGTTCAGGTGTCCCCATTGACTCTCACAGTGAAATGTGTCTTGAGCATGTTTTCAGTTGGTGTTGCTTAGAGCCTTTCATCCTAAGACAGGCACCAGTGCACTCAATGGTATCCATCCTATACCACAGGAGCACATTACCTTTTACTAGTCCATGCCTAGGGGAGGCATACACTGAGGATGTGAAGGAGAAAAGCAGAAATGGAAAAGAGGGAAAGAGCGGTTTTGCACAAGAAAATGAGATGATGCTGTTTGACAAAAGACAGAAGTAAACCCAAAAGATTTGCTCTGGTTATTTTCAAAAGAAGTTACTAAATAAATTGGAAGGAGTAGCATTGAAATACTCCCCCCTCTCACTGTAATAACTAAACTTGTTGGTTCACTGTAGCAATAAATATGTCACCACTTAAAATTGAACTATATATTAGTCACTATTAATTTATTTATTGCCCAAATGGGGTTTGACCAAAGGACTTGCTGAATGATAAGCAAATGCTTTACCACTGATCTCCACCCCAAGTTTGAGACTAGGTCTTACTGTGTTGCCAGGCTTTTCTCAAAATCTTAACTCTAGTATACTTGATGGTTCAGTTCTCTACATAGCTTGGACTGTAGGTGTACACTACTGTGATGAACTCATTTCTTTCTTTTTTTCCTGTGGAGGAGAGGATTAAGTTGTTCCTTTGAATTTGGAAAGGGAATTATTCATGTCTTTTAGCTGTGTGCACATACAAGAAGTAACTATAAAATGCAAGGTGACAGAAGAGATGAAAGTAAGTTTATTTGCCACTCAATGACAGACATCCCTTCACTCCAGAGGAGCTTGGGTTTCCACCTATGACAGCCCTCTCTGTTGACTGTTTTTGTGAACTTCCTTACTAAGAACTGGAAACCAAGTCAGTAACCTCTCAAGGTTTGTGTTTCTGTCTAAAGGTAGGTATTTTAGATGTCCTACCTCCCTCTAGCGGCAAGGCTCAGAGAAGGGCTTCCTACCACAATGTTCTAAGACAGACTGGGCTATTTCCTGTCAAGTTGGGAATGTATTTGTGTTTCTGTGATTTTTTCTTTTTTGGCAGTACTGGAGTTTGAACTCATGAACTCAGGCCCTCCGGCTTGCTAGGCAGGCACTCTATTACTTGAGCTCCTCCATTAGCCATATTTTTGTGTTGCATATATTGGCTTAGTATCTCAGGAACTGTTTGCTTGGTCTAGCTTCAAACGGGGAACCTCCTGATCTCTTCTTTTTGAGCATCTAGGATTACAGGTATGAGCCATAGGCATCCAGAATGTAATTTTTCTTGATTATTGATTTTCTTTTACTTTACATGGTTCTTGTTTTCCCATGCTTGAAGCCACTTGAATCCCACATTTTTATCAGGTGTCAAAGGAAAGTACTTAGTAATAGTTTGTCAGATATTAGTTAATATTTACTAATCACATTACTACAAGTTATATGGAATGACTCAAAATTATTCTAAATAAAAACTTCTAATTTTCTGGAAGACAAATGGGAATAAAAGTACCCAGCAGAAAATGTACATGCATTATTAGGTCTATGTGAAAAATTCAAATAGTACATCAACTCTTCACACTTACTAAAGAAATAAAAATCATAAATCTAGAATCAAAAAGTCTGGTTGTGAGAATGTAGTATATGATATGATATGACATCACAGTCATGTAGTCATAATTAATTTAATACATACCCATTGTGTGCTCACTATGTACCAGATCATGAAATGACAATAGTAATTAAATGCTGGTATAAATACGTAAATTAAACCACTGGGATTGGGCTCAGTTGTAAAGAGCTTGCCAAGCATAAACGAGGGCTTAGGTTTGATTTCCAATACCAAAAAAAGAAAATTTGGAGTTTTCAGATGTCAATATAAATGTATAGTGATTCTGTCATACAGATATATTGTATAAAATTCAGGCCATCCATTGGAACATTTCATCTAGTATTCATTACTGCAGTGTTCAAATAGCATGAAGAATGCAGATTCTAGAGAAGACCAATGAATATTGTGCTACTTTTTCCTTTTTTTATAATCTGTTTTTATGTAATACCTTTTCTGAGATAGAGCATTTTCATTATCCCCAAAAGGAATCTTGTATCTATTAGGAATCACAAATGATTTTCTCCCATGAGACCTCTTGTGACTGGCATCTTTCATCTAGCACAGTGTTTTAAACATCCGTATATGTTATATCATGTGCCATAATTTCTTTCCTTTCAAACACTGAAGAGTAGTCCATTGTATGTCTATATCTCAACATGACTAGTTTCTACCACTTGGATAAATAAAGAGCTCAGTAAGATTACTACACCCCAATATCTCTACTTGAGAAAGTATTTCTTACCAAGACTCAGACATAGTAAAATAGTGTAATTTACTTTATTTTCAATATAAGTAATAGCCATTTTCTGATAAGAAGGAAAATGTAAAGACTACCTTAAAGTATCTCAAGTGATTTAGGTTCAGACTGTGATTTCTCTCGGGTTACTATTGCATATTTGAAGGGTTGAGTGTTTGTTCTTGCTATCAAATATTCTTTCCTATTCTTCCATCCCAGAAGAAAGCTTGACATTGGTAAAGGATTAGCATGCTATGGTTTCCTTTTTGCAGATTCTGACCTCAAATAAGTATAGTTAATCCTTCTGAATATCTGAACATTAGCTTCTGTGTTGGTTGCGTTCATTATTGAAGTTTCCTAATCTGGTCAAAATGACTGTTTTTCACTCTTCACTGAGTTGGTTGATTTAACCCTCCATGTAGTTCTTCATAGTTGCTATTGAGGTCTGGCATCCAGTTGTCCTTTGTGTAAACTTGCCTTTATGGTAAGAGTCATGTTGACTGTTGGTATGATAGCAGTTCCTGGCTTGCTTGCTTTTTAAATAAATGTCTCTATACTGTTTTTGAGAAATGATAGGAAAACTTTTCTCTCTCACAGTCATAATTATAAAATATGATGTTATTGTAATAAATTTTATTTCCTTTATGTAATGTTGGTATATGCATGAATACCTAAATAGCAAATTTTCACTATTTTCAAGGGCTTTTCATGAGCAATGTGTGTCAGAAACATTGACAGCTGTGTCTTTGCACAACAAAAACACTTATATCTTTCTACAATGTCAGAATTTATTGAATTACAATTAATTCACAAGTTACATCAATTTCATTGGCATTTAGTCATTAAGTACTACTGATTTCACTTGATAACTCTGAGCCAAGGCAAAGAGTATCTTTTATTCTCATTTTATTACTAATATTAGTTATCAGATCACACATTACACTTCACAGTGATATATAGGTTTCTTGATGGCTAAAAAAGGGTTAAAGAGCCTGTAAGGTTCAAAGAGGCCTTGCCAAGGAAAGAGCAGAGAGATTATAAAGATGCAAAGTGAATCACTGCAAATGGTTTGATAAGATGTTAAGATAAGGCACCCAGTCATAAAGCAGTTGTGCAGAAATATCAAAGAACAGAGTTGTTTGGAGGTACAAAGGGAGTTTCATTGTGTCTGAAAGGGCAAACAGACAGCAATTTGGGTGGTCATGTCAAGCAAGGAGGTTGTGCTGAGCTGTAATTCTGGGGACACAGTCAAGGGTTCATCACTTGTGAATCCTTGTGACATAAATACCAGATGGTCTGAAGATAGGTTAGTGGGCATCACTGTACCCCATAGTTAGGGTGCCTTGGTGTTGTATGATCGAGATGATGGGCATGCATTATTCCTTTACCTGGTATGTTTGATAAGCTTATGGACCTGACTTTTCTGATATGGTTTCCTAGTTCCATGTGTCTAGGTGGTTTTCCCCTCTCTCTTTATTAAATTATTGTGAAGGATCAGGGTATGTTATGGCATTTACAAAAGGTCTTAACAATACATAAAATATAGCATACTTGAATTTACTCCTTCCATCATTCTCCTTCATCCCCTCTTCCCCATTCCTGAAATCATTTAAATAGATATATTTTTCCATTTACATACATATGTACAGAGTATTTGCACCATATTCATCTTCCTTCACCATTTCCCCTTACTTCTCCCCACCCCCCATTTCTAACCCTCCCCCACCCTTCTGTTCTCTGATTTTGTATGAGAAAAAAGAAGAAAAATGATATTTTTGTGTGTTTAAGATGGCTATACAGGGAGTTTCTTTGTGGCACTTCCATGTATACATGTATTATTTTTCTTCTTTGTACTTTAGTCCCTTAGGATGGTTACAACTGATTTAAAAATTCTGTATTTGTTCTTGTATAGACAGTTAAGTCAAGTGTACATCAACCACATTCACCTTCTTAACTTTCTTCTTTTACCCTTCCCTTCTCATATGTGACTTCCCCTTAGTGTAAACTGTTTTTCATATTATTGCTGTGCTTGTATTAGCTATATATTCCAAATTTGTGAGAAAACATCCATCTTCTGGTCTTCTGATCTTGGCTAACATCACTTAAGAGGATATTCTCCAGTTCCATCCATTTACCTGCAAATAAGAAAATTTCATTCATCTTTGTGACTGAACATAATTCCATTGTATATAAATATCACATTTTCTTAATCTACTTGTCAGTAGTGGAGCATCTTGGTTGTTTGCATAGCTTAACAACTATGAATAATGCTGTTATAAACATGGGTGTGGAAATGTCTTTCTTGTAACATGACTTGCATTCCTTCAGGTATATCCCTAGGACGCTATATGGCAGTTCTATTTTTATTTTTTGAGGAATCTCCATACTGTTTTCCATAGAGGTTGTACTATTTTACCTTCCCAGGAGCAGTGTATGGGAGTTCCTTTTTCCCCACATCCTCATCAACATTTGTTGTTGTTTGTTTTCTGGATGATAACATTCTAGTAGCAGTGAGAAGGAATCTTAACCTGTGTTTGATTTGCATTTCCTTTATGGTTAGGGATGTTGAGCATTTCTTCATGTGTTTTTTAGCCATTTAGACTTTTTCCTTAAGAAAGCTCTGTTCAGATCTCCCATGCTCATGGATTGGTAGAGTCAACATAGTAAAAATGTCTATACTCCCAAAAGTAATCTACATGTTTAATGCAATTCCCATCAAAATTCCAATGACATTCATTAAAGAGATTGAAAAATCTACTGTTAAATTTATATGGAAACACAAGAGACCATGAATAGCCAAGATAATACTCAGTCAAAAGAACAATGCTGGAGGTATCACGGTACCTGACTTCAAACTATATTACAAAGCAATAACAATAAAAACAGCATGGTACTGGCCCAAAACAGACATAAAGACCAGTGGAACAGAATAGAGGACCCACATATGAAGCCACACAACTATAACCAACTTGTCTTTGACAAAGGTGCTAAAAATATACAATGGAGAAAAAGCAGCCTCTTCAACAAAAACTGCTGGGAAAACTGGTTAGCAGTGTGCAAAAAACTGAAACTACATCCATGTATATCACCCTATACCAATATTAACTCAAAATGGATCAAGAATCTTAACATCAGACCACAAACTCTAAAGTTGATACAGGAAAGAGTAGGAAATACGCTGGAGTTACTAGGTATAGGTTAGAACTTTCTCAATGAAACCCAAGCAGCACAACAAGTAAGAGATAGCATAGATAAATGGGACTTCATAAAACTAAAAAGCTTCTGCTCATCAATGAAATGGTCTCTAAACTGAAAAGAACACTCACAGAGTGGGAGAAAATATTTGCCAGCTACACATCAGACAAAGGACTGATAACCAGAATACATAGGGAACTTAAAAAACTAAGTGCTCCTAAAGCTAATGAACCAATAAAGAAATGGGCAAGTGAACTAAACAGAACTTTCTCAAAAGAAGAAATTCAAATGACCAAAAAACACATGAAAAAATGCTCACCATCTCTATCAATAAAGGAAATGCAAATTAAAACCACACTAAGATTCCACCTCACCCCTGTTAGAATAGCCATCATTAGCAACACCAGGAACAACAGGTGTTGGCGAGGATGTGGGGAAAAAGGAACACTCTTACACTGTTGGTGGGAATGTAAACTGGTACAACCACTCTGGAAAAAAATTTGGAGGCTACTTAAGAAGCTAAGCATTGATCTACCATTTGATCCAGCAATACCACTCTTGGGGATATACCCAAAATACTGTGACACAGGTTATTCCAGAGGCACCTGCACACCCATGTTTATTGTGGCTCTATTCACAATAGCCAAGTTATGGAAACAGCCAAGATGCCCCACTACTGATGAATGGTTCAAGAAAATGTGGTATCTATGCACAATGAAATTTTATGCAGCCATGAAGAAGAATGAAATGTTACCATTCTCTGGTAAATGGATGGAATTGGAGAACATCATTCTGAGTGAGGTTAGCCTGGCCCAAAAGACCAAAAATCGTATGTTCTCCCTCATATGTGGACATTAGATCAAGGGCAAACACAACAAGGGGATTGGACTTTGAGCACATGATAAAAGCAAGAGCACACAAGGGAGGGGTGAGAATAGGTAAGACACCTAAAAAATTAGCTAGTATTTGTTCCCCTCAATGCAGAGAAACTAAAGCAGATACCTTAAAAGTAACTGAGGCCAATAGGAGAAGGGGACCAGGAACTAGAGAAAAGGTGAGATCAAAAAGAATTAACCTAGAAGGTAACACATATGCACAGGAAATTAATGTGAGCCAGCGCCCTGTATAGCTATCCTTATCTCAACCAGCAAAAACCCTTGTTTCTTCCTATTATTACTTATGCTCTCTCTTCAACAAAATTAGAGATAAGGGCAAAATAGTTTCTGCTGGGTATTGAGGGGGTAGGGGGAGAGGGAGGTGGTGAACTGGGTGGTAAGGGAGGGGATGGGGGCAGGGGGGAGAAATGACCCAAGCCTTGTATGCACATATGAATAATGAAACAATAAAAATTAAAAAAAAGAGAAAGCTCTGTTCAGTTATTCTTTAGGTCATTATTTTTGGGAGTTTAACTTTTTGAGCTCCCTGTATAATCTGGTCATCAATTCCTCATCATATGTTTAGATGGCAAAGATTTTCTCTCATTCTGTGAGTAGTTTATTCACTTTAGAGACCATTCCTTTTGTTTTGCGGAAATTTTTTAATTTCATGTAGTTTCATTTGTCAATCCTTTCTCTTAGTTGCTGAGCCTTTTGAGTTCTATTGAGGAAGTCGTTGCCTGTACCCATTAATTCCAGTGTATTCCTTGTTCTTTCTTGTACTGGCTTCAAAGTTTTGGGTCTTATGTTAAGGTGGACTCCCATCTCCCCTTCATGACTTTAGAGGAAATGTTTTCAGTTTTTCCCCATTTAGTATGATGTTTGCTATAGGCTTGTCATACATATCCTTTATTATGTTGAGGTACATTCCTTTTATTCCTTGTTTCATCAGAACTTTTATCATTAAAGATGTTGAATTTTAGGCTTTTTCTGCATCTATTTAGATGACAATGTGGTTTTTGTCTTTGTTCCTTCTACTAGACTGGATTACTTTTAATGATTTGTATTCCTGCATCCCTGGAGTTAAACTGACTTGATCATGGTGTATGATCTTTTGATATGCTGTTGAATTCAGTTTGCCAGTATTTTATTGAAGATTTTTGCATCTATGTTCATTAAAGAGGTTGGCTTATAATTTTCTTTTTGTTTGTTTGTTTTGTGTTTGTCTGGTTTAGGAATGAGTGTAATACTGGCTTCACAGAATGAGTTTGGCAGTATTCCTTCCTTTTCTATTCTGTGGAAAAACTTGAGGAGGGTTGGTATTGGTTCTTCTTTAAAAATCTGTTAGATTTAAGTGATGAATCCATCAGGTCATGGATTTTCCTTTTTTGGGAGTCTTTATTGCTGCTTCAATTTCCTTGTGTGTTATAGATATGTTTAGGTGATTAATATCCTCTTAGTTCAATTTTGGATGGTCTTATATATCTAGAAATTTGTCCATTTCTTCTATATTTTCTAATTTATTTGAATATAGATTTTCAAAGTAGTCCCTGATGATTGTCTGGATTTCCTTGGTGTTTGTTGTTATCTCCTCCTTTTCATTTCTAATTTTATTCATCTGGGTCTTTTCCCTCTTCATTTTAGTCAGAATTGCTAGGGTTTTTCAATCTCATTTGTTTTTCAAAGAACAAACTTTTTATTTCATAGAATCTTTGATTGGTTTTTCATAGATTTTGGACCTTTTTTTAATTATTTCTCTCCTTCTGCTTGCTTTGGGATTTGCTTGTTCTTGTTTTTTCTAGGAGTTTGAGATGTAACATTAGGTCACTGATTTGAGATATTTCTGTTTATTTAATATATGCACTCATGACTATAAGCTTTCACCTTAGGACTGCCTTTGCTGTGTCCCACAAGTGCTGACTGGTTGTGCTTTTGTTCTCTTTGAAATCCAGGAATATTTTGATTTCCTCTATTATTTCTTCAATGACCTACTGATCATGCAGCAATGTGTTTTCAGCATCCAGGTGTTTGAGTGTTTCTTGCTGTTTTTGTTGTTAATTCTGGTTTTATTACATTGTGTTCAGACAGTATACAGAAGGTTATTTCAATTTTCTTGTATTTGTTAAGACTTGCCTGTGACTTAAAATATGGTCCATTTTGGAGAAAGTTCCATGTAGTGCTGAGAAGAATGTATATTGTTTTTTTGCTGAAAGTAATACTCTGTAGCTGTCTCTCAGTTCCATTAGATCTATGGAGTCATTCAATTTTAGAGTTTCTTTGTTGAGTTTTTGTCTGGATGACCTATCTTTTGGTGATAGAGGAGTATGAAAGTCTTCCACCACTACTGTATTGAGGTCTATATGTATCTTTAACTTCAGTAGTGCTTGTTTAATGAAGTTGGGTTTCCCAACATTGGGTGCAAATAAGTTGGCAATTATTTCCTCCTGATGCATTGTTCCTTTTATTAGTATCAAACTTTGTTTGAAGTAGGTTTGCAGTCTACTTCATCTAATATAAGTACTGCTACTCTTGCCTGTTTTCAGGAACTATTAGCTTGGTAAATCTTCAACCTTTCACCGTAAGGCTATGTTTGCTTCTGTCTGTAAGATGAGTTTCTTGTAAACAATATATTGTGGGGTCTTCCTTTTTAGTCCATTTTTCTAATCAGTATGTTTGATGAGGGAATTGAGGCCATTAACTTTCAGTGTCAGTGTTGAGAGGAATGTGGTGATTCCTGCTATTTAGCTGTTTTTGATGTGTAAGGATTTATGTGCATGCAAGTAATTCTATGCTACTCTCTGATTACTTGTTTACTCTTCTTGAGGTTTCATAATTCCCACCCTTTGTGACTATGCTTGTTTTCATCTTCTGTGTGTAGGATTCTTTTCAGAATCTTCTGTAGTGGTGGCTTAATGTTATGTATTGTTTCAGTTTCTGTTTATCCTGGAAGATTCTTAGCCCTCCTTTAATTTTGAATCATAATTTTGCTGGGTAGAGTATCCTAGGACTGAAATTGTTTTCTTTCACTGATTGAAGTGTCTCATGCCCTTCTTGCTTTAAAGTTACTGCTGAGAAATTGGCTGTTATTTTAATGGATTTACCTTTATATGTTATTTTATTTTCATCTCTTACAGCTTTCAATATTATTTCCTTATTTTCTGTGTTAATTGTTTCAACTATAATATGCCATGGAGAGGTTCTGTTTTGGTCAGGTCTGTTTGGTGTCCTGGAGGCTGTTCAGATACATGAATGGCATCTTCTTCTCAAGATTTGTGGAACTGTCTACTATAATTTTGATGAACTTCTTATGTATACCTTTGGTTTTTTCACCTCTTCTCATTTGATGCCCATGAGTCACAGGTTTGGTTGGTCATGGAGTGACAGAGTTCTTACATATTCCTTTCATAGCTCTTGAGTGTTTTATCTAAGAATTCTTCTGTTTTTTTCTTTAATATCTATTTTGTCTTTGAATCCTGAACTTCTGTCTTCCACTTATTCCTTTCTGCTGGAGTAGCTTTCAACTGTATTTTTTATTTGATTTAATGGACTTTTTATTTCCAGGATTGCAGTTTGATTCTTTTTTTCTGACACTTTCCATATCTTTGCTATACTTCCCTTTCATATTTGATACTGTCTTTTTGATCTCATATATATATATTTTTAAAACAGCTCCTTAATTTTGTTTTGGAGTTTGTTGAAATCCTTTCTGAGCTCACTTAGTTGTTTATGCATCTTCTTGTGTTTTTTTGATCTGTGTTCTCTTGCTATTCATTGAGCTGTTTTTTGCTTGTTCTCCTTATACTACTCTTTAAGGTCATTGAACATTCTTATCATCATTCTTCTGAGGTGGGCAACTGGGGATTCATCCTCTTCACTTTCCACCAAATCATCTATTACATTCTTGTTAGTCTTTTGAGGAGTCATTTCCCTTGCCTTCCTTCCATGTTTCTATTTTGTGCATTGCTCATGTATTATTGATTAGTTAGTTGAGTGTTTTAGTCACCTGTCATCTTTACCTTATTTTCATTTCTATGCTCTGTCTAGCTTAGTTGTCAGCTAGGTTGTTACAATATTTCTGTTCCCTGACCCAGAGGTATAACTTAGCAATAACAAATTCACAAATTCAATGACAAACCAGTTATTTGCATAATGTAGAAGGAACCCCTTGGTGATATTATCTATCAACAGCAGGGACTGGGGAGATAACAATTGTTTGGATAAAGACAGACATTTAGGTAATTAACAAGATAGTACTAGAAGAGAGGACAGGGAGGAGGATGTGGCAAGGGGGAAAAGAGGTGTGAGGTGCAGGGACTATAGGCTTATAAGGCCCTAAAGTGTGAAAAGGATTATTTCAATTGTTGGGGGTAGGATGCTATTATCAGGGATTGCAGAGGAATGCGAAGGATGGAGGATAACATGTAAAGTTGGTATAATAGACTATCAGTGGGTGGTGAGTTTGGAGGGTATAGGACAGTGGGGAGTTAAGGAAGGGACAAAGGAAGGAGGAAAGGAAAATGGAGGAAAAGATGAAAGAGAAAAAGAAAAGAAAAATTCTAAACAGGGTGAGAGAAAAGGAGGGCTAAGCAAATTGAGAATTGGATAGAGTGAAAAAGGGAGATAATGATAAATTGAAGAAAAAAATAAAAAATAAAAATACTAAATAAAAAACAATCAATTCAATGAATTTTCTGAATTTTTTCCTCTGATTTCAAATCCATGTGCTGACTCTTTTGACAGGGTCTCTGTTTGTATCTTTGCTCCTTTTTAAGGTTGGTATGCTGAGCTGTATGACAATGGATGTTGCCCCTGCCTATCAGACAGCTTTTGATCAGCTCCAGGTGTTTGAACCCAGGCTTGGTGGGCTTGGTGGGATGGGCCTTCTGCTGTATGAGTGTTCTAAGAAGTGGTCCCATGAGGAGCTGGTATGTGAGCAATTGCTAGCCCCTTCTGCCCACAGGGCAGGACAGGGAGCTAGAATTGAGGTTTTTGATTCATCACATTTCTCTTGGATGTTTGTCAGTTTGATCTTCTACCAGTTTCTCCAAGATGGTGGAATGTTTTGTTTTCACCAGACAGCAACTGAATCCGCACCCCTCCAGCTGTCTCAGCTCAGAATTCTGCCCTACCCCCACAAGGCAGAGATGCAATATTCCCTTTATTTATTTAGCTACCAGTTTTGATGGGGGTGGTGCAATCTGTCTGTCTTTATAAAGTAGTTCCCTCCAGAGCAGATGTGTTATGCTCACCTGACAGGAATGCAGTTACATTCACCTGTGGAATGGCAGAGATTGGTTGGCACTGGCAAGTTCTGTATCCACAAATTATCGTAGATCAAGGACATCCCAGATGCTTGTTCTGCAGTTCTCTGCAGGGTACTTTTGATTTTCAAAATTTCAAGACAGAAGAAAAGAAGGCATGCAAAGAAGGGGAGAAACAGCTTTTCAGCCATAGAAAAACAGCTGCTGCTTGTCCCAGTGCCAGGTATTATGTGCTATAAAATCTAATTTTAGGGTAGGTCACTGAATATTATGTGCACCTTATGTATTGGATGTACCTTAGTTGGCAAAAAAAGGCAGTTTCCTGATCCTTACCACCACAAATTTGAAGTATTTTTCTGAACTCCTGGAGCTCAGTGCTCCCACAGCTATCTGAAATTTTGCTTTCTTCCATTTTGATGGAAAGTTCTGTCACTCCTTATCAAATACCTAAACCCTAGAATAGCTTTCAGCTCCCAGTTCTCTGACCACTCCCAGCCTTTCTAAATGCATATTCTTGAATAGAAGAAAATATCAGAATTTAGATTTATCAACCAGAATGGGAAAAGTGTGTCTTAGAATGTCCACATTTGATGATATAAAATAATGTCCGTGATAAAAGTTGCAAAACACCTTTAAAACTATATTTGAGAGAGTGCATGCAATATATATGCCAAGAAAATAATTTACATTATTATAAATGAATTTTCACAAATAAATAAGAAAAAGGCAACCTATTCAGGACTGGGTTAAAAACAATTCAGCATACTATGAAAGTGAAGTCACAGAGAGCCAACAAAGGGGAATATTGCCAACCATACTAGTAATAATACAAATAAAATACAAATAAAAAACAAATACAAATAAAATACAAATGAAAATAACAGCAAAGGAATTTCAAGCTGTACAAAACTTAAAAAGATAATAATACTACCTAAAAAGTAAAGAAATAGGTTTTTGTGGTCCTATTATTGGTTGTTTAGATGTTAGATTCATTTTGAAATGTAACTTTTCAATAACTACAAAAAATCATATAAGAAATTTCCAGTCTAGACATTTATAAGAAATGAACATATATGATCAGGTGTGGTGACAAATACATTTATCCCATAACTAAGGAAGCCGAGGCAGCTTGAGGCCAAGCTGGGCTTCACAGCAAAACCATGTCTCAAAAAAGGATATATAAAAATATGATTCTTTTAGGTTATACACTAGAAGTAAGAATTTAAACATTTTTCACGTGTGAGCAAGTTAAGTTCATGTTCACTATGAAGCGATTTTCAGGTACTGTGAAGAATTATGTATATCTTGATATGAGAACACCTCAATCATTTTTAAGTGAAACAATACAAATAAGTTGCAGAAAAGTATGTCATATAATCTAATTTATGTACTAAAATTGGTAGCTACTTATAAGTATTCATGAAAGTGAAAAGCAACATGATTATCAGGATGCACTCCAAACTGTCTAAATAGGTTACAATAAGAGTAGAAGAAATGGAGGGTGGTGACGGGAAGTGGTTTTGGGATTTCAGGTTTTGCTCAATATACTTATGTAATAACTCCAGACCTTTACAATGAAAAACTCTTTTGTATTTTTGATTGATAACAAATATATTTCAACACACATTAAAAGTGAAATTAATATCTTTCTCTTTGTAGCTCCCTTTTGAAAATTATATTGCAGGAGAATATGTGGCAGATAAGCAAAAGAGAAAATTTCAAATTTTTCTTGAGCAAAAATTCAACAATTTTTGACATTTATCTCAGCACTAACAATTGGAAGAACTAATATAATGCAATATCCAGATCCGGACCCTTCCTTGAGTCCAAGTGAAGAAAGCAAACCAAAGATTTTCTCCACACTTTTTACAGAGATCTATGTAGAAAGCATTTTATTAAGAAAAGCACCAGGGCAAGTTATCATTCCTTTCCTCTTTATTACAGGATCATGCTTGTGATTATTAGTCTCCTTACAAGCTTCTCAGTCCTTTCCATAATGTGAGCCTTTCTTCCACAATCTCTTAGTTCCTTTAATGGGCTACTCCTTGATTTTTCTACTTTCTTTAGTTCTTTTCTTTCTCCTGGACTACTTCCCCTATTGAACTTCCGCTCATTCTGTGCAGTGTCCTCTTTAGATTGCTGCATCAGCTTCCCTCCCCCCACCAGGGAGATACTGCACAGGTGCAGCCACAACTGTCCCAGTGTGTGTCTCTCAGGATGCAGTAGTATACTCCAGTGTCTCTCAGGCTGGCATGGGGCAGGATCAAGGTACTAGATTTTCTGTCAGCAGGGATGGCCAGAAAGGCCATTCTGTTGGTCACATTGTCTTTTAGACCATGAATTATGTACTCTGGACCCTGGAGGGGAATCTGTCGGTACCAATATATGAATTCATTTCCACTGATTGTGGAGTGGTTACAAGGCAAGTGTACAGGTTCGTCTTCAGTGCTTTCCATTGAGTTTGGCTGTGTGGCTTTGGAATCAGTCACAACACCTAAAGGATTGAGAAACAACAGATTAGGTCTGGACTCTTACATCTTGGTTCATCTAAACATCAGCTTCACAAACACTTCCAGAACTCTTCTAACTGCCCTTACTCCATTCTTGAATATTCTCATCTGTTGCACAGTACAAGAAAAATATTGTTGCTATTTGTTAGCTAGCTATTCATAACCACAAGTCAAAGATAAATTATCCACCTTCCACTTGTCTTGAGCTCCATGAACCCAGAAGTCCTTACAGCCTGCGAGGCTATAATCAGCCTCTCACAGTGAAAAGCCACTCACAGTGATGTTCAAAACTCCACTGGGAAGCACACAGACCCCAATTATTTCCAACTGTTTGCATAATCACAGTGAAAAGAATAGAGGCAGCAGATACATCTCCTTTGTTTTTAGCATACAAGTCATTCTTTCCTAGCCCACTATACGTACCCAAAGTGAGGAGAATAGTAATTCCTGTCACCAGTCTCATAGTTCAAAAGCAAACTGAGGTATCAGGCTTCAGTACTCAAAATCTGGTCTGATCTTAGCTTGGGGAAAGTCTCCACCACAAAGCAGCAAATTTAGCCTGCCCTACCCCAGGCAGCTTCCTCATGAGGGTTCCCTAGATAAGCACCAAGTAAAGAGAAAGAGAGTGAGAGCAGGAGAGAGAGAGAGAGAGAGAGAGAGAGAGAGAGAGAGAGAGAGAGAGAGAGAGAGAGAGAGAGAGAATCTGTTGTTTAAATATAAATTTTAAAAAAGGATTGGAATATTTTTCTTTTTTAAGGTTTAAACTTAAGTAGTCTGTACTTAAATGAGTAAAATCATTTCAAGGAGAGTATGCATACATTGTTTATGGTAAAGTCAAAACCAATCACTAATTGGTGGTTTGTTTCTCCACTGAGCTGGTAGAGAATTCTCTTTATTCCAGTACATCCTATTGATCCCTGTAGGGGAAGCAGAGATTTCTTATCCACATATATCACACAAGTTGAATCTTAGAAGCAGTAATAAATAATTTAACTTCAAGGTTGGAAGGTACTTTTTCATCAGAAAAATTCCCATGAGCTATTTGAAAAATAAAATAATTCTCTGGAAGAAAATATTTTCAACATATATAAACAAATACTTTCATAAATGTATTACATTGCCATGCTCAGTGTGACAGAAAAGGATAAAGTTAGAACCAGGCTGAAAATCAAGTGACCTGATGCTCATTTATCCTTCAGGTCTCTCCCACTGGCTCCTGGAATGGAATGTGTCTCGATCATGTTCTCAGTTGGCATTTCTTGGAGACTTTGATCCTTAGATAGAAAAGCTTGCATGGTACCCCTATTATCCCATGCTAGTACCTCTCAAACATTTATGTGGTTTACCAGTCCATCTCTAGGAGTAGCATTACATCAGTGACACTAAGGAGGAAAGAAGAAAAGAGTTGGGAAGAGAGAATATGGATATCAAAATGAAGTGATGCCATTTGACAAGTAATAGAAGTAAACCCAAAAGACTTTCTCTGGTCATTCTCAGAAGTGATTACTAAATAAATGGAAAAGAATGAGGTTAAAATTATCCCTCCCTGTTCACTATAATAAGCTTGTTCATTTGCTATTGCAGTAAACATTTGTTCTTTTGTAATTAAACTATATATTAATATTTACTTATTTAATTTTTATTGCCAAATTGGGGGTTGAGCCCAAGGCCTTGTTGCGTGCTAAGCAGATGATATACAACTGAGCTCCATCCCCTGAATAAGATTTTTTTTTCCTTGAGATTAGGTCTCATTGTGTTGCCCAGGCTGGTCTCAGACTCTTAGGCTTAAGCGGGTCTTAACAGCTTCAATCCCCAGAGTAGCTGGGACTACAGGCATGTTACTACCATGCCTTGCTCACCTCTCTTTTTTCTTCCTACATGGCAAGGAGGATTCAGCATTTCGGAAGGGTATTACCCATGTTTTGAAGCTAAGCATAAACTCAAGAAGTGATTATAGGACTGGAGATGTGGCTCAAGCAGTAGAGTTCCTGCTTTGCAAGTACCAAATTCCAAGTTCAAACCCCAGTCCCATCAAAAAAAAAGTGACTATAAAATATAAGGTGACAAAAGAGGTGATTGCAAGTTTTTGTACCACTCAATGACAGTCTCTCCCTCACCCTGGAAGAGCTTGGGTTTGCACTTATGACAGCCCCCTCTGGTGATTGTTTTCATGAGCTTCTTTACTTAGAACTAGAAACCAAGTCAGTAATCTCTAAGGTTTGTGTTTCAGTCTAAAGATATGTATTTTAGATATTCTACCTCCCTCTTGTGGCAAAGCTCGGTGGAGGGCTTCCTACCACAATGTTCTCAGAAAGACAGCTATTTCTTGTCATGTTGTGAATATTTTATGTTTCTGTGATATTTCTTGATTATTGAATTCCATTTACTTTCCATGGTTTCTTATACTTCCCGTGGTTAAAGGCAGCTGCGAGCCCATATTGTTTATGTGGCAGCAAAGGAAAACACTTAGTAATAATTTTCAGGTGACTATATTAGTTACTATTTACTTAACACATTAATTAAAGAAGTTATATGGAATGATTCAAAATTATTCCAAATGAAAGACTCTAATTTTCTGTGGGACAAACAGAACAAAAATACTATAGTAATGGTAAATGTAGTATTAGACCTATGTGCAAAATTCAAATAGCACACCAACGTACCCCCATTACCAAAGAAACAAAAAATGCATAAATCTAGAATTTAAAAAAGTCTGGTTGAGACAATATGGTATATGATATGATATGAGGTGAGATGATAGTCATATGGTCATAATTAATTTAATACTCACTCACTGTGCACCCATTATATAATTAGAAAATGACAATAGTAATTAAATGCTGGTGTAAATAAATAAATTAAAATACCAGCAATGCTAAAAAAGTGATAAATATAATATTACCTAGATATATTATAATCTTTTATCTAGTGTTCATTGCTGCAGTGTTCACATGGCAAGGAGAATCCAGACAGAGAAGAGAAATAAATGTTGTGGTACTTTTTGTTCTACAAAAATCAGTTTTTATGTAATATATCTTTGATATAGAAGGAAAATACCTACAATTCACTCATGAAAAGTATATAATTCAATAGCTTTTTAGGATAGTCAGAGAGTTGAGCTTCCACTACCGTAATCATTAGAGACCATTTTCATCATTCTCCAAAAAGAGCCCTGTAACCATTAGCAGGCAGTCACAAGTGATTTTCCTCTATGAAATTTCCTCTAGGTAGGTAGGTTTTTGGTGTCTGTTGGATTCTGGATATTTCATATAAATGGAATTTTATTATATGGGACCTTGTGCAACTGGCCTTCTTCACTTAGCATAATGTTTTAAAAGTTCACATATGTTGTACTATGTGTTATAATTTCTTTCCTTTTTAAGACCTAAGTGATATAGATGCAAAGAGAAGCACTACAGGTGGTTCGATGAGATGTTAACATAAGACACCCAGGCACAAACTCGTTATGCAGAGAGGTCAAACACAGACCTGTTTCAAGGCACAAGGCTGGTCTCATTGAGTCTGGACAGGTGGACAGACAGCAATTCGAGTGAGTCATGCCTAGTATGGGGATTGTGCTGAGCTAAAGTCTTGGGGACAGAGTCATCACCTGTCCATCCATGACACATGTACCAGATGGTCTGATGATAGATCCGTGGGTACTGCCATACCCTGTGTTAGGTGGCCCACCTTTGTATGACCCAGATGAGGGTGTTGCATCATTCCTTGATCTTGTGTGTGCAATAGACTCACGGGTCTGATTTTTCTTACATGATTTTGATGCATCCATATGTGTTCCTGACCTAATCTGATAAGTTCCCAGATAGTAAGTTTTATTTGGTAATTAAATTACTTATCAATCTGTCTCATGTTTTGTGCTGGAGAGATGTCTGTTGTTTACTTGTACAAACAAGATGTAGAGTTATTCTGCCTCAGCATTTGTACTCAAATTGAAGCAAATTGCTATTTTATAAAATGGAGTCACTAGGCAAGGCAGAGCCTGAAAGCTGCTGTTCTGTACAATATGGAATAACTTAGAGCTGGGCAAAGCCTGATCTCACAGTTATAAAAACTGAAGTCAAATAGTATGTGTCTTTCTGTTTTCTTTCCTTCACTCAAAATTACTTTGGTGAGATTTATCTTTGTTGTTAGATATGATTGTTTGTTTTCATTTCTGAAGTGTACCTAGGTGATTCCATTTAGTTATTCATTTTATGTTTAGTGGATATTTGTATTGTTTTTATTTTTGACTGTCATGAAGAGTATTTCTCTAAACACGTTTATACATCTTGTGATACATAGATGTACGCTTTGTGTTTAGTATTAAGAGAATTGAAATCACATCATTAAGTCTGAATATATTCAAATTGACAAGTTAATGCTATTATTTAAAAAATTTTACTATTATCAATTTACAACTTCAATTGCTCTGGTGGATCCAATTTTTCTTCACTATTTTGTTTTGCCTTTCTTTTTAATTTTAAACTTTTTGTTTGGTGTGTGACAATGTCTCATTGTTTCTATTATTTCATTTAGCTTTTAAATCACAATATATTATATGCTATAATGTGAACCCATTGAAGTGTTTTGAAATATGTTATGATAGGTTATATGTCTATATTAATCTACTCCAAAACGCCAGTGGATTAAAGAATCAGTTGTTTATTCATTGCATGTACCTCATTCATTTTTGTGTTATTATGAAGACTTTGATGTTTGATTGTGCTCAAATGCAGAGAGGCCTTTTGCCCACTGTTTATTTTATTCTCTGACTCAGGCTTCTTTTCCCATCATCCCATTACTTACATATTAACTTTTAAAATCAGCATGCTTTGGAAGAGAAAAATGAATGATTTTTAGTGCTATTTCATATTTGGATATCTGTCAGTATGAGATGAGGATCAGTAAACTGTTCCTGAATTTCTGGAAATGAAAAGATTTGTTCAAGCCCTTGTGACTTCTTTTAATTCAAGATGCAAACATAATCCTTGGGATCTCAAGGAAGGAAGCTGTTTTATTTGCTGAGGTTAATATTGGGACATTTTCTGTAGAAAGACAGTTTACATGATAACGTCTAAACTATGTCTGCCTTCATCCTGTCATCCAGTCATCTGTTCATGGGTTTTCACCCTCTGCAGGTGGTTTCCTTTCTAGAGCTTTAAGGTTTTTGTTGATCTTCCACTGTCATTTCTATTTTTGTGGAATCCCAGAGAACACAGAAGTAATTTGTCAAGTCTACCAGTTGTAAGGAAGAGGTGGTAGTTTAGTGGATTTTTTTGCTCTTTCAAGGTCACAGAGTAGTGATCCTGCTTTGCATTTGGCTTACTATATTAATGATAAATAAGAAAATCCATCCCTCCACTAGGAGTCTGCTTGTACCAGAGCACAGTATAAATAGTCCATCTGGTATTAAACACACAGTACAAGATTGCAGCTTTCCCTTCCTGTCTGATTAGTGTTGTCTGGATTTGGGTTATTCCCTCAGCCATGCTGGATCCTATGGAAAAAGGAGAAAACAGAGTTGGTCTCTTTAATTTACAACACAGGGATAAAAAATAACAATATAGTTTTCCCACTACTCTTAATACTCCCAACAAGCTACAAGTGCATAGTTCCATCCTGAGCTCTACTAGTGAGCTGAGAATCCATTTATAGCCACATATGTGTACAGGATCCAAAGCAAGTGAAGAATGCCCACTGCAGACCAGGGCAGAGCATGGCAGACATTTTCTCCTGGTAGAAATTTACGTTCTCACTCTCACTCAGTCCCAGAGACCAACCCTTAATGGAGAACCTGTATGCAGAGCTCCTGGGACTAGTAGATGCTTCTGCCCACAACCAGGAAGTTAATGTCACAAGTAGTGTTACGCTATTCCATTCAGAGACTGAAAAAATTTATCTTACCTCAAACCTCAGATCAGCCTTTATTTTTTTTGAAAGATGGCCATTATATATAGCAAGGTACAGGAATAAAATGTAATAATCATTTTGTTACTGATTTTTCCAATACCATTGTGCTCAGATGCTATAATGTGAATGGTTTAAATCCTTCAAAAATGATTAAAGTTGCTTTAGGATCCAAAATATACTCATTTTTGATAAACATTCCATGTAAACTTGAAAAGAATTTGTATTCTGTCATTTTGGGATGAAGTATTTTATATATGTAAGTTAGGTAAAGAATAATAATTACTTTGGTCATATTTTCTGTGTATTTCTGTTGCTAAATATTTACTAATTCCTGCACTGTTTTTACATTTTCATTTATTGCTGTCAACTAGTAAATGTTATCAATTTAATTCCACCAGTGAACTCCACCGATTTATGCTACATGTTGAAGCTACAGTATTAGTTGCATACAAAAGTAAATTTCTTTCTATTTCCCTGGCAGATTGTACATGTAATCATGTTGAAGCATTGCTCTCTATCTCTAGTAGTAAGTCTTCCTTTAAGGTATTTTTTATCTCACATTAGTAGATAAGAGTTCTTTTAGTTAGGACTTCAAATATTTTGTTATCCACATGAAAAAGAACGAAGTTGGATCCCTGCTTCTCACCATATTCAAATGTTAAGAGTGATCAACAGTCTGAACATATGACTTGAAATGGTAACTTTCCAAAAAAAACATAGTTGCACGTTCTTTGTGACCTTGGGTATGACACCAAAAGATCAAATGACTACAGAAAAAGGTACATAAATTAAAAGTCATCAGAGTAAAAATAAAAGGTCTGGAAGTGTGGCTCAAGTGGTAGAGTTCAAGCCTTAGAACCACAAAACAAGCAAGCATGCAACTCAAAACTCTTTTTATTATGCTCAGAGGATTTGCATACTTTACTGTTTAGAAAACATGCTATAGTACAAACAAAAGTAATGATTTGAATACATTTGTGTCCATAAATAGAGGATTTATTGGCATATTCACACAGTGGTGAAGTTTGTATCCTTTAAATAGAATGTGACAAACAGTTGATGGTTGTTGTAGCTAAATGATAGATACAAGGGTGTTCATTATACTGTTCTTACTAGTTTGTGTGTGTTTAAAAGTTAAACTAAAAATGAGGTAGCTCACGCAATTTACTGATAATGATGGTTACCCAAGGTACAGCTTATAGCTGTGTATATATTATATTTACACATAGAGTATATATATAACAAATACACACATGTGTAATATTCAGGGGAATTCTTAATTCATAATAGTGATTTTCCTAAACTGTTAAGAACAGTAGGGCTTGGGCTTGGATGTCCTCAGTGGGAGAACACTTGCCTAGCATGTGCAGGCTCTAGGTTTGATCCCCAGCACATGCACAAAAAGAATAATTGGGATACAGGTGAGAGAAAAAGTTTCTTTTCTTTATATAGTTTATTGAATTACTTTTATTTTATACTACATATGTTTATTACCTATGGAAAAATCCAAAGATATTTTCATTAAAAAAATCTTCACTACTTAACCCTCTTTTATAGATTTAAGTTATGTTTTTGTCTTTAAAAGGAGTGAGTTAGTTTTTCTCTCTAGTTTGAACAGTTTGACTGAAATAGTTATTATTTTCCTTTCTTGAAGGGGCATTGGGAGAAACTGAGAAAGTTCATCTTGTCACTGTACACATGCAGACCTGAGGGGCATGGAGGGATTGGTGGGGTACCCTGGCATGGAAACATTTCCCAGCTGTTTGTGATGAGCAGATGTCCATTAGAGGGGAGAGGCAGAAAAGAACTGAATGTTTGCCCTTTCTGTTCAGCCTGCACTAAGAACAGTTCAATTCTCAGCATTAAGAATGGCCTCCCTCACATAGAACACAGGACGTGTTTGCTGACTGTGGAACAGCTGCGCAGAGCCTCCTCATTGCTGTTTGAATTCTACCTTTATGACAGAGAACCATATGTTAAACTAATATGAATTGGGGCATATGTGGATACACTTAAATGAAAATACTTATAGTAAATGTCAATCTTTGGGTAGTGAAATTTTTAATGATTTTAACTTTTGCATTATATTTTCAAAATTATTCACAAAGAGCACATATTTATCATAAAATGAAAATTAAAAAAAATCAATTCTTTTTTTCTGAAGGCTAGAAAATCACCACCCGGAAGAGTTTTAGGTATATTTGATGCACTTTAGGAGTGTAGGAATTTAATGGAAAAATCTTAAACACTCCAAAGAGGTTATTTTTACATTTTATCTATATAAAACCCCACTACTGCTCCAGAATACACTGGAGTTAGTATAAATTGTAAAGTTTTGCCTGACTATTTTATTTATTAAATTTATTTTTAACTGATACTTAAAAACTAAATTTAAACATTTGGTAGGGTGCCATGTCATGTTTCAGTACATGCATTTGTTGCATATAATTTGAGTTGGAGTAAATATATCTATCTCCTAAAACATTTATCATTTATTTGTGGTGAAAATATTTTAAATATTTCCTAGTCTTTTCAAAATATATACTATATTATTGTTCTCTCTAGTTACCCTGTTATGCCATGGCATGCCAGGACTTCTTATTCTATCTAACTATGAATTAGTATCCACTTATCAACTGTTCTTTATCCCTCTCTCCCTCCTCTATTCTTCTTGGCTTCTGGTAAGCAACATTCTATTTCCAACTTCTATAAGATCAATGTTTATTATTCTACATGAGTGAGACCATGTGGTGTTTGTATTTTTGTGTCTGTTTATTTCATTTGATGTAATGATTGCCAGTCTCCTCCATGTCACAATGGACAGGATTTCTTTTTATGGCTGAATAGTATTTCATTATTTATGTATATCACCTTTTTTGTGGTTCTGGGGCTTGAACACAGGGCCTAAACCTTGAGCTACTCCACCAGCCCTTTATCTGTGCTTTTTTCAACATAGGGTCTCATGTACTATTTGCCGAGGCTGGCTTTGAAACAGGGTCCTCCTAGTCTTTGCCTCCTCAATAGCTAGGATTATAGTCATGAGCCACTGGTACGTGGCTTGATATCAATGGAAGAAAATCTGGACTCATTAAGGAGAAACTCAAAGGATGATTGTGAGACTGAAGAGCTGGGAAGTTGAAGTTTATTTTGGTGCTGATTGGTTCTCACTGGGACCTTTAGAATGGGTTTTGAAGATGGGATTATGTACACTATGAATATCCAGGGGACATCCTACACATCGTCTTCACCTTGAGCTTGATCCAAAGATTACCAGGTGAAACATTTTGTAATCTATGTAAGGGAACTTGGATATTTCTCTTAAAGCAATTAGAAACCATTGAAGGGTTTTATGTGAGGTGTAATATTTTTCCTGAATGTACAAGTGATTGACTAAACAAATGAGAGTAAGTATTCAACAATATGGCAATCTTACTTTGAGCTCAGATTTCAAATTTCAGGAGGAAATTGTCCAGATTGTCCAGAAATAAGCAACAGGAAAGAGGAGACATTTCATGTATTACAGTTCTGTTAATTTATCAACCCCTTAGATGAAGGAATAGGATTGAGAGAAGAGGAAGGTCAAGGGTTGGGCATCAGATCATCCTGCAGCTATGTGTGGTGGGGTCCATTTAGTATCCTTCAGAGAGGACTCAGAGGAGATTTTGCAGGGGGCTCCTAAGGTAAGAAAATGATTCATCAGAGTGAAAAATTGGTCTTTGTACTTGACCTAAATGGTTTGGAAGTAGATGACTGAATAAAAGAATCAGATGACTAGTGATTCAATACAAGTTCAACTTCAAATCCTAGCAGCTGTAATAATGACTCCTCACATACATCTTTTCTCTTTTGTGGGTAAATAAAACCTGTAATGGATTTGGGGCTACAGGAAGACGTGAATGAACAGAGTTAACCACAGGAGAATAAGAATCAGAGGGCATGGTAAGCCAAGCTTAATTGGCAAGAGTTGGAGTGCAGTGTGGCCAAGAAGACAAGAACATTTGGCCCAGAATAGGTGGGTGTTCTACATGATCCAATAGACTCCAGTCTACAGTTTCAGTTAATGTCACTTTTCCCTAGCCAGTCTTTAAGCTTCCCAGAATTTGAACCTCTATTTTGTCTGCTTGTTTTACCCAAGTGTCTTCTATTCTATCCTCCTGGAGAGGATGGATGGTGCAGGTGTGAAATCTAGGAGAATCAAGTATAATTTTTTATTTGTATTTTGAGACAGAGTCTCACCAGTGACCAGGCTGACCTCAGAGTTGCTATGTAGCCCAGACTGACTTTGGACTTGCAATCCTTCTGCCCCTGCCTCTAGAGTGCTGGGATTACAGGATGTGCCACTGCACCTGACTCCAGTAGGTTTTTAAAATGCTCTTCTGAATATGTTGCTTTTGCATGACATACTCTCTGGGAAGAAAGAGAAATGTGATGCTACCTGAGAAGTGTGGCTTTTTCATGTGGTCCCATTTGCTGTCTGTGCCGGCTGTGAGGGAGTGTTTCCTAGAATGAATTCAACGACTTCCTTTCTAGATCTTGTCTTATATTCTTTAACTATTGGTTTCTAAGAAATGGCTCAGTAGGGCTTGTGAGTCTTCCCTGGGAATATGGGAAAAGAGTATTGCTTTAGGGTGAATTCTAGCCTTTTTATAAACCCCTTATATCATTTTTTTCCATTGTGGGTTCTCTGAAACAACAGAAATATGTCACAGTGTCTTCTTGTGTGGGTGATATGTTGAGTAAGATATTTTTACCTTCTTCCTGGAAACTCACAGAATATAGATACTGTGTTGCCCTGGTGTGTGCATTTGCTTCCCAGAAGATGAAGAAAGTAATCTCTCCACTTAGAGGCAATTTTGTACCAATAATATTAATACACAACTTTTATGACATATTAAACAATCCAATCCACAACCTTGCTCTCCCAACTAGATACTGCTGGTTGTGATTAGATAGCCTCCTGGGACATGCTGAGTCTGCACAAGAAGAAATAAGCCAGTTACTGTGAAAGTGAAGATTGGGAGGATGGAGGATCCAGGCAAGCCTGGGCAAAAGTTTGTAATTTCCTACCTCAACAAATAAGCTGGATATTGTGGTGCACATCTGTAATCCTAGCTACATGGGAAGCATATTTACAAGGGTTGTAGTCTGAGACTACCTTATGCAAAAACACAAGACCCTATCCGAAAACATAACTAAAGTGACAAAGGGCTGGGGACATCACTCAAGTGGTGAGCACTTGCCTATCAAGTATGAGACCCTGAGTTCTCCTACCTATTGCCTCCCAAGTGCCTGGTATAACATTCGTGAACCACCACACCTGGTTTATTGTTTGAGATGGGGGTCTCCTTAAGTGTTTACAGGGGCTGACCTCAAACCATGATCCTGCCAATCTCTGCCTCCTGAGCAGCTGGGATTGCAGGCTTGAGCTACCATGCCTGACTTAATTTTATGGTTTCTATTTCTCTGCTGGTATTTTATTTCTGTTCACTTTTTAAGAACAGTTTGTAGAACATATTTTCTGTTAGTTCGTTGCACACATTTGTTATCACTGCTTTAAACATTTATCTGTTAAATTTAATACCTGAGCCATCTCAGAGTTACTTTCTGTTTATTTTTTCCTTGACTACAAATTACATTTTTCTACAAAATTTTGAGGATCAATGTGTACAATTCCATTTGTGTGCTTTTGCTTCTCCAACAAAGAAGAATCGTATACAATTGTCATCCTTATTCTTATCAATACATCAATGATCCAAAACTTGTTGAGCACTTCCTCCATCCCAGTGTGAGCTGGGATTTTCACAGGGTAACAGTGAAGAAAAAACTTTACCCTTGCACACTTGGGTGGACATGTAAGAGGTTGTTGTGAGAATTCAGAGTGCCCTGCGCAAAGCTGAAAGTCAAAAAGAATAAAGCACAGTGTGAAGGGATATAAGCCTAAAAATGGAAGTGCTTCTCCATCCCATTTCCCAAAGACAGAGAAAATATCGCTAGAGACCTCCTCCAGGTAAGTGACATCAGTAATCTAAATACGCACCAATTCCAATCCTGATCCCCAACAATGAATCAGAGAAAAATATTTTAAAAACTTTTTTGGGGGCAAGGCACAGAAGCACATGCCTGTGGTCCCAGCTACTTGGGAGGTGGAGGTGGGAAGACTGTGGTTTGAGGCCAGTCTGAACAAAGTTAGTGCAAGATCTAACTGAAAAAGAAAGTAAAAAGCAAAAGGACTACGGGTGTAGCTCAAAAGTTAGAACACTTGTCTCATAAGTGTGAGCCCTCAGTTCAAACCCCAGTACAAATAACAATAACAAACCAAAGAAAATCCTCCAAATTATCTTTCTGTTGGCAACCTGTGGTTACCTAGTGGAAGAAAGAGGTTAGTTTTCATTTTCAGATAGAAATGTAGGAGCCTGGTGTTGGTGACAGAGATCAGGAGGATTGCGGTTTGAAGCCGGCCCTGGAAAATAGTTTGCAAGATCCTATCTAAAAATACCCAACAAAAAAGGGCTGGTGAAGCTGGTGAAGTGGCCATGAGTTGAAAGAAAAAAAAATTGGGGACCCAAAAGAGGTTTGAACGTGTGACTTAAGTCACATAGTAATTCAGTCTGTTTTCTTTGTTTTTTGCTTGTATATTTGGTGGTACTGGGGTTTGAACTTAGGACCTGGAGCTTGCTGAGCAGGTGTTCTGCCAATTGATCTGTGGCCTCCAGCTCATTCTGCATTGGTTAATTTTGATAGGGTCTTGCTTTATGCATGGGTCTGCCTGGATCTATTCTCCTATTTTTGCTTCCCACATCTGGGATGACAGTTGTTTAATACCATGCCCAGCTTTTACTGGCTAAGTTGAGGTCTGGAGAATTTTTTGCTCAAGCTGACCTGGAGCCACAGCCCTCCCAATCTCCAATATCATGAAAGCAGAGACGGTTTTCTCCCCTCCTTTTCTACTCAAAAGAGAAACATACATAATTACAAAACTGTTCCATGCTCCTCAAGTCTGGTTCTCTCTCACAAGGGGGTACAGAAAGGTAACTCTGCTCCTGCCTCGCGCAGTCACCCTCCTAGGCCTCTCCAGACTGAGCTGTGCACTCCATCATCTGCCTCACAGGTACCTGAACCGCTTTCAGGAGAGCTCCATCCTTGGCCCACAGCCAACCCAGCATCAGGAGCCCCCAGCTCTTGAACCGGCTTCGTAGCAGCGAACCAAGTCCAGAGCAGCTGCCCTGAGGATGCTGCAAAACAGAGACAGCCAATCAGAGAGATGGAACACTTTCACTGTGGGCCAGCAACTCCCTACATCTATCCAGAACGCTTCCCAAACAGTGCCCCCTGTGGCCAGACTGAGAAATGTTAACTAAAACATGGATTTGGGCTTTTCTTAAATAAGTTTACAAGAGAAGTCTTTTCCTTGTTATAAGGAAGGACATAGCAGTATCACGGGGTAGAGAGAATTATTCCAGGATTAATTAGAGAAAAACAAAGAGAAAATTCACATACACAAAAATTATATATTGATATATATGTGTGTGTGTACAAGTACACACATATATGACATGGGAGTAATTTCCCAAATAGTAACATTTTCATCATACCATTTGCTTCTTCATATCCTTCTCAGTATTCATTATTGCCTTCAACATAACCTACAATCATTTATAATCACTTATAATTTTTCTACAAAGTGTTTTCTGCTTATTGTTTAATTTTACAGTTATTGTTATTTAAGTTGCATGTTCCAGCCATTATTAATTAGTGTAGTGTTGTTCTCCCAAGCTACATTTTGACTTCGTGTTTTTTTACATTATTTTTTCTTTCCTATGTTACTTTTTCTTTTACTTTATTCTTGGCAAACTCCTTACAGATCTAAATTTAAATATCAGCTAGTAAGGCAACCTTCTCTTTCATTCTGTTTCCAATTAGATGATTTTGTTAAGTGGTGCGTCTACTCGTCTCCTGGGAGAGCTTTTATTACACTGTTATAATGTACTCTATGGTAGTATAAGCTCCCTGAATGCCAAGACAATGTCTGTTTCTTTCCAGTTGTGTCTCCTGTCTGAGTCAAAAACACATATTGGACATGAAATGAATAAGTTTATTTGTGGGATCTCAAGTAAATTTCACAAAGATGATGACTTCTCATTTGTAAATTGAAATCATGGCTTTTTTGCAGTGGTTATTTGAGAATTTTATGATAATAGCACAACACACATATATTCATAACACATGGAATCATATACACATATATGACTGAATTACATGCTTAACTGGAGTTGTGTTTTCTGAAAAATATATACTTACGTATATACTCATTCCTTTAATTTTATGTACATATAAAATTCACAGTATGGTGTTTAGTTCTTAAGTTCCCCATGCTCTCTGTTGCTTGGTATGAGCTGTTTCTACATTTTTCTTATTTTTATTAGTCATTAATTATACAAGGATTTTTATGTTCCTTCTTTTAAGATCATTTCCTTCACCTCTTCTATCTTTCAGTATGATGGACTTCTACTAATTATCAGGCCTTCAACCCACATTCCAAGCAATCCTTGATTTATCTTTAAGACTGGACTGGGACCAGATCTCTCTATATTCTTTTACATCCCCCTTGCTTTTCTAAGCTTAGCTTTTGTCTCAGTTCAATCTGTCAATCAACTTTCTATGTAATTACATAGGCCATAAATTTACTAATAGAAGGTACTATGAAATTTTTCTTCAGCAGATAAAGTGTGTATAGAACTTAGCATGTATTTAGTACTTAGTGAATGATTGATTGAATAAGCATTGAGAACAATGTTAGCTGAAAATTTTTTCCCTTGTATTACTGAAGAAGGTCTTTGTACAAGATGCTGAGAAGCTGACTTGCTTGCTAACGTTGACACATCCCACCCATGGCTAAATCAATCCTAGAAAGAAGCTCTTTATGCATGCTGTTTCACACATGAGCAAAAGGAGGAGAGAACGTAATAGTTTACTGGGAATGAATGAAATGTGAAGGCTAAGTGAGTGTGAAGAGCTTGAATGAACACAATACAGATGGCACTGTGCATCATACATAGCATTCCCTTTTCTGGTATTACTCTGGGTAGCCCTGGAAGTGTAAGAAGGCATCAAACACCAAATACAAAAAAAGGAAAAGAAAAAATCAATACAGCTTCTCATTGTACCTGACATTGGCTGAGTTAAAGGCAATTAGAATGAAATATGCCCATTGGAACTGAGCTCTATTACTGATAAGTCATCTAAAATATATCTGACCATAAGAAGAGCTGACTTGTTCCCTTAGGGTATTAGAGATAGTTTTGTAAGAAACAGAGATAGATAATAACTAGTCTGATTATTCATATGCAGTTTCATATTCTGTGAAATTTAAATGAAGTCATTCATTAAAGCTGCCTCTCTCCACATCTTGTTAGAAGACAATAACATCTTTTAAATGTCCATCATTTCTTGCTGGGTTCTACAGCTTCAACTTTGAGTTTGGGCACCGATTCTGGATGACTGAGCAATTAATATCCACAGCAGAGTTAAGAAGCTGAGTCCAATGCTGGGTGTGATGAAGTGCTCCTGTAATCCCAGCACACAGGAGGCTGAGACAAGAGAATCACTAGTTGAGGCCAGCCTGGGCTACATAGTGAGAACCTGTCACAAAAACTGAAGCAAAAACAAGTGAAAACAACAAAACAAACTAAGTATAGAGAGTAGTGCTTAACATTCTTTCCTCTTTTTCATTATTCTTTATGTTCACTACAAAAGGATCTTGGAATATTAGTAATTTTTTAAAATGTGTAAGAACTCCCCTATGTGAGATTGGTGCAGTTTTGTTCCTGGATAAGGAGGGATCAAAGAATCTAATCCTTATCAAATTCACAGCTTCAAATTCTTGTTCAAAAAGATAGAAGAAAATGAAAGAACTGACCAATCTGTAGTTTTTTACCTTGTAGTCACATCATCCACACAAGGATCTCAAAATGAGCCAAGGTGGGCAAAGCCATATGTCACCCTTATTCTGTCCAGAAATGTCTTCAGTCATGACTGAAGTCATTGTGTAGATAATGCCACAAGAAATGAGATTTCTAGAGGCTTCCCCATGCCTTCAGAAAATGTTCTTGGTTTCTATGTCTCTAACTGTAAATATCTTTAGCTTGAGAAAATCAGCCCACAAGGTTAAGTTCCAAATGTTTATTTAAATAAAACCATAGCTTCAAGCTTTTGTGGTTTGTGAATGGTGAAGAAATGCATATTATGAATTAAGAGCTTTTCAAAAACGCATTGTTCTAATATCTACCTTAAAGAGTTATTAGATCATTAGCTAATGTAATACTTACAAAATTGTTGGTATTATGCTACAATAATAAAATTTAGACATGAGTACTAGTATTATTTCTAATTTTTCCTCCTTACTCCTCTCTTGTGATGATGATGATAATGATTTACTAGGAAGTGGGGGCTGGATAATTTGAGATTCACATGAATACAAAGAGTGAGGGATGTTATGAAAAAAGGTGCTGACCTAATTAAGACTAAGAGTGAACAAAACAGAATATATAAGCAGTGTGGTCTAGCAATAAAATTCTTTTCCCATGGGAGTACAAGTTAATGATTTTGCTACTGTTCTATGTATTTACTGGAACTGAACTATTATGTAAATAAATGATGAGAACCAGGCTTGGGGATTATGGATAAGGAAGACAGGAAGCTAGCATGGTTCCAGTGGTAATGATTTAAGGTTAGGTACATCAGTAAGTACTGAGGTTTAACTTAGTATAGATGTAGAGAGTTATGATACATACTGAACTCTCTCTCTCTATTTACATATATATATATAACATAAATATATACATTCAGGTTAATGTTTACACATAGGTCTCTTTTCTGAAAGACAACTATCAACTGAGAGAATGTAAAAAAATCCTAATAAATGCAATGAACATACCTAATGCTCAGATCTTTGTGTCTAATACAGTACCATGCTCTGTCAAAGGAAACAAATGACTCTAGAGAAATGATTGAATCTAGGACTAAGGCTGGAAATGTACAAGCTAGAAAATTAGCATTTGTAGTTCCAGAAAGTAAGCAAATGATCAAAATGTGTCTTGTTGTGTGCACATCCACCTACCCACCCTCTCACACATAGACGCTGTTAGGCGAATAGCACAGGGACACTAGAGTCAAATAAGACAGTTCACAATGGTCAAAACTGGAACAATTTGAAAAAAAAGAAAGTAAAATTGTATATAACCCAACCAAACAATAAATATCCACAAGTTCATACTGCTAAAGTAAATTATTAAATAAATCAATAAATGGGAGGAAAAAGAAGAGACAAATTCCCACTATTGAAGAATTTCAAGTAATTTATATAGATTCTTTACTTTTAAGAGGAGACAGCATAACTCCTCTCTGCTTATGTGTGTATACTAATTTTTTCCATAAAGTGCAATATGTAAAGGTTGGGGGAGAATAGAGGAGAATCCTAATAAACCCTACTTCAGCCAGATGAGCAAAGTCAGCATCAATAGTCATAAATCATAATAGTATGAACTCTTGATGTTATGTGATGAAAATAGAACTTTACCTCTGTAAAATCATAACCCCAATTTTATTACACAAATTACAAGAAAGAATACTATAATGTTCTTCAATACTGTCAACATCATTAAAAACAAGGGAAGGTCTGATAAACTGCCTCAGGCAAAAGTAACCTAAGCACAGACTTGACAACTGAGTGTATTATGATATTGTAGAAGACATCATGGTTCAGAAAAGGGACATTAGATAAAAGTTAAGAAAATCTGAACAAAGTATGGGCTTTAGTTAGTAATAATGTATCAATATTTGTTCCATTAATTCTAACCAGTAGGCTATGCAACATGTTAACAACAAGGGAAACTGGGAATGTAAATATAAAATTATTCTTTAAAAAAGTCCATTAACTTAAGTAAAAGATTCACAGATAGATGAAATAATGTAATTAGCTGATAGGATTTGAAAATATTTGTTATAACTACTTTAAAGGACTTACCAGGAAAGGGTAGTATGATTAAATAATATGAAGAATTGCTATATAGAAATGGAGTTTTTTTGATTTATCATTTTAAATTAATGTATATTAATTACACAAAATACATGGATTCATTATGACATTTTTACACATGCATAAAACTACTTTGATCACATTTACTCCCTATTATCAGCACGCATTTGCCTATCCCTTCCTGCTGGTCCCTTTCATGTTTCCTAATAGCCACCTTCTACTTTCAGGTTCCATATATTACAGAAAACATGGGATATATGTCTTTCTTAGTCTGGTTGTATCACTTAACATGAGGATCTTCAGTTTTATCCATTATCCTTAAAACAACATGATTTCATTCTTAATGGCTGAATAATATCCCATTCTGTACATATGCCACATTTTCTTTTAAAAGCAGCCAAATGTTTTTTACTGGAGTCTTTGGGTATATTTTTTATATGTAGGATCATGTCTGAAAATAGGAATAAGTTTAGCTTTTCTTTTCTTATTTGGATTCTTTTTATTTCTTTTTCTTGCCAATTGCTCTGATTATTACAACAAACATATGAAAAATTTGAAAGCTAATTTTGAAAGCTCAAAAGTTTAAATTACAAAAATCAGGAGGAAAGCCTCATCAATAAACTAAATCAGGTAGAAGAGAGAATTTCAGGGCTTAAAGACAAGGTTGATGAATTAGAACATTCTGAAAGTAATAAAGAGAAAAGAATAATAAGTTATGAACAGAACATACAAGATGTGGGACACAAAAGGTCAAAACTATGTATCTTTGTTGCAGAAGAAGTATACACTGAAGGCATAGAAAGCATGTTTTCCCAAATCTTGGGAAAGATATAAACATCCAGGTACAGGAAACATTTAGAACCCCAAATGCACATGAGGAGAAAAGAACTCCCCCCCATGATATGATCCCAATCCTATATTAACTATAAGTTAAAATGCCAGAAGTACAGAATAAATAAAGAACATTGGAAGCTGTGTGACAGAAGCATCAACTCACTTATAAAGACCAGCTCATCAGAAGAGCAGCAAATTTATCAGGCTATGAGATCTTGAGTGATATATCTCAAATCCTGAAAGAAAATAATTGCAAACCTAGATTATTACATCATCAAAGTTATCCTTCAGAATTGAAGGAAAAATAGACCTTCCAAGATAAGCAAAAACTAAATTAGACAGCAATTCATACCACTAATCCAGCAGTGAACAAGACACAAGAATCCTACATATAGAAGAGAAAGATAAACACAACCATGAGAGTACAGAAAAGAATAAATCCCACTAGATGTGTAGATAGCAAATGAGATTTAGGAAAGAACTAAACATTAGAAAAACAACAAAAGGACAGGAATTAATATACACCTTTTCATTGTAATCCTGAATCTAGATGCTCTTAATTCTCCAGTGAAATGATAAATACTGGATGACTGGATGAAAAAACAAGATCTACTTGCTGCCATCAAGAAATGTACCTCATTGACAAAGATATACACAGACTGAAAATGAAAAGATGAAAAATGATGTTCCAAGTAAATGGAACCCAGAAGCAAGCAAGAATAGACATATTCATATATGCCAAGGTAAATTAGTTAGAAGAGACAAAGAAGTTCACTTCATATTGCAAAAGGAAAACCACATCAAGAGCATATACTGATTATAAATATCTATGCACCAAATGTTGGTGCACCCAATTTCATAAAATAAACACTAGTGAGAATAAAGGAACAGATAGACCACAAAACAATAATAGTGGATAACCTCAATATCCTACTGCCACAAAGAAATAGGTCATTTGTTGTCAAAAAACAACAAAGAAACTTCAAAATGAAATTACACTGTAGATCAAATGGACTTAACAAACATCTAAAGTATTTCACCCAAGAACTGTAAAATATTTATTCTTTATAGCAACCCATGGAACTTCCTCAAAATAGATCATATTTTAGTTCATAAAGCAAGTCATAAAAAGTACAAGATTATTAAAATATTATATCTTAAGTGATAAAATGGAATGAAATGAGAAATAAACAGCAAGAAAAACTTAAGAAACTATACAAACACATGGGGATTGAAAAATACAATTTTGAATGATCTGTGGGTCACTGAAGAAATTGAAAGGGTATTAAAAAACTTCAGAGAATCAAATGAAAAATTGAAACACCACATATCAGAATCAGGGGGATATAGCAAGACAGTTCTATGATGGACAGTTCTAAGTTATAGCTAATTGTCTCAGTTAAAAATTTAGAGATACCGCAAACAATCTAATGATGCAACTCGATGTCTTAGAAAAACAATAAGAAGCCATCTTATTTGGTGAAAAATAAAACAGATCAAGTTTCTTGAGGAATATAGGTATTAAGCCCTTCAAAAATTACATGCAAACAAAATTCAAGGACACATTACAAAGGCCATATTCCTTAATAAAGTTGGTTTCATTCCAGGCATGCAAGAATGGCTTAATATATAAAAATCAATAAATATAGTACAGCAACATAAATGGAATCAGGGACAAAATCAAACAATAAGGCAGAGAAAAAGCATTTAGTTAAATTCTACATCTCTTCATGTTAAAAGCGCTAAAGAAGCCAGGTGTAGAAGAATCGTATCTTACCATCATAATGGATTATGTACAAAAAACTCACAGCCAACATTATATTGAGGGGGTAAAAACTGAAAGCATTTCTTCTAAAACCAGGAAGGAGATAAGGATGTCCACTCTCACCACTCTTATTCAGTATAATACTTGAGATTTTAGTTAGAGAAATAGTGAAGAGTAAGAAGTAAAAAACAGAAAGAAAAAGTGGAATTATCCCTATTTGCAGATGACATGATCTTATACCTAGAAAAATCTTAAAGACTTTTACAACTGATAAATTCAGCAAAATAGCAGCCAGATATAAAATCATCATAAAAAATTGGTAGCTTTTTTAATATATCAAGAATTAACACACCGAGAAAGAAATCAAGAAATCTGTCTTTCACAAAAGTCTAAAATAAGAATAAAATACCTAAAAAAAACCTAACCAAAGAGATGCAAAATCTTCTACAATTAAAACTATAAAACATTTTAAAAAGAAATAGAAGAAGATACTAGACAATGGAAAACTTCCCATGTTCATGAACTGGCAGAATTAATATCATAAAAATGGTCATATTAACAAAAGTGATCTACCTTTATAATACAATCTCCATAAAAAGCCAATGAAAATTTTCACAGTAGAAAAGGTAACCCTAGAATTCATATAGTTGCACAAAAGACCCTGAATAGTGAAAGCAATCCTGAGCCAAAAAGCAATCCTGGAGGTTTCATAATACCGGAATTCAAATTACACTATGGAGCCATAGTATCAAGACAGACATATATACCAATGGAATAGAGTAGAGGATTCAGAAATAAACCCCCATGGCTACCCACACTGTTTGAATACAACTGCCTATAATGTTTATTAACTACCTACTCGTGGAGACTCCTGACTTAATAAATGTTATTATTTTTCCCACATCTTCTAAGTTCTTAGGATGACCTGGTTCTTTACTCTTAACTTTGAGCTGTATCCACAGTGCTCAGCCCCATGTATGCACCTCAACTGAGAATAATGATAGCTGCCAATAGCAAAGATAGTGTGCACTCCTAAAGGTGCACAAGCATTCACTGAAACAACCTGCAGGAACTTAGCTTCCCCATTCCAAACATATTCCTTTCTCCCAGGATACTGGGCAGATAGGCAATCCTCACTTCAGGATCAATGGATCATTAGAGATTTATTTTTGGGCTAAATCATTAGCCTCTCCCTGAAAGTAGAAAAGGAGTATGGTTAGACTGTTTCATGCTCTGAACCTCAGGGAAATTTCTTAACTTATTTGTTATGCTTGACATGTATCAGTCTTCTTTTACTCTCACCTTGCCTCATCTTTTAATGCCTGCTCTCTCATACTACAATGAGCAATGGAAGCAAACTTGTGTCTCCTAGTCAGAAATCCAAATCAGGGGCTGTCTGGGACCCCAGCTGCACATTTGGGTACAGCTTGCAAGTGCCTGTGGAGCACTGTGTACTTCCTGCACAGAGGTAAGTGGCCGAGTCTCCAGATTGGGAGGCTGCAATGTGCAGGGAAAGATGTTGGGCTGTTGGGCACTTTTGTTGAGGAAGACTGTGAATTTCCCATCCCCATTTTTCTCTACAATTGAACATATAGATATCAGGAATGTGAGACCATTAGGAGGGTATTTTTTTGCATCATGCAAAATATTCAAATATATTATTATAGTCACAGTTCAGAATAGAAATGTCTCCTTCTTTGGCAGTCAGGGATGGAGAATTTTGCTTAACCTGCTGGTCACCATTCTTCTCTTGACTATTTATTCTTGTTTAGAAAGAGCGTAACAAATTAAAAATTTTATTCTTAACATCCATTCAGAAAACCATCAGGAGACAGAAAACAAAACTTCACAATTATCTCATTTCCCAGCCTGGTAGTATTTCTTGGAGTTTTCCTACCATATTCAAATACCCCATCCACAATTCGCTGCCTGGCTGAAGCCACAAAACCAATAATGAGGTCCCCAAGAGTTTGGCCATTCCTGATTTGAAGATGCAGAATGTCTTCTCTCTTGCCCAGGCAATTGCAGGTCTGACCGACTCCCTTCCACAGGCTTTCAAACATGACTATGGAATCCTCATTTCTTTATACCTCATTGTTGAAAGAGAAAGATAAGGCAAAACTATATATTTAGAACATGGCATGATACATGAAAATTCTTAAATGAATAAAAATAATGGTGAACAATTAGTTCTGCCGAGGATGCTGGCTATGTGGAATCAAGGAAGATCTCACAATGATGGATGAGCTATTTAGTTTGGTTTTAGAAATGAAGGAAGATTGAATAGCAGGCTATGTAGGAAATGGGAATTCCTGCAAAATATCTGCAATTGCAAAGCCAAATTACTTCTAGAGTTTCAGGAAATGTACTCAGCTCATTATGATGAGAGTTTAGAGTTCATTCATGGGAAATTTACGAGTTGATATTAGGAAGAGAAGTCACATGCAATTCATGAGGAATTGCATTAGATAAGAAGAGTGATTTTCAGGTAAATAAGAGAACTATTGAACTCAGTTGTATGTGGTGGATTTTTCCTCACTTCGCAATATCTACAGATGGAAGGATGTCTCTTATCCTGGTCCAGATTAGCTGTGAAGCCCCTGATGCTCTATTCTGAGGTGTGTCCCAGGAGGATGGGAAGACCCTGCATAGGACACTAGGTGAAGAGGGTCATCATGAATGAAAGGAGCGATGGAGAACTCTTAACCTCAACTGCAGCAAGTGAGAGGCAGAGACCTTGTATTAGGGGTAAGTAACTGGTAAGGAGATTCTACTCTTAGAATATTAATGTTGGAGCCAGAAGAGGTCCTCATACTGTAGAGTATGTATCATTAAATGATACTAAATCATATCATAAACAATTAGAATGGAGAGAACATTTTCTTGATGAGACTGATGATCTGTATAAGAACTGATGATGGCTCAGCCACAGGAGCAGGAGGCTCCTTTTGGAGATGGAAAGATTCCAAGGGATTTGGGGTCCCAGAAGAGGAGAAGAAGAACATTTTGAACTTACTGAATGCTCAACTCTCCATCATCGATCTTTGATGTTACGCTGAGGGTAGCCATCACTGCCTAAAGTGTGCTAAGAAATCATGTTGGCAGTTTTTTTTCCCTAGGGAAATAACTACTACTGAGAAGGTAGAGCTCCGTGTTGTTCAGTTTTTTTCAATAAGTTTCATGTAGAATTACTGAAGGTGGGAGACATAACTGTCTCCATTCAGGAAATTAGTTTGTTGGGGAAGGAAGAGGGTCAAATTGTCAGAGCCTCTATGTATGTGTAAAGAAACCTCTCTTCCTTAATACAGACTACTCAGGAATTTGTGAGGCATTAGAGCTTATTCTTTTGATAATTTATTGTAACAACCCAGAATTAGATTGGCATTTAAAATTTTTAAAAATTATATTGAGAGTAATTTTTTCTGAAGAAAATTTTTACTAAAAACCGCATTTCCTAAATTCCTATATGGTGACAAATTTATCCCCTTATATCTATCATTTTGCAGTAACCCAGGGGCCATAGAGTACATTACTTTTTTCTTCTGCAACTCATGTTTCTTTCTTTTTATTTATTTATTTATTTATTTATTTATTTTATTATTGTTTTATTATTCATATGTGCATACAAGGCTTAGGTCATTTCTCCCCCCTGCTCCCACCCCCTCCCTTACCACCTATTCCACCCCCTCCCTCTCCCCCCCGACCCCCTCAATACCCAGCAGAAACTATTTTGCCCTTATCTCTAATTTTGTTGAAGAGAGAGTACGAGCAATAATAGGAAGGAACAAGTGTTTTTGCTGGTTGAGATAAGGATAGCTATACAGGGAGTTGACTCACATTAATTTCCTGTGCATGTGTGTTACCTTCTAGGTTAATTCTTTTTGATCTAACCTTTTCTCTAGTTCCTGGTCCCTTTTTCCTATTGGCCTCAGTGCAACTCATGTTTCTAAGTGCATTTTTGAAAGGATATCTTTTCCCCAGTTATACTAGGTTTTTAATTGTTCTTTCATCCAGTAAATACCTCAGCATACATTTTTTTTTCTTTTTTGTGCTATTGGGATTCAACTCAGGACATTCTGCTTATTAGATAAGTGTTCTACAATTTAAGTCATGACCTTAGTCCTTTTTTTTGGTTATTTTTCAGATAGGATATTGTGTTTTCACCCCCTGGATGGTTTGGATCACTACTTACACCTCCCATGTAGCTGAGTTATTGGTATGTGATAATATCCCTAGCTTTTTTGTTGACATGGGAAGCTCACTAATTTCTTTGCCTAGGCTGGTCTGGAACCATGTTCTTCCTGATCTCTGTCTCCTTAGTAGCCAGGATTATGAATGTAAACCACCATTCCCAGCCCATTACATTTCTTAAAGACAGAAAACTTTTCTATTCTGTTTAGTTATATTTGCTTAGTACATCATTCAGAGGATACTCAATTAAGCAAAATTTCAATTAATTCTTTGGGGTAGGGACTTAATTATAGGAATTTGACTTGATGCACTTGTGAAAGGAGTCCAAGAGTGGTTGGAGGGTCAGAGAAGGAGTCCCCAACCAGTGAGCCTGAGAATTCAGGCATTTCCAGTTGCTGAATGGGATTTGTAGGGCAGGTTAAAGGAGAGTCTCAGGAAGTTGCCTGGGTGTAGCTACCATCACATGTGTCCATCGCCAGGCTCATGATGCTGGCTGCTCAACAGGGTGAGCAACAAGAAGAGCTAGACATGGAGTGTAGGCAGGAACACGTGGACGTGGACATATCAGGACTTGTTTGTCATATCTCACTATGATAACCTTCAGACAGTGATGAGTACTTTTTCACTTTTGCCTTCCATACCTCACAGAAGTTCCTCTTTGTCCAATTTTAATGTGGTATCAAACCAAGAAGAAAACTGGAGATACTGGTTCATAGTTTAATGCAGTAAAATACATTATCATCCCCTGCACACACTTGCTTAATTTGCATTCTGATAAATCTCATTTAATCATATCTAACTTCCAGATAAGACACTATTAAAACCATGTCTCTGCCTAGCAGTGATGCAACTAACCATCCTGCATAAAATCAGAAACATATTGGACCTTTTCTGCAAAGTAAAAAGCCCCATACATCACTATATATCTTTGGGTGTAGTACATTTTTCATATAATTGAGTCATTTCTCCTTTGATATCTTGTCACTTTTATACTGAGTTATAAGGATAACAAATAAAAACACTAGTTTAGAGAGCAGTAGAATGATTGTAGGGATTAAAATAAAGAAAAATAATTGTTTATTACATGCACACACATGCATGAGGAAGTACTCGTATCTACTTGAGTTCTTGTTTCTACAACTGGTCATGAGTTTGTAGCTTGTATGTATAATTTCCTCATAACTGGCTCACAATTCTCTTTGCCTTCAAAGGCATCTCACCTGCCTGGTGAGATGATGACTCAGGGATCTGTGTCTTTAGTAGCCCTAACAATATTGGTGAATGGTAGTTTTCCACCAAATTTTATCCTGATATATGTGGAATATAGACCTAATACAAACACAAGCAATGTTGTGAAATACAGGTCCCACTAAGGTGAGGTCACTAATGAGAGAGGAATAGCAAATGAAAGAAGTTAAGAAGGTGAATATGGTTGATATGCTTTGTATGCAAGAATGAATATAGAATTTATAAACCTGTTGAAATCACCATAAAAAGGGAACTAAGGTAGAAAGAGAAAAATAGAGGAGATGAATCAATTTGGATTATTAAAAAAAGTCACAATATGAAACACTTTATACAGCTATCTTAAACAAAAATGCTGTTTTTAAAATAAAACTGAGAACAGGAGGGCAGAACAGGTTCAGTCTTGGGGTATATACCAGTGGAAAGGGGGAGGATGTAGAGAGAGTGTGTAGAAGGTGGAATATAGTGCAAATACTTTGTACACTTGTATGTAAATGGAAAAAAAATAAGACCTGTTGAAACTATTCCAGAAGTGGGGGAAGGTGGATAAAGTAGAATGGTGGAGAGGGGGGCAAATTTAACTATGATATTTTGTAAAAATTTTTGTAACTGTCGCAATATACCCCAGCACAACAACAATAATAATAAAAAGAGGTGCCCCAGACACACTCTTCTTTACCCCATTGCATCATAGTGATACATTTCTTTGTGAAAGCCAGTGTCAATCATCTCTGCAGTAGAGTAACTCCTTTGCTAGCAGCTGAGTAGCTGGAGGAGCACTTGCATTCTCTTTGTACTTTAATGTCAAGTTTGTTTTGCACATCATGGCCTCCCAGCCTGACAATCTGAGCATCTCCATATGGAATAAATGCACAGTGATTCTGAGGCATTTACAGGTTGTTCCCAAATGTGCAGCTGGGCCACATGTACTTCCTGGTTCAATGTTGGTTGGGACACCTAAGGGAAATGCAACTAACCCTTTGAGAAAGCAAAAGCAAAGCCTATTTTAAGGACTGTTCTCTTTTTCTTGTTTTTCAGCAGTTTTATGATGTGTATACATACACTTTCCTTTATTTCAGTTGTGTTTGTTTTGCTTCTTTTGTATTTACCCTGTTTGGGGTTTGCTGGGTTTCATGAGTCAATGAAGACTTTCAACAATTTGGGAAATTAATAGGTATTAGGAATTAGTCATAAGTTATTAGTATTGTTTCAGTCCCATTTTATCTGTCTTCTTGGTGGGACCAATTATACACATACTGTTATTTGAACTAACTCACGTCATTTTTTGTGTTTTGATCTTTTATTTTTTTATTTCTTTTATTCATATGTTCATACAATGTTTGGGTCATTTCTCCTTCCTTCCCCCCATTGATCTTTTCTTAAATATATCTTTTTCCTTATTTGACTTAAGGTATTTTTTGCTGACCTGTCTTCAGATTCACAATCCTGTCACCACTGCAGTCTGGTATTAAATCTACTGAATGACTTCTTAACTTCAGGTACTACATTTTCAATTCTACAGTGTCCATGTGAGTTTTAAATGTAGACTAAGCTTCTGTTGTAATGTACTGTATGGTTTTAGTTTGATACTTTTTAGTTAAAAGTTAACTCCACTATCAACAACACTGGAAGAACCAGAAGATCATGTTTTTCTCTTAAGATAGTGTTTATTAGATAGTTCCTCTCTTCTAAAAGCAATTGTCAACTTTATCAATAGTCAAAAAGAATCATATGTGTGTATCTTGTTTATCCTGCCTTGTGCAGCACATTTAATGCTTTCTACATTTAAAAAGAGATTGTGGCCACACACATCTAATATTTGCTTAGCATTAATTAGTTGCATGATTCATTTCATTGTTTCACAGTACAATATCTGTGCTCTGTCCTCATGGTTAGTGATTTTTGTTATGCATATCCTTCACCTTGCCATATTATAATATACAGAGTGCATTTCAAGAACTTGAAGTAAGTTTGCCAGAAAACGAGTATCACTCATGCATGGTATTTTATTACTTGGAAATCACGTTAGGTCTTAAATTTGCTAGGATCTTCCTTGCTTCCAATCTATGAATGTACACTGCTCCTTTCTTCCCCTCTGTTTTGTCCTCCAGTCTGACTCAATTCTGTTAAACCACTCAGTTTCAAGCTAAGACAACACATACTCTAGCAAACATTCTCTGAATGACATCTATTTTTTGTTTTGCATTTTTTTTTTACTTGTAACTATCTGATTACTTCTTTTTATATTAATATTTGCTTTCCCAAGTCTTCTTCTTACTTTATAGGAATGTTATCATAATTCAAATTTGTTCCCCCACTAAGTATGTATGCAATAAAAGAAGTACTCTTTACTCTGACCTCTGTACACATCACCTAACAGCTATATAGTAGATATTTGTTGAAATACTGAATTTTTGAAACTTGTGGGTAACAGTGGGTGAGAACTATCATTCTACTAAGATAAATGAAAATGCTGAAGTGAAGTACAAAGAAAGTAACTCATTTTTAACATGATATGGCATACATATGGCTGGAAATTAGCTTTTTCCAATATTCCTTTGAAAATATAACAAACGGAGATAGTGCAAATGGATAACATTGAATAAAAATAAAATAAACAGTTAAGTGGACTTTAACAAATTGAACCAAAAATAAATGAAAGATTACAGAGTACAGCGCTGTCTTTTTTGGCACGTTATGGTTTGTATTTCTTATTTTTCTTCATGCATAAGGTAGGAATAAATAACAATCATAGAAGTACTGCTTATTTTAACACAAAGTCTTATCACTGAATGTAAAGGATCCCCTAACTGGAATTGCTGACTTGATTCCATAACTAAGGATTAGGGTGTTAGGAATGGTTGTTCAAGATAGAGGTAGTTACTAGACTGAGTATTCATCAGCATTTTTGACTTTTTTGAAAATGAAATCGTTTTGATTCATCAAGTGTGTGCTTCTCAAAACCAGGTTAGACATGAGTAAAAACTCACAGACATCTCTGTCAGTTGGGTTTGGGAACTGCAGCCACACATCTCAGTTCAAGCTCTAGGGCCTGGAAAGCACTGTGCCTCCACAATACAGAGGCAGGTAGCTGAGTCTCCGGTCTGATGTGTAGAAAGCTCTGCCCATCCTTTGAGATAATAATGGCCTTTATTTTCCTCATTTATGTGCAGCTTTATTGAGCTCTTCCCAAGAATGTGTCTGTACTTAAGTAAGCCATAAAAAGATGCAGAAGAAAAAGCTTAGGTGAGATTACTGCCTTCTTGATCTTGGATATGGAAGTATCAAAGACTCTGCTGTGCATTGAATTGGCTTCTCACTCCTTCCAGAAAGACAGAATCAGATATGAGAGAATGGTTATCCTATAGATCCTACTTAGAAACAATATTCCCTCAGAGATCTCCAGATGAATCAGGTATATGCAGCCACTGTAGTGTCAAGCTCACTTGTGAGAAATACTGCCTGCATGAATCAGGAGATGAAAAGTGGTGAAAATGCACTCTCATCACTTTGGGACCCTGCTGCCACTCCAGGGTTGAGTTAGGTCTTCAGTTATCTCTTCATGTGCAGGCTGCAGGTGCCTGGAGAGCACCGTGCTTCCACAGTACAGAGGTAAGAGGCTGTGTCCCCAGGCTGAAAGTCTTGGATATATAGTTGGTTATATCATTCCTTAATATTGACTGTGGATTTTATCCTTTCTTTGAGATGCACTCCTGTAGCTATATAAAACAAGGACACAAGGTGCCCCTTAGAATTTTGTTGGAACAACTGCACACTGGTTATGGACATAGAATACTTGCAATCAGGGAGGAATCGCTTCTCTCTTGGAGGAGCAGTATCTAGGTACTCTGCTTCACTTTCCTCTGTGCTTTAAAAAAGGAGAATAATGGACACAGTCATTTCAGAATTACTGTTAGCTGTTTCCTCCATTACCCTTTCATTTCACCCTTCTTCTGTCACTAATCCACACACCCCAACAGTCCCTCTTTTACACGTTATTCATTTTTCCTTAGACCTAGATTCTGTGTATGAGGAGAATATGCAATGTTTTTATTATTGTAGTTCTAGTTTCAGTTTTTTGAGGAAACTCCATACTGACCTCCATGGTGGCTGCACTAACTTACTTTCCCACCAGCACTGAAAGCTGCTGAAAATTATTGCTGTGAATGGAGGCTGTACGTCAGATGATTCTTCAAGTTATGGCCTCTGGGCAATGATGGCTATGAAAAGTGATAGATGGCTCTTTGTCACCATGTGTGAATCCCTTGGCCGACGGAACTGTATCAGCTACATCTTCCCTATACAGAATACACAGCAGGACACAAGTGAATTTTTTATGGAGGTGGTACTCTGGTTTGAATTCAGGGCTTGATGTTCGCAGGCTGGTACTCTACATCTTGAGCCTAGTCTCCAGCCCTTTTTGCTCTCAAAAATAGGTCTCAATTTTTGCCTACATGGACCTGACCATGATTCTATTGTTGTAAACTTCCTTCTGTGGCTGGGATTCCAGGTGTCTGCCACCATGCTCAGCTATTGGTTGAGATGGGGTCTTGTGAGCATTTTTTGCCCCAGTTGGCTTCAAACTGTAATCCTGATCATCTTCCCAAGTAGCAGGGAATCCAGGTGTGAGCTACCATGCCTAGCTACAAATGAAATTTTGAGTATACTTTAAGGAAATTCTGATCCCCACTTTCAATTTAAAAATAATTTAATCCACTTTGCTACCAGTTCACAAAATGTTGCTAATCCTTACAATAATGTAGTGAATTAAGTACTTATACTTACATACCACAGTTCTCATGAGGAAATTCATGCTTATAAAGCTAACATGAAAGTCCTAGATTTACACAGTCAGTAAACAGCAGGTGCCACTCATTCTTCACATTGTGTTTGTGACTTTTCAGGGACAGAGGCTTGTCTGCACAGTGGTTATGAAAGGACATTGGACAATCTTGCTAGGAAAATGAAAACAAAGTCTTCCTACAACTCAGAACACTTCTCCATAAAACTAGACAAGAAAGAAAGCAGTTTTATCATTGAATAAGCATTAAGCCAGACTTGATGCACATCACAGGCAACTGCCTAAAGGTGCAGCAAAGACAGAAGGAAAACTTATCCTTTTATATAGCCAAGCAGATGAACCAAATTGCATAAGACTCAAGTGAAACAGGGTGACCTGATGGCATATTTGTCACACATAGTTCATCCCAAGTTTATCTGGTAATTGAGGGAGCCAGCTACACTTGCTAAATGCCTTTTTCCTATGGAAAAATGTCTCCTGTCTTTTTGACAGCAGGAAGGTCTTCAACTTGGAGGAAGCACAGGTAAGTTTAGTTGCCTCCTGTCCCACAGGAACTGGGAGACGGCTCCGTACCTACTGATGATTATATTTCAAAGACAGGGTCCTTGAGAAACATAATCCTGGGTTATAAAACTAGCAAAAAGCTTCCTTAGATTTATTTTTTTTGATATATTGAACTCTATTTTATTGTAGTTTTCTTTTTACTTTATCATTTTTACATTTACTGACATGTATATACATTGCTTGTTGCTTAGCTTTAAAAAACCATTTATATGCTCTGAAAGGGAGAGAAAGAATTTGCACCTTTTTGTACCAGTGAACTAAATTTAAATCTGTGTTTACTTTTAAAGACTTTAGAATAGAGTGCAGTGTAATAAAACCCACAAAGGATGCTTTTCAGCATTGGCTGTTGGGGTCATGTGAGGTTAACAAACAAGGAAAATAAGCTTCAGAATGTAAATATCAGAAAAACATGAAACTATGGTTATTAATTATTTACATGGAAATTGATATTGTCTGGTTGAAAGACTTTAAATGTAAAGCTAGACGCCATAGTGTTCCATGAGTGTAAAATATTGACGAAGGATTTTTAAAATGTGCACTCTTTAAATGGAAAGTTATTTTCACTTCAAAAAATTTTAAGAACATTAGTGCTCTAAGAAATACATAATCTCCATGTAAATGAAGGTTCCCTTGCAATAACAAAGTTACTTGTTTGTATCTTTTTTCCTATACATGGAAAGAAAAAACCAAAAGGTGCTCTCAGTTATTTTAACCAGTTACATTGTTTTTAGCTAAGGTGGCAAAAACTTAAGCTGAATAATGGTTTTTTTCATGCAAAAACACATTTGGGTTTAGAGATTTGGATTAGGTACAGGACTACAAGCATGGATTGGGGGTGGAGATTATTCTTGTTCTTTCCTTTATAGTAAAGTTATTTCTATGCTTCTTAAGGAAGGAAGAGTCCACAAGGGCTGGGTGAAGTGATGATTGTATAAGGAAAACAAAATCATTAAAGGAAACCCCTAGTACATTCTTGATCCATCTCATCAGTCAGACTATTCTACTTGGCGATTCCTCAGTGTAACAGAAAGTGTGAAATGAAGTAGTTTTGGGTTTTTAAAATCTAGGTATACAGTGGTTCAAGTCAAAATAAAAAATTCTGTTGGACTGGTGAAGTGGCTCATGTGGCAGACACCTACCTAAAAAGCATGAGGTCCTGAGTTCAAACTCCAGTAACACAAAAAATTTGTTACTAAGGAAGCCGAAGAAAATGGTTATGAGGAAGACAAGTCACATGTCTGCTTTCCTGACTAATATTTCAGAGAGCCAGAATATTAGGCTGAGAATGAATCCTTCAGTAGTCAGTGAAGCTTTCAGAGTAAGGAACACATTTATTTATTTATTTATACTTTTTGGTTTATTTATTTTTTTCCCAAAGTAATTTTTAATATTTTCTTTTATAACTTTTAAATTATTATTCATTTATTCACATGTGCATACATTATTTGGGTCATTTCTCCACCCTGCCTCCATTCCTGACACTTTACCCCCCTCCCCCCTTGCTTCCAGGCAGAACCTGTTCTGCCCTTATCTCTAATTTTGTTGAAGAGAGGGCATAAGCATAATAAGGAAGACAAAGCATTTCTGCTAGTTGAGTTAAGGGTAGCTATACAGAGAGAGTCCTAGCATTGCTTTCATGTACAAATGTGTTACAATCCAAGTTGATTCATCTCTAACTGATCTTTACACTGGTTCCTGATCCCCTTCTCATATTGACCTCTGCTGCTTTAAGGTTTCTGTATTAGTTCCTCTAGAGTGGGGACATCAATACTTTGCTTTTATGTTTTGTGTTTTCTACCTATCCCCATACCTCCCATATGTGCTCTCCTCTTGTCATGTGATCCAAGTCCAACCACATTGCTGTATTTGCCCTAGATCTAAAGTCTGCATAGTAAATGGATGGAACTGGAGAACATCATTCTGAGCAAGGTTAGCCAGGGTCAGGGAACATGTTTATTTAGAAACATTAGTAGTATTATTTTTTGGTACATTTACTGAGCTTGTACAGTGCCTGGGACACCATATAATACATATTTCATCTCATATAATTCATGGCAAATTTGCAGGATAGATATTCTTATTAACATTTATTTACAGGAAATTTAGATAAAGATAAATATTTGCCCAAAGATGTGAAGTTGGAAATTGTAGAATCAGGTTTGAATTTGGATTACTACCTCAAAACCTATGTGTTGTCTTAAAGAATAAACAGGAATTCTTCAAATACAAAAGCAGGTCAGTGGGAGGCTAGACCGGTGGAGGAATATGTCAACTTCTATCTTCTTCAGCCTTGGAAACTTGAAATTACTGAGAGCTGCCATTCAAATTCTGACCCCTAGAAAATGTGAGTGAAGACAGAACATGGTAGTTACTCCTTAGTCTTTCTCAGAGCACAAGTTGGGGTTATTGCTTTGGAATCACATCTTTCTACAAAAATAGCAACTTTCTTCTAATTATTTTTGTTACACTTATGATGTTTACTCCAGCTGAATAGACTGGGAACATAGCAACTTAATTTTCTACATAATACTAGGCTAAAGCTCTGAACCCATCATTTCTGTCCTGGCTCTGGCCTTAGAAAAATGTAGTGACCATCCAGAACCATGGTGTTTTCTGGGTGACATTTTCCCTTTCTCTCTCCATATGGACTCCCTTTTTCTTTCTATATCCTACCCTACAGAGTTGCATGCTTGTATTCTTATTGATTCTAACAGTGGACCACATTTCCAGAGCCTGCTCTTGCAGCAGAAAGGTCTTATTCTCTAGTGTGTGAGAAATATTTTCTGGAAAGGCCACAGAAATGGGTCCATGAGAGGCTATGGTTGTTACTACTGTTCACGCTCCAGGCTGGGTGAGGAGTGTTATGGTGAACGGTAGGGCAGCCATGTTAGGACTACACACCCTCCCTCTTACAAGCTTCTGGACTCTCCCCACTAGCCCCAAAGAAGGATAAAGGGACCGTTGTTAACCTTTATCTCAGAAGGCACCAAGGAGTGTCCAGCAGGCTAGCAACCTAATCACAGCTTATCTTCCTTGGTTACCCAGCAACAGCATTCCTCAGTGACTCACCAGAAAATTTTCCCACCACCAACCTTTCTAATAATTTTCCACCAGCTATTTAGATGTAGATATGGATTTCTCTCCATTGGACTAATTTTATCTTTAAGAAGGAGATGAGAAGAACTTTCTTTGACACAGGAAATCACTTTCATAGTATCATACTGATGTGAAATCTGGAATGACCATTTTTAGTGCCGAATCTACTGACACTTTCATCTAGAGTAAAGGCCCTGCCTGCTACCAAAGGGTGTAGACTCCCCAAAAGCATGGTTAGAGTTACATTTCTTTCTTGGTTATGACCTAAGTAAGAATCACCAAGTGTGAGAGGGAAACAAAATTGTGGGTTGACTTGAGAGTTATGATGAAATAAACACACCTTCATGTGTTGCTACAGCTCAGTGTTTCCAGCACATCCAAGCATAAACTGGCTCTCACTATTCAGGACCTGTGTCAAAGTGCACTAGGGCATGGCTATAGATCCATTTATGGAGGTGCTGCTTACTTACATGGAAGGGGTAGCAATAAGATCTGAGTTGAAAGACATGAATAGGAGATGGCTTCTGTCCTTGAAAGACAGAAAATATTTAGAACATGGTAGATGTGTGCTATCATAAAACTATCCATAAAATGGTAAGAGAGGAAGAGGGCAAAATAACTGTAATTTAGATGACTTAGAAAAAAGCTTTTTAAAAGGGTGTGACTTTGACTAATGAGTAGAAGTTTTCTGGGTTTATAAGATAGTGACATGTAAAAGAAGAAAGTGTTAGACTGCGTTCATTTGATTGAAACTGTGGGCAGCAATGGGGATAAGGATGAAAAGTTATGGGGAGTACTAGTAAGATGGCCACATAAACTTTGAGTTTTACTTTTAGGTAATAAAGAGCTATGGATGGTCCTGAAGTAGCACAGTGATCTAATTAGATGTTTGTTTTAGAATAATCCCAGGAATGATGGTATATTGGAAGAATGTGAACTAAGATGTAGAAGATACACTTAGAAGTTTCTCCAATTAATCAGTGAGAGGTAAAGAGCCTGGGTCAAATAGTAACAAGGGGATTGAAAAGGAGAGGCTGAATATGAGAAATATTTTAAAAAGGTAGTGCTGTGACTTGACATAATGTCAATTCTGACTGTGGCAATACTCAGTGAAAACAACCTCAAAATCTCAGTGGCTCATCACAACAAGCTTTGATTTGTTGCTTATCCTATGTTAATTCTAGCTCAGCTGAAGTTCTAATGTTGAACCTCTGCTACTGGCTGCAAGTGGACTGTAGGTCTGCTCCATGAATCATTATTCCATTCTGAACTATGGGTCTGTTTCATATTATGGGATAAATCCTGAAAGAATAACTGCTAAGAAATATGCAGGACCAAACCGTATGAACATATTTATTGTCTGCTCTGATGTGGAATACCTCCTGTCCACCTGTACTGCATTTCTGATAACAGTCATAATGCAAGTGCAAAGTCAATGGTGTGGGGAATTATAGGATGTGTACTCTGATGAAAGTATGACAAGTGGGAGGTAACAAATAGTTGTCCCCAAATAATAAAATCTATGGGTGAAAGTGAGCTTGAGGGGGAACTTTGAGGTTATGGATGAGAATACATAATAACTTGACTCTAAAATCATTAAAAAAAACCTTGGTGAAGATCTAGAAGAATCAAAGATAATAATAATAACTTGCTTCTCCTTTCTCTCTTTATTGTTCCTTCCTTTTGTATGAAGGGCATGTCTTCAATTAACTGATTGTTGCCATCAGCAATATACTTGGTAAGATCTTACTCCCTTTTTAAGAGTAGATGGCTCTCCCCTGGTGATGAAGATCCTGTGACCCCTTCAATTTCCAGTTCCAGAAAGCCATGATAATGAGGTAAATAGGGCTTTTTTCAATTTGGTTTTACTATGACTTAATTTTTCTCAACTTTGCATGACTACATGATGAACAAAACTAAGTGACTAGAATCTATGATATCAGAAACGTGACCTAACAATTGGAATTCAAAAGGGTAGCAACAACTTGGAGAAAACTTGTTGTTCTTGATGAGCAGACCTAGAGAACTGTCATAAAATCACTCTGCTCCATGTTTTAACATCTCTTTAACAGGCATCACAACAATCACAATCAAGCCAGACTCAGTTTCATTCTTCTGACTTTTGAGGATTGTCCTCTGACCAGTTTATTTACATTTATGTAACTGATAATTCATCTGCAGCCAAGTTACAAAGTCTCAAAGAAAACTCCCAGGAGTTCTCTTCATGCCTCTTTTGTTCAAATGTGATAATTAGGTTTGGGATAATTATTGTCCAAGTGACTGTGGTTTTTTTTCCTTCCCCACCATGTTCTTTTCCTTCAAGTACTATTGAGTTTTAGGTCTGTGTCACCAATTTCCCATGAGATGTATTATTCAGAATATATGACAAAACTATTACACTGTTCAACCACCCATATTCTGAGGTAAAATGGACTTATTATGAACTTTGGTCAGTTGTTGAAGATGTGCTTCTCTTGTCACTTTCATAAACTTACTCATAAAAGGCACATTTCAAGAACTTCCATACTGATCTCCAAAGTAAATGTGCTAATTTACTTTCCCTCCAGTAGTTCATAAAAGTTCTTTTTCCCACATATCCTCACCAACATTTGTTGTTTTTTGTTTTCTTGATGACAGCTATTCTGACTGCGGTGAGATGAAATCTCAATTTAGTTTTGATTTGCATTTCCCTGATGGCTAAAGATGTTGAACATTTTTCATGTATTTATTGACAATTTGTACTTCTTTTGAAAGATGTTTGTTTAATTCATTAGCCCATTATTAATTAAGTTATTTGGTCTTCTGGTGTTTAATTATTTTGAGTTCCTTATGCATTTGAATATTAATTCTCTGTCAGATGAGTAGTCTGCATAAATTTTTGCCATATGATCAAACCATATGACTCCTGGGCATGTAACCAAAGGAAAATAAACAGCATTCAATAGAGATACCTGAATACCTATGTTTATTGTTGTGTTGTTTGCAACAGCTAAGTTATGGAAACAACCTGTGTGCCCATTAATGGAAAAATGGATAAAGAAAATGTGGCATATATGTACAATGAAGTATTATTCAGCCATAAAAAGGAAAAAACTCATGTTGTTTGATGGGAAATTGATGAAACTGGAGATCCTCACATTAAAGCAAAATATGCCAGACTTAGAAAGGCAAGTATTACATGTTTTCTCTCGTATGTGGACTCTAGAAACAACACAAAAACCATAAAATACATGCAAGTAGAAGGGGACTGTTAGGAAACAGGAAGGGAATTGCAGGAGGAAGGATAAGAGAGGGTAAGGAGAGTGAACATGATCTGAGTACGCTGTTTGCCTCCATGAAAGTATTGCAGTGAGACCCATTATTTGGTACAATTGATATACTCTAATAAAATGTTTTAAAAGATATGTTTGTTATACATTAAAAAGAAAAAAACACTCTGCTCAAATAGCATGGTTATGTTTCTTGCTATATACTTAGAAAAATATGTTTCTACAGGCATATGGGCTAAAAAGTACAAATTCCTTCCTGGTTGAAGCATTCTGAGGAAGCCATTTCTCCAGGAGCTGATTTTCCAACTTATTCTTCATCCAATAAACACAGTCTAGGCACTTTTCTAGGTCTAGGAGAAATTCATGTAATAAGATGCTGTCTCTGTCTTCTAGCTCCAAGCTGTGTATAGAGGCTACTGTCAAAGTAACTTTCAAAACTAATGTATTTTTAAAAAAAGACTCCCCCCAGCAGTACAGGCAAACATAAGAGATGCAGAATATATGCTAAAAATTGGGCCATTGAGAAAGACTTCACCCAAGGCTGAGGGAGCAGCCCAACAAAGATCTGGAACGTCACACAAAGAACCAGAGTCAAGAGAGAGGCTAGAAATAGACTAGCCCTTTGAAGGCTGGGCTAGAGAGGAAAGGACTAGGGTCAACTCTTGATCCCTGGAATATTATCCCTTTCCTATTTCTCAGAACTTAAATAGAACCACAATCATGACACCAAGTCCTTCAGAAGCATGTGGTGGTAAAAGCCTCTGGCCTACACGAATGACTTGTCTTCTACTTTGAGCACTCCAGAGCCCACTGATGAGGAGTAAGAAACCAAGTTAAAGGCTGATGTTCTGTGCAAGCCTCCCCTCAGTGCCACAGAATTCTTCAGGATTCTTTAGAACAGAGAAATACTGAACACAAAACATTTTGGATACAAAAATCATTTTAATAAAATTTTTCAGCACTTAAACTTTTGGTGGAAGAATGACAAATTCTGCCTAAATTTTTTGCCATTTATTTGGCAGGTCAAATCAAACAATTGACTTAACCCATTTATGTCTTAGTTTCATAACCAGTAGAAGGGGTTTTCATGATTTATTCCAGGTTTTGAGGATACTCACTAAGAGATTATGTATAGAAAACAGATTATGTTTTAATCAATCCACAAGGATGATTTCCTAAGCTCAACTCTATCTCCCTCTTCCTAATTAACAGGTACTTTGCAAAAGTACCCAGCTTGGACCTTATTCTGAAAAATCAAAGAAAACCTCACTATCACCAGCCACATTCATAGAAGTGCCTGGGGTCTACAAGTATTCTGCTCTGTGGTAAAGGTTGTGTTAAAAGTGGGACAACTGCTCAAAATCCAATTAGTCATCTTGTCTCTTTATAAATGACTAGTACACAAGGAATCCAAGCAAGGTCAAAACACATGGGTATTTTTAATCTAGTTGAACTATATGTACAATTAGAAAAGCTACTGACTCTTCTAAACACCTAATCAACTCATTTTACCCTCATATAAACACTAAGTAATAGTTGATATTATTCCTGTTTTTTCAGATGAGGAAGCAAAGACAGAGAAGTTAATTAACCTTTCCACGATCATACAGCTAGTAAGTGGGAGAGTCAGGCTTCTGGTCTAGGCAGTATGGCTTATGAATGGACACACCCAAGATCCTGGAGAGGCCAGCAGACAGGCAACATCAATGTCACTTGAGGGTTTGTTATAAATGTAGATTCTCAGTCCCTATTGAATGATAGTGCACATTTTATTTAGATCCCCAGGTGAGCCACATCAAAGTTTGATATCCACAAGTAGCATGTATAGATCATTGCTCTAATTGATTTAAATAAATACACATCCACATTAAGCAGATCAAAGAAGCATGCACACCTACCCATTTTACACTGTGAATTTTATGGGCCGTTTAACATTCACCTCCCCTGGAAGCAGCAAGGGATATTCATTTCCTTGATATACTTCCTCAGTTTAACTTTGAGTTATTTTTACTTCCTTAATTTAAGTCTGTAATGTGCATGTTGGGTATATCTTGTGTTTTTGCCTCATTGAACACTGGCTTTCTCAACAGAGAGATCTGTTTTATCAACTCTTTTTGTGGGGGACTAGGGATTGAACCCAGGACCTCACTAGCATGCATTAGCATGCACTAGCATGCACTTGAGCCATGCTTCCAGTCCTTTAGTTTTTATTCTGCCTTAAAGATAGAATCTCCCTTATTTTGCCCAGACTGATATTGAACTCATGATTCTCCTACCTCCACCTCTGAGTAGCTGGGATTGCAAGCCCACACCAGGCTTATTCTGTTCATTTTTATTCAAGGATGAGATTACTTCTCCTTATTCTGAAGAAAATACCCCACATTTTGGTCAATTTTGTCAAACCAACTAATATAAGCTTTACATAATTCTAAAATTTGTAAGATGACCATAGTATACAGAGCTAAAATTTAATTTTGAGATCACAGACTTAATTTTCTTGAGATGTCAACAAGCAGTGTAAATTAATTAGCTGGTCTGGTCTTCTGGATTAATTCATCAAAGCAACTCTATGTCTGTTGTATATGAATAATTATCTTTTTAGTGATTCAAACCCTGAACATATTGCAATGTAGTATACAACACACATCAGACATAGTTTACAATTTACTTCACGCATACATGAAGCTTGCTCATTATTACACAATGCTTTAATAGTTTTATATTAAGCACTTATATTTATATTAGAATGCAATTTAGAATAATTCTGTGAATGATGCAGTAGGTATAACTTTTCCCATATGAAGGAGAAAGCAGATTATCTTACCTAAAATCACAGGGTAGTGTAGGTGAATTAATTACAAGTCAGTTTCCACTTGACCCAGAAATAAGCCCACACATTATGCTTTCACATTTATCAATACCATTTTCGTACTTTCTTTAGGTTTATTTTTATTGTACATTTTTGGATTGCATGCTTACTTAACATTTGTTTTTTCCTTACTGCTAGTGAAAATGAATGTAAATGGCAGATTTTAATACCATTCCCCTTATCATTATCAGCTGGTCACTAAATCAAGGAAGGATGGTCCAGATGGACTTTCCTGTCAATGAGAGAGTAGCATTTTGGCCCTGGGGACATGTTTTTGCAGATTTTTCCTCTGGTATCTCAGCTGTCATGCATTTGCACGTGAGGATATCACACAGGAGCAGTCTCACCTGTCACTCTGTGCCTCTCACAGCACAGTTACTTTCAGCAGCCACTCTCTGTTTCATCCTGGGCAGGCTCAGGCTGCTGGACTCTGACTGGAAAAACTGACAGCCATTCATGCCATTTGTTACAGGACTCTTGTATCCTTGAATTAGGAAATCCTCTCTTTGGTAGGGAAGCTGTCAGTCCCAGACTGTTTTCTTTATCTCTGGAGTTGTGGCTGTAAGATCCTGGGAGACTGCTGTGAGTGACTTTGGAATTTGGTGTGGACTCCAGGAAGAGAAAGGGCCATAGCAAAGCGACAGCAGAGCTGTGAACATTCATCCCAAACAGAGGAGCTCAGCTAGGCCTAGATTTCCACACTCCCCAGAAGGGAAGCTGCACTTGGATACTGGTATATATGATCCAGGATGACACATACCCTAAAGTCTGACATGGATTAGGGAAAGGGAAAGGATTTTAATAAAGTCTTCACTCAGCATAAAAAGTGCTTCCGGGACATTTGGAAGAAACAGAAAGTTACCATGATACCCATGGGCTCTGATGAGCCACACCTCTTTCCTTAGGAACTTGTGTGTTCTCTGCTGTTCCTTCATTCACAGAGCCCCACCATGGAAAGAAGGCATTTATGGGTGCTAATCTGTTATTTCTTTCTTTTCTGTTATCTCCTAACTCAGACTTTTGCTTCTATCACTGAATTTTCCTACAGAATCCTTTTTGGCCTGACCCATCCATCTGCCTGTAGTAATATATGGAACGCATCAATTCTTTTCTAATTTCCGTATTAAGATCTGCCAGGAAAGCAGATCTGTTGCTATAGAAGGTGACAGTGGGAGAGAGAAGAGTCATGAGAAGCTGTTATAGACAGAGGTTTTCATAGAAGGAAGCTCACAGAGTATAGGAGTAAACTACCAGTGTCACCTTCATTTATGTAGAGAATCTCCCCATTGCATAATGGAAAAATCTTGCTAATAGTCCTCATCAACTCTCTTACCAGTCAAATTGGTCAGAGAGAATAAGGAGAAATCTCTCCACCAAATTGGTGAAGGGGTAGAAAGAAAGATGTTGTGACCACAGTTAATGATCAGGAATGTGTTGGGACAGAAGATAAATGATTTTCTCTGTCATCAGTACAAGAGAAGTAGCTGTAAGGAACATACCATCTATAACCCTGAAGAGGGACCTGGACCAGATCAAGGATAAGAGATCATTCAAAAGTTAGCTAATGTTGTGTCAGGTTCTTTTCTATCAGATCTGCAGTCAACTGACATCAGGGAATTTATCTACATGTGACTGAGTGACTAAAGGGACAAAGGGTGTTCTGTGGTTTCAAAGTGCTCCCCCTCACTGTCTTTTACTCTATTGTTCTTCTGTTCTACCCATTCCACTATATGCGCACAAGAGAACACATTGATGATACAATAAATTGAAAATACTGGGCTCAAATTTTAAAGTCATGGATTAAAAATCCAGCTTTCTGTTCATAATGTACTAGATGTGTGATAGTGGGCAAAATTATGTTTTCTGGGCCTCTAGATCTATATGTTTAATAGATGTTCACAATATTCTGGAGCATGAGCTATGCTCTTGGAAGATATTTTCTTATTTGGTCATTGGAACAACTTCTGATGGGATGGTTATAATGATGATTCCCAGTATATGGATGATAAAACTGAGGATTAAATGTCAATTAACTTTCCTATTACACTTCAATTTTTGGCAAAATTGAGAGTTGGATAAAAAATTACTCTTTTAAATGACTTACTTTTTTTATTTAATAGGAATTATTTCTACTTTCCATGACATTGCAATTACATGCCATATGTTAAAAATCTTGCACAATATATACTGCATAGTAAATTACAACTGGAGATGAACCCATAGAAAAAAGGTGAAGAAATTATCTGAGCTGGTTGAAGTAAATATTGTCTATAAGATTTCTATAAGAGAGATTTTTCTTTTAGCTTCTATATTAAAATTAATTTTAATTTAAATTTTTTTGGTTTTTTTTTTTTGATACAGGGTCTCTCTATGTATCCAACACTCAGCTTGAACTCATGATCCCTCCTGAGTTCTTGGGATTATGGGTGTGCATCAACATGCCCAGCTAAAATTCATTTTCTAAAAGTCAAGGTCACTCTGTTGGCCTCACCATTTGTCTTTAAGCTTGACTCACTGCATGACTTGGATAGTTTTGTGCTTGTCTGTTTAGTGACTAACAGAAAGTATAGTGTCATGGTTACCTTTAACAGTTAGTGAGACCCCATTTTCTGTGACAACATGTAGATGCATTGTGAAGCACCTTATATTATCCTAGTGTAATTCATCACATGAATAAAATCATTCATCTTGTGGCAGACTATGTCCATAAAAAGATGAAAACAAAGGTCTGTATTCTCTCTGAGATCATTACTATATAGGAAGGCTCATGACCTGCTCTAGAGTTGAGACACCTGACAAGAGCAGAACACAAGGAAGCAATATAAATTGCCAGAGACATGACCTGTTTTAGCTAGGTAACAGGTGCAGTAACAGCAGAAAATATTGTTTTTTGCCTGAACTCAATGGCGACTAGATTTTCTTGGATTGCCTGAAGTTTCTTCTCTATGTCGGCCATCATGACTGGGCATGCATCCAAGGAGGGGATGAGATTGTGGATTTGAGATGGTTTTTCTTTTTCTAATGTAAATATGTACAGTAGTCTATTTCCTTCTGAGCACTATTTTATGTAGTTTCTGTTTTTAAGTGGAGTGTTGCATAAACGTCATGAATTGATTGATAGTGCTGAGCAAGTCTGCTGTGTCTTTGTTGATTCTTTAACTGCTATTCTATTATTTATAAGAACAAAGATTTAGAATGTCGATGTATAACTGGGCTGTTTTTCTATTTTCCCTTTAGTTCTAATAATTTTATCTTTACTCTTTTGGAGATTCATTTTTATAATTGTATAATATCCATCTTTATTTCTGTAATATTTCTTTTCCTGAAGTTTAACTTGTTGAACATTAATATAGCTTTTCTAATCTTTTATTAGTTTTCAAAGGTATCTTTTTCCATTTTAATTTTTAATCTATGTTTCATATAAACTATATAGTTTTATTAAAATCCATGCTGACACTTTCTTCAATTTTGTTCATTGAAACCATTTATTTTTACATTAGTTATTGATATGATTATATCTATGCTTGCCATTTCATTACCCATTTTCTGTTTTGCTCTCTGATTTTAAACCTTAGCATTATATTAAAATTTATCCTTTAGCTTTTTACTTTTTATTTCTCTTAAGAGTGTATTTGTGGCATGGATTTTTAGATAAGTATTCAATATAGTCCTTTAAAATAACAAATTTATAAAGCAAAAAAAATTTTGCCTTAACTTGCAAATAACTGGTAATTTTACTTTATAAAATTAATATGTTGCCTTCATTTTTTCAGATACTGGTATAGAAATCAATAAAATCTACAAAAATTTTCTGTCTTTCCAAAGATTTTATTCTGTCATATTAAAACTATCAGTCTTTCTATATTGATTACTTTGTAAGCTTGTCATTCACTTAATTTATATGGAATGTTGAAAGTGTGCTTTTTCTCCAACTCATAATGTAAAAAGCCTACTTCATAACATGTAAATAGTTGTCAAGATTTTAATATGTGATGGTAATAAATGCCTTTAATTTTCACTTTTCTATTATTAGTGTATTTTAACTGGTACATGGTAATTGTACATATTTATGGGACATAGATCGCATTTCAGTACATATATTCAATGTACAATGATCAGATCAGGGTAATTGCAAGTCTATCACCTCCAACACATAATTTCTTTGTGTTGAAAATATTCAAAATCTTGTCTATTAGCTATATTGAAATATTTAATTGCTTTCAACTTAGTTATCCTACTGTGCTACAGAATATTAAAAGTTACTCTTTCTATCCAACTATGTCACTGTACCCATTAACCATCCTCTCTCCCCCCTTTTCTCCCACCCCCTTCCCAGGCTCTGGTAATTATTGTTCTATTCTCTACTCCTTTGATCAACTTCAGCTACTTATCTAGATAACTGTTTATCTATATTTATCTATCTACAATCCATCTATTTGATTTGTAGCTATTTGTTTTTTTATTAGGTTTTTAGTGCTTCCTCTAAGGATTGCATTGTACCTACCACTTAACCCTTCATGGTCTACTTAGCATTATTTTACTGCTTCAAGAAAAATCCATAGCCTGAAGGTGGGGGATGGAGGTGGCCCAAATAATGTATACACATGTAAGTAAATGTAAAAACAATAAAATAAAAAAATAAAAACCCATAAGTCTTACAACTGCAAGGGTTACTTTATCTTCCTATCTTTATGATACAGGTGTCAGATGTCTCCCATCTTCACACTTTGAAAACACAAACATGCAATGTTGATATCAACAGTCATACTCATTTTACATAAATCAAAAAGAGAAAATTATTGTGAATAAGGCCATAGTGAACTATGGGAGTGCAAATATCTATTTTTCTAAAATTTCTACAGAATATTTTCACTGGCTATAGAGTCATGATTGACAGAGATTTTTCCCTTGTAGGTAAGCTTTCTAAAAATGCAATGGAAGGTAGGTCATCTCTTACAGAACACCTTAAGGACTTTGATTTTACTGGGAGAGAAAAGGGACGCTATTGTAAGGACTTGAGCAAGGACTCACACTACACAAGTTTTAAAGACCTCACTGGCTTCTGTGTTAAGAATGCACTTGAAGAATGCAGAAGAACAAGCAGGGAGAGCTTTTAGAAGAACATCACAGCTCTACCAGGGTGACAGCAGCAGGTAGATTATGGGTCAATATTTAAGGCAGGACCAACTAGATTTCTTAATGGGTTACACATGAGCATTGCAACAGCAAAAAATAAGAATCAAAGATGATTCTAAGGTTTTTCCAGAAATAGTGAAAGAATTGAGCGGCTGTCAGTTGAAAAACAAAAAGAAGTAGGAGGAGCATTTTGGAGGTGAAAGGGAAAGATCAGGAGTTCAGTAATGTCTCCACTAACTTGTAACACTGACCCTCTAGAATGCAGTTCATCCAGGAGGAGAACATAATCAGGAGTCTCTCTGTCTTAAGTCTTGTCTGACATGACCCAGGAGTAAAAGAATATGCCAAGTTCCTGTTTCTTTTCAGTAGTCAAACATTCCCCAGGTGTCTGCTTCTCCACCCTGCTTACTTTCATCACTCAAGAAACCTTACTAAAAACAGGTTAGGCTGTGCCCTTGAGTAACAGATACCCTGTGTTTTAGGAAGTTTGTGCTCAGCTTTACCTGTAGCCCCAGGCACTGTGCCACTGACAGCACAGAAGTACTCAGCTGTGTCGCTCAAATGGGCTGAGGCTTTCTTCAGGTGGAAGGAGGTTTCACTCTTCCTAAACTCAGCTTCAAAGCCTTTGATGCCTTTAACTAACAGGTCCCCTCCAATGTATTTGAGGAGAAGCTGGAGGCCCTGGTTGGGGTATTGGATGTACCAGAAGAGATAAGGTGTTGCACCATAGGAATAGTTGCATCTCAGCTCCAGGGGGGCTCCTTCAGAGACAGTGACATGGCTCTCAATCTGGGTGACCGACTGGGCTCCACTTCCTTCTGCAACATTAAGGCTGTGTCAGTGGGACCAGGACAAACAGACCCATGATGAGACAGTGTCTCTATTCAACTTCTGATTGGAAAAATGCTCCTTCTGTGGAGGGAGAAGCAGGGAATACAACATACTTACTCAGTGTGAAGAGACTTCCAAGCAGTAGAATGGTCACAGAGAGCATGGCTAGGTGGTGAGGAGGCTGAAAGTCCTTTCTGTAAAATGTCCCCAGGCAGAAGGAGTGGGTCACAAGATGTTGAGTCCTTGTAATGGGGAAAATATGAATTCAAGAGTTCCTTGTTTTGGCAAGGTCTAGAGAGTTTTACTATGAGGTAACTCCTTGACTGCTCTGGTGTCAGTCCTACTCAGAACACACAGCTCAGTGTGCGGTGCAGATCATAGGAGTGACACAGACATTGATAGTCTATGCAATGTCACCCTCTGGAGGCAAGAAAAAGAAACAAATTGAGTCAAGATTTTTCTGCTCTACTTCTTTTCTTGATAGTATTACTACTGCTGAGTGAGATTCTATTTTAATCTTGTATACTAAATGTCATTACCTACTCCTATGAGATAAATAATATTGCCCTGATCATTTATAAATGAGGAAACTGAAGAATGGAAGAACAGATGAAATTTGTCCAAAAACACACTAAGTGCCAGAACTAGAGTTTGTCTCATTAATATGAGTCAAGACTTCCATATTATTATCTACTGATAACTATTGCACATTTATCACTGTGGCTCTTTAGATCAGATATTGTTCTTACTTAATGGAGGATGGAAACCAAGTTTTCATGAAATTAAATTATTTTGTCCAAGTACACATGAGGATTAGGACCTAACTCTTTTGCACACCAAGATCAGTCCATCACCCACTATGCTGGCTTGATATAGTGCTACTCTATTAAGAGTGGATGCAATTTTAAAAAGACAAAAGCTCAGAGTAAAACTCTGAAGAGAATAGGGACTAGAGAAAATTCTCAAGGGACCCAAATGCTGAAGGAATGAGTAGTGGAAGAAGTACCAAAGAAACCTCAAAGGGTAGTCGAGAGAGTGAAGTACCAAATCAGAATTGGCTGGTATTCTTAGATGCAAGAAGGAGATATACAACAGAATGAGAGGCCACTGGAGCAAATGATAAGAAAATGTGTAGCAAGAAGACAACTCTTCAGTGTCTGTTGAGTTTTTAACAGCACACAGATCATGTTTCAAGTCTTTTCAGAAAATAAACTGCAGTGCAATGTCAAGGGATGAGACAATGTTGAATATAGAAATAACTTTCCAGAGAACTCTTGATCACATGAAGAAGAGGAAAGAGACATGGAGTTAATTTAATGAGAGTTTTGAAAGAGTAATGGCAAGTTTGTAAAAAACGAGATATATTAATATGTTTTGGGAAGGAATTTATCAACCATGGTTGCAAATTCTGAGGATAAAGACAGCATTGGAATATGGAACACAGATGAAAGTACCAAACTTTGGTAGACAGATCAAATACTTCTACTTTTATTAGAAAAAAAAGAGGAAAAGACTCATTGAATTTTAAGTAATTATTTGGGGTCTGAGGGCAGAGTTTTGGAATATTTTCTACTTTCTAATGGAATTTTTTCCTAAAAATAAAAATAGTGCCTTCCAAGAGAGAAAAAGGAGATGTTCTGCTTTAGGAATTCTGAGGTGTATGGGAAGTTTTGAAATAGCCCCTGTGGGAAATGGAAGTGGGAGATGATCACAGATAAAATGAATACTTTCCTGACACCACTGTGGACTGCATTAGTTCTGATGTCAACTTGTTTCAAGGACATCAGCCTGCACACCTGTATGAGTATCTTAAACCCTGCTTATCAGACAAGGTATGCATTATAAAGAAGATATTGATCCATGACTGGGGATTAATAAGATTGTCATTGGAACTAGGACTGGTTCAAATGGAGGGAGTTTACTAGAAAGCACAAACGACAACTGGGGTGTCGAGCTTGTGACATAGGGCACCATGTTCATGACACCAATGCTGTCCGAGTTTGTGACATCATCACAGAAAAAAAATTAAGGATGAGTCTAGTTAGATGCAAAGCTTAATTTACTAAAGCAGAAGAGCAGGAAATCAAAGTACATCCCAATAGGCCAGAAATGGCACTCAAAGTATGCCATGTCTTTATGTAAGGCATATTTATAAGGCTCAAGTCAGTGTAGGGGTCTCTGATCCTAATCTGTGTGTGTGGTTTATTTTGACCATCGGGCATGACAGTCATTCACTGTGACACAGACCTCTCATTGCAATGACCTCTAACTTTTTTAAGCTGAAAAGTTTGGGAGTTACGTAGGTGATATATGTTTAAGAATCTGCCTGTCCCTTTCTTTTAGAAGATATTTATGTAGGATGAGGAAGCTCATCATTAAAAGACACTTACCTTCCTTAAACAAGGTCACTTATTAGTCCAAAGATGAATTTTACCAGATGTGTTTCTTTGAGATATTTACTTAGGATATGCTTATTTAGAGCAAATCACGAACACAAGGTCAAAATTATGGCTTTAAGCTATAGCTTAATGGGGAGTGAAAGATTTCAAGATACCTATTAATGCAGTGTTTATTCTTAGCTCCTGAATCTTGGTTCCCATGCTTTAATGTCTCTACTTTAGCCTGCCTCAAGATCACTGCTATGTGGGAGGATGTAAGAAAAGGGTGGGTGAGGGGGTTAAATGTGGTAAAAATATTATGTATTCATGTGTTAAAAATGAGACCTGTTGAAACTGTTCTAAAAATGGGGAAAGGGGGGGTAAAGAAGAATGATGGAGTGGGTGAATTTAACTAAGACGTATTTTAAGCACTTTGGTAAATGTCACAGAGTGCCCCCAGTACAACAATAATATGGTAATAAAAATTAAAGGAAGACAATATAGAAAAAAAGGTTAAAAAAAAGATTACTGCTATGACACAGAATTGAGATAATGATAATGAGGTTAATGATGAAAGATTGAAAGTAATGGGCCATAGAGTTGAGCTACAGGTAAGACAATAGAAGAAGCCTCAGAAAGCAGAGGTTAATGAAGACATCAAGAGAAAGCTTAACTGACCATAAAGAGCCAAATAACAACTGCAGCAAGAGGAGCTGAGTGTGAGAGTCTCTGGCTGCGAGGTTCTAGACAGGATATAGATGGAATAGCATCCGACTGGAGAGTTGTCATCAGACCTTCCTAGACTGTGGTATGGGATTTAATGGCTAAAAGGAATTCTAATAATTATTATTAATGTTGATGAATTTAGGCTGCTTTCTGAATGTTCCATGTGGACATATAAGTCATGTGGTATTTAGGTTACAGGGGAAATTTCTGACCTGTGTCAAACCCTTCAATATTTGAAAAGCATTTGCTGTTTACAAAGATGAGAGTAACAAAAGGATAAGAGAAAATAAAGAAAAGGCAAAGCTCAAAGACCTCGTGAAAATGCCTGGATTATATTGGGTAAGAAGAGTGTATAGTAGCTCCCTCTAAAATGAGGCATTTCAGCTGGTGGAGAATAAAGAGCTCAAAAGAAAGAAAACTACACTTAGCTGAGAACTGAGAATTTTCACGGAGGCTATGAAAAGGTGTTCGTGTGTGTGTGTGTGTGTGTGTGTGTGTGTGTGTGTGTGTGTGGTGTGGTGCTGGGTATGGAACCCAGGTCCAGCACATTCTAGGCAAGTACACTACACTGAGATACACCCAAACCCAAAGTGTTTGCTTTTTTATAGACTAGAGAAAATATATTCCTGGGAAGAAAAGAAAGGTTAGTTTAGGAAACAAAAACCAGAACCAAATCCTATGGTGAATGATTCTTCTCTGGAAGGAGTCAATCATGTAGGATGGACTGTGTTTCCCAGAGGTTCTAGTATAAAGAAATGAGGCTATGATAAAGTTACTGGCGCTCAGATGTCCCCACAGGTGCTGTAAATATGGTAAGTTCTAGGCTATCCAGAGGGATTCAGTATATGAGAAAGCCTGCAAGTGTTTCTATTTACCAATAAAAGTGTTAGAGGAAAAGAGCTGAACCTCACATTGACACACACCTGACAGAGGACACAATGTGACACATACACAGGCTGCCACATGTTAGGGGCATGTCAGCACCACATGAACTGGTGACTAAATTTTTGTGTGCTGCTATTTGATCATGTGGAATGTATTTGGTTTTATCGTTTTAATAGGCAATTCAGCAAAAGGAGACCAAAAGTCAAGTAGATGACTAGAAAAGAAAGTACAGACAAAATCTCTGAAACTGCTGCAGTTCTTTGTCACAGATTTAAATAACAGATCACTGAGTTGTACAGGGACAAGTTTCTTATTATTTGACATTTACTACTCTATTTCCCCTCTGAGTGCTGACAGACAGCTGATGTCTTGGTACAATAAGTGTACCAAGGTAGAACATGAAGCTACAGCAGACTGGGAGCCTAATAATGGTAAGATGTCCAACTGTTGACCTGGCCCTGCTTTGTCCTGACAGTGAGGGTGCAGGGTCAGCAGCAGGTGGCAGTGCCTCTGAAAGGCCGCTAGGGTTTGTCGAGTTTGAATGCATTGTGACACCTAGGTTGGAATTTGTCCATCCTAACATTGCTCAGCCCTTCCTTAAAATTTCTTTGACAAATGATCCTGTCTGGTAAGGGATAAAACTTAGTATTTAAGGAAGATTTCAAAGATACTGATCATTGAATATTTCTAAGTTTGGTAAATTAATGTGATGAGATCTGAGAGGCTTATCTGGAACAAAATATTATAAATTCTGGCTACAATTGTAAATATTCAAGTTTTGACTGTTCTCCTGCCTTCAGTCAGATTCTAAGGTGAAACACACTCACCAGTCTTTGGCTTCCTTATAGAAACAAACCAGAAGTCCTTGACTCCCCCTCACCCTTCCACCATGGTAACTGTAATTTCATATCAGCAGAGCATCTGCTTAGACAAATGAGATCAAAACAGGCTTCTAGTTCTGGGGTTCCTCTGGCTGTGTTTTGGAGATCCAATGGCAGAGGTGAAGGCCTGTTATTTAAAATGTAACTATGTTTTAATTCATCAGATGTCCTGGGAAGAGAGAGTAATAAACCTTTTAATTCACATATTCAGCCACATTGTTGCCATGAGTGTGCATGTGTGGTTTGGAGCAATCCTGAAATTCTTGTTACAGTTTTTAAAAAGACAAAATCCCTTAAAATGCTGTTTTATCAGTGAAAATAGCTAAAACAACTAATAGTATAAATATTGTTCAAAACAAAAATATTTTCCTATTTGGGAGTTGAATGAATGAAGAATCTCTTCTACCTTATGCTGAAAACTTACCCAGAATAGGAGTTTATGTCAAACTCTCAAATTTCAAAAATTTAGTTTTGTTTTCCCCCTGAAGAAATCCAAATGAGTTAATGGAGGCATTTAATGGTAAATTGTCTTTCAGCCTCTTCTTAGTTCTTTGTAAAATTCTAAAATTTACATTAGAATGAAATTAGAATCACATCTTCAGATCCAGACCACAGAATCAGCAACCACAGCCAAAGACTTCTCATCTGTATTGCAGGTGTGTCTCCTAGCTGACTCCTGCACAGGGGACATTCATTAATGCAACTCCAGGGTTTTTGTTCAGCCTTTACTATAACTTATAACACTGTTATTTCCCAGAGAGCACAGAAATACTTTACTGAATCTTCCATTTGTAAGGCTGAAATGGTGAGGCTGATGGTTTTAGTTGGTTTCTGAAATACACAGAATAGCAACCTCTCCTTGCATTCTGACCAGAAGAACTCTGATGAATAAGGAAAATCATTTCACCACTGGGAACTTGCTTACATCAAAAAAAAAAAAAAAGTAGCTTTGCTGACTTGTTTCATATGAACAGCCAACGGTGACTTCTTCCCCTTTCTGCCTGGATATGGCTGGGTGAACGTGAGTCACTTTTTGGGCAATAGTGGATACTGTGGGAACAATTAGAGAACAGAGCTGATCTTCTGATGTAGTGAGAAAATATTGTAAGAATTAGTTAATTTAGAACACAAAGATAAACCAAACTGCAATCACAGTTTGCTTGCTTTTCTCCAGTGCCCTTTCCCCCTCAGGTCCACTGAAGCACTGTGTGCCTGTGTGCAGGGCTTCATCCTTCACAACCCAGCCATGTGAGGACCATCCCTACCAGAGAAGGTGAAGACCACAAATGTCCACAGCAGGCTGGACAGCAGGACGAGGCACAGAGCTCTCTGCACAAGTGTGTCTCATTCTGTCTCAGGTTCCGAGTCCAGTGTCTCTGAGTATCCAGCAGTGTACATATGTACCACTGGATTCTTGTGTTATGCCCTTATACAAGAAATAGGACTTCTTAGGTTCATAAAACACACAAATGAGGTCTGTGCACAGAGGAGAAATACTGGTACATCACAAAATTTTGTCTGTTTGTCTTTCCCTGACACTTAAGTTAGACAGACTCTAGAATGGGTCATGAGAAAGGCCATTAATATTGAGAGATATAACTAAGAGGAATTGCAGATTGAACTAATTGTCACACATTGATGTTACTTTGCTCAATGGGAAATTTTGAGGACTCATTTAAAGTAGATTTTATTATGAGTCATAGGCTCTGCTTTTAATCTACTTGCTGTGAAATGTAACTGTCAGTCTTCCATTTGGCTCATTGCTTTAATAGAGGAATTTATATAAAGTGACCAAAGGCACATGGATGACTCCAAAAGATCATAGAATAAGGTCTCTCAAACTGCTCCAGTAATTTCACATTGGTTATGTAACAGATCACTGAGTTGTACAGTGATAAGTTTCTAATTATGTGACATCCATTCCTCTGTGCATTCTACTTCTGAGTGGTGACAGGCAGCCAATATCCTGGTGCAGTAATTGTACTGAGCACAAATATAACATGAGGCTGCTGCCTGGGAGAAGTGTGACTACAGGATGTCCCTCTGTTGACCCAGCTCTGCTCTCTGTTCCTGATGGTGCAGGTACAGGGTTAGCAGAAGGTAGTCATGCCTCTGAAAGGTACCTTGGATTGGGTCAAGTTTGAATGTGTTGTGACACCTAGGCTTGGAATTAATTCACCCTAAACATTGCTTAGTCCTTCCTTGGGATGCAATTACAAATGATATTGCCTGGTAAAGAATAGAGCTTAATATTTAAGGATGCACCACAGAGATTTATCATTGAAAATTTCCGTGTCGAGAACATTAATCTGTGATGAGATCTGCAGGGCTTATCTGAAATAAAAATCTAAATTCTGGCTATTATTACAAGTATTCAAGTTTCTACTGTTTTCTTATCTCCAGCTGGATCCAAAGATAAAACATGCTCACTGGTCCTTGACTTCCCTACAGAGAAACCAGAAGTCCTCACCTCCCCTCAATCTCCACCATGGGAACAGTAACTTCACATCAGAAGAGCATCTGCTCAGACAAATGAGATCAAAGCAGACTTCTACTTCTGGAGTCTCTCCAGCTGTGTATTGGAGAGCCAATGGCAGCTGAAGGCCTACTATTAATACTGTAACTCTGTGCTTAATTTATCAGAAGACCTGGGAAGGGAGATTTAATCAGCCTCTAAGTTCCATAGTCAGCCACATTGTGGCCACCAGTGTGAGGGCAATCTGGAAATTCTTGTTACAGTTTTCAGGATCACAAACCTCTTCCCAAATGCTGTTTCTTTGGTGAAAATGTTCAAAATAATAAATAGTATAAATAATGTCCAAAACAAAAATATTTTCATCTTTGGGGGTTTAATGAGTAAAGATTGTCTTCTACTTTGTGTGAAAAATTCATCCAGTGAAGGAGTTTATTTCAAACTCCCCAAATACAAAATAAAATATTTTGTTTTATTACTGAATGAAGAAACTCAAAGGGAAATAATTGGTTATGTTATGAAAAATAGTTTTCAGACTTTCTCTGATTCTTTTATAAAATTACCAAACTCACATTCAATCTGAGGACACAGAATCATCACTGGGGTCCCCAGATTTTCCCATTTCTCCCAGCTCCCACATCCTTGGTGATGCCTTCTGCTTTGGGGCTGACTTTCAACTAGGCATCATATTCTACTTCATTCCCGTTAACATCAGTCCAATGAAAGCCACTCCAATCAGACATGAATAACATTTCAAATTTCTAATCCAACTTTTAAAAATACTGGAAAAGTAAATAAAACAAACTTTGAGAGCCAGAGAGCATTCTGATCCTGACATCTTTTGGGCCTGTCTCCTAGTGCTACCAAATAATTTGATTGTTTTTCACTTTCTCTTTTTTTGTGTATTGAAAAAGTATGCATTGTGTTCTGGGTAAGGGGTCCTCTGGGTTGGCTATTTCTTGTCTAGTATTTATTTTATAAGCAAAGTAAGAGATACTTTCAGTGGAATTTGTGTTGGTGTCTATGTGGCTTACTGGAAATACACCTGGGAAAGTGATAGAAAAGAAAGTTTCCATTTTCATCCTGTGGACTGGTGCAGATGTAAAAACTGAATTTGTTGATACTTATTTAAAATTTAAAAAATCATTACAAAATTCTCACATGTAAGAGTACAGAAAATTGAATAGCAGATATCTTTGCACCCAACAATGCAAACAAACAGATACTTAATTTTTTGGTTTCTATAGGTCTTTCTTCTCATTCATGTTTTCTCTCTCTCCTTTTTATTTCAAACATTTCATACAGGGCAAGAATATTCACCTCTGTTCCCTCTTCTCTTTCCAACTTTGTAGCCACTATTGAGAAGACTGTAGGGATATATTTGAAAATTTTACCCATATAGGTAGTATCATGAAATAATTTATTGTATATCATGTTCACATTTTGAGGTTTCTCATTAATAGTGGTATGCAGCATGTATGCTGATATATCCTTTTTAAAATATTCAAAATTTTATTTTTGAGATTCTTTTAAGAAATACATATAGAACCACTTCTTTGCTTTTGATAGTTACCATACTTCCAGGGTATAAATAAACTACTGTTTTTACAGTTCACTATTGAGAGATTATACTTATTGCTTTTAAACCATCCTGCAGTAAGCAACCTTATAACTTATTCCCAGTTCAAATATTTAAATTTCTCCAATGTAGATATGAGGGGTTGTCATTGCTAGGTTTTATGTCTATTTGGGAAAATTGTTCTCCTAAATGGTTGTATAAATTCTCCCATGTGGTTTATTTTCTGTGTCTGGAAAAATAAAATAACCCACTCTTAATGTTACCAGAGATTTTAAAGTTAATTGATTGATATAAATGAATTACAAATTTCTTTTATTTCCTTGGTTATTGTGGAAGCTGGTGATTTGTATGTTCACTGGACATTCCTAATTCCTCTTTTTGGAATTGCCTTTTGTGTTCTGAACTTATTTTGGACTCAAAAATTTTATTTGAAGGAGATACCTATCTAACCTTACTTTCTAAAACTTTCTTTGCTATATGTTTTTAAGATTCATCATAATTGCTGTCTAGTTTTAAATGTCTTCATAGGGCACAAACATAAGTTAAAAGTTTCTTTATGTCAATAATTCTCTCAGATTTAAAAAAAATTAATAATTAACTTTAATGGTTTTAAATTTACTTGGCTTCGAAATTCTTTTTTTCTTACTTTGATTTATTTATTTATCTATTTTTGTGTGTGTGGTGGTACTGTGGTTTGAACTCAAAGGCCCTAAACTTGCTAGGCAGGCCTTTTACCACTTAAGAGACACTGTCAACCCTTTTTGCTTTAGTTAGTTTGGGAATTGGGGTCTTGCTTTATGCCTGGGCCATCTGGACTGATCTTCTTCTTCATGGGTCTTCACATAACTGGGAAGGCAGAACTTTTTCCTCAGGTCGGCCTTGAACTGTGACTCTCCCAACCTCTGCTTCCTCTTAGCTAGGATTACAGGCTTGAGGAACCATGCTTGACCCATGAGTTACTTTTGAAAGTATGTAATTTTCTATCAGATTATTCCTTTTTTTGAATTTTAAAATTTATTAATTCAAACCATACTTTTCATTTAATAAATTTTTAATTGCTGATATAACTACATGTGTGTCCTTTTTAATCTTTCTTATTATTGTCTTTATTAGTTTCCTGTTGTTACTATCAAATTACTACCAACTTGGTGACTTAAAACAATACAAATCTTTTTTCTTATTATTCTTAACGTCATAAATTCAAAAATAATTTCATTAGATTAAAACCAGGAGACAGCAGATGTATTTCCTTCTGATAGTTATAAGGAATAATCAGTTTCTTTTACAAAATTTAGAGGCTGGCTTCATTTCCTCATCTCATCACTTTTTCATTGGGACTTTACTATCCCATTCTTATAAGAATCCTTGTGGTTAATTTGGATCCACTGGATTATCCAGGATCTTTTTTTGAGCTCTTTAAATTGATCATACCTACAGAATCCCTTTTGCCATAAGCTATCTGCTGAATTGTGTCCTCCCAAACTTCATATGTTGAAATCCTAATATTTATTATTTTAGATATAAACTTATTTAGAATCAGTGTTGGTACACATGTAAATAGTCAAAATGAAGTCATGCTGGAGTAGGGTGGTCCTCTATTCAGTATGACTTGTATCCTTATAAAAGAATGTCAGTTCAGGAGGCAGAGAAACACATAGAGCCAAGACAATGGAAAAAGACACAGAGACAACATGACCTTCTACAAGGCTGCTAGAGCTAGGAGGGAGGTCACAACACATCTTCCCTAGAGCCTTCTGAGGAGCATTCTCCTCCCAACTTGATTTAGGACATTTGGCTACCAGAACCATGAGGCAATACATTTCCACTGTTCTATGTCCTCTGTCTGTGGCACTTTGTTATAACAGGCCTGGGGAAATAACATACCATGTAAGGTAGCATGGTCACAGATTTGGGGATCATATCATGGGCATCTTTATTCATTATTCAGTCTACCAAATTGTTCAACTGTGTTCTATTTTTTCTATCATCAAATTTCCATGCATTTATTTTTTATTTCCTTAAAAATATTGTACACTGGATTTTCCCTTTTATTGCTTCTTTTTTTCACTGTTTGATTAATTTCTGAATTTGCCTTTAGTTTTACTGAAGTATAACTTATATAGTAAAATATACATAGTTAGAGGAATTTTGAAAATTTCAGGCAGCCTTGAAAACTACAGCCCTATCATGAAACAGAATATTTCCTTGATCTACTACATCAAGATCCCCTGTTCCAGCCAGGTGCTAGTGGCTCACGCCTGTAATCCTAGCCACTCAGGATCTCCTAGCAGAGATTAGGAGGATTGTGATTTGAAGCCAGTTGGGGCAAATAGTTCATGAGACCCTATCTTGAAAAACCCTTCACAAAAATAGGTAGAGTGGCTCAAGGTGAAGGCCCTGAGTTCAAACCCCAGTACGACACACTCACACACACAAAATCCCCTGTCCCCAAAACCAGACAACTCTCAGTCAATGGATGTAACCACTGTCTACTTTATTTCACTGTTCTAGAATTTCATGTAAGTGGAAGTAAACAGTATGTATGGGGTAATGTTGTTGTTAAGGTGTATTCATATTGTTGCATCTATCAGTGGTTCAGTCCATTTTGTATCTGACTAATATTCTACTGAATGTATATAGCATAATTTATTTACTGTATTATTTGTGGGCATCCTCTGTAGTTTATTGCTATTATGAATAAAGGTGCTATGAATATTCTTATAAAAGTATGTTGTGGGCATGACTTCCTTTTTAGTTCCTTTTTCTTTTTTTTAGACAAAGAATCACTGTATTGCCCAGGTGGCCTTGAACTCTTGATCTTCCTACCTAACCTCCCTTGCAGATGAGTCTACAGATGTTCATCACTACACATGACTTAATGTGTGTAGACATTTTCATTTTCCTTGTGTGAATGCCTGCAACTGGAGTCATTTGGATGATGGGAGATATATATATACATATATATATATATTTTTTTTTGGCTTGATAAGAATCTTCTGTAGTAATTGCCCAGGTTACATTCCAGCCAGCAATGTTTGTGGATCTAGTATTTTTGCATTCTTAGTTTTTATTTTGAAATTGTATTAGACTTGCATATATATTGCAAAAATAGTCTAGAGTTCTCTAGCAAATATAGCTTTCTCTAATGATTAGATTTTATATAACCATAGTTATCCACCAGTACCCTTATATGCCATTATCAAAACCATAAAATTGGTACTGATATAATAAAATTCATTGAAGAATGGATCCCATTTTGATTCAACAGTTTTCATACACACTGTTTTTTTGGCATATAGCTTTATGAAAACCTGTCACATGTGTATGTATGTGAAACCACAATTCCAATCAGGATGCAGAACTGTTTCAACACCCATAGAAACTTCCTGTGTGCACACTCCTACTCTAAACCCTGCATCTATTGACCTTCTCCTTATCCTTATAATTTTGCTATTTTGAGGATGTTATTCAGACAGAATCATACATTATGTGACCTTTGAGACTGACTTTTTCACTCAAAATAATGCCAAGTTGATGCAAGAATAACAGTCCATTCTTTCTTATTGATGGATAGCATTTCATAGTGTGGATGCACCACAACACATGTGTTCATTCACTCTATAAATCATAAAGCTTTCGAGATATGTCATAGGTTAACTGTATCACTAATTTATCCCATATTCTTATTGTGTAATATTACATTTTAGAGATATATCAGGAATATATCATAACTTTTTTTTAACCAGTTCATGGATTGTTAAATTTTTTTGGATTGTTTGGTTGTTGTCTAGTTTGGGGCTGTTATGGAAAAGACTTCTATAAACAAAATTCTTTGTGTGAATTTATTTTTAAACTTTTCTTGAATAAATAACTAGGAGTAGAATTTCTGGTCAAATGATCAGAGTAATTTATAGGAAACTGCCAATGACTTTCCCATGAGCTCATCAAATTTGCAGTCTAAAATAAGGTATAAAAGTCCCGTTGTCCACACTGATTTTATGTTTGTGACAATTGCAAATGCTTTCTTATGAACAAACTATTGCAGATCAACCATTCATTAAGAAAATTTTTTTTATTTACTTAAATAACCACCCTTTCATACTACAACACTAGTGAGTTTACACATTTATTCCTTCTCGTACTTATATAAATGACAGCTAGTCTACATCTGTGCCAATCTAAAGTCCTGCAGGAATGTTTGCCAGAGCCTCACCTGCAGGTTTGTATACAGTTTGCAGGTGCCTGGAGACCATGTGTGTTTGCTGCACAGAAGTAGGTGGCTGAGTCTCCAGGTTGAGAAGCCCTGATATTCACGGAAAGGTGTTGGCCACTTTTACTGTAGAAGACTGTGAATCTTCCACCTTTCTTCTTCTTCTGAATTGAATATATCATTATCAATAATGCAAGGCTTTTCTCAGGGATTTGCTGGTACCATAGGAAGTAGTTAAATGCACTGTTCTCATAAGTACATAAGTTCAGAATTGAAATCCCCCCTTCCTGGACTGTCAGAGACTGAGGACTTTGTTTTATTTGCTGCTGGGCACTTCTATCCTGTTGGCCACTCACTCCTGCATAGAAAAAGAGCAAAAAGTCATTAGGCTCCCAAATTTACACTTCCTTTGTATAGTTTCTTTCTGCATGATTTTGTCTTTAGCCCAATATTTTCATTTCCCCAGGTCAATAAGACATCCTGGGGAATTCTCCTCCACAACTCACAAGCTAGGTGAAGGACTAGAATTAAAAATGGTGCTCCTAGGATCTTGGCCATTCCTCCTGGTGCCTGAACTCAGGGAGAGCTCAGATTGTCTTCTATCTTGGCATAAATGAAACTTCACACCCACTTCAATTCTTCCATCAGGCTCCACCCTGTCACAAGTGCCCCCCAACCTCTCAATGCTACTGGGGTTTGAACTAAGGGCCTTGTGTTTGCTAGGAAGGTGCTCTACCACTTGAAATTTGCATGCCCCCAACCCTTTATTTGCTTTAGCTATTTTTCAGATAGGGTCTTGACTTTTTGCCCAGGGCATCTACTTATGTCTCCTAGGGTAACAGGCATGTACCACCACTCCTGGTCCCAAATGCCTTCCTTAAAGCTTTTTCTGACAAGGGAAGCACTTTCTTGTTCTGCCCAAATTTAGAATTTCTGAAAACACAGGAACTGGTAATCAGAAATCACCTCTTTATACATGCACAAGGATCAGTTTAAAAAGTTTCTCTGCTAATGTTGTAGGACAGTTCAGACAGAGAGATGGGGCACCAAAGCTTTTGGGAAGCAAGCTTATTACACAGGCTGGTAGCAACTCAGTCCAAAGGCTGAGCCCTGAGAACAAAGGGGGCTTTCCTTATATACCGTTTATAGCATGCTACAGAAATGGGGGATGCAGCTTGTTCCATACATAGTCACATATTATTTCATTGGCTATTTTAACCTCTGCACCAAGGTAACACTTCTCTGGTCTTTGCCAAGGTGCTACATGATGTTCCTCAAGTCTTTTTTTTCTTGTTTATTTGTTTCACTGTTGCACTCATTATCTCCCTCATTGTCTCTCATTATCTCCCTTCTCCTCTCTGCCTTCCTGCCACATCCCCTCTTTGATGCTTGGACCCTCTTCTGGGTCAAAGAGCACTATCTTGATCTAGGAGTTTATATTTTCATCATGTCATTTCATGAGCAGCCGTTTTTCTGGCACATATATTTAACATTTGACATATAAGTTTTCTCCCAAGCTGGGCCTCCACAGGTGTTTTCAATACCCTAAGGTCAACAGGGTATTGGAGGTTTTTGCTATTATGGCACACACATCAAAGAATATAGATATTGGCCTTTGGAGGTTGTAAACCTGTGTCCAGCTAATAAGCTCAGCAGTGCTGGTGAAGCTTTGGACTTCTAGACATTGCTCCTGAGGGCAATAGATGGGGTTAAAACAGATATGCTGACTATCATGTGAGCACACTGTTTGTGGTATGGTTGTGAGTGCATGACCCAACAACTGTGCCTGCACAAGAATAATAAGTAAGAAAAAACAGAGTTTTGGTAACATCACTTCCAGCTCAGGTAGTACACATACATGAGTCTCAGTCCAAGGCCTGAGGATCCCCAGGTAGAGAGCTGACCAAGATTAGCAACAATAAAACACAGAAGGCACTCATCCTCAAAGGTGGGATGGGCAACTCCTCAAGCTTACACAGTGCATAGACTAGTCAGCATCTGTAGTAACTACAGCAGGGCAGACGTCTTGTCTTTTGTGGTCTCTTGGGAGCAGGGTGCTGCCCAGAAAGAGTGCAGGTGTTTGGGAGGGTGATCTTGCACTGTGGGCCTGGGTCAGGGATGCACTCCCACTTGAGGGAAACTGACTTCACTTGGCTGTGGTGGATCCAGGGAATTGTTTCTGCTCTCTTAATTGTGATTGGGGTGGAGAAAACAAAAACAAAAGGGCCCCTCCAGTGGGGCATTAGCGGTTGAACATTTTATTCCTTTACCCAAACAGCATTCCCTGGTTATAAGGGTATATGGGAGTTGTCATACTAACAGGGAGTCTCTCTCTTACCTGGTTATTTATTTTGAGAGCATCAACACAAGGTCCTGCATCTGCTGTCTCAGGTTGAGGTCACCCATCTCCTTAAGGTTCTCTCACAGGCCCTTGACTAAACAGGGTGGGTGCCCAAAATGAATTTCACAAATGGAGAGACCCATCCATTTGGTGGGGCTAGTCCTAATCCTGAGCAAGCCTATGAGCAGTAACTGATCCCACTGTAGGTGGGTCTTCTGGCATAGTTTTGTCAATTGCAATTTTAGAGTCCTGTTCACACATTCTACTTTTCCTGAACTTTGGGGGTGGTGGGCCATGTGCAGCTTCCAAGTTATTCCTAAGCCCTTAGCCACCAACTGTACCATCTCAGCCATGAAGGCCAGCCCATTGTGCAACCCAATAGACACAGGTACTCTGAACCTAGGGATGGTTTCCTTTAACCACTCCCCAGCTTTTCTCAGTCCAAGTAGGGAAGGCTTCCACCCATCCTGAGAAGAGGCAGACAAACACCAGCAAATATTTACAGCCTCTGGCCTGTGGCATCTCAGTAAAGTCCACAATCAGGTTTTCAAAAGGAGTTTCTCTAATACTTTTCATCTAGGATGGTACTCTTCGCCCTTGTTGGGGATGGTTTTTGGCACAAAGACTGTACTTCTCACATATACTGGAGAGCCTAGGGACATAAAATGCTGGGTCAAGGTGGTCTCAAGAGCTGTTCGACATGAGTGAGTTCCTTCATGGAACTGCTTGACAAATGTGGAAGCCACTGACTCTGGGATTGCAGTATTGCTGTTGGCAAATTTTCACCACTCCATTCTCAAACCAAGCCTGTTCTTGTGAAGAATACTGTGGGTCCCATTCATATAAGGAACACAGGAACAAGGCAGCTGTCATTGAGGCTGAGGTTTGTCCTCCTGTGAGAACTGCTCACTTGGCTCACTTGGCTTCCCTATCACCTCTTTGATTTCCCTAAACAGCTGTTGTCTCCCCTTTCTGATGTCCTCAGCAGTGCATGATCACTACTCTCTTATGGGCCCATACAGCTTCTAGAAATTTCAGAATTTCTTGTCCATACTTTAAAACAGAATGGGGAACTTGGACTGTGAGTTCTTGTCCCAAAGTAAGTTTGTTTGCTTCAGCCACCAGGATGGCCTTGGCAACCAGGGCATGCAGGCAGGGCAGTCAGCCTGGAGAAACTGCATCAGGTTGCTTTGATAAATAGACAACTGGGAGGGGTCAGGAACCTAGCAGCTGGGTCAAAACTCCCATATCTATCCCTAGTATTTCATGTAACTATAGGAAGAAGAGCTCCATCACATCTGGAAGGCCCAGAGCAGGGACATTTGTGAGTGTCCTCTTAATTTGTTTAAAGGCCTTTTCTTGCTCCTCTCTCCATATCATGGATTCCCATTTTCTAATCCTTGTGGCTTCATAAGGGAGTTTTGCTAAGAGAGAGTAATTGGGGATCCAGATCTGGCAGAAACCTGCAGCCCCTAGAAATTCTCTAATCTGTCAACAAGTCTTTGGGGCTGGTATGGAACAGACAGTCTCTTTCCTCTCAGGGTCCAGTCTACATTGTCTTTGTGACAGATGAAATCCAAAGTATTTGACAGTACCCTGACAAATCTGAGCTTTCTTTTGGGAAACCTTATATCCTGCTTTCCACAAAAAGAAGGGAAGGAGGCGAGTTCAATCCATACAATCCTCCTGAGTTGGCCCAGACAACAGAAGGTCATCTATGCACTGAAGGAGTGTTCAGGCATGTTGGTCAGCTGAGAAAGCCTGTAGGTTGGACACCAGGTCAGTCCCAAAGATAGTGGGGGAGTTTTTGAAACCTTATGGCAACAGAGTCCAGGTCAATTGTCCTTTTTCTCCAGTACAAGTACTTTCTCATTGGAAGGCAAAAGTGGGTTGGCTCTCTGGGGCCAGGTGGATGCAGAAAAATGCATCCTTAAGGTCCGGGCAGGTAAAGAACTTTGCCTCAGCTGGGATAGGGCTGAAAAATGTGTATGGGTTTTTGACAAAAAGGTGTAAAGTAACAGTTGTTGAGTTGACTGCACAGAGGTAGCCTGTCAAGATGTTTTTTAGGCCTTGCAAGGAATGTAAAATTGCCTCTGGCTAACAGGAATAGCTCCCAGCTTTAATTTTACCACCACTGGAGGTATGTTCTGAGACAGTCTGGGGATATGTCTCAACCCATACTCCTGGAATCTTAAAGGGAAGCTCAGGCATCTCAGGAATCTCTTTTGTAGAGTCACAGAGTCACCACTCCTCTTCCTGTGCAACCATAAGAGTTAGAATCTTGGTTTCAGGCCCTTTCAGCTTTAAGGCTGCTGTGCCATCAGAATCAAAACTTATCTGTGCCCTTCATTTGCACAAATCTCTACCCATCAAAGCCATAGGACAATCAGGAAGGCAGAGGAACTCATGCTTTATTTCATGCTTTTCAAGATTTCCTTTTCTGAATATGAGGAAGGGGTGTTGAGTCTGATCTCTCGTGATCCCAACAATGGTTGCATGTCTTTGTGAGAGAGGACCCACGGGTTGGGTTACAACTGAATGTGTCAGGCCAGTGTCCACTAGTAGGACAAGTAAGAGGATGGCCCCTAACTTCATTTGGACCAGTTTCCATACTATTGGGAGCCCAATACTATTAGGGGACAATTAGTATGGAAACTGGTCCATCCTCTTCATAATCCTCAAAATTGGCCAGCCTGACAATGTCCTCCTCCCAGGGACTGTTTCTCCCCCAAGCAGGCCAATACTTCCCTTTAACAACTCAGCCTCTGCCTCTGGTCTGGGGGCCTTTCAAAGGGATTCTTTGCCATTGGTGACATTCATTTTTTCAGTGTCTTTCCTGATGATTGTTCTCACCATAGTTCCTGTCTATAGTGAGGCCATTCCAAGGGTGATGACCACTGTCCACAGGGTTTGGCTTTTTGTCTGCCATAGCCTGCACACCAGGGTTTACCTAACTGTTTAGCTACAGCCACAGCAAGGTGGACAACTTTCCTTTTCATCTTTTTATTGGCCTCCCATTTGGCCTCCTGATCTCAATTGACAAAGACTTTTGTGGCCACCTCCAGAAGCTGGCTGGCATTCATACAAGCAACCACTCAATCTTTTGTAATTTTTGCCTTATGTCCCTCTGGGCCTGGATGACAAATGCTGCATTAATCATCCTCTGGTTTTCAGACACCTCTGGGTCAAAAGGTGTGTAGAGATGAGAGGCCTCACGTAGCTGCTCAAAAAAACTGGCCAGGGCTCTCATCAGGACGTTGGAGGACTTCTGTTTTCTTACTCAAATTCGTGGCCTTTTTCCCTCTTTCCTTCAGGCCTCCTAATACCATTCAAGAGCTGGTAATCTCAGTCATCATTAGGGTTGCAATGAAGGTCCACTTTGGGGAACTGGCCCTGAGCATATGCTTGGGCATTTAAAGTGCCCATAGGGGCATGGTCTTCCAGCCACTTTAAAGCCACCAATGTTATATGGCATAACTCCTCAGTATTAAATAGTGTCAGAAGAAGCTGTTGACAGTCTGCCCACATGGGCTTATGAGTTTGCATGATGGACTGCATTATATCAATCAGAACCTGAGGCATTTCCATGAGGGAGAGAGTACAGTGCTTCCACATTAGGAAGTCTGTGGTGGTAAAAGGCTGGTAGACAAATGTCTGTTTACCTCCTTGTATCTGACCATGCTAGTCATAATATATAAGACAGTCCCTGGGCCTGTCTTGGGGACATCTGCAGGGTGGTGCATTCTGGAGGACAGGCTAGGCTCATATTCAGACTGTTCAAATGCTCCTGGTTGGAGCTAGGGAGAAGTCTCACAGGGAGCTGCAGAGTGAGGACTAGTGGGCTTGGAGTGAGCATGAGGTTCATAAGGCCTGAGGACGATGAGGTTCTTGCAGTTTCAAGGACTCCTGCATCTAGCCTTGTAGGTGTATTTTCTGCTGGGGCTTCCCCATCTGATGCTGCTTCCCCTTCTGAGGGTGGAAGTGAAGGGGCAGAAGGCAGTGGGTAAAATGGCACATAAGGGGGTGGGGTCTCCTCAGGATCCCCTGCTAATATGGGTTTCTCTGGCTTTTTACATTTTTCCCTGCACTTGGAAGACCCTACATGCTTTCTCTAGGTAGGCATTACCCATGTGGGCCAACTGAGGGCTGCATCTTACCAGCAGTCAATATAAGGAAATTGATCTGGGTGTTCAGGATACCCTACAACCACTTCAAAAACTCTATTGACTGTGACCTTATATAATAACCCTTCCGACTGCTATCTTACACCAAAAACAGACCAGTGTATTTCACAGAAGATCCTAAGTTTGTCACAAGTCAGCTTGACTCTGTAATCTCTATTAAATTCCTTTTTAAAGTTCTTAAGCATACTCTCTAGGGGGCTTTTTTACTCTGTCTTCCACCCATTCTTCCTGTTACCAGATCTCAAGACAGAGACAGAAACAGAGGGTTGAGGGTTGTGGAGAACAGGTAAAGGGTTCTCTGCAGGACACAGGGGAAAACAAATAACACCACTTGTTTCATCCATCTCTGGCTGCTCCCTTCATGGGGATTTAGGAATCTCTTAACCATAGTGAGTGTGTATAAGACCCAGACCAAAGGCCCTGTTGGGCTCACCATGTACCAATGAGTTCACCATGGACCTGTGGATCTGTACTCTGCTTTTGCTTAGCAGCTGGGCTCTGTCTCAGCTCTCATTGTCACACAGCACAGTACTTCCACTCCACTCCCTTAACCTGACAGTCAAGGTTTTACCCCAAAAGGAGGTTACTAGGATGTCTCTGGGATTTTATCAGACTCCCCTTCTGTCTCCAGAGACATATATATACATATATATATATATACATATATATATATATATGTATATATATATATATATGTGTGTGTGTGTGTTTGTGTGTATACATTACATGACAATCAGAAATGACAAAAGTAATTAAATCAAAGTTTACTTCTTTGAATTTCTTATAAAAATCAAGTAAATTAAATATTTCTAAGACTGTAATTGTGAAAATATTAGGAAGTACTGGAATGATATGTCTGGAGGACCTTGACCTTTGAATGGTTTCACTCTTTTGTCCAAAGAAATCATTTTATAGTTTCTCTTTTCACATCCACATTTCCAGCAGAACTACTCTTGCACTCTGGGGTCCTTTCATTAAGCAAAATTAAGATCACTTGAGCACAGAACTGTGATACATGACAGTCATTCTGATAATAAAGATGGCTGCTAAATGACCAACAGGGAGGTGGGAGATGCAGCATGTACATGCTCAACAAAGTGATGACTCGTGTCCTGGATGGTGTGGAGCAGGATGGCAGGAAACTTCATCATGCTACTCAGAATGGTGTGCAATTTAAAATTCATTAATTGTTTACTGCTAAATCTTTCTTTAATATCTTCATACCATGATTGCTTGTGGGTACCTGAAAATATAGACAATGAATATGAGGACAAGGAGGAAGTGTAGTGTATTGACTAACTGCCTTCTAGATGGGGCAGTTCGTGGGTCTCATTCATAAAAGACACAGTCCCAATCTTCACTCAACCCAGTTCCAACTCTCAAGCACAGTGAGATAAATTGCACCAAAGAGACCTGTGGGTCTAGACAAGATGACAAAGGAGAGTGATGAAAAGGGCCCAGGCAGAAAAGGGTTCTGGTGGAGAATATGGTTGGACTAGGCTTTAAACTGAGAAGATTCCTCAAAGGAAAGTGTATAAGGGAGTTCTAGAAATGGTCACATCACTGTGGCTGGACACTGAATCATATATGGGTGAAAACACAATAAATTTATGATAGATAAAGTAATGTGGCCCTGATCTTGAAGGACACCTCGTATCTTCATAAAATGTTCCTTTTCCAAAGTCAGATTTTTAACCTCATAAGATAAACACAGAGTATTTACATAAATAGGTATATCTTAGATGTGTATTTCATAACTAAATCAATTGAAGCAGAGTAGGAGGCAATAATTTACTAGGTTTTAAAGGATAACCTCTTGTTAATTGAGGCATACATGTAAGAGAGACCATCTTTGATCTTTTCTGAAACAGTATCACCTCTCTGCAGATGTAGAGTGAGGTTACACTCGACATTTTCTTCCAGCTTCTTAGAAGCTTCTGTTCAGCACAAGGTTGTGTGAAGCAGCCCCTGCATCAGTCAAAGCACCGAGGAAAGTGGTTTTGTCTTCCTCTGTGGCCCATGATCTCTTCAGATGGAGGGGGACTTTGCTTGTATTGAGATCAGCAATGAAACACTTGCCACCATCTACTGAAGTGGGTCTCAAGTGGATCTGGAGGAATAGGTTGGGACTCTATATATAGCCAGGAAAGTGAAAGACTGTGGAAATGTGACATAGGCATCAAGATATGCCATTGTGTTAGAAATTCATTAGCTCTAAATTCCCCAAAATCTTCCATAAATTCAATGTACTACTATTCAAATTACCAGTACTCTTTTTTTATATAAATGAATGAACTGATTCTATAATTTGTATGGAAATGCAAAGATGCTTGAATAATCAAAACAGTGTTTCAAAGGACATGTACTGGAGAACTCACCCTCCCAGGACCAGTTGTAAAGAGCAGTAATCCAAGCAGTTTGGTGTTGGTGTTAGTCATTTCCTGTCAGGGCTTTGTGAGAGAGTCAGCACTCAGTCCCAGCAACAGAATACCTCAGATAGTAAACTTAAGAAGAGGAAAGGTTTATTCTGGTTCACAGTTTTGGAGTTCTCAGTCCATGGTTAGCCTCATTGCATTTAGGTCTGTCGTTAGGCAGTACTTTCTAGTGGGCACACATGGCAGAGGAGCCTACTCATCTTCTGAGGGTCAGGAAGGAAAGAGAGGAAGAGCCAGTGTCTTAAAATCCCCCTTTTGGGCAAACTCCCAATGACTTAGACCTCCCATAGGCCCTTCTCCTGATAATGCCCAAGCTGGCAGCTGAGCCTTCAACACCTGGGCCTTTGGAAGATATGCCATATCCAAACTAGGCATATGAAATAAGTTAAAAGGATTAGAAACGCATCCTGTAAATAATATCCATAAGAGAGCTGCAGTGCTTTACTATTATTTGATGAAATATACTTTAAACCAAAATGGCTATTGGAGATAAGATGGATTAGTTTTAATAAGAAAAATCCAGTCAATCAGGAAAACATAATAGCATGAATATACATGCACCTAAAAATGTGCCCCATAATATAATATAATAAAATCTGACAGAATTGCAGTGAGAAATAGACAATTCAATAATAATAGATTGAGATATTAGTGTCTTGCTTTCAATAATAGATAGCACAACTGGACAGAATAAGAAGAAGGAATCAGAAGAATTGAGCAATACTATAAAGCAAGTAGCTCTGCCAGTTGTCCACACAACAACAGAGCATAACTTCTCAATCATTCAGGGAGCCTTCTCAGGAGAGACTGGACCACACAAGTTCCAAGAACATGAGTGAGAATTAGATAAATGGAATATACATATCAATGTTTGCCCCACTTCTGTTTATCATACATGAGCATTCAGTGAAGGGTTTCTTTTCCTTCCGCACTGGTAAGATGAGCTACAAGTAAAGTTTTGCTTTTGCCTCTGGGAACAAATAGTGAGGCAGACATGAAAGCACTTGAGACACTCAACTAAGCCATATCATTGTTAATAACACCTTTATCTGAATGACTTCCTTTTCTTTTTATTCCTTTTCTTTTTTGTCATATGGGAATCTGATATCCTGTAGTGTGGTATCTATTTTCAGCAAGTCCTCCTATCTTTGCTAAATTCAGGTTATAGACTGAGAATGGAAGATAAAAAACAAATTCTCAAACCTACGGGCAAAGATATTTGTGAGTAAAACTGCCAATGTAGGTAAGAGACACTGAACAACAAATGCTGCTGAGGTGGTCTTGTGGTGTCTGTGGCTGTGAAGGTGCTCCACCCAGCTGAGGGTTTGTGTATGGGCTACAAGTTCCTGGGGAGCAGTGTGGGTCCACAGCACAGAAATAAGTGGCAGAGTCTGTGGTCTGGGAAGAGGAAATGTACAGTGAGCTGTGGCGTTCCTTGGTGACTGTTGTGGCCATTAGTCTTCCATTCCGCTTTGTTCCTGAAGGAACGTAAAACAGGTTGATGAGGCGTCCTCCAGGATTTTGGAGAAACCACTGCACATTGTTCACAGAGGAAGAAAAATTGCACTGCAGCGTGGAATTGTTTCCCTCTTGGAGAATCAAGGTTGAAGGACTCTGCTCCACCTGCATCCCTCTCACACCTGATTAGAAACAGAGAAACAGTCACAAGTGATGGTCACTGCAATGCTACAAAGCCCTGAAAATGACCCGTGGATTATGAGGATAGAAAGTCTGTGAGACTCCTGAGGTCCATTTCCTCCCTCCCTTCCATAGCTGCAGCTGTGAAACCCTTTCAGGGTCTTGAACATGGAACATTCCAACTCACAGCAAACCTGGGTGCACAAAAGTCCCAGCAGAGAGCCCAACAGTCTCCTCATGATGGTTGTCTGGCTGGGAGAAGATGCATGTGACCAAACCCTGGGCCCTGAGTGGGAGGACTTGGCTCTGAACTGTCTCTGCTCCTGCAGCCAATCAGCTGAGTTCCTTCACAGCCCCTGTGCAGAAGCCCCTCCCCACCCAGACCGGGCTGAGAGTCTGGGTGGAGTGTGGTGGAGGGAGAGGGGAGAGAGAAAGGTCCTTATTCTATTAAAACCTGTGAAAAGGAGGCTTTTTATGTGATCTTTGAAAAATTACCTTTATTTGAGTGGAATGAACAGAGATGTGCAATTATCTGGGCCTTAGACTCTGGCAGGAAGGTGCCTGCCCAGAGCCCCATCATTTAGAGGACTAACTAATCACAAACACACACAAATAAAACAAATATTCTACCGATACTTTTCAGGCTCTAGGAAACTGCTGCTCCACATACTTGATCCTTGTCCTTGAAACTGCATCAGGTTATCAGGAAATGCTGTAAATGCCCACTGGGGCACTGCGAGGAATTGTTCAAAAATTAAATAAAGGCTGCTAAAGAATAAAAATTTGATATTGGGAATTAGAGAAACTGAATTTGAAGGGAGAAAAATGGGTTGGCATGTATGGTAGAGCACAAACTTGGCATATGTGAAGTCCTGGGTTCAATTAAAAAAAAACTAGGGGGATGGAGCAAAAGAGAGAGCTAACTTGTGTAAGTGTGATAAAGAAGGAGCAGTTCATTCATGGAAAATCATCAACTGCAAGGCTACACTTGGATCTTTGGGAGGATTTTGTGTTTAATTAGAATGTCTGCTGCTTGGATCACTGGGTACAAAAGGCCTCTCTTTCTTCCTACTACATTATTTTTGAAACATTCAATTTGTCCATATTGCTAAATGAAACTTAACTAAGCTTCCCAACTTCACTGAGTTCAGTGAGTGAGCTAAAGTCCTTTGAGGACACTTGTCTATCAGAGGACCTCAGCCTACTACAGGCAAGGAACTGGGTTAAAAACTAGGAGATAATGCAGTTTGAAAAATGAAACAACCCTCTCATTTTCCTGGGCTTCTTGACTGCTTGAGAGATGTGATTAATAATGTATAGAAAAATCTCTGCTTTGCCTTACACTCACACAGTTTAAGCCTTCTCAGCCCAACAATGTCTCAAATGGCATTGGAATAACTAACTTACTCCAGGTTGTTTAGAATTCCGTAGCTGAATTCTCTCTATAATCCTGACTCTTGAGGCTGAAATGCTCTCCTTCAGCAATCAGAATCCTTCCTGTGCAAAATGGGAAACTAACAGTTACTAAGATCTATCTCCACAGGAGCTAAGCACTTCCCAAGTTTCTACATTCTTGGTACAATTCACAAACACACCAACTTCCTGAAAATAACCAGACTAAGATCCTGGTCCCTTCATCTGCACATCGTACATGGTTTGTGTGGAGCTCTACACTGTGGGACTCCAATGATGAGAGGATCAGATAGGGAACTGGACGGCAGTCAGTATGTAATAGCAGTTCCTGAAGTCCAAGGATGCACACCAAAGTCATGGAGAGCAGGGAGGAAACAATGCACTCATTCTGGGAGACACCCAGTAAATGAATTTAACTTGATCACTGGGAAGGTGACTCAAGTGGCTCTTAGGTTAAGGAGGAATAACAGGGAATTCAAATGCAATCTTCTTGAGTACATTGAAGGGTCTGTTAGGAAGATACATTCTTGACAATCTACCTGTTTCTGCATCTGAGATTACTTATTATACTGTCTAAAAAAATGTTCAGGCAGAACTGTTCTTCAAATTGTAGAGAAGGTTTTTATGAATTTATTCTAATCTATATAATGTCATTTCCTGTTCAGGCAACAGTACCCTCTGGAGGTCAAATGGAAAAATAACTAATTCACAATATTGGTGAGCATTCTGCTTCCCTGCTCCCCCACAGTTGAATTCCAAAGGTTTATGATAATGTACAGAGGAGGATAAATGTTTTATAAAGATTTCAACTTACCAGACACATTTTTAAAGAAGAAAACAAAATTATGAATTGAAAATAGACACAAAAGTATATTTAGAAAAAAATTACAATTTAAAAAAATACCATAAATATCATGGAATTCAAAATATTACATAATATTTTATTACTTATTTTATTGACATACATTTATGATTATTTTCATTTCTATACTTTTTGGATCCATGTTTCTTAATTGGATCTTTCCATGACAATGCAAATATAGTATTTCCTATGGAGCAAGAAAAATTGTAATACAGTATTTACTCCTAGGATCACCAGTTTTTAAAAACTCATGGTGCATTATGATGATGTTGTGTGAAGTTTTAGGAATAAAGTTAAATTGAGGAAATGTCTATCAAAACACTTCACTACATTTCAGAATTCATAATAATGCATTACACTTTGTATTCTTCTGCTGTCACAGATCCTAAGTATTAGGAAGAGTCATTCTTCAGGTTACTAAGTTGAGTCCAAGTCTAGCCTGGATTACATAGCAATACTCTGTCTCAAGAAAATGGCAAAAATACATCAGTTGAGCTTGAAAGCTGCTTGACACTTCCTGTCTCTTTCTGTGTCATTCTATTTTGAGTGGAAACAAAACTTTCATGTCACGGTTTTTGCATTACTTGAATAGTGAATGTGATCCAAACCCTCTCTGCCCTACTGCACAGAGATTTCACAGACAGAAACAGCAGCCCCCACCCATGGCTATACACAGTAAAGCCTTCATTCAGGTCCCAGCATGCTTACAGACGTGTGGGAGGAGGGCTGGGTATGCTTATGGTACAGAAAGGACTGCACCAGCTTTGGTCATTCATGGTTTTAGAATGACTACCATGTGGAACAAGTTTTGCAATTACTGACATTTTTTCTCTTTATTTTACATTTTACCCACCCCGTCCTTCTTCCATTCAGGAAGTTGCATGATTCTCTGCTTGTTACTTCTTGGAAAGGAGGTACGGTGGGGAAAGGAAATAAATAAGGTTTCCTACAATTGCATCTTGAAAGCTTCAGCACTACACACAAATAAAAGCATCTGGCACACACCAGAGACTTTGCAGATGGTACACAATATAATACAAGTTTTCCTACCTCAATAGACATTTTCCGAGTAGAGAAAGAGGAGAGGAAAGAGCATCAAAGAGGCTTAAGGATGTGGGCCTTTTGGAGGATTCCTGAACCTATCATTTAGAGCTATCTGAGAAGAAACCACAAGAATCCTGGGCCATGTTCAGTTGTTAGTCACATCCCACCGCAGACTGAGTAAACTAATCTTCACTTCTCTTGCACTCTGCACTTCAGGCCTGACCTGCCTCAGTAAGGTCTGTGTGGCCTCCTCTGTTCTCTGCCTTCCCTTTTTTTCTTTATTTTCTATTCCCTCAAGGTTGGAGTGAAAGAAAAAGATGAAGGCAAAATCAGGAAAGTGTTCTTTCTTAGCCAGTGAGCTCCTTTGGTGTTGCTGCCTCCCTTGCCCATCAACAAAGACCTCTGTGTAGCCACCGTCCTCATGAGAGACATTTCAGAGAGCCTGCACACCTCCTCAAGGCAAGGGTTTCCCCTCCTGTCAGCTGTCACTCAGGAGTACACTGGCCATCCTCTTCTCCTGCATGGAGGGTGGGCAAGACATGCTACCTTCAGAGGTCACAGTTACCATAGACATTCTCTCCTCTGCAGCTTCCCAATGGAGAAATCCAGGCAGCCTCATTGCTACCCTTCTGTGATCCACCATCATGCAATAGCATACTGAAATCTGTTCACAGCATCCCACACAATTTTCCATTTTATTTTGCTGATCTCTGTCTTGAAAGTAATTACTTTGGGGTGTTGACTCTTCAAGAGTCTGAGAAATATTGATCATATTAGCCTCTTGACTAATCCATTCCCAGTCATCTCATGTCAGCTAAAGGAGCTGAAAATGACAGGTGGCAGAGACTACTCCCTACAAGGAAAGTCCATCCAAGGGCCATTCTTTTATGTTTTTTTATTAGCATGTATTAATTGTACAAGGAGGTTTGATTGCTGTATTTACATATTTGCTTACAATATATCTTAATTAGATTCACCATCTCCATCATTCTCCTTTATCCCCACTTCCCCCTTTTTAGAACAATTTCAGCAGGTTTCATTGTTCTAGTTCATACACATATACAAAAATACATCACCATATTTGTTTTCCTTTACCCTTTCCATTTACCCTTCCCCAACCACAAATCCCTGACCCCTAGGACCTGTTTTACCTCCCTGCCCTTTATTTTTTAAGTGCATATTGATTGCTCAGTGGGTTTCACCTTGGCATTTCACATATGTATACATTGTACTTAAATAAGATAACCATCTCTATTACTTACTCTTTCTCTACCACCCTGCTTTGCTATTATTCACCAGATTTCAATGCATCCTGTTATGCTGCCATCACACACAGATGCATTGTATTTCAATATTATTCACTCTCTATTACTCTCTTTTCCTCTCTCACCTCCACTTCATCAAGAGGCCATTAAAAATGTTATATGTAGGGTATTTGCTTACTTATTTTTTTCCTTCATTATTATTAGAATATATTCTTTGTACAGGAGAGATTCATTGTGGTGTGATAGCTCTGAATAGGCTTATGTGCACATTCATTAGATCACCCCCTCCCAGCTCCACTTAACAAGAAATTCATTGTTCTATTTCATATTTGTATATGAAGTCCATCACCTTCATATACTCCCTTACCTTCATATACTTCATTCACTCTCTCCCCTTGCATAAGTACCCACCCCACACACGCTGAGCTCATTTTATAGTCCTGTTTTTTGTTATTAATTTCTAAGCCAGTGTTCAAAAGGGTTTTTTCATATATCCCCACTGTGAGTATACTTTACTTTGGTCAGTTCAGCCCCTTCCATTACTATCCCTTACCTCTTTCCTCCTACCTTCCATTATTCATCAGCTTTCAACACATATTTTTATATCCTCTATCTGTACAGATATTATGGATTTTGACATTAATGCTCTATTATTCTCCTTTCCTTTCCCTCCTCCCCTGAGTTCCATGGTGTAGTTCCACTATTGCGCACATGTTCCATATGAGTTTGTATATGATTATATTTGTTTTCTGCATATGTTTATTTTTGGATCTATCTTCTGCATATGAGAGAAAATATATGGACTTGATCTTTCTGAACCTAGCTTACTTCATTTGACATGATGTCTTCCAATGACATCCATTTATGTCCAAACCACATGGTGGCATTCTTCCTTATGGCTGAATAAAACTCCATTTTATATATACATATATATATATATATGTACACATATGTATATACACACACATTATATATATACATACATCCTTATATATATATAAATATATATCATATATATATACATTTTTTTCTTGATCCATTCATCAGATGTAGGGCATCTGTGTTGTTTCCATAACTTGGTGATTGTAAACAGTGCCATGATGAATATTGGTGAACAAGTGTCTTTATTGTATCCTGACTTACATTCCTTTGGATATATGCCCAGCTATTGTATCACTAGATCATATGGAAGTTCCATTTTTTTTTTATTTTGAAGAATGGCAATGTTGCTTCCCATAATGGTTGTACTAATTTACATTTCCACCAACCTTGTAGAAGGGTTTATATTTCATTGCATAAAAGGCCATTATTAATTTAAAAAATAGTGGAAGCTTAATATCTCTGGGTCCAAGCTTTGGCTCTTAATTACCCAATTCATGACAATGGAAAATTCTCCACAGCACATTTTATTCATTTAAATGGAAAAAGTAAGTCTGTTTGATTGTATATGTTTTCCTAAATTAAGGTTCCTAATTTCCCAACACAAACCAAGATATGTACATAAGCTTATACATTATGGATTACATAAATAAATATAAATATTATGTAACATAGATTTTAACTAGATAAGTGTGTGTTCTGGGATTATTAGGTGATATTTAAGAACAAATTCAGTAATAGGCCCCGTATCACCCAACATGTATCATAGAAACAGGAAAGGGAAAAGCCCAGCTGTGTAATGGGCAAGAACTGATTGTGAATATCAGTGTGGTAGATTGGACATTGTTATGGGAAATGTAAAAAAAAAGTAGGAAACCACTGGGCTGTACTCTGCATAAGCAGAGCTTTACCTACACACAAGAAATGCTGAGGACCTAGAAGGAGGAAAATGAAAAGTTAGGATAACTAAATGATATACACTTAAACTTTAGAATAGAGGAGGAAATGTTAAGGAGTAATTAACTTTTGGCCTTTAACATGTGATTAGTTTATATTTTCTAATTAAAACTAAGTGAAATAATTTTATTCATATTGGAAAAGTGAACAAATTGTTTTGTCCTTTTGTGATTGAAAGTCTATGACTAAAAGATTTGCTATAATCCTCTGGTGCTTTGAAAATCATGGGTAAATTACCCTTTATTACCTTGCTGTTGTCTGAGAGTTTATGTCCCCCCAAATTCATGGGTTGAAACATAGACACCTATGTAGTGGTAGCTGGAGGAGGGCATTGGGAGAAGGTTAGATCATGAGGGCAGGGCCCTCAGCAAAGGGATTGCTCTCCTTACTGAAGAGGCCTCAGCAGAGCACAGGTGAGGATGCAGCCAGAAGACTAGAGATGGACCTCTGCGGACACAGCGTGTGACTGTGCCTTTACCTTAGAGTTCCCAGTATCCAGAACTGTGAGAAATAAGCTTGTTATGAAGTAAACAATTTGTGATATTTTGTTATGCAGTCTGAACAGTCAAGACACCTTTCTTTATCACTAAAACTAAAGATTTTCCATTAATTGGATTTGGTTCATTACCTGCATTGTAGCTCTCCCATGAGGATTATGGGTTCCCTGAGCCCTTCTCATCTCAGTAAACACAGTCACTGGCAGGCTCTTGTCAATCATCCTTCCAAAATGCAGCAATCTCCCAATTATAATGTGTTTCAAAGTAAGATCTTCCAATCATGTGAGCCAAAATCATCGGCTTACTCACTAAAAGAGCAAACTCCTGACTTTGTGTCAGACCTATTAAATCAGAATATATGTGTCTGGAGTTTTTTTTAAGTAAAATTTTCATGTTTCTTAAGTGTATAAATTGGAAGTGTTATCCAATTGGCTAACTCAAGATTTTTTGTTTGTTTTGTTTTGCATTGAAATCTCATTTTATCATGCCTACAGCATTTAGTTTAGCTCAGAAATGTCTTCATCTTAAATCTTTCTTAAGCCTTTGTTTCTTCATCTGAGAAATAGGCTAACATTACTTCATAGTTCAAGTTTTTTCACTGAGAATGTGAAGTGCTGTGTAATGAACTTGGCATATTATAAGTGTCAATAAATAATAATAAAGATGACAGTGGTGACAAGGGTGACATAATGCAAGGAGGTGAAAGCATGTCACCTTATGTCCTCCCTTGATTAAGTTGAACAGACTTCTAGGATATAAACCTGAAGGGTTAATTAAAACAAAACCAGGTGAGGTGGCTAAAAGAATACTTGTTTCTTTAGCTACCTTCCTTTCCTGGTCTGTCCTCATCTCACCCACAAAGCAGGGGTAGGAGAGCTGATTCTGTTGTACAGAGTCCATTTCTGAGTAGATTTGTCATTAGACTGAGTGAAAAAGTAGGGCCCCAGACTATTTACCTGTGTACCCTGACAAAAAAAATCCCTAACTCCCTGTGATAAGCAGAAATACATACACTTTATTAGCCCCCTGTGATTGGTTACTTTTTTTTCTTTCTGTTTTACCCAGATGCCTGGAAACTAAGTTATGACCCAATTTGAGACTGGGCCTGTCCTCACCCATATTCAGAGGAATTATGAGCTGCATTTCTGGATTCAGAAGTGCTGAAAGCCATATGCTATGGTTGAAAATGAATAGTGACCCCAAAGATCCATGTAGCAAATGCTTGCTCCCCAGGGTTGAGCTTTGGGGAGAAGGTGGACATTGAGGACCTGGGACTCATTGAGATGTCCTCAGGTCATTGGGTGCATTGCCTCAAAGAAGATTGCTGGACACCTGTGTATACCTCTCTCTCTGCCTCCTGGCTTAGGATATGAGCAGTTTGATATGACTTGTACTTCACCACCCCACCCCCCATTGCCATCTGGCTCCCTCACCAGAGGCCCGAGGACATGAGGCCAACTGATTTTGAGCTGGAAAGTCCAAAACCATGAGCTAAATAAACATTTTCTCCTCATGTTAATTGCCTCAGATATTTCACTGTAGTAATGCGAAGCCAACTAATATACCCTATTTAGATCTTCATTTCAATGACCTTTCCTTTCTTGAAAAAGATCAGGTACTTGTTTAACTAGGTGTCCTACTTTGTTTTCCTTTTGCATTATGTTATATATATCTTCCTCAGGAATCTTCTGGAAGCAGGGTGAAATAAAAGTGATTTACCCTTGAGTAAAATAAAAATTATTGAACATTTTATAGGAGATCCTAGCTAGTAAGGAGGACATGTAGCATAATTTGTGAAAGCCAGTGAAAAATGGGTGTGCTGGCCCAAGGTGGGGTAGTGATGCCAGTCATTTGCTCACACTAGTCAACTCTCTAAGGAATCCCAACCTTTAGACCAGGCCTGACACAGTGTCTGGATGGAGGTGGGTAACAGTCTTCCTGGTTGTTTCCCAATGAAAGGACAGAAGTGTGTAACCAAAGGCAGGACCCCAGTGACCTTTACTAGTCTCAGACACTGCTGGGACAACCCCTGTCCAACCCTCTCACACCACGTTGAAGGACAGACCATGGGAGGTCAATGAGACACTTCTCTTCCCTAGGAAATGCCTGTTTGGATCTGAAAGACATCTCCACCATCAGGCAATGAAAAAAGATATAAAGCCCACACCCCACCCTGACCCATGGGATCATCGGTTTCTGGGTCCCCCTGCATTTCCCCATATGCAGTCTTTCTCTTCTCTTCTCTACAAATAAATTCTCTACAAATAAAATCTTTCCAACCTCTGCTGTCAGAGTCTGTCTGTGCTTTCACTTTCAGATCAGGCTCAAGAACCCAGAACACCTGAAATTCCTGCAGGTGTCATCCTTGCATAATATTTGGCCACGCAGAAAGGGACAAGCCATCACCTGAGTCTGTATAGGTTGTGCCAAACTGGGAAAGACTGCCTGGGAACATGACCGTGAGCATCTGGCACTCCTGTGGAGTCTATTTTCCAGGAGAGACCCCCACCATGGCCTAGCTATGGTGGAACTCTCAGGTTGACCTTTTTTTTCTCTCTTTCTCTCTGTCTTGTTAAGGAGAGTTTCTCCCTTGAAAAACTGAGGAAAATCTCTGAGTCCACTACAGCTGTAAGGCAGGCAATCTGAGGAAACTTGGACACCAGATGGGGGATTATACTGTACTGCCAATGCTATGTGCGTGGAACCCAACTTCAGTGCTCTGAGGCTTTTTTTCTTCTTTCCACTCCTTAAACACTAACCCTCTCTTTCAAGATTTGACCCACTTAAGAGGAGGTCCAAAAACAGCCAATGGGAAGGAAAGTTTGTCTTTCCTTTCCACCAAAAAAGGTGTTCTGGTCGGGGCACTCCCTGGTGTCACCCAAAGGCTGGAGACACAACTTCCTGACCCACCCTGAGGCTCCAAAGGTGGCTAAGTTTGGACCTCTCCAGCCATGTCTATGGCAAACAGACAATCAGATCTCTTACACTTCCTTCATGGTTTCTGTGGCCTGAGACTGGAGGTCACCTCTTGCTTCCAGTTCTCCAGTACTGCCCTTGGGCAGGATCAACCTGCACTAGAGTGATGACCAATAATCCCTCATACGTTGAGCCTGGAAACCCTCTTTTCCCCCAACCCTCAGCCTCTCCTTCCCCTTTCCCAAGTAGTTCAGGATAAGTGTCCACCTTCCCACTTTGCTCTAAACAGCAGTGAGCTTCTTTCATCAGGGAATTTGTAAAAAAAACCCTTACAGGCACCAGAAACTGCTAGTCTCCAATTTAGGCTTACCTGTCTTTGTCAAGCATCAGTTTAACTGTTTAAACAGGTTCAGCAGCCTGCCCTCAGGGAAAGAAAAAGAAAAAGAGTTAAAAGCAAAAACCTCAGGTCTTTTCCATTTTTACCCTTTAATGGAGCAGAAGCCTCCAGATGCTCTCTCTCTTTCTCTTTTCACAAAAAGCATGTATGCCTCACAGAACATATAGGGTGAAAAAAGTCTACTTCATCAGGAGTCCCCATCTATGCCTCTACAGGGGTCCTCCTTCTGGCCATGCAAGCCATCTTGGTTACTTTGATAGAGTTATTTTAAAAATTTCAAGCATTCAGCTGGTAGAGGAGAACTAGGCCTACTTGGGTCTCAGGGCAAACAGGCAAGTCAAAATAGATGAGAGATTTGTCAAAGATCATCTCAGGGAGGGGAGTGAGTGCAACTGAGATATCTGTAAATCCTCCATGACTTTACCCACAAGTGGCAGTGGAAGGAGCAAGGGAGAGAGGGACGCCCTCTCCCACTAGAGTTTCTCATCTTCTGGGGACTTCTAGATAAAAGGGGAAATCTCTGTTAAGGTGACCAATTTTCCCTTGTTTCCCTTTTTTAGATGGGGAATCAAGCCTCAAGGATCCAGGGAGGCTTTTCCCCCTTGCCTACTTATTAAAATATTGTAAAAATCTTGATCCATAAAGTCTTCATCAAAAGCAACTCGTTTTACTGCACCCAGGTTTGGCCATAGTATCCTCTGGGAGATGAGGAAAGATGGCCAGAAGGAGGGAGCATTAATTATAATACTATTCTTCAATTAGATATGTTCTGCAAAAAGAAAGGAAAGTGGACTGAAGTTCCATATATTCAACTGTTCTTTTTCCAGAGAGATCACCCAGAATGGCTAAACAAATGCAGGCTAGATGCACAGACCATGGTAACCCTTTGCAAAAAGACCTGATACTCCCTTGAATGGAAAAAAAACCAATCAGATCCCCCTCTCCCCCCTTACCCAGCTAACTCACACACTAGACATCATCCCACAGGACTCTACCCTTTCCAGTTAATTCCTGGAGGGGATAGGGCTCACATTCCTTTTAGAGTGAGTGAACTTAAAAAAATAAAAAAAATGATTTAGGAAATTACATAGAAACCCCAGATCAGTACATCCAGGCTTTTAGAGAATTCAGCCAAAACTTTGAACTGAGCTGGAAAGATGTAATGCTATTGTTATCTCAGACTCTCACTTCTCTGGAGAAACAGCAGATTCTATTTCAGGCAGTCACAGCTGGAGACCATTGCAACTTAGATAAAACTGGCCCTAGAGGTCTGTCTCAGACTGGGCCCTCACAGGAGGAGGAGAGGGAGGGAGAAGAAAGACAAAGACACTGGATACCTAAAAGGGAACCTCAATTCCCAATTACAACAGGAGGTCAGGTAGTACCTAGGTGTAACCCTAAATGGGACCCTGAAAATGACAAGGATGAATGGAGCCATAACCATTTCATCCACTGCATTCTTCAGGGACTAAGGAGAGCCAAGATAAAACCTCTTAATCTTCCCAAGTCATGACTATACAGCAAGGACCCTTAGAAACTCCAGTGGCTTTCCTACAAAGACTTAAGGATGCTTTACAAAAGCATACCAACATTATGCCAGAGTCACAGGAAGAGGAAATCATCCTAAAAGATAAATTTCTAACACAGTCAGCACCAGATATCCATAAAAAGCTTCAGAAACCGGTGACAGAAGGGAGCAGAGATCTGGACCAAATGGTCCTTGTAGCCACATCTGTATACTATAACAGGGACTTAGAACAAGAAAGGAAGGACCTGGAAAAGGAAAAGGGAAAGGATAAGTGGCAGGAGGCTCTGTTCACAGCGCTCAGAGAGGCCTCCCTGGGGCAAATTCCAAACCCAAGGACATGCTTTCAATATGGACAGGCAGGCCATTTTAGGTGGTAGTGCCCCCAGAGAAAATTACCTCCGGGACCCTGCCCCATATGTCAGGGAAAACATTGGAAGGCACACTGTCCCCAGTTCTCCTGGGAACTGAAGCCAGATCCTCCCACCCCATCCAGTCTCTGTAACCACCATAAAAGCAGAGGAGCCCTGGGTTAAGCACAAGGTCAGCCTCCTTATTAATACCAGAGCCAGCATCTCAGCTATTACTTTCTTTCCTGGACCTAGGACCTCCAAGATAATTACTGTTCAAGGCATATCAATCCAGCCTCTAGAGCATTATTTCACTCAGCTTTTAGCCTGCTCCTGGGGAGATTTCCATTTCTGTCACTCCTTTTTAATTGTCCCAGAAACTCCTACTCCTCTGCTAGGAAGAGTCCTTCTATCTAAATTGGGAGTACAGCTCCTTTTATACCCAGGAGAGTACTTTTGCTTGTCCCTAATAGAGGAACAAGTGGGATGGGCATGAACAGCTGCCCCCGTCATAATTCATCTCAAGGACCCCTCTTGGTTTCCCCATCAAAAACAATATTCTTTAAAGCCAGAAGTTAAGGAGGGGCTAATTCCCATAATCAAAGACTTAAAGAGACAGGGACTATTAATAGAATGCTCCAGCCCATATACTACTCCTATTCTTGGTGTCAGGAAGGGACCTAACAAATGGAGGCTAGTCCAGGATCTCCGCCTGATCAATTAAGCAGTCATGCCTCTCCACCATGTAGTTCCAATCCCTATATGCTTTTAGCCCAAATACCTCCGGGTACAGCTTACTACTCTGTCATGGATTTAAAAGATGCCTTCTTTTGCATCCCCTTACACCCTAAAGGTCAACCTATCTTTGCCTTTGAGGACAGCGTGCTTGGACTGTCCTCCCACAGGGATTCAGAGACAGCCCCTACCTCTTTGGGTTAGCTCTATCCCAAGACTTGGCAGAATGGCAATATCCACAAGCTACTCTGCTACAATATGTAGACGACTTCCTGCTCTGTGGATCAAGTGAGCTTGTTATTTCATGAGCCACTGAATCCTTACTAAACTTCTTAGCAGATAGAGGCTATAAAATCTCTAAAGAAAAAGCCCAATTGTGTCAGTTTAGTGTTACATATTTAGGTCTTGTCCTGGAGAAAGAAATGAGGAGAGAAGATAGAATCCTTCCAATCCTGACATTTCCTCTACCTAAAACTCTAAAGCAATTGATGGGCTTTTTGGGTGATCACAGGATACTGTAGAATTTGGATCCTGGGATATGCAGACCTAGCCAGGCTCTTATATCAAATCCTTAAGGAAGCACAAAATGATATCCAGGCCTTTACTGAGTGGGATGACAAGTCAGAAAATTCATTCTATCAATTAAAAAAGACCTTTATGATAGCTCCTGCCCTGGGTCTCCCAGTACAAGACAAGTTTCAATTATATGTCTATGAAAAGGGAGGACTGGCCTTGGGCATGGTAACTCAGCTCCAGGGCATCACTCTCCAGCCAGTAGACTACTTAAGCAAAGAGCTAGATTAGGTAACCAAGGGATAGCCAGGATGCCTTGGAGCTATGGCTGCAGTAAGCCTTCTAGTGCCTGAAGCTCAGAAACTTATCCTAAACTGTCTTCCAATGGTTTATACCCCACACAACCTAGGGGGAATCTTAAACTCAAAAGGAGAACTTTGGCTATCTGTCTACTTAAATGCCAGGTCCAGTTTCCGGGAGGGACAGAAATAACATTAAGGACCTGTCAGAGCCTAAATCCTGCATCCCTTCTACCAGAGGCAGAGGGAAATCCTGAACACTCATGTGAGGAGGTGCTTATGGAAAATTACGCTGCCCAACCTGAATTAACTGATCGGTCCTTAAAAAACCCAGATCTAGACTTAAACACTGATGGAAGTTCCTTTGTCAAGAGTGTTGTCAGTCATGCAGTGTTTGCAGTTGTGACAGACTTTGACATCCTCAAATCAGGTTCTCTTCCTCCTAATACAAGTGCTCAATTGGCAGAATTAGTGGCCTTAACAGAAGCCCTAAAACTGTCAAAAGAACAGAAAGTAAACATCTATACAGACTCTAAGTATGTATTCCTGATCCCGCATGCTCATTAAGCCATCTTGAAGGGAAGAGAAATGCTAACTACAACAGGAACAGCTTCCCATAGAGATAAAAGGGAGGTTACTTTAATAGTTTTAGGGATAACAGCATTAGTTACAGCCCTTGCTGAAATTAGCTATGGGGTGATTGCCAATCATGTATTTGCAAAAAAACCTAACCAAAGTGGTAGAGGACACCTCAGACCAGGTAGGCCTTGCTATTAAGGACATACAAAGGTCTATGTCATCCCTTGTCTATATGGTAATGGACCACTGCCTGGCCCTAGATTTTCTTTTGGCCAAACAAGGAAGGGTATGTGCCATTGCCAATACCTCCTGTTGCACATATATAAACACTTCAGGCATTGTAGAGGAATGTACTGATTACATTCTCCAACAGGCTAAGTGGCTCTGGGAGCAATCTTTTCAAACAGGTTTCTACACAGGTATGGGACCAAATAAAATCCTTGCTCCCCTCTAGGACTTGGTTCTAAAACTTTCTGGGGTCTGTAGTTGCCATTATTCTCTTGCTTGTGTTTGGGCCTTGCATTTTAAACTTAGTTGTCAAGTTTGTTTCTTCTTGTCTAGAATCTACCAAAGTACAAATGCCTCAGGTGGAGATGAAAACTACCTACTACCGTGGTCCCCCTGACAACCTCTCTCATGTTCAGCCCTGATGCTGTGGGCCCCTTCATCATCCCCTTACAGCAGGAATCAGTTACTGAACAGACTTAGTTGTCCCTATACCTAAGGGCAGTTAGGGCGGTCGCTGTGATGGGGGACTTGAAGGACAGACTACCAGAGGTCAAGGAGACACTTCTCCTCCTTAGGAAATTCCCATTTGCATCTGAAAGGCATTTCCACCATCAGGCAATGCAAAAAGGCTATAAAACCCACTCCTCACTCTGATCCATGGGATCACCAGCTTCTGGGTCCCTCTGCATTCCCCAATATGCAGTCTTTCTCTTCTCTTCTCTACAAATAAAATCTTTCTGACCTCTGCTGTCAGAGTCTGTCTGTACTTTCATTCTCAGAGCATGCTCAAGAACCCTGAACACCTGAAATTTCTGTGCATGTCATCCATGTATCAACATCCAGGTCCCTGCTCCGAGTGGAAGGTAATTGGGGCATACAAGGAAGGAAGGGTGAAGTGGTGCTCCAGGAACACAGAATCTCCTGATGAAGACAGGGAGGCAAAAAAGGACCTGTGACTGAGGTTCCAAGACTCTGCACATGTTCCCTTGTCTATCACTTTCCATTTATAAAACATAAATTCAAAGATAAAATCAAGAATTTCAAATAAGGGCCACAGAGATAAACCCCAAATAGAGGACTCTTCAAATGTGAGGACATGTGACTGCAGTGCTCATATGGCCATGAACTTGAGGCAGGATAGATAGATGAGGAGATAGGGAAATAATATTTTAATCAATATTTAAAGGGCCAGACTCTGACATAGGAATAAGGAGAGCCAGATCAGCTGCCCTCCTCCCATCTTTTAGATGCTAAGTAACAGAAACAGGGAGACAAAGAGGAGTTAACCTGCTTCTGCTTTCCTCTTTGAGATGTTCAGGAGCTGCAAGGATACTTGGATGGTAGGAGAAATAATCATGTCCCACAAAGGGAAGTTCTAAAGCATCCTATTGTTTCTGATTTAGATTGTGATGTGGAAGGTTAACCCCTCCCAGGCAGCTATCTCAGACTTCTGGATGCATTATCTTTGACCAAGTGTATTTCCCCAGCTCTCCACTGTAAAACTAAGAGTTGGGGACCAACTTTTGAGTCCATTGTCCCATTTCCTGTAAGGGGAACAGGAAATGATTCTCTCTCTTTGTCTATACTTTATCCTGTTGTACTAAAATTAATCCTTGCTAAAACTTTCACCTTGTGAGATTCCTGTTGTGAGACACCTTGAAATGCTTTTCAAAGTTTGTGCATCTCAAAGACCTGTGATTTTGCATGAAAATTGGGAAGCTATGGGAGCCCCTCATCTGTATTCTGGTGACAAAGTCAGTCCTGGTACTGAAGGTGGCCAATTAGTCAAGGGGAATAAAAAAATATATGAAGATATAACAATAAATGAACTTTTCTCAATTTACAGGTGCTATGATTGTGGATGCAGGAAATTAAAAAATGAACAAATGATCAGAATGAGTCAGTAGATTTAGAAGGTTCAGTTAATATCAGATCATTATTATATGCCAATTATATTTCTATTCATTTGCAATAAGTATAAAATAAAAATTTTTAAATGGTTTGAAATCTCTAACCATGAGAGTAAATCTGATATAGGGTATACAAGAAACAGAATGATTATTTAGGGAAACAAAGATGACCTAAATAAAGGGAGAGAAAGAGAGTATATTTAACATCATGACACAATACCATTCAGATATTAATGCTCCCCACATTTATGCATGGATTTAATGTAATATCAAGTAAAATTACAACAAATTGACAAAAATTTATAAATTGATTAAAAGACTTGTATGGAATTTGAAAGGAGCTAAATTAGGGTAAATAATATGGAGAGTGACAAAGCTGAAAGCAAAGCACTGATAAATTCCAAATCCTACTCTCAAGCTATATTAATAAGCACAGTATAGGATATGATGGAATGACAGATGGAAATGAGTGAAGAATCATATTTGCATGTTATGTGCCAGTGTGAAATGTGGTGGGCAGGTGTGGATGGTTCTTGCCTTCACAGGCCAGGGAACTGGCTCATGAGGTAGCTGATTGACTCATGAGCCAAAGCCAGTATACAAAGTAGGATTTAGTAGAGAAAAAGGAAAGGCTACAGCTAGAGCAGTGCAGTGGAGCCTGGAAACCGGTAGCTCACTGCCCAGGTGAAGGCTGGGGCTCTTATGGACGTTTTAACTCTGGGTTTGGATAAATGTCAGGTGGGCTCTTTTCACTGGCTGTGGATTCATGGGATTTCTTAGATGAACTGGTTTGTTTGCCCCTTATTAGGGCAGGGGGAACAATATTAAGAGCATTTTGTTCATCAGCCCTATGGCAGATCTATCAGACCCTGTATGTCCTCTTCATGATGCAGAAGGGCAGATTTAGAACTCCTTCTCAGGATGCAGGAATGCTAGTGCTTTCCATGGAGGGATGGGATACTCATTCATTTGCCTTAGATCTCCAGACCCAACACAAATATGTACAATAACTTGATTTTTGACAAAAATGCCACTGCAATTCAGTAGGGGAGAAAGATAATCTGAATTGCCATGGAGCAAATGAAACTTTGTCATGTGTTATACATTATCACAAAATGGATTAAAGGTAGAATATAATAAAAATTAATCATTCCTAGAAGTGGGGTACAAAAATATTAGTCTACAATGAAAAATAATCATCTTTTTTTGAAACAAAGAACTTCTGTGTATCAAAAGACATCATAATAAAATAATGGATTGGGACAGAATTCACCATAAATGATTTAGACAGAGGCACATATATTTTAAACTACCTACATGTGGGTATTATACAAATGCAATGATCTAGAGCCAATGATCTAGACAGGTATTAGACAGAAATGATTATCCAGATGGTCAATGGCCAAATGAAAGGTGCATCTTCATTCTTTGGTAGAAGAAAATAAAGCCATATGTTCACATGGTTTTTTGCTTTGTTTTGTTTGTTGTTTTTTTTTTTTGAGATACTAATTAGCATCACCAGAATGGCTTAGTTTAAAAAAAAGGGTAAAAATGTACACCGTTTTTGGTGAGAACTTTCAGTATCTGAATCTTTCATGTGTTGCTTATGAGCATGTAGGTTGGTACAAACCTTTGGGGATATGTTTTTTAATAACCACTAAAGCTAAACACATGTCTACTCCATGACTCTGTACGTCCACTCTGGTGCAATTATCCAAGAATACTGAGTTCACATGTCCACTAGAACACACTAAAATGAATGACTGTAGCTGCTTTGCTCATCATGGTGCCAAATTGTAAATAATTCTAACAACCAAAATATGTATTTCATGGGAAATGTATAAAATTGTTGTATATTCACTTAGAAGAGCTCTACAAATCAATTAAAAATAAAAGAGAACTGATATGCACAGCAGCATTAATGAATTGTAGAGATTGAAGCAAAGGAATGCAGACATGAGAGTTTGTACCATAAGGTACTGTATGATTCCATTTCCATGAAGTTTGAGAGAAGGTGATAGAAGTCAGGTGAACTATAGGGAGAAAGCTGTTGTATTGGAAGGAGTACACAGAAGTCTTTCTTAGTATTGGAAAATTTCAAATATAGATCTGAATGACCCTGCCTACATAAGAACAAATGTAAAATTTCACCAATCTGCAAGTTAAATTTTTGTGTACTTTGTTGTATGTGTTCCACTTAAAAATAAGAGAAGAAAAACCCAGACAAAGCTGTTCAAACTGTTGAAACACAAGGCAGAACCCTCACCTGAGGATTAAAATCAAGTCCATCATCAAGGAGGCCTGAATGTGGTGTGTGCAGGACTGGTACCACAGTCCTGCTGTTTGGTTTTGTAAATACATGTGCCTATTAGTTTAATAAAACTAAAGTTTTTATTTTACTTTATTTATTTTATTTTTTAAGTTGGATTTTCACTATTTTTTTGTGTGTACATTTATTCACATGTGCATACATTGTTTGGGTCATTTCTCCACCCTGCCCCGCCCCCCACTCCTCAGTTTCAGGTAGGTCCTGTTCTGCCCTTGTGACTGATTTTGTAGAAGACAAGACATAAGCATAATAAGAAAGACAAAGCAGTTTTGCTAGTTGAGTTAAGGATAGCTATATAGAAAGATTCCTACTATTGCTGTCATGTTCCTAAGTGTTACGTCCCATGTTGATTCATCTGTAATTGATCTTTACATTGGTTCCTGATCCTCTGCTAATGATAACCTGTCATTTTAAGGTTTCTGTATTAGTTCCTCTGGAGTGGGGACATCAAACGCTTTCATGTTTTGGGTTTTCTACCTATTCCTATTTCTCCCGTATATGCTCTTCCCTTTTCTTGTGATCCAAGTCCAACAACATTGCTGCATTTGCCTTAGATCTAAAGTCTGCATATGAGGGAGAACATGCGATTTTTGGTCTTCTGAGCCTGACTGACCTCACTCAGAATGTTGTTCTCCAGTTCCATCCATTTACCTGCAAATGATAAGATTTCATTTTTCTTCATGGCTGAGTAAAATTCCATTGTGTACAAGTACCACATTTTCTTGATCCATTCATCAGTAGTGGAGCATCTTGGTTGTTTCCATAACTTGGCTATTGTGAATAGTGCTGCAATAAACATGGGTGTGCAGGTGCTTCTGGAGTAACCTGTGTTGCATTCCTTTGGGTATATCCCCAGGAGTGGGATTGCTGGATCATATGGCAGGTCTATGTTTAGATTTTTAAGAAGTCTCCAAATGTTTTTTCCAGAGTGGTTGCATCAGCTTGCATTCTTACCAGCAGTGGATTAGAATTCCTTTTTTCCCACATTCTTGCCAGAACTTGTTGGTGGTGGTGTTTTGGATGATGGCTATTCGAACAGGGGTGAGGTAGAATGTTACTGTGGTTTTGATTTACATTTCCTTTATGGCCAGAGATGGTGAGCATTTTTTCATGTGCTTTTTGGCCATTTGAATTTCTTCTTTTGAAAAAGTTCTGTTTAGTTCAGTTGCCATTTCTTAATTGGTTCATTGATTTTAGGACAGTTTTGTTTCTTAAGTTCCCTGTATACTCTGGTTATCGGTCCCTTTTCTGATGTATAGCTGAGAAATATTTTCTCCCATTCTGTGGGTGGTCTTTTCAGTTTAGAGACCATTTCTTTTGTTGTGTAGAAGCTTTTTAATTTTATGAAGTCCCATTTATTCATCCTTTCTCTTAGTTGCTGGGCTGCTGGGGTTATATTGAGGAAGTCTTTGCCTATAAATATTTGTTCCAGAGTGTTTCCTGCTCCTTCCTGTAATACCTTTAGAGTTTCAGGTCTGATATTTAGGTCCTTGATCCATTTTGAGTTGGTACTAGTACAGGGTGATAGACAAGGATCTAGTTTCAGTTTCTTGCAGATGGGTAACCACTTTCCCCAGCAACATTTGTTGAAGAGACTGTCTTTTCTACATCATATATTTTTGGCACCTTTGTCAAAAATGAGTTGGGTGTAGTTGTGTGGGTTCATATCTGGGTCCTCTATTCTGTTCCACTGATCTTCATGTCTGTTTTTGTGCCAGTACCATGCTATTTTTATTGCTATTGATGTGCAATATATTTTGAAGTGAGGTATTGTGATACCTACAGAATTGCTCTTTTTGCTGAGTATTGCCTTGGCTATTCACAGTCTCTTGTGTTTCCAAATTAACTTTAAGGTAGATTTTTCAATCTCTGTGATGAAAGTCATTGGGATTTTGATGGTAATTGCATTAAACATGTAGATTGCTTTTGGTAGTATAGACATTTTTACTATGTTGATTCTATCAATCCATAAGCATGAAAGATCTTTCAGCCTTCTGTAGTCTTCTTCAATCTCTTTCTTCAGAGGTTTGTAATTCTTCTAAAAGACATTCACATCCTTTGTTAAGCTTTTCCTAGGTATTTGATTTTTTTGAGGCTAAAGTAAATGGAATTAGTTCCATATATCCTTTCTCAATTTGTTCATTGTTGGTGTATAGAAAAGCTAATGATTTTTGTAAGTTGATTTTGTATCCCACCACCTTGCTGAAGCTGGTTATGGTGTCAAGGAATTTTGGGATAGAGTTTTTTGGGTCTTTGAGATATAAGATCATGATGTCTGCAAATAGGGATATTTTGACAGTTTCTTTACCTATTTGTATCCCTTTTATTTCTTCTTTTTGCCTTATTGCTCTGGCTAGGAATTCTAGTACTATGTTGAATAGGAGTGGGGATAGTGGGCACCTTTGTCTCATTCTTGATTTTAGAGGAAATGGTTTCAGTTTTTTACCATTAAGTACGATGTTGGCTGTAGGTTTGTCATATATGGCCCTTATAATGTTGAGGTACATTCCTTCTATTGCTAGTTTTCTTAGAGCTTTTATCATGAAGTGGTGCTGGATATTGTTGAAGGCTTTTTCTACATTTATTGAGATGATCAAGTGCTTTTTGTCTTTGCTTCTATTAATGTGCTGTATTACATTTATAGATTTGTGTATGTTGAACCACCCCTGCTTCCCTGGGATAAAGCAAACTTGGATGTGGTGAATGATCTTTCTGATGTGTTGTTGGATTCAGTTTGCCATTATTTTATTGAGGATTTTTGCATCAATGTTCATTTGGGAAATTGGCCTATAGTTCTCCTTTTTAGATGTGTCTTTGGTTTTGGGATGAGAGTAATATTGGCTTCATAAAGTGAGTTAAGCGGTGTTCCTTCCCATTCTATTCCATGGAACAGTTTAAGGAGGATTGGTATTATTTCTTCTTAAATGTCTGATAGAATTCAGCAGTGAATCTGTCAGATCCTGGACTTTTCTTTTTTGGGAAGCTCTTGATGGCAGCTTCAATTTCTCTTTGTATTATAGATCTATTCAGGTGATTAATATCCTCTTGGTTTAGTTTTGGGTGGTTGTAAGTTTCTAGAAATCTGCCCATTTCTTTGAGGTTTTCAAATTTATTAGAGTATAGGATCTCAAAGTAGTCTCTGATAATTTCCTGGAATTCTGTGATGTTTGTTGTTATCTCTCTTTTTGAATTTCTGATTTTACTAATTTGGGTTTTTTCTCTCTTCATTTTAGTCAGGTTTGCCAGGGGTCTGTCAATCTTATATATTTTTTCAAAGAACCAGCTTTTTGTTTCATTGATTCTTTGGTTTTGTTTTTGTTTCTATTTCATTGATTTCATCCCTTATCTTAATTATTTCTTTCCTTCTGCTTGTTTTGGAGTTTGTTTTTCTAGGAGTTGCAGCTATAGTGTTAGGTCATTGATTTGAGATCTTTCTGTCCTTTTGATATGTGCACTGATGGCTATAAACTTTCCTCTTAGGACTGCCTTTGCTGTGTCCTATAGGTTCTGGTAGGTTGTGTTTTCATTTTCCTTAACTTCCAAGAATCTTTGAATTTCCTCTTTTATTTCATCAGTTACCAATTCATCATTGAGTAATGTATTCTTCAGCTTCCAACTGTTTGTGTGTTTTTTACTGCTGTTTTTATTGTTGATTTCTAGTTTTAATGTATTGTAGTCAGACAGAATGCCTGGAATTATTTCTATTTTCTTATATTTGCTAAAGCTTGCTTTATTCCCTAAGATATGATCAATTTTGGAAAAGGTTCCATGGGCTGCTGAGAAGAATGCATACTGTGCAGAAGTTGGATGAAATATTCTGTAGAGACCAGCTAGGTCCATTTGATCTATGGTGTGATTTAATTCTAGGATTTCTTTAATAATTTTTTTGTTTGGATGACCTATCTATTGGTGATAGGGGGCTATTAAAGTCTCCCACTACAACTTTTTTGGTGTCTATATATGCTTTTAGGCCTTTCAGAGTATGATTGGTGAAATTGGGTGCATTGACGTTGGGTGCATATAGGTTGATAATTGTTATTTCCTTTTGGTATATTTCCCCTTTTATTACTATGGAGTGTCCTTCTTTATCTCATTTGATCAAAATAGGTTTGAAGTCTACTTTGTCTGAGACAAGAATTGCTACTCCTGCCCATTTTTGGTGGTCATTGGCTTGGTAAATCTTCTTCCATCTTTTCACTCTCAGCCAGTGCTTATTTCGGTCGATGAGGTGGGTCTCCTGTAGGGAGCACATTGTTGGATCTTCCTTTTTAATCCAGTTTGCCATTTGGTGTCTTTTGATGGGGAAAACTAAAGTTTTAAAAGCAACAAAAGTCTTCTGCAAATTGCAGGTTAAATGGGCACTGGAAACATCTGTTTGGAATTATCAATCCAAAAGCTACAGGAGAACTGCAATAATGGAAACAGAAGAAATGGGTATAAGTAATTCTTTCAATGATTTAATTATGATTTAGAGATGGTGGTCATGTTGGCTTCTGGAGGGAAACACTAAAACAGAAATGATTCACTTAAAATAATTTGACCAGACTATGGTGAGAGAGCACAAACATTTACTTTTTCAGGGACATGTGTACACCTTTGCAGTCTCTTTCAAAGTAGCACATGACTAGAAACCGTGATGCTGCACATTCTGGTTGAGCTTCTGAATTTGTGAGAGGGAAGCTCTGGGTTCTTGTAAAGAGCATACTGACCCACAAACTTGGACACGGAACTGTGTATGATACTTAGATGGAATGGGCAGTAGTATCTGTGTTTGCTTAATAAGTATGCTTTGGAGGAGGAAAGCAACAGAGATACTTCTGCCTGTGCTCCAGAGCTCAGCTGAGGTTTCAATAAAGGTTGCTGGTGCCTGGAGAGCTCTATGAAGACATGGCACAGAGGTAAGTGGCTGAATCTTTAGATTTAGGGTCAGTGATGTGCAGACAACTTCCCATCTTAGATAATGTGGCTTTCAGTCTATCTTTATCCTTTTCTTTTCCAGCCAAATGCAGGCTAAAGAGGAATCTGGGGCCTGTCCCAGGATCTTGTCTGTACCAATGTAGTCCTCTGAAGTAGTTGATCACGCAATTGCAGTTGAGGCTGCCACCATCTCCCTCCAGGAGTCTCAGTGTTTCAGGACTCTGCTCCACCTCATCTTTTCCATGCAACCCTATTCAGGAAAACAACATCAAAAATGACAAAAATCATTTACTTTAACAGTTTTGAAAAATTCCCACAAGAAACCTGGGAGGAGCTGGTACTAAATCTTTCCCAAGTTAGATGAACCTACCCTAGGTTCACCCCTTAACCTCCTACTTACAGCCAAGCTGAAGCCACAAGACTAGGAACAGGAACACATATTGCCACATGTTCTCCATCCTGATCTTGCAGTCTTGAGACAAGCTGTAATGATTCCAAATCTCTCTTTTCACAAAAGCTGCTGGTCTTATTTCTTCTTCTCTGATGTATGAGACAGCCTTTATGTTGATGGCTCAGCCAATCAAATGCACATCCTCTAGTAACTTTCATGCTTTTGAAAGCCAAGGCATTTGTGAAAGGAGAACAGAGTCACTGCCCCCTAGTGACCACATATTGACTTCATGCTACTGCCAAGAAATAGCTGAGGGAGGGACACTATATTTTGAGGACTGGTATAAGAGGTTTAAAGTAGCAATCCAGAAAGCCTTTTCTTGCATGTACTTTTAATCATGTCCTTGTTGTTTGAATGGATTTTAAAACTAAGCTGCTACTACAGTCTGTAAAAAGGATTTTACCCAAATGATAGGTGTTGTGGATAATGTTTCTCTTCTAAAATACACTAGAACTCAGCAGGTGAAAACATAAAAGAAGTAAGGCTCTAAAGAAAGGGGAGGGGGAGTAAAGCAGGTGGTGGAGATGTCTAGACACACACCTTTAATGCAATGTCTAGAGGCTTTGGATCATAAATTAGAAAATTTCTTTTTACAAATAATTTTATGCATGGCTACAAGGCCTGAGGTCATATCTGACCCAAACTCAGGGTCACACACTTGATACATCTTAGGAGGGAATCAGGGCAGGTCACAACAGAAGGAATAAAGAGCTCTGCATTTAGATAGATACGTAAGTCACTGTGCCTATGCATGTGTGTGGGGGGGTGGTTATTATGCATGTTCACTGCATTTTTTACAATATAAATAATACACAGAAGTCTTCCCTGCTCATTTATCCTTTAGTACTACAGTTCTCACCATGGAAGCAACTATTCATATTACACAAACAAATGTGCTTATACATCCACACACTCAGACATTATTTCAGACAAACCTATAGATTCCATTCTGTGCTTTGCTTTTTTCCACACAGAATGGCTGCACAGTTTCACACTGAGTAGCTGTACCATGTTGTAATTAAGATGTTCTGCATTTTTGTGCTTTTAGTTTATTTCATGTCTTTTACTACCACAGATTACACTGAGGAGAATAAATCTCCACAGACAGAACTGTTTGTCAATTACATCAGTAAGAATTATCAAAAGAATAAGAACTATGACAAAAGGTACATGAATATTTCAAGGAAAAAATTAACCACCATTCACATAAGTTCTACCCCTGGATTTGAAACAGTAACTCTCTGTCCCCATAAGATAGATCCCAGATAAAGACCATTGGCTCTTAGTGCGTTGCTTCCATGTCTCTCCATCCCTTCTTACATTCAGTAAACCAAAAAATGTTACATACAGTTTATTGTATAAATAGTGTAAAGACATTCTTCTTTTTCATTGAGAAAAATCAATTTCTTGGATACTGAAAAATCATTACACTAATTTGTATATAATTTACTATCTGTTAATTTTATTTATTCTAGCCACACCCTCACTCAATGTTTTCTCAATTTATAAATCATTTTTAAAAGGCAGTTTGTCTCCATTTCTGAAAATGTGTGATCTAGAAGAGGGTGTAAAAGATAAATGAAAGATTAGACCAGGTTTCATTTGAAGGATAGGCAGTAAGAGAACCAAGTGGTTGGATGTATAATGGGTTACAGAGCCAGGAGAGGGAAAAGGTGAGGAGGTAAGGAGAGGTGAAGACAGAGGAGGAGAGAAACAAAGAAGCATAGGGAGTACTGATATTTCAAGATTGAAATTTGAAGACTTCCATTGATGGTCAAAGGGAGATGAGAGTATACTCAATAGTCAAAAAGGAAACATACCAAGACATGAATGAAAGCTGTAGAGAGAAGTTTAATAGAGAAGCCCAGGCAGGAGAGAGATTTTAGTACGAATAAGTAGTGATACCTCCTGTCAAAATTTCTGACAGGCCATTTATGATAGGGAATAAAATTTTCTGTTGACTTAAAAACAGAGGTCATCAATATTCTTTTGAAGGTACTAATAGTGGAAGAATTAAGGCCAGGAATAGGTCTCCCTTTGCTCCAAAATTCTAACAGGTATATGCCCAACAAAATGATGTGTATATATTCACCAAAAAACATGCATAATGATATTTGCAACACTGTGGTTATAGAAAAGTATAAAGTACAAATTGCCATTCAAATAGATCACCATCAACAGTCTATTATATTGACAGCAATGAGAATTAACATACTAAACTTTATGCAACATGGTTGAGTCTCAGAAATACAATATTTTCAGAAAGACGCGGAAAAGAGTCCAAACCATATAATCCAAAATATGAAGTTCAAAAATGGGCAAAATTAACCTATCTATGCAGTTGTATTCTACCTAGAGGGCAGGTATTGACCAAAGGAAACAAGGGCTCCCGAGAGCAAAAATGCATACAAAGAGCAGGCAGACACAGCTTTGCTTCTGAGGAGCCCCGAATCCTTCTGAGCAGCTTCCTAGAGTGCCTTCATCTCCAGGACACATTGTGGTGCACATGACAAGCACCAACTGTGATAGTGTGGGTGATAATAAGGAAGTCATGGTGGTTTGGACTTTTTCGGGTTTTATAACTTTTCTAATTATGTCTCTAGAGATCCCACTTTAATAACTCTCATGTTCTAATCAGTTATATCCCATGTACAAAATTCTAGTTTATTTGCAATGATAATCTAGAATCGCCCCATGTATCCTCCTAAGACATTTTGTATAAGAACATAATAAAGAACAACATCTAAAAATACTTCTTCATCCTTCAAGTAGTAAATCCATTCCATCACTATAGAGAAGTGAGGTTGAGGCACAGAAAGGCCTTAGGTGTCTTCAAAGGGGGCAGGGAGCAAGATGCTTACTTATTTATTGGGAAAGTGATCTGATGGGAATATTATAATAATTAGAGTTACAGGACCATTGAGGAAATATGATGATAAGCAAGAGAACTCATTAATGAAGGAAAAAGGACATGACTTGGGGTTGTCATGGTTGAACAGAGATTAGTGGCTATGATTTTCCAGTGGCTCCAGTTAAAATTGCAATGTAATTTTCTTCAAAAAGTTTAGAAAATTCTGTGTAGGGAAAGAGAAAATGGATTAGAAATAATCCTTAAACAAAATTTTGCATCTATTACTTCAGGTTTACTGTTTTAAATTTCTTGCTAAATGTTGGGAATCCACTTTTGAGTGTCTCCCACCATGAGTGTTTCCTGCACCAGATTCTAGACTGAAGTTTTCTGTATAAAATATCTGACTTATTCCTTTGTAAGCTGTTTACATCTAATTTTCATATTAAAACATTTCTCTGGAAAACTTAACTTACTTTCCTCCAGTATGATTTCAAAATTTCAATGCTTTGTTCTCTTTGGCTTGATAATGATTTAGCTACATAACTTCATCTGTCTCTGTCTCTCTCTCTCAACCACACACACACATTCATGCTTTTTCTTGGAAATTTGTACTATATTTAGATAATTATCATTGTACAAAGTCAACAGGAATTCCATTTTAAAGGAAAAATACCTTTCTGTATGGAATTTCACATGAAAACAAAAAACTATGCTAATTCCATTACCCTTTATCATCAGACAAAAGCACAGAGTGGTGACTGTTAAAGTAGTCTTATGTCAGCTGCTGAAAACACAAATTCAGTGCAGGGGTGTATGACATTGAGGCTGCATGGAGTCCTTAGGAGCAACATAGTAAGGAAGAATCCTTCATATAAGAAAGTTTTGTGAATCAGAGAAAATGAAAAAGTGTTTAGGGATTGCAGAGTAAAAGTGTGCTATATTCAAGATTCACAAAATTGGACAGACAGCCCATGTCAGCAAGAAGTAAAGGTAAAATTCAACTATTTGGATCCTAGTAATATCTAGAAAATCTAGGAATTATGCTGAATGGATTCACTCAGCATAATTCATTATATATACAACTAAAATAACTTAATAGTTGACAATAAGGAATTAGCTAAGTAAAGTATTACTAGAATGTATGATGTTGATCTGTAAGTAAAGATGTGTGATTGCTTCATAATATACTATTGAGTACAAATATGGAATAAAAGCCATACTATGTCACATGATTCCATAGTATAGTTTGTCCTGAGTGGTAGAATTCTGAAGTGATTTTATTCAATTCTAAACTTTCCTTCTTTGGACTTTCTATTATTTTCTACCTTAATCCTGCATGGCTTTTATTATTGTACATAGTGAATGTAATTGGGGGTTAAGATTAGTTTCAACAAAATAAAGAGCTTCATTTCCCCTTGTTGTCAAGATCTGTGGTGATATTTGTGCTGTGCACATCACTCCAAGTCATTCATGGCACAGTATGAGGCCAGGGGACTGGGAGGGTCCAACAGGCTTGATCTAGGGGATAGTTCAGCTCTAATACAGGGCTCAGACTTAGTAATCAATGCACAAATAGTTGTGTTGTGAACCTAAATAATCTAACAGGTGGAGATTTGGCCAAGTGTTTTTGAACTTAATAAAAGCCAATTTCCCATTTTAGTGTAATCATCACAAAATTTTCTTTTAATGTCTCTTATCAAATAATCTACTTCAGATAAAGAGTTGAAGATGAAGATGTTTTTGGTGAATGACACTTTTAGAAATGTTCTCTAAGCTAGAGATGTTTTCCTTAAGGTGAAGTGCTCCTTCTAAACCTCCATCTCTACTAACACCCTGTGTCCTCCTGTCCAGGTGTTTATGCTGGGGAGGTTCCATGTTGAGTTTGTATGGTTCCTGTGTGTCTTTGCTTCACTGTGGCCTCTCAGAGCCAGAAATATAGAGCCAAGTTCCTGAGCTGTGTAGTTGTGATGGTAAGGCTGATGGAACCAACTGGTTTTGGGAATTTCAGAGAATACTGATCTTCTGTTCATTCTGTTCACTATAAGGTGCCTGATCAATAAGAAAAATCATTTCCCTACTCAATGATTATTTGTACTAATATAATAATTAAAATTAGATGCTTTATATGCAAAATCCAAAGCCATAGCTTCCTTCTCCAGCATAGAAACAGCATCCAGGTTCTGAGTTATCTCTTCTGGTGAGAGAGAGGGAGACAGAGACAGAGAGAGAGAGAGATTCTCCTGGAGGTACCCAGAGGTTGTGAGAAACTAGTATAGGAGTGAGAGCTATGATTCTCCTGCCCACTTCTCCCTTCTCTAAATCCCATCAGATAAAACAACCTGCCACTGTCTCAAAACCTGGGAGATGAAAAGAGCCTGGCTCTTGAACCTGTGACCTTCTTACTGTTCTTTCCAAGGCAAATTGGGTTATAATTGCCCTCAGCAGGCAGGTAAGTAGCATGGAAGTTCTTCTTCTGAGTAAAATGTGTACTTCTGTGTCTCAAATCTACCTGTAAATGCCTTGTCTGGGCCTTGGAGGACAGGTACACAATTAATGAGAGGTTAGGTGACTTTATGTCAGAATAGAAAATGTCACTCGTTGGTATCATGGTCTGCATTAAGTCCTGACTTTTTGACATGGGTGGAGTATCTAACTTGTTTGATTGGTCTTACTTGGTCTTAATTTAATGTACAGGAATTATATCTTGGCATGTACATGAGTTAAACTAAATTGAAGAGCATTGATGATTCAGTCTTTTGCCATAATCACCTAATAATCTAATAAGGACTCATATGTTTCATAAAAACTTAATAGGGGTTCTGGGGACTTCTGGGCACAAATTAGACACATCTTCTTGCATAGTGTATAAATTTTTTTGTCTCCAGCCAAAATCTACAATGAAATATGTTCACAGATTCTTCTTTCACTGTCAATCATCTTCCTACACTATACTGTATAGGATCCTGGGAAATTTTACATTGGATAGAGCTCTTTATCTGCTTACTGGTATAGGCTGCTTGACGAAATTTGTCTGTGCTAGGAAATAAAATCTTTCAAATATTGTACACTGCAGCTATGAGTAGCAGAGACCATGCATTGCTATTCTTACTTTAAAAATGAAGCAACTCAAAAACATCAAGTGGCCCTGTCAGCCATTGCTGCAGCAGCTGTGTCTTCAGGGTCCTCACTGGGCAGCTCAGCAGCTCTGTGCTCAGCAGGGAACTTAGTGACTGATTTGCTTGGTGTCAATTACTGATTTGTGAGTGTGACTCAGCAGGTTGCAGCTTTTAATAGTCTATTTGTGTTGTCTTCCTGAAATGAATACATGCACTTAGTGACATCTACAGCTCTTATATTACAAGAAAGTAGATTATTTAAAGTCCTGAAGGATCCTGTTAATGACAATCATGTCAGAAGGTGGTAGTCTCAAGGGAGGTAAGAGGACACTTCTGAGGAACAGTTCTGTGTATTGTCAGTTATGTGGGTGCTTGTGGTTCCCAAATACACTAAATTGAACATGTAAGTGCTTTTCATTGCAGAAAAAATTATGTGCCAAAAAAATTAAGTCAAGATAAACTAAAACAAACACAGAGAGAATTAATTTCCTTGCTTTCCATAGTTGGTGCAGAAATGTATTTGTACTTTTCTAATTGCTACAGAAAGGTTATGCTTCATGAGCTTACATCCCTCTGCCAATGCAGTGACCACTTACCGACAAGGAATAGCAGAGCATTACTGTGCCTGAAGAGTCTATATGTGCATGAATTGAATTATTTAAAAAATGGAGTAGCCTGCAGCCCTGAGAATAAAGATATATACCTATATCCAATAATGCATGTCTTAAAGTTAAGACTGCAAAATAAGCCAGACATAAGATCACATACTAAATGACTCCATTTAATTAAGTGCAAAACCAATCTGTGTGGGTGGATGTAAGGACAATGGTTACTTAGGGTGATGGCAAGGGAGCAGTTTCAAGAGTGGCCAAGCATGTGAGCAATGTCCTGTTTCTTGATGTGGGTTTGGAGTACATGGGCTTTTCTAATTTGTCAAAATGTAAATAGTTCTGTAATTATGCAGGGGTTTACCTCACTCTATGTTTTATCATGGTTCATTTTTATTTAGGTGTAATTGAGATGGTACAGATGTCATGTATATCATTTCACTGAGTTTGAGAATTGTATACAATCGTGTAACCACCATCCAACACAATATATAGAAATTTTCTATGATTCTAGAAACTGTTGTGCCCCTTTCTTGTCAAATCTTAGGGAAATACATTTTTACTTCTATCACTGTAATATAGGTTTTTCTGTTCTTGGATATCATATAAATGGAATCTTACAGAATACAGGGGGAGAATCTGGTTTCCATTGTGCAACATGAGGTTTTAAAGGCATGCATGGACTTGAATGTATCATTCAGTAGTTCATTCTTATTGCTGAGTACTATCCTTTGCTTGGATGTATCAGAATTGTTTAAGTGTTTTCATATTGATGGACATTTGTGTAATTTCTAACTTGTGCCAAGTACGAATAAGGCTGTTACAAATATTTTCGTCTAACTCACCTGTGGACCTCTGTCTTTGCTTTTCATCACCATGAGATATTTTGTCACCAAATACCTTAGGCCACCACAAGTATGCAAAGTGATTATGCATTTTACGCATTTGCTCATTTTCTAATATTGAGGCTGGCAGGTGGCTTAGTTTTAATCTTTCTAGTGCACAAAAGTGACATGTGAATGTAAGTTTAAGTTACATCTTCCTAATGACTAATGATGCTTAGCATACTTTATGTGCTTGGCTTATGCCATTGAAACTGCTAAAGCAAAATGCCATAGATTGCTTAGCTTACAGACAACAAAATTTATTTCTCACAGCTCTGGAGGCTGGGAAATTAACCATCAAGTCACCATCAGACTCAAGGTCTGGTGAGGGCCTGATTCCTGGTTTATAAATTCTGATCTACTTGCTGTGAGCTCACAGGGTGGAAGAGGCAAGGAGGCTTTTTGGGAACTCTTTTTTAAAGACACTATTCACATTATCTAATCAACCCTGAAAGTTCCCATCTTAAACACCATCAAATTGGTGATTAGGTTCTGATCTAAGCTTGTTTAATACAGTTGCTTCCTTGCTATCCAGTTTAGGCTTAACATAAATTGTTTGAAATCAGTTGTACTTCACTACCTTTGGCTTAGTGAAAACTTCTTCTTATATGGTTATTCCTCATCTCATTGACCTCAAACCAAACACATCCCATAAGTGGTATCCACAGTAAAACCTAATGGTCAACACCTTCACACATATTTTCTTTAACCTTGCCAATCAATAGCCCTAAGTGGGAAATCCTAAGGGAAATGTACATGGACAGTCCTAAAGGGATAGTCCTCCAACTGCTCCCCATCCCCCCTCCACCTTATCCAACATACTGGTTGAACTCTCTGTCATTTCCAAACTTCCTATTGGCTTCACATAGATGCCGATGTCACTCTTGGACCTGTGGGTAATAAATGTCTCCTATTTCATGCATTTCAGTTTCATCTCCTCATTGTACTACCTGACATATGGACTCCAATTTAACATTGGCTCTCCTACCCAGTAGCTATCATGACTTATGGGCACTCTCAAGGAGAGCGATCTCAAAGCCAGGTTAGAAATTAAAATCACAATAGGTTCTGATATGAGAATTTGGGTGGGGGACATAAGCATTCATCCAATAGCAGGACTTTATTAATCATCCAATTTATGTATTTTGTTAACTTGATAGTCTGTTTATGTGATGGAGTTCTTCATATCTTTTGAAAATAGTCTTTTTCTGTCATACTTTTCTGGATTATTGTTTTAGACTTGGAGGTACTTATAATTTTCCTAATATTGTCTTTTTGTTTTTGCCTTAAGTATTGGGGATTGAACCCAGGGCCTTGAGAATGATAGGCAAACACTCCACCATTTGAGCTATGTTCCCAATAATGACTATTTTTTCTCCTTTTATTTTATTGTTTGTACATTTACTTACATGTGTATACATTGTTTTTGCCACCTCCCCACCCTTCCCAATATTGACTCTTAATGAGCACCATTTTAAACGTTTTTTCATGCACTATTTATTAATTTTTATTTCCTGATTAATATATGTTATACAAAATCACACATATGTGCAGTGTATTAATTTTAATATATATTTCTTTCTTTTTTCCTTGACTTACATATCTCAACATTCTTATTGTCTGTACTTTCTATTAAATCTATTGGCACTTTTGTCAGAATTATTTTAAAGTACATTTCTGAAAAATCCAATGCCAGCACTGTCTTGCTGAGTCTAACTTCTATTAACTATTTTCTTCCAATATGGGTCACATTTATAGTTTGTGTGCATATGTGCTTTTGTTTCATCAGACATCTCATAATTATTTTGGTATGCTAGACAATTTACGTAAAAGAATAATAGAAGCAAAATTAAATAAATCAGCTTCCAAAAAAAGTTCTTGTTCATTCTGCATAATATTATGGTGTGTTGTGGTGGATTGAGTCAATCTTACTTTACTGTATTGTCCTAAAGGAAAATCAGTTTGACTCATATTCAAAATCTTTTATAGCTTCAAGTCTGACATCTGTTGCAGAATTAGTTTAATTCCTGATGGTATCAGGACTTTCCTTCAGAAGGGCTTGGGATCTGAGCACTGGAAAGATTCTGGATATTAGCTTATGGTTTACAATTAGATTTGCCTGCACTCTTGGATGTGGAAAGTGTCTCTTGCTGCCAGTGTTTGCATCTCTTTGCTCTCTGGCAATATACTCTGTTTTTTGCAACTGAGCAACCTCTGTTTCCTGTTGCTTTGTTCTAGACTTCAGAAGCATTGGGTGAAAACCAAAATGCCTCAGACGGGTTTCTTCCAACTCTCTAGCTCTTTCCTAAGGCTTCAGTGCACTGTCTATGCAACTGTGAAGACACCTGAAGAAACATGGGATGGTTTAGACTTGCTCACCAGCTGCAGCACCTAGAATTCTAGTGTGTCATGTCCATCAATACAAGGCCCTGAAAAGTTCCTTCAGCTTTTGACTGACTTCCCCTTATGTCTTTGTATAGACTCTTTCTCCACCATCTATTGCTTCACAAGTGACAAAAGCAGTCACTTTCTGAAATTAGTTCATTTAAGTGACGATTTCACTTCATCAGCTCCCTTACAATTTGTTTCATTTTGTTTTTAACTCTGATTTTGTAATTTATCAGGCTTATATTGAGAATGAGAGTTTCTTGTAATTTCTATAACCCAAGTATAAACAGATGTACGATATATATTATATTAATAAAAATGTCAAATTTCCAATCTCAGATTATCCACAGATGACTTCTCTATATCTCAGTTTTATTTAAGTAAATATATTAAGGTTTAACTCAAAGCAGAATTGTAATAATTGAGTATTTGGATATATATTCAGTATATGTCACTGCAAAAATGTTTAAATAATAAGTTGTGATTTTTATTATACCTTAGTTTAGATCATAGTCTTTAGGACAAGGTTAGAGTGATATGATGGTTAGAGTGATATGAAGATTTTTTTGGTTTGGTCTAAATTTTTTCAGACTTACAGGACATGATGTTTAATATTGTATGCCAACCTCACTGGGCTAAAAGATGCCTAGATAGCTGTAAAACATTATTTCTGGTTGTGTCTGTGAGTGTGTTTTTGGAAAAGCTTAGCATTAGAATTGATAAGATTCACATTCCTCCAAGTGGGTGAGTGAGTATCATTCAAGTCATGGAGGACTTCAGTAAAACAATAGGATGAAGTAAGGTGATTCCACTCTTCCTGCTAGAGTTGGGATATATATCTTCTACTGTCTTTGGATATCAGTGCTTTGAGTTCTGCAGTCTTTGAATAACAAATTGCCCTACAAATTTTCCTTGGCCTCAAGTTTCTAGACACTAAACAATAGGATTTCTCATCCTCCATAGTCATATGAGCCAATCCATCCATCTTCTCCTTTTTTTTCTGGAGAGTCCTGGATAATAGGATATTTTTTAAGCACAAGACTCTTAGCTCACCAAGGAGAATACTTTTTCATATTATATCCCCAGACCTAGAAAGCCACATGTTCATACATTTCTTAAATGTTTTCAAATAGAAATGGAAACAAAAGCAATGGTATAATTCATTATTGTTTTGTTTTCCATTTTAATTACTTTAACAATTATTTGCTGTTTAAATTGTGCTTCTTGAAAAGAGCTTCCAAGATGGCAGATTGCTAACAGGCACCACTTTCCCTTGTCTTCTCAAATCTCAGGTATAAGGAGTTAGTAAGCTAAGGAGGGTGTCAATATAAGGATAGATAGTAGCTCGAAACACTGATTTCTAACTAAATTTCTAAAAGTGTAAATCTATTGCAGGCATGGATCTGGTCTTTCTTCATTTCCAACCCCTCCCAGCCCAAGTTTTTTTCTTCCATAGTGTGCAGACTTAATTGCTTTCCAAAAGAGCCATTCATGAAGACTACCTTGTGAACAAAACAACTACAAAGAGGGAAAAGAAAGTCAGATATCTTTGCTGGAGAGAAGCCAACCAACATCTGTGCCTCACTGCCTGGGGCAGAAAGGACTGCATAGAAATGGGGGAGCCAGACAAATCAGTTGCACTTTGAAGGGCCAGAGCACAGGCAAGCTCAGCACATGGATACAAATGCATTGATTAAAGGGCTCCACACATGGTGTCAGACCAGTGGGGATAGTGTAAAGTGCTCAGTCCAAGGTCTCTATCCAAATGAAAGGTGGGAAGCCAGCAGGCTAACTGACTAGAGATCAACATCCAGGTCTCTATTCTAAGACAAGGAGGTCATGGAGCAATCTGGAAAACTAGTTAGAGCCCTTAACACACCACCTAAACCAATAGTGTATAAATAAACTCAAGTTGCAGGAGCTTTTTATCACTTGCTCTCCTAGGTGGAAAGATGGAAAAAGAAGAATAAAGCTCATCATGGACAAGCCAAAGCAGTCACTGGAACCCTGAACAGAGTAAAACACAGGCTTCAAAAGCAGCAGAGTGTTTCTTCACTCACTAGCTGTGCTGAGAGATCTTACCATTCACCCCCAGGTAGTACTTCACAAGCCTGGAACTGCCTGACCTCACTCCAGCATATATCCTCTAATCCAGATATATCACCCCCCACCCTCCAGACTGCACCTTATCAATACAGGACCCCAAGGGGATACATGAATAAAAATGACAGGAGAACTGCAGACAAAAACCTAAGGATCAGAGATTGGCAGGGAGCACCCAATGTATTCATACAGTTCAGCAGCATTCACTCTTCTTAACAAGGAATATATATATATATATACATATATATTTGTTTATCTCTTTTATATTGTCACTTTTTTTATCCTTACTTTTTCTTTTTCTTTTTTTTACTTTTCCTACCCCTTGCTTACAAACTATTCTACTGGTGGTTTATTCTACCTCTTTCTTTTATTATTGTTAACCTTTCCATCCTTTTGCAATCTCTGAAAGCAACACCCTTCTCTCCAAAATAGTTGAATGATATCCCTACCAGCTAGTATTTTGTTTACCTTCAGCCCTCACACTTCACTCCCTTTATCCCCATTTTCCTTCTTCCTTATTTCCTCCATTACCCCCTTATTTTTACTACTTAAGTTTTAACTCCTATTCAAATGAGCTTTATTTTTCTAATCCTCTATGTACTATACATAATATGATCAGTTGTATAATAGTGCTGCCAATGGTATTTTACTTCATGTAATATCTCGTTTAGTATTGAGTTGGTGAATTTGCTATTGTTGGGTTATACTGTCAGGCCAGTGATCAGAAACACACATCAGTCCTACCACTCACCAGTCCAGCCAGAACATGGAGAATAATTCAAGGGGAATTGACTACAAAGGCACAAGTATAAAATAGAAACACAAGAGGTATGAAAAAGCAAGGGAATATGACACCTCAAAATGTTAACCATAACACAACAAAGAATCTAGTTGAGCACAATTTTGAGCTCAAAAGAATGATGGTAAGAATAATAAATGACATGAAATAAGACATGCATAAACTTCTCACTGAACTCAAAGAGAATATGAACAAACAGCTAAATTAATTCAAAGAGAATACAAATAAACAAGTAAATGAACTCAAAGAGGTTACAAATAAATGGCCAAATGAATTTAAGGAGATAAAAATAAACAGCTAAATGAAATGAAGAGGACAACCCAAGTTATGAAAGGGTAATTCAATAAACACATAGAAATCCTGAAACAATCAAATTGAAGCTGTGGAAATGAAAAGCTTCTGAAGTCAAATATAAAATGTCTCAAGCAGATGGAATCAAGTGGCAGACAGATTATCAGGGATAAAAGAGTGGATGTAATAAAAACATCAGATGAATAAATAAACAAAAGAGAGAAGAAATATGAATGGAATATGCAAGATCTCTGCAAATTCATTTAAAGACCAAACCTGTGAATCATGGGCATTGACAAATGAGAACAGGTAGAAGCTAAAGGCATAGGAAATATATTCAGCAAAATAGTAGCAAAGAAGTTCCCAAATCTTGAGAAAGAGATGTCCTTCCAGGTACAGAAAGCTTCTAGGATTCTAAATAGACAAGACCAAAAATAGAAACTCTCTGTATCATATTATAGTTAAAACATTAAGTACAGAGAACGAGGAAAAAATACTGAAATCTTCAAGAAAGTAATGCTCAGTCTCCTATAAAGGAAGACCCATTGGAATAACAGCTGATTTCTCAACAGAAACCTTAAAAGCAAGGAGGTCATGTAATGTGGGATTTCAAGTGCTGAAAGAAAATAAATGCAATCTTAGATTACTCTACTGGCAAAGCTAGGAGAACTGAAGGAGAAATAAAATCGTTCCATGATGAAGACAACTCAAACAATTAATGACCACTAAACCAGCACTCCAGAAAATACTCAGAGGAATCCTGCACACAGAAGCCAATAATAAACATAGCCTTGAAAGAAAAATCTCATCAGATAAATAGATAAAACAAATACAGAGTAGGAAAGAATTCAAATAATATACTGTCTTTCTACCTATGTATTCCATATATATTTATGTAATAAGTGTTCATGTGTACATAGCCTTATTAAAATTAATACACATATTCTAATAGTAAACTAATAATGTGATATACTATAATACATACTAAAATGTATACATTATGATATAATACATTGAAATGTATGTAGTGTGTATGTGTATAAGCAGTATGTATGTTATATTATGTTATATATATTATCTATAAAAAGATTAGAAAGGCCAAGCTAATGACATTAAAATATCCACTTTCTGAAATTTTCAAATGAAAATAGGAAGAATTTGCCATGGTCAGAAAAAATTAAGTACATTAACACATCTAAAGACACAGCTTTTCAGTTGACATTCAAAGGGTGCACAATGTACTTTCACTGTGGACTGTTGGTGTGCTTTACTTTGGTCTGTTCAATCCCTTCCATTACTCTCCCTTACCCCTTTACCTGTTCCCCCCCCATTTTCTACAGTTTTCAATACATATCCTTATATCCTCTACCTTTACATCTTATATTATGAGATATTTGTGATGCTCTATCATTCTCTTTCTTTTCCCTCTTACCACAGTTTCCATAGAGTAGCTCCACTGTTACAAATATGTTCTACATCTGAGTTTGTATATGATCATGCTTGTTTTGTGTATATGTTTATCTTTGGATCTATCTTACACATATGAGAGAAAACATGAGGCTTTTGCATTTCTGATCCTAACTAACTTCACTTAACATGATGCCCTCCAATTGCATCCATTTGCCTTCAAACTGCATGCCATTATTCCTTGTGGCTGAGTTTTACTCCATTGTGTATATATGCCACAATTTCTTGATCCTTCTTCAGTTTTAGGGCATCTGGGTTGTTTCCAGAGCTTGGCTGTTGAGAATAGTATATTAAAAATGAAGACCAGGACTGTAAAATAGGCACAGTGTGTGTGTGGGTACTAGAAGGAAGGGGAAGGAAGAAGATGAAGGTAAGAGTATATGGTTGATGGACTTCATATACCTATATAAAACAAAACTAAAAGAACCTCTTGCAATTGCTTTGAGTTGGGAGAAGAGGGGGCTGATGGGGAGAGACAATGGGGGAAATGTATATAATGTACAGTATAAGTCTAATTGGAATTGTCACTATGAATCCCCCCTGTATAATGAATATATCTTAATAAAAATTTATAATAAGTATAAATAAAAACACAGCTTTTAGGAGTATAGCTTGTGAAATCCCATGAAAACATACAAAATTGACACAGGCTGGACAAAGCTCACAGAATTCCATAGCATTAAGAATTTTGCATCACAATAAAAAACATTCTATGTTCGAGGGGTCAAGCAGGTTAAGAATCAGACTCATAGCCAAAGCACAATTCAGATCAAATGAAAAAAATGTTTATAAAGGTATAACTCATGGATGTAGGTAGGACCAAAGGATTTGAAAAGCAGTGTTGAGAGACCCATAGGTGAGAAACAGCAGGAAGTCACTCTTACCTGCACCATTCAGGATGCAGTCAGGAAGAGAGAAGCATGTTCAGTTGGGAATATGAGGAGATTTCCATGTAGGGCATATATAGAAAGATCTGAGTTAAGGAAGCATCAAATGATGCTGAGGCACCTGCCACTGCCTGACAACAGAGGGATCTCATTACCACTCTCAGTCACCAGGAGCAACAAATACAGGTATTACAGGGAGCTGGTGCTGCGGAAGAGGGGCATCCCAAGCTCTGCAGTTAGAGGAATGCAGAGCCACCACATCTGAGCAGGCAGGGGACACCCATGGTTCCTTTGCAGAGGCTGAATTCAGTAAGATGCCAAAAAGCAAGGTGCTGGGGTAAAGAGGCTCACAGAGTTTGAACTACTACTGCATGAAGTAGTTAAGGAGTACAAAGAGATGGGAAAAAATGAAAAAGCCAGCAACAAAGAACAAAGCAGGCAAAGAGAGGATGAATCCTGTGTATCCCTGTTCACATCTAGTGCACACCTCAACTCACAGCTCAGTGGAAGTCATAAGATCAGTGATGAGAACCAAAGAGAAACCCCTGTTGTTTCTTATTAGAATGGAGAATTTATTCAAGGGTCTGTGGTTTGAGCAGTGTGCAGTTTAGAGATCTCGGTTTTCTATGTAGTTGTAATACTTTGGTTTTGAAATTTGGAAACATGGAATTAAACTTTCCATTTGTCTCCCTAGCCAATAATAGACAGTGTTTCTCTTTCTTGCTCATTGTACACACTAAATGGGTTTTCCTTGTAGAGGCATCCATGGCCTTTGCATTCAGCTCTTTCTTGCTTTATAAGAACCATATGAGATCTCTTTTCTTCTATTTGAGATGAAGTATCAGAGAACATATAGCTCAATCCCAGGTGAGCAACTAAATCACACCTGGGATTTTAAGGTCAGGTGATGGTAGAGGAGACTGGACATGAAGAGACTGGACTTCCTAGATATGGCTTTTCCTGATAAGGCTGTCTCCCACCTGGTCCGTCGTGAGTACAGGGAAGGAGCTGCCTCTCAGTGCCTTATCTTTGGAGTTTTCCCACTGCAGTGACTTGACTGGCTTCAAGAAGAGTAGGGCTGGTGGGAACTTGGTTGATCTTTCTGCAGCATGGACTATAGAGAAGCAGAGCCTAACTTAATTGTGGTGTCTATAACATGACAAAAACACCAGATTCTGTACTCCTCATTTGGCATCATGAATGTTTGCATTAAGAACACAAACCCCTGGGGATTTTAAATATATAAATTCATAAATCATCTTGGTAGAGATTAATCCTGTATCAGGGTTTTCCTGGAAATGTTGGCTGTGAATGGCTCCACATTGAGGAGAAACTCACTGACTGAGCACTGGCACTTCTGATGTCACAATCTGGGTTCTTTTTAACACTGTTATTCACCCTATCTCACAGTAATTCTGAGACATCTACCCTCTCTCAGAGTAATTCTTGACCTCCCAGGATTCTAGGAATTCGACCTGACATCGCTTCATGTTCTGGAGGAAGCTGTGCAAGCTGTGCCCAGGAAGGGAACATATCCCTTCCCTCTTAAAACTGATCAGTTCAGCTCTCTAGATTTGTGCCCAGCACCCCTGTAGCTCCTCTCACTGTGTCTCTCATGGTGCAGTAGTACACAGCTGAGTCTGATAACTGGAGTGAAGATTTCTGCAGGTGGAAGGAGTTGTCTTTCTTAACAAGAGTGGCCTGAAAACCTTGGTTCTCTATTTTTTGGCTTTCTGTTGCACTCTTCAGGAGTAGCTGAGGGGCTTCATTGAGATATTGGACATACCATAAAGTGAAAGTATCTGAATAAGTTGTCCGGTAAGTGCAGTTTAGGAACATAGGACTCCCCTCTATGAGAGTAAGGGGGCCTTTTGTCTGGGTCACAGAGTCTCCACTGCTCCTTCCTAGAAAACAAAACAAAAAAATCCCCACTTGTTATTTGGGGAAGCAGGTTAAATTTTATCACAATTGTAAGAAAATAACATACCATTAATAATAAATATTACTTACTGAACATTAAGAAAATCATAAGAACTGAGCAGGTGACAGAGATCATATTCATATAAGGAAAGATTATTGCTTATAGGGCTGGTCTGCAGTGGTATCTTATGGAAGATTCTTACTCATAAACGAGATTCTCTTTCTGCACTACAGTCATCTTGTGACAACAAAAAAAATGGGCATGTTAAACAACCACCTGAATGCAGATGTGAACTGCATCTGAGAAAGCTGCATCCCCTGGTGGTTTCCTTTTAAACTGCACTAAATCTTCATCTAAGGATGTTTTACTTCATGTGGAGGAGCCCCATATACACAGGAAATACATTCTAACATCCCCAGCAGATACACAAAACCATGCATAGTACTGAATTACATGCATGTTATGTTTCATGTATATGTGTGTAATATATATTACATATATGTGAATGTTTGCTTATAAATTAGGTATAATGTCATGGAAGACATTGCCATCAATTGGAACACATTTCCTGGTCATGCCTTCCACCCATCTTAACCTAGTGATTTTTCCACCTTATCCTGCACTATGGCAGTAACTTTTGCAGTTTGAAATGAAAGAGACACATTAGTATGAATTGATTTTAAAAAGTGATTAATGAGTGGCTGGTTATACAACATAGCTCTGCTGAACAAGGGGATGACTTGTGTTCTGGGTAGAGGACCACAAAGGTGGGAGATTTCACCACTCTACTCAGTGTGGCATGCAATTGAAAATGTGAATTTTTTTATTTCTGGAATTTTGCATTTAACATTTTGGGTCACAGTTGGCAGCAGGTAACTGAAACCATATGAAGTAAAGATTTAGCAAGGAGACCTACTGGAGGGGAAGCTATATGCAGAGGAAAATAAAATAGGACTCTAAGGAGAGACTCATGAACATTTTTATATATTCACTACTATGCTTGAGGCAATAATTATCCAGATCGATAGTTTCCCAAATAACCATAGACACAGCTTTTAAGTGGAATACTCTGAAACATCTCCCTTGCATATGCCACTATGAGTCTCAAATGGATCTTAAATGATCCTCAAAGGCCATGGGTTGAAGGCTTGGATGCCAGGCTGTGGCACTATTTGGAAGTAATGGAACCTTTAAGAGTTGGGTCCCAATGGAAGGAAGTTAGGTTATTGGGGGCAAACCAATGAAGGGAGTATTGGGACCCTGGCTCCTCTCTTCCTCTCTTTCACTTCCCAGGAGACATGAGGTGAACCGATTTCCCTACTACATACTTCTGCAATGGTGTCCTGTCTCACTGCAGGCTAAAAGCAATGGAGCCAAGACATCTGAAACTATGAGCCCAAATAAACTTCTACTCTTTAAATGTTCATCTCAAGTATTTTGTCACAGTGACAAAGAACTGACTAATATGCCATCATTCAGGAAAGGACCCCTTGCCTAGAAAGTCTCTCTCCTCTCCTCCAATCATCATCTGAATTAGTTCTGTTAATTCTCCCAGTTCCAATCAGCACAAAGGAAAATCTTGCAGAGTAGTAATGTGGAGCGAGTTAGTACTGAACTTAACTGGGCCTAACTGGAGGTGACAAGAGATGCCAAAGAGACACAGGATAAATAGATAGATAGAAAGTTGGGGCCAGGTGTGCTGGGTGTTTGGCTGGAGACACACAACAGCCTCATTGCTTCTTACCTCTATTAATCTCTTCTCTCTACTCTGTTTTCTGTTTTTTCTTTAAGACTCTACTCCTTTACAGTTCTTTAAAACCTTGTTTCTAAAGTCTTCTTTTCTATTTTTTAAAGTCTGTTTCCTTAGATGCTCTCTGTCCTATGTTTTCTCTTAGTTTTTCTTTAGCTTCATCTCTCTTAAAGTTTTTACCCTCACACTTGCACTGTCCCATCAGACTTGCACTGTCCCATGTTCTCTTTAGCTTTTCTAAAGCTTATATATAAAGTTCTCAGTGCAGACTTGCACTGTCCCATGTTGTCCTCACAAGCTGCCAACAAATTCTATCAGTCCCTCTTCAACAATTCTGCTTTAATAATTCTCCTTCAGCAATTCTTTTCCCTTCAGCAATCCTTTTCCTTTCAGCAATCTCCCTCCAGCAATTTCCCTTCAGCCCAAATCCTGTATCCAAAATCTTCCCTTCAACCAAAAGCCCCCCTCATCCAAAAAGCCTCATGTCCTTCTTCTGGGAATCTTTTATTCCCTGGGGTAAACAAGGAGGTGGAGCAATGGTTCTTGGGGAGGGTATGACATTGTAACAAGAGGAACTTGTGTTCCTGCTTCTCTGAACATAAACAACTTAAGAAAAGCAGCTGAGCTGCATCTCTCCTTCTTGCTCTCTTCTGCAGCTGTGCTGTGCCACATCTTAGCCTACAGACTATTTGACATAAACATCTGAGGAAAAGCAGCTGCTCTGCATCTTACTCTAGCCTTCTTCTGTGGCTGGGGCTGTGCCAATCCCAGTGTGCAGAATATTGAATTCAACTGTGCTTTTGTCCTCATAGGCTTCTTCTACTCCCTTCTCCAAGTAATGCTCAAATAATCTGTGATGGAAGGCCAGTATTCTCCCAATGCATCATGGACTGATATGTTTGTAAAATACAATAAAAATAAGTTACATGACAGCTGTATCACTGACACAGATCGAGTGCAATAAGACTGACCTTCAACTAGAAAACTAAACGAAATATGGAAATTTTCAGACACTGGGGAAGAGGTAAGGCATAGATAATGAAAATAAATGAGACAAATCCTAAAAGTTTCCTAGGCTATTTCTCAGATGTGATTTCTAACCAGAGCACAGGGAGGATTAATGAAACTCAGCTCAGTTTTCTGATAGATAAAGAGGACAATAGGAGGTCCTTGGGCTCCTATCTAGGATTTGTGGATCTATGTGCCAGAAAGAGAGAAGGCATGGGGAGTTTCCTGTGTTCACTTCGGCATCTGGTGTGCTCACAACAGCCAGGGTTCAAGAGACTTTGTAATACATGGGACAGGACTATAATCCTTGGAAAGGTGAGACATTAGCTGTGGGCTAAATGAGTCCTAGAATGGAGGTGGTTCTAGTAAAGATTAAAAAGAAGTTTCAAAATATCTAACTGCAGGCTGGAGGTGTGCCTCAAGTGTGCAGAGTGCCTGCTTTGCAAGTGCAAACTTCTAAATTCAAACCCCAGTTCCACAAAAATGTGTCAAACTGATAAGCAAATTTCTTTAGTGGTCAGGACACTATGTATTACCCTTTAGAGTAATATAGCAAAATTCAACATCTATGTAAAATACGTATATCTAGTATTCAATTGAAATTATCAAATGTGAGGAATCAAGAAAATGTAAACTATAGACATGAGAAAAATCAGTCAATAGAGACAGGTCTAGGAATGATGGTGATGACAAAATTATTTTAAAAGGACTTCAAATGGCTGATGTATGTATTGTATTATATTAAAGGATGCAAAGAAATATACACATAAAGAAGAGAAAAATAGAAGGCAAAAATGGGTCCAAATAGAACTTCTGGAGATGAGAATAATTAAATAATAAAGTGTAAAATAAACTGGGTAGAATTAGCAGAAAATTAGAAGCCACAGGATTAAAAGCTCAGTGAACTTGAAGAAAAGCCAAACTAAGTTGTTCAAACTGAAGCAATGAGAAATTGAAGTCATAGAGTTTATGAGCTATTGTGTAAAAGAAAGTACTCTATTATATATGCAAATCTTTCAAAATAAGAAACAGATAAAAGGAAAGTATTTCTAATGTTTTAATTAAGCTTGGTTAAAACTGTCCAGGTTTAGTTATAAACCTGCTGATACGTGGGAGCAAAAGCATAAAGACAGTATTTCCCAGACTCATTGTACTTATCTTACTCTATTTTATATTGCTGTAACAAAATACCTGTGCCCAGATACTTCATAAAGAAAAGAGGTGAATTTAATTCACAGTTATGGTGGCTAGAAAGTCTGAACAGCATAGTGTTGGTTTATAGTGAAGGTCCCATGCTTTTCACAACATAAAAGAGGGCACTGAAGACAGAACACTTGGCAAGAGAAGAAGCAAGAGAGCTAGCCAAGGAAGTCAAACCCACTTTTTAACAATCTATATTCAAAGTAGCTAATCCATTTCCATGAGAGCTCCTTGCTCTCAGCAGGTCAAGTCCAGTCTAATACAGACCTCAGTGAGTGGACCCAGCCTCTAGATATAAGCATTGGTTCACTCATGGTGCAGTGCAGAATGAATGTTTCTAAAAACCACCACTGCCACATTGGGAAATAAGCCTCAACATGTGTTTCAGGAGGGATAACTCGTATTCAAACTATAATGGGTATCAGTTTTCTGAAATCCAGTAATAAAGAGAAAATCTTAAATACAGCTGGGGTGGGAAGAGGGTGGGAAAAAAATACATTACATACAGAAGATAGAAGCTAATAGTGAACTTGATTTTTCGACAGAAATGATGCATTTTAGAACACGACTAAAGGGCTTAAAGAAAAATATCTTGAATAAATAATTGTTTAAAGTCAAAAGTATAAAATTGCATTTGCAGAATAAAATGGTGTTCAGCAATAGCACAAAGGACAGAGGGAAAGTGGTGTTTCCTACACTGTATGTGAGGTGACAAAATGGTGTTTAAATCACATGATGGTAAGTTAAATACGTATTCTGTGAATCATCAAACTTGTTGGTGTCAGGATCCTGTATAGTTTTACTAACAGACACCAAGAATATTCCAGAGAGGTTCTGTGTATGTGGGATAAAGACAGAGATAAATCTCACTAACCATTAAAGCAAAGCGTTTTTGACACATCATGTGGACTCAAAACTTACATAAATAACTGAGCATATGATAGTGGACAGACAAATGCTCTTTAAGTGCCATGACCCAAATAGCTTCACATACCAGGTTCCCTGGGAGGGTCTCCATGAGGGTTCCTGGGCCACACTTAGATACCAGTAACCTGACCTCTTTAGCATTATGACTGATAGGTGACCTTTTGCTTTGTATTAGGTCACTGTTTTAATTGCAGTAAGTATTCCTTTGGAAGCCATGTTTTAGGTGCTCCATGTTACTAGACAGGGTTTCTTCATTACAGAGCCATTGTCTGGGGTTTAGCTGTCTATTCATTTAATTAGGGATTTTGGGACTCTTGGGTAAAGGTTCTGTTTGTTCAATGTCTGCTGGAATGTTTGTTTACTTCCTTTGTGACTATTGGTGTGAGTGAAAGAAACCCAACAGATTTAGAAGGGCCAATGTCATCGCTCATTTTTTTTAGTATTGAATTTATTTTATGCAAGGTATGATCATATTATAGTAAGCAACAGCACCGTTCTCTGTTGACTTAAATCATCTTAGTGCATTGGGATTTCAGTACTGCACCAACTGTGGTGTTTCCCTGCAGTGGCTCTGAGGGGCAGTGCTGTCCTTGTCAGATGTCTGCACCCAGAGTCAGAGGAAAGAGGTTTGGGTAGAGGCGATATCTTCCTTCAGGCTGGGGTATCCAGACCTCTCTCTACTGCATTCTCTGTTCTTTCAGTTTCATCACATTACTTCCCTATACTTAGAGCTCTCTAGTCTTTGGAGAAAAGCAAATTAAGTTTCACATAAATAGATTTTTAATCATGTTAAATTGAGCTTCAAAATAAGAAAGTACCCATTTTGTTTGTAATTGAATTATTTGGGAAATGGTATTTGTATGTTAACCAATTTGAAGTTTACTTAATTTTGATGAAATGGTGATTCTTGAAGCCCATTGGCAGTTCCTTTCCTAGACTCCTTTAAGCCTTTTTTCTTCTTAGACCCCAGGATATAGAGGTAAATTAAGGATCTCTTAGCCTTTAAAGGGAGCTTCGTTTTCCTTCCTTTCTACTGTTAGCAACTAAATATTTTGGGGATGCAGTAATGTGTTTCTTCTGATGGTTGTGTCACTGCTATCGATATTCCCAAAGCAGAGCTGGGATGCATTTGTCGGCCCTTGAGCTGGGAGGAAATTTTAAGGCAAAAAAGCATAAACTCATAGATGATTGCTACAGAAGATTTGCATGACTGGTTCAAGTCACTTATCTCTCTGAACAAGTTTTTTCTTCACAAAATGAGATTAATTTTCTGTGTCTTGTCTTGTTCACAAAAGACTGAAAGAAATAATGCTTATGAAAGCATCCACAATAAAAATATTTTAAATTTGATGGCATAACTATTGTTTCTTAAAAATTCTTGTGTAATTTATCAGAGGCACTGATCAAGTGGCAGGATTTCCTGTAAGAAGGAAAAGGTCTCTGTGGCAGAAGTGACCAGAGGATTCTTCATGAGGCAAGAATGATTGAGATTGTGTCCAGTATGGTGAGGAAGAATGAACAAAACATTCATACAGCAGGGACAATGGAAGAAGAGGACTGGAGACAGAGCTATTTAGGGAGGCCATGGGTGCTTCCCAACTTCATTCTTAAGGTGTACTTAATCTGCTGAAACAGAAAGGTTACAACAAAGTTGCACAGGTCACCAAAATCCACATCATGAGATTCACCCTTACTCCCACAGACAAAGTGTGCCACTGGAGGGTGTCAAACAGCGGATACATGTGACAGATGCTGTGCCTTGTATGAGGAAAAGTCATCTTTTGGGGTATAGGGTAGGTTATAGGCAGGAGTCTCTGGAAGCAGGGAGGGCAGTTAAAATGCTGTTACAGAAAACCAGGTGTGAGAGGAGAGTCTGGGGAAAGTACTTGGCAGATGACAGAGGGAAATTCATGTCCACATAGTTACATGCTGTACTCTTGGGACTGGGTGCAGAGCATCTTTGGAAATATGCATAAAAGTAACAACATCCTTTATCAAGTGAATATTTATCAAGAATCTATTAAATGAGGGTACAATGTGAGAGGTAGTGGGAATATGAAGGGAAATTGAATACCAAATATCTCCTCAGAATTTAGTCAATGGGATAGATAACATTTTATTAAAGTATAATATACATTCAGAAGGGTGCATAAAACCTAATTGCAGAGCTTGGTGAACTTTCACAGCTGAACTCACCCATGGTAGTAGCACCCAAACAGAGATGGTTACTATTACCAACATCCCAGAAACCTCCCTTGTCCTAACTCCCAGCCACCAACTCACTATGGAAATAGCCATTGGCCCCAGTCTCCTGACTGATAACATAACAAATGAGTTTTGCCTGATTTTGAATGTGTTTTTTTAAATGTATATTTTAGAAAATTCTATTAGCAAAAATTAACTGCACAAAAAAATTTCATTGTGATATTTCCATACAAACCTATAGTGTGGTTTGATTAAATTCATCCCCTCTATTTCTCTTCCTTACCTCCTCTACCTTTCCTCCTTTAAATAGATGTTAGTGGGTTTCATTATGCTATTTTCATACACATACATAAAGTACTTTGATCCTGTTCACCACATCATCATCTCCTTTCTCCCTGCAACTCCTGTTGGTTCCTGCTTCTCCTTTTACAATCATGTCATTTTTTAGGTCTGGAGTCCTCACATGAGAGAAAATGTGATATTTGACTTTCTGAGCTTGGCTTATCCTTCTCAACATGATGGTCTTCAGTTCCATCCATTTTCCTGCTTTTGTTTTTGACATTTTTTACTCAGTAACATTTGTAGGATTTGTTCCCCATTGAGTACATATCAAAATTTTCATTTCTGTTGTACTTGAATCTGGTGATGGGACACCTAGATTGTTTTCTACTCTTAGGTGTTAAATTACTGCTACAACAAATGTCCTCATTCTAGTACATGATTTATGAATGTCACATTTTTTTGAGCTGATGGGTCATAGGAAATGCATATGTTTAGCTTTAGTACATGTTTCCACATGGTTTTCAAAGTTGAATCAGTTCCCACTCCTTCTAGCAATATCTGATAGTTCCTATTGCTTCATGTATATGTGTATGTATAATTTTGTGAGCATATTATGTATTTGTTTATAAATAATTTTCAACTAAACTCTACATAATTTTACTGATGAGGAAACTGAGGCACTAGTAAGTTTAGGAATAGGTCATCCTTTATTTAAGGTTATAGGATATGAACCTTGCTAATTTCTATTTTCCATTTTATTAAGGATAATTTCAAATACATGTGAAAGCATATGCTATGGAACAATGAAGACCATGTGCCCATCACCCAACCATTACTTATTAGTTTCATTTATAGCTGAATTACATTTCCCTATATCATTTTTTAAATCTGAGGCATCAAACTATTTTCTTTGATTATTTTGGTATGAATTGCTAAATGTTGATTTTTTTAAACTTAGTGTCATTATCACATGTAAAATTAAGTTGTTAAGATAATTAAGAATCCAGGTGTTCACATTTTTAATTATTTTAACGTGCTTGATTCATAACGCACCTGAAAGTCACACATTGGGATTATTTGATATGTTTTTCCTCCTTTAACCTATAAATCTCCCTTTCCATTTTATTCTTGATAGTTTACTGTTGAAAGGTTATTTGCCCTTTCAAGTTTTCTATCCTATGAATTTTGCTTATGATATATTTATGATAAGCTTAATAAATTCCACCATCATTTGTACTTATTGTATAGGTGTAATTTTACCTAGTGGACTGTATCTTTTCTTTAACATTCAATAAACAAGAAACAAAGATGCTTTTTACTTCCGCTAAAAATACAATGGGAGTGCTGACAGATTATGTGAATGGGATCACCACTATTTCAAATTCAGCTAATTGGTTTCTTTCTTTTTGGAACTGTTGAAGGATACTAGTGACTATGGAATTTGATGGTGTGAAACATGAGAGATTCCTCTCTCCTTCAGGGGAGAGCTCATATTTGGCATTGCACCATTCACTCCCAAGAATGTCTGCTTCTGGTGGGGAATTTTCAAAGAAAATTTCAAAGAAAAGAAAAATTTAGCTATGAAGTCAGGTTGGAAGGCTTTTTAAAATTGATTAATTTTTAAATATTTATTTTGATACTGGGTATGGAACCTAAGGCTTCACCCATACTAGGTAGTGTTCTACCATTCAGGTATAACCCCCAGACTCCAGGTTAAAACATTTTTGAGGGTCATTTGTGACCCGGGAAGCACCAAGCTGCAGAACTGGTGTGTCTCTTTGGAACAAGATGGAAGGAAGGCAAATAACAAAAGATATTAATGGCAGGCAGGTTGCACTAGGACCGGGTGAAAGGCAACAGCTAAATGAAGAAAAGTAAAGAGAGATAAGAGGTGAGGTTCAGAAATCTTTGTATCACATGTAATATGTGTCTAATCTAATATTAATTTCATCTTTTCTTTTAAAAAGACAGGGAGGGGGAAACAAGAAAATCTTAGGATAGTTCATTGGGTGCAGAATAGAATTTATATAAGTGAAGAGAGTCAGGATCCTGGATAGCTCATTGAGAAACTGGGATCTCTCCTAGCAGTCTTTGCTGTCTTCACTTTCCTTTATTTATCTTCAACATGGAAATTTAGCCAGGAATCCTGCAACAACAGTGCAGTGAAGATACAATCTGCAGATCAGATGTTCTGAGATGTGAGGTGAGGGTGTGGCTGATCCCAGGGAGCATCTAAAGATGAAGGATCACTAGGAAGTAACAGGAGGCTGACACCATCAATCACCTTCTTCACAGGCTCTGGAATAGGTCTCAGCTTCTCTGCACACTGTGATGGCTTCATGTCCCATACCCACCAAGAGTCTCCCTGTACTATGCTTCTGGACAATGGCTTGTCCATCCACAGTCTTACAGTCCAATTCAGATGAACTCAGGACAAAAGAGTAGAACTTCAATATTTGGCTGATTTGTCAGGACTTTTATTCTACTTTGAGTGGGCCTGGGTTTACTTTCTTTTATCCTCTGATACTAAGGCTTGTTTCCAGTTGACACAGGATCAAGACCATAACTTTAAGAAACAGTTGGACAGTCTTGTGTTCATTCTCCTCCCAGATCTGTGAGCATTTGTCTTCACAACCCTGCTCTAGTTGGGGTTCTGATATAGAGGTTTGCAATGTTCTTAGTTCCTACAGGCATGGGAGATTACTTTTACTTTACAAGGGATGTTTGGAATCCCTATGAGCAGAAAGTCTGTCTCTCTACTTATCAGAGGACTTCATGGAGAAGCTGTGTCATTGGGAGATCCAGTTAACTTGTCAGAGTTCTGTATAACCTTGTGCTTGTGCAATAGGCATCTCCTAAATTTCCTGATCGAACCACACTAAGAAGAGAAAATTCCCAATGCCTTGTGAAGGAAATAAAAACATCAAGTTAAACTAAACTATTTTACTTATGAGTCAATGTCTGTTCTCCTTCTTTCCTCCTTTCCTCTCTTTTTCTACTTCAGCATCCTCCCACTGTCTTCTCCTTGCCTCTTCCGCTTCCCTCCTCCTTTTCTCCCTTCTCCCTCCACTTTCCCTCTTACATAGAAGAGTAGCTTCTGTATGTTGAAAACAGGTGCTTTCCTAGGCCACTGTCCTCACATGCTTCCTTTGGCTTTTTGTTGTTACTGTTAAGCTATCATGCAATTGTATAGACAGTATGGAAATTTCTTTAACAACCAGTTTCTCAAATAACTTACTTATGAGAGTCCTGGGAAATACAAGCATTTCCCCACTTGGTGGTCATTTGTAGTAGAATAAGTAATAAAAGTATTACAGGCTTCATACACACAGTCCAAGATCACAGCCTCCTTCTCCACCAAAGAAATTGCAGGCTGAGCCTAGTTACCTCCTGGGCCATGCTAGTTCATGCAGAAAAGAGGACAAAAACACAGTGATTTGTTATTTATAACCAAGGTGTATAAGGATGAAGTGACTTAAAACCCAGGGCACTTATTCCCTCCATTCTGAGCCTTATCTGAGAACAATGTTCTCTTCCTACCACTTTCAGCCCTGTTCCTGTTAAGTCCTTACCAAGACAGACGGAAGAGACAGCTTCTGTCAGCAAGCTGGTGATCAACATGGTGGTAGCTGTTTCCCCAAGTGAACTGCTCTATGCTTTGCCTCAAATCCAGATGTTAATCTCTACCTTGTGCTCAAGAGGAACAAGCAAAATTACTGGGCTGTGTGATGTGTCTGCCCAAAAGGAAACACAGTTAGAAGATATTGGGTAGGTCAACCTGAGTCCTGTCACATGCTTCCTGTACAGGGGCAGATGCCAGACTGTCTTAAGTGTGCTGTCTCATCTTAACTTCTTGGACTGTAAATAATCAGAGGTAAAACTGAATTATGCTCAGTTAATTCTTCTAGGATGGACAGTGCAGGTCTCACAATTTAGTATCAACAATAGTAAATGCAATGAGTAGCATACTCATGCATCTGCTTTGGAGGAAAGTCTGGTACTGGGGTTTGAATTCATGGCCTTATGCTTGTTAGAAAAGCACTCTACCATTTGATCCTCAACTCTATCCCCTTTTACTTTAGTTTATTTTTTTAGATGGCATCTTGTGTTTTTCCTGGGCCAGCCTCAGACTGTGATCTCCTACACTTGTGTCCCTGAGAGCTGGGATGACAGGTGTGTGTCATTATGTTTTACTGAGATGGGATCTCACTAACTTTTTGCCTGCACTGGCTTTGAACTATGATCCTTCCAATTTCTGCGACCTGAGTAGATGGGATTGTAGACTTCATCTAGTTCTCATGTACTCTTTGGTCTTATATTAATCTATTCCCCAGACAGAACCAATGTGAACAGTAAACACCAAATTTATTCTTTAAAAAGTAGCAAAACTTTTATTTTCAATCATTGTTCCTACCTTGCCAGATACGACTTCCAGCAAAACTTTGTGTTTAAAATGTCATTGTTAATAAATGGTTTCACATCATGCCTCCTTCATCACAAAGTCTAGCAACTGTGTTCACGTCAAGTAAACAGGCATTTTACACCCAAATGTGTAAACAAAGCATTCAGAATATTCTGCATGGTGTCCAGGTACAGAAATTCCAGTTATAACCCAAACCATGTTTTCCTGAAAATCCTCCTGCTCCTTCAAAAGACACGTATTAACTATGGTAGAAATTAGAATAAGGAAAATACCAAATACACAATTTGTGACTAGTTCATTATCAAAGACAAGCGAAACCCTCTTAAGATACCAGCAGAAACTGGACATGGTGGTGCATACCTGTTATCCTCACACTCAGAAAATTGAGGCAGGAAGATTATGAGTTTGAAGCCAACTTGGGCTCCTTAGTGAGACCTGTCTCATAAAAAGGACCAGTGGAATTCAAGCTTTTTTGGCATTTGCTTCTGGCACTACAGTAGTAAATATTTGAAGTCTTAAAAAACTTGTTTCAGCCCTCTATATCTACATTCATAAGAGATCATGCATTTACATTAAGACCAAGTTAATCAATTTTGAATTATTTTTCCTCAAATATCACTATTTTGACACCATACATAGAGATGTCATCACAGCCTTTTATTCTATGAACTCTATTTTAGAGCAATTTTATGTACATATTAAAACTGAGCAATTGAGCAGAAGCTACATAGATTTCCCATACCCACTTCCAAATGCAAAGTCTCCTCCATTATCAACATCCTGCACCAGAGGGTACCTTTGTAATAACTGATGAATCTACATAGACACATAATTGTCAGCCAGAATCATAGTTACATTAGAATTCCTTCTTGGTGTTGTACTTTCTATGGGTTTAGACAAATCTACTTACAACTGTCTACAACTGCATTCTCAAACAGAGTAGTTTTACTGCTCGAATGCTCTGTAATTGGATATAATAGTGAAGATTAGACATATCTGTGAATTTACTATGTGGATGAAGTTTATGGGATGTGAATTATATCTCAGTAAAATGTTATTTTAAATGATAGAGGTGAAAATATTCATGTGAGGGACAATGAAAGTGACTTGATTGCTCTGGTGGAAAGGAGAACTGGGGGCTATGGAACCTGCCAATATAAGGACAAACTAAGGCTATTACACTATGTCAGCTTTAAAGAGTAAGGTGACTTTTATGGGGTCACCATGAAGTAGACAAGACTTTTATTTCAGAACCCCTTGCCATCCCAGGCTCCAGAAACTTGTATTTGTAATTTCACTTCCTTTTCCTTATAGAAAACACTGACATCACAGCAGGTAGGCCCAAGACCTGCAAAATCAGCCTGTGCCCTTACCAAGCCCAGAAGCATGAAAGATGGAGAAAGGACAAAGACACTTCCAGACCTCCAGAAGGTCAGCAGAACTTCTGGTGAGTTGCATCCCTGAGGGGTTCAGTGAAAGCACCTTCTTCTGTTTGGGCTGCATAGTGTAGAGAAATATGGCAGTATTTTGTCCGTCTGGAGCCCAGTGAAATAGATGGGCCTACTCCTCTGTGCATAAACAGACTCCTGAATTCTTCATTTGTTGCTGAATTTCATGCAATGCAGAAAGTTCATGGTCATACAGGCAGTGATAAGAACAACAAGTCAAGTTGCACAGCTGTAGTCACATCCAGCATCCAGACCTTCTCACGGCCTGGGTCCTGAGGTCCAGAACTGGGTTCTTCTTTACCATTACAGTAAGGCGCTGTCAGGCTAAGCACAAGGTCAGTGATGGGTGTCAGCAGTGTGAGCAAGGCATACCAGGTGCTGCATGTGCTGACAGGGCTGGTTTGTACCTGCAGTGCCTTGGATGAGAAGATGGTATCTCCTCAGGTGCTGTCCTCATGGACTTATTAATGCAGTGACATTTCTAGAGCAACCCTGAGGGAAGAGAAAGTCAAGGGAAGGACAAATAAAGGAACTGTTCACTAAATATGGAATTTCTACTGTTAAAATCTGCAAGATCCATAACCCTGGTTCAATCTGTAAAAAGGGAACTAGATTACAGGTCATATGTAGACTGTGAACTCTTTTCCCTGGGAAATATTTCAACATACATCAACTGAACTGTTGTCATAAGCAGTCACTGCTAGGGGAGAGAAGAGACATCGGACTGAAAACAAGGCAAAACTAGAAAACAGAAGATTTCCATTGTCCCTTCCCAGTAACTCTCAGGAGAGTAACCGATGAAATCCAGAGCCCTCCAAAGCGTCAGAACTGGAAGGTCTGGAGGAGTCCTCCAGCCCAGAACCCTGAGTCCCTCTGGTTTAGATTCACCCCCCTGCAGCCCCTCTCACTGCGACTCAGAGTGCAGTAGCACACAGCTGAGTCTGTGGCCTACACAGAGACTTTCTTCAGGTGGAGGAGCTCTTCCCTTTAGCACGACAGACCTGGGGACCTGTGGTGCCATCTCTGGACATACCAGAAAAGGAAAGGTGGTCAGCTGGTCTGGTAAGTGTGGTTCAGGGCTGGAGCTGCCCCTTCAGGAAGAGTGACCTGGACTTGTGCTTTGAGGCCCCATGAGTCCCTCCTAGAAACAGTAAATAATACTAGGTATAAACTTCTTAAGTTTATTAAAAATCAAGCTTTTTAAGCTTTATTTACCAAATCCAACAAAAATACGAAAATACAAAATTCAAGTTAAACTATTAGTGTAAAGGATGATATTTTGCTCAAAATAAGGAGAGTACATTTATTAGAAGAGTGCTATGTGTAGATAACCGAATAACTGACAAAGCTGTTTAGAGCTTGCTTGATAAGCTATTTCCTGTGCTAGAATTAGTGAGTAATAGTTGTACTTTTAAAAATTTGTTGAAAAATACTCTTAAGAGTCCTCAGTGTACAGTTTTATTATTTAATGAAACAACAAAGATTCGTCTTTGCAAAATATACATTATGTATTTTTTTTACTTTTATATCTACTGAATTGCATGTTGATACATAATGAGTGAATGTGAACAATACCTACTTTTTTATTGTATTGTATTGTATTTTTTTGAGGTACTGGGATTTGAACTCATGCTGGCTAGGCAGGTGTTCTACCACTTGAGCCACACACCCTTAGCCCCAGTGCATTGTCTTTTAATAAAAAGAGAGTAGTGACTATAATAGTGAAGATTGTTTGGAATTTGTTCTGTCTGTTAGTCTGTGTATAATAATCAAATCATTATGAAAACTTTTATTCATTTAAGCAGCCATGATACTCTGAGAGTAGAGTATTACCCCAATTTGAGCTTTCTTTTTGAAAATGACACAAAAAAGCATCAAAATCAAGGGGATTGTTTTAAGCTAGTCATCCAGATGATTTCAAATATGCTTTCATAAGAAACTGACAAATGGAATTCATCAAATTAACAGCTTCTGTGAAGAATGAAATAAGAGTGAAGAGACAACTTACAAAATGTGAGAAAATATTTGCTAACCAATCATCTGTCCAATAGTTAATATACAAAATATATAAGGAGCTCAGGAAACTGAAGGAAAAAGAAGTAGTGCAATTTTAAAAGTGGGTAAATGATCTGAACAGACACCTGCTAAAAGAAGAACTACAAAAGACCAACACATATATGAAAAATGCTCAATATCATTAGTCATTGGTGAAGTATAAATCAAACTACACTGAGATACCATATCACCCCAGTTAGAGTGGCTTTTATAAAAAAAACTTGCATGAATTTGCAGAAAAAGAAATTCTTATGTGCTGATGGTGGGAATAAGAATCAGTAGGGCTGTTGTGGAGAACACTATGGAGGTTCATCAAAAAACTAAAAATAGAACTGCCATATATATGATCCAGCCATTCCTACCTCTGGCATGTATGCAAAGACAATGATTTGAGCATACCAGTGCATTCTTGTTTATGGAGCGCTATTCACAATAGCTAAGGTATGGAGTCAAATGATGTGCCCATCAAAGATGAATAAATGAACAGCACATGTATACACATACAGTGAGATATGAATTATTCAGTCATACAGAAGAATCAAATCTGTCATTTGTGGCAAAACAGATGAAACTGGAAGGCATTATTTTAAGTGAACTAAGTCAGACAAGAAAAAATTACATCCCATACTTTCCCTTCTGGAAAAAAGGTTTTAAAAGTTGACTTAAAAGTAGCTTACTGATTGTTAGGGACTGGAAAGGGCATGGGGGGTGTTGCAGGAGGGTGGTAGGATTTCATCATTGCATGTGTGTTCATCTGTGCAATTATCTCACAGAACCCCCTTCAATACATATAATTAATATCTTTTAATTAAAATAAATTTTACAAAAATAAAAATGTTTTTATTAATTTTGTTATCCAACAGAAAACTAAAAATACCCCAGGTCTGGAAAATTTTTTTCTATGAAGAGGCAAATAGTTAATATTTAAGACTTCAAAGTCATACAGTTTTGTAGTTCCAGTAGTCAACTCTGTTTTACAAACCCAGCCATGGTGAATGCATAAATGAATGAGTGTACCTGCTTGCAAGTAAAACTTTAGTAAAAAATAGAAGGTACACTCCTCTATTTGACCTGTAAGGTAGAGGACCCCTTCTTTGCCCCCAGAATTTTTCCACGTACTTCCAAAGATTCACATAGTGAAGTCTAAGAAAGTGTCTGTCTGCTATTTTCAGGTTTGTTTTCTGTCTGGGGAGATGAATGGCAGGTTCTCAGTCTTGCTGAAGAAAGAATTCAGGAGCAGATGAACAGAGGAGTTTTGAGAAGAGCAAGATTTATTTAACCAAAACATAGATTTTACTGAACCAGAAGTAAATGCAAAGCAATTTAAAGGAAACTGAGGGTGGGCATATTGACCAAGAGGTCATGAGCTGGAGCCCTGAGGTCTTAGGCACTTTTATTATGCCACAGAAGTGTACATAATTGTGGAGTTTTCTGAGCAATGGGAGGTTATTTCCAAGAATCAAGGAATGGGGAGTGTTTTATCTAATAAGTAGTCCTCAAAGCCAAGATGATAGTTCTAGGGGAGGTGCATACATATTGAGATGTCTATGAGGTTCTGATTAACATCTAGGGTTGATGAAGTCTCTGTTACAGTCATTGTTGGTGATCACTGGCCACTGTCCCAAGAAATAGCCCCAATTGTGGTAAACCATTCCTCTAGGACAGTGGTTGAACAGTATGTTTGGCAGAGCTCTGTAAAATGCTTCACCTGCCCTCTGACTCCTTTGTGTTATTGTGCCCTTTTTAGCTGCCTACCTCACGGCACTTCCCTGCAACATTATCATAAACATTATGAAGATACTTAAAATGAGGGAATAACATTAAAGAAGTTAATGCATGGGAAGGAGGAAGAAGCAGGATTGGTGATTATTGTGCCTGACATTCTATGGTGCTGAGGATTCAAAGGTGAGCAGTGCCAATAAGGGTCCCTGACATTAATGAGCTCAAAGAGCAGTAGTAAGCATCATTGCTTTCAATCAAACACTCAAAGAAACAAAGGAGAGAATGCACATTTGAAAAGAGGGGTCCATGATTCTCAGAGAGTTCACTGAGATTCTTGACCAGATGTAGAAGAGTAAGTAGAGGTTTAATAAATTCTATTCTTTTCAGGGGAGAAAAAACATTAAAAAACAAGAAGCAAAAGATATCTTAAAATTGCTACAAGGGGGGCATAAAGGAGAAACAAGTGCCTTAAAGAAATTTAAATAATGTCATTTGAAAAGAGAGAGTGAGGGAGAGAAAGAGACAGAGAGAGAAAGAGAGACTGATTGCATATGGTGGGTGAGACTAGAAAGGTGACAAGAGCCTAAATTATGGAAGGATTCATAGATCATAAGAAATTCTTCTTCATCTTAAGAGCAAGTGGGGATCTAGGTGACTGGTAAGGCAGAATTTGCACTCTGTCAAGGTCAGTCTTGCTGTAGGTCCAAGGTCTACACTGGAGTGATAGGCATGTTAAGTATGCTAGGAGAGGACACTTACATATTTGGAAGACTTTTATGAGGTAAATTTAACAGAACTGGTAGGTAAATTAAATATAGTAATTAAAAGATAACTATGATTCAGAAAAATCACAAAAGCCATAACATGTCCTAAACCAAGAATGTGACAGAAACTGTGAATTGCCTAACTCTGTCCATTTACTCCTACTTTTTATCAATAGAGCCTCATTTTTATGTGGGTGGCAACACAGTCAGATAAATAATCTGATGTCCTATCTCCCTTGCAGGTAAGGAAGGGTGTAGAAGTCAGGTAACACTGGTTAATGGAATGTAAGAGGAGGCTTTGAATGAAGATTTGGGAAAGGATTGACTCATCCAGCTGTGCCCAAGGCCCTGTGACTCCTTTCTGTATATAACATAGGAGGGCCTCTAGAAGTTTCTTGGGAATATAAAAACACAAGTGATACTTGAGGGATGAGAAATGTTAAGCAGAAAGATCCTGGGTCCCCACAGCAGGAAGAAGTCACCTACTGTGGTAGTCCTCCTTACTACAGTTCTTCTTTATGTGAGACAAAAATAAACTTGTTAAAAAATTGTTTGAGTTTTCTGTAACATACAACTCAGTAAATCTCTAACTAATAAAATGATGTTCATTAAAAATATAAATTCAGGCCAGGTATGGTGGTACACCCCTGTAAACCCAGCTGCACAGAAGGCAGAGGGAGGGGAGGATAGTAGTTCAAAGCCACTTGCTGGAACAGCTTTGGGACACCTTTTCTCAAAAGCAATCTGTGTATGGTAGTACGTGACTGTAATCATTGCTATGTGGGAGGTGGAGGTAGAAGGATCTCAGTCTGAGGTTGACCCAAACAAAAAGCACAAGACTACCTGAAAAAAAACTAAATCAAAAAGGAATATGAGTATGGCTTAAATGGTAGAGCACCGCCTCGTAAATTCAGTCCCTGAGTACTGAAAAAAAATACAAATTCATTACTGTTAAACCTCAGCTTGACATCTGTTATGCTATCTTAAACTCTGCTTAACCCTAGAGTTGTTTGGCTTCCACAATTATAGGTCTTCCAAGGGACACATCTTGTTTCCCAGCACCTGTACCACAACTCAAGACCCAGTTACTTGACTACCCCTAGTAGTGTCCTATTCTTACCATTAGTCCATGAACGAAATGTTCTGTTTCCCAGCACCTGTACCAGAACACAGAACACAGCTCCTTGACTACCCCTAGCAATGGACAGTGGACAAGTCACAATAAAAAAAACAATTCCCCTGCCCTTTACTGGGTCCTTCTTGTCTTATAAACAACCTAGTCTGGAAGTGTCAGTGGGCTCTAGCATCTGGTGGAGAACACTTCTGCATGTTTCTTCTCCTGAATAAATCTGTGATGGTGTTGAGACTTCTCTTCATCTATCTCTGTGCCTTTTCGGTCTAATAATTACTTCATCAGAAATAACCAAGTAAGCCAGCAGTGAATCAAGTCATTCATATTTTGAATGGTGCTCTGATGACTTTGACACAAGGATGCTGATGGACCAAAGGTGTGGCATTTCAGAACCACTGCCTTATATCACACCTTCCCTGCCCTCCCACTCATTTCTCACCAAGCATACACATGAATACAGAGGCTCTGATTTTCTCTAGACATTTTCAGTGTTATCAAATCTATAGTCAACATTCATTTGTCATAGTAAGAACAAGAACAAAATGGATATATTTGAGCCTAGAAGTTCCTGCTTTCAAAGCATGGAATTTCAGGAACAGGATCCTCCACTTGTATGGGAAAAAATATGACTTTTATAAGTTTCCATTTCGAAATGAAGACAATGTTGCTTGAAAAATCACATAATTGTTTTTTGGTGGCATTAGTGTTTTAACTCAGGGCCTCATGCTTGCTAGGCAGGTGCTCTACCACTTGAGCCACTCTGTGAGTCCTTTTTGCTTTGGCTACTTTTGAGATAGATTCTCACTTTATGTGCATTACCATCCTGGACCATCATCCTCCTATTTATGCTTCCCTATGTAGCTGGGATGGCAGACATACAACACTGTGAACAGCCATTGGTTGAGATAGACTTGGATTGAGATCCTCCCAATCTCTGTCTCATTAGTACTAGGATAGAAATCACACAACTTCTAACTGGCAGGATCAGATTCAGATCTGGTCTCATTACTCTAAGAATATGATCTTTGCTTTCTATTATTATTGACTCCACTCCATGGCTATGGCAGGAAAGACTCAGCTGAAGGTGTCCTAGGATCCCAGCTCACTCCAGGGCCTGATGAGTGCACTGCTCTGGAATGTAAGAATGACATCGGCATCTGAATGTTCCACCATGGTCCTGGGCTTCACAGTAGGACAGGTGAAACTTCCAGTACTGGGCAGTCTGTCCTCAGCCTCCACAAGTGCCTAGGCTTTACTTTCCCTGATGAAATCAGAGCATGAAGGACACTTTGAGCTCAGTGATGCAAGTGCTTCATGTCTACTGAGGACAACCAAGGCCGCTACACTGATGAGCAGGTGGAGGACACATAGCCAGAATGGGCAGGTGAGAGCCAGCATTTGTTTCCAATTCCAAATTCCAGGCTCCTTGCCCAGTCCAAGGTAATTTTTTAAAAATCATGATTTTGAAAGGGCTTTCCATTCCTGCTATCAGTAGACTCTGCTCCAAAGGAAGACAGAGCCCCCTTCCACTTACTGTCGGGCCTCCAGGAAGCAGCTCTGGTAAGGTTTGTGCTGGGGCTGCGGGTGTTCTGTGGCCCAGAAGTAAAGAGCAGAGTCTGCAGCCCTGGAATCCATGATGGACTGGTTGCTGCTTTTGATGGAGGGGTCAAGGGTGACTCTTAGCCTTCCAATGTTTTTCTGTCTGTCATTTGACATTATTAAGATTAGCAGGGTAGAGCCTCTGCCGGAATCCTGTCTGTTCCACTGCAGATCGGTTATAGTAGTTTTGTAATTGCAGTTTATGGTGGCATTGTCACCGTCCTGGATGCTCAGGACATGAGTGTTTTCTTCTCCTTCTTGACTGCTCACCCTGGGCAGAAACACAGGCCAGAGACCAGGAGTCAATCACTGCGTTTTCCAATTAAAAGGAAGACTTCACCTCTCAGTCATGTGGCTGTGAACTTTCCTCTCCCTGTTCCATAATCACCAACAGCCTCAACTCACCAGCCAATTGAAGTCACAGAATCACCAAGGCCACTCCCAGGAGCTTCTCCAATTCATCTTCATTGGAATTACAGGAGATGCAGCTCTGGACTCTGAAATTGAGCCAGATTCCTCAGTCAGAAGTGTTCCTGTTACTGAGAATGTATTTAGTCCCTATGCTCCCACAGAGTCGGTTTTCTACTTAGCCAGTCAGTGGAAAGTCTGTCCATGAGGCTAGATATATGAAGTTTTAGTTTGCTTGGGCAGCCATAGTACCACTGACAAGGTGACTTAAACAACATAATTTAAATATTTGCAATTATGGAAGCCAGAAGGCAAAAATAAAGATGTCAGCAGCTTGGTTTCTCCTGAGGCTTGGCTTATAGATGGACACCTTCTCAATGGCCGTCCTTCTGTCTGTCTTATCTGACAGAAACTCCTCTTCTTACATGGATACAGGCCACCCTGAACTAGGGCCACTCTAAGGACCTCATTAAAAGGCTCTGTCTTCAAGAGAAGTTATATTGAGGTACTGGGATTGGGACTTCAGCATATGGTGCTGTGGGTATATGAAAACATAACAATGAGTATCTGGATTTTCAGTTTCTGTGGCAGTGGACACAGGCCAAGAACAAGCTTCACATCAGGTCACTGAGGTCAAGCTGGGATCGACCCATTAAACAGCTGTTTGTTTCCTCTGTATGACAACAGTACAACACCACATTTGCAGAGTTGTGGAAAGTTAATAACAAGATGATGACGTGCCATTTAGAACAGGGCTGACAGTGATGGCTCAAAACTTGTTGTTCCTGCAGAAAATTGGTCCTGATGCTGAGCAGTCAAAATAATAGCCAAAATCCTTTAGAGTGATTCACAGATGTTTCCAAATTGAATTTTAGATATTGTGTGTAAGACCGAGAAAGTAATAGAGAAGAAGGGGAAAAAGAAAGAAAAAAAGGAAGGAGAGATGAAGGGGAGGAGATTGTTGGCTGGAGCAAGTGCAGATTAGAGTGAGTTGGGAGAGAAACCAGGAGGAAGGTCTGTGTCCAATAATGGCCAAAGGACATCCACGTCTGTCAGGACAAAACTAATAAAGTGGGAGCTTTTTGAGTAAGGAACTGATATTATCTAAGAAGTTGACATTTTAATCTGTCAGCTTTGTGCTAGATAGTTTTGCAAAAGTTGCAAGGAAATATAGAACAGTAGTTAAAAGTTGTCCTCTCTGTCTAAAAGTTATGTGACATGTTCAATGCCTTACTACAAAGAGGCAGGACTGTGGTTCTCTTGATACTGGTACTTAGCTGTAGATGCAAATAGTATTCAGACTCTGGGAAGGAGAATGGAGAGGTCAGCTGACCAGGATGAAAGGGAAGCTTCTCATTGTACCTTTGAATTTTAACACATGATGACTTATTCCTATTAAAAAATGAAAAAAAAAAGAGGTACCTATAACACACAGTGTTTATGCCAGGAACTCAAGTATGATTAAGTATTAAAATATCCATTAATTCAACAAGTTAAAAATCCATATACTTTGCTATGTAACAAAAATGGTGAGTGAACTTTAAGATTATTTCAGATAAAGTTTTAATTAAATAAAGACAAATTGATCATGTTAAAAAATAAACCATGTCTGCTCAAAATAGTCATCCATATTTTACCCAATAGTCAAATAATTACAATCATTTAAGGACAAAAGACATGATTACTAAGTATTCAGTAAATGATTTCCCAACAATAGCATTTTAAAAACAATAAAAAGAGGCTTGGGTGTGGCCCAAATGGTAAAGCACCTGCCTACTAAGCACAAGGCCCTGAGTTCAGACCACAGTACCACCAAAAATTGCAAAAATATGAAGAAAGATTCTGTTCATCTTATCAACAATATTTAAATGTCTAGAAAGAAACATACATAAATTGAAAAGACTAAAACCTTTTTATAAGAAATTTGAATTAACAGGAAATGCATATTTTATATATTAATAGAAATTAATGTTGATTAAATATATTAAAGAGAAGATATAAATTTACAAGTTTGTGGCACATGAAAAGTAATTTTAAAATTTAATACCCATCAGAAAATGAATGAATTCCAAACTGTCAGAGAAAACTAAATTGGGTCTTTTCTGTCATAGGGCTATCTATGATTCCCTGGAATCATAGAATTTCTGCCTCATGGGTCACCCCTGGTCTTTGAGTACATCATCCAAATTAAGTTTCATGTCCAGTATCTCCAATTATGTCTTCCCTTTCATATGCCCTCCCCTAAACCTCAACCTTACTCAATTGTTGAGACTGTAAACCTGACTTCCCTCCATTAGAGCAAGAGGCGGTCCTATAGTAGGGATAAAAACTGAGGTTGTCCTTCTGCCCCAGTGTGTTTGCTTGTCTGACTCTGGACGGAGGCACACCCTTCTGCAGAAGTTAATTTTGCCTTGCCCATCAACTTTTGAGCACATGTCTGATTTGTGATCATGGCAGCACCCTGATATTTATAAAAATTTTTGGTGACCCATACAGGAACCTCATATAGCTACCCAGGAGAATCACGGAGACCTCCTCATTAGAAGAGTCGTGTACCAGAGCCTTGTTGTGGTGGCCTTGGGGTGGGGGAGTGGGATATGCAACTTCTGTGACTATGACTGACCCAAAAACTGAAAGCTGATTGGCAATGCAAGGAAAAGAGCTCAAATAAGCATCGAGGGGGACCGGGTAACTTGTGCACTGGCCAAGATGGGAAGTCAAGTACTACTTTGGTGATCAGGACATCCCAGGGCTGGGTGGATATGACTGGGACTTTTCTCAGACACAAAGCAAGTGCTGACTCCCAAGATGGAGAAAACACTTTGAGTAGGATATAATCAACTTCCAATGTGAGAAGGGGATTGAATATTCTTCCAGGAATATGGGTAAAATGCAAGAAAATTTCAACAAGAGGAGTTCAGCCTTTCACCTGGAGAAACACATAGCCATGGTTAAGAGATGGATAAGAAAAATTCAGTTCCAAAGAGACAGACTATGCCCTCTGCTGGCAGTGGGACTTTTGTTCCCACTTAAAGTTTCTAACAGGAAACAGTTAAAGGGAAAAAAGTGCTTTTGGAGAAGAGAAGATCCTGTAAAAAGAGTTGTCCTAAATTATTGTTTCAAAAACAAAAAGAGGGATAAGGACAAACCTTCATATGAAGGTTCAGAACATTGTATGAATGTCTGAGTAAGTCTTAAAATGTATGGTGAATGGAGTTTATAAGCATTTATGTGTGTGATTAAGTTGGCTATAATCTAAGAATTATCTAAAGGATTTCCTAAAGTCAAAATATAAGTTGTTTTAAGGCTAACACCTAATTCTCTTGTCTTAAAAAATTCTGCTCTTAATAATTGCTAAAAACTGGCTTATAGGAAAGGTTTTGTTTTTTCAAGATAAGTAATTGCTCGTCTTTTGCTAATTTTATTGAACTTTTGACTATTTAGGAAACAGTCTTAACTAAATCAGTTTTATTAAGTATTTGTCTTCTAGTGATTTTAGTGTGTTTAACACTCTAAAGATGTGTGGACTGTATATGTAAATTTCATTTAAATGCTATGAAATTTAATACAAAGTGACCATCACTTTTTTTTAAAGAAGAAACAAGTCTATTTAGGGACACCGGCACTGTCTCCCTAAACTTTGATTTTGTAAGTGTTGCTCACCTGTTTCTTACCTGGTCAAAGATTCTAAACCCTACTCCAAGGATAAAATTTAAGTTAACATATGTTTGACACCTGTGTAGTTGTGACGCTAATTGTTACTGTTTTTAAATGTTAAAGGTACATAAATTCTCTAAGCATATGTTCCTATAATTAGAAACAGTGCCATTTAATCAAGGATTAGACATTGGTCACTCATAAAATATATCTATGATAAAAAACATATTTTAACTTGTTTAAAATTGATTTACTCTAAAGGCAAAATTAAAAGGAGAAATAGGTGATGTCTCTTATGTCCTTTGAGGAGGTCTAGGGGGGTCTGAGTCTCTTTTATTTTAAGGGATCTTACCAGAAACCCTTAATAACTCTAGAGATAGGATTCAAATCAAACAAGATAACATTTTAAGTGACTTTGGAGTAGCCTGCTCCTCATTAGCATTTCACCTGGGCCTATAGCTATCCCCTGATAAACTATTAGTTTTGGAGTTAAAGGAGTGGGATTTAATGTCCATGTTTAAAGAAACCCCAGTCAAATATAAAGACAGATAACCAAACTAATATTAAAAACAAAACTTCCTTGGACTAAATGCCTTCCTATTGCACTTCTTCAAATCAGAACAGCCCTAGAAAGGACATTGGGCTTTGCTCATGTGAACTGTTATGTTCAATGCCCTACCTAAGGAGTGCTTCTGACTTTCCTACTATGGAAACCAAAGATGAGATCTTTTCTCTCAAACCCTACCCCTTGAGTTTTGAGTACATCCTCACCAAACTGGAGGCCATATACTGATAAAGTCCTGGAAGGAAGTAAAACTGAAGCCCACTTGGGAAGGACCTTTCCAAGTGCAACTCACCACTGAGATGGCACTCTGGACTGCAAAACAAAGTTGCACCAACTACACCACACCAGAGTCAAGAGCGTCTGGTCTCAGTCACTACAGAGGAGGAACAATGGATGGTAGTTCCCCAACCTGACCCTACAAAACTAACTTTAAATAGACTAAATAATTCAATTGTTCATGTTAAATGCTTACTCTGTTTGTGGGAGGGACCAGGTACAGAATCCAGCTAATTTTTTTCCCTATAAACCTGATAATAAATATAACCAAGTTCCCCAACATACAGGTCATAAGATCTGATGCCTGTCAGGTCCTGCCCTGTGGGAATTTAAATAATCAAAAACAGTTGTCACAAAAGGATAAATTCTAATGTCCTGAATGGGAAACTCACACAAAGGGAGGGGCCTTTGTCTATCCTGGAGTGATGGCTGGTGGAGTACTGAATATCAGGAATGAACTGTTGACTCTATTCCAGTTATTTACCCTCATCAGCCATTTACCAAAAGGATAGAATCTTCTCTCCATTTTGCCACTTCAGGAACACTACACAGATGGTGAAGGAAACTGAATCTGAGTATATCATCCCTTCTCCCTTCGAGATATGAATGAGATCAAAAAGGACCTTGGTAAATATTCTGATGACCCTGATAAATATGTAGTGTCTTTAGTAAAAATTGGTCAGTTTTTTGACCTCATCTGGTGAGATGTGAAACTAATTTTAGCACACACCTGCATAAATACTGAATGGGGTGCCACATTTTTTAGAGAAAGAACTCTAAAGTACTGATGTCATGGCTGGTCTGTGGAATAAAACTAGGAAGTAAAGGAAGGGAGATATCTAAGTCAATTGCAAATTTGTGACCAAATATCTGGTCATGCAGTAGCTTCCTCTATTTTCTCTTTGCTCATTATATGTATGTGCTTACTTATTCCTCTTTCTCATCACCATGATAATAACAATTACTATTATTTTTGGTGGTGATGGAGTTTGAACTCAAGGCCTCACACTTGCTAGGCAGATGCTCTAACCTCTTGAGTCACTTTGTCAGCTCTGTTTTCTATTTGGTATTTTTAAGATAGGTCCTCATGAACTATTTGCTTGCACTGGCTTCAACCTGTGAGAGATCCCCTAATCTCTGCCTCCTGAGTAGCTAGGATTACAAGTGTGAGTCACCAGTGCCCAGCTTTTTTTTTTATACAAATAACTGAAGACTAACTTAGGGTTTTATGGTTTATTCTGTGTATAACAGCATATTCAGTGAATTTGCTCTGCATTTTATAAGTGGATATTATATCAAGAGATTTGCACAGTGAAGATTGAGACTACAAATTTCCTCATTTTGGAGAAAGAATGAGAGCTTTTTCACTTGTAAAAAAGACATCTCTAGCATATTAAGTGTAAATAGTCATTTCACTGTTGTTTGCTTGGATATACAAATGAATGTTGAGTGGTGCATATGAAGTATTGGTAGCCCGAGAGATGGATGTACCAGTTATCAATTTTTGACTCTCAACTGCAAGTTTACCATTCATTCCTTATCTGTGACATGGAATCTGGGCCATGTAAATATTTCTCCTTGGACATCTAGAACCATATGAAGTTTGGTTAGTAGGTGTGGCAGGAAGGATGCTTTAAACGAAGAATTTTCCTTTCTGGGTTCTGGTGGTTGGTATACATGGCACGTCTGGGGACTCGCCCCTCCTGCAGTGGCAGTGACATCCCACAGGTTGTTTCTTGGACTTTTTCACAGGTATCCAAGCAAGTACAGCCACAGCTCTTTCTCAGTCTCATGTAAATTGTGTTTTCCTACTTGCCAGACTTTTTCTATGGCATGTCAGCAAACTTCTTCACCATGCAACAGGATAGCAGAGTAAGCTACAGCTATACCCCCCCACCGCCACCACATAGGGTCTGAATCATAACCTTGGAAGAAGGAGTCCAAGTTGTGCTTATTCCAATGTGTTCCTTCCTTGGGACTCTGTCTTAGTCCTGGAGATGAGAGTTTCTCCTTACATCTTGCTATTCCTATATTATTTAGAGTCCTTTTTATTCACTAATAGTTGTGATGATTAATCTTGATTTTCAACTTGATTAGATTGAGAAGCACCTAGGAGATTAGTAAAGCACACCACTCCATGTGTGGGGCAGGAAAAGATTCTCTGGCCCCTATAGCTGGGAGTCAGCATGGAACAGAAAAGGAGAAGAGAGAAGCTGGCAGCTCAAGAAGTCTCTCACTCTCTGCATCCACTTCATGGTTGCCAAGATGTGAGCTGCTTTGCTCTACCATATCCTCCCTGCAATAATGGACAGAAATTGCTAAAACTGTGAGCCAAAATAGTTCCTTTCTTTAAGTTGTTCTCTCGGCGATTTTGGTTATTGCAGCAAAAAAGTAGTTAACATAGCAACTAATTCCTCATTATTTTTTAATAGTTTTCATATTCAACTGTCCCTTTAAAAATTATTGTGTTATTCTTAACCACCCAGCCCTGGCTGGACCCTGATTGAGGTAGGAGGAGTCTGTGAAGTGCATGAGAGGAAAGGCAGTAGATGCAGAAATCAGCACCACACATCTGAGTCACACAGGCTGGCAAGGAACTGTGCTGGGGATGTGCTGAGGAGCACAGGTGGCGGGCAGAGCAGTCAGAGAAGTGGGGCAGCTGCACCACTGGCTCTGGAGTGCCCCTCTGACCTACAAAATGTCTTTGTACACTGTGCTATGTAGTTTTTATTTTAAAAGTTCCCTCCTGGACACTTTTAGAATAAAATTAATTCATCTATTTTTAAACTAATGTAAGCAGAGTAGGTAATGAGAACATTTGTGGACAAATTATTGAGGTCAATTTGAAGCTGACCACCGATGACATTTGTGTCTGAGAGATAGACTGGAGTCAGTATCTAGAGGAAGGTGCCACTGTGGCCACAGACAGGTTTGCAGGAAGTACTTGGCATAACTCTGAAGGGTTTGTGCTCTTCTCTTGCTAGAGCAGTTACCATGCCACTCAGAGCACAGAAGTACACAGCTGCATCCTTCTCCTGAGCCCAGGGCTTCTGCAAGTGGAAGGACACCTCTGCCTTGTTGAGGGAGGTCCTGAAACCTTTGCACTGCCTCCTGAGTTATGTTTCAGGAGGAGCTGGAGGCCTTGTCGGGGGTACTGGAATACAAGAAGAGCACAGGATTCCCAGAAAAGGAGTTGTTGCACTTAACCTGCATGGGGGCCCCTTCAAAGATGGAGATGTATTCCTTTGGCTGAGTCACTCTTTGGGCTCCTGGTCATTCTGAAACACCAACTTTGGATCAGGAAAAACCTTAAAGATTGCAGATAACAAACTTCTCCTTTATTAGATCATACAGAAAGAATGAATGAACAGTCTTTATTCACTAAGTGTGAACATTACCACAAACACTGGGGTGAGGATGGGCATCATGTCCCAACCATTGGATGCCAGGAGAATCTGGAAGCAATTCAGCCACATAGTCTGACAAGTGGGCTGTGAGTTTAACCCATCTCTGCAGCCAGAGGCTCTTCTCAAATGGTTTGCCCCCAAGTTCATGTTGCACATTTCCCATTAGAGGTCAAAGAGGACACTGCAGATAATGTCAGGTTTCAGATAGTCTTCAATTTCTCAAAAAGAATGGGAGGAGATTTTATCCACATTGAATAACACAAAGTAAAATGTGTACAGATAGAAAAACAGAGCCACATATACAGCTCAATGGAACAGAATGGAAAGTCCAAACACCAAAGCTTGTGGAAGGTTAATTAAAATGGACAAAATAGGGTACATTTGCTAAAATGTGCTATCGTGAATGTAGAATCATTTAAAAATTAACCAACAAATTCGATGTCTACCTTAGTAATTATTACAAAATAAAGTCCAAGTGAATAAAATACTTACATTTTTAAAAAGAATAAAATCAAAGATAATCTCTTTTTTAAATTTAAGATTATCATGGATTTTCTAGTTACAATAGAAAGAATAAAGGAAAATATCAATAGATCACACTTCATAGACATTTAACCTTTTGTACAGGTACTTTAATGAAATATTGAAATATCATTCATCATCATTGATTCTGATTTTTTCCATATAGGAAGTGACTCTGCAGAGCTTTTGTTCAACAAGTTAAAAAACAATAGGCCATGAACAAAGAAACACTCATTCTAGAAAGATGATATATTTAAAATGTTTCTGACCTCCTTTGCTTAGCCAAAGGGCTCCTCTGGTCAACACATAGATTCAAGTGTGCTAGCCCACCTTCAAGTCAGACATAAATATGGGGTCACAAAACTGGGAACTCCAGGATGAAGGGCAGGAAACTATAGGTCATGGAGAGCCTGTGCTGAGGACATCAGTGCATCTCTGGAAAGAAAACTAATTCTCTTTGGGCAATGTCTCCTCTTGCTCCCAGATAGCTGAGAATAAAAAAACAAACAAACTGAGTTCTTCTTTTCTTATATTAAGAGGAGTAAAAGGCTGTCAGGAAGCAAGAGGCTGCCTTCCAGTTTTCAGCAAAGAACTGCAGACCTGCTGATATCAGGAAACTGCTGATTGCACAGGTGCTGACCACAGATAGAACCACCTGGGCTTCTCTCCCCCAGCACTGCCTCCACCTACAATGCCCAGTGATCAGACAGCACAAGAGGGAAAGGAAAGAAAGGTTTTCTTGAGAGAAACATTGACTTCTTCTGGGTCAAGGATAGCCTGAAAGAATGACGAACATCAGAAACTCAACTTCTTTAGCCAAAAACTCAGAGCATACAATTTAAAAAGTGGTCCATAATTCATTTCTAAGAAAGATCTCATAGGGGAAGAACATCTCACTGACCACTTTCTGTAATCCCTTAAAGACTAAATACCAGTTAATGCAACTAGAAGAATTCTGTAAATCTAGGACATGATCATCATGGACATATAAAATGTCTTTAATGAGACTTTGGTTTTTGTTTGTAGAGAAATAGGACCTGTGTAGGATGACCACCCTGACCACATCTCACTCTTTCTCCTCTTGTGCTACATTTTCCTGCTAACCTTGCAAGCCTGCCTGGCCTTCTGTAAAAATGAAGTATGGGTCACATCATGGTGAAAAGTGCACAACATTAAATTCACCGTCTTAACCATTTTTAGGTGTTCAGTTTGGTAGGACTAAGTATCTTCAAATTGTTGTGCAACAAATAAATATCTAGGACTTTATGTCTAGCAATACTGAAGCAAATGAGGCAAATATTACATTTGGAAATTCAATTAAATGTGTCTCTTTCTTTCCCCTAATCTAATCATTCTTTTCTTCTCTTTTGTCTGGTCTGTGCATATTTTCATCATTTCTCCATTTCTTCTCATCTCATTCTGGTTTTCCAGTCTCAGAAGTGGTAGGAGAGAAGATAGAAATCACTCAACTAATTTTGGAGCTTTGGTAGAGACTCATATTTTAGAATTTCTGTCACAGAAATCAAGGCTACAAAAAGGTAATGTAGGTGCCTTTTACTGGAGCTTTTAGCTTTACCCTGGTTCTAATTGATTCCTATTCTAAATTCTGTTTAAATCCCATCTGTTCCACCCATCACAGCCACAGGCCTTCCTTGCAGACGAATTAGTGGAAATAAACTCTTCTTCTAGTTTATGACTCTTTAGGCAGTGTCTTAACTTTTGCTAACTCTGAATGAAATTGTCATGAAGAATGAGGAAATAACCCAATATAATAAAGGCTTTATGGGAAAAGCACACAGCTAGACTTAACACTCAAAAGGGAAAAGTTGAAAGCTTTTCCTCTAAGATCAGCAACAATGCAAGAAAGCTCAATGCCAACACTCATCCAACACAATGCTATAAGTTCTCTATGCAACTAGGGAAGTAAAAGAAATAAAAGACATGAAATTAACAAGAAAAGAAAATTATGTCTGCCTAAAGATGACACAATCATATTTATTACTAAAACTCTTTAAAACTCTTAGAATTAATAAATGGATTTAGTAAAGTTACAGGCTACAAAATCAATATACAAAACTCCATTGCATTTCTGTGTAGTAACAATGAACTATCCAAAAACAGAAATGGGAAAACCAATGCCATTTACAATGACATAAAAAAATTAAAAAAATAAGCACCTGGAAAGCTGAGGCAGGAAGATAATAAATTCAAGTCCAGCCTGGGTTACTTAGGGACAAAAAGAGCAGGTGAATGAGTTACGTGACAAAAACTACTAAATATTGTTGAAAGGAACTGAAGAAGAAACAAGGTGAAAATTGTCTCCTCCCTGAGATGAGCAGCAGGAGCATGGCTAAGACTGGAGAAGCTGCAGTTGAGCAGGGGTGGAAGCTCAGGTCACTGGGCCTCTGGGGCTAGGAGAGGCAGGCTGGGCTGCACAAGTCCTTCATTTTGGTGGAAGAAAATGGTCTTTTCTATCAAAGTATTTGTTACCTTCTTAGGTTGCTTAAAAATTGCTCAGGATGCCATTTTAGGTGACTTGTATGTTTAAAGGGTCATTGCTTCTTCTTGTGGATTCCTGTATGACTCCATTGTCCACCAAACTGCATGCCCTAGCCCATCCTCCAAGCCTTTTAGCCAATTGTGGGAGATTGTGAACCTTTGATCTGGACAAATCCCAGGTGAGGAGCAGGTACAACTCCATCAGCCATTTTGTGCCTGTGTGTTTGCTTAGCGGAAGTGAGCACACGCTTGCACCCTTTTAATAAAGAGAAATTGCCTTGCCAAGATTTTCTGTCTCTTGTGTGTCTGTTTTTGGCACCAGAATGTTTTTAATTCCAACAATTTGGGGTTTTGTCCAGATAATACATTCTGTCCAGGAAAGGGGGCCCAGCCCTTCCCCTGGGAGACACATCTTGCTTCCTAGTTGTAGCAGCCCCGAGGTTCGGCCAATGGTGACCACTTACCAAATTTGCAAATGAACTTGGACTCCAGAATTTCTTGACAACACGGGTAAAAGAACTCTGAAGACAATAACTGTGGTAACCATATGAGTTTTGTGCACAAAGAAAAGAAATGTCACAGGGGTGTCTTGGTGGTTGGGATATTGGGGCTATGTGATGTGTGAATGAGATGTGTCAGGTGACATGTGGCAAAAGTAGAGTCCTGATCCATAGTTTTGAGACAACCTCATGCTATTTAAGGCAGATTATACGTTTACATCTAATCGAGATCAGTAGCTTATACTGACCTGCTGGCTACCAAAAGGACCCACAATCTCCCAGGAAAGATGTGGGCAGAGATGGACAAAGTGAAAAAGAATCAGAGTACAAGAAACCTCCAAGGCAGAGGGGGTGTTGAGTTCCTGATAGAGCACAGTCAACCAGAAGGGAGAAATGGGAAATAAAGGCAGCAAAGAGGGGGGCCAGAAAACAAAGGCATAGGATAAAATTCCCTCTAGGAGCACCCAAGGGAAGATGTTAAAATAGTGAGATGATAGCCCTTGTACTATAGGGGGAAAAAAAGCAAAGAATGGTTAAATACTGTTGTTTTATCTGGAACCAAGAACTAATCCTAAAACCTTTGGTATTTTGGCCAAAATTTGGTTTTGACGAGGACTGGGTCTGTCAGCTATTAATTGAGCATGTTAATGAAAAGAGCTCAGTCACTGAAAAGGAGATGGAATATGCTCTGGGTTGGAGACAGAGTCCTGTAGTCCTGTTTCCACTTAGAGAAAAGAAAAAAAAGACAAAAAGAACAAAAACCCCCAAACCCCTTCTAAGTGGGATTTACTCTCCTCCCTTCACCCCCACTTACAACACTGCTGTTCCTCTGGCTCAGATATCAGAGCATGGCCCCGCACCACCACCCAAGGCTTTCGCCGCTCTCCCTTCCCCTCCCAACTCTTTCACCTTTGCCCCCTTTCAACTCTTTGCCACCCCCACTCCTTACCTGAAATCCATCCTGACCACGACTCCAAAAGAATTAGAGCAATGTAGTCAGGACACTGAGAATCTACCTTTTCCTCAGACCCCAAGGAAAAGACCATACTCCGTCTTTCCTCTCAGGGAAGTCATCCTTGGATGGGGTGAAATTGGGTTCATAAATGCCTGTCTTAACCAGCTCTGAGGTCTGAAACTTTAAAAAGGTGTTGTGGCCCCTTCTTGGGGATCCCTTCAGAGTTTCAGAACAGGTTGATCAATTTTTGGGACCACAGATACATACTTAGGCTGAGTTAATGTCTGTTTTGGGAATTCTCTTCTCAGGGGAGGAAATAGCCATGATCCATAGAGTGGCAATGGCTATCTGGGAGTGTGAACATTCCCTGGGACAAAGTGTCCTGGCTGCTGATGTTAAGTTTCCTAACCAAGATCACCAATGGGATGACAACACCCCAGGACATTGAGAAAATATGAGGGACTTAAGAGATTTAATAATAAGGGGAATCTGGGAATCAGTGCTAAGGTCTCAAAACCTCTCTAAAGCCTTTAATGTCCAATAAGGGAAGGATGAGGGGCCAACTGAGTTCATGAGCCACTTCAAACATCAGATGAGAAAGCATGCTGGGCTAGACTGAGAAGACTCTTTAGGACAGGGAATGTTAAAATTTCACTTTGTTGCAAACAGCAACAAAAATATTTTGAGAACAACACACAGTGAAAGACTCCTTGTGGTTGTTCAAAAAGTGTCCATTGTGAATCTCTGTCTGAGACAAAAAACAAACTTCTTTACCACTTGCTACTAAATGGGGAAGCCCCAAGGTGAGTGCTTGGATATGGCACAATACCACTGGAGGCACACATTCGTCTGCACACATTGTACTGCCTCTGTCGAACATAATATAAAGACAGGGCAACTGAAGCAAATATACCATTCCTTATGCTGTTTGCTGTGCCATTAACAATAAAATCCTTTGACTTTGACCCAGAAATCTTGTCTTTATGGACACAATCAATGAAACAACAAGCTCATCAACTTCAAAAGGTTAAATTCAAGATCTAACAAACCCCCTCTCTACTATAATAAACACTTGAGTTATTTTGAAAAAGATTAGTTTCCCAAAACTTGGAAAAAGTATCTTTTCTGAAGGATGTTAGATATAGTCCTTTATGTGAATTAAACATCACTTCTGATAAAATGCTTGAGCAATTTTCTGATATGCTTTAGTGAAATGATGATTCCTTCTCTGAAATTAGTGCTATACATTCAGATGGCCATTAATCTTGTGAGGAGCCTAATAGCTGCTGCACAGATAACAAAATAGGACAGTTATCAACTAGTTCATTGACCGCAGTAATGATATTTAACCTAGTCTCCCAGAAAAGATCTACAATGGCAATTATTTGAATTTGTTTCCTTAGGAGCTTTTTAGCTTGCAGTAGTTTGAGGTAAAATGTTGACAGCATATCATAATTACTTGACTCAAGAAGTTACTTTTATATTCTCTCATGTCATTTAGTTTTGCCTTTTAATTTTTTTTGTTTCCCCACAGTGTGAGTACCCTTTATATAAATAAACTAGGCAGGAATTTCAAATTAAGCCCACAATTATTTTTGTGACATGGAAATACCTAAACATAATGTAGAGAGAAATAAGTATGTTCATAAGTACTGAATACACATAAGCCCCACATTCAGAAAAATATAACTGTATCTGTATACCCCTCAATGTCTAAAGGGAAATAACTTTGATTTCCAGGAGTACATCATGAAATTATAGTAGCATTCTACTTAAATCTGAGTGTTTATATCTTCCAATACATCCAAAATAATATGTATAATTAATAAAAGTTTAATTTGGTTTACTTTATAACATGTACTTCCTTCAAACACTGGACTCTACTGTGCAACTTTTATTGAAAAATCAGTTGTCTTTTTTGTGGTGATATGGATAGAGCCTCGCTCTTCACGCATGCTACTCAAGTCCTCTACACACATTGAGCTACACCCCCAGCTTCCCCACATCTATTGCCATCAGAATGCCTGGATTCTGCTCCTAGTTTCCATTTCTCTAAGGCTTGCATTGAGATATTCATGCCAGTCTGTCTATCTTGATTCTTTCATCAGTGAAATGAGAGCACAGACTGCATCAGCACTTCCTAATGTGTGATTGATACAGGAGTCATGTCAAGCAGTACAGAGATAAGCTTTCTATGGTGACACATATAATGCTATTCAAATTTGAGTTAGAAAAGTATATTACAAGTACATCAGAGACATGGTTTCGCAAGTAATATCAATTTAAACAAGGATAGTTTTTGTGGTTTTTTTGAAGTCCATTTAATAATAATTAAAGGAAATAAAGGTGTAGGTGGAACATAGTTACAGAAATATGTTGAAGATTAAGAACAAATGGGTAAGGAACCTCTGGTAAGGGTACAGCTTGATAAAAACTTGTTTTATGGACTCAGAATCTGAACAATGAGGGGGGTGGATCTATTTAGAGAAAGGGGAAATTTATAAAATAGATGCCATATTATCTTTCAGCATTTGAAACAAAGATTATAAAGAAATTCTTTCCATAAATAAAGAGAACATATCACTCCTGGCCCCAATGCCAGGCCTCTGTCAGGGTTGTGGCACAGCTGCAGAGTTGTGGCTTAGGCTTCAGGTGTTTGAGAAGCCTTGTGCTGCAAAGCACAGAATTAGGTGACTCAGTCCACAGGGTGAGCAGCAGGTATGTGGAAACACTGTCTAACTTCTTTCCAAGCAAAAATGTAAATACATTTTTGGATTCCTGTTTTTTTCTGGCAGGATTAAATTAAGGTCAAAGATAAAAGTCCTTTCAGAGGATGCTGTTAGAACCAATGAAGTTGGGGACCATTCTCTCTTGAGAAGTGCAGATAAAAATGGCAGGCATTCTCTTGTGGATACTCAGGAATGAAGGACTACACATCTACATATGCAAGCTGTTCATTCCTATTCAAACAGAAGAGCATTAATTCATGTGACTACTTTTTGAAAATGCCCTCTTTCTGCACAGTCTGCACAAATGAGCACCATAGCTTTATGTACCCTTTTGCAACTTCCAACCTCATGGAAGAGATTACTACAGTCTTTTTTTTTGTGGCACTTGGGCTTGAACTCAGGGCCTCTTTCTTGCTAGGCAGGTGCTGTACCACTTGAACCACTCCACCAACCCTATAGTTTGTTTTGTATTGCCATCTCCAAAGCCACCAATGCACAGCACAGTTCCCACAAGAATATCGATAATGAGACTACCATGTTCTTCTGCATTTTTCTGTCCCTCGGATGCATTGAGGACTCTGATCAGGGTCTGAGTGTGCTCAAATATGGGTACACTGAATAACTTGTTTCCCTGTGTTATATTCATAATTCTGTCATTGCAGCAGTTGAAAGTCACTAGGCCAACCAGAAACTTGATCCAGATCTGTGCTCAGATCACACAGCCACCCCTGATCTTGGCAGAGGGAATTGGGAAAGGACCAGGACAGGACCAGGTATGGATATGCTGGACAGCCGAACTATGGTTTGTCTCTTAAATTCTTCTGTCCTTTTTTCTTCTATAATAAATCTTAACCAGGTACCATTCACTAAAATATTCCCTCTTTGATGCAGGAAGCTATTAAAGAACTCCCAGGTATTTACATAGTTTGGGGCACTGTAGCGTTGGGTAATGATGTTTTTTATGGGCTCTGCTCCATAAAGCTTACATGGATTTGTCTTAGAAATTACACTAAATTACATTAGAAGCAAGAAATAGTCACTTTCTATGTGTACGACCTATCTTACACATTACATTAAGTTTTATAAGAAGCAAGAAATGACCATTTTCTATGAGAAAAGCCTATCAGATAAAAAAAAGCACCTAAGACAACTTTACTGTCAGTTTTGATGGGATGGCACAAGGTCAATGAGAAATACAAGGTGACTCTCAGCCACAACCATGATGAAATAGTCATAGTCAATGCCATGGAGTGGAAAGCTAGTACTTTGACCCTACTTGAGTTTTCTCATGATTTTTCTTAAATTATCTCCATTTTATCATCCAATCTATGTCCAGGAATTACTACCATTAATTGGGAAAATATTTTCTCAAACTACAGTTTAATTATTTAGTTATATTAGTTTAACTCAGTTCATATAACTGTATGATCAAGTGATGAGGTATGTGTCATTACAGATGATAAAGTAGATGTGGTATAATTTTGAGTAATTCTGTCCATGTTCACATGATTTAATAAGTGACAGGTACAAGACTTCAATGTCTGACTTCTAATCATCATATGAAGCCAGTAGTCACAAAGCAAATAAGGGAAATGCCTGCATTGGAACACAAACTTCATAAGATACTGCATAACACAAATCACACACTGTGGACATAATGAGAGTCATACCTCATAAGAGAATTTCCACTGGTATCTGCATTTGTCTGTTTTGTATATTACTTACAGCTACAAAACACCTGTCACTTATTATGTATTTCATAAATAATTGTATAATTAATAAATTCAATGTGCATCTGTCCTTTAGACCTCTTTATGTTTTCCAGCTTCTCATAAGATTTTCCGGGTCTTTACTTTTATTTTTTGGCAACTCTGCAATTCAAACTCATGCTTGCTAGGTTCTTCCACTTGAGCTTCCTCCCATCCCTTTTTGGCTTTAGTTAGTTATCAGACAGAGTCCCATTAACTTTCTCAAGAGCTGGCTTCAAAGTACAGTCCTCCTGATCTCTGCCTCTAGAGTAACTGAAATTGCAGAATGTGTCACCACAACCAGCCATCACATTTTTGTGCTGCAATTATCTCCTGAGAATACTTTTAAAACTAATTTGTACCATGAGATTGGAATTTTACCCTTTGGTTAAATTTTTGTGCATTTTATCTTATTATGAAGTTTATGAGTTTTTGTGATTGTTTTATTATAGGTAATGCCAATATTTTCTACTGCTTATTGGTAGAGTCAAAGGTCTCCATGCAGTGCATTGTACATATAAGGCCTTCATGATCTTTCTGAATATATATATTTCTTTTTGCTTATTTACTAAATGATTACCCAAGAAGAGAACACATCTTTGTTCCCTGAGCATGTGCTTTCTCAATTGCTAAATATTATACAATCTTTTTCAATAGTTATTATTATCAGCTAACACCTAGTTCTTCCTGTTAGCCAGGATTTCATGTGTATTAATTTTTTAATCCCCATTATAATTGGGGGGCAGAGAGAAGCATTCAAATGCAGGCAATTTGGTTCCTAAGTCTGTGTTCTTAGCCACTCATTTTGTACTTCTTATTACTGCAGCACAATAAATAAATTACCAGGTAAATGGTGTTGCTGCCTGTACGTGGATGCTCTGTGTGAGTTTGTAAACAGGTTACTTTTCCTCATGGAGTCACTGAGTGGACTCAGTACTTCAGCACTGTGTTGTTTCAAAGAGATTATGGGAATGAGTTTACCAAGGGAAGGGGAAGACCAGAAACTCTTATAGCCTGTTCAGCTCCAAGAAATGAGAGAATAAGATTTAGGGAGAGAATACCAAACACATACTGCTGAGATTACATTCAATGTTGATTATTGAATACTGTGATTATCAAATGAGGCATAAATAAATAATATGATAGGAAAAGTACCATGCTTTTATCATGAATTTATGGCTAATTACTGAGAAATAAGATACATTCTGGTGGTATTGATTCCAAGGTGTTGGCACACACATATACACAAGTACACACCCACACACCCACATACACACTAAGACACACCCATTCATCCCTCTTCCTTGATGATTCAGGTTGATTGGCTGTTCTGATTTTTAAACCTTGTCATGAGGACACAGCATACACATGGTGCTCCTTTTCTTCTCTCCCTAGACCCAAGTGTCTTCTTTACCTGATGTGCTATGCAAGCTTTCATTCCTGCAGCTACCTCTGACTCTCTAAAGTTCTGTAAATGTCACCACAGTGCATACTTTGCAAGTTTATAATCTTTTCAGTTCATTACTATCATTTTTATGTGTGTATGTGCCAATACTAGGATTTGAACTAACAGCCTTGGGCTTGCTAGGCAGGCATTTTACCTCTCAAGACACAAGCAAATGGCCCTTTTTTGCTGTAGTTATTTTTTAGATTGGTTTCATGCTTTTGCCCAAGGCCATCCTTGGTCTGCACTTTTCCTGTCTAGACCATCCATGTAGATGGGATTACAGGACTGGAGCATCAGGCCCACCTTAATGTGTGGGACCTCACCTTTTGGCTGTCCTGGCCTCAATTCAATCCTCCCAACTACGCCTCCAATGTATCTATGTAGCTCCTGTAGAGCCACCATGCCTGGTTCTTTACTGTCTTTTAAATAAGATTCATCAGTAAACAGGATAAAAATGTGTACTTAACCTTCCACTGGCACTGCAAACTATCCCGCTTAGGCTTTGCTAGAAAGCCAGCTGACCTATGAAACTGCCCAGAGATATACATCATTGGGACCTGAATCATTTCTTTAATTATGCTTTGTCCCCCTCTCTTCCTATTGTACATCAGTCCATGTCTGCCATCTGATGTAACAGTCATGAAACCCTTCCTCTGCAGGATGAAAGTCCTTTCCCTCTGGACATTGTTGTTATATGAGAGGTTCTATTCCTCCTCATTTCTTTCCTTCTTTCTGTAGGAAGAATTCTGAGATATTAGAAAGCCATCATTTTTTAGACAATAGGTTAATATAATATTTGTTCAATCAAAATTATTGGACAAATTAACTTAAAAATCCAACAATTCATGCTGATTTTTACTGATCTTTTTCTGTCATATGTTTCTGAATTTTGTTAGCCAATTCTTCTAATTCATATTTGTTAAATGAAAACAAAAGAATCAATGTATAATCTTTGATTGAAGAATCACTACTGCTTGAAAGGTCTTATTTCCTTATTTGGTTCTAAAACCAAAGTTAGGAACATTATCTTTTTAATACGTGATTTCATGGGGAAAACTCACTATCTAATTAACATTCAAATATTTCATAATATCAGTCATTGAAAAATGAAAACCATGTAATCCAGACTGAACAGACACCATTATTTAAGTTATTGAAAATTAATACAATGTTCTGAGATCAGTGTCTACTTCCCTATATTTTCATTGGCTCTAAGATAATGTGACTAGCTATGGGAATCAGGCAAGTGCTAATGCTATACTCCAGTGTAGGTTTAGGCTGAAGTGTGCTGTTCACATTGGTGGAGACTTGGCCAGTCTTTTTCTGGTGTTCACTCTTTACAGACTCACTTAAAGGTACTCACCAGTTCAGGGTCAGACTGTGAACAGTTTCTTACACAGAGACTGCCCTTTCTCCCCAAAGTTCCCATAAGACACTTCCTGTAACCCAGTCCTCAGGTCACAGAGGAGGCCCATTCCCACTGGGATTATCCCTACCCAGCCACACTGAGGCCATGATCAACTTCAGCATGTTTGTGTTCTTCCTCTAATTGTGAAATGTATTTTTCTTCTTCAGTTTCAGGGCTCTGCACTGTGAGGTGAGCCTCACAGGGTGAGGGGAGGGTCAGCTGTGTGCAGCTGCTGCCCTAGAACAGGAAACAAGGGTTTCCTGTTGCAGCAAGTTGGTTTGGGTCATGTCAAATAGCTTTGTGTCCAGGCTAACAGTCTCACCCGACCCAACATCTTTTAGAAGTAACACAATATTAATCTGATAGCCATTAAATCTGAAAATATTCAGAGGCCTATCACAAGGAAAATTAACTTGACAAAATGTTATACTCTGTCATGCCTATGATGGAACTGTGAGGAAGGAACTGTTTAAATATGTTATGTGCAATGGAAATGGGGACATCATGAGATGCAATAATCATGGGTCCTCCCAGTTATGTATGTTGTTTATTCTGAAGTAGAAATCAACCACTTTATTAATGAAGTCAAAGCTAACCACTGTAGATCTTTTGACCTACTATGGATGAAACAATATTTCTCCTTATTTCCAAAGTCTGTCCAGTTGCCTACCTTGAGTAAACAGCAAAGGAAACCTAAGTTCTCTTTGCTAAAGAGCCAAAATGAAGCCCTCAGACATTGAGTCCTGTTGATTTGATGCAAGAGTTTGGTCACTAGACATCCAGTCTTTTATATTTTTCCCATTGGCTCAACTGGGACCCTAAAGGAGCTAGGGCAAGCTGATGTTTTCTGGATGCTAGCAGTGAATGTGAAATATCCTGGTGACCCTATACTTTTCCCTAGGGCAGTTGAATTGAGTATCACTAATTTGTGATAAACCAGTATTTCTGTGTAAACATTAAAGATGAGGCCATGCCCTGGAGTTATTACTAAACAGCATGTCAAATAATGCAGACCCATTGCCTACCATAGCCTATATCTTGGCACAGAAGACAAAGCTTATCTTCCTCACAATAATTGTCTTGTCTAAATTGGTGGAACAATCTTCATATTTTGCACTGGAATTGCCATAAATCTGGTGATACCATACAAAGTACAACCATTCTGCTCTCTAAAAACACTCAACATTTTTTTGCCACAAGATTAACTAATTATGGGATATTATTAATTTATTTGCATAATGTTCAACTCCATTACATTTCTCACTCAAGTGAGACTCACAACACCTCTGTTGTCACTCAAGAAATGTCCATGTCCAGAAGAGATATTGTGACACTTTCATGCAAAGTTTGAACAGAGATTATATCAGTCAAGCTACACAATGACCATTCAAGTTTCAGTTGTAAAACCCCATACCCAAGCAGAAGCAAAAGTAACTCAGGTAGATGAACTTGTTGCTCCTTTTTGGGTATGTCAAATTACAAAAGATAGTATGAATGTCAGTATGTTTTAATGTAGTTGAAAATATTGTTTTAATACAAAAATTAAGGACACAATGATGTTCTTAATGCTCTTAACCTTATATATCTCATTTATCCCTCCTGAAAATGGGTACCAGATGCACAATTTATTTCAAGTCAACAGTCCTAAAGAGTTCTTGGATATGTCACTCAAAGTTATTTCTTAGAAGCTCCAAATAACCCGGCCCCATGAAGTATAGATAAAATTAGTTTTCATTCATTGGCTTGGTAGATCTTTTTCCAGCCTTTCATCCTAAGCCTATGCTTATTTCTATCAATGAAATGGGTCTCCTGTAAGCAACAAATTGTTGGATCTTCCTTTTTAATCCAGTTTCTCAAACAGTGCCTTTTGAAGGGGGAATTAAGTCCGTTAACATTAAGTGTTAGTATTGATAGGTATGTGGTGATTCCTGTTATTTAGTTGTCTTAGTTGTTTGAGGGTTTGATTGCGTGTAGCTAAATCGATGTTACTCTCTACTTTCTTGCCTTTTCTTCTCCTGTGGTTTGGTACTGCCTGCCCTTCCATGGTTATGTTGGGGTTCACTTTCTGTGTGCAGAATTCCTTGAAGAATCTTTTGTAGTTGTGGCTTTGTGGTCATATATTGTTTTAGTTTCTGCTTATCATGGAAGACTTTTACTGCTCCACCTATTTTGAATGATAGTTTTGCTGGGTAGAGTATCCTAGGTTAAAGTTATTTTCATGCAGTGACTGGAAGATCTCACCCCAAGCTCTTCTTGCTTTTAATGTTTGTGTTGAGCAGTCTGCTGTGATTTTGATGGGTTTACCTTTGTATGTTATTTGTTTTTTCTCTCGTACAGCCTTCAATATTCTTTCTCTAGTCTCTGTCCTTGCTGTTTTAATGATAATATGTTGTGGGATAGTTCTATTTTGGTCAGGCTTGTTTGGTGTTCTATACCTGTATGGGCATAGTTTTCTTTAGATTTGGAACATTTTCTGTTATTATTTTGTTGAGTATATTACATATTCCTTTTGCTTGCACCTCTTCTCCTTCTTCAATGCCCATGATTCTCAGGTTTGGTCTTTTGATGGAGTCAGTAAGTTCTTGCATTTTCTTTTCACAGGAATTGAGTTGTTTAGCTAATAGTTCTTCAGTTTTTCCTTTGATTACCATTTCATCTATGAGTTCTGAGATTCTGTCTTCTGCCTCTTCTAGTCTGCTGGATTGGCCATCCATTTTGTTTTGCATTTCTGTTTCATTCTTTTTTCTGAGGTTTTCCATATCCTGAGTCTCTTCCTCTTTAATGTTGTCTCTTTTTGTCCTGAGTTCATTTATCTCTTTATTTATTGTGTTCTTTGTTTCACGCTGATGTTTATACAGTGCTTCTATAGTTTCTTTTATTTGTTCTTGTGCTTTCTCAAATTCTCTATTTTTGTTCTCTTCGAATTTCTTGAGTGTCTCCTGTACATTTTGGTTGACCATATCCAGTATCATATCTATAAAATTATCATTGATTCTTGCAGGATTTCTTCTTTTAGTATGTTCTTGTGGGCTTCATTGGGTTCTTTGGCATAGTTTATCTTCATTTTGCTGGAGTCTGGATCTGGGTATCTGTTTTCTTCATTTCCCTCTGGTTCCTGTACTAATTTATTATTGGGGGGAAAGTGGTTTCCCTCTTTTTTCTGTCTTCCCATCATTGCCCTTGCTACTGTTACTGTCCCTGTACTGTGTGTAGTTCAGTATTGTCTAGCTTGTAATAATAACCATGGTGATTTCTGGAATGGAAGGGTGACAGGAGAGGGAAAACACAGAAGGTAAAGAAAAAGGGAAAAAAAAGAAAACAGAGCCAAAGAAATAAACAGGGAGAGATAGTGTACTAATCAATGGTGAGCTAAACAGGCATTATAGAGACAGAGAGAGATTAAAAAAAATCCCTAAGTTCAAATGCAATAAAGTTTCAGTCTTAATAGTTTTTGTGTTAGTAATTCAGCACCCAGTCCTGGTGTTGGTGTCTGAGTAGTAGTTCTGTCTTTGTCTCAAGAAGGGGGAAAAAAACAATATCCCAAGTTCAAATGCAATACAGTTTCACTTAGTCCTTCAGCATCCAGTCCTGGTGTTGGTGTTTGAGTAGTAGTTTTGTCATTGTCTCATGAAAGGAAAAAAAAAGTGTCTGGAGACAACTTTGTTTTTTTTTTTTTTTTCATTTTTCTTTTATTATTCATATGTGCATACAAGGCTTGGTTTATTTCTCCCCCCTGCCCCCACCCCCTCCCTTACCACCCACTCCACCCCCTCCTGCTCCCCCCCTCAATACCCAGCAGAAACTATTTTGCCCTTATCTCTAATTTTGTTGTAGAGAGAGTATAAGCAATAATAGGAAGGAACAAGGGGTTTTGCTGGTTGAGATAAGGATAGCTATACAGGGCATTGACTCACATTGATTTCCTGTGCGTGGGTGTTACCTTCTAGGTTAATTCTTTTTGATCTAACCTTTTCTCTAGTTCCTGGTCCCCTTTTCCTATTGGCCTCAGTTGCTTTAAGGTATCTGCTTTAGTTTCTCCGCATTAAGGGCAACAAATGCTAGCTAGTTTTTTAGGTGTCTTACCTATCCTCACCCCTCCCTAGTGTGCTCTCGCTTTTATCATGTGCTCATAGTCCAATCCCCTTGTTGTGTTTGCCCTTGATCTAATGTCCACATATGAGGGAGAACATACGATTTTTGGTCTTTTGAGCCAGGCTAACCTCACTCAGAATGATGTTCTCCAATTCCATCCATTTACCAGCGAATGATAACATTTCGTTCTTCTTCATGGCTGCATAAAATTCCATTGTGTATAGATACCACATTTTCTTAATCCATTCGTCAGTGCTGGGGCATCTTGGCTGTTTCCATAACTTGGCTATTGTGAATAGTGCCGCAATAAACATGGATGTGCAGGTGCCTCTGGAGTAACAGTCTTTTGGGTATATCCCCAAGAGTGGTATTGCTGGATCAAATGGTAGATCGATGTCCAGCTTTTTAAGTAGCCTCCAAATTTTTTTCCAGAGTGGTTGTACTAGTCTACATTCCCACCAACAGTGTAAGAGGGTTCCTTTTTCCCCACATCCTCGCCAACACCTGTTGGTGGTGGTGTTGCTGATGATGGCTATTCTAACAGGGGTGAGGTGGAATCTTAGCATGGTTTTAATTTGCATTTCCTTTATTGTTAGAGATGGTGAGCATTTTTTCATGTGTTTTCTGGCCATTTGAATTTCTTCTTTTGAGAAAGTTCTGTTTAGTTCACATGCCCATTTCTTTATTGGTTCATTAGTTTGGGGAGAATTTAGTTTTTTAAGTTCCCTGTATATTCTGGTTATCAGTCCTTTGTCTGATGTATAATTGGCAAATATTTTCTCCCACTCTGTGGGTGTTCTCTTCAGTTTAGAGACCATTTCTTTTGATGAACAGAAGCTTTTTAGTTTTATGAGGTCCCATTTATCTATGCTATCTCTTAGTTGCTGTGCTGCTGGGGTTTCATTGAGAAAGTTCTTACCTATACCTACTAACTCCAGAGTATTTCCTACTCTTTCTTGTATCAACTTAAGAGTTTGGGGTCTGATATTAAGATCCTTGATCCATTTTGAGTTAATCTTGGTATAGGGTGATATACATGGATCTAGTTTCAGTTTTTTGCAGACTGCTAACCAGTTTTCCCAGCAGTTTTTGTTGAAGAGGCTGCTATTTCTCCATCGTATATTTTTAGCTCCTTTGTCAAAGATAAGTTGGTTATAGTTGTGTGGCTTCATATCTGGATCCTCTATTCTGTTCCACTGGTCTTCATGTCTGTTTTTGTGCCAGTACCATGCTGTTTTTATTGTTATTGCTTTGTAATATAGTTTGAAGTCAGGTATTGTGATACCTCCTGCATTGTTCTTTTGACTGAGTATTGCCTTGGCTATTCGTGGCCTCTTGTGTTTCCATATAAATTTCACAGTAGATTTTTCAATCTCTTTAGTGAATGTCGTTGGAATTTTGATGGGAATTGCATTAAACATGTAGATTACTTTGGGGAGTATCGACATTTTTACTATGTTGATTCTACCAATCCATGAGCATGGGAGATCTCTCCACTTTCTATAGTCTTCCTCAATCTCTTTCTTCAGAAGTGTATAGTTTTCCTTGTAGAGGTCTTTCACATCTTTTGTTAGGTTTACACCTAGGTATTTGATTTTTTTTGAGGCTATTGTAAATGGAATTGTTTTCATACATTCTTTTTCCGTTTGCTCATTGTTAGTGTATAGAAATGCTAATGATTTTTCTATGTTGATTTTATATCCTGCTACTTTGCTATAGCTATTGATGATGTCTAGAAGCTTCTGAGTAGAGTTGTTTGGGTCTTTAAGGTATAGGATCATGTGGAGACAACTTTGTGAATGTCTATTTGAGGCTGTGGCTCACCTGCCACCTCCTGTCAGCCAGCTGCTGCTGCAGGCTTTATTTGTTGCAGATCTCAGGAATGAGCTTTACACTCACCTAGCCCTACAGGTTTTATTTATTTAGAGTTCTCCTGGACACATGCCCATTTTGTTTTCTACTGTATACAGCCCTACCAGCCTATTGCAATTGTAGCCTTTTTTTTTTTTTATTTAGAGTTCACCTAGGGATGTGCCTCTCCCACCGTGCCACATGACAGCCACTGTTACAAGCTTTCTCCACTGCAAGGTTGCTGGACAGGTGCCACTGCTCCTCCCTTCTCTGGACAGCTTGTTTATTTAGAGTTTACATGAAGGAGTGCCCCTACCCCACTCTCTGGTGGTCAGGGCATTCCGCCTCCTTTGCTATGTGTCTTTTTTTTCCAGCTGCTTATTATTCACTTTGGAATTTTTTCATTTTTTCCCTGGGTGGGGTTCAGTCTGATTTGACCCAGGGTTCTCTGTAGGAGTACCGTGTTCTGCTTATTTGCTCACTTGAGGGTCTGCCAAGCAGGTTAGGAGCTGGTATCTGGCGGTGAGGGAGCCTTTGTGATTTCTCCATTTAACATGGAGTGGGGATGCTACATGTGGGCTCAGAGTGTGGTGGTGTTGGAATTTTGCCTGTTCTTGGTGGTTTTTCCTGCCAGGTGTATCTCCAGCATCTCTCCAAGATTTTACTTTAGGAAGCATGCTTTCTGCTTCCTCCCTCTAGTTGCCATCTTGGAATCTCTCCTGTAGTAATCTATCTTTAAATTAACAATTAACCTACCTTCTTTATAACTGACAAGAGTTGAATAATGTGGTTGATTAATGTATACATAAAATATTCTTTTTACATGCATCAGAAATATAAGGTAGAAATAAAAATATATCAAGGAATAAGTTTAATTATCTTAAATAAATGGAATTTTATCAAGAAAGATAGACATAGATAAATGGAAATGAGTATTTCCCTCAACTGTATGGTGCATATCTGAGGTTTACAAAGCATTATGTAGGCATCCTGTGGATAGTAACATGGATATAGAGTTAAGCATACATATCTTTTTGTATAGCAAGATTTTTGTGTGTTTGACAAGAAAGGCTAAAAATCTTAAAAATTCTTAATTCAGTATAATTTTATTAACTATAGTTCTTCTATTGTACATTAGACCACTAAACTTGCTAATCATGTGTATATACTTGCTTTCATCCTTTGAAGTAATGTCAACAACAGATTTTCTGAATACAGACTTGCTGATTACATATTTTTATATTTGATATTAATGTTTTATAATAAAATTAACAAGTGCAATTTTCCAAAGAGTCAAAAGCCCATGCATCAGAAGGACAGCAATGTTGACACTAAGTGGTTAGTATCAGCAAATATAAACTCACATTTAAAGCATGGATTTCAAGACAAAATATCACTAGCTTGATTAACAATCTATTAAGCACAGCTTTTGTCCTTCTGACCGCATAGAAGAGCTGGGATTTTGTATTCTGAGAGGCAGGACTTTGTGCCCCCTCCTCAGACCTTTCCCTGTGCATCTCTTCATCTGCTATTCTTTTTGTATTGTGCATATGCATATGAAAACACCAGGTTATACACCCTAAATATATGCACTGAAACCAAAATTTTCGGACAACAAGGCAAATCAGACAACTAAATGTTATAAGTCTTTCTGGGTCATCTTGAGCCTAACCTTAGTATATACTTTTAATGTCTAGATGATAGTTTCCATTTACAAATGAACATTTGGCAAATGCTACACTGGAAGACCTGTGGCAAAAGACAGAGGTAGAGTTGCAGCCCCAGTGGCAGGTTTGAAGATAGGTTGCAGGTTCTCAGAAAGCAATGTGCTCTCACTGCACAGAAGTAGACGGCTGAGTCCCCAGGCTGGGTACCTTCAATGTGCAGGGAGATGTGTTTCTCCTTCTTGTTCAATAAAACTAAGAGTCTTTGTTTTTGATTGCTGACCCTATTTGAACGAATGTCAGTAATCAGCTGGGGACGCTTTCCAGGTTCTTGCTTGTACCAAAGGAAGTAGTCGGAGGCAGTGTCTGAGTAAGTGCAGTTGATAACAGAGCGGTCCCCTTCCTTCACACTCAGGATGGAAGGATGTTGCTCCACCTTCTCTCCTTGGCTCACCCCTATACAGAAAGAAGAGAAAGAAGTTTGTTAGGTCAATATTCTTCAGACTTTTCTTTTTCTCCAGCAACTATAGAAAACTGAATAAACTGATATCTTCCTTGAACATCTAAATAACAACCACTAGCATAGTCTGTGCCCCAAATCCTCAACTCACACTGCAGCTGCAGCCACAAGTATAGGAATAACTCATGGATCAAAGTCCTCATTGTTTTTCCCAATTAGCATCAATTGTAGACTTGTAGTCTCTTGTTCCCTTTTCTCTCTTACAAAGTACATTGTCCCTTTTCTCTCTTACCATTATAGTGGGTTTTTGAATTGTCTATCTAGCCAATGAGAGAAAGGATTTACTTCTGCCCTCAAAATCCATTGAAATGAGCTCTCAGCATATTGTGCATCAGCTGAAGTTTACTGCCACCTAGTGGTCACATCCCTAACTACTGATCTGTAGTTAGATGTTCTTTTACCCTATGCAGGACACAAACACATAAAACAGTAATATGTCTTAGATCAAACATTAAATGCACAGTAAGTAAGTAGAGATCAAGGTTGGTATTTTTTCTCATTAATAAATTGAGACAGGGTAAATCATTCTTGTGTTTAGTCAACAGTTGGTTGAGTTCAGATGTTTCAAATCAAGAAAGCACCATGACTCATTCTCATAAACATTAAAAAACAAAAAACAAAAAACACCTTTTTAGCCAAGTCTGCCTTCAATGTAAGAAGGTAATTTATTTATAGGGAAAAACTTTTCCTGAAAGGAAAGTGTAAGTCAAAGTTCAAAGAGAGAGAGAGAGAGAGAGAGAGAGAGAGAGGAACACTGAATATCTGAAGTGCATGTTATCTCAGACTCTGCTCCTCCAAACCTGCTCTACCCCATCACCTAGTCTTTCCCAGAGAATAACAGAGCCAACAGTCACACTGACTTATCTTCCTTCAGTAAAGGAGGCTGTAATTAAAAGTAAAGGTTCATTTCATTGAGAAAGGAGCACTGGCATATTTCTTGAGTTATTAGTACTCCAAACTTGGAACCAGTTTGATACATAGTTTGGATTAATTTGCATTGAAGAATCTGGTATGCATTGAGAAATCTTTTCCTATTGCTGTGTGGCTTGTATTCTGCCAAAAGCTGAAAGAAAGAATAGAGAATCTCAAAAATCATCAGACACACATTTGAGAAATATAACCACCAGTGAATTTATTATTAATGTATTTCTATTTTCTGCTATAAAATGCATAGTGTGTCTTTAAGATGGAATGTCTGACTTTTATCTACCTGGATTTCTTCTACACTATGAGCCAACCCTCAAGGCAGGGACTACTGTTGCCTTGACCATTGGCCAAATGCAGTGACTGACCTATATCCTTCCTGAAATTCCTCTGACCTCTGAGGCAACCCTCCTAGCATGGACTCTTGTCTCCTTTTTCACTGTTTTTTCTCCCAGACTCAACTACAATTTTCTTTTCCCCAAAACATTGAAAAAGTCCTTCAGTCCTATAAATTTCTAGTTTTATCTCCCTTTGCCAAAAAGCATTTCCCATTTACCTTAATGTCTTGGTATTTTCTGATTATGCCTGTAAGAATAATTCCAAAGAAGCCTAAATATTGCTTGTGTCTGCTACAGGGATAGTATAAAAGTGTGACCCTGAAGAACTGACCATGATAAACCGTTTCTGGCAAATAAACATGACCTCATTTCCAGAAGAGGAGTCCCTTTCCTATGATTTGTACTGACTAGAGAATAATTCTAATCCCTCATTCACATTTCACACACTGGAAGATTTTAGAACAGCTGTGATAATAAACTTCAACACAATATATAAATACATTTGTATACATTTAAAATACATGTTTTCACATATATAGCATTTTTTCATTCTAAGGTTCTTCAATTGTCTAACCTATTCTCTCATCCTTATGATGGAATTCTCAAATCATTCACTTGGTGGAATTTCCTTTCCTTAGAGATAGATGATTTAGGTCCATATTTGCCCTTTTGAATTATGGCAGCCTAGTAAAGATTTTTCTAGTACTTTGACAGACTGTCAGCTGCAGAAAGACAATGCATTCTTTTTTCCCATTTTTGGCTTTACTGGGTTTGAATTCAGGGCCTCACACTTGCTAGACATGTGCTCTTACTTTCTAAGCCACTCCACCAGCCCCTTTTTGTGTATTTGCTGTCTCTGGCTTCAAACTGTGATCCTCCTGATATCTGTGTCCTGTGTAGCTGGTATTACAGACATGAGACATCAAGGCCTGGCTTGTCTTAGCAACTTTTATTTATTCTACAAACTGTCCAGGTTTTTTTTTCAGGACTTTGGTTCTGTGGATGTACATCTTGATCAGACCTCAGGACACAGCCCTCAGTGGTTCCCACCTCTTCCCAGCGATGCTCTCTGCTTTTTCCTCAATGCTACTGGTGGTTCTGCTGCTAATCCTCAGTAAATGATGCTTCATTCTTTTTTAACTGCTTTTTTTCTTCCTATTCTAGGTATTGATATCCTTTTCTTCCAAGGACTGTCTGTGTGGCTATATTCTTTAGTAACAAAACCTTAATTATTTCAGGAAGGACCAGTGGGAACTCAGTGACCCAGACAGAAAGCCTGGTTATCCTCCCTGAAGGGGCACCTCTGACCTTGAACTGCACTTACCAGACCAGCTATTCAGTTTTCCTTTCTGGTATGTCCAGTATTTCAGTAAATGAATTATTTGCTCTTTTGCTGTTTAATTTTTGAGCTCTTTTATTCTGAATTTTAATCCTTTGTCTCTTGGATAGACATGACGATTTCCTCCAATTTTGTGGGTTGTCTCTTGGTTCTGGTAACTGTTACTTTAGATGTATAGAAACTTTTTTTTTTGATGTAGTCCCATTTGTCAATTCATGTTCTTATTTCCTAGACAATTAGAGTCCTATTCAGAAAATAATTATCTAAGCCTCTATCTTCTGGAGTTTTCCTTTTTTTCCTGTAGTAGTTTCAGAGATTCAAGTTGTACATTGAGATATTTGATCCATTAGGAATTGATTATGATATACAGGGTGAGAGAGAGAGGTCAAGTTTCAGTCTTCTTCATGCAGCTAACCAATGGTTCCAGGACTACTTGTTGAAGAGGCTGCCTTTTCTCTAGCTTATGTCTTTGGCCCATTTGTCAATGATCAGATAGCTGTAATTGTTGGTCTGATTGGAAAGGTTGGTTGCACCAATATCACTCATGCCACTACCACAGTGGAGGGCACATCACACAGGACATGTGGACAGTGTAACATATGGGGTTCATCACTGAGCAAGACCCTTGGTGACGATTCACCCCTGGTAGCCTGCCCAATGCCCTACTGCATTGTGAATGCTAGCCAGAAAGAACCTTCCAGTTCAACAAAAACTTGTTTTTTCTGTGTTCTGCTACTAGAACACATGGTGTCTTCAGCAACCAGAATTCACTGTCCAGTTTGGGCATGCAAACAAATGTACTGACAATAGCCTGTATTGTGTGGGGGCTTTGGGGCCTCAGTGGTCAACAACCCATAGGAAAGTAGCCCATCCCCAGCACTGGAGTTTCATTCAACAACCCAGTCCATGGGCCACTGGTGCCCTCTTTTCCAGCCACACAGGGTGCTGTCATTTAAACTCTAGCTTTTACTTTAACAAGCTATCTATTTTCTCAATCAAACCAGTCCCTCTGAGGTTGTAAGACAAGTGAAAATCTCATTGCAGTTGACTGTCCTTAACCCATGTTGGCACAAGTCTGCATATCAGTGTTTGCAAAACAAGTGTCTCTGTCTCTGTGAATCCTACACGGACACCCACCCATACTCTGAGGAGAGAAAGGCCTCTAATAGCAGCTCCACCAGAGCCCTGTTTGCAGGGGATACTTGAGATCAGTGGTAGTACCCACATATGTGAGGGCATGTTTGCATCCCTCACCCTCAGGCATGTGCCCTATGTCATCGTTATGCCATTCCCTTACTTGGCATGTTCACTCATGCCTATTTGGTGCATCCTTCCTTTGAGGCCACAGCTGGGAACAAGCCTCGCATGCGTGTGTGGTATGTAAGGTGTGAGAGTGCTTTACAGGGAGGCATGCAGCCTTTGCTGTTCTGCATCCCATGCTGCCCCTTCCCCACCCATGTCCAGATGTCACATGTATCCAATTGGCAGCATCCCTAGATTTCAGTTCAGGACTTTCCTGCCTTAGTCCACAACTGCAGCCTGGGGGCTCTAGTAACCTCTAAAAAAATATACATTGTTCCACCAGGGCACATAATTGCTTAGACTGCCAGACTAGAACCTCAGTCTGACCAAAAGACTCTTGAGCTCTGATTTCCAAGTTCCATGTAGCCCCCAGTTTTTTTTTATCAGATTATGTAATAAGAAGGCAATTTGGGCGAGGTGGGGTTTGAAAATGTGCCAGTACCCTAGCTCTACTCAAACATGAGTAATGCTTTACATACATTGCTACAGGCTGCTGAAAAATTTACTCAATGACCTTGTCAGGTACCATGTGCATCTTACTCAACTGTATTACTCCCACAAATTTTACATCTGTGTCTGCTCCTTGCACGGTGTGGGGATTGATTTCCTCTTCTCCCTCCTTCAGGAGTACTCTTGATCCTCGAGATGTTTTCCTGAATCTGTAACACACTCAGAGGTTAGCATGGCATCATCTATCTAGTGAAATATTTTCACCGATAACAAAGTGAAGTCCCAGGCCTCAGTTACATGGCAAATGATGTAACTATGGAGGCCATCTTGGGGGGAGCACTCTGAAGGTCCACTCCTGTCCGTTCTAGGTGAATATACACTGGTCCTGGGATTCAGCAGCTAAAGGAATACTGAAGTGAGCATTAGCAAGATCTAAAGCAGCAGAATATGACTCCATCACTGGATCAGTTGTTCAGTCAAGAGAGGAGGGCAACATTTGGTTCTGCACCATGTAATCTACAGTCATTCTCTGTGAGCCATCTGGCTTCTTTATTGAATTATTACTGGATTATTAGTGAGACTTCGACAGGAGTGAAAGACTTCCACATTTTTAAAATTTCTGGCTGGTAGTTTGATTTCTTTGTATCCCCATGACAGACTATGCTTTCTGGTATTATTTATACTACATGAGGCAGGCAGTCTCAGTGGATCCCATTTTGCACAGCAACATGTCACTGCTTTTACCTCTTGCACCATCAAGTTGAATTCTCCAACTGTAGTGTTCAGGATGTGCCCCAAAAGAACATCCATCCCTAGTATGACAAACAATATATCCTTGGGGGACCAGGGGATAGTTGCAAACCCCTTAGATAAGTCTGTTCCAGCTATCCTGAGCATCCAAAGAAAACTTCATTACCTGGAACAGTAGTGTCATTTTATTATGAACTAAAAAATGTGGAAGACTGAGAAACTATAGACAGCACCCCAAAAAAGTTTATATGTTACCCCTGTAATTGTGGTTTATGATACAAAAGGCTTATGCTCCTTGAAAACTGGGGAAATAGAAAGTCTAGTGGCATAGACTGGACAGGAAACTCACTTTTGGCAGTGTTCTGGACAATGAAGACAACCTTCTTCTTAATAAACATGGTCTTATCCATCCCAGTAATTTGGGCATACCCAGCAGCCTCCAGGATACCAGGGCCTCACAGGCCAAGCCATAAGGGTCTCACTTGACATCTGTTTAAAAGTTTTCACCAAGGCAATCAACTCTAAGACAAAATATTCTCTAGTGACTTTAATTTTCTGCATCGGACCATTATTAATACATCTGTTAGCATGCTGAATCATAGAATTCCCCTTTCTCTGCATCAAGTGCTGTAATTGATGATGTTGTTTACAACTCTTTTTCTCATCTTTGCCACCTTTGTCTGATTATCCTGCCAGGTTAAATGCTCAAGTAGAGGATGCCACCATAATATCTTCTCCAACTAGCTTCTTCCAGGTATGGATAGCCCACCTTCAGTTGCTATTTCACTGTCCAGTGCCAGGGTCACACAATCTCCACAGTTCTTCTTCAGCCCCATTGGCTACATTCAGGTACTGAAGGAGAACGTTCCCTATGGAGGCCCTCCCACACCCCAACTCATCTTTGAGTGTGTCTGTTCCCAACTCAAGCACCAAGTGTTGTGTGAATTTTCTCAGGTAGAAGGCGTTATGTGCCTCCCAACAGCATGCTGCTAATAGCCTAAAGAATGACTCAAACAATTACAGTTTGAATGAGTAGGATGAGTTTTGATAAGGATTACTTATGGAGCACTGGATGTCTATGGAGGACTATATTTACCCCGTCTTGTGTACATCTCCTAAGAACTGTCATTGAGATTCTCCCACATCCCCAGAAGCCACCCCCTCCATCTATCAAGCTCCCTTTCATATGGCTGCAACTCTGTCCCAGCAATCTTGACTAGAGTGCTTCTGAAGATCAAAACAGCAGAAGTAACTACAGGCTCAAAGATAAGACAGACACCCTGGGAAAGTTATATATTTATGTGACCTCTGTCCTTCTTTTTACCAGGGGCCAGGATGACCTTGGAAAACACTTTCTGACCTTGGAAAGGAGGGCTTGTGCTGCAATCTGGCAGGGAAAACAACTAAAACATGGCTTGCTGCAAGATACAATCACTCTGGCTAAGAGTCAGAACTATCACCCCACAAACTTATGCATCTAATTTATACATTTGTTGCTGTGCAGTATCCCATTATAGTAACAGAGCACAATGTGCAATTCTATTCATGATTTAATAAACATTTTAATTGTTTTCAGTTTGGGAGTATGGGGCTATTATGAATGAGACTGCTATAGACAAAAATCCTTGTGGGTATATATATGATTTCCTTTCTTTGGCTAAATATCTAGGAATAGAACATCTGGTCATGAGTAAAATCACTTCACAAGAAATTGATAACTGACTTTGCAGTGTGGGGTACAAATTTGCATTCCTAAAGCAACTTTAAAAAGTCCTAGTTGTCCCTCAGCTAATTGGAATGTTTGTGACAATCTTAAATACTTTATTATGGAATGTCTGTTGCCGATCAGTTATTCATTAAGCTGCCTAAGTTTCTTTCCTTTAAGAACCACTCTTTCATACTACCACACTAGTGTGTGTAAGCATTTCTTCACTGCCTGTGTGTATACATGAAAACTAGTTCACATTTCTCCCAGGGTGAGTCCCATAGCAGGGTTTTGATGTACAGGCAGCACATCTGTGTACAGGCTGCACTGTTCTCTTGGTGAAGAGTAGTAAGGAATACATCTCCAAATTGAGAAGACATGATATACAAGGAAAGGAAATTTGCCACTTTTACTGAAGAAAATGGAATCCTTCACCTTGCTTTTATTCAAAACTGTACACATGGCTCTCACTAATGCAGGGATTTTATCAGGGATTTGCTGGTACCATGGGAAGTAGTCAAATGCACTGTTTTTATAAGTACAGTTTAAAATTTAAATGTTTCCATCCTGAAATATTGAGATTGAAGAAGACATTATTCCACCTGTTGCTGGTCACATTTTTCCTCCTATTGGAAAGTCACAGCTACTTAGAAAGGTCATACTTACCATTTCTACCTGCATCACTTTCTCTATACTCCATTTTTCTCACCCGCCCCTAAATATAACATATCCTTGTGTTTCTCCTCCACATTCTCTTTCACACAGATGAAGGCTTAGAGTTAAACAGGATGCTCCTGGGATGATGTTCATTCCTCCTAGAGTCATAGTTCATTAAGAACACAGATGACCTTCTTGTCTTCCCACAGATGGAATTCTTACTTCACACACCCACTTTAATTCTTTCAACAATCTCTCACCCCTTTTAGAAATGTTTTGCCTTAAAGCTATTTCTGGAATAGGAAGAACTTCCCTCTTTTTCCCGAATGTATAATTGCTGAAAATAAAGTCATTGAGAATAAAATATCCCCTCCTTAAGAGGAACCCTTATAGTGTTTGTGGGGAATGTGAATTAGTATGGTCACTGTGGAAATCAGTATGTGGTTCCTCAAAAAACTAAAATAGAACTACAAATGATCCAGCCATAACTGCTCCTGGTATTGAGCTAAAGGAAAGGAACTCATCATACAAACCAGATGCTGACATGCTTGTGTTTATTGCAGCACCACTCACAATAGCCAGGATAGAAAAATCAGCCTAGCTGCCCATGAACAGTGAGAAAATATGGTGTATATAAACATAATGGAGTATTGTTCAGCTATTCAGAAGAATGAAATTGTGCCACTTATAGGAAAACAGATGGAAATGTATAACATGATGTTAGCAAAAATAAGCCAGAAATGAAAAAAAAACACATATTTCTCCTTTGTGAAAACTTGAAAAGGAAAAATAGAATGAAACAATAACCTGAAAGTAGAAGAGACACCATTAGGGAAGGGAAAGGGAGTGGGGGAAGATGAGAGAGAGGAAAGGGCAACAGAGAATAGAAGGGAGGATGGACACAACCAAAGGACCACACATGTATGTATGGAAATACCACAGTGAAACTCATTAATTTGTACACTAATATGTGCTACTAAGTATAATAAAAAGGATAGAAATTGTCTCCTTATTCACAGATAAGGATTGCTTTTGAGTTTCTTTTTGTCAATCTCCTCTATTCTTTCCTCATATCGTCAGGAATATTAAAGTCATGCATTAAGACTTTTGACTATGTATGTGGAAATCATGTTATTTTACAGTGGTGGAAGAGGGAATCCTAGGAAGACACAGATTAGTATGAATGTGGCACATCTTGTTTTTACTGAAAATATTAATAAATTCTATTGAAGTTACACAAAGGGAATAATATCCCATTGTAAGCTAAGGTGATGGATTGAACATAGAAACTACATAGTTCGTTTGTCCTCAGGGAACTAAATTTTATTACAATCTATCAGATGTGCCCATATTCTTAAATTACTCTAAGATGATTAGATAAATGCCAAGTTCATTATATTTCTTATAAAATAGAATCAGTAAGATTACATATATCTAAAATGTATCTAGAGAAATATTAGGAAGTTCTGGAATGATGTGTTCTAGAGTAGCTTTGACCTTCAAGTAGATAAAAAAGAATGGAAACATCCTGCAGATTCCAATGACACAAGGCTCTGGCCTTCCAGGAGCAGAGCAGTTTTGGTGGTTCTCCTCCTGAGTTTGAATAAACATTGAGTACTTTTCTCATGGATTAAATATGAAAATTTGAAAAATTCTTTGACTTTAGATATTCTCACCTGCAAATCATAGAGGCAAAAATGGAGGATATAGCAGCCCACTAAGTAGGACTGGACCATATTATAAATAGTAAAATTAAAACAATGTGAGGATGACTTTTTCCTAAAGCATAGAGAGGATTTTGTAGTATCTACATCAGAGATCATTTCAAAGATAATTGAAGAAAAATACCATCACGGTTCAGCATCCGGAGACAGTAGTCCACATCCCTCAAATTGCTCAATCCCTCTCTACTGCAGTATCTTTGGGGTTGATTATTGCTTAATTATGTTTTTGTGTCCTTTGTTTTTCAGTCCTTCCATTCATTTGGAAATGCATTCAACACACAGTAGTCCTTCCTCCCCTATTGCATTCCAAGATACCTAATGAATGCATGAAATTACAAATGGCAACCAATGATATGCATATTATATTTTCCCTGTATGTAACCATGATAAACATTCATCTTCTTGCTTAAAGCACTTTATGGGCTTTTTCTGACATGTCCAGATTTTGAGCAGAACTGCTCTTGAATTTTTGGAGTCGTTATTACATAAAGTTTGGATTATTTGAGCCCAACAATGTGATACCTGAAGAGTCATTTGATAGAAAGATGGCTGTTAAGTGACAAGCAGGCAGGTGGGGTGTGCACCAAGGACACACTGAACAAAGTGATGATTCATGTTCAGGATGGAGTAGAGAAGAATGACAGGAGACCTTATCATGGTACCCAGAATGTGCACTTTAAAATTTATTAATTGCTTGTTGCTGAATTATTCACCTAATATATCCATATTATAATTGACTGCAGCTACCTGAAAACCTGAACAGTGAACCTGAGGATAAAGAGGTAGTGTGGTGTATTTAATGGCTGCCTGTTAGCTGGGCAGTGTGTGGGAATCACACATGAAAGTCACAGTTCCAGTCTTCAGTCAACCTAGTCTCAGTTCTCAAGGACAGAAAGATAAAGTGCACTAAAGAGACCTAGACAAGGTGACAACAGAGAATGATGAATTATGCCATTGGTCCTACTCAGAAAAGGTACTAATGGAGGACTTTCTTGAACTGGGCCTTAAACCATGAATAGACTCCCCAGGGGAAAAGATGCACAAGAGAGTTCTAGCAAAGATTACATCACTGTGACTGGAGATTGGGTCACGTATGGGTGAAAACATAGTAAATTTATATTAGAATAGTTAATGTGGCCCTGACCTTAAAAGATAACATGTATCTTCATAGAGTTTTACCTCCAAAGTCAGTAATTTATGGCCACCACTCTAATATAAGCACTACTATTTACACTGACAGATAAGACTTAGATAAGTTTTTGATATCTAAATCAATTGAAGCAGAGTAGGAGATGAAAATTTACTGGATTTTAAAGGATAAGCTCTTGCTAATTGATGAATATGTGTAACACTGACCCTCTTTTGATCTTCTCTGAAGAAGCATCGCCTCCCTGTGGCCACAGAGTGAGGTACCCTGAACAATTTCCTGCAACTTCTTAGAAACTTGTGTTCTGCAGCCCCTACATCAATCAGGGCACTGAGGAAAGGGGTATCCTCTTCCTCTGTGGCTCATGACCTCTTCACATGGAGGGAGACTTTGCCTTTATTGAGGTCAGCTATAAAGCACTTGCTGCCCTCTACTAAGATATGTTTCAAGTAGATCTGGAAGAGTGGGCTGGGGATGGACATACCAGATAAAAACATGAGATATAGTCACCACACCTGCCCAGGTGTCCCTTCAAAGGCAAAGGGTGAGACATTGGATTGGATCCCTTCCATCCCATGTAGTAGTCAGAACATGATGAACCCTTCACACTAAAAATAACATGCCGTGCAACAAATTAATATGAGATAATTCTACATCACTGTCAAAACATTTTCCTTATTTTATTAGCACATGCTAATTGCACCAAGGGGTTCAGCTGTGATATTCCCACAGATGCATACCTTCTGCTTTTATGAAATTCACCCCTTTATTACTTTTACTGGTCTCCCTGTCCTATTCCTCTTTACAGATTCTAGTGGGTTTCACTATACTATTTTCATGCATACACACAATGCACTTCACTCATATTCACCCCACCACCCTCTCCAATGACCTGATACCCTCCATTAGGTCCCACCTCACAAAAAGCCAAGCTGGGAGATAAGCCTTTGACACTTGAGCCTTTAGAGGATCCAAATTACAGATCCAAATTCTATGAGATACAGATAAGTGAGAAGGTTGGAAAATTTGGATGAAGAAAAGAGCAACCATAAGTGATCTGGATTTTCTCTCTGTTATATGAAATATATTTTAAGCCAAAAAGTCAGTAGACATAAACAGGAACTATTTCTAATAAATAAAAAGGGGTCCATCTTAGAGGCAGGGATATAGCTTACTGGTACCAGGCTGTGTAGTGTATGTGAGGCCTTAGGTTCAATCCTTAGTGCTAATAAATAAATAAAACAAGTTACCCCAGTAATGCAAGTATACACAGTAAAGCAAGTACAGACAGAAATGCATATAGATACAGACAATACAAAAATAATAGTTTCAGACTTCAGTACCTCACATTCAATAATAAATCAGATAACTGGCCAGTGTAACAGCAAAAAAACTGAAGACTCTTGCACGATGAAGTAAGGAGACCTCATAGACTGCCACCCATTAGAGGACACATCAGAGCAGGTCTTAGGACATACAAGCCTCAAAAACACGAATGGGACTTAGATGAGTGAATAATGCATGTTAACATTTCCCCCCACTTTTGTTAAATAATGTGAACATTCCGGGAAATTGTTCTCTTTGCTGCACTGATAGGATGGAAGAGGCTGGGATGCCTGTGGGGACACATGGTGAGGCAGATCTGAACGTGCTTGAGACACCCAGCTAGGCTGCATCACTGTCAGTAACAACTTTACCTGAATGGCTTTCTTTCTTTCTTTTTTTTTTTTTATTCCTTTTGCCATTATACTTTTGGAGTTAGCTTACTGTAGCTTAAATATTTACAATTCAGTCTTCTTCTCAGCTACTTGCCAGATCCAAGGTGGAAATTTATGTTTTGAGAGGAGTTGTACATTAAGAAATGAAGATTAAAAACTAATGTCTCAAACCTATGAGAGTAAAAACAAAATCTGTGGGTAAAACTCTGAGAATGAAGGTTAGAGACATTGAAATGCAAATGCTGCTGAAATGTTTGTGGCTATGGAGAAGCTGTGCCCAGCTGACAGTTTGTGTATGGGCTGAAGGTGACTGGGGAGCACCCTGGCTCCACAGCACAGAAGTAAGTGGATGAGTCTGAGATCTGGAAGGAGCTGTGGCATTCCTTTGTGACTCTAATGGTCCTTAGTCTTCCTTTCTGCTTTGTTCCTGCAGGAACATAAGACAGGTTGATCATGGATCCTCGAGAATTTTGGAGAAAACACTGCACAGAGGTCACAGAGGAAGAGAAATTTCACTGCAGTGTGGAATTGTCTCCCCCATGGACGCTTAGGGTTGAAGGATTGTGTTTCTCCAGCCTCCCTCTCACACCTGAGTAGAAACAGATAAACGGTCACAGGTTAGGCCTGCAATGTTTACAAAGTCGTGAACATGTCTCACAAATTAAGAGGATAGAAAGTCTATGAGATGTCTGAACACCATTTCCTCCCTCCCTTCTATAGCTGCAGTTGTGAAACCCTTTCTGGGGCCCTGAACATGGTGACACTCTCACAGCCAACCTGGGTGCACAAAAGTCCCAACAGACAGCCCAACAACCTCTTCAAGATGATTCTGATTGGGAGAAGGTGCATGTGACCTAACACTGGGCCCTGGGTGGAAGGAATTGGCTCTGGAACTCTGCTTTAACAGCCAATCAGCTGAGTTCCTCCACAGCCCCTGTGCAGAAGCCCCTCCCCAGCCAGACCTGGCTGAGAGTCTCGGTGGAAGAAGAGGGGAGAGAAAAAAGTCCTTCATCTGCACATCTCATGTGGTATGTGTGGAGCTGTACACTGTGGCACTCAGGGCAAAGAAGTACTCAACCTTTTCACTCCAATTGAGGCAGGCTAGGTTAAGGATAGTCTGGGATTGCTCCCCTTCTTGGCACAAGGGCTCCTCCCTCTAGCCCATGGGTGAGAGGAGACAGGTGATGACATAATGTCTCCCCACCTCCAAGTTCAATCTGATATAAAAATGACCTACCAAGAGACCCCAGCCTTTTTTTTTCCATTCCCTTACCTGGCAGTATGGGTGACTACCCTTCCCTAGGAAAGCTACTGTACCTCATACCATCCACCTGTTCTGCTTGGATTCTTCCATTTGGAACACAGGGACCAAGGTCTTCTGAAAAAACATGGATTGGCAATAACATTTGTGGTGACACCAGCCAGGAGTAACCGAGGGGTGAGGTCCCACATGCCATCTCTACTAGTCCTTTTTATTTCAACCCACCTTTCTCTGTCCTCTGGTCTCACGCCTCACCACCTGATGTTTCAAAACCAAGCACCTCTCATGGCTTCGGTAGTCTGGGATTCTTACAGTTGCAACCTTCACCTGATGCTCGCAACTTGTTCAGAGCCACAGCACAGATGGGCCGCATCCTTGATTGGCCGGATGTAACATTCACCTGCAGGACTCACAAGCTCCCATGAGCACCCTAAAGCACTGGGCCTGTGTTCAAGTTCCTTATTCCTGCCCTGGGGGATGGGCCACACTAAAGCTAGATACCCCTTTCCTAACCTTACTTTCACTTACCCTTAATCCCAACCACATCCTTTTCTTCACTGCACTGTGGGAGGTTGTACTCCAAGGTCTCTAACCCCTGGGCAGAGATGAGCACTTGCAATTTGGCACACATATGCAGTTTTCCAGCCTGCTGCTGGGGCAACCATGCATGCAGCTTGGTGCACACACCTGGCTTGGCCCACATGCCTGCCTGCGTTTTCCAAGCCCTCTATTTGGGGCACATGCACGCATTTTCTTGGCCCACACCTCAGTGCAGATGGAAGATCCACCTCTGGAGGACAGATATCCCTCATCCTGAGGACAGAAGACCCACCTCCAGAGGACAGAAAAGTCCCATCTTCAGAGGACAGAAGTCCCGCATACAGAGGATGGGATTTCTGGTCCAGAGGACCAGAGTAGGCCACCACTGTGCCGGGACCTCTGGAACTCCAGATGCCACTGGCATGGGACCTCTAGCACTATCTGACAGTAACTCTGGGGTCCTGCTCCATGAACCGCTGATAGGTGCAGTCCTCCAGCCCTGCCTCTTGGGCCTACACATGGTACAGGCCACAGCCCCTCATCTCAGCATGTGCTGGAAGTCCCACTTAGGCAGCCACACAGCACTGACGTGCAGTGTTAGTGCACAGTGACTGTGACTGCTGAGGCAGCAGCAGTGGTGGTGGTGTGTGTGCTGCAATAGTTGCAGGGGCAGCTGTAGCATGCAAAAGGGACTACAGCACCTGTATGTGCACATGTGTATGCTCAGAACACTACATGAGCCAGCAGCCTCTGTCCAGCAGCCTCCAACTGAAAGGCTCCCAATGCCTGAGCTGGCTGAAAAAGGGAGTGCAAAGGCACTGCAGCTCCACTGCCAGTGGGGAGGCCTGGGAGGCTTGGTGCACTGGGGACAAGGTGGGCGATGTCCTGGCAGCCCACTGGGACCATGTATGCTCTTCCCAGATGAGCCTTGCGTAGCTTCCCTGTCCCATGGCAATAGTGGCTACACGAGGGGGCTACATGCATCCAAGGCTTTGTTCAGCAGCCCCTGCTCTGGGGATCAAAGAAAAAACTTTCTCAAAGTAGGGGGTGTACCACCTCTGGTAACCAAAGTCCCATGCCTAACCAATCTGCCTTCTTCCTATCTATAACCTTCTCTGTCTTCATCCTCTGACCCACTCCTTTACCTGCCTACCTTCCATGCCCATCTTCCCTAGCCAGTCCACCCTATTTTCATCCAGGCTCACCTTGCTCCCATAGCATACAGGGAGCTTGTGAAAACACTCACCCAGAGGTCAGATCTCCTTGCTTCAGAGGCAAATGCCAGGGGCCTACCTGCAAGTGGTTGGCACCCTTTACAGATGGAATTAATGATATTAAATTTTAGGTTCTAGAGATGGTCCCTAAGTCTTCTTTCTTTAGGAAACTAATAGGGGCTGACAACAAGATTCTAGCAATGGGACACCTGCCTAAAAGAAGTAGGTCCATAGATTCAAATCCCACCCTAGTGCATTTCTATTATCTGGTATGCTTCTCTGATCTTCATTTTCTTCTCAGTAGGATAATAATTGGGTTAGCATTCAGGAACCCTCATGGAGGGATAGACAGACTTGACTCTTAGGAGAATGGTTGTCTCACAATACTGGGTACCTGCCACATGCTTGCTCCAGGAACATCTGATGGAAACAGGTGAGAGGGGCCTGTATTGAGGCTAACTAGATACAAGGGGATGCTCCAGAGATCTTAGAAGCCCTCATTTTTCTCTCAACTAAAGGGTAAATTTCCTCCTTTCCACAAAGCAACATAGGTTTAGCCAACTCAGTTCCATGGATTCCCCACTTGACTGTATCCTTAAATACTGGGAATGCTTTGACCCTGGTAACCTAAAAAAGGAATGTTTGATTCATTACTATAATGAAGTTTGACCCTAATATTAATTGGGGACTAAAAGGTAGTATGAAAATAGGAGTCTTGATTATGACACCACCTTAAAGTTAGATCATATTGTAAAAACAAGAGAGACAGTTAGATATACCATATGTGCAAGCCTTTATGGACTTATATCAAAACCCAACCCTCTCTAAGGGGTTCACCAGATGCAAGAACTTAAGAAAAGATACATTGATATCATTAATGATCATCTGCTACAAGAAGCATCACATGTCTCACAAAGGGATCCTCCATTGCTTCCCCTTTACATTCCTGTCTATGAGCCTACATCACTGCCACCAAACTCTTCCCCCAACTCCTCTTCTCTTAGCAACACCATTGCCAATGAGTCTGCCACACACTTGAAATGGGAAATCTTACTCAGCAACTACTCAAATAGTGCTCTAGGAGAAGTGTCAGGGCCTGAGGGATCAATTTGTGTTCATGAACTCGTCAATGTAAATGATATCCAACAGTGTAGGGAAAAATTGGGGAGGTATCCTGAGGACCCAGATAAATTTACAATTGAGTTTCAGACCCTAGTATTAGGATTTGATCTCTCATGGAGGGACACTCATTTCTTCCTGGCCAACTGTTGCATTTTTACAGAAAGGAAAAGAATTCTCACTGCTGCCCATATGGAAGCAGATGAGGCTTTTGCTAGGGATCCATAGGCTGACATCCAGAGGATGCCACTGTCCCAACAACTGAGACTCACTGGGATTATAACACCTCAGGAGGAATGCAGAGAAGGACCCACATTTTGGAGGTCATCCTGTGTGAAATGAAATTAGGAGCAAGAAAGCTTGTAAATTGTAACAAGGTAAAAGAAATCATCCAAAGGCAAGAGAAGAGCCCTATACCATTTTATGATAGACTAGAGGAAGGTTTTTGAAAATATACTACCCTTGATCCTGACTCTGTTGAAGGGGTTGCCCTCCTAAATCACTGTTTTGTCAATCAGTTGGCCTCAGACATTATACAAAAACCTCAGAAGCTAAATCTGAGACCCCTAACCAACAAAACTCAGCTGGTAGATATTGCATTTCAGGTCTATAACAATCATGACCAGGAAGATGAAAGGAGGGAACAGAGTAAGGAAAGAATGCAAGCCAAACTTGTGTAATTGGGGACACCCCCCAATGCTCAAAAGAAATCCTCAGTCAAAAAGGCTGGAAAACTGTTCTGCTTCAAATGCAAGAATCTGGGGCACTTGGCAAGGAATTGTCCAGAGCCATGCTGGGACCTTGTCATGATTGCTCCAAAACAGGTTACCAATGACACTGGAGGATGGACTGTCCCCATTCCCAGAGAGGGGCCCTGCCTTCAAAACTCCAAGTGTATTGGCTGAAGCTGCACATGACTGAGGAGACCTGGGGTGCTCTCCACAGCCCCTGCATAAGATTGTCTTCACTTATGAGAAACCTCAGGTGGCCTTGGAAATCATGGGTAAGCAAGTTATATTTCTCATTGACACAGAGGGTAATTACTCTGTTCTCCCTTCTTTTTCAGGAAAACCTTCCTCTCAAACTGCAATTGTAGTGGGAGTTGATGGACAAAAAAAATTAGAAACTTCACTCCTCCTCTCTCTTGCTGAATTGAAACTTAGTTTTTTATGCATAGGTTTCTTATAGTCCCTAGTTGCCTCACCCCACTCTTGAGCCAGGACGTAATTAAAAGCTTGGATGTGGTCCTGGTAATGGGCCATTTTCCAGGATTCCTAACACTTCAAATAGGACCAAAAGGGTCCATAAATATCCTTTAGAGGTGGACCAATAAGTAAGCCCCTCCACTTGCTATGATGGGATACATGGAAGGGCAGAAGCAGCTATCCCTGTTAAGATACAACTCAAAGACCCCATCCACTGTCCCAGTTGTAGGCAATATCCTCTTAAGCAAGAGGCTAAGGAGAGATCATAACCAATTGTTAAAAATTTTCAAAAACATGCACTGCTAATCCTTGCCAATCTCCCTGGACAGTACTGCCCCAGGGATTTTGAGATAGCCCTCACCTGTTTGCCAGGGCATTGGGAAAGGATTTAAGAAAACTTCAGATAAAGGAAGGGGGATTTCTTCAATGTGTAGATAACCTCCTGATCTGTAGTTCAACTCAGGACATTTCCAATGCCAACACTGGTTTCATTCTTAATTTCATAGCTGATGGGAGTATAAAATCTGTAAAAACAAGGTCTAAACCTCCTCACAGGAAGTCTACTATCTAGGCTTCATCCTTACTCCTCCGCCCCAGAGACTGTCCACTGAAAAGAAAAAGGACATCTGTACCCTAGGGATACCATTGATAAATGCCAACTCCATTCTTTTTTGGGAATGGCAGCATTCTGTTGGATCTGGGTACCCAACTTTGGAGTCATAGCAAAGCCTCTATTTGAGACCACAAAGGGACCAAATAATGAGCCTTTAAAATTAACTGGAGAAAAAAAAACATGCCTATAAAAAGCCAAAAAAACAAAAATCAAAAACGCCCTCATTGAGGGTCCAGCTTTAGGGATTCCCAGTTTAGAAGAAACCTTTGTACTATATGTGTCAGAGAGAAAGGAAATTGCTGTAGGAGTCTTAACTCAAGAAGTAGGAACAGAAACAGTCCAGTAGCCTACCTCTTAAAGAAACTAAATGGGATAGCCTTAGGTTAGCCAGGATGTCTAAGAGTGGTAGCTGCTACTGCCATTTTAGTGAATGATGCAATGAAGATAACCCTGGGGCAACAACTAGAAGTTTTAACTCCCCACCAGGTTAGAGCCTCCTGGAATTAAAAAGTCACTTGGGGTTGTCTGGGAAAAGGCTGACTAAATACCAACCCAGTCTTTTGGAATCTCCAGAAGTTGACCATAAAGAGCTGTAATGTCTTAAATCCTGCATCTTTGCTGCCTTCTTAACTAATGACTGAGCACACTTGTAAGCAGGTGATTATACAGACCTATGCCAGCAGGCTGGACCTGACAGATCAGATACTCCTTGAACCTGAGCCCAAATGCTTTACTGATGGAAGAAGGTTTGTACTAAATGGAGAAAGAAAGGCTGGGTATGCAGTAGTGAGTCATGAGGAGGTCACAGAAGCATGGACCTTGCCAGCTGGGACATCTGCCCAAAAGGCTGAAGTAATATCTTTAGTTAGAGCTCTAACTCTGGGAAAGGGGAAAAAAAGCCTCAATATCTATCCTGACTCCAAATATGCCATCCTGGTATTAAATGCTAATGCAGCTATATAGAAAAAAAGAAGACTCCTGTCTGGGAGAACATCCCCAATAAAACATGGAAAGAAAAATTTCTAATTATTAGAATTGGAGAATTGCTACCAAAGAAAGTAGCAGTGATCCACTCCTGGGAACATCAAAAAGACCTAACTCTGGTGAAACTGGGAGACAACCAGGCAGATCGAAAGGCTAAATAAGCAGCTCTGCAGCCTCTAGATGCCCTGCCAGCCTCCATCCTTGCTCTCTTTCTCCCAAAGGATACTGTATATCCTAAATATACTCCTGATGAGGAAAAAGAGTCTGCATGGAGGGGAGGACAAAAAGAGGGAGCTTGGTGGCATGTGGATAGCATACTAGTCTTGCCCCAAGCAACCCAATGGAAAGTAATAAAGTCTATACATGACACTTTCCACTTGGGATGAGATGCAACCTAGGAGCTAATAAGCAGAATATTTGTGAAGACCGGAATAATGTCTACAGTAAAATAGGTCTGCTGGATTGCTCCCTATGCTCCTATAATAACACTAGTCCTAAGCTTCCTCCACTGGTTTGGCCAATCCAGAGGTGAGGCTCTTACCCAGGAGAGGATTGGCAGGTGGATTTCACTCATGTGCCATTCTGCAAAGGTTGTACACAGTTGCTAGTCTTTATAGATGCCTTCACAGTGTGGATTGAAGCCCTTTCTGCTCAAATGGAAAGAGACTCCAAAGTGGCAAAGTGGCATTCTAAAACAAGTTATTCCTAGGTTTGGCATGGCCCAAACACTCCAAAGTGTTAATGGACTAGCTTTTGTCTCACATGTCACCCAGGGAGTCACCCCGGCCTTAGGAATTAAATACCATTTATATTCAGATTGGAGACCTCAGTCCTCAAGTAAGGTAGAAAAGGGCCAATCAAACAATCGTACGAACCTTGACTAAACTTTGTCAAGAGACCTCTGGAAAGTGGACCCAGTTTTTGACGATAGTCTTACAAAGAATTAGAAATGCTCCAAGGGCCAATATTCATCTTAGCCCTTTTGAAATGCTATATAGTAGGCCATTCCTCTCCAATGACATAGTGACTGACCCTGAGATCAACAGTCTCTTAAAGTATATAATTGATGTAGGGATATTTCAACAAGCAATCCAAAAGCTGGGAAACAAAGTCCTACTTGCCCCAATGAAAGGGGGAAATCTTCATATAGAACCAGGAGAACAGGTGCTAATTAAGTCCTGGCAAGGAGCTCTAGCTGACAAGCTCCAGTCCAAATTGAAGGGCACTTATCCAGTGATCATGGCAGTGCTCATGCCTGTGAAAGTGCAAGGAATACATAGTTGGATTCACTTTTCTATGGTAAAGTGTGCAACAGAGGAATTTACCTCCAACAAAGCACAACCTGGGAATACTTACCCTTATGAGTCAATAGAAGATTTAAAGCTCGTCTTCCAGATGAACCAAAAGAGTTCAACGTAAACAATAAGTATAAGCTCAAATATGGATTATTTAACTATTCTTGTACTTCTCTTGGTCCCATCTTCCAAGTATCACCGTTCTGCTTACTGCAAAACATTGGGACACTTCTTTTGGGCATTTTGCCTTATTCTCTTCTTGGGACTGACACCTGACTTTGGTCAGCCCCTAGAAGATTCATCAAATCATATCCATCCACTAACTAAGCCAAGTCTCATGCCCATACCTCTAATTAAAACTGCTGAGGTTCAAACCCCAGTGCCACCAAAAAATAAAACAAAAAACTGCTGAGGTAATATTGGCCATAGCATTACACAAACGGGCAAATAAAAATAATGGATTCACCTATATGCTTTCTGTGAAACCCAACTTCTGCAGGAAACCACAGAAAGTGTTTCTCTTATGCAAAACCAGTTTCCATTAATGTATAATCCCTAAGTGGACTAACATATATGCACTGGTATACACAGTCCATAATAAGGACATTGGCTTAAGCCACCAGTCCTTTACTGCCTCATTTACAATGGCAGTTCAAATCCAGGCAGCCCTTTTAATTGGGCCAAAAACAGCTACCAAAACCAACACAAAAAAATGAGTCTAAATTACTCTCTTACATTATCAAAGATTATTTAAAAACTATTAGTAACCAAAAAAATATTAAAAGTCATAGTCACACTTTAAAATCAGATAAACTCCCTAACAATTGTCACTTCTCAAAATAAAACTAGATATTCTGACAGCCAAAGAAACCTCCCAAATCTGGCAACAATCCTTGGAGTTTTGGAAAATATTTTTTGAGACTTGGGATCAGTCCCCCTGGGTAATGAGCCTGACATAACTCTTATTGTTCTCTTGCCAGTGTTCACACATGGGCCATTTTTTGACTTTGATTTGGTAATTGGATTTATTGTTTCCATAATTAAGGCCTCTAGAGACCAAACCATGACACAATAGAGCCATCAACTTCTGGAGGTCAGATGTTTGCATACAGCTTATCAGAATCTCAGAAGGCTGCAACCTGAGTCAACTAAGGTTAACGTCTTGTCTGATGCATGGGGATCCTCTCCCAAGCTCAAGTTGCTGTTGGCAGAATTCATTTTCTTACAATTGTAGAACGCATGACAGCTTGCTTCCTCTAGCAAGAGACCCTCTGTGATCACAGGAAAAGCCTGTTTCCTGTGTTAAAAAGTCGACCTGATTAGATCAGGATGACCAAGGATAATCTTCCTTTTGATAAAATCAAAATCAAACTGAACAGGGATTTAATTATATCCACCTAATGCCTTCCCCTTTTCCATGAAATGCAACCTAATCACAGGAGTGGCATCCATACTGTTCTAAGTTCTACCAACACTCAAGGCAGGAAATTACAGAGGGTGTGCACAGCAAGTGGAAGAAATCTTAGACATTATCTTTCATTCTTTGGCTGCATTTGTTAATCCCTTCAATGCACTGATGAGTTATGAGTACTACTGTTATGTGCTGGTGTGAAATTTTGTGGGCCAGTGTCCAGGGTTCTTGCCTTCACAGGCCAGAGAACTGGCTTTTGAGGCAGCTGACTGACTCATGAGACAAGGACAATACACAAAATAAGATTTATTAGAGAGAAAGGAAAGGCTACAGCTAGAGCAGTGGAGCAGAGCCCAGAAACTGGTGACTCCATACTCAGGTGAAGACTGGGGCTTTTTATGGTAAGAGTTAGATGGGTTTTTCCCATTGGCCATTGATTGGTGTGCACAGGCTCTCTTCAATGACCCTCAGGAGCAAACAACCTTGAAAGCATTCTGTTTACCAGCCCTGTGGCAAATTTATGAGAACATGTATCTCCTCTTCAGGGTGTAGGAATGCTGATTTATCAGGTCATGTAACTCCTTCTCAGGGTATAGGGCTCATAGTGCTCTCCATGTGGCATGGGATATTCACTCATCTGCCTTTTAGGTCCCCAGATACAAGTCCATCCTCTGCAACAAGTACCCAACTACATTTGGAGAAAGAGGTGATGACTCATCTAGCTGCTTCGTGCTGGCAATGGGGCAACTGGGGGTAGGTGTGGACTTTTGTGTAAGCAGAGGTGAGTATTCTTTGACTAAGAGCTGGAATTTGATTCACTGGACCTTTTGAGATATGAATCTGGAGAAAGCATTTATTATACAAAGTCCAAATAGGGGTATTAGAAGGAGCATAAAAAGGGGGCAGCCAGAGGTAGTGCCCAAGGAGCCCAGTTCCATATGTTGTTCCAGAAGGACCGTGAATTGGCTAGCTTTTATCTCCTTTATGTAATTGATTCTCTTAACTGTCAGGCCACATCTCCAACCACTCTAGATTTGTTAGTATAAAAGCAACATTCTCTTTAGGAAAAGGCATGTTCCACCCTTTTCAGCAGTTAATAGGTCAAGTGCATGTCTATTTTGAAGCACTGTTGATGGAAGTGAATCTACCTCATCTTGTAAAGCCTCTAAGGACTGTGTGACCCATTCTATGTCATTAGTAAATTCTCTTGACAGTTTTTGATAGGTATAGATTGATAAGGAGATGCCCCTAATTCCAGTACCTATTCTGACTGTGATCCCCATAGCTATCAGTCGGGGAATGATTTGGATAGCTCTCTTTGATCAAGTGTAGGCAGCTAGAGGAAAAGAAAGGGATTGGTTATCAGGTAACCAATACATAACCCAACATAAATTTGTGGGGTTAGGAGAACCTTAGTATAGATTCCTTGCAGCTGGGAGGTAGGCAAGTGTAGGTGACAGTTCCACAAACTAAGTAAGTTCCAGGAGAAAACAAACACTGAGTGTCATTTGTTGACGATCTGATTGATGCAAACACTCTTGGAGACTTCCCCCAGTGGAATTGAACCCTGTAAACTTTGGAGGCATTGGTGAGCAGAAAGGATTAGTTTTATGTTAGTAACATTGACTCTTGTTAGGAGAGGGTTTAATTTATGACCTGGGAAGGCCTCAAGTGAGCTCATGGGATTTGCCAATATCTGTGGGAGGATTAGAGAGAGACAAAGCCAGAAATCCTCAGTCAAAGTGGGGTTTGTAGAGTTTAAAATATGATGGGAAGAGTTGAGTAATCTGTACAGCTGGGGATCTAGATCAATGAGTGGCTGAGGCTGTGGGGGTTTTATTCTTTTCCTTGCAGGGGGAGTGGGAAGTGGAGTCTCCATCATATACAGTTTACATGATTCTCACGTGACATGTCAGCTAGTATTTTAACTTTTGTTTTTATAATCTTTCTTTTTAAAATTTTCTCCCTTTGTCCCCTCCTGTGGCCAACAGACTCACTGGCCTGCTCTCCCAAGGCTTTGGGTTGGACCATACATGCCAACAAATCCTGTGCCTAAGGCTTTTTCATGTAGTTGTCCATTTCTTAAACAGTGAAAGTTGCTGCTGGAACAACCAGGTGCAGTGCTGTAGTAATTGCAATCATGGGGACAGGGAGAGGGACCTGCAGCCAAGGCACAGACTATAAGAAGAAGGAGAGCACAAAGAGCATGGTATATAAGATGTGATACCCACTCACTGAGGCCATATCCACTCAGAAGTAGAAGTTGCCCACAAACTGACATTCAGTATAAAGGGGACCAGAATAAAAGCAGCCCACAAAAAAGGAGGAAGTGAAGACATAAGTTATGTGTTCAAGGTGTTCCTTTTGAAAAGATATTTGAGATCTTCCACTGGCTCACCGGAGTAGTCTGGTAGAGCAGGATGTGGCTCCAGGATGTGTACATTAGGCTCTGGTGTCCAACATTTGGCTTGGGAGATGTGAATCCAGGAGCCTAGCCCAGTGACCTTAATTCCTGTGGGCATAGATAACAAGACTGGGTATGGCCCTTCCCAAGGACCTTCAGAGAGACCCCAGGGGTCATGAGGAAGTTGGATAAAGACTAGATTTTGAAGACAAAAGGCAACCAGGGAGAGACCATGGGAACCTTCTCTTCCTACTTCAGAGAGAACCTGCTGAAACTTGGCTAGTTGAGTGATATGAGAGACTAGGTTTGTTACTTCAGGGTCTAAAATTAAATACTTTTGGAGAAAGGGTCTTCCACACATGGCTTCAAAGGGAATAAGATCCATTTTATTTGGGATATTTCTAAGTTGGACTAAGGCCAGAAGTAGTAATTATTGCCAGGGAAGGTGAGTTTCTTGAGCCAATTTAGACAGGTGTCTCTTGAGTAGTCCATTGGTCCACTCAACCTTACCTAAGGATTGGAGTCTCCAGGCACAGTGGAGATGATATTTGATACCCAAAACCTTAGAGACTCCTTGAGTGACTTCACTTGACAGGCTGGCCCATTGTCACTTTGGAGAGTCCGGCAGAGTCCAAATCTAGGGATAATCTCAATAATTATGACATAAATTACTTCCTGGGCCTTTTCAGAGGATCAGGGGAATGCTTTGACACAGCCAGTAAAAGTATCTACCAGAACCTGGAGCAATCTAGAGGTTGGGCTCCCTGGCAGGTGGGTGAAGTCATGCTGCCAGTCCCCTGGATATATCCCCCACTTCAGAGTTCCAGGAATAGGCAGGGCAGTGTTGTTACACTGGCAGATTTCACATCTTCTAATAATATCCTGGAGAGTGTCTCTGAGTTTTAGCCCCTCAAATAACTACCCTGCCAAGGAGATTGTCTTATGGACACCTACATGATAGGTCTGATGTAGTGTTTTTAGGACTTTCCATTGACTACTCTGCGGGAGAAAGAATATACCATCAGGAGTTATTCACATTCTCTCTGATCTAAGTAATACCCTGTCTCTGAAGGCTGTGAATGTTTGGTAGGTGAACATAAGGCCTCCCAGCAGCCTTCTTACCTGCTGTATCAGCTCTCTGTTTTCCCTTAGCAACCTGATCCTCTGACCTTTGATATGTGGAGCAGTGGATTACTGCTATTTTCTTTGGAAGAAAAACTATTTTTAAGACGTTTAATGTTTCCTTGGAATATTTGGTAGGGGATTCTTTAGTCAACAATCCTCGCTCTTTCCAAAGAACTGCATGAGCATGTAGGACCAGGAAGTCATACTTAGCATCTATATAAATGTTGGCAGTTTTTCCCTCTGATAGTTGTAATGCCTTAGTGACAGCTATCAGCTCAGCCAATTTGGCACCAGCGGAAGGAGGCAGAGATTTGGCCCATAGGATCTCAGTGAGAGAAACTACAGCTGGCCCTGCTTATCTAGCTCCCTCCTGGGTGAATAACTTCTGTCCATGAAGAGAGTGAGGTCTGGGTCAAAGAGTGGCTGGTCAAGGAGGTCAAGCCTAGCCAAATAACATTTGGCTAGCATGTCCTCACAGGAATGATAAGTGTGTCCCCCTCAGTGGGGAAGAGTGGTGCTGGATTAAGGGCACAACACATCCACAGGCTCACATCTGGGCATTCTAATAATTGGGGCTGATTCTGAAGTAGCCTGTTGTCTGATAACCATAGTCCTCCTTTAGCTGTTAGAAACCCTCCTAGATCATGTAAAGTACATATGGCTAAGGGCCATCCAGGAATTAATTTTTGGGCCTCTGGGATAAGAGTCAGGTTGCCACTGGGGCACTTAAGCATCCACATTGTCTAGTTCTCTGCTCAACTATCCCACGGGTTGTTGAGTGGGCCCTCGGAGCTGTCCCCCCCCCCACCATGGACATATAGCTGGATGTGGTATTGGGTGGGCAAGCTCAATGCCGGGGCTGTTTGTAGTGACCGTTTGAGGGCCTGAAAAGCTTTCATATACTCAGGCTCCCATTCTAAAAGGGATTGAAAGCCTCATGAGCATCTTTTAGAAGCTAAAAGATAGTTAAAAAGAAGCTAGTATAGGGGCCAGACTAGGGCTGCATATCTAGGAATCCAGATTTTGCAAAATCCTGCAACTTCCAAGAAAGCTCTAAGCTACTTTACAGTATGGGGTAGTGGGTAACAAAGAATTGGGTTGATCCACTCATGACTCAGGGAGTGAATCTGTCCCTTTAAGTCCATGACTAGATAGGTGATATAAGGGAGGCATAATTGAGCCTTTCCTTAGAGACTTTGTATCCGTGGGAGGCCAGAAAGTAGTCACCCTGAAGATGAGAGGCTCTGTGGCTCTGCACAGAATGAAGTCATCAGCATATTGAAGAAGGCTGAGCTCTGAGTAGTGCCAATCTAATAAATCTCTAGTTAGGGCCTGTCCAAAAAGATAGGGCTGTCTCTAAATCTTTGTGGCAAAACTGTCTAAGTTAGTTGTGAGAGGTTAGTGGAATCTTCAAAGGCAAATAGGGGATACTGTCAGAATGTAGAGGAATGCAAAAGAAAGCATCCTTTAAGTATAGTACAGAGTAATATTGGGCTTTGAGGGTATTTGAGCCAATAGAGTGTAGGGATTAGGTACAATTGGGTTGAGGGGAATGAATGCTTCATTAATGATCTGGATGTCTTGAACCAAACTCCATTTATTTGGCCCTTATGAACAGCAAGAATAGGAGTATTGTAGGGACTGGAACAACTAATTAGTAGCCCTTGTTTTTTTAAGGAATTTATGATATGTAAGAGGTCTTGTTGTCCCTTAGGCTTGAAGGGATACTGTTTTTGATGTGCAAACTGTGAGAAATCTTTGAGATTTATTTGAATCAGAAGGGACATTTTGGCTTACCCTGCAGTCTTTCCAGTCTGCAGTGTGGGACCTACTTCTTCCTGAAGAAGGGTGCAACAGAGATAGTCCCTCTTTGGGAGTAGAATTTGAGCATTTATTTGAGAGTAAATCCCATCCCAGCAGGGGCACTGGAGTCAGGGACTGTGAGGAAAGAGTGACGGATGTGGAGGTCTCCCCAGGAGCAGACCAGAGGCCAAGTAAAATAGTGCTCTAAGGGCTGGCAACATGTGCACCAAATGGTAACCTTGTTACTGGACTGGGGACCAGGAGAGAATGGTAAGACAGAGAAATGGGCTCCACTGTCTAGAAGGAAGATGATCTTTCTCTCCTCTACTATTATGGTTAACTGAGGCTCCTCAACATTGATGTTAAGAAGTGGAACCTGGACAGGAGGCCCCAGCACCCATCAATCCAGAGAAGGTGGCACCCACCTTCCATCTGGAGAAGGGGGCAATTAGACCCCCAGTGGTTAACTTTTCAGAGAAGGCAAGGTCCTAGTGGGGACCAGGGCTGTCTCCAGGCTGTCTGCCTTTTGGGGATTCCCTGTAGAAGTGCCCCTCCTGTCCACAATGGTAGCAAGCTCAGAAGGTAGGCCTTCATCAGGTAGGGTACTCCCTGAGAGATATGATTAGGTCATGATGTTCTTCAGGCTTTTCTCTCTTTTCATTTAGGTTCAAGTTATAGTATATTAGACATAGCTAGTTGCATTAATTGGTCCAATGACTTTCCCCTTCAGCCACAGACTTTTGGAGTTTTCTATGACTATCTGTGATTGACTGAGTTAGAAATTTATCTTAGAGAGAACCTCTCCCACCTGTGACTCTGGGCCCACTGTGATATGCTTTTGGACAGTGTCCTTAAGGTGGTTTAGAAAGGTAAACGTTTTTTTTTCCTCAGGGACTTGTACTACAGTCACCTGGGAATAGTTTAGAGGTTTAGCTTTGGCCCTTTTTAACACTTCCACTATAAGATGGATGAAGGGGCACCGATGTTATTCACCACTTTCATCATTTTGATCCCAATGTGGATCTGCCAAGGGTACTGTCTGTGCCTCTGTGGGCATGGGCATATTTATTTCCAGGTGCCATAGGTACTGGGTGGGGCTCATTGTAGATGGAAATTTTCTACAATTTGAGTGGACTGGACTAGGACCCATTTCTTTTCTAATGAGGAAAGAATCTGGTCCAGGAGAAGCATGATATCCTTCCATGCTAATTCAAAGGTTTGGATCACAAGATAAAGGCTTAGTTGTATTGGTCTGGGGCACCAGTGGAGCTATCCAGATCCTTTTTAATTTCTCTTAGATCTGATAACTGGAAGGGGACATAGACTCACCCTCTTCTTACCAGTGCCTATTGAAAGGAGAAACATCCATTAGGAGGTTGTGAATATTGGTGTGGCTTAGAAGGTGGAGCATGGCGTGGAGCAGTAGAGGGACCAGTAGGGACAGGGGCCTTATCACTGGTCAGGGGCTTTTCTGGTCCTCCTTCCCCATATTTATCCTGTGGCTTACAAGGAGCAACCAGTGTTTGAGTATCTAGATAACAATTATAGAGCCATTCTTGGTGGTCCCAGAGATAAAAGAAAAGCTGTATATAGGGGACCTCAGTCCACTTTTTCTCCCTTTTACAGAAAAGGTCTAATTGGAGTATTGTATTATAATTTAAGGAGTCCTCTGAAGGCCACTTCTCTTGTTCACCGAAGGGATATTGAGGCCAGGCCTCAGTACAAAGAAAGATGTGGTTTTTTCTTTGGGACTATTAAGGTCAAGGTCCTTCCAACATTTCAGTAGACAAGCCAGTGGATTCTGCTTGAGTATTCAGGCCAGAAGACTGGAAGAGGCAGGTCCCATCGAGAAGAACAACAAAAAAGACTGCGGTGGTTCCTCTCTTGTCAGCATCCCAACTGGGGATTGACTTAATGAGAGAAGGCATCCCTGTCTCCTGATTTCCTTCTGCCATCTATGCCAGTACCAAAGGAAATGTAGTGAATGGTCAGACTGTGGCCATCTTTACTGACACTGAGAGAAAAACTCTAAGATCCTGCCTTTTAGCCTTATATTACCAAAAGCCTTATATTACCTTTAACAAAGGCTACCTCTTTCACAAAGGGAAGCATCACCTGGAGAAGTGTCTGTAAAGTTAGAGAAGGTTATTCAGAGGGAGTACCAGGGCAGTGACAGTGCCACAAAGGATGACTAGTGTCAATATTTTGAAAAAGCTTTTTTTTTTATGTTGAGGCCAAAAGTGCAGGAAGATTTAAATGAGCGGTCCAGAAACCATACCAACACCGATTTTTTGGCTGTTCCTGGAAGGTTACATTAGTGCTTTGGGGGGACCATAACTTTGAGATAAGAATTGCCTCCAGGTGTTGGGTCAGTCAGTGGGGCTGGGCACAAGGCTTGGGTCCCTGCTGCCCACTGCTCCTCCTTCCACATGTACATGCATGCTTTTTTTCCCCCTTCATTTCTTTTTGGGGGAGTGATGGCAGGTCAGTTTGTTGCTGTGTGCTGTGGTGGCTTTGGATGCATGCTGGATTCTTTTCATGAATTGCCTTAGCTGTGGTGGGCATCACTGCTGTGCCCGGGATGTCTGGTGAGACAGGCCAGTGTCCCTGTGCACGTGTGCTTTTCCCTCTTCTCCTTGTGGGGGTGGGGTTAGGGTATGAGTGTGGTGTGGCAGGAGGCCTGTGTCAGTCCTCAACCTTACCAGGTCTGTCTCCCCAGGCTGCACTTTCATCAGCCACATTTACCTACACTGGTGCCCAGCAGCTGATTTAAAGCTGATGCAGACCAAGGAGAATGACAAACTAGGTGGGAGAGTAATTAAAAAAGTCATAACAAACTATGGTACAAGTTCCCAATGGGAGGTCAGGGTCCCATTAAGCACAGGAAAGGGAAAGTAGACAGAGATGAAAGACAAGGCAGTGGGACCAGGGAAGAGCATGTGAGTAAAAGTACGTTCAGTGCTTCTAGCGGAGACAGAGGGACATCCTGACGTCCTAGGTGGGGGAGGAGGGAACAGAGCCTACAGACATAAAACATGCTCAAGGAATTAATTAAAGCTGTGCTTTCAAGTCATTCCCACAAAGTAGTACTGGAACACTGTCAGCCACACAAAATCTCTACTGTCAGGTCACTGCCTCCTGTAGAAGGGAGTTTTGACAGATGGGGGAAGAAGATGTCCAGGTGCTAAAATCAAACAGGCCTCCTCCAACATAGCATAAGGCATACTCAAATCAACCCCAGGCTAAGTCTTAGCTCACAGGGAGGAAACAGAAAGCACCCCCAGAGCCAGAATTGCCATGAGGCCAAAGTTAGCTAGGAGCTATTGGTTTCATACCATGATGGGAAAGTCTCTCAAGAAGACAGAAACAGAGAGAGAGACAGGGGAAGTGGCACAGGAACATCTGCTTTTGTCTAGTCCTTGGCAAGGGCTTTCCCCCAGCAGGAATATTCAGCAGGGTGCCAGAGGCTCATGGCCACACCTTAGGGAAACTCTTGCTGGTTTGGCACTCAGTCATACTGACCTTGGTCCAGGAGAGGTGTCCCTTTATGTGGTCACCAAAAATGATAAGTGACAATGTGAAATGCTATGGGCCAGTGTCCAGGGTTCTTGCCTTCACAGGACAAAGAAGTGGCTCGTGAGGCATCTGATTGACTCATGAGATAATGAATGGTACACAAAGTAGGATTTACTAGAGAGAAAGGAAAGGCTACAGCTACAGCAGTGCAGTGGAGCCCAGAAACTGATGGCTCCCTGCTCAGGTGAAGTCTGGGGCTTTTTATGGATGCTTTAACTCTGGGTTAGGGTAAGGGTTAAGTGGAGTTTTCCCATTGGCTGTTGATCACATGCACAGGCTCTCTTCAATAAGGGTCTATTTGCCCCTTATCAGGGGAAACAAACCTGAGACCATTTTGTTTATAAGCCCAGTGTCAGATTTATGAGAACATGTATCTCCTCCTCAGGGTGTAGGAATGCACATTTATGAGGCCAGGTATCTCCTTCTCAGGATGCAGGGCTCATAGTGCTCTCCATGGGGTATGGGATACTCACTCACTCATCTGTCCTTTAGGTCCCCAGGCCCAACACTAAATTATCCTCAAAAATGTACGTATATTGTGATCAATCAGAAAGAAGTTAATAGAAGCCATTATGGATTTGATTGCATCAGGGTAGCAGTGACAGAGTTGACTCCATTTTGGATGAGAGAGGCACTTTAGAAGCAGACACGTAAAAGAGGCATGGGAAACAACAGGCTTCTCAGAGAAATAACAAGCCTCTCACCAAAGTTAACAAGATGCAGCTGCACAAAGTGGGTAGTGGCCCCACAGCCAGGAGAGTTTGGCAAATGTCCAAGGCCAGAAATGTCCAGTTCAATAATGAAAGGGATGGACAGGTGATCAGATTTAATGAGTTGACTAGACACCAGTCACAAATATAGAATAATAGGACCCAAGCCAGTTAATGCCCTATATCTTCTCCTTCACTTCAGTCTTTCTTTCACTCAGGCTTTTCACTAAGTTCCACCCATCAGGGTGCTTTACTATCCTTTTGATAAACTTTGTGCTTACTTTAACTCTTAACTCCTGATTTGGCATCTTCAATTATCAACGACAGGGCATTAACCCAGGGAAGAACATTCTGGTATAAATTGGCCAAAGCTATTTCATACCAAAGGAAGAACATAAACAAAGGAAAGGAATCCAGTTTAGATAGAGAGGACAGCATGAGATGGCATAGCAACATTGGGCAGTGAAATTAGGAAAGTGCATTGGAGACAGTTGGAGAGGTCAGATACAGTTTTTTGTTGTTCTTGTTGCTGATTTTTCTTTATCTTTATTAAATTGTTAAATGTATTAGCATATTATAGTTGTACAGGGGTATATTGTGATATTTCCAAAAATTCTAACAATATATTTTAGTGCGATTCATCCCATCTATCTTTCCCTTTTACCCCCTCCCTCCCTTAGAACAGTATCAACAGGTCTCATTGTTTCATTTTCATACATAAATACATGTACCTCCACCATGGTCACCATCCTCACACTTTCCTTATGCCTTCCCCTCTTCCAATGGTACCCATCCCAGACAGGGCTTCTTTGACTTTCCTATCCTTCATTTTTTAAAAAATACATTTTGTTTATTTATTCTAGTTATACAGGGAGTAGTGCAAGCTGACATTTCCATATATATATATATATATATATATAATACTCAAAATTGATTCATCCCCTTTCCACTTTGGTACCCTCTTTATGGTGATTTCAATAGGTTTGAATGTTCCATAAAAATCCTTGCATTAAAAAGTCCATCAACCACATTCACCTTCTTTACTTTCTTCATTTACTTTACCCCTTATATTAGTGTCCTCCCTTAGCATGACCTGTTTTACATTCTTGTCCTTCATTGTTTATGTGTCTATTAATTGTTCAGTGAGATTTTTATCTTCATACTTCAACTGCAAATGTATTATGATTAAGTCAATCTAAGCCCACTCCACTGCACTTCCTCACCCTCTTCCCCCATCCTGAGTAGTTCAACAGTTTTCAGTGTGTTTTGTTGTCTTCTTCCTATACATATCTAAATATGTACTGTATTTCATTGTAATTCACTATTTTTCTTTCCTTCTTTTCCTCCTCCCTCAGTCTCCTCTACCAATCTCACTTTTGGGTACATATTGATATTTCATATCTATATCTATATCCATATCCATATCCATATCTATATCTATATCTATATCTATATCTATATCTATATCTATATCTATATCTATATCTATATCTATATCATCTATATCTATATCTATATATATCTTGTATTTGTATTGGGCCTATATTCCACATATGAAAGACAACATTTGGTGTTTGGCTTTCTGAACAAAGCTAACTTCACTTAAGATTATGGTCTCCAGTTAAATCCATTTATTTCCAAAAAACAAATGTCATTATTTATGGCTGAATAAAATTCTATTGTATAAATACCACATTCTCTAAATCCATTCATCACTTGTAGGGCATCTTGAGTATTTTCATAGGTTGACTATTGTGAATAATGCTGCAATAAACATTGGTGTATCATTGTCTTTATTGTAACATGACTTACATTCCTTCAGGTATGTCCCTAGGCATGTTCATTTGGCAGCTCTATTTTTAGTTTTTTGAGGCTCCTCCATACTGTTTTCCATAGTGGTTGTACTAATTTACTTTCCCTGAACAGTATTTTTGCAAGCATTGCTGCTTGAATTCATATCTGGGTCTTCTATTATGTTCCATTGAAATTCATGTCTGTTTTTGTGTCAGTACCTTGCTGTTTTCATTTTATTAGCTCTGTAATATAGTTTAAAGTCAGGTGTTGTGATACCTCTAGTGTTGCTTCTTTTTCTCAGTACTACCTTAGCTATTCGGGGTTTCCTATGGTTCCATACAAACTTCAGGGTTGATTTTTCAACCCCTGTGATGAATGTCACTGGAATTTTGATGTGAATTGCATTGAAAATGTGGATTGCTTTTTCTAATATACCTGTTGTCATAATATTGATCCTACCAATTTATGAGCATGGGAGATCTTTCCAGCTTCTGAAGTCTACTTTGATTTCTTTCTTCAGTGGTTTATAGTTTTCATTATAGAGGTGTTTCACTGCCTTTGCTAAGTTCATTCCTAGGAAATATTTTTTGCACCTATTGTAAATGGAACTGTTTAACTAAACTTTTCTCAGTTTGCTCATTGTTGCTATATAGAAATGTTATCAATTTTTATAAATTCATTTTATATCCTGTTTCTTTTTGCTTATGATGTGTAGGAGTTGATTGGGTGAAATTTCTGGGTCTTTTATTTATAAGATCATGTCTTCTTCAAACAGGGATCATTTTACTTCTTCTTTTCCTATTTGAATTCCTTTTATTTCCTCTTCCTGTCTTATTGCTCTGGTTAGGAATGCCAAGACTATGCTGAGTAAGAGTGGTGAGAGTCGACACTCTTGTCTCTCCTGACTTTATTTAAAGTGTTTTCAGTTTTTCTCCACTTAGTATGATGTGGGCTATAGGGTTGTTGGATATAGCCATTAATATATTGAAGTACATTCCTCCTTTCCTAGTTTCATTAGAGATTTTATCATGTTTTCAAAGAATCAGCTTTTTGTTTCTCTGATTCTTTGCATGGTTTTATTTTTGGCCTATTTTATTGATTTCTGCCCATGTTTTTATTATCTCTCTTCCTCTGTTTTTTGGGTTTAGCTTGTTGTTTTCTTCCTAGGAGCATGAGATGCAGCTTTAGGTCATTTAATTGAGGTCTGTCCGTATTTTTTAGTATATGCATTCATGCCTATAAACATTCTCCTTCGTGCTGCCTTTGTTGAATCCCATAGGTTCTGAAAGGTTTTGCTTTATTTTCACTAGATTCCAGGAACCTTTTCATGACCTATTGTTCTAGGAACAACATGTTATTCAGTCTCCAGGTGTTTGAGTATTTTCTGCTGTATCTTTTGTTGTTGAGTCCTGGTTTTATTCCACCGTGGTCAGACAGTATGCATGGGGTTATTTCAATTTCTTATATTTGCTAAGGTTTACTTTGTACCCTAAAATATGACTTATTTTGGAGGAAGTTACATGGGCTTCTGAGTAAAAAAATGAATGTTGTGCTGTTGCTGGATGAAACACTTTGTAGTTGTCTGTCATGTCCATTTGCTCTATGGTGTTATCCAATTCTGAAATTTCTATGTTTAGTTTTTGTCTAGATAACTAATCTGTTGGTGATAGTGGAGTAGCCATTATCAGTGATCCATTATCACTGATTTGGGGTTTATCTGTGTTTTTAGGTCTAATAGCATATGTTTAGTGAAGTTGGGTGCATCAACATTGGGTACATAGAAGTTAACAATTTTTATTTCCTCTTGAAGTATTGTGCCATTTATTAGTATTAAGTGATCTTCTTTGTCTCTGCTGACTAATTTAGCTTGAAGGCTACTTATATAAGTATAGCTACTGCTGCCTGGTGTGGGGGCTCATTTGCTTAGTAAACCTTTTTCCACTCTTTCATCCTAAGTCAAAATTTGTTTGTATTTGAGATGGGTTTCTTGCAAGCCACAAATTATCAGGTCTTTACTTTTTAGTCCACCATGGATTAAAAGTACAGAATGCTTCACAATTTTTTTGTGTGTCATTCTTGCAAAAGGGCCATGATATTCTTCTCTGTAGCCCTTCAATTTTAGCAGGTGTGCTGCCAAAGTGAGTGCTAGGATGTAGTTGCAAATACTTGAAACTGGCTGAAAACAGATCACTATTTCTTCAGAGTAAGGAACCAAACACTTGTTAATGGAGTAGTAGGAAAGGAAATGCAAAGTAATATAATGTAAAATAATTGATATTACTGTGAAGTCTATGAAATCATGCTAGTAATCACTTACATAAACAAATTCCAAAATGACTCTGTTGACCCTTCATCTCCACCTGGTACAAGAAGAATTGTAATAGAGAAGTTGGAGAGGAAAAGCAGGGCCTTAATGGATTGTGATTAAAATACATTTTTAAAAATATAAATCACAACAGTGTTTTATTAAAAGCTTTACTCAAGTTGTTGAGACTGTTAGGGAAATTTTGTTTAAGGGTCTGGCTGAGAGTTTTGCCTACTTAGGCCATTGTCCCCACCACAGGTTTAAAAGGTGAGAGTTTGAACCGATATTTCTCACTTGTTTGTAAATTGCTTGTTCTTGAAATCTTCACCCTTCTCTGAGTTTACTGCACTCCCACATGTGGAGGTGCCTAATGAAAGGAGGTCTAGCAGTCAGACAGTTCAGAGTCAACCCCTAATAAGGCTCTGGATCTCAGAATAATGCAGTCCTACTTGTATCTCTTACTGGGCAAAAGAAGGACAGACATTGCAATGGGAGGACTTAAGTAACAGAGAGATTTGCCCAGCAATCCAATGGTACTAAGTCAAGGAACTATAAGTGCCAGCAGGTAGGACATTATTACATGGAGAAACAATATAGGAATGGGAAAGAAGATTGCACAGCCATGGGCTAGAGTATTGGGAGGAAACACATGAAAGAAGAAGTTCTGCTTCTCTTTGCATCAATGAGTCTTAGGGATAGATTTCAATTACACTTTCTTGTGGCAATTCTGTACATTCACCTCTCTACTAAAATGAGTTAGAAACAAATGTTGCAAATGCCAAACTCTATTATTTTATCCATAGTACACTCTTCAGACCACATTCTTTATAAAGTATTTGGTCAGAATTCATTGCTCCAAATCCAGGTTTAAACACATCTTCCCTCTTAACTAATTATCTAATATAATGAATCTTAAGTGTTCTATGAAAGTCCTTTTCAAAATTCTTTGACAGAAGTGTAAGGCAGAATTACTCAAAGTTTCCATAAAAGTTATTAGTCATCTTTAGTCTTTCACAAAATGTCTTGCATTTCTCCAAAAACATTTCCAATTTTCAGCTAAATTATATGTTCAAATCAGTACTTCAGAAGAACAGATGGTCTTAAGGGTTGAAACAATTGACTAGACTATCATGAAAAGCTGTGTAAAAATTCTGATGTTTATGAACTCAAAGTAGTTCCTTGTCATCCTGATGAAGGAGGCATGTGTTCTCACGGCAAGGATGGTCCCAGGAAGGGGTCAAATCTTTACACAGTTTTCAGTTTAGGGACTCTTCTAGGATTATGGGCAATCATAGTTTACTAACTTCAGAGGTGTTGCCAATGGAACACAGTATTTTAGGAGATCAGCATCAAAATCAGCTTTCTTTCTCTTGAAAATGAAGCAAACATGATGCAGGGGCTTTGTACAGAGCAGTGTTTCATGGAACAGTGCCCAGCATTCCATCCCTTGATATATGACCATAACACCAGTTGCAATGTATTAGAGAATTCTGACACAGCAAGCTGGCACAAAACAGAAAAGACTGAGGCCCCAGATCCACTTTGTAGGTAAATAGCAGTCAACTGCACAGAGGGTTTCTTCCAGTGAGGAAGGCTACAATGTCACTGAAGTCAATCTGCCTGGTACTTGCTCCCACAGTAAGCATTTAAGTACTTAAAGAGACTGAACAGAAAGTGCTGAACATCAGTTCATAGTTATATTGCAACTATGTCTTCTAGAGAAATTAAGACTGACATGGAATGATGATGGACTCTCTAAGATAAAATTCACAAATTAAGAATCCAGGAGATTTCCCTCAGAGGCAGTGTTGATGCACACATGGACTCCTTGGCTGTTCAGCTTTCCTCTGAGCTTCCTGAAACAATGTGCCTGCAGAACGGCCTTTACACGTTCCCATGGTCTTTCCAAAACTTGAAGGCACTTGAGTAAAGGAAATTTTCCATGGACAGTGTTCAGACTCCACAGAGACAAACGTGTTCAGCTGGAAGAATGCTGACTATGGAGGTGGTCAAGAAGAATAGTATAAGAAAGGCACAATATGAAATTTCACAGAATGTGGATTTTATACTGAAAGTGTAGAGTCCCAGGGAGATAGCATTTTCAAATGAAGTGACTTGATTACCATGGCAGAAAGTCTGGAGACTCTAATGTGTCCTAGGAATGAGTAACATGGTCATTTCTTGAGAGTTATTCTGAGATGCAGAGTCTCAGAACCTACCTAAATTTCCTGAGTATCATCTGCATTTTAGCATGATTTATATGCATGTTAAAACTTGGGGAAAATTTGTATAGATGATGCAACTAAAACTTATTTTTAGGGATAAGAGCAAAGAGGTCACTGAAAGTGGGGAGCTAGTGGCTCATGTTGGTAATCTTAGCTATTTAGGAATCTGAGATTGGGAAGATCATAGTTGGTGGCTATTGGGGGATGGGGAGGAGTTTGTGAGACCCATCTCAACTAATAGCTGGGCACAGTAGTATATGTCTATCATCCCAAGCTATGCAAGAGGGTGAGATTTGGAAGATGGTGATTCTAGGTCAGCTCTGGCAAAAAAAAAGTTTGCAAAGACCATTTCAGCAAAAAAGGCTGGGCATGGTGGTGTGCACATGTTGATCCCAGCTACGGGGGAGAGTATAAATAGGAGGATCAAATTTCAAACCAGCCAGGACAATACACCAGAACTTATTTCAAAAATAAACAGAGCACAAAAGGCTGGAGGCACACTGCAAAGTCCTGAGTTAAAATCCTAGTACCAACCCTCGCTAAAAATGTCACTCATGTTGACTTCTGAGAAAACTGATTTTAAGCAGAATTGTGTCTTCTAAAACTAAAGGTTGAAATAAAACACATAATCACTCAACATAATATCCCAAATAGTCTCGTCTCAATATATTTTTTGAGGTCTGCTACCTTTTTTATTAGGATATATTTGTTACATGTGGAGAACATTCATAGTGACAATTGTGATTATGCTTATATTGTACAATAGTTATATTGCCTCAGACTTCTCTCCCTCTCAATCCCCCCCTTGCTTCATTTAAAGCAATTGCAAGAGATTTCTTTGTTCTATTTATTATAGGTATATGAAATCCATAAATCATTTACCCTCACCTTAACCTCCTTCATTCACATTCCCCATTCTACTCATACCCCCCCACACTGTACCTATTTTACTGTCCTGTATTTCATTATTAATGTTTAAATTGACGTTCAAATGGGTTTCTCAATGTATTACCACTGTGTGTATACTTTGCTTTTGCCTGTTAAACCTCTTCCATTCTGGTCTCAATTTAAAAATCACTCATTATAGCAAAAATAAGGAATAAGGAGAATTTCAATTTGAATGAGAAAATTCAATGAACAGACATCAAGACTTTGAAGACTTAGATGTTAAAACCTGACAAGGGTTTTAAAACAGACATCATTCACAAACATGTTCAAAATAAAATTTTTTAATGGAAGGTCTTAACATAGAAATAAAAGATACAAGGGGACAGAAACAAAAAATTTGGAATTAAAAGTAAAACAATTAAAAAAAATCTCAGGGGATGAGCTCAACAGCAGAACTGATGGGTGATAAGAAAAAAGTCAGTGAGTTAGGACACAGAACAATAGCAACTGCTCATCTGAACAGCAGAAAGATAATAGGGTGGAAAAATGGGTCAGAGCCCAAAGAAGTGTAGGACCAGAACCAAAGGTCTATTATTTGTGATATCAGGGTCCTATGTGAAAAAGAAAAAGAAAACAGGGCTTAATAAATTACTCAAGGAAATAATACCTGGAAACTTTCAACCTTGTAGTCATAAATGTGTGTATTCAGGAAAGTATGTGCACACTAATCAGAATGTCTACAGAAATTCAGGTCGTTACACAGCATAACAAAATCTCGTAACAAAATAAAGCATGTTGAAAATAGTGACCTTACCCTAAGGAAAAACAATTCTAGTGACAGTGGATTTCTCAATGAAGTCCAGAAAGCCCAGATGAAAGTGGCCCAATATTTTGCAAGTGCTGAAAAAGAATTGCTAATTAATTCATATAAAAATGACATCATCCTTCAGCAATTAAGAGGAAATCAAAACATTCTTAAATGAAGGAAAACTAAGAAAATTGGTTGCCAGTAGGGTAGTCCTAAAAGAACATGTAAATGAAGCTCTCTCAGGATAGAGAAAATTACAAGGAACTTTGATCCATCAGGAAAGAAAAAGGAACACAGTAAAAAAAAAATGGATAAATAGTGTAAGTGTTCATTTTCCTCACAATTTTCCGAAGTTGTGTATTATGGGTCAAGCAAAGCTAACAGCACCATCTGCTTAAATCATAAATATGTATCAGGGACATATTTTTAGTTATATTATGAATACAGACAGATACATTGGATGTGAAAGAAGGCAATGCTTTTTTGCTATTTGTTTTAATAGGGGTTTTCTTTAGTCTGTGATTAAAGTCCTTTAGTTTTTATACCATGTTAAATGACTTTATACAACCAGTCACTTAATGAAATACCATAAACCCTTCCAGGATTCTGGAGACCTAGTCTTGGCAGCTAGGATTGGGAAGAATTTAATGTTAATGTCATTAGCTGAACTCCTCAAGCAGCTGGGTAATTGAGACTCATCTTGCTATTTCAGATACCCCAGGTGTGCTACCAGGTATCTGGTAGTCTTACTCTGTTTATTTGTCAAGTCAGTGTGAGTGCCAGCTTTATCTAGGCTAATAGCGATAGAATCCAAGGTCAAAAGATTACTGGTGGGGCTATTGTACTGAGCAATAATATGAAGGGCACTTTTTCCTCCACAGGACTTACCTCAACACCTAAGTACAGCAGGAGGTTTGTGACAAGTGTGTTTGGAAAGCTGCAGATGTCACTGGTGTGAAAATCATCAAATGGGGTAATTGAGTTGACACAGATACAGCAAAGTGAAACTTTCATGAATTCTGGGGTCATATATTGCTTGGTAAATTTACAATGAATGTCTTTGCTGTACTGTGCTTTGGTGGAATATACACTAAATATATAGACTGCACTTGTAATTGTCCATAGCATTGTGGAATCAGCATCTAGGATAATTTTTACTCTGTTACTATTTTGTTCCATTTTCATACACATTCTATGTCTGGGCTCTTCATGGTTTCATCCAAATGTATCATCTGTGAGAAAACTTGAGCAAATCAAAGGTGTTTGTGAGTACTCCCATTCTCTTTCTGACTGAGGTTCACACTGTGAAACAGCAAATTATTACACTGTTCAAGTTCCATGTTTTCCATGAACATAGCAACTGCATTAATGATGTAATGAGAAATATAGCATTTTCAGCACTGAAAATCTACTCCCAAATATAAGGCCTTCCATGTGAAGAGTATCTCAGTCATGACAAATGGACTCCAGTTCCTGAGGCTTTCTACATTCAGTTCTATTCCCATAAGCATGGATTGGCAGAAGAACCTTGTTTCCAAGAATGTTATCACCATCTCGAACCTTCTCCAACATGGTCAAATAGAAATAGTGTCATGGTTTTGTGATGTTACAATTTTCATGGTCATTTGCATAAAAGGCACCAAGAGATCGAATGCTGCAATCTGACTTCTTAGTTTATAGTTAACATTATAGAGCAACAGTTCAAGGGCATCAGCTTTACAACTTTCAGCAGCATCCTTCAATGGCATCATCCCATGATTGTCCACTACTATTGCAACTCACCATTTTACCAGCTCTTTCTCAATATCTGTGTGCCCAGTTTCACTTTCAAAGTGTAATGCTGTGACTACAACGTGATTTACCATTGGGATCAGCTCATTGTTTTAAAAGGTATGTAACCATGTTAGTGTTTCCCTTATATGCTACAATCATCAGGCAGATGTCATACATATTGGCAATGGTGGTGTGTCATTAGACCTTGGCCCTCATAGCCCATTCAGTAGGATATTGTCACTTCCACCATACCCAGGCAGCAGCATGTTTTGGGGAAAGCAGAAACACAAGAGTGGCTGTGCTGCCAGAGACACATCTATAACCAAACCCAGCAAGAGAAGTCACCCTCCAAGGACCTAGGCACAGGCCCTGTGCAGAGGACCTCCATATCAGTTGCTGCTGCAGTCACTAGCAGGCCAAAACCTCAATTTTACAATGAGTGTGAATTTTCTTTTCTCCCAAAAGTCAACTTAAAATTTATTATAAGGGCTATTTCCATCATGCCACAAATAGTTTTCCTGAATTTAGCATTATGGCAGCGCAATTCCATGGTGCCCAGGAGTCAGGGAAGGGGCATGCATATGTCTTCAGTGTCTCCAACTCTCCTTGGCAATATTTTCCAAAAGACTCTCAGGATCATGTGGTCTTTGCTGTTATTGTATATACTTTTTGGGCTTTTGAAGGGATTTTTTGTTTGTTTGTTTTTGAGGAAGAATCTCACTGTATAGTTAACTTGAACTCTGATCCTCTTGGCTCAGTCAAGTTCTGGGATTATATGTATATGCCACCATGCCCATGGCTAGCACCCTATGTGGTCTTTGTTAGCTGATCCATGCAGGTATTTCTTTTCTAGAACAAAGTCCCTTGGTGTCTATAACTCTTTTAAACACCTTCTCAGAGTTGCTTCTCAAGAAATCTGGAGTCAGAGTGCTCCATTTCCTGTTATGGTGTGAGTTCTTTGTGGCTGTGTTGATGTTCTGCACATCCACCTGCCACACATAACAACACAGAACCTCTCTCTGCAACCATCTGAGCTTTTTTTGTTATATTAGTTGAACAAAGGGTCTCATTGTGGTATTTCCAAACGTGATATAATATACCTAAAATTTACCCCCTCTATCCCTTGAACACAATCTCTATCCTCTTTCTTAAAACAATTTCAACAGATTTCATTGTTTAATTTTCATACAGTTCTATAAAAAGTACTTTCACCATGTTCACTCCCTCTCCACCTGATCATTTCTTTTCTACCACCCCACCTTTCTGGTACCCATCCTCAACAGATCTTTTAATATCCTGTAATTCTTTTTTAAAGACTAGGTTCCACTTATGAGAGAGAACATATGATAATTTTCTTTCTCTATCTAGCTTATTTCCATTATGGTGATGATCATTCATTCCAACCATTTTCCTGAAAATGATGTAATTTTATGACTGAATAGTACTCTATTGTGAATATACACTGCATTTTCTTTATCCATTCATCAGGTGGTGAGCATCTAGGCTGATTACATATTTTGAGCTTTTAATTTTACTCAGTTCTTATCCTCTTGACTCTGGTCCTTCTATGCATCAAATGTGTCCTGATCTAATCCAGGTGTGTGGCACCTGAGGTGTAAGATCTATAACTAAAACAATGTATGACTAAAATATTTTCTATGTAGATTTGTATGACTCTTTTCTCCCTTTGCATTTTTCTATTACAATCCTAATGCAATGCATCAAACATCTTGAGAAGCTGAATAGAAAAAAGCAAGGCAAGCTAACAGTTATGAGGAAATACCTGTTATCATATTAAAATATTTTCTTGAATAAGAAAAGGCATCAGTAATCCTATTGAGTAACCATGCAATATAAAAACTGGATTAGATATCAAGATGCATGTATTAAGTATGTTAACTTTTTGTATATCAGTTTAAAACAACAGGGAGGAGACATATAGAGGTGGTAGTTATATTTGTAGCAGTGTTTATGCTGACAGTTTCATGGGCATACATTTATCTTCAAACACATCAACATATACATAAAATATGTGTGCCTTTGGAGCATAGTTCAAAATTTTAAATGAGAGTAGAAGGATAAAAGTAGAAAATGTCTTAACCAGAGAATCATAGGTGGGGTTCTGTACAGAAAGATCACCAAGAGAATTAAATGGATGGATGTATACAGATTTACATAGTTTGAAGCTGTATCATTCAACACTAACTGTGTGCACACTGGAGAGCCTTTATTCAATCTAGGCCTTAACTGTGTGCACACTGGAGAGCCTTTATTCAATCCAGGCCTTTGGCCTATAGGACAGTGCTGCACACACTATTTAGGGCAAGTGTTTCACCCTTGCTTGCTGTCCTGTGTACCAACTGCCTGTGGATATGCCCACAGAAATGTGCTTATCTAATCTCCTAGGTGTCTCTCAATCCAGTGAAATTGACAAGATTATCCATCACACATTGTATCTTTCCTTCCCATTCAGGGTGGGGTATTTATAGAGTATCAAAATACTTCCACCATCAATCAAACCCTCCCTGCTATTGATCTTAATTCCAATGGCATCTAAAGCACAACAGAATTTCTCTGCGGTCGCGGTCTGTGCTCCACCTCAGACCCTGATGGGGACCTTCTAAGTTTGAGTACAGACTGCAGGTGTCTGGGGAGCACTGTGTTCTCACTGTAGGTGGCTGAGTAACTGGGCTGGGAGACTCTGATATACAGAGACAAAAAAGTGGCTGGCTCTGTTGAGATATGCTGAGAATTTTCCTTCATTTTTATTACCATTGGAGAATGCAGAAAGCAGCAGCTCAAGGCCTTTGTCAGAATACTGTCTGTACCACCCAAAGAACTGAGAACTGCTATTTCTGTAAGTGCAGCTGAAAGAGGCAAGGGCTCCCTCTGGAACACTAAGGGATTCAGGATGCTGTTCCACCTCATTTTGTTGGCTGCTCACTCCTGTGCAGAAAGACAATACTCAAAGAACCTTAGTTGGGTAGTGGATACTCACTCGGCAGAATCTAAATTATCTTTTCAGAGGCCTTACTTCATCCCTTAGTGAAAGGGTAAAAACCTTCATGTTTCTACTCACAGTCCTGGAACACATAACAACTTCCAACAGTGTATTTTATTTACCCATAGAAATGCCCAACTCACAGCTCAACTGAAGCCACAGGATCACTAACTAGTGAAACAGTAAAATATCTCATCATTCTTTTCCCGTGGCTCACTGAGGACTTAGATTTCAAACTTTAAAAGAAAATGCACCTCATTCAGAGATTTCTAATTATTGTGCTTAAATGTGTTCTGCCAATTAGAAAAAAAAGTTCTTTTCACCACCCCTGCTACAGCAGAAATCTCTTCCCTTCCCCTCCCCTCCCATCATCATTATCTCTCTCTCTCTGTCTGTCTCTCTCTCTCCCTCACATACACACACACACACACACGCACACGCACACACACACACACACACACACACACAGAGCAGCAATTGCAAGGTTTCCTGGGGTGCCTGAGAACCCACTTGTACTTTTGCAGTAGTGATCAAAGAATTATTCAAAATGCAGATCCTTCTTTTTTTAATTTTATTTATTTATTTTTGTTGTTGTTCATTTATTTACATTTGTATACAATGTTTGGGTCATTTCTCCACCCTGCCCCCTTCCACCATCCCCCCACTCCCACCCCTCAGTTCCAGATAGGTCCTGTTCTGCCCTTAAAAATAATTTTGCTGAAGAAAAGACATAAGCATATTAAGGAAGACAAAGTGTTTTTGCTAGCTAAGTTAAGGATAGCTATACAGAGAGATTCCTAACATTGAACCAAGATGCCCCACTACTGATGCATGGATCAAGAAAATGTGGTACATTGTACACAATGGAATTTTACTCAGCCAAGAAGAAGAATGAAATCTTATCATTTGCAAGTAAATGGATGGAACTGGAGAACATCATTCTGGGCGAGGTCAGCCAGGCTCAGAAGACCAAAAATCATATGTTCTCCCTCATATGTGGACTTTAGATATGAGGGAAGTGCAGTAATGTGCTTGGACTTGGATCACATGACAAGGGGAGAGCACAAACGGGAAATATAGGAATAGGTAGAAAATCCAAAACATGAAAGCGTTTGCTGTTCTCACTCCAGAGGAACTAATACAGAAACCTTAAAATGACAGAGGTTATCATGAGCAGGGGATAAAGAACCAATGTAAAGATCAGTTAGAGTTCATTCAACATGGGTCATTACACATGGATAAAGGAATGGAGATCCTTCTTATGTGAACTGTGATAAACCTGACACAAGTTCAATCAAAAATTTCAGAAACATTTTCTGAAAGTCCCTGTGTGGGATATGTATATGTGTATATGCATTTTAAATCTATAATTATATCATGTGTTCTTATCTTACATTACATTATGTTTTCTGAATAAGAAGAGTGATTTCCAATAGACACTTTCCTCCATTGAAAAATTATTCATAACTTTCCTTCTATAGGTATCTGCATGATGAGATTCTTGCAATTCAAAGAGCACATGGCTTAGCTCAAACCAGGCACCCCCATACCACTGCTCATCTCCAATTTCTAAAAAAATTTCTTATAATTCAAAGGAGTCCTTCCAAATCAAAATGGTTTAAAATCTGATTTAATAAACATGGCTCTGTCTCACAGCATGAGCAAGATTGTTTTAACAAGGTCAGAGAGTAAGAGAGCCTGGAATACTTCATTCCCATTTGCGCCAGTGACACACCTGAGTCCAAACTGCTTTGATTGTGTTGGTGCAGGAGAGATGGAACTGTCTTCAGCACCTAGACTCTAAATAAAACCCTATGGGCCTGTTCACTTATCTAATTCCTCTTGTTCACTTCTCTTGTAAAGCCTGGATATCTAGGGATTGATATTTGAAAGTTATGGATCTGGTCTCTCTTTCTCTCTCTGTCTCTCTGTATTTGTCTCTGTCTCTGCTCTGACTGGCCTTACGTCTCTCTCTTGCATTTTCATTCTAACTAACAAGTCAGACTTGTAGCCTATTACAGGGATATCTGAGCCAGAAGCATAATTGAGTCTTAAAGAAACAAACATAGAAAACTGTTTTCCCTCCTTTGTCCAACAAACTGCTTCACGTCCTTTTAGAAGCTGGTGACTGGAGGTCAGCAATACAGTAGCCCCTTTCCTATTTGAAAGCCATGGAATCAGCATGGCCAGGTCAGACTCTTCCCTTTTCCACCAACACCTGCACAGGAAATAGAATGAGGGGAAGAAAGAGTGAAATCCTTTTCTCCAAGAGTACATTTTACCTGGCAAAAGTAACAAATGCTGTTTCTCAGTAACTGTGAAAACCAAAGGAGAAATGACAGCAGCACAAGATGGCAGACACCATACCTTGGAAAAAGTTTGTGGATGAAGCATAAAGCCTTAAGTACAGGATGGAGGCCTGAAGCAGTTTTTGTAAGAAGCACACCAAGTGAAAATTTCATAACAACAAAAATAACATATGGTGACCAACACTAGAGCCACATCATTGCTGGCAAGATCACAGATTCATCTAGCATCAAAAGTGTCCTGCAAAGGTTTCCTTCTGTGGTGAATCATGTTGAAGGAGAGGTGAATGTATCCATGTCCTGCACAACAGTGTTGTGGCCATCAATTAAAAAGGAAAACCACAGGTCTCTCCTGACATGTTTGTTAAGCAGTCTTCATTCTACACAGTAGTATCACAAGATATTTCTTGTGAACCACAAAGTACTGAAAAGCTAGTTGCCATTTAAAGGCAATTTACTTAAGGTAAATCTTACTGTGAATAGTACGAACTTTGCATCCATTGATACTATGTAAGCTATACTATTAAAGACAATATAAAGAGTGAGAGAGATCTGTACAACATAGAAAAGTTTATAAACAGCCTTTACCCATTTTCTTCCTATTAACATACCTCTAATTTTGTGCAACTGTCTTAAATTATATAGGAAATATAATCAAAAGTACAAAAATAATAGTTTTGTTTTTATCTACATAGATACTTTTACCATTGTTCCTTATTTCTGCTTGGCTCAAAACTCCTGCCCAGTGAGGTTTCCATTCAGTCTGGAGGACTCCTTTTGGATTTTTTGGTAGGGAAAATCTACAAGAGATCAATACCCAAAGTCTTATCTACATTGGAATGTATTGAATTCTCCTTTATTTTTAAAACTAGTTTTTAAAGATTTAGAATATATAGTAATGTATCCTAATGTAAGGCAAAATATATATTAAGTAATCTAACTTCAAGATGACAAATCCTTTTTATTTCACCACTTTAGATAGTTAACACCACTGACATCAGGCTTTGAAGTTTCAGATGAGAAATTGTCAGTTTTCTTAAAGAGGTCTTTCACAGGATTAGTCACTTCTGTCTTGCACATTTCAAGATTCTTAGCTTGTTTGTGTCTTCAGGAGTTTTATTAAAATGAGTGTCAAGGAGGGTTTTTTGCCATTATGCTCTCAGTACATATTGAACCATTGGAAGTTTAGATTCATGTGTTCCATGAAATTTGGAACAATTTTGGTCATTCTTTCTTCAATTATTTTTCTTACCATTGAATTTTTCTCCTTCAGGGATTCCTATTATATTTATATTTGTACATAGGATAATGTATCATAGGTCTCTTAGGTCTGTTCATTATTCTTTCCTATTTTTTTCTCCTTCTCAAGCTGGATAACACTAACAACCTTTCTTCAAGTTTAATATTCCTTATCTTGTATGGTCAAATATGCTGTTGAATCCCTGTAGTGAATTTTAAAAAATAATTTCCTGAGCTTGGTCAGAACTCTACCCTACTGGAGTTCTAGGCTATGTGAAACGCAGGCAGTCCATTTTCATTACTCTTGCAGGGACCTCCTGACAGGTCAAGTCAGTCCAGCATTGTGCTTTGATAACAAGGTCCGATCTGTTTCCAGCAGCATGAGAAACCCACAATAGTATTATGTATTGCCATTTAATTGACAACTGATAAAAGCACCAGCCCAGACATTAAGGATAAAGTTGTGAATTAAATAAACTATATCCTAGCCACCTTGACACACCAATCAGCCACACGTCTGCATGTTATTATTCTTACCATAACAGGAAAATTACCAGGGTGCTGTGATAGAGAACATGAATGGCTACTTTAGGCAAGAGAATTAGCAGAAGTCAGAGTTTTTCTCTACAATAGAGATACTTGAGCTGAGACCTAAAGGATAAAAATGAGTCAGGCTCACCAAGATTTGGGGAAAGAGCATTTTAACAGATGAATGAATAAGACTGTATGTGCAATGTTCAGGAAACTGAGAGATCAGTGTGCTTGATGCACAGATTACCAATAAAGGAGAGTTAAGAGCTGAGACTGAAGGGTGAGGCCAGCTTCAAGTTATGTAAAAACTTGTAGACCACAAGCCTGAAGTCTGCATTTCACTCTAGAAGAAATAGGAAGGCATTGAGGCACTTAGGAAAGTGCAGATGCTCTTGATTTACACTTGAGAAGTCACTGTGTAAACACATCAGATTGGTGCTTCTGCAACTCTTAAGTGATAAACTCTCCTAAGGATCCAGGTAGCATGAGATTCCAGTTTAGTAGACCTGGAGAGAGCCTGAGATTTTGCACAGGTGCAGATATTACTCCTCCTCACTCTGAGGAGCAAAGGAATGGGCAATTGATGCCTTGAAGAAAAGAGGCCAGAGAGAAGGTAACTTGGATCAGAACAATGCTTTTCAAATTTTAAGATATATATGTCTTGTAGAATATGACACTTATTTTGTGTATGGACTCTGATGTTTTTTAATAACAAAATGTATGTTAATAGAAAGGAAAATTAAAATTCTGGGAATAGTTTTACTGAAGAAATGAAAAAATCACTTTAAAATAATTCCCATAATTGATCAAGTTTTTGGAACTCAAAATCAGGCTGTGGTACTGTGGAATCACTGTCTGGGGAAAATATCTTCCAGAAAATTAAGTAATCAGTGTTGTGTGTTTTATCTTATTCAAGCAACTCTATTTCCATGAAAACTACAACTTAGTAATGTTCATTAAAACATTGTCTATACTACTTGACAATTAGAAAAAGTATGAAAGACTGACTAATTTAAAAATATGTCCTAGCTGGGAGTTGATGGCTCACACCTATAATTCTAGCTACTCAGGAGGCAGACATTAGAAGCATCAGAGATCAAAGCCAGCCAGGGCAAATAGTGTGAGAGACCCTATCTCAAAAATACCCATCACACACACACACACACACACACACACACACACACACACACACACACACAAGGGGCTGGCAGAGTGGCTCAAATGGTACAGTACCTGTTCTAGGTTATGAACTTAGAAGAGCATTCTATTTTCATTTGAATATTTACATGTCCTAATTTATCAAATGTAACATGTATAATTAAATGACAAACATTTAATTTAGTTCAAATTGACAACACACAACTCCCTTCAGACTCTGGAACCCTCTTTGCACTTCTGTATTACAGCAATGCCAAGGGACCAGAATGCCTGAGTTCTTCTTCCAGCTTGCATTTCTGTAAATCACATTTTGAGAAAGTCATGCCAGGCATGTGTATCTGAACACTTCCATCAATCAAATGAGGAGCCTGGGCTGGGTTCCACCTTTTCAAAAGCATGATCGACACAAAGGTTATGCCAAGCAAAATAGAGATGAACATTTTTAATCATTACAAATACAATGCTATTTTAATTTGTACCAGGAAACATTTAACCAGCACATTAAATATGTGATTTGACAGATGATATCAACTAAAACCAGGGTAATTTTTATGTCATTAATTTAAAGTTTAATTAATATTAAACTAAGTAAATAAAAAATGGAATCTCATCACACATACAAGATGGTACATTGTCCTTCACTGTTTGCAGAAAAGATTATAAGGGAAATCTCCTCTACACATAAAGAGAATTCCTCATTCACACCTGCAAGATCAGTCCTGTGTCAGGGTTGTGGCCCAGCTGCAGAGTTGTGATTCAGACTTAAGTTGCTTTGGGAGCCCTGGGCCCTAAATCACAGAAGTAGGTGGCTGAATCTGGAGAGTGAGGGGCTTGGATGCTCAATCACTGTCTAACTTCTTTCTACAAAGTTCTTCACATTTTTGTCTTCCTGCTCTTTCTGCCTGAACTGAATTAACATTAAAGATGGGAGTCCTTTCCCAGGGTACTGCTGGAACCAGTAGAATTTGAGGACCATTCTCTCTTGAGCAGTGCATTTAAGCATGGCTAACATTCTTTTCTGGATACTCAAGTGTGAAGGACTCTGCTCCTCCTATATGGGCAAGCTGCTCACTCCTGTTTAAACAGAAGAGCACTCACAGAGGAGATATATTCTTTTTTAACACCCCCACAGATGTGTAAAATGGTTCTGATTTTAAGACTCATGGAGGAGATTACTACAACCTCTTCTTTATATTTAAATCTCCACAGCCACCAATGCTCAGCACAGCTGACATGAGAAAATCATGAATGAAACTCCCAAGGTCTCCATTTTTCTATCCCTCAGATGCACTGAGGACTCTGGTCAGAGTCTGGGAGCCCTCAAACACGGCACATCGAATGTCTTGTGCCTCTGAGTCCATATTCATAATTCTGTCATTGCAGCACCTGAGAGTCTCCAAACCAACTGGAAACTAGATCCAACCCTGGACTCAGATCACACAGTCACTCCTGATTTCTACAGAGAGAACTGGGAAAGGACCATGTCAGGATCAGTGAAGATGTGTTGGAGAGCTGAGCTGTGGTTTGCCTCCCAGATTCGTCTTTCCTTTTTTTCTTCTTTGATAAATCTGAACCAGTTACCATTCACAAAAAATATTTCTTCTCCAAGGAAAGACTAGAAAGACTCTTTTCTTTTCTGTTCAGAAACCTGTTAAATGAGCTCTTAGGTATGAATCTAAATTTTGGCTCTGGAGTGCTGGGTACTGGTGTTATATACAAGCACGGCTCCATAAACCATATGTGGATTGATCTTAGAAATTACAGTAGCTGTGCCAGGAACAAGAAATTATCATTTGCTATGCATAAAACCTATGAATTACAGAAATCAAACAATCAACCATTAAAGAAAGTTCAGATAGAGTGGATAAAAACAGTGAGAAACAGGATGACTCTGCCACAACCATGGTGAAATAATACAGTCAATGCCATAAGAGTGGAAAGCTAAGCCTTAATCCATACTTGACTTTTCTTGTTATTTTTCTTAAATTATCTTCAGTACATTATCCCAAAATTATCTTCAGTGCATTATCCCATAGATGCCCAGGAATTACTAAAATTAGTTGAAAATTTGTGTTCTAGTAACCTAATTTAATCATCTAGTTCAATTCATTTAACTTAAATCAGTCCTTACAAGCATGTGGCAAGTTATATGCCATTACAGACAATGGAGTGTAGGTGCTGTAATTTAAGTAATTCTGCCTGGGGTCATGTCATCTAGTAAGTGGCAGGAATGGCATGTCAGCATCTAGGCTTGTGAGTCACCACATGAAACCTGTCAGTCACTGAGTTAATCAAGGGAAATACCTGTGTTGGGACACAAACTTTACAGGACATTTCTGAAAAAGAAAGTTAATGCGGCAGACAAACACTGAGTAAAGCCTTATGAGGGAAGAATTCTGATCTCTGCATTTCTCTATTGCTATACCTAAAAATCTGTCACTTATTGAATAGTTAATAAATGAATGTATAATGAATATACTCAATATGTGTTTGTCCCTCAAGACCTAACTATATTTATCATCTCTCTACACAGCTTTGCCTGGTCTTTTTGTGCAAAATGATGTCTTTAAAAATGTTCTTGTAACTTATTTGTTCCATGCACTTGTAATTTTAACTGTTGGTTAAACTCTGATGCATTTTTACCTTATTCTTCAAGTTGTAAGTTTCTTATGATAGTTTTACTGTGGATAAAACCAATATTTTATACTACTTTTCAATAGAGTCAGTGCTCTAGATGAAGCAAGTTTACATATGAGATTTCCTAACCACTCTGAGTAGAAATTGTCTACTTTTGTTCATCTACTATGTAATTAAACATTAAACAACAGGAGTGTTAATACCTGCTTCTCAAACACAAGAAATATTTCCATTTCTTAATATTATACAAGCTTTTATGACAGTTGTTGTTATTATCTGCTAATTCTTACCTTTAATTTGTTTAACCCCATTACGACTGAGAGAGAAAGAAGTTAGTAATGTAGCCAAGGTAATGCAGATAGAAGCATTCAAGATCAGATTCAAATGAAGGCAATCTGGTTTCTAAGATGTTGCTGTTAGCCACTCACCTCACACTTTTGATTTTTGCTTCATAATCAATAAATCACATGGAAAGTATTAATGATCTCTGGACATGGATGCTCCACGAGAGTTTGTGAGAAAATTACTATTCCTCAGGAGTCACTTGGTGGATTCACCTGCTCAGCACCTATGTGGTTTCAAAGTCATCAAAGGAATGAGTCCACTGAGGAATGTGCAGACCAGTTACCCTATGTCATGTTCACCTCCAAGAAAGGAGAGAATGAAATTTAGGGGAGAGAAAGTTAAAACAATATGGCTAAGAACTATATTCAATTTGATTATTACAAATCTGTGACTTCTCCTGTTAGATGAGCAATAAGACTCACTCATATGGTAGAACAAACACCACTTGTTTCTGTCCTGACTTCTCATGCATTGCTAATTACTGAGAAATAACAAGATTTGTTTTTGTGGTATATAGAGAATGTTCTCATTTTATATATATATATACACACATACACACACATATAAAAACATATATATGCATACATATATATACATATGCAAGTGCCTTTATTGTAACCTGACTTATATTCCTTCAGGCATAACCCTAACAGGGATATTGCTAAATCATATGGCAATTCTGTTTTCAGTTTTGTGAGAAGCCTTCATACTGCTTTCCACGGTGTTGTACTAATTTACTTTCCTACCAGTGGTGTATGAGGGTTCTTTTTTCTCCACATCCTCACCAACATTTGTTGGTGCTGTTATTTGTGTTCTTGATTTGCCTTTCTAACAGGAGTTTTGGTCTTGACTTGCATTTCCTTTATGGCCAGGGATATTGAGAATTTCTTCATGTGTTTATGGCCATTTGGACTTCTTCCTTTGGAAAACCTCTATTCAGTTCATTTGTCCATTTCTTCATTGGGTTCTTGATTCTTTGGGAGGATTTTTGTGTGTGTGCGCTCCCTGTATATTCTGGTTATTAATCCCTTGTCAGATGTATAGCAGGCAGAATTTTTCTGCCATTCTGTGGTCTGCTTCTTCAGTCTTTTATTGTGCAAAAGCTTTCTGATTTTGGGTAGTCCCATTTGTCAATCTTTTCTCTTAGTTGCTGAATCATTTGTGTTTTACTTAGGAAGTTATTGCATACACCTATCAATTCCACTGCATTCCCTGCTCTTTCCTGCACTAGTTTCACTGTTTCAGCTAATCCCAGCTGAGGTTTTTTTTCATTATTGGGCTTGAACTCAAGGCCTTACATTTCCTAGGAAGGTGCTACCTCTTGAGCCACTCTGCCAGCTTTGTATGGTTTCTGTGGTCTGAATTTGGTTAATTTTTGCTCTTATTTTTATTATTTCTCTTTATTATTTCTGTTTTTTTATGGGTATCTAGTTTTGGGCTTAGCTTTTTCTTGTTTTTCTATCAGTTTGAGATACAGCATTAGGTCATTTATTTGAGATCTTTCTGGTTTTCATATATGCACTCATGGCTATAAATGGTCCCCTTATGACTACTTGTGTTGTGTCCCATAGGTTCTGATAGGTTGTGCTTTCATTCTCATTAATTTCCTGGCACTTTTTGATTTCCTCCCTTATTTCTTCAATGACTCATTGATCCTGGAGCAGCATGTTGTTCAGTCTCTAGGTGTCAGAGTATTTTCTGCCATTTCTTTTGTTATTGAGTTCTGGGTTTTATTCTTTATTGTTATTCTAGGTGGGGGTACATTGTGGAATTTACAAAGGTTCTTACAATGTATCAAATATGTCAGACTTGAATTCATGCCTCCCCCCATTCTTGTCCTTTATTTTCACTCCCCCAATTCCTGGAACAGTTTCAACAGGTATCATTTTTGAATGTACATACATGTGTATGCATTATTTGCACTGTATTCATTCTCCTACCCTCCTTCTCTGCCACCTCTCCACTCCCTCTGGGCAGAACCTGGTCTGGCCCCCTGTTCTCCAATTTTGTAAAAGAAAATAGATTTAAAAAAAGAAAAATGTGCAGTTTTTACTAGTTTTCCAACTCTCTCTCCACCCTGGGCAGAGCCTGTTCTGCCCTCCTGTTCCCCCATTTTGTATAAGAAAAAAGGTTTAAAAAAATAATGTGACGTTCTTGTTAGTTTGTGATAAAGATAGCTACACAGGGAGTTTCCTTGTGATGTTTCTCTGCATAAGCGTATTACAACCCCAACTAGTTCATCTCCTCTAGTCCTCTTCACTCCTCTCTAGTCCTCTTCCCTCCTCCCTAGTCCCCTTCCTATGGTGACCCCAGCCACTTTAAGATTTCATACATCCCTGTACATTGTATTATGGTCAGAGTATGCAATACCAAAATATTTCAATTTTCTAAAAACTCATTTTGTGACCTAAAATATGGTATATTTTGGAGAAATTTCCAAAATTCTTCTTTCTTCCATTCTTATCAGTTAGCTGCTAATAAGAATGTATATTGTGCTGCTGCTGGATGGAATAGTCTGTAGATGTCTGTCAGGTCCATTTGATCTATGGTGTCATTTAATTCTAGAGTTTATTTGTTGATTTTTTTTTGTCTGGATGGCCTATCTATTGGTTATAGATGAGTACTGAAGACTCCCACCACCGCTGTGTTGGAGTCTATCTGTATTTTTAAATCCAGTAGATTATGTTTAATGAAGTTGGGTACAATATAATTGAATGATTATAAGTTAATAATTGTTCTTCATCTTGATGTATTGCTCCATTTATGAGTATGATGTGACCTTGTTTGTCTCTTCTGACTAATTTAAGTTTATCTGATATAAGTATTTCTACTCCTGCCTAATTTCAGAGGATATTAGTATGGAAAATCTTCCACTTTTTACCCTAAGGCAATGGTTGTTTCTGTTTGAGGTGGGTTTCTTGTAAACAACAAATTGTTGAGTCTTGTGTTAAGTCCAGTTTGCCAAATGGTGTCTTTTGATGGGGGAGTTGAGGCCATTAACATCTAGTGTTATAATTGAGAGGTATGTGGTATGTCCTGACATTTAATTGTTTTTGTTGTATAATTGTGTTTAAGCAACTAATTCTGTCATACTCCCTAATTACTTGTCTGCTCTTTTTTGAAGTTTTAAAATTCCTGTCCTTTCATGGCTATGTTTGTTTTCATCTTCTGTGTGTAGGATTCCTTTTAGAATCTTCTATAGAGATGGTTTAGTGTTCATGTATTATTTTAGCTTCTGTTTATCATGGAAGGTTTTTGATCCTCCTTCAATTTTGAATGGTAGCTTCTCTGGGTAATGTATTCTAGGACTGAAACTGTTTTCTTTCAGTGCTCAAAATACCTCACTCCATGCCTTTCTTGTTTTTAAGGTATCTGTTGAGAAATCTGGTGTTACCTTAATGGGTTAACCTTTACAGGTTATTTATGTATTCTGTCTTATAGCCTTCAGTATTCTTTCCTTGTTTTCTGTGCTATTTGTTTTAATTATAATATACTATGGAGAGGTTCTATTTTTTGTTCATGTCTGTTTGTGTTCTGAAGTTTTCTTGTACTGAATAGGTAGCTCTCTCTCAAGATTTGGACAATTTCTGCAATTATTTTCTTGAATATATAACATATACCTTTGGCTTGCACGTCTTCATCTTTGATGCCCATGATTCTCAGGTTTGGTCTTTTGATGGAGTCACAGAGTTCTTGTATAATACTTTAGTGGCTTTTGAGTTTTCATCTAAGAATTCTTCTGTTTTTTCTTTAATATCTGTTTTGTTTTTGTGCTCTGAAATTCTGTCTTCCACTTGTTCCAGTTTGCTGGAGTGGGCTTCAACAGCATTTTTTATTTGACTTAAAAACATTTTTATTTATAGGGTTTTTTTTTACTTCTTTTTTTTGAGACTTTCCATATCTGTGTTCCACTCCTCTTTCATATCTTGTACTTTCTTCTTTATTTCATTTACTCTTGCTTTATAATCTCCTTAGTTTCATTTTGGAGTGTGTTGAAGTCCTCATTTGTTCACTTAGTTCTTTCTGTGTCCTCTTGAGTTTTTTTTTTATCTGTGTTCTCTTGAGATGCACTGTTTTTGTACGTCCTCTTTAAGCTCATTAAGCATTCTTATCATCATTCTTCTGATATCAGCAAATGAGGATTCATCCTCTTCGCTTTCCGTAAAATCCTCTATTGTGTTATTGTTAGCCTTTTGGAGAGTTGTAGTTCCCTGCCATCTTTTTTTCCCATGCTTCTGTTTTGTGCTTTGATCATGTGTTATTGATTAGTTGGTTGGGGATTTTAATCACTTGTTATCTTTCCCTTGACTTAATTTCTCTGCTGTGACTGACTTAGTTGTTAGCTAGGTTCTTGTAATATTTTTGTTCAATGACCTGGAGTTGTAACTTAGCAATAACAAATTCAGATTCAATCCCATGCCAGTTATTTACATATATGTCAGTTATATATATATATATATATATATATATATATATATATATATATATATATATATATATATATATATATATATATATATATATCCCTTGATGATATATATATATATATATCCCTTGATGATATTATGTATGAACAGTGGGTATTGGGGAGATAAAAGTTGTTTTCATAGAGATGGATACTTACGTCATTAAAATGTTGGTGGTAGAAGAGGAGGGATAGATGGGGAATGGGGTCAGGAGGAGAAGATGTATGAGGTGTGGGGAATACAGGGTAGTAAGGCCCTAATATGTGTAAAGATGTAGTTCAGTCATTGTGGGGGAGAGTGCTATTGTCAGGGATTGCACAGGGATAGAAAGAATGGGGGTAATGTGCAATGCTGTTATAATAGACTATTCAGTGAGTGATTAGTGTGAAGGAAGTAAGGACAGTGGGGAGAAAAGAAGGAGGAGAAGAAGAAGGAAAGAGATGAAAGGAAGAGAGAAAAGAAGGAAAATATATGGGAGAGAAAGGAAAGTGGAATAAGAGAGGGCTAAGCAAATTGAAATTTGAATAGAATGGAAAAGGAAGATAGGTAATAACAAATAATAGAAAAGTTTTTAAATTAAAAAATAAAAATATATAGATATAGATATTTATTGTCAAATTTCTTCCTTGTTATGAAGAGAAGTGGGTTTCCTCTCAGCTCAATGAGTGCTCTGGGCTCTTTCCTCTGATTCCTAATCCAGGTGCTGACACTTTTGGCAGGGGATTTCTCTCTGTCTCTGCCCCTTCTTAAGGTTGATGTGCTGGACTTTGTGGCAATTGATGGTGCCCCTTTCTATTGGACTGCTCTGAGGGGAATCCACTCAGGGTGTTTGAGCCCAGGCTCTTCTTGAGGGGTGGGTAATCTTGGTCCCCTTGTTTTTGTAGGCAGATTTTCTGTAGTGGTCCCATGGGGAGCTGCTATGTGAGTAATTGCCAGCCCCTTCTACATATAGGGCAAGCCTGGGAGATATAATTAAGCTTCATGTCAAATGCTTTTCTCTTGAAAGTCTGTCAGCTTTAGCTCACTGCAAGTTTTCCCAAGGTAGTTGAATGTGTTATTTTCTCCAGACTGCAGCTGGGCCACCATGCCACCACACAGGCTGTGTCAGCTTAGCCCTCTGACCAACCAGGAGGAGGTAAAATTTTCTCTCATTTATTTGGCCACCAGTTTTGTCCAGGAGGGGTGCAATCTGCTCACAAAATACACTGGACTATGTGGTTCCCTACAGAGTAGATGACATGATCAGCTCCCTGGCAGGGTTGTAGTTTTATTCAGTGGCATTCTGAGCAAGCTCCAGGATGGCACAGGCAAGTAGCAGACAGGTTCTGTATTCAAGAATTTTGACAGGTTCAGGTTGTCCCATAGTTCTCTACTTTGAATTTTTGCTCTTCCAAGAGAGCTTAAAAAAAAGGAAAAATGGCTTTCCAGCATGTGGGCCAGCCAGGGCTGCTATGTGCTACAAAAAGTTAATTTAAAGGTCAATAATTGTATATTATGTGCATCCTACGTATTGGCGGTATCTTTTTTGGCCAAGAAAAAAGCTAGGATATCCAGTGCTTACTAACAGGAATCTAAAGAATTCATTCTGAATTACGAGAGCTCAGAGTTCCAGGGTCTGCAAGCTATCTGTGCCATCTTGGTCTCTTGAATGTGTTCTTTTTCTTGGGTAATATTTTTCCCCAAATTGAGTAATTGACAAATATATTTTTCTATGTTATCAGATTTTCTATGTTTGGCTCTTCTACATCTTGATGTGCTGTTCCTCAGTTTATCAAGACACTTACAATATTCTGCTGAGTTCAAGGTGATAATTGACTGCTTTGAAGACTGTAGTAAAGAGCATTTTCTCTGTGGGTTCACTATTTCCATCTTCTCTCTTCCATGTGCTTCATACATGCACATATGCACATTCAAATACATGCATGCATACTCACACATACACACAAATGCAGGCAAGCACACACACATATACATGTACACAGAAACATACACACATGCCTGCACACAAAGATACACACACATGCCTCTTTCTTGCTTTATTTCAGGATAAGTTATGATTCTGATTCCTAACTATTGCTGTGAGGGTACAGCACACATGCAGTGATCCTTGGTGGCTTACTATTCATGGCCCATTTTTCATCTTTATTTGGAAAGTTATGCAAGCTTCCACTCCTCCTTGTACTTCCAATCTGCTACAATTTTGTGATCACTGTGGTTGTTTCTGCTTCTATGCTTTGTGGATTTGTCCTTTTACATTTCTTCAGTGCTGTTTTAATGGGGTTACATGGGGATAAAGGATAAAAATGTGTGCTTAATCTTCCATTGGCACTGTAAACTAACTTTCTTAGGCTTTATTAGAAAGACTGCTGATCTATGTAACTTGCCAGGAATACTCATCACTTGGACTTGAATCATTTCTTCAATTATGTTTCTCCTCACTCTCTTTCTTTTGAACATCAGCCCATGTCTGCCATCTCACTTATCAAAACAGGAAACCTTCCTCTGCGGAGAGAAACAGAAGGTGATACCCCTGACTGTGCTAAAACAAGAAGGATCCTAGAGCAGACACCCAGAAGTCAGGCCCTTGAAGCTGCTTAGTTTGTGCTCAGCTCCTCCTTTGGTTTCTACCACTGTGTCACTCAGGGCACAGTAGTACACAGCCATGTCTGATTCTTGGACTGAGGCTTTCTCCAAGTGGAATGAGGTGGTTTCTTTATTGTATGTGGCTTCAAAACTTTTATGGGCTCCCTTTTCACCAGCCCTTGTGACTTTGAAAAGGAGCTCTGGACCTTCTCCAGGATACTGGACATACCAGGAAAGAGAAGGGTAACCTGTTGCTGCGTAAGTACAATTTATGGTCAGAAACATTCCTTCTGTCACGGTCACTTTGCCCTCCTTTTGGGTCACTGAGTCTTCACTAGTTTTTCCTGGAGGAGAAAAAAAAAACTCTGCATCAACTGGGAATAAAACTCTTGTATGAGTTTATGGTTAAAAATTTTCCTGACATCATGGAGGAAAGAGTCCAAAATTTAAAATACATTTTACTTACCAAATAGTAAGAGTATCACAGTCACAAACCTTGGAGAAATGTTCATCTTTAGAGTGTCACCTAATAGTGTTCTTGATTCTTTACAGGCAGAATTGTTGAAATGATAATGAAATAAAAAGTCTAAACCTCCAACTTACACAGGAAATGAGCTCCTGTTATGAAGCTGCACACCCTGGTGGACAGTGTGGGGAACTGGGGTGAATATTTTACTAGCGTCCTTCCAAAATAGAAGTATGGGCTCCTCCCAGACCTCATTTATAAGGCATATTTCAGTCTTGAGGTGTCCTATGGAACTGTAAAGGAAAGGACAGTTATCACAGCCTTTCAGGTAGCTCTGTTATTGTTGTTGTTAGGACTCTACCTGACAAGAAAAGTACTTCAGTGCAACAGACCAGGGTGTGTCTGTAACTAAGCTGTCAATATCGTGGGTGATTTAACACAGTCCTTGTATTCTCATGTGTCTATTTGGGTAATTTAGCAATTCACTGAAATGTCATAAAACTGTTTCAGTTTGAAATCATATGAAGTAATAAGAAGTCAAGTCATCATTCAGTGATTCTGTTTTTTTTAGCACTGTACCCAGCACATAGAGCAGAGACTCACACTGACTAGGTGCTGAAGTCATATTTGTTAAATCAAACAAAAAATGAATAGAAGGTCTTTGGGAGAGGAATCATGAATACTTGAGAGACTATATTTCCTCTGATTTAAAATGATATAAATGATATGAAATGCCATTTTCATAAAGTTTTTTGGGGGAAAGTCATAGTATTTTATCAATATGCAAATACTACCAAATTTCAGAATCATTGAAAAGCGAGAAGTATGAATCCTGGGCATAGAAGCATAGTAATTTATGTTACTTAATCCCTGTGGAATGGTCTTAGATCAGTGCCTTACTCCCCTACAAGTTCATTGGCTCTAAGACAAGGTAATCTGTTGTGGACTGAGGCAAGTGCTAATGTTACACTTTAAGGGATTTCTAGCTTCAAGGGTGATTGTCACACCCAAGGAGGCTTTACTCAGTCTATGTCCTGAAATTGACTTTCCACAGATTCAGATAACAGAGTTCATGAGTCCACAGTCAACCTCTGAGTAATTTCTTAGGGAAACACATAAATAAGAAATTCAGTAAAAATACTGTTTGGACTTATCTATATCACTTTTCCATCTCCACCACCTCTCAATCACATTGCCAGAACCTAACACACAACTCTACTGGAAAGTAATTATGGAAAATGCGCTGCAAACTTCTATTTCAATTGATACATGGGGAGAATGCATCATAGGTTGCAGTGATGCTGGGGTGTAAAAGTAAAGCATAACTCAGATCTTCCATTTCATAGGATGTAAAGAATTCTAGAGAAGTATGGTCGCACGACAATGTGAATGTAGTTAATTCTGCTGGACTAGAAACTTAAAATGGTGAGATATTATGTACCTTTTATAACAACTTAAAGTGTTTTTTTTTAATTTGTAGAAAATGTTTCCCTTATACAACAAAACACACAGAAAACTGTTGAATAATACAAGCTAGGACAAAAAGGATAAGGAAGAGTAAGTAACAGAGGAGATCTGATTGACTAAAGCTCCATGTATTTACAGGTAAAATACCAAGCCAAATCTCTAGTGAATAAAGAACAAACTCTAAAACAATGTAGGATAGGAATAGAATACATATCATGTTCAGAGAAGGGTAATGTATGTGGAGGGAGGGGTAAATGAAGAGGGTAAAGGATGGTGAATATAGTTGAGATACATATTGGAATATGGAACATTAAAACCAGTCAAAGTTATTTCAAGAAAAGGAGTGGGAGAAGAGGGAGATTAATGGAGGAGATGAACCAAACCAGGTTATACTATATGTATATATGGAAATGTCACATCACCCCATATATAACTATCCTAAACTAATAAAAACTTTGAGGAAAGAAAATGCTTCCCTTTAATACTCATGGTTTCCACCTATGCCTTCCAAATGGAAGCATAAGAGGAACTTACAATGCAGGATCACTTATTAGCTGATCACTGCCAAACTAATTACAGAACATAAGAAAATGTTGTGAAAGGCAGAAGGAAGAAGTCTCAAAAGAATGAAGAATTTGGACTGTGGAACATTGAGCACTGATCACAGTGGTGGGGTGTGTAAAGTGGTCTAGATGTCATCATTAAATGGCTTTGTAGGAGGTAAATGAAGGATGAGAGCAAAAAGAGAACCAATACTCTGCCCCTTCACCAGGTCCCTCTAAGAGAGAGAGTATTTTCCTTTTCTTGAGAGAGCATTTTTTCTGAGTAAAACGACAAAAGAAGCTGTTTTTCATGTGTTGGTATAATCATTAAATCAATTTTTACCTTCTTGGCTTTCAAACTTTTAGGATGTGTTTGTTTTGATGAAAGGATTTTGAACATGTCAAAAGTGGAACAAATATGTAACATGTATATTGAAAAATAAATGGACAAGAATTATCAAAAATTCTTTCTCTAATAGGAAGAATCTCTAATAGGGATTACTTTCTCTAATAGGTAACAAAATTCACTGTAAAATGACCTTTTGTGGTTGGAGCAACATGACACAAATCGATCAAAGGAACTATGTTAAGCATGTGGAAACATAATACACAAAAAGAGGAAAACCAATACATTAAATGTTGCTGGCTATTAGAGAAAAGGATGCCTTACATGCATGTAAATAGGTGTATGTGTGTCTGTGGAGTTGACCCTCATCATGTCCTCCTGAGGACAATTACCTATTGGTCATTTCATGGACATGAAAGGTGAGGCACAAGTGAATGTTCACTACAGAAGCTGAGCTCTTCCATGCTAGAGCTGCTAAGGAAACGGAAGCTCAAAGATGTCACCCTATAGGCACCATTGCAAATTAAATGTGAATACCAGGTACTCAAAGCAAACAAGGCTGAATCAAACTAAATCATTAAATAGTTCCAAGCACATGATTTTTTTTAAAAGGCAGCAAATACAGATTTGAAGTCCTTTCTTATTTAAATAATGCTATTCAATAAATATTTCTTGGATAAATTGATCCAAAATCCAGCAATTCATGCACACTTGTCCTGGTTTTTCTCACATATGTTTCTGAATTTTGTTAACCAATTCTTCTAATTCAATATGATGGCCAAATGACAAATTATTTTTTGTGTTTATTCTTCCTTCTTTATCTTAGGTTAAAAGTCGTGGGTCTAATTTCAAGCAAAAAGATTCCAGGATACAAACATTTTTCATTAATGACAATTCTGGATTAGGCCTATGAACCTAGAGATGTTTTTTCTCATAGTTAGTATTTTCCCTCCAATGTGACACTTGTGCTGACATGGGTGTGACCACTTCCTGTCTGGGATGGTGATTCCCTGCCTTGGTCCCTACAGCAAGTGAACATCCCAGGCTGACCCCTGGGTTTTTGTACACCTTCCTCAAACAGCCCTCTCACTATGCCTCACTTAATGCTCATAAATATACCACCGAGTCCCCTGCTCTGAAGCCAAGATGACAAGCTTGAATGATTTGCTTGCCTTCTGGAAATTCAGTGAGAAGTGGCCTTCTGTTGCATTCTGCTGCTTGTAAAGTCCTGACTAATAAGGAAGACCATCTATCTTCCTGCTGCTGGGCTGCTTGTACCAGAGTGGACCATAACTCATATCACTGGTGTTATAGGTACACTGCAGGATGACAGACTCCTTCTCCAATACCCTCATTGCTGGTTGGGCTTGAGTTAAATTCTGGGCAATACTGGATCCTGAAGGCTAACGGTAGGGTTAGAACATCTACTGCTATGTGGTTGAGGACAAAGAAATTCCACTTTCATTCTCTGCTGCCCTTTCTTCCCAAAGTCCTCACAAGCCACTTCCTGTCCCCAAGTCCTCAGGTCACAGAGGACGATCAGTCCCTCTGGGACATTCCCACCCAGCCACACTGAAGCCATGACCAACTTGAGCAGTACTGTTTGTGCTCTCTCTCTAGCTACTAAATATATTTTTCTCCTTCAGTTTCAGAGCTCTGTGTGGTGAGATGAGACTGACAGGGTGAGGGGAAGGTCACTGCACTGTGTGTGGCTGCTGCACTAGAACAGGAAACAGGGGCTTCCTCATGTAGCAAGCCTTTGAGTGTTACGTCAAATGTCTCTGAGACCTGGCTGACAGTCTCACCAACTCAACTTACTTTAGAATTAACCCACTCTTAATCTGATAACCATCAAATCTAAAAATAATCATGGGCCTATCAAAGGAATATTAACTTGACCAACTGTTATACTCAGTCATTGCATCTGTGATGGAACTGAGAGGTGGCTCATTACACTATGTGTAATGGAATTGGAGAAGGTGAGATGTAGTAACCATGTGAACTCAGAACCGTGTGTGTTATTGTTTGCTCTGCGGTAGAAATCAATCAATTTTTCATAAAAACAAAGCTGTTGTACTAATCACTTCTGCCCTTTCGACCAATTTTGTAAAGACCTACTACAGCAGTTGGTTTGTTTCATCAATGAGGACAGAAAGGTGGAGCTACATGGTCTTTAATGAACTCTTGCTGGAACCTATTCAGAAAATAATTACCCAAGCCTATATCTTCCAGAGCTTGCCCTACTGTTTTCTGTTGTACTTTTAAAGTTTTAGGTCTTATATTTAGATCTGTGATCAATTTAGGGTTGATTTGTGTACAGGGTGAATGATATGAGTTAAATTTCAGTCTTCTGCATGTAGATAACCAGTTTTCCCAGAACTGTCTCTTGAAGAGGCTGTCTTTTCTCCAGTGTATTTTTTGGCTCCTTTGTCAAAGATCAGATGACTGTAGTTCTGTGGTTTTATTTCTGGGACTTCTGTTCTGTTCCATTGCTCTTCATGTCTGTTTTTGTGAAGTGCTATGCTATTTTTTATTAGTGTGGCTCTGTATATAATTTGAAGTCTGGTATTGTGATACCTGCAGTGTTTTTCTTTTTGCTCAGGATTACTTTTGTAATTTGGAGTCTTTTATGCTTCTCTATGGATTTTAGGATTGATTTTTGTATCTGTGCAAAGAATGACATGGGCATTTTGGTGGAAATTGCATTGAACCTGTAGGTTGCTCTCAGTAATATAGCTATTTTCACCATTTTAGTTCTGCTATTAGATGAGCATGGGAGGTCTTTCCATCTTCAGGTGTCTTCATTTTCTTTCTTCAAGGTTTTATAATTTTCTTGTATAGGCATTTCACCTCCTTGGTTAAATCTGTACCTAGATTTTGTGTGTGGGGTAATACTAAGATTCTATTGTGAATGTAATTGCATTCCTGAGTTCTGTCTCAGACAGATCATTATCAGTGTATAGAAAAGCTACTGATTTTTATATGAAAAGCAAAACAATTTTGTTCACTTATATTCTGAGGGTCACAAGTCCAAAAAAATTTTATTAGGAGCCAGCAGGTTTACTTCCTTCTGGTGACTATGTGGAATAATCTGTTTCTAGCCTTTCTCACTTTTAGAGGCTGCCCTCATTTGAACATCAAATCAACTTTTTGCTTTCATTCTACCATCTGTCCCTTCCAACTATCCTTGTGAATAATGTGACTGCACTTTGAAAATCTAGGGTAGCTTATCCCTCTTATGATCTTTACATTATTCATATCTGCAAAGTCTCCTTTGCTGAATTTGACCACTCTCCCAGAATTCACATGTTGAAGTCCTAAATTCTAGTACTCTTGACCGTAAGCTCACTTGGAAATAAGGTTGATGCTGATGCAAATAATTACAGTGAAGATACGCTGTAGTATTGTGGGCACCAGTCCAACATGACCAGTGTCCTTATAAAAAGTATGTCATGTGAAGAAACAGGGACACACATAGAGGGAATATGATGGCAGAAGACACAGAGAGCACACTTCCATCTATAACCTGAGATTATCAGAGGTAGTAGAAATGTGAAAATGGCCAAAGTGTTTGGGGTTCAGGGGCATAGACCTGCCAATATTGGAAATCCTTGATTTCAGATTTATAATCTCTAGGACTGTGATACAAGAAATTTCTGTTTCTCTAAGTTATCCAGTCTGTGGTACAGTCTTATGGCAATCCGAGAAAATCATGAGTTTCCTATAGCATGAATTATGATTTGAATATGAAAATTCCCCACAGGTTCATGTGTTCGGTACATGGTCTCCAGGTGGCAGTGCTTTTTTGGAAGGGTGGGGGGTCAGAAACTTTAAGATGGACGGCCAAGTTAGAAGAAGTAGGTAACTGCGGGCATGCCTTTGAAGGTTATACCTGATCCCTAGCTCCTTCCTCATTCTCTGCTTCCTTCCCCCCCTGAGGTGAATGGGGTCCTCTGCTACACAGTTCCACCACCAAGATGTTCTGCCCAGAATCAGTGAAACCAAGACTATGGATTGAAACCTCTGGAGTCATGAGACAAATAAATTGTTCCTCCCTTTAGATATTTTGTCATGATACAAAATAATTAATACATCATTTAAGGTAATATGTGCACAGATTCTGAGGATTAGGACATGGACCTCTTTAGATGCCATGATAAAGCCTACCATATCATTTAACTATTGTTTATTTTTTCCATTATTGACATTAGTAAGTATGCATTTGTTATTTTTTTCTTCAAAAATATTCAGCATTTGAGTTCCCCATACACTGATTTGTTTTTTCCTATTTGATTAATTTCTGTAGCTGTCTTTATTTTTATTGAAGTATAGGTTATACAGTAAAATAAATGGTAAAAATATAGAGCTGGGGGGAGATTTGTAAATTGTTAACAGCTTTGTAAGCCACATCCCTATCTAGAAAAGAGTAGCTCCTTCCTACACTCCATCAAGATCCCTTGTGCCCCAACCAACCACTCCTACCCACAGCTGTAAACACTGTTCTGCTTTCTTTCACCTGGAACAATTTCCCCATTTCAGAGTTTTATAGAATGGAATTAAGTAGAATTTGCCATTCTATGTCTGGCAGTTTTGCTACAAATAATGTGATGGGGGTGTATTTGTGTCGTTATGTGTTTCTGTGGTTCAGTCCATTTTATAACATCCCATTAAATGTGTACAGCATAGTTGATTTAATATCTTCTTTGTAGAATTTTCTTCTGGTTTATTGCAATTATGAATGAAGCTGCTATTAACATTCTTCTACATGTCTTCTCATTCTTGTATGTTTTCATTTCCCTTAGGCAAATGCCTAGAAATGGAGTCATTGAATCATGACAGAGGTCTGGTTTCTGTTGTTTTGGGTATTTTTTTGGAAGTACTAAGGCTTAAACTCAGGCCTTGTGTTTGCTAGGCAGGTGCTTTACCACTTGAACCACACTTCTACTACTTTTTGCTTATTTTTCAGATAGGGTCTTATGTTTTTTTAGGGCCCAGCCTCAGACTGAGGTCCTCCTAACAATGACTCCCAGTAGCTTGAACCACAGGTGTGTACCACTATGCCAGGCTTGTTGATTGAGAAGGGGGTCTTGTGAAATTTTTGCCCAGGATGACTTTGAATCTTGATCCTCCCAATTTCTACATCCCCAGTCACTCTAATGCCAGGCATGTACCAGCATACTTGGCCCATATGTTTGGTTTTATAAAAAGAAGTTGAAGGAATTGCCAGTCTTACATTACAACCAGCAATGTTTAAATATCTGGTTGTTTCATATGCTTACTATTTGTTTTGAAATAATTTTAGAATCACATAGAAGTTCAAAAGATAGTACAGAGTTCCTTGGACATCTAGCTTTCTCCTAACATGTAAAACATAATCTTAGTTATATACTATTATCCTTACATTTTACTACCAAAATCAGGAAGTTGGTATTCTGACTGATCAGTTTTAATGTGTGCTCTGTGTGTGAATAACTCCGTGAGCATTTATAACATGCATAAGTACGTGTAACTACCATGGCAATGTGCACATGGAACTACCTCCCAAAACACTCCCGTGCACACCCTCCCAAGGCAATCACTATTTTTCTCTATTGGTGCACATTTTGCATATCAAGATACCATATAAATAGAATCATGCATTATGTATTCCTTGACTTTTTTTCACTCTCATAATGTACTTGAGTCTCATTCAAGTTGTATCAACAGTCCTTTCCATCTCATTGGTGAATAATGTTCCATTGTATGAATAAACCATAGAATATTTATCCACTCATCCAATGAAGAATAAAATGTTTTAAATCCATTTTGTGTTACCTTGCTCTGTGAATTTTCTCAGGAAGTCCAAGGAGTCATGTGCTTCCAAACTAAGGCAACTGCAACAGCCCAAAGAATGACACAAGTTCAACTTGAATGAGTAAAATGTGTGTTAGTATTGGTTACTTATGGAGCACTGGATATCTGTGGGGGACTATATTTACCAAGCCTGGTCCATACCTTTTGAATAGCTGTCACTGGGAATTCCCCAAATCACTAGAAGTAGTCAACCCTGCCTATAAAATTCCGCTTCAATATGGCAGTCAGTCTATAATATAAATCTGGACTACAGTACTACCTAAGGTGAAAACTAGCACAAGTACAGAATTAAATACCATACACTGAACCTGGAAAAGTTACATGATTACGTGAGCTCTATTTTTTGCTCTTATAGGACTTGTTGGTCACAGAGGACACTCTCCCACTGTGGAAAGGAGGACTTGTTCTGCAGTCCCACATGCAGAGCAACTATGGCTTGCTGTAAGATGTAGGTACTCTGGCTAGGTGTCATGGTTCTATCCCCTTTTATGCAATGCTCCTTGAGCCATGGAGTGGCTGTTATATAATTATCTCCTCCTGCTGAGAGTAGAGCATTGAACATTAATTCTGCAACAATAGTATAAGCCACAGCATTAGATAATTAAGAGTACATGACCCCAGTTACCAAGAAGAGACCCCAGCTGATGCACCAAAGCCTCATAACTCTCTAAATGATCAATGTCATGAAATTTTCCTTTTAACTGGTTCAAAGCATCTGCAACATTGATTTTATTGTATGGAATATAAGCACAGGATGTGCTGCCAATTAGGGTACAGGTGCCTCCATGAGCAGCAAGCATCATATCTGAAACCATTCTGTTTGCAAACCTTTTTGGGATTTACATAGCTCTCTAGGTAGCAACCATACCATATGCCAATGATGGGAGGATCCAATATGTCTTTTAAGACAAAGGGGGGTATAAGTACACAGATGTCCTTGTTGTGTGACCATCCAGGCTACTTCCTTTCATACTATTTTGCCATTCCCATCAAGGCTTCATGCTGGGACCAAGACCACCAGATTGCATGCTTTCCCCCACTTATGTTACTCAAAGTGAGCCCCAATTTGAGGGATGAGGAGAGTACACTCCAGGACATGTCTGTTTGACTGCATAGTAAGTTCAACACATACCTAACAATCTGACTTGTTGTCTGTCACTGTAATCACCTCACACTGCAAGAATTTCTACTCTTGACCATGGCCAGTAGAAGTAGTCATCTATGGGTTTAGACTCAAGTGTTTCACTATCACATCATAAACAATAGCAATAGCCTCCCCACTGAGGCTTATGACATCCTCAGTCACAAGTCTCTGTCTGGCTTATAGTTCCAAACATGGGCACCCTTCCATGGACTGGGCCTAAGGTCCAATTGGAAAGTGGTTGCTTGCACCCATATCAGTCAGGCCACTACTTCAGTGGAGGGCACATCTTGCAGAGCATACTGATAGTGTAATACCTGGAGTTCATCACTGAACAGGACTCTTGGTGAAAATTCACCCTATGGCAGACTGCCCAGTGCCCTACTGCACTGTGAATGCTAGCCAGAAAGCAGGAAGCTTCCAGTTCAATCACAGATTGATTTTTCATTGTTCTGCTTTCGGACTACATGGTGTCTTCAGCAATATGGATTTACCATCCAGTTCTGGCATGCAACCAAGTGTGCTGCAACAGCTTACATTCTGTGGGGGGCCTTGGGGTATCAACAGTGAACAACCCATAGGGTGGTAACCCACCCCCAGCACTGGAGTTTTCATTCAACACCCATTCCATGAGTCACTGGTGCCCTCTTTTCCAGCCATTCCCTGTGCCATCATTTAAGCCCTAAGTGTAACTTACAGCTTGTCTTTTCTTTCAATCAAACCAGTCCCTGTTGTGCTATAAGGCAGGTGAAAATACCATTGTACTTGGTTGTCATTAGCCCATGTTGGTCCAAGCTTGCACATCAGTGTTTGTGAAACAGATGTCTCTGTAACTATGAATCCTCCCATCCATATACTTATCAGAGAAAGGCTTCTGATAGCAGCTGCACCAGTTGGCTGTTTGCAGGGGAGAATGTGAGGAGGTCAGTGGTAGTACCCATACATGTCAGGGCATGTTTGCATCCCTCATCCACGGGCATAGACTCCATATAATCTTTCTGCCATTCCCTTACTGGGCATATTTACTCATGCAACTATCCAGTTCATGCATACGTCCTCTGAGGCCATAGATGGAAACAATCTTCACATGCCTGTAGTGCATGCAAAATGTCAGAATGCTTTACAAGGAAGCATATAGCCTTTGTTGTTCTCCTGCTCATGTTGTGCACCCCCGCCACACACAGGTACCCAGTTGGCAGCTTCCTTAGATTTCTGTTCAGGACTTTTCCTGCCATAGTCCCCAGCTGCAGCCCAGGGGCTCTAGTAAACTCTAAAAAAAATATACATTGTTCCACCAGGGCACACAATTGTTTAACCTGCACACTGAAATCTAGAATCTTGTTCTTTCTAAAAGAAGATTGGGATTGTCCCAATTCCATGTAGTCTCTCTTTATCAGGTTATGTAGGAAGCAGACAACTTGAGCAAGGTGAGGTATGAAAATGTGCCAGTACCCTAGCTATACAAAACATGTTTAATTACTTTAAAATCATTGGTTCAGGCTGCTGCAAAATTTTCTCAAAAACCTTGTCAGATGCAGGTGTCATGTGCCTCTTACTCAAGTATATGACTCCAAATTTTTTATCTGTGTCAGGTCCTTGCACTGTTTTGTGATGGATATCCCATTCTCCCTCCTTTAGGTGTACTTGTAGAAATTCCAGATGTTTTGCTAAATCTGTATATGAAGAAGTTAGCATGGTATCATCTATCTAATGAAACATTTTCACAATGGGTGAGCAGGATAACAAAGCTAGGTCCCAGGCCACCATGGCAAATGATAGGTCTATGAAAGACACCTTGGAGGAGCACTCTGAAGGTCCACTCCTGTCCATTCCAGGTGAAGGCAAATGTCCTGGGCCTTATTAGCTAAAGGGATACTGAAGAGAGCACTAGCAAGATCTAAAGCAGCAGAATAAGACTCCATCACGGCATCAGTCATTTAGTCAAGAGAGCAACATTTGATACTGCAACATGGATGGGGGACTAAATTATGCAGCTCTCTGTAACCTATGGTCATTCTCCATGAGCCATGCAGATTCTTTACTGGTTACACTGGAATATAATGAGACGTTGGGAGGGGTGAATGATTTCTACCTCTTTAAAATTCTTTCTGGTGGCTGGATTTCTTCATATCCCTAGACAAGCTATACCACTTAGTGGTAAATAACTACCCTGCATGAGGCAGGCAGTCTCACTGCCGCATGTCCCCACTTTCATCTCTTGCATCATCAGGTAGAATTCTACAACTGTATTGTTCACAGCATGCCCCAAAATACTTCCACCCCTAGTAGCCAAACAGTATACTCCTGTCATACAGGAGGGTAGTTGCCACCCTAGGATAAGTCTGATCTAAGAATTACAGAATGTAACATTCTAGTAACCTGTGGCTATAAACATAACTTCCAAATGACCTTGAACAGTAAAATGTTCTTAGTATGAGCAAGAAAAAAGGTAGAAGACTGAGAAACTGTACAAAGGGTCAAAAGAAGTTTACATGTTAATCCTGTAATTGTGATTTATGATACAAAAGGCTTCTGCTCCTTGAAAACTGGGGAAATGGGAAATCCAGTGTCATGGACTTGACAGGAAGCTTTCCATTGGGTCCAGTGGCAGCATGCTGGACCAAGAACACCACCTTCTTCTAAGTAAATATGGTCCTATCCATCCCAGTAAATTGGGCATCTAAGGCAGCTTCTTGTATACCAGGGACTCACAAGCCAAGTCATAAGGAGCTAATGTGGCATCTGTTTAAAAGTAGTCCCTAATTCAAGAAACATTCAGGCAAAATATTCTCTAATGGCCCTAATTTTCTGAATTGGACCATTGTTAATACCTCTGTCAGCATGCCAAATCATGGAGTTCCCCTGGAACTGATGCTGTTGTCTATGATTTTATCCTCATTTTCCCATTTAGAGAATTCTGCCAGATCAAAGGATCAGGAGGAGGATGCCCTTTTCATACCTTCTCCAATTGGAGTTCTCCTTTAAGGGAGCAATTTTCACATGGGTTGACAGCCCACCCTCAGTTGCTATTTCACTGTCCAGTGCCAGAGTCACACAATCAACACAGCTCTTCTTCAACCTCATGGATACTTTCAGGTACTGCAGCAGAACTTCCCCCATGGATGATTTCCCCCACTCCCTGACTCATCTTTCAGTATGCCTGGTCCCTGTTCTAGCACCAAGTGTTGTGTGAATTTTCTCATGTCTAAGGAGTTACATACATTCTAACTAAATGCTGCCAACAGCCTAAAGAATGACTCAAACAAATCCAGTCTGAATGTGAGTAAAATATATTTTAGTGAAACACAGAAAATCTATTGAAGACTATATTTACCTAGCCTGGTCCACATCTCCTGAAAAGCTGTCACTCTCTCAAGACCCCAGAAGCCATCAACCCCCATCTGTCAAGCTCCTGTTTTATATGACTTTAAGTCTATACCAGAAATCTGCACTAGAGCGCTACTTAAGATCAAAACAGTAGAAGTAACTATATGTTCAAAGAAAAGACAGAGACCCTTGGAAAATTATGTATTCATGCGACTTTTTTCCTTGCTATTATGTCTCCTTGACCTTGGAAGACACTATTTGACCTTGAGAAGGTAGACTTGTGCTGCAGTCTGGTGGGTCCAACAACTAATGGGTGGCTTGCTGTAAGATGGAGTTACTCTGGTTAGGAGTCAGAGAAGAAATCACCCTACAAACCTATACAAACCTATGTATCTCGTTTGCTCACTTTGTTGCAATATTCCATTGTAAGAATATTGCAGTTATACATCAATTCATGATTTAATGAACATTTAAGTTGTTTTTAATTTGGCGTTAGGGCTATTATAGATGAGACAACAAAAAACAAAATACCTTGTGTAGACATCTTGTATAGATATATGTTTTCCTTTTTTGGCTATGATTTTCTGGTAAAATTCATAGAATAGAATTTCTGGTCTTAGAAATTGCTAAATGACTTTCCAGTGTGGAGTACAAATTTGCATCCTCCAGCAAATTTTAAAAGTCCCAGTTGTCCCACAACTGATTGTCTGTTTGTGACAAACGTAAATACTTAACTATTATAGAAAATAGTCTCCATAGTGAAACTTGTGTTTCAGGTTAGCTATTCATTAAGCTTCTTAAGTTTCTCAATTTACTTTAATAACTATCCTCTCATACTACCATACTAGTGATTGTATACATTTTTTTCATTACCTGTTTGTGTAAATAAAAACTAGTTCCCATCTCTGCCAGTGTGAGTAGCATTGTAGGGTTTTGATGTATAGGCAGCAGACTTGAGTACAGGCTGCACTGTTCTCTTGCTGAACAGAATCAGTGAGCTAAATCTCCAATCTATGATGCCAGGATATACAAGGAAAGGAGCTTGTCACTTTTGCTGAAGAAAAATATCTCTTCCACTTTTCTTTTTATTCAGAGCTGTTATATGGCTATCAGTACTGCATGGTTTAACTAGGGAGTTGCTGGTAACATAGGAAGCAGTGAAATGCCCTGTTCTCATAAGTACAGTTTAGAATGGAAATGACTCCATCCTGAAATATCAGAGATTGAGGACTTTATCTCACCTGCTGGAGGTCACATTTTTCCCCCTATTGGAAAGCATATGTTTTCTACTTATCATTTTTACCTGCATAATTTTTTATGTACTCCAGTTTTCTCAGGCCCTCCCCCCAATGTTTATCCTTCACATTCTCCTTCGTACAGATGAAGGCTTAAAGTTAAGCATGATGTTCTCTGGATGATGCCCATTCTTTCTAGTGCAAAAGCTCATTGAGAACACAGATTGCCTCTGGTCTCCTTACAGATGGAACTCTGACTTCATACCCATTTTAATTCTTTCAACAGGCCTCCCCTTTTTAGAAGTTTTTTTTTTTGTCTTAAAGCTATTCCTAGGATAGGAAGAACTTCCCTGTTTTCCCCAAATGTAGAATTGCTGAAAGCAAAGTCATTGCTTATAAAATATCCCCTCAAGAGGAACCCTTATACAGTTTGTGGGGAGTGTAAATTGTACGGCCACTGTGGAAATCAGTAAGAGGTTCTAAAAAAATTAAAAGTAGAACTAGAAATGATCCATCTCTACTGCACCTGGTATTGATTCAAATGAAATGTAGATATTGTACAAGCAGATACTTACATACATGTATTTATTGCAGCACCACTCACAATATCCAAGGTAGGGAATCAGCCTATGTGCTCATCAACAGTTGAATGGAAACAGAAAATGTGGTATATACCAATAACGGCCTGTTGTTCAGCCATAATGAACAATGAAATTATGTCATTTGCAGGAAAATGGATGGAAATGGAGGACATCATGTTAGCAAAATAAGCCAGAAATAGAAAGATACACATTTTCTTATGTGGAAACCAGAAAAAGAAAAATAGAAAAACGTGATAACCTGAAAGAAAGAAAAGAAACTATTAGGAAAGGGAAAGGATATGAGGGAAGACACGAGAGAGGGGAGGGTAAAGAAAGGTATAAGAGAGAATGAACACAACCAAAGCACCATACATGCATGTATGAAAGACACATGAAACACATTAATTTGTACAATTATATGTACAAATAAGTGTAATAAAAAGAAATTCTCTCCTTACATATAGATAAGGATTAGTTTTGAATTTCTCTTTGCTAATCTTCTTCTATTCTTTCTCTAATTCCAAGACTATTGAAAGTAATACTTTAGGAGAGTTGGTATGTCAGTGGAAATCACCATATTTTACAAGAGTGGAAGAGAAGGAATCCTATGAAGATGGAAAATTAGCATAAATATGGGGCATTTTATTGCAAATATTAATAAAATTTATTGAGGACACACAATGGGCGTAATATCCCATTATAAGCTAAGGTGATGTGTGAGAATGCAGAGAATATATGGGGCTAAATTTTATTACATTCTTTCAGATCTGTCCATATTCTTACATTACTCTAAAAATGATAGATGATGATTAAATAAATGTCAATGTCATTGCATTTCTTATAAAATACAAATAACATAAACTACATATATCTAAAATATACATAGGGAAATATTAGGAAGTTATGGAATGATGTGTTCTGGAGGAGCTCTGACCTTCAAGTACATAACAAAGGATGGAAACATTCTGTGGATTCCAAACATAGGAGGCTCTGGTCTTCTAGGAACAGAATAGTTTTTGTCACTCTTCTCCTGAGTTTGAATAAGCATTTAGTACTTTTCTCATGGATTAAATACAAAAGTTTGAAGAATCTGCTTGGCCTTAGACATTGTTACTTGGAAGAGATTGGGACATAAATGAATGATAATAATATACCATATTATAATATTATTATGATTATAATAATGGACCATATCATAAATAATAGAATTAAAAGAATGTAAGGACTTTTTCTTAAGCCATAGAGAAGATTTTGTAGCATTTATATTTGAGATCATTTCAAAGCCAATAAAAAAAAATATCATCACAATTCAGCAGGAGACAATTGTCCACATCCCTCAAATTACTCTATCCCTTTCTACTGCATTATAGTTGAGTCTTGTTTATTGCTTATTTATATCTTGGTGTCTTTTGTTTTTCAGGTATTCTATTCATTTCAGTGTGTATTTCATACAAAGTAATCCCTCCCTGTATTGTGGGGGATACATTCCAAGATGCCTAATGAATGCATGAAACTGAAAAAGGCACTCAATTCTTCACAGTTTTCCCCACATATAAACCTACAATAAATTTTCACCTTCTTTCTTAAAGGAAGCACTTTATCAATTCTTTTTTGGAAATCTATATTTTGAGCTGAACAACACTTGTACTTTGAGGTCCTTATTGAGTTAAATTTAGATCACTTGAGCATGCCATTGTGATACCTTTGTTACCAGAATCATTCTGATAAGAAAGACAGATGCTAAGTGACAACCAAGCAGGTGGGGTATGCAGCATGGATACACTGGACAAAGTGATGTTTCATGTCCTGGATAGAATGCATCAGGATGGCAGAAAATTTCATCACGCTGCTTAAAATGGTGTGCAATTTAAAACTAAATTGCTTTTATTGCTGAATTTTTAAAAATATCTTCATACAATGATTGACTACAGGTTCCTGAAAATCTGACAGTAAAATTAAAGATAAAAGGGAAATATATCCCCTTTTTCATCTTTGATTTTATTAACTTCAGTCTTTTCCCTTCTCCATTTTGTGATGGTGGCTGAGTGTTTGGCAATCTTGTTAATCTTTTCAAAGAACCAACTGTTGGTTTCATTGATTCTTTGTATAGTTGTCTCAATTACATTGATCTCAACCCTGATCTTTATTATTTCTCTCCATTTGATGATTTTTGGTTTGGTTTGTTTTTGCTTTTCTAGAAGTTTAAGGTAAATCATTAGGTTGTTTACTTGAGAAGACTCTGCTTTTTAATGTAGGCACTTATATCTATAAACTTTCCCCTTAGTGTGGCCTTTGCTTAGTATGACACAGATTCTGGTAGATTGTATCTTCATTTACATTAGATAACCACAAATACTAACAAAATCCAGACAGTAATTAGAGAATAATTTGAAAACTTATATTTGAGTAACATGGTCAATCTAGACAAAATAGATAAATTCCTAGATACATATAACCAACCAAAATTGAACCAAAAAGATATTAATCACATAATTAAACCTATGCAAGCAATGAGACCAAAAGAAATAAATAGAATCCCTACAAAGAAGAGCCTAGGATCTGATGGATTCATGGCTGAATTTTACCAAACTTTTAAAGAAGAACTAACACCAATATGCCTCAAAGTTTTCCAGTCAATAGATGGAACACTATTAAACTCATTTGATGTAGGCAGCATTATATTCATCCCAAAACCTAATAAAGATGCAACAAAAAAGAGAATTATAGACCAATGTCTTTAATAAATATAGAGACAAATATTCTCAACAAAATATTGGTAAGCAGAATTCAATAACATGATCAAAAAGATCATACTCCATGAGCAAGTAGGTTTCATTCCTGGGATGCAAGGATAGTTTGACATACAAAAATCTATAAATGTAATAGAGCATATAAACAGAAGAATGGGAATAAAACCACTTGATTCTCCCAATAGGTACAGAAAAGTCTGTCAAAATTTAACACCTTTTCATGATAAAAGCTCTGACAAAACTAGGAATAGAAGGAATGTTTCACACCATAATAAAGGGTATATACAACAGACTATAGACAACATTATACTTAATTGAGAACAACCGAAACCATTACTGCTAACATCAGGCATGAGACAGGGATGCTTGCTTTCTCCACTCCTATTTAATATAGATTTGGAATTCCTAGCCAGAGCAATAAGACAAAACCAAGAAATAAAATGGGTTCAGGTAGGAAAGGAAGAAGTTAAACTACCCTTTTGCAGATGACATAATCCCATACCTAAAAAATACTAAAAATTCTACTAAAAATTATACCATAAGAAATCATAAAATCTTTATCAAAGTAGCAGGATACAAAATTAACATACAAAAATCAGTAACATTTTTATATACCAACAATGAAAAGATTGAGAAAGAAATCAGGGAGACCACCCCATTTACAATATCTTCCAAAACAATAAAGTACCTTGCAAAAAATTTAATGAAGAAAACTAAAGACCTTTACAGTGAAGACTATAAAGCACTGAAGAGAGAAATTGAAGAAGACATCAAAAAATGGAAAGATCTTGCATGCTTGTGAATTGGTAGACCCAACATTGTGAAAATAGCCATAATACCAAAAGCAATCTACATGTTCAAAAAAATCCCTATCAAAATTCCAATAACATTCTTCACAGAAATAGAAAAGTCAATCCTAAAATACATATGGAAACACAAAGACCTTGAATAGCCAATGCAATTCGGAGCAAAAACTCCAATGCTGGAGGTATCACAATACCTTCAAACCATACCACAGAGTCATATCAACAAAAACAGCATGGTATTGAAACAAAAACAGAAAAAGGAAGACCAATGGATTAGAAGAGAAGCCCAGACATAAATCCATGAGGCTGCAGCCAATTGGTCTTTGACAAAGTAGCCCAAAACACATAATGGAGAAAACATAGCAACAAATGTTGCTGGGAAAACTGGATATCCACATATAGAGCACTGAAACTAGATCTCAGCCTCTCACTCTCTATCAAAATCAACCTAAAGTGGATCAAAGTTTTATCTCTTAATATAAGGCCTGAAACTTTGAAATAACTACAAGAAGTAGTAGGAAATACACTGGAACAGTAGGCATAGGGACTGACTTCCTAAATATAACTTCAATGGCTCAGCATAAAGGAGAAAGAATGAACAAATGGGACGGCATCAAACTAAAAAGTTTCTGCACAGCAAAAGAAACTGTTGCTGGACTCAAGAGACTGCCCACAGAATAGGAGAAAATCTTTGCCAGCTATTCATATGATAAGAGACTAACATCCAGAATCTACAGGGAACATAAATGATTCAGCCCCCAAAGAATTAACATTCTAATGAAGAAATGGGCCATGAATTAAACAGGGAATTGTCAAGGGAAGAGGTACAAATGGGCAGTAAATACATGAAGAAGTGTTCAACTTCCCTGGTTATAAAAGTGATGCAAATCAAAACTGTACTAAGATTCCATCTCAGTCCAGTTAGAATGGCCATATTCAAGGGCAATAACAACAAATGCTGTCAAGGATGTGGTGAAACAGAAACCCTTACACACGGCTGATGGGAATGCAAATTAGTACAACCACAATAGAAAGCAGTATGGAGATTCCTCACAAAGCTTAAGACAGAACTGTTATATGATCCAGTCATACCATTCCTGGGCATCTACCCAAAGGAACATAAGTCAGGATACAATAGAGACACTTCTATGCCAATGTTCATCACAATAGCCAAGCTATGAAAACAACCCTTGTGTCTTACAACTGATGAATGGATCAAGAAAATGTGGTATATATACACAATGGTGTTTACTCAGCCATAGGGAATAATGGAATGTGGTTGGAAAGTAAATTGATGCAACTGGTGAACATCATGTTAAGTAAAGTAAGCCATGCTCAAAAAGATGAAGACAGCATGTTTTGTCTCATACATGGAAAATGGAGCCAAAGGATAAACATGTACAAAAACATGGTCATATACAAACTCATATGTGGAACACTTTTCTAATACCATAGGTACTCTATGGAACTTGGGGAAGTAGGTAAAGGGAAGGAGAATGATAGAGCTTCAATAGTATCATAAAATATAACATCTGTAAAGGTAGATGATAAAAGTGTATGTTTTGATAGCTATTGAAAAATCAGCAGTGAGAGATAAAATGCTAAGGGAGCAATGGAAGGGGTTGAACAGACCAAGTAAAGTAGACTCACGGAATGGATACATTGAGAAATCCCATTGAATATTGACTTTAATATTAATAATGAAAGATAGAACTGTAAAATACATACAGTGTGTGGGAGGGTACTTGGGGAGTGAATAGAGAGATTAAGGTGATGTTATATGGTGGATGGACTTCATTCACTTATATGAAACAGAACAAAGAAACCTCTTGCAATTGCTTTAAGTAGAGTGGGTAGAAGGTAGAGGGGGAGAAATTGTGGAGGAGATCTAACCATAGATGTAACCATAATGTAAAATATAAGCCATTTGGAATTGTCACAATAACCCCCCCTGTACAATGAATACATCCTAATAAAAGAGTGAAAAATAAGTAAAAAAGAGGAAAAAGTGCAGTGTATTTACTAACTTCCTGCTATATGGGCAGTACATGGGTTTCATACATGAAGGACACAGTTTCATCCTTCAGTCACCCTAGCCTCAGTTTTCAAGGACAGCATGGTAAAGTGCACCAAAGACACCTGTGTGCTTAGAAAAGATGACAATGGAGAGTGATGAATTCTGCTGTTGGACCCACTCAGAGAAGAGTCTTGAGAGAGGAGGTGCCTGAAATGGGCCTTAAAACATGAGTAGCTTCCCCAGGAGAAAGGAACAAGGGAGTTCTAGCGAAGCTTACATCACTGTGTCTGGAGATTGGCTTATGTATGGGTGAAAACATAATAAATTTATAATAGAATAATCCTGACATTGAAGGGTAACATATATCTTCATAAATTATTACCTTCCAAAGTCAGGTTTTTATGGCTACCTGTTAAAGATAAACATATTTACATTGACAGATATTAGATAAATATCTGCTGTCTAAATCAACTGAAGAATAGTAGGAGATAAGAATTTAGTAGATTTTAAAAGATATCCTCTTCCAGTTGATGAATATGTGTAAAAGAGACTGTCTTTGATCTTCTCTGAAGAAGCATATCCTCTTTGCAGCCATAGAGCAAGGTTACACTGAACAATTTCCTGCAACTTCTTAGAAGCTCATGTTCTGCAGCCCCTGCATCGATCAGAGCACTGAGGAAAGTGGTTTCTTTCCTCTGTGGCCCATGATCTCTGCAGATGGAGGGAGAATTTACCCTTGCTGAGGTCAGCTATGAAATACTTGCTGCCCTCTACTGAGGTAGGTCTCAGGTGGGTGTGGATGAGTGAGTTAGGATTCTGAACATAACCAGCAAAAACCAAGACTATATAAATGTGACATAGGCAGCACACCTGCTCAGGGGTCACTTCAGAGGCGGAAGGTGGCTCCAAGTGAGACACTGGATGAGCTCTCCTACCTCCCATGCCATAGTCAGAACATGATGAAACTCTCACACTGAGAAAATATAACCTGAAACAAATTATGTGTTAGATAACTATGCGCCTTTATCTAAAATTTTCCCTTATTTTATTAACATGTATTAATTGTAGCAAGGGCTTTAGTTGTGATATTATCATAGAAGAATGCCGTGCACTTTGATCACGTTTACCTCTTGTATTACGGTTCCCTTTTCCTATTCCTCTTTACTTCCCAGTTTATAGTGAGTGTTTTATATTATTTTTATACATACACATAATATTCTAAATCATATTCACCACCACATCACCCTCTCCAATGACCCAAGTCCTTCCACTATGCCCCACTGCACAATAGTGCCAAGCAGGAGACTAAGCTTTTTGACTCTTGAGCATCTGGAGAACATTTCAGATCCACATTATAGCATATAAGGACAAATGAAAAGGTGGAAAATTTGGATGATCTAAGGAGCAGCCAAAAGGGACTTGGAGTTGCTATACTACTGTCAGATAAGATATATTTTATGCCAAATGTTAGTAGACAGAAAGAAGGATTATTTCTAATCAATAAAAACTGCCCATCTCAGAGGTAGATACATACTTTAGTGGTACCAAGCTAGTATAGAAGGTGTGAAGCTTTGGGCTCAATCCTGAGTATGGCTGAATAAATAAATAAACCTAAAAAGTGACCCCCATAATATGATGCAAGTACTGACAGAAATGAGAACAGATACAGCCAATACAAAAATAATTGTTTGAAACTTCAGTACCTCACAATCAATAATAAATCAGATAATGAGCCAGAGTAACAGCAAGCAAAGAGAAGACTCTAGTGCACTATGAAGCAAGGAGACCTCACAGCCAGTCACCCAACAGAGGACACATCAGAGCAGGTCCTAGATCATGCAGGCCTCAAAAACATGAATGGGACTTAGATGAGTGGATCATGCATGTTGATGACTCCCCCACATCTGTTTAGTAACATATGACCATTCAGGGAAATTTTTCTCTTTGCTGCACTGATAGGATGGGAAAGGATGGAATGCCTGTGGGGACATGTGGTGAGGCAGACCTAAACGTGTTTGAGACATCCAACTAGGCTGCATCACTGTTACTAATAAATTTACCTGAATGGCTTTTTTTCTCTTTATTCCTTTTGCCCTTTACTTTTGGGGTCAGTGTACTGTACCTCAAATATTTATTTTGATTCAGTCTTCTTTTCAGCTACTCTACTCATTCCAGATGGGAAATTTATGTTTTGAGAGGAGTTGAACATTAAGAAATGACTATAAAGCTGAGCCCTGGGGCTCACACCTGTAATCCTAACTCCTCAGGAGGCAGAGATCAGGAGGATCTTGTTTCAAAGCCAGACTGGGTAAATATTTGGCTCAAAAAAAACCCATCACACAAAAAAAAGACTGATGGACTGGCTCAAGGTGTTACTGCCAAAAAAAAAAAAAAGGAAATGATTATAAAAATTAAATTCACAAATGTATGAGGGCAAAAAATTCTGTGCAAAACCTCTGCCAATGTGGGTTAGAGACATTGAACTGCAAATGTTGCTGAGGTGGCCCTGTAGTATCTGCAGCTGTGGAGGGGCTATGGGTAGCTGATGGTTTATGTATGGGCTGCAGGAGCCTGGGGAATATCGTGGCTCCACAGCACAGATGTAAGTGGCAAAGTCTGTGGTCTGGGAAGAGGAAACGTTCAGCAAGCTGCAACATTCCTTGGTGAGTGCAGTGACCATTAGTCTTCCATTATGCTTTGTTCCCGAAGGAATGTAAAACAGGTTGATGAGGCGTCCTCCAGGATTTTGGAGAAACCACTGCACAGAAGTCACAGATGCAGAAAAGTTGCACTGCAGTGTGGAATTGTCTCCCTCCTGGATGATCAGAGATGAAGGACGCTGCTCCACATGCAGAGGTGACAGTCACTGCAATGCCTATGAAGCCATGAAAATGCCCCCATTGATTAAGAGGATAGAAAGTCTGTGAGGTGTTTGAGCACAATTTCCTCCCTCCCTTCCATAGCTGCAGCTGTGAAACCCTTTCTGGGGCTCTGAACAATGACAGCCAAACTCACAGCAAACCTGGGTGCACAAAAGTCACAGCAGAGAGCCCAACAGCCTCTTCATGATGCTTGTCTGGTTGGGAGAAAATGCATGTGACCAAACCCTGGGCCCTGCATGGCAGGACTTGGCTCTGGAACTCTGCTTCTGCAGCCAATCAGCAGAGTTCCCTTACAGCCCCCAGTCACACTCAGCTGAGAGTCTGGGTGGAGTGTGAAGGAAGCAGAGAGAAGATTGAATGGTCCTTATTCTATTTACAGAGGGATATTTTCTGATATAAGAAGTGTGAGCAGACCTGTGAGGAGGAAGGGGAAGGACTAGGAGGATCAAAGGAAAAACATCCACATATTTAAACTCAGGAAACAGGCTTGTGTTCTGACTAAAGGATTTTCACAGACTTGTGAATCAATTTAGGTGAAATTTATTCCTGTCATACAAAGTAATAAGGGCATAAATTTTATGTATTACATACTTAATACATTTGCATTGTTGGAATATGTAAAATATGTGGTTTGAACTCTCCTAGAATAATCTGGATTTGGGGTAAATGTTATTATAAGAAATTACCCTGTAAGAAGGAGGAAGAATGAGGTAGGTACTATGTCACATTTAGACGTGAGCAAGAACTGATGTCATATTGCAGACTCACTATGCACACTCGCTGTGGTGGCTGTAGATAACAGTACTACAGTGTACATTTCAAAAACTAGAAGAGAGTATTTGAAATTTTTCACTATAAAGAAATAATCCAGGGGTTGGTGATGCACACCAGTAAACCTAGCTATTCAGAAGAGAGAGATCAAAAGAATCACAGTGGTTCAAGCCAGGGCAAATACTTGGTGAGACGCCATTTCAAAAATACTGAACACAAAATAAGGTGGAGTGGTAAAATACCAGACTAGCAAGCATGACGGCATGAGTTCAAACCCCAATACAAAAAACAAGTGACTGACTCAAGCCAAGTCTGTAATTCCAGGTACTTGCTTGGGAGTCCTTATGTAGGAAGTCTGAGGCCTCCTCTCCTGGTAAAAAATGAGAGACCCTATCCAAAAAGTAATCAAAGCTAAAAAGGACTGGGGACAAGGCTAACAAGTGCATGGCCTTGAGTTCAAACCCCAATACTGCCAAAAAAAATAATGAAAGTTTAGAAAGATAGTTGTGTTTAATCTTATTTACACACTATACAAGAGGTGCATGTATTGAAATTATATGGTACCATTAATATGTACCATTTTGGTTTTTATATATCAGTTAAGGATAGAATATATACACTCTTGTCCTCCTGCTTTCCCTTCTCATTAAATTTTTGTCTCTACATCATTCCTTTTCTCATTACCTTCTCTCTCTTCTAGCTGCTAAAAAGGACATAGATATTAAAGAAAAGATAGCATTAAATGGATTTGAAATAATTTTCACCTGTAAAATAAAATTTACATTTTTCTTTCGTATGTTAAAATCTTAGGCAATTGGTATAAATAAGTGAAAAAGGAAAAGTAAAGAAAAAATACACTCTCTTCCTTAGAATTCTCCAGTTCCCTTTTTGCTTTATATGATTCTATGAATTGGACATATTTTCTACTATGCTCAGATGAAGATGCAGGTAAATATTATTATAGCAATGAACATTTAGATATACGTAGTTATAGTTTTAACTTGGAGGATTTAAATCTGGGGGTAAGGAATCTCCAATTCATTCATACATCTTGTTTTAGAAGTATGAGCTACTAATTGAAAGATATATTCAAGAAAAAAGTGGATTTCTTCTGTACTAATAATGACATAGTGTCCACACACAGTTATTTCTAATTCCCATCTCATGCTCAGAGAATTTATCTAACCAACATTGCACTGAGTTACTTTTAAATGGTAGATTTATACACTGACTGAGCCTGTATAAAGAATGAGACTGATAATTACTTCAACAAGATAGACATAGAAATGAGAATTATAGTTTTATTTTTATAAAAGTTTAATTTATATTTAATTTTAAAAAATAAATCCCAGCTTTGCTTTTACTTAAAATGTTACTATTAGTTACGATGGACATTTGTATTCCATATTTAATAGAAAGTTTTAAATATTTCTTCCTACTTCATTGTTTGGGACAGGTCACCTTGTCCATATTGCTAAGTGTCTTTAAGCTCTCAAACTTCACTGACTTCAGTAAGTGAGCTGAAGTGCTTTGAGGACACTGCTCTGTCAGAGGACCTCAGCCCACTGAAGCCAAGGGACTGGGAAAATAACCAGGAGATAATGCAGTTTGTAAAATGAAACAATTCCTCCATTGTCCTAGGATTCTTGAGTGCTTAAGAGATGGGTTTAATAATGTAAAGCAATCTCTGCTTTGCCTTACACCAATTCATAGCTTAAGCCTTCTCAGTCCATCATTGTCTGAAATGACATTGGGATAACTGAATTCCTCCAGGTTCTTGAAAATCTGTAGCTGAGTTCTCTCTAGAATTGACTGTCCAAGATAAAATGCTGCCCTTCAGCACTCAGGATCCTTCCTGTGAAAAATGGGAAACCAACAAACAGCCACTAAGATCTAGATCCACAGGAACTAAACACTTGCAAATATTCTGCTTTCTCTGTACTGTTTACAAAACACCAACTTCTTGAAAGTAACTGAATCTGAGATCCTGGTCCCTTCATCTGCATTTCCCATGTGGTTTCTGTGGAGCTCTATACTGTGGCACTCAGGGCAAAGTATTCAGCCTTGTCACTCCAATGCTGAGAGGGTTTCTACAGGTGGAAGGAGTTTTCATTCTTCTTCAAAGTGGTCTGAAAGCCTTCAATGCCTGAACAAAGCTCGTTTCCTCACTTGTCCTCTAGGAGGAGCTGGAGGTCTTGGTTGTGGCACTGCAGGTAGCAGGAGAGAAACAGGAGACAAGAGATGATTAGCTGCACCTTAGCTCCATAGCAACTTCTTCAGAGATGGAGACATGACCTCATGCTGGGCCATCATCTGGGCCCTAGGTCCTCCTGCCAGTTCAAAGTTGTGTGGGTCAACTCAGCTAACACAAGAGTCAAACCAACAAACAAATTGAACCTTCTGACTGGAGAGCTTGGACTCAGGTGGCTCTGAGGTTAAACAGGAATGACAGGGATTTATATGACTCCTTAGGGACACTGAAGAGACTGTCAAGGAGAGATGCTTACTTGACAATCTGCCTACCGCTTACTTCTGAGAATCTTTATAAATTGCCGTCCAAAAAATCTTTCAGCCAGAACTCCTCCTTAATCAGTAGAGAAGGAAGGGTTTTGTGAGTTTATTCTATCTAACAAAGGCCATTTGTTGCTTAGGCAACAGAGCCTCCAGGGTCCAAAAAGGAGATAAAGAGAAGTTCATAAATTTGGTGAACTTTTCACATCTTTCTGCTCTTCAGAATTAAAAATAAAAATGTAATATCATGTACAGAGGAGGATTTGTGTTTTTTAAGGACTGAAATTTGTAAAAGAAGTATCTTTTAAAGAAGAAAACAAGTTGGGAATTGAAAATGGACAAAAAAGATTCTTTAGAATGAGAAATAAAATGGAAACAGCTTACAAGTTTTAGAAACACACAGAAACATCATATAACTCAGAAAATTATATAATATATAGTGATTTTTGTTCACATACTTTCATAACACTTTGTATAATTTTGGCTCCATACTTAACTGGCTCTTCCTATGACAACACATTTGTAATAATGTATCAGGGAAAAAGACCAGAAAGGAAGCAGGCAAATCTGTGTTCTGATAACAAGCAAATCTGTGTTCTTATACAGTAGCAGGGAGGAGGATCAGAAGAGAAGTAAGCAAGTCTGTGTTCCATTAATTCCACAAGAGGGAAGGGTTGGCATAACATGGAGATAAAACTTAAAAAATATAAATATGAAGAATGTCAAGTAGCAGTGGGGGGGCAGTTGAAGTAGCCAGTAGAATTTCATGAAACCATATTTGCTTTTTACTTCTGTAAACTTCTTTCAAGGGTATATAAGGTAAGCTCCCTTTGTTCTTGAGGCTCAGCCTTTGGACTTGAATTTGCTGAGTCTGTGCCAGCACAATAAAATGTGACTTCCAACTGAATTGCCTCAGTGTCCTCTGTCTCTGTTCAAGATTCCTGGTATGATTCTGGGGGCTTGTCTGGGATTGTGGAGATGGTGCTTTTTCACCTCCCTTGTCACCAGGGTGCATCCCCTGGTCCACAGGGAAGAGTGAATCCCACCAGGCATGAATGGACAGAGGAGTGCCTTGTTCTCCTGGCAAGTTGGGGTAAGGCCTTGGACACACAATAGAACATGGTGTGGCACAGGAACCAGTGAGGGGAGCACCTCCCATCAGACTGGTAAGAACCTGGGTTCAATATAAGTCTTGCCCCCATGAGGCAGCAGGGAGCTTAATCACCTCCTAGGGTCACTCGAGTAACTTTGAGCAAAAGCAAAATCATGACTCCTTGGCGATGGGTGTGGTGCAGATAAGTTGAATGCCTGTGTGTGAATGTGCATGAATAAGATGTAGCTTGGCTACAAAGTGAGTGTGGAGTCCTGATCCACAGGTCCATGGAAAACTCATATGATCTAGGGTCAGCCTTAACAAGGCCTTTAGTCCAGGGTTTATACAGACTCACTACAGCTAAGTGACACCTAAATACCTGCAAGGGGAGCAGCTATAGATGGATAAAGCAAGTGAGAACCCTGTGTAGGTGCAGTTCCTGGCTGGGCGACTGCCTGCAAATCACCAATAAGGTCACATATTGTTCTTGCTTGTGTGTCAGAGAAGAGGACAAGCCTTTACCTCTCTTCCAAAACCTGTACTCCCCATGTCCATCTTGAGGTCTGGTAACAGAAGAAAATGGGTGGAAATCAGAGTTAAAACACTCCTTTGGAGTGTATGATTAAAATCTTTAAAAGGAGAAGGATCCCAAGATGGCTGCAGGAGGGAGGAAGCAGAAAGTGAACCTCCTATAGTGAAATCTTGGAGAGATGCTGGAGACACACCTTGCAGGCAAAACCACCAAGAAGATGCAAAACTGTGACCCTTCCACACCTCCAGCCAGCACAGAGAATCACCACTTCACGTTAAATGGAGAAACAAGGAGGGCTCCCGGGCTGCCAGTCACCCATGTCCAGACAGCTTGGGAAGACGTGGACAAGGTGAGCTTCATGGTACCGCAGTACTCCCACAGACAACACTGGGCCAGAGCAGCATAACCCCCTGGACAGACCAACCTCCACCTGGGGAAAAAATGAGAAACTGACTAATAAGCTATAAAAACAATAAAGACATGTGGGAAAGAGGGTGGGGCGTACTGAGCACTGAAGATTGGGGGAAGGGAATCCTTCCCAGAACTGTAAATAAACAAGCCAGGCGGGCAGGAGAGGCTCTGGTGGAAGCGGGTGCACGTGCTCAGCAACCAGGAGCAGGAAAGCTTGTGAGAGTGGCAGAGGGAGGAAAACTCCACAGGAGAGGAGGGAAGACCCACATCCCTCGTGAGCTGTAAACAAACATGGTGGCTGGCAGGAGCAGCAGCACCACCCAGTAATCAGGAGCAGGAAAGCTCATAAATGTGGCAGTGGGAGGAAAAATGAACAGGAGAGGGGGGGAAGACCCACTTCCCACATGAGCTGTAAATAAACACGCAGGCCTGACAAAGCGAGTGCAGTGTCACCTTCCCCAGTGTGCTTGGAAAGGGAAAAGCTTGGAGCAGAGGCTCAAGCACAGGAGAACTCTGAGTAAACAAAGCCTGCGGGGCCAGGTGAGTGCTAAACTCACCCCAGAGATCTGCATAAATAACGCCTCCAGCAACAGCAGGCTGACAGCAGCAGGCAAGCAAGCTACAGCTGCAGATACCATTCACTGAACTGCCACCAGACTCTTTTTTTTTCTCTTTTTTCCCCTACCTTTGGTGAAAGAACAACCGAATTTCACCTGCATGTTGAAAAACTTACTGAAACTGTATTGCATTTGAACTTGGGACACTTGTTGGGGTTTGTGTGTGTGTGTGTGTGTGTGCGTGTGTGTGTGTGTAGTTTTGTTCTACTTTAAGTGTCCCCTTTGATGAGACAACTACAGAATAACATCTGAGGCACCATCTCCAGGATTGGAGTCTGAGATGGACACCCAAATTATTAAGACTGAAACTTCATTGAATTTGAACTTAGAGGTTTTTTTGTTTTTTTAAAATTTTCTATTTTTCATTTTATTTTATTTTATTTATATATATATGTTTCTTTCATTTACTTATTTTTTATTTTTATTCTTATCTTTTTTTTTTTACTTTTTATTTTCAATCCTCTCTCTTTCTCTCTAATGCCTGTTCAGCTTACTGTCGACTAGCACACTAATGCTCTCTGTTTATACCTTTGAAATTTTCTTCTCTGATTCCTTGTACTGTTTTCTCCTTATTGTCTGTTTGTTTTTCCCTTTTCTTTAATGTCTTGCTTTCCATCTCTGCTCACCCTTCCATTCTAAATATCACCATTGTTATTATTACAAGCTAGAAAATACACAATTGCACACAGTACAGGGACAGTAATAACACCAAAGACAATGATGGGAAGACAGAAAAAACAGGGAAACCACTTTCCGCACAGCAAAAAATTAGTACAGGAACCAGAGGGGAATGAAGAAAACAGATACTCAGATCCAGACTCCAACAAAATGAAGATAAACTATGACAAAGGACCCAGTGAAGCCTGCAAGAATAATTTAAAAGAAAACATAATACAGGTACTCAATGAGAATTTTATAGAGATGATACTGGATAGGGTCAACCAAAATGTACAGGAGACACTCAAGAAATTCCAAGACAACAAAAATAGAGAATTTGAAAAAGCAAAAGAAGAAATAAAGGAAACCATAGAAGCACCATATAAACACCAAAGTGAAACAGAGAAAACAATGAATAAACAGATAAATGAACTCAGGACAAAAATAGACAATATAAAAGAGGAACCACCCAGGATATGGAAAACCTCAGAAAAAAGAACGAAACAGAACGGCAAAACAAAACAGAAGGCCAATCTAGCAGAATAGAAAAATTGAAGACAGAATCTCAAAACTTGAAGATGAAATGGTAATTAAAGGAAAAACTGAAGAACTATTAATGAAACAACTCAAGACCTGTAAAAAGAAAATGCAAGAATGCACTGACTCCATCAAAAGTCCAAACTTGAAAATCATGGGCATTGAAGAAGGAGAAGAGGTGCAAGCGAAGGGAATGTGTAATATATTCAACAAAATAATAAAGAAAATTTCCCAAATCTAGAGAAAGATATTCCCATATGATGCAAGAGGCCTCCAGGACACCAAACAGACCAGATCAAAATAGAACTACCCCATGGCATATCATCATTAAAACAAGTTCAGAAACTAGGGAAAGAATATTGAAGGCTGTAAGAGAGAAAAAACAAGTAACACACAAAGGTAAACCCATCAAAATCACAGCAGACTTCTCAACAGAAACATTAAAAGCAAGAAGAGCGTGGGGTGAGATCTTCTGGGCACTGAATGAAAATAACTTCAACCCCAGGATACTCTACCCAGCAAAACTATCATTCAAAATAGGTGGAGCAATTAAAGTCTTCCATGATAAGCAGAAACAAAAACAATATGTGACCACAAAGCCACCACTGCAAAAGATTCTTCAAGGGATTCTGCACACAGAACGTGAAACCCAACTTAACCATGAAAAGACAGGCAGCACCAAACCATAGGAAAAGAAAAAGTAAGACAGTAGAGAGTAACTTCAACTTAGGTACACACAATCAAACCTTCAAACAACTAAGACAACTAAATGACAGGAATCACCACATAACTATCAGTACTAACACTTAATGTTAATGGACTTAATTCCCCCATCAAAAGGCACTGCTTGACGAAATGGATTAAAAGGGAAGATTCAACAATTCATTGCTTACAGAAGATCCATCTCACCAACAGAAATAAGCATAGGCTTAAGATGAAAGGCTGGAAGATTTACCAAGCTGATGGCCGCCGAAAACAGGCAGGAGTAGCAATACTTGTCTCTGACAAAGTAGACTTCAAACCTATATTGATCAAATGAGATAAAGAAGGACATTCCATACTAATAAAAGGGGAAATAGTCCAAAAGGAAATAATAATTATCAACCTGTATGCACCCAATGTCAACGCACCCAATTTCATCAAACATACCTGAAAGACCTAAAACCATATATTAACGCCAACACTGGTTGTGGGAGAATTTAACACCCCATTATCATCAATAGATAGGTCATCCAAACAAAAAATCAATAAAGAAATCCTAGATCTAAAATATACAATAATCAAATGGACCTACTTGATGTCTACAGAACATTTTATCCAACTTCTACACAATATACATTCTTCTCAGCAGCCCATGGAACCTTCTCCAAAATAGATTATATCCTAGGGCACAAAGCAAGTCTCAGCAAATATAAGAAAATAAAAATTATACCATGCATACCATCTGATCACAATGCAGTAAAAGTAGAACTCAACAACAAAATTAAAGACAAAAAACATGTAAACAGCTGGAAACTAAAAAACTCATTACTTAATGAAGAATGGATCATCGATGAAATAAAAGAGGAAATTTAAAAGTTCCTGGAAGTCAATGAAAATGAAAACACAACCTACCAGAACCTATGGGACACAGCTAAGGCAGTCTTGAGAGGAAAGTTTATAGCCATGAGTGCATATATTAAAAAGACTGAAAGATCCCAAATTAATGATCTAATGATACATCTCAAAATCCTAGAAAGACAAGAACAAGCAAATCCCAAAACAAATAGAAGGATAGAAATAATAAAAATGAGAGCTGAAATCAACGAAACAGAAACCAGAAAAACTATGCAAAGAATTAATGAAAGAAAAAGTTGGTTCTTTGAAAAAATAAACAAAATTGATAGACCCCTGGCAAACCTGACTAAAATGAGGAACGAAAAAACCCAAATTAGTAGAATCAGGAATGCAAAAGAGGAGATAATAACAAACACCTTGGAAGTCCAGGAAATCATCAGAGACTACTTTGAGAACCTATATTCAAATAAATTTGAAAATCTTATAGAAATGGACAGATTTCTAGATACATATGATCATCCAAAACTGAACCAAGAGGAAATTAATCACCTGAATAGATCTATAAATTGAAATTGAAGCAGCAATCAAGAGACTCGCCCAAAAGAAAAGTCCAGGACCTGATGGATCCTCTGCTGAATTCTATCAGACCTTTAACGAAGAACTGATACCAACACTCCTTAAAGTGTTCCATGAAATAGAAAAGGAAGGAAAACTGCTAAACACATTTTATGAAGCCAATATTACACTTATCCCAAAACCAGGCAAAGACACCTCCAAAAAGAACTATAGGCCAATCTCCTAAGTGAACATTGATGCAAAAATACTCAACAAAATAATGGCAAACCGAATTCAACAACACATCAAAAAGATTATTCACCACAACCAAGTAGACTTCATCCCAGGGATGCAGGGGCGGTTCAACATATGAAAATCAATAAAAGTAATAAACCACATTAAAAGAAGCAAAGATAAAAACCACTTGATCATCTCAATAGATGCAGAAAAAGCCTTTGATAAGATCCAACACCATTTCATGATAAAAGCTCTAAGAAAACTAGGAATAGAAGGAAAGTACCTCAACATTATCAAAGCTATATATGACAAACCTACAGCCAGCATTATACTTAACGGAGAAAAACTGAAACCATTCCCTCTAAAATCAGGAACCAGACAAGGATGCCCACTATCTCTACTCCTATTCAATATAGTACTGGAATTCCTAGCCAGAGCAATTAGGCAAGAAGAAGGAATAAAAGGAATACAAATAGGTAAAGAAACTGTCAAAATATCCCTATTTGCAGATGACATGATCCTATACCTTAAATACCCAAAAAACTCAACTCTGAAGCTCCTAGACATCATCAATAGCTACAGCAAGGTACCAGGATATGAAATCAACATAGAAAAATCATTAGCATTTCTGTACACTAACAATGAGCAAACTGAAAAAGAATGTATGAAAACAATTCCATTTACAACAGCCTCAAAAAAAAAATCAAATACCTAGGTGTAAACCTAATAAAAGATGTGAATGACCTCTACAAGGAAAACTATAAACTTCTGAAGAAACAGATTAAGGAAGACTATAGAAATTGGAGAGATCTCCCATGCTCATGGATTGGTAGAATCAACATAATAAAAATGTCTATACTCCCAAAAGTTATCTACATGTTTAATGCAATTCCCATCAAAATTCCAATGACATTCATTAAAGAGATTGAAAAATCTACCTTGAAATTTATATGAAAACACAAGAGGCCACGAATAGCCAAGGCAATACTCAGTCAAAAGAACAATTCCTGGAGGTATCACGATACCTGACTTCAAACTATATTACAAAGCAATAAAGATAAAAACAGCATGGTACTGGTACAAAAACAGACATGAAGACCAATGGAACAGAATAGAGGACCCAGATATGAAGCCACACAACTAGAACCAAATTGTCTTTGACAAAGGAGCTAAAAATATATGATGGAGAAATAACAGCCTCTTCAACAAAAACTGCTCAGAAAACTGGTTAGCAGTCTGCAAAAAACTGAAACTAGATCCATGTATATCACCCTATACCAAGATTAACTCAGAAGGGACCAAGGATCTTAATATCAGACCATAAACTCTGAAGTTGATACAGGAAAGGGTAGGAAATACTCTGGAGTTAGTAGGTATAGGTAAGAACTTTCTCAACAAAACCCCAGCAGCACAGCAACTAAGAGATAGCATAGATAAATGGACCTCATAAAACTAAAACACTTCTGTTCATCAAAAGAAGTGGTCTCTAAACTGAAGAGAACACCCACAGAGTGGGAGAAAATATTTTCCAGCTACACATCAGACAAAGGACTGATAACCAGAATATATAGGGAACTTAAAAATCTAAATTCTCCCATAACTAATGAACCAATAAAGAAATGGGCAAGTGAACTAAACAGAACTTTCTCAAAAGAAGAAATTCAAATGGCCAAAAAACACATGAAAAAATGCTCACCATCTCTAGCAATAAAGGAAATGCAAATTAAAATCACACTAAAATTCCACCTCACCCCTGTTAGAATAGCCATCATTAGCAACATCACGAACAACAGGTGTTGGCGAGGATGAGGGGAAAAAGGAACCCTCATACACTGCTGGTGGGAACGTAAACTAGTACAACCACTGTGGAAAAAAATTTGGAGGCTACTTAAAACACTAAACATTGATCTACCATTTGATCCAGCAATACCTCTCTTGGGGATATACCCAAAAGACTGTGACACAGGTTACTCCAGGGGCATCTGCACACCCATGTTTATTGTGGCACTATTCACAATAGCCAAGTTATGGAAACAGCCAAGGTGCCCCACCACTGATGAATGGATTAAGAAAATGTGGTATTTTTACACAATGGAATTTTATGCAGCCATGAAGAAGAATGAAATGTTATCCTTCACTGGTAAATGGATAGAATTGGAGAACATCATTCTGAGTGAGGTTAGCCAGGCTCAAAAGACCAAAAATTGTATGTTCTCCCTCATATGCAGACATTAGATCAAGGGAAAACACAACAAGGAGATTGAACTTTGAGCACATGATAAAAGCGAGAGCACACAAGGGAGGGGTGAGGATAGGTAAGATACCTAAAAAATTAGCTAGCATTTGTTGCCCTTAACTCAGAGAAACTAAAGCAGATACCTTAAAAGCAACTGAGGCCAATAGGAAAAGGAGACCAGAAACTAGAGAAAAGGTTAGATCAAAAAGAATTAACCTAGAAGGTAACACACATGCACAGGAAATCAATGTGAGTCAATGCCCTGTATAGCTATCCTTATCTCATCCAGGAACACTTGTTCCATCCTATTATTGCTTATACTCTCTCTTCAACAAAATTAGAGATAAGGGCAAAATAGTTTCTGCCGGGTATTGAGGGGGTTGAGGGGGAGAGGGAGGGGGCGGAGTGGGTGGCAAGGGAGGGGCTGGGGGCAGGGGGGAGAAATGAACCAAGCCTTGTATGCACATATGAATAATAAAAAATAAAAATAAATTAATCTAGAAGGCAACACACATGCACAGGAAATTAATGTGAGTCAACCCCCTGTATAGCTATCCTTATCTCAACCAGGAACACTTGTTCCTTCCTATTATTGCCTATACTCTGTCTTCAACAAAACTAGAGATAAGGGCAAAATAGTTTATGCTGGGTATTGAGAGGGTGGGGGGAGAGGGAGGGGGCAGAGTGGGTGGTAAGCGAGGGGGTGGCGGCAGGGGGGAGAAATAACCTAAGCCTTGCATGAACATATGAATAATAAAACAATAAAAGAAATTAAATAAAAACTTTAAAAGGGATTTAGTGGAGACTATGGTGTTAACTCCTATCAGGCTTAATGCCCTTTGTAAAGTAGTTTGGCATGCTTTTGGTATAGGGTGGCCCCCAGAAGGGTCATTAGATAAAACTGGTTCATGAAGTTTATAGGTTAATTGTAGGGAATCCTGAGCACCCAGATCAGTTTCCCTATATTAATTGCTGGCAGGTTGGTGTCTTTAGCTGGTCCACATGGCTAAGACCCTGTCTGGAAGAGGGCTGTAGGATTATGATAGCTACTGTGACCACAACTTCTAATAGAGAGAAAATAGAGCAGTCTATACTGGCCAAGGAACCAAAGGAAATACCACCACCCTATGTGCCACTTTATATGCCTCTGCCTCTGGGACCCCATTCCACCCTCATCTCTGACATTGGATGGTGAAGCAAGAGGGACAGTCACACCTGTAAAATTTCATCTGGAAGTCTCTAGTGCTTCAACCACCCCAACCTCCTTGAGTCTTATGGATCCTATACCCACTCTGAGTCTGCCAGTGCTCACCCCACATTCTCTGCTCAGCCAGGGACATATAGCCAGTCCCTGTGAGGATCCCTCCTCTCCTCAGGCTCCCATCACCCTGCAGTTGCCCCTGAGGGAGGTCCAAGACCAAATGTATTATGACTAGGATGGTCAAATACAAGGAGGATGGATATTTGTCTACCAGCTCTTTACCACCACAGACCTCCTTAACTGGAAACATCATATCTCCTCCACTATGGAAAAGCCTAAGGCTCTGATTGATTTGAAGCAGTCTATCATCAAGGCTCATATACCCACCTGGACAGACTGTCAACAGTTTCTTCTGACTCTATTCAATACTGAAGGGTGATGACATATAATACTGGCAGTTGCAAAGTGGTTAGAAGATCATGCCCCTGAGGGCACTCTTAATGGCCAAGTATACACTCAAGCTCATTTCACTGAGGAAATTTTCCATTGGGACCCCAGTGATGACTGAGACCATCAGTGGCTTGAACAGTATCAGCAAGCACTATTAGGGGGCATGAAGGAAGAGGGAATAAAGGCCACAAATATGAACAAAACATCAGAGGCCCTCCAAAGTCTGGATGAGAGTCCCAGCCAGATTTATGAGTGTTTGTGTGAGGCCTTCCATTTGCACACCCCTTTTGACCTGGAAGACACTGAAAACCAGCAGATGATTAATGCCAATTTTGTTGTCCAGGCCCAAGGGGACATGAGGTGAAAATTGCAAAAACTGAAGGGATTCACTGGAATGAATCCCTAGCTTCTAGAGGTGGCCACAAAGGCTTTGTAAATTGAGATCAGGAGGCTACATTGGAGGCCAACAGGAAGATGAAAAGGAAAGTGGACTTCCTTGCAGCAGCCCTTGCTGAGCAGTTAGGCAGGCCCTATTTACCCAACTAGCCTGACTTGATTGCCACAAGGTTTCAAGAGTATGCCTACTATTTTCAGAAGAGCTTTGGCATCTGACCTCAAAGCCTTCTTTGGCATCTTCTCAAAGCCTATGTACTCCTCCTGTACATAGATGACCTCCTGCTGGCTGGATTAACTCAGAAGACTGAATGAAAGGGATTTGCCTTCTTCTTTCTCTTTTATGGGAGGCAGAATACAAAGTCTCTAGGAAAAAGGCCCAGATTTGCCAAAACACTGTTAAATACTTCATCTTTCACCTGTCCCAGGGGCAACAGAGGCTCGGCCCTAAGAGGAAACAGGCTATCTGTTCTATGCCAGCCACAAAGATCCACCCTTCTAATCAGAGAATTTTTGGGAGCTGCAAGCATCTGTTGAATTTGGATCCTTAACTACTCCCTCTTGGCCAAATCTCTCTATGAAATCACAAAGGGGGTAGAGTGGGAAATTTTAGTATGGGGGAGAGAATAAGAAAAAGCCTTTAAAGATATTAAGAGAGAACTCACAAATATCCCTACTTTAGGCTTGCCAGATGTGATGAAGCCCATTTCCCTGTATGTCCTTGAGTGAAAGTGGACAGCTATTGGGGTCCTGACTCAGCTACTAGGCTCCTGGCACTGTCCAGTGGCTTACTTGTCAAAACAACTTAATGCTATTTCCTGAGGGTGGCAACCTTGCCTGCATACCCTAGTAGCCACTGCTGCCCTGGTGACAGAAGCAGACAAGCTCACCCTATAGCAAGAACTCACTGTCCAGTTTCCTTACTCTGTCCTGACACTCATGGAATATAAGGGAAATTATTGGCTGGCTGACTCTCAGATGGTCAAATACCAGAGTATACTATGTAAAAAGCCATTTATCTGGCCACCCTATTGCCAGTTGATTTGGGGGCCCCAGACCATGACTGCTTAGAGATTATGGATAAGGTTTTCTCAAGCCAGCCAGATCTAACCAATCAGACTCTCAACAATCGGGACATTAAATAGTTCACAGATGGCAGCAGCTTTGTCTGGGATGGTGTGTGCTTTGCTGGGTATGTGGTGGTAACTCTGGACTTAGTCACTGATGTCTGCACAATGCCATTTGGGACTTTTGTACAAAAGGCTGAAGTGAGGCTGCCCACACACGGGCATTCCAGCACACTGCAGGAGTACAGATAAACATCTACACTCCCTCTAATTATGCTTTCACAACCATTCACGTCCATGAGGCCTTATATAAAGAGATGGGACTCTTTAACATGGGAGGAAAAAGTGTCAAGTATGGGTAGGAAATCCTTCAACTGTTAGATGCTGTGTGGGATTCTAAATGGGTGGCAGTTATACACCACCAAAGACACCAAAAGGCAGATGCAACAATTGTCCAGGGAAACTGGAAAGCTGAAAGTGAGGCCAAACAGGTGGCCCTCATGGGGGGACCAGTCCCAACTGTCCTGATGGGTGCCTTGTTCCCATATCTCTTAGTTAAATGGAACCCATTGTACACAGAACAAGAACAGGCTTGGTTTAAGACTGAGGAGGGAATTTTTCTACTGGACAGATGGTGGAAGTTGCATTGCCATTCCTGAGTCACTGGCTCCTAAATTTTTCAACCAGTTCCACAAAGGAACTCATTCAGGGCAAACAGCCCTGGAGACCACATTGGCACAGCATTTTTATGTTCCCAAGCTCTCCAGCATAAGTGAGGCAGTATGTGAGAGGTGTAGCCTATGTGTCAAAAACAACCCCAGGCAAGGGCCAAGGGTGCCGCCTCAGGAACTCCTCTTTAAAACTTGATCATGGACTTTATGATCATGGACTTCATGCCACGAGTTCAGGGATGCAAATATCTGACTGTGTCTGTCTGTACTTTCTCAGGATGGGTGGAAGCCTTCCCCACATAGATTGAAAAGGCCCAGGAGGTGGCCAGGTGCTGCTACAGGAAATTACCCTGTGTCTACTGGGCCAGCATTTGTGGCCAAGATGATACAGCTGATGGCTAAGGGCTTGAAAATCACCTGGAAATTTCATATGGCCTACAGCCCCTGGAGTTCAGGAAAAGTGGAATGATGAATAAAACTCTAAAATTACAGTTGGAAAAACTATGTCAGGAGACCTATCTGCAATGGGATTGATTACTACCCATAGCATTGTTAAAGATTAGGTCTAGTCCCATGAAACAGGCAAGGCTCTCATCCTTTGAAGTCTTTCATGGATGCCCACCCCCCTTAAGCATACAGGAGGTTCCTCAAAGAAATAGGTGACATCATCTTGATGCAACAGATGCAGGCCCTCAGGTTAACTCTCTCAAGGATCAAAAACTAAGTACAGGAGAGACTTCCTGCCAGCCTGACGACTTCACGCACCCTTACAGGACAGGGGATGCAATTTGGGTAAAGGAATGAAATGTCCAACCAAAAAGCCTCTTTGGAGAGGCTCTTTTGTTGTTATTTTGTCTACCTCCACTGCAGTTAAAGTAGCAGAGATTGCTGCTTGGATCCACACCACAGTCGAGTAAAGCCAGCATCTCTCAAGTAGGAGTGCATCCCTAATCCAGCCTCACTATGAAAAGTCACCTTCTGGAATGCTCATGCCCTTCCTCAGTAGGACCTTGCTTCCTGGGAGACAATAGGGGATCACAAATGATGGGACAACAGCCCTGCTCTAGTCTCTTCAGAAGCTGACTAGTCTACACATGACAGAAGCTTGAGGAAACAACTATCCAGAGGAATTAACGAACTATTTTCTATGCCAGTTATTTTACTGTAATGCATTGTCACCCCTTGTCTGTTTCAATTGCTGCTGTTCTCACCCTGATGTTCACAATAGGATTTGTAGAAACTGCCCCCATTGATTGGATGCACAGCAAAAGATTTTTTATTTGCTCTTTTCTACCTCTTTTGGATAGGATGTGTAACTAATGTTTATTATTACTGATCTGGTCCCTTTTGGTGTTTCTGGGGCCCTCATCTTGCAACCCATGTATTTTCATAATTCAATATGGCTAGGGGTTTACTTGGACCCTGTTTTACCACACTCATTTCTCCTGCCAAGGAACAGTCTTGGGGGCATGCAGGTATAACAAAACCACCTATTCTATTTACCTTCAAGAGGTCTAATATGCTTGTTCTGACCCACAGTACTCCCCAAATGATGGATGGCTAGAAGTCAGGAGCTGTGACAAGAAAGTTTGCATAATTTAAAAGTTCCAGATCACCATTCCAAAACAGCCAGTGTCAATACAATTTGATGTATGTGGGTTCCTAGAACATGACAAGTCACCTCACCTGTATGCAGTAAGAGAGCACTAATGGAAGCAAGCTATTGCAGTTCTTGTGGAGGCCTATTTTAGGAAAAGGAGTAGTACAGGTTCAATGATAAGTATATGTGTGAGATAACTGAGACTTACAAATGTGCCCTAACTTGTCCTAGCTGCAAATGTGTCTCCTAGGCCACCTGGCAAAATAAAGATAAAACAGCACTCCTTCAAAAGGATGTCAAGACCCCAAACTGTCACTTAGGAGCTTGTAATCCTGTTAATTTTACCATCCTTGATCCAAAAGTCTTTACATGGAAAAATGATGGCAGTTCACAATATATATCTATGGGTGGGGCAGAGACCTGGGGACTACATTGTGCTTTAAAAGAATTATGATCTGTCATAAAGCCTCATCCCATGACGTTTTCATTCCTTCTATGAATAAATGGAAAGAACTGTGTCCCCCAGCTCCACTACTACCTGAAATCTGTTTCTAGAACTAGCAAAAACTATAGCTCAATCTTTATAAATCACTTCATGCTATGGATGTGGGGGAACCAATATGGGAGATCAATGGCCCTGGGAGACTAGGGAGTTGGATCCTCATGAGCCTATAATGAGATAAGATAGCCACAGCTGGTCACTGGGGTTTGGCTTCTCAAAACCTCAATTATCAAAAAGAACTGCCTTAGTTAATGGGGAGGACAGTTTAACACTTCTGTTGAAAGTCTGACATGTCTGGACCAAAGACTCTATAATGTAACTGCTTGAAAAAACCAATGGTGGGGATCCCCAAACCATACTAAACCAAACCCCATCCCTTGTCCAATTTCTCCAACATGCCTGGAATGATGTCAACACAGACATTGAATGGCGAGCCCCAGGTGGACTATACTAGATATATGAGAAAACAGACTACACTGTAACTTCCCCAGAAACGGTCAGGATCTTGTGGGTTGTGGTCAATCCATACATCTTTCTTCTTTCTCCCACTTGCCAGGGGGGGAACTCTTAGGAGCTTCAATATACAAAACCTGGAAAGCCCAAAAATAAACAGCATGCCTTACAAATTGGAAACTGGAAGGTTGACAAATGGCCCCCTGAGAATATAATCCATTATTATGACCCAGAAGCCTAGGCACAGGATGGGTTTTGGGGTACCATACTCCCATCTATATGCTAAACTGTATCATCAGGTTACAGGCTGTTGTTAAAATTAAATAATAAAACTACAAGAACTCTCACATTTATTGGGTAAGCAAAGTACTAAAATGTGTAATGCCATCTATCAAAACTACTTTTCTTTAGACTATTTGTTTGATTCAGAGCAGGGGAGTTTGTGGAAAATTTAACTTGAACAACTGCTCCTTAGAGATAGATGATTTTTTTAAAAAGTCATAGAGAAAAATCACAGACTGAATGAGAAAAATTGCCCACATCCAAGTCCAGACCTGGAGAGGTTGAAACTCCAGGGAATTATTTGGGGGAAGGTTTTCAAATTTTGTGAGATTCAAAACCCTCATAAGTGTTATCCTTTTGATCATAGTTGCTTGGCTGGTTCTGACCTGCCTGGCTCCCCTGATGGTAAGGTCTGTCTCCAGCCTCATCAAGGTCATGGTCAAAAGAAAAGCAGCTGCCCATGTAATGGTGGTATGAAAATACAAACTCCTAGATCAGGATGATGCTCTTTGACCCTAGGTGGGTCCAAGCATCAAAGAAGGGAATAAGATATCAGGGAAAAGGACAAGAGAAGAAGCAGGCAAGTCTATGTTCTGATAGCAGGCAAGTCTGTTTTCTGATAATGTAGCAAGGAGGAGTGCCAGAAATGAAGCAAGCAAGTCTGTTGTCTAATTATGTCAAAAGGGGAAAGGGATGGCATAATAGAGAAATAAAACTTAAAAAATGTAAACGTGAAGAATGTTACAGAGAACTGAAGAGGAGTGAAGTGGCCAGTAGGGTTGCATGAAACCATATATGGGTTAAATTTTACTTTTTGCTTCTGTAACCTGTTTGCAAGGGTGCATAAGTTAAGCCCCCTTTATTCTTGGGGCTCAGCCTTTGGATTTCAGTTCACTGAGTCTATGCCAGCACAATAAATGTTTCCTGCTAAGTTGATGCAGTGTCCCATGTCTCTGTTCAAGATTCCACTACAATATATCCTTTGCAATGAAAAGAAAGTTAATGCATTATTTTCTCTTAGCATCATTTTTTAAAATTCATGGTTGATAGTCAAATTGACGAAATGTCTACCATAACATTTTCCTGAATGTCAAGATTCATAATGTTTCATTACATTCCCTGTTCTTCTCCTTTAACGGATCCTAAGTACTAGTAAATCTCAGTCAGTTTATTAAGTTTCCCACTACTGTGTAACACATTACCATAAACTTAGGAACTTAGTACAACATCTATTTGTTATTTATGTGGGTCAGAAGTCTTTACACAGCTCATATGGAATGAGCTGCAACCTGAGTCATTAAGATTAAAATATTATCTAATACATGGGGATCCTCTCCTAAAGTCACACTTTTGTTGGCCAAATTAATTTTCTTACAGCTGTAGATTTCATGACAGCTCCCTTCCTCTCTGATCTCAGGAAAAACCTGAGTCCTCTGTTATAAAGTCCACTTTGATTAGATCAAGCATACAAGGGGTAATCTCCATTTTGATGAACTCAAAAACAAACTTAACAGGGACTTTAATTGTATCCACAAAATGCCTTACCCTTGCCATGAAATGTTACCTAGTCACAGAGTGGCGTCCCTTCTATTCTAGGCTTGGACAACCCTCAAGGGGAGGAAGTAACAAAAGGCATGCACACCAGGGAGAAGAAATCTTAGGCACTACCTTTTAATTCTTTGGCTGGAATTGTTAATGCTTTCATTATACTGATGGATTATGAGGGTTACATTATACCCATAAATGTATATATACTGTGATCAGTCAGAAAGAAGTCAATAGAAGCCATAAAGGATACTATTGAGCAAGGCTATTTCATTAAACAGAGGAAGAGCATATACAAAGGTAAGAAATCCAATTTAGATAGAGAGGACAGCACGATATGGCAGCAGTGAAATTAGGAAAGTGTATTGGAGACAGTTGGGGAAGTGGGATATAGTTTTTTGTTCTTGTTGCAGTTTTTTTCTTTATCTTTATTAAGTTGTTACATTGATTAGCATATTATAGTTGTACAGGGGATATATTATGACATTTCCAAAAGTTCTAACAATATATCTTCATTAGATTGATCCCCTCCATCTTTCCCCTTTACTTCCTTCCTTAGAATAATTTCAATGGGTCTCATTTTTCCATTTTCATACATAGACAGTACTTCCACCATATTTGCCCTCCTCACTCTTTCCTGACGCCCTCCCCTTTTCCATTGGAACCCATTCCTGAGGCAGTTTCTTTGACTTTCTTGTCCTTCATTTTTCAAAAAAGACTTCTTTGTTTATGATGACTGTACAGGGAGTTTCAATCTGAACACTCTAATTGGTTCATCACCTTTCCACTTTAGACCCCTCATGGTGATTTCAACAGGATTGGATGTTCCATATTATACTTGCTTAGAAAGTACATTAGCCATATTCACCTTCTTTTCTCTGTTCATTTATATTCCCCCCTCATATTAGTTCCCTCCCTTCGCACGACCTATTTTACATTCTTGTTCTTCATAGTTTAGGTGTTGAGTTTAGATGGGAGTTTTGTCTTGGTACTTTGCTTGCAAATGTACTGTGATTAAGTCAATCAAAGCAGACTCCACTGCACTTCCTTACCCTTTCCCCTCATCTTGAGTTGTTCAGAAATTTTCAGTATGTTTTGTCGTCTTATTCCTACACAGATATGATGTATTTCATTATTACTCACTATCTTTCTTTCCTTATTTTTCCCCTCCTTCAGTCTCCTCTCTCAGTCTCAATTTTGGGTACATGTTTTGTATATATACATACATATGTTGTTATGCGTATATTATGTTGCTTATATTTTTATTGGGCCTATATTCCACATATGAGAGAGAACATGTGGCCTTTGACTTTCTGAACTTGGCTAACTCACTTAAAATGAAGTTTTCCAGTTCCATCAATAGTTTGAAGTCAGGTATTGTGATATTTCTAGTGTCCCTCTTTTTGCTTAGTATTGGCTTGACAATTCATGGTCTTTTATGCTTCCATATAAACTTTAATGTTGACTTTTCAATCCCTGTGATGAATGTCATTGAGATTTTGATGGGAATTTCATTGAACATTCAAATTGCTTTTGGTAGTATAATCATTTTCACAATATTAATTTTGCTAGTCCATGAGCATGTGAGATCTTTCCAACTTCTGATGTCTTGTTTGCTTTCTTTCTTCAGTGGTTTATAAGTTTTCATTGTAGAGGTTTTTTACTTTCTTTGTTATGTTTATTCCTAGGAACTTTTTTGAGTCTATTGTAAAATTAAATTGTTTTCTTAAACTTTTTCTCAGTCTGTTTATTGCTGCTATATAGAAAGGCTACTAAGTTTTGTAAATTGATTTTGTATCCCACTACTTTTCTGAAGATGTTTATGATGTCTAAGAGTTGTTTGGTTAAGTTTCCTTGGTATTTTAGGTATAAGATCATGGCATCTGCATTGTTTTAATACTTAATTTCCTGTTTTAATTCCTTTTATTTCTTCTTCTTGTCTCATTGCTTAGGCTAGGAGTTCCAAATCTGTATTGAAACAGAGTGGAGAGAATAGACACTCTTGTCTCACTCCTGACTTCAAAACAAATGATTTCAGTTTTTCCACATTTAGTATGATGTTGGCTCTAGGCTTGTTGAAGATAGCCTTGTTATACTAAAATACATTCTTTCTATTCCTAGTTTCATTGGAATTCTTACCATGAAAGTATGTTCAATTCTGTCAAAGACTTTTTCTGCATTTATTGAAATGATCATGTGATTTTTGTCTTTGCTTTTGTTAACATGCTCTATTACATTTAATGATTTGCATATGGCAAACCATCTGTTCATCCCTGAAAATTGACTTGATCATGGTGTGTGGTCTTTTCGATATGTTGTTGAATTCAGTTTGCCAGTGTTTCATTGAATCTATGTTCTTTAAAGAGACTGGCCTATAATTCTCTTTTTTTTTCTTGTGTCCTTGTCCACTTTTGTGATGAATATAATAGTGACTTCATAGCATGGTTTTAGCAATGTTCCTTTCCTTTCTATACCATGGAGAAGTTTAATGAGTATTATACTATTACTTCTTTAAAAGTCTGGTAGAATTCAGCAGTAAACCCATCAATTCCTGAACTTTTCTTTAATGGGAAGATCTTTATTGCTGCTTCAATTTCATTGCTTGTTATACATATTTTTAGGTGACTCATAGTTTCTTGATTCAATTTTGGTTGGTCATATGTGTCTAGAAATTTATCTATTTCTTCTAGATTTTCCAGTTTATTTGAATACAGATTTTCAAGGTATTCCCTAGTGATCTCCTTTATTTTGTTGATGTTGGTTACCATATCCCCCTTTTCATTACTAATTTATTAATTTGGGCCTTTCCCCCCCTTACTTTAGTTTGGTTTGCTAATGGTTTATCAATCTGTTTTACCTTTTCAAAAAACCAAGCTTTTAAAATTTTTTTGTGTGTTCCTTGATTTCTGCCCATATTTTTATTATCTCCTTCTACTGGTTTTGGGTTTAGCTTGTTCTTGCTTTTGTAGGAGTTTGAGTGTAGGATTCAGTCATTTATTTGAGATCTGACTACGTTTTTGCATTCATGCCCATAAACATTCCCCTTAGCACTGCCTTTGTTGTATCCCATAGATTCTGGTAGGTTGTGCTTTCATTTTTACTAAACTCCAGGAAATTTTGATGACTCAGAGGTCATGGAACAATGTGTTGTTCAGTGTCCAGGTGTTTGAGTATTTTCTGCTGCTTCATTTGTTGTTGAGTTCTAATTTTATTACATTGTAGTCAGACAGTATACAGGGAGTTATTTCACTTTTCTTGTATTTGTTAAAACTTGTTTTGTGTAATAAAATATTATCTGTTTCAGAGAAAGTTCCATGGATTGCTGAGAACAAATACATATTGTGCTGTTGCTAGATGAAATTCTTTGTAGATATCTTTCAGGTACATGTGCTCTATGGTGTCACTCAATTCTGAAGTTTATTTGTGGATTTTCTGTCTGGATGACTTATCTATTTGTGATAGAGGAATAATGAAGTCTCCCACTATCACTGGGTTAGGGTCTATCAATGTTTTTAAGTCTAGTATTGTATGTTTAATGAAGTTGGGCACACCAACACTGGGCACAAATAACAATTGTTATTTCCTATTGATATATTGTTCCTTTTATTAGTATGAAGTGACTTTCTTTGTTTCTTCTGGCTAATTTAATTTGAAGGCTACTTTAAATAAGTATAGCTATTCCTCCTGTCTGGTTTTTGGGCCATTTTCTTGGTAAATCTTTTTCCACTCTTGCACCATAAGTCAATATTTGTTTCTGTCATAGAGAAGGGTTTCCTGTAAACAACAAATCATCAGCTTTTACTTTTTAATCCAGCTTCACTATAAAAATATGTAACACTTCACAAATTTGCATGATATCATTATACAGGAAGCATGGTAATCTCTACTCCCTCCAACTTTAGTTATGTGCTGACAAAGTGAGCACCAAGGTATAGTTTTAAATACTGTGAACTGGCAGAAACCAGACCACTACAACTTCAAGTTAGGGAACCAAACAGTTGTTAATGAAGTACTAACCAAGGAAAGGCAAAATGACATTACTCAAAATAATTGATATGTCTGAAGTCTATGAAATCTTGCTAGCAAAGACCTAAATGGATCACATAAATAATTTCAAGGAAATCCATATGACTTGGAGCTCATTCAAATTCATTGTAGCCAACTCCAAAATGAGTTTGTGGCCACATCTTCTCCATCTGGCAAAAGCAGAATTGTAATAGAGGTGAAATTGGAGAGGAAAAGCCGGGTCTTAACTGACTGTGTTTAAAATATATCTTATTTTTATATAAAAAAGAGTGTAGTCTTAAAAGCTCTAATAAAATTGGTGAGATTGTTGGGGCAATGCTGTTAATGTGTCTCATGGAATGCTTTCCATTGACCCCACCATAGGCCTAGAAGGCAAGACTTGAACTGAGACATATCGCTTGTCTGTAAACTGCTTTCTTCGTGGAGTCTGCACTCTTCTCTGAGTTTGCTGGAGCTCCCTGATGTGGAGGTGGCTAATGAGCACTCATGCAGGCAAACAAATTCAGTGTTAACCCTTAATATGGTTCTAGGTATCAGAATAATGTAGTAATACAATGCTGATTTTATCTCTTACTGGGAAAATGAAGGACATAAATTGTGATGAAAAGACTTGAGTAGCTGGAGAGGTTTGCCCAGTTGTCCACTGGCTCTAAGCTGAAGACAATAAATGCCAGTGCATGAGAGGACATCATTACAGAAGAAACAATATAGGGCATGTAGACGTTGAAGGTAAATGATATGAAGAGGAGATTCTGCTTCTTTTAGCAACAAGTGAATCTTAGGGATAGATTTCAACTACACTTTCTTGAATTTGTTTTGTACAGTCAGTTCTTTAATAAATTGTTTAGAAAAAATGTTACATACACAGAATTACTGTTATTTTATCCACAGTACTTTCTAATACCATATTCTTTATAAAATAGTGGCCCAGAATACATTGCTCCAGATCGAAGTTTAAATGCATTTCCCCTCTAAACTACATGATCTATTTCATAAAGTGAGTCTTGAATGTTGTATGAAGTTACTTTTCAAAATTCATTAACAGGAAAGTAATGCATATTTACTCAAAGCTTCCATAAATGTTATTATTAATCTTTACTCTTCTATAAAATGTCTTCCACTACTCCAAAATTTTTTCTAATGTTTAGCTAAATTATATGATAAAATCAGTACTTCAGAAGAAAAGATGATCTTAAGCATTGAAACAATTGACCGAACAATAATGAAAAGCTATCTAAAAATTCTGATATCTATGAACTCAAAGCAGTTCCTTTTCATCCTGAAGAAGGAGGTGTGTGTTCTCATGGCAAGGATGGTCCCGAGGCAAGGAGTCAGAGCCTTACACAGTTTTCAGTTCCAGGAGCTCTCCTAGGACTGTGGGCAATAGTAGTCCACTCACTTCAGACGTGTTCCCAATGGAAACAGTATTTGTGGAGATGAGGATCAAATTCGGCTTTCTTGCTCTTGCAAATGATACAAAAACAATGCAAGGTCATTGTACAGGACAGTGTTTCATGAAATGCTCACTACTACACACAAAGAGGATAATGTTTCCATCCCTTGATATATGACAGTGACACCAGTCGCACATTATTGGAAATTTCTTACAGAGGAATCTGGCACAAAATAGGAAGAACAGACACCCCAGATCCACTTTGATGGTAAATATCAGTCAACTAACTGTACAGAGGGTTTCTTCTAGTCAGGAAGGCTATAAAGTCACTGAAGTTGATCTTCCTTTTACCTTATCCTGCAATAAGTACTTAGATACTTACGGAGACTGAATATCAAGTGCTGAAGTTACATAGCAGCTTATCTTCTCTAGCAAAATGAAAACTGGCATGGAATGGTGACTGATTATCTAAGTTAAATTTCACAAAATAAGGATCCAGTAGGTTCCCCTCATAGGCAGTGCTGATGCACACATAGACAGCTCAGCTTCTCAGCTTTCCTCTGAGCTCTGTGAAACAATATGCCTGCAGAATGGTTCCACATTTCCCCATAGTCCTTCCAAAACTTGACAGCATCTGAGTAGATGAAATTTCCCAAGAACATTTTCAGACTGCACAGAGACAAAGTTGTTCATCTGGAAGAATGCTGACTGTGGAGATGGTCAAGAAGAATAGTATAAAAAGGCACTATAAGAGATTTCACAGAATGTAAATTTTATACTGAGACTTCAGAGCCCCAAGGAGATGGCATTTTCAAGTGAAGTGACTTAGTTAATATGACAGAAAGTCTGGCAGCTCTAATGTGCCCTGTGAGTGAGTACCATTGTCACTTCTGTAGAGTTATTTTGAAATGCAGAGTCTCAGGTCTGTATGATTTGCATTTTAGCCTGACTTACATGCACATTAAAACGTGGGGCAATTTTGTATAAATGATGCCACTGAAACTTATTTTTAGAGATAAGAGCAAAGAGGTCAGTGATACTGGGAAGCTCGTGGCTCATGTTGGTAATCCTAGCTACTTAGGAAGCTGAGATTGAGAAGATCATGGTTGGTGGCTAGTGGGGGATGGGGAGGTGTTTGTGAGATGCAATCTCAACCAGCATCTAGGCACAGTGGCATGTGCATGTCATCCTAAGGTATGCAGAAGGGTGTGATTGGGAGGACTGGGTGTTCCAGGTCAACAACGACAAAAAAAATGTTTGCAAAACCCATTTCAACAGAAAAAAGCTGGGCATGGTGGTATGCATGTGTAGATCCCAGCTATGGGGTGAAGTGTAAATAGGAGGACCAAATTCCAGAACAGCCTGGACAAAACCAAGAATTTATCTCAAAAATAACCAGAGCACAAAGAGTTAGAGGTGCAAGTGCAAAGTCCTGAATTAAAACCAATGTACCACCAAAACCAAAAAGTCACTGGTAATGACTTCTGAGAAAAATGATTTTAAGAATAAATGTGCTTTCTAAAACAAAAGGTTTAAATAAAACATACAATGTTTGTACATGATGCCTAAAATATTCTGGTCTCAATTTAAGTTACTCATCATAGTAAGAATAAGGGTTAAAAAAATTTCAATTTGAATAAGAAATTTCAACCAACAGACACCAACACTTAGATGACTCAGATATTAAAAACTACCTAATAAGAGTTTGAAAACAGACATCATTCACAAACATGTTAATAATAAATTTTTAGAATAGAAGATCTCAATAAGGAAACAGAAGTTTCTTGAAAAAAATAGCAAGTGAAAGTAAAATAACTTAAAAAACTCAGTGGATGAACTCAATAGTAGAACAGATGGGCAGGAGGAAAAATCAGTGAACTAGAACACAAAATAATAAGAATTACTCATATGAGCAGCAGAGAAAATAGGCTAGGAAAAGGAGTCAGACCTTCAAAGAAGTATAGGACTAGAACAAAAGGTCTAATATTTGTAGTGTCAGGGTCACATGTGGAAAGAGAAAGAAAATGATGCTTAAAAACTACTCAAGAAAATAATACCTGGAACCTCCAAATTTGTTGTCATAAATGTGTGTATTCATTAAAGTGGGTGCACCCTATTCAGAATATGGCTAAAGAAGTTTGGGTCAATACAGCATTAACATAATTTCAAAACTATATAAAAAATATTGAAAGCAGTCAGAAAGTGATGGTATCTTACCCAAGGGACAAACAATTCCAGTGACAGTGGGTTTCACAGCAAAATTCAGGAAGTCAAGAAGGAAGTGGCCCAATATTTTGCAAGTGCTGAGAAAATTGCTAATCAAAATCATATAAAATGACATTGTACTTCAGGAATGCACAGGAAATCAACACATTCTCAGATGAAGGAAAACTAAGAAAACTGGTCATCTAAAAGAAGGTCTAAAAGAAGCTCTCTAAACACAGAGAAAATTAAAAGGCAACTTGTACAACTGGAAAAGAGAAAGGAACACAGTGAAAAAATATGAATAAATACTATAGATTTTCATTTTCCTCCTGATTCTCCTAAGTTGTGTCTGAAGGATCAAGCAAAACCAGTGGCACTGTCTGATGAAATCATAAATATATATTGGGTGACATTTTTAAATTGTATTATGAATAATTTAAAAATTAATTAATTAAATTAATTAATATAAAATTAACTTATATTAAGGAATGATAAATTGATGTGAAAGGAGACAGTGCTTCTTTGTTATTGGCTCTTATGAGGTTTTTGGAGGTCTGTGATTAAAGTCCTTTACTTTTTAGCACCATATTAAATTATTTTATAAAACGGGTCACTAAATGAAATCCAGAAAACTCTTCAAGGTTTCTGGGGATCTGGTCTTGGTACTTAATGCCATTATCTGAATTACTTAGACAGCCAGGTCCTTGAGACTCCTCTTACTATTTCAGATACCTCAGTTATATTTTTGCCTAGTGGCCTTATTTGTCAAGTCATTGTGAGTTCCACCTTTAACTAGGCCTGATAGAATCCAAGGTCAAAAATATCACTGATGCAGCTGCTGTACTGAACAATAATATGAAAGGCACTCACTCTTCCTTTTACCAGACTTACCTCAGCACCTCAGTTCAGCAGGAACTCTGTGACAAGTGACTTTGGAAAGCTGCAAACATTACTGATGTGGAAATCATCATCTGGGGTAATCAAGTTGACAGGTAGATGCAGCAAAGTGAAACCTTCATGAGTTCTGAGGTCAAGGTGAATCAGATTGAAGACATGCTTGGTAATTTTGCACTAAACATCTTTGTTGCACTGTGCTTTGTTAAAAATACATATTAAATACAGATTATATTAATAACTATCCATAGCATTGTGGAATTAGCATCTAGGATATTATTTACTCTGTTAATACTTTGTTCTATTTCCAAAACACCGAATCAGAAAACACATTCTATGTTTGGGGCCATCATGGTTTCATTCAAAGATATCATCTGTGAGAAAACTTGATTAAATCAAAGATCCTTGTGAGTATTCCCAATATCTTTCTGACTGAGGTGCACAATGTGAAACATCAACTTGCTACACTGTTTTCCATGTAAATAAATTAATTATGGAATAATTAATTAATAAATAATTTAATAAATAATTAAGTTACGGAATGAACATATTTTCAGCACTGCAAATCTATTCCCAAATATAAGGCCCTCTATCTGAAGAGCATCTTAGTCTTGACAAATGGACTTCAGTTCCTGAAGATTTCTAAATTCAGTTCTATTACCATAAGCACGGTTTGGTGGAAGAACTTCTTTTATAAGAATGTCATCACCACCTTGACACATCAGCAACTTGGCTAAATATAAATAGTGGCGTATCTTTATGATGTCCCAGTTCTCATTTGTATAAGAGATACCAAGACTTCTACTGCTACAAGCAGAAGCAACAGTTCAGGGACATCAGCTTTACAACTTTCAGCAGCGACCTTCAATGACGTCATCCCACGGCTGTTCACAACTATTGCACCTCTCCATTTTACCAGCTCTTTCTCAACATCTGTGTGCCCTGCTTCAGCTGCAAACTGTAATGCTGTGGCTCCACAATTTGTTTTACCATGGGCATCAGCTTATTGTTCTAAAAGGTATGTGACCATGTTAGTGTGTCCCTTATATGCTACAATCTTCAGGCAGGTGCCATATAATTTGGCAATGGTGATGATGTCATTAGACCTTGGTCCTCATAGCCCATTCAGTAAGATGGCTGTCACTTCCACCATACTCAGGCAGCAGCATCCCTTAGGGAAAGCAGAAAAATAGGAGTGGCCTAGTTCCCAACAAGAGAAGAGAGTGGTTGAGCCAACCACTAAAGCCTTAGGCACTGGCCCACAGAGGGAATCTCCATGTCAGTCACTGTCCCAGGCCTCAGGCTTGACATCCAAGACAATGTTTCTATGCTACATTCAAACTGAAGAAATGAGGATGTGAGGGCGACCTGGTTGCAACATCTGTCAACTCACTGATGCCAGGGTTGATTCTGCTGATCTGGCTGGCTAGGCAGGTGTCCGCTTCCTCCCTCACAGCTCTATGTGCATCCCTCCTGAAGCTGCATGCTTGGTAGAAGAGGACGACCATCCCAGATAGAGGAGGACCGTTCTTCAGTCAAGGGTATATAAGTAGCTGTAATCCCCTCCTGGAAACTCCAAACAAGCTCTCAAACTGAAGAAATGATATCACCACTGCACTGTGATGTGTGTATATGATGTAGTACATAATGTAGCCACTAAAGAAAGCTATACCAAGAGATGCATCCAAAATATAGATACATTGAAATAGAATTCTAGGAATGCCAAATAATTCTGAAGATGTTGGGGTTACAGTAAAGTAGGAAAAGAAACAATCAAAAGAACAAACAACTGAACATAAAATAAAGACTGAGCCCTAAATATGAATTACATTGAATGCAAAGTAACTATATGTACCAATTATGATTACAGAGATTATTCTATATACACCAATGAAAAGTTACTTTAAAAAGAATAGATTAAAACTATGACACAATTCTAGATGTCTATAAGAAACTCATTTTGAATATGATATAGGTATATTGAAAATAAAAGATGCATCATGCAAACATTAATCAAAGTAAAGTAGAAGTAGCTACATCAACATAAAATAAAGAACAATTTTGGGCATAGAGAATTGCCAGTGACAGAAACATTAAACTAATCACTACAAGGGTCAGTCTCTGAAAAACACATAACAATCTTAAGTATACATGCCCCAATCAACAGGGCTGAAAAATAAGTTTAAGAAGAACTAACATAAGTGACAGGAAAAATAAAAAATCAAGAAATATAGGTAGAGATTTCAATACTCTCTCCAGCAACTTATAGAAATAGGAAGACAACAAAGATATAGAAGAACTCAGTAATTCTGTTGACCAGCAGGATCCAACAGCCATTGAAAGAACATTGCACTCACAAAATAGCATGATACACACCTTTTCTAAATGATCATTAGAACATATTTCAAGTAAGACCATATCCTGGGATATAAAACAAACTTCAAAATATAATGTAAAGGAATTGAAATAATAAGGGATATGTTCTTCAATCACATTGGAATAAAACTATGAAATAAATAATGTAAAGATAATAAGAAAATCTCTACCTAGAAAATTAGTAACAAAGTTCTTAATAATATCAAAGTCATATCTGAAGGTTAATCAACCACAAATTGAACTTAGTGGACATGAAAAGAAAAGAGATCAAACTTTGTAGGTCATAGCAAAACCTGTTTTGAAGAAAATTTTATAATATTAAATATAAATATTACAAAAGATGAAAAAATCAAATAAATACTGTAAGCTCCTACCTTAAGAGCCTAGTAAAATAAGAGAAAAATTAACCACAAGCAAGCCCAAGGAAGGAAATAATAAAAATAAAACAGAAATGTGCATGGTACCACATACCATATTCCAGTACTTGGGTGGCTGAGGCAGGATGATCACAAGTTTGAGACCAGTCTGGGTTCCCTACTGAGACCCTGCTTAAAAAGAAAAATCAGATATCAATGAGATTTAAAACAGAAATCAAGAGAAGATAATCAATGAAACATAGGGCTTTTTCATTAAAAACATCAGTTAGATTTACAAGCCTTTAGCAACACACACACACAAAACTCCTACAACTTTTCACTATAGGGAATGAAATAAGAAGGTACTATGCCCCCTACAGATATAAAAGGATAACAGATAAAAATTAAGAAAATATGAATTAACTATGGTCTTTAATCTTAAAGAGAAAAACAAAGAGTTTTAACATTATTAGCTATTAGATAACTGTAAATTAAAACCACAATGAGACGTTGCAATGCACCTATTAGAATAGCTAAAATTAAGCCCAATTACTACCACAAATGCCCTCAATCATGGGAAGAAATTGCATAACTCAAAAAACATTACTCACTATACAGTAAGTGGATTTCAGACCTCACCTTACATAGTAAACTCTAAGAAGTATCCACAAAGTTTTGCACTCTGTCCTTTTCAACATTCTTTCTTTGTCTACAGAGGAAACACATATCTCTGGGTTTTCTCTGACAGCTTACTTGAGCTACTCTGTCTAAATTAGTTTTACTGGCTCATTCTCCTCTATCTGCTGTCAACATGTTATGGTCTAGTTTAAATCCAGATCATTTTCTTTTCTAACTTTATGACTTTTCCACTAGGGAATTTCCTCTTCTTTCATGGCTTTCAAATTTTCTGTAAGATCATAGTTTCAAAATTAATATATGCAAATGAGATCATATTCTGTGATTAAAAACACATATAGTCAGCCGCTTGTTTCATATATACATTTAAACATCTGTAATCTTAACTCGGATTCAAATCTCAAACAAAGTTAAAATCTCAACACACTGAAGATTAATATTTGATTTTCTTCTCCAGACCTTCTTTTCCCCACCATCCGTCCCATAGAAAATGTTTCATCAGTCACCAGACTGTTGTCACTGCCCTCAAACATGCCCAGCTCTTTCCCTTTCAGAGCAGTCACAAAAGCACTCATTTACTATAGTTTGCATAATGCATATGTTCCTAACATATCTCAGTGTAACTGGTTTTTTCAAAGAGGCCTTCTCTAAGGAGCAGTTTGATACCCACCATGCCACAGTGAATTGGTTGCCAGTTTAAAATTTTTTCATGATATCCCATTGAAAATGTATTGTCCTTATTATTATATGTGCATTTGAATTGCTTTATTATGTATGCCCATCTCCTCTACTAAACTGTCTTTATTCTCACTTTGTAGTCAACAGTAACGAATCTGCATGCTTATGACACAGGTGTAGGAGAAAGTAACTACTTTCAAACATGACTTTCTTCTTGTAACGTGGCTCATCCATTCTCATTAGAAGTAGAAATGCATTTAAACCATGGCACATAATAACTAGTAAAGTGTATATTGACCTCTTTTCTATCTCACATAGATGAACATGCGTTTTACCCACAGTCTACTTTAAAAAGTATGTAACAAAAACACCGTTTTAGTCCAGACATAGGAGATGTTAGTGCAAACTCCTTACCACACTATAGAAACCATGAATATTTTACAAAAGGCATAGACAAGAACAAGCAATTCTAGGAAATAAAATCCCACAAGAAGGCTAAAAGTATTTTCTGGGAGTTTCCAAGTTCTTCTACTGATACAATATAACTGCTTTATATCAAGGCTGATTTCTGACTTTCCTAAGTAGTACTCTGAGAAGGGAGGCAGCTTGACTTTTTTGGTGAAGGTCAAGCTGCACTCCAGCTTTAACACTTCATCTGATAAAATCCTTCATTAAATAGTGATTCACTGATTGTGCCCTTGCAAAGAGAGGTTCTTATGGCAAAGTGATGGCATACAAGCTTAAAAAAATTAAGTATTTATATTGATGGGTGTGGGGAGCTAAGTGAAGAACCCCCAAAATGAGGCTACTTATTCAGAGCTTACTGTAACAAAAGAGTCAGCCATTATCACAGTGTTTGGACAGAGAATCAAAGACAGATAGATAAGTGGGTAAACTTTTCACTAGGAGAAAAAGATAGATAAAGAAAGTTTCCATTATGTCTTGATTGGGATGATATAAGCAGGCTAGCCAAAAGTGAGGCATCCTATGACTACAGGTAAATTTTTGGCTTTCTCTGGTCCACCCTGAGGTTAGTATGCTAAGTGGAAGAAGCCATACTAAAACAGCAATGGGGTGACAAAAAATGGGTGAAAATATGGGGTGATTCTATTTATATGAAATATATAGGAGAGGTCAAGGTGAGACACTCCTTAATTGGGTTCGTGTTTTCCATTTTGGATACTGAATTGTTTTGAAACTAGCTACAGGTGGTGGTTGCTCAGCATTATGAATTTACTAAAAGCCACTTTAAAATGTGAGTTATATGATGAATGAATTAATCTCCATATAAGTGTGAGTTATATTAAAGTTGATAGATAAAGAGCAAAGAATTCACAAAATAACTTCATCTATAAATCAGCATTTTCACATTTAATTGATTCTACCTGAAGAGTAAGTCAACCTGTATCACTGTGATGAAGAAGCTTCCACAGCCTGCATAGGATGATCAGTTGGAGTCCCAGTCATGGAGTTCAGGGACTGCTGATTCACTGCACAGAGGTAAGTGGCCCAGTGGTCAGGCAAAGAAGCTGTAATGTACAAAGCATGTGTCTTGTTGCTATGTCCAAGGAGACTTTAAGCAGGGTACTCTTCTGCTCTCTCTGACTTTGCTGAATTAGCAGCAGAGCTATGGGACATTTCCCTGGGTCCTGCCTGAACCACTGAAGGAAGTAAATAGCACCAATCAGTATAACTGCAGTAGAGAAGCAAACTGTCTCCCTCTCAGGCACAGAGCCCAGGACTCTGCTCACCCTTGTTCCATGTAGAAGGGAATAGCTATAGAGAACAAGTCTTTGGCAGTTATTTTAATGTTTCTGTTTGCAATCTCCACAGAAACTCCCATCCAGGCACACTCCCTATCTTTGCTGAAAGAAATGTCCCAATGTTTGCCTTCTTCAAAGAAGAAATCCTGCAAGTAATCACTGAGAATTTCATGGAGATGATACTAGACATGGTTAACCAAAACTATCATTCAAAATAGATGGAGCAATAAAAGTCTTCCAAAACATACAAGAGGCACTCATGAAATTTCAAGACACCAAAAATAAAGAGTTTGAGAAGATACAGAAACAAACAAATGAACTCATAGGAGCCCTAAATAAACACCAAAGTGAAAGAGAGAACACTATAATTAGAGAGATAAATGAATTAAAGATTGAAATAAATAATATTAGAAAGGAAGTGACCCATGGTATAGAAAACCACAGAAAAAAGAATGAAACAGAAAAACAAAACACAGTGGAAGGCCACTCCAGTAGACTAGAACTGCAGAAGACAGAATCTCAGAATTTGAAGATAAAATGGAAATTAAAGGAAAAATTGAAGAACTGTTAGTCAAAAACTCAAGACCTGTGAAAGGAATATGGAAGAACTCACTGACTCCATCAAAAGACTCCATCATGAGAATCAAAAAGATTCTCCATCATGAGAATCATGGGCATTGAAGAAAGAGAACAGGTCCAAGAAAAAAGGATTCATAATATATTCAATAAAATAATAACAGAAAACTTTGCTAATCTAGAGAAAGTTATACCCATTCAGGTAAAGGAAGCCTTCAGGACACCAAACAGATTTCACCAAAGTGGAACTTATCCATGACATATTATCATTAAAACAACAAGCACAGAGTATAGAGAAAGAATATTGAAGGCTGTAAAAGAGAAAAAACAAACAATATACAAAGGTAAACCCATCAAAATCACAGAAGATTTCTCAACAGAATCCTTAAAAGCAAGAAGGGTATGGAGTGAAATATTCTGGGCACTGAATAAAAGTAACTGCAACCCTAAGATACTCTACCCAGCAAAACTATCATTCAAAACAGATGGAGCAATAAAAGTCTTCCACAATAAACAGAAACTAAAACAGAATATGACCAACAAGCTACCTCTACAGAAGATTCTTCACATACCCAGAAGTTGAAAGCAAACAAAAGCATGAGAGGATGGGAAGTATCAAACAACAGGAGAGGAAAAGACAAGCAATCAGAGAGTAGCACTGATTTGACTGCACACAATCAAATTCTCAAACAACAAAAACAACTAAATGGCAGGAATCCCCACATACTTACCAATATTAATAAATGTTAATGGATTCAACTACCCCATCAAAAGACACAGTTTGTCAATCTGGATTAAAAAGGAAGATCCAGCAATCTGTTGTTTACAAGAGACCCATCTTATTAACAGAAATAAACACAGACTTATGGTGAAAGGCTGGAAGAGGATTTGTCAGGCAATGGCCCCAAAAACCAGGCAAGAGTAGCAATACTTATAACAGACAAAGTAGACTTCAAACTTACATTGGTCAAACAAGATAAAGGACATTTCATACTAATAAAAGATGCAATACATCGAAAGGAAATAACAATTATCAACCTATATGCACCCAATGTCAGTGCACCCAATTTAATTAAGTATACACTAAAGGACTTAAAATCACATATAGATTCCAACATAGTGGTAGTGGGAGACTTTAATACCCCTCTTTCACCAATAGATAGATAATTCAAACAAAAAAATCAAAAAAGAAATCCTAGAGCTAAATGACACCTTAAATCAAATTAACTTAACTGATGTCTACAGAATATTTCATACAACAATGACACAATACACATTCTCAGCAGTCCATAGAACTTTCTCCAAAATAGATCATATCTTAGGAAACAAAGCAAGCCTTAGCAAATACAAGAAAATAGAAATAACTTCCTGCATTCTATCTGATCAGAATGCATTAAAACTAGAAGTCTACAACAAAAACAACAGCAGAAAATACACAAATAATTGCAGGTTGAATAATAAACTGATCAATGATCAGTGCATCATAGTAGAAATAAGAGAGGAAATAAAAAGTTTCCTGGAAGCTAATGAAAATCAAAACACAATGTACCAGAACCTAGGACACACAGCAAAGGCAGTCCTAAGGAGAAAGTTTATAACCATGTATGCATATATTAAAGGGGCAAAAAGATCTAAAATAAGCACCCTAATGCTACATGTCAAACTCCTAGAAGAAAAAGAGCAAGCAAAACTGAAAACAAGAAGAAGGAGAGAAGAATTTAAAATGAGGACCAAAATTAACAAAATAGAGACTAAAAAATACAAAGAATCAACAAAAGAAAAAGCTGTTTTTTGAAAAAATAAACAAGATTGACAAGCCTCTGGGAAATCTGACTAAAACAAGGAGGGAAAAGAACCAAATTAGCAAAGTCAGAAATGAAAAAGGGGAGATAACAATAAACACTATGGAAATACAGGAAGTCATCAGAAACTACTTGAAAAACCTATATTGCAAAAAATTGAAAAACCTTGAAGAAATAGACAAATTTCTAGATAGTTATGACCTTCCAAAGCTGAACCAAGAGGATATTAACCCCCTAAACAGATTTATAACACGTAACAAAACTAAAGAAGCAATAAAGTCTCCCAAAAAGAAAAGTTCAGGACTTGACAGATTCTCAGCTGAATTTTACCAGACCTTCAAAAAAGAATACTAACACTCCTTAAACTTTTCCATGAAATAGAAAGGGAAGGAACACTGTCCAACTCATTCCAGGAAGCTAGTACTACATTCTTCCCAAAGCCAGACAAGGACACTTCAAAAAAGGAGAACTACAGGCCAATCTCCTTAATGAACATCAATGCAAAAATCCTCAATAAAATAATGGCAAACCAAATCAAACAATATATCAGAAAGATCATTCACTACAACCAAGCTGGCTTCATCCAAGGGACGCAGGGATGTTTTGACATATGCAAATCAATAAATGTAATACAGCACATTAATAAAAGCAAAGACAAAAACCACTTGATCATCTCAATAGATGCAGAAAAAGCCTTTGATAAAATTCAACACCACTTCATGATAAAAGCTCTAAGAAAACTAGGAATAGAAGGAATATGCCTCAACATTATAAAAGCTATATATGATAAATCTATAGCCAACATCATACTTTATGGGGAAAAACTGACATCATTTCCCCTAAACTCAGGAATGAGACAAGAGTGCACACTTTCCCCACTCCTATTCAACATAGTCCTGGAATTCCTAGACAGAGTTATAAGGCAAGAAGAAATAAAGGAAATACAAATAGGTAAAGAAAGTGTCAAAATACCCCTATTTGCAGACAGCATGATCCTATACCTCAAAGACCCAAAATATTCCACCCCAAAACTTCTAAACAAAATAAACAGCTTCAGCAATGTAGCAGGATACAAAATCAACTTACAAAAATCAGTAACCTTTCTATAAACCAACAATGAACAACTTGAGAAAGAATACAGGAAAACAATTCCATTTATAACAGCCTGACAAATATCTAAATGCCTAGTAGAAAAATTAAAGAAGAACTAAATGACCTCTTCAAGGAAAACTACAAATCACTGAAGAAAGAGACTGACAAAGACTACAGAAGATGGAAAGATCTCCCATGCTCATGGATTGGTAGAATTAACATAGTAAAAATGACAATACTATCAATAGCAATCTACATGTGCAATGCAATACTCATCAAAATTCCAACGACATTCATCACAGAGATTGAAAAACCTACCCTAAAGTTCATTTGGAAGCACAAAGACCATGAATAGCCAAAGCAATTTTCAGCAAAAAGAGAAATGCTAGAGGTATCATAATATCCAACTCCAAACTATACTACAGAGCCATAGCAATAAAAACAACATGATACTGGCACAAAAACAGACATTAAGACCAGTGGAACAGAATAGAGGACCCAGATATGAATTCACACAGCTACGCCAACCTTATTTTTGATGAAGACACAAAAATCATATGATGGAGCAAAGACAGCCTCTTCAACAAATGGTGCTGGGAAAAGTGACTATCTGTCTCCAGAAAACTGAAACTAGATCCATGCTTGTCACCCTGTACTAGTATCAACTCAAAGTGCATTAAGGACCTTCACATCAGATCCAAAACCTTGCACTTAGTACACAAAATAACAGCAAATACCCTGGAAACAACAGAAATAGGCCAGGACTTCCTCAGTAGAACTTCATCAGTCCAACAAATAAGAGAAAGGATGGACAGATGGGACTACATGAAATTAAAAAGTTTCTGCACAACACAAGAAATGGTCTCTAAACTGAAGAGACCACCACAGAGTGGGAGAAAATATTCATTGGCTGTACATCAGACAAATGACTGACAACCAGGATATAAAGAGAGATCAAAAATCTAAACATCCCAAAAATCAATGAACCAATAAAGAAGTGCACAACTGAACTAGACAGAACTTTTTCAAAGGAAGAAATTCAAATGGCCAAAAAACATATGAAAAAATGCTCACCATCTCTGGCCATAAAGGAAATGCAAATCAAAACCACACTAAGATTCCACCTCATCCCTGTTAGAATGGGTATCCTCAAGATCACCACCAACAACAAATGCTGGTGAGGATGGGGGAAAAAAGAACCCTCATACACTGCTGGTGGGAGTACAACCACTATGGAAAACATTATGGAGGCTCCTTAAGAAACAAAACATAGATCTGCCATATGATCCAGCAATACCACATCTAGGGATATACCCAAAGGAATGTGACTCAAGTTAGAACAAAAGCACCTGCACATCCATTTTTATTGCAGCACTATTCACAATAACTAAACTATGGAAACAGCCAAGATGCCCCATAACTTACAAGTGGATCAAGAAAATGTGGCATTTATACACAATGGAATTTTATTCAGCCACAAAGAAGAATGAAATTACATGTCATTTGCAACTAAATGGGTGGAACTAGAGAACATCATCTTAAGTGAAGTTAGACAGACTCAGAAGGCCAAAAAATCACATGTTCTCCCTCATATGCAGATTATAGACCCAAAACAAATGAAGTAATATTATTAGACATGGGTCAAACACTAAGGGGAGAACATGCACAGGAGAAATAGGGAAAGGAAACATAAAACTTGAATGTGGTTGATGTACTCCCTGTTGAGGTGTGAATAAAGTAATCTGAAAATAGCAGAGGCCACTAATGGAAGGGGAGCAAGCAATAGTGAAGAGGTCTGGCAGAAATGAAGAAATGTGGGTTGCCAATACACAAGTGCATAAAAGAAATGCTTGGAATCTCTCTGTATAGCTATCTTTATCCCAAACTAGCAAAACCACTATGTCTTTCTTATCATCTCTTATGTTTTCTCCTCAATGAAATCAGAGAACAAAAGGGCAGAACAGGATCTACCTAGAAGTAGGGGGCTGGGGGTGGGGGTGTTGGGGAAGGTGGCACAAACAATGCATAGACATATAATTAAATATAAAAATGATAAAAACAGAAAGAAAAAATAAACTAAGAAAGGAATTAACAACAACAACAAAAAGGAACCAGAGGGACTAGATATATGTATTAGTGCTCTGATATGGTGACTACATTAAAAAACACATATTCTTGTTATTCTGTCTGCAAAGAGAGCTTCCTGGAGTTAATTTTTGAAGGTCAGAAACTGAAAAAAATTAGCCAAGCTCAGAAAAGTAAATATCAAATGTTTTCTCTCATATTCAGAATCTATAGTAGATAGGTAGGTAGGTAGGTAGGTAGGTAGATAGATAGATAAGGTAAATTAGATAGATAGATAACACTAATGCAGTAATATTATTGAACTAATATTAATACAACTGTTAACATTAATGTAACTGTTGGAACAATTTCCAACAGTTAATGTAACTTTTTCAGGGAACAATTGGGAATAAAGGAAAGAAGTTGATGGGGTGAATAATATTGAATTATTTGTATCTGTGTGTGGAGCTGGTATAAAAAAACCTACTAAAAACTGCATAAAATAGTGGGTGTGGAGGGACATGGAAAAGAACAAACAACAGAGAGGTTTAACTTGATCAAGGTACAGTATATGCATGTCTGGAAACATCACAGAGCAACCCCTTTGTACAATTAATATAAACTATCAAAAGTAGACAGAAAAATATAAAGAAGCTAGATGAAAATACTTGAGCAGATGATCAGGAGAAATTAAACATTCAGTTCTGAATATAGTCCTTACACAAGGGCCTGCTGTGGAATATACAGACAAATCCTTGGAAACACTCCACAAGTCCAGCTCAGATGCAGAAAATTTGGTTCCCAATATGGTAAAAAAAAAACCCTACAAATACTTGGTTTGTTTCATCAATAAGGATAAAATATTTCCAAAGGCAGAAAGTTGGAGATACATTGAATTCCTTAATGAAGTCTTTCTAAAACCTCCAGAGAGCTCATCACAGTTGGGACAAATTGACTTCAATATTAAATGAACACTTGTGAAAAAACTTTCCCAGAATGACAGTGAATATGGCCAGTTCACGTCTCTGTGGAACCAACAAAATCCCATAAAATCAATGAAGGTGGTGGGAAATTAACAGGAATATGGTCCTATGGAACCATTTGATATCTCCCATAGGATTTTACAACATTGTGAGTTATCAGTCTGTTCTTTATCATGTTTACTTTTATCTTCTACATGGGTTGAAGAATTTTGTCACCCACTATACTCGTGATAGCTGAAAATTATTTTGATGTTACATTATTTACCTGTGACACTTTGCTCATCTATACACAGGGAACATATTTCTCTAAGAAAGATATACAAAGCTTTGATGTCACTCAGAAATCAGTTTTTCATCACCTTCTTGCTTATCTTCTGAAAATCTGGTAAGAGCAAATGGAACATTAAGAGTGCAATGAATTCCTGCATCAGATGTCCTTGAATCTGCATGGCCTCTGCAGTAAATTTTTACCTTACCTCTCAGCCCTCCATTCTTCTTCTTCACAAATTCATATGTTGGCTTGTTGTGAATTGATCACAGTGGGCACAGGTCATTCCCAAACAATCTATATTCTATTCTTGTGCAATCTTAACTAGATAAACTCACAATGCTCAGTTCCTGCAACTCACCAACAGGTTGCTTTCCTGACCTTTCATTTAATCAGCATTTATGTGACTTAAACTTGGTCACTTGGTGTTCTGAAAATAATTCCAGAAAAAGACACCTTTGAACCCTATTGAAATGACCTCATTGGGTAATGTTTCCTGCACATTCAGCAGGTAACTACAAAGAATTGATCTAGGATTGCATTGTACCTGACAATATAGCATCACCGATTCCAAAGTAATGGAAATTTAAAATCTCTTCACATAATTGTGTACAGAGAATCTTTGAGCAGACTGTCCAGAGAAGATGAGAGATATGGCTAGGTGTGGTGGCTCTTGCTTGTAATTCCAGCTACTTTGAAGACATAATAAGAGGATTGTGGTCAAGTAAAAAGTTAATGAGATGCTATCTCAAGAAACAAGCCAGGAGGACAAGGTGGAGGAAGAAGATGAGGAAGAGAGGAGAAAAGAGCTGACTCAGGATCCTTGAAACAAAGCTGGTCTTACATGAGATAGTCAATCCACTGAACATTATCACAACAGAGCTTGCTATGTGATTGGAACCACTAATGGTCACATTCTCTTTTGCAGCCCTTTGTTTTTCTCCTTTTAGTGATATTTTTCTCATGGTAATGAGAAAATGTTGTATATTTGTAATATATCCTACTATTTTAAAATAATAACAAAATAATTTTCTCAGGCATAATATGAATTGAGGTGGTTACCGCATTAATGCTGTATTTCACCTCTACAAAGCCATTGCTGTGTAACAAACCTAAATATTTGTTCCATCTGTCATTCAATGCCACTATTTGGAAACTCCAAATAATAACCCATCCCCAATTAGTGCAGTCTAACTTTGATCAGTAAAATAGCCATGAAATGTTAGAACATTACTAATTGATAAAAATGCAGAATAGAGTTTATATACAAACATATATAAAACATGACTCAAAGTGACAATATAAATTGATATAATCCTTAGCTGTGCTTGTCCACTATCAATTGCAATGCCAAAATATAAACACTTGAAATAACAACTTTTAATAAAATTATGTGAAAATTTAATTTAATTCAAGTGCAAGAAAAACTGAGGGTAATGGTAGAGCTGGAGATCACTGTGCACCTAATGGCTTATGCTTCCTCTAACCAAGATGCAGAGTTCTCCAGAGATTAGAAACTATGTGGTTGCTTTCCCATGATATTCTGAAAGACATGGGGAAGAACACACTAAGGATTGTTTGTGATATTTTTAAAATAAAAATTAAGAACACTGAGAAAAGAAAATATTGTGGTTTCTTTCTTTCCGATTGCAGTCTCCCTAATACATATATTTTTTTCTCAGTGTGGAAACTAAAGGCCATGCCAACTATGATAGGCAGAACAATAGCTCACCCCAAGCTAGGTCTTATTACTTTGTATGCAGAATGATTACATTAAAGATCCTGAGAGGGAAGAAAATCAAGGATTAGATGAGCCTGAAATGGAATCATCTGTATGTTTGTGAGAGGGAGACAGGGAAGAGCTGACACCAGAAGGGATGTCAGTGTCACTGTGAGGCAGAGATGGGACTGATGCAGCCCCAGTGCTGGTCGCCATCAGAGATGGAAGAGGCAAGGAACAGATCCTCTTACAGTCTCTGAGAGGTGCAACCCTGCCAACATCTAGATTCCAGCCCAGGGAAACTGACTACAACCTCAGGCCTCCAGAGTCATGAGAGAAAAAATATTTCTATTGTTTTAAGCCACCAGGCTTCTTAGAGAATCAAAGGAGAAAACATGCACCATCCATGGTGAGCGTCCAAAGCTCAAATGTGTCTGGATCTAAGATAACTGGGTTTTGATGCTGTACATGTTAGCTGCAGAAGGTTTTTTCTTCTTTCATGCAAAAAAATGTCATCTTAATAAGATATGACAATTAAGCCCATGTTAATCACACCCTGTCTCTCATAACCAATTAAAAAAGCCAATAAATTATAAACACTGTTTCCCTCTTACCCCATTACCAGACTTGGGGGAAGTGGACCAATCAAGAGTTGACTTGTTTGTCTGGGACCGGAGCTCATTGTACAGTGAGAGAAGTAAGGAAATCAGCTGAGGGGTGGGCTACATGTTCAGACATTTTAAACCTCTTTTCTAATGACTATAAGAACTAGCCAATCAGCTAATGACTAACATCCATAAATCAGCCGGGAGGGATCATTCTCACCATACCAATGGCCAGTTATATCCATCCTTAGTAAGAATATAGGAGTTCTTGATTAGCTTACCCTTGACCAGAGGTGGGAACATTGGGAAGTTAATTATTGATACAACCTCCTTTTTTCAGCACAAAAATATAAACTTGTAAGAAGAACATGGTGATAGCAATGTTGATCCAGTCAAAACCTGAAGATTAGACACAGAGATTTGTAGGAGGTTATCTGTAAATTAATCATTTGTCCAAATTTCCTCTCCAAACTGTTATTGAGAATTGAGCAAGGTGATGAATAAATATACATAAAATTTTACACATACACCAGAAAGAATAATGCAGTAGTAACAATTAAATGTCTCAAAATAAATTTAATAATGATGAAGCTTTATTGACAAAGACAATAGGAAAGAAAAACTTTTAAAAATAAGTTTTATTTTTCATTATTTGATGTTATAGGATGAATGTAGATAGTTAAGTGCTTACTACACAGAAACAAATTACCAGCTTTGAAATAACAGGTGTGTAATTTTATACTGTCACTCTTTTGAGCATTTAATAAGAGTAGATAAAACCTATGTACTTAACAAAATTTTACATAGTATGATCTATATTGTACACTATATCTGTAGAGTTGTTGATCCTACATATCTACTTCTTTGTAGCCTTAAAAATATTAATAAGAGATTGGGTACAGAATCATTACTTTCATAGTTTTTGTATTGTTCATATTTTCTATATTTAGCATGTATTCCTTTGTTTGTAGTACTGAAATTGGAACTTTGGGCCTCACACTTGGTAGGCAAGCTCTCTACCACTTGAGCCACTTCACCAGCCCTTTCATGTGTTGAGTATTTTTGAGATAAGGTTGGGCGAACTATTTTCCAGGGCTGGTTTCCAACCATGGATCCTCCTGATCTCTGCCTCCCAAGTAGCCACAACAGGCATGAGCCACCTGTGCCCAGATGCTTGTAATAATTTTTAATTCTCAAAAAAACCATGAAAATTTCTAAAAAACCAAAAGCTCATGAATAACAGCGGGTGATACGGATAATCAAGGAGTTATTTATGGGGAGGAGTTTGAGTAGTAAATGTAAATGTCTGTAGAACACATTTCAAGAAAAACATCACAATTCCCTTTAAGAATCCATTGGTTACAGTTTCAGGATCACAGAACATGAGGATGTGCTGGTTTGGCATGCTGGAGAGAACAGAGGCTCTGTACCCGTTCTTGCAGACCTTGCAGTATGTGTGTCCCCATTCAGTTATTCAGGTTTTTCAAAAATAAAATTATATAGGAAGACATCATGCTTCATGCCTTAAATGTAACCAATAAAATAAAGATAGAAAATAACCTTAAACCAACAGTCAGTCAACAAAATGCTCTAACCCCTTCTGAGTCACCAAGAACCTACTCAGCTTATAAAATGCTTTTAATGTCTGTGTGATAGTTGCCACTTACAAACAAACAACTGTCAAATGCTGTGCCAGGTGGTCTGTGGCAAAGGACAAGGGTGGGGCTGCAGTCTCAGTGGCAGGTTTGAGGACAGGTTGCAGGTGCCTGGGAAGCAATGTGCACTTGCTACACAGAAGTAGACGGCTGAGTCCCCAGGCTGGGTGCCATTGATGTGCAGGGAGAAGTGTTTCTCCTTTTTGTTCAGTAAAACCATGAGTCTGTCTTTATTACTTGTGTCCCGATTTGAACGAATGTCAATAATGAGCTGGGGACCCTTTCCATGTTCTTGCTTGTACCAAGGGAAGTAGGTTGATCCACTGTCTGAGTAAGTGCAGTTGATAACAGAGTGGTCTCCTTCATGGACACTCAGGATAGAAGGATACTGCTCCACCTTCTCTCCTTGGATCACCCCTAGATGAAAGGAAGAGAAAAGAAAAAGTTGCCAGGTCATTACAATCAAGAATTTTCTTTTTCTCCAGCAACTAGAGAAAACTGAATAAACTTATATCCTCACTGAATATCTAAAGGATATCCACTAACATATTCTGTGGCCCCAAAATTTTCAACTCACAGTCCATCTGCACCAACAAGAAGAAGAATAACTCATGGATCAAAGTCTTCATTGTTTTCTCAATTAGCAGCAATTGTAGACTTGCAATCTCTAGTCAGAAGAGCCACTAATATGAGCAAATTGTCCCCTTTCTTACAATTATAGTGACTTCTTGAGTTGTCTACCCAGCCAATAAGAATCTGCCCTAATCCTATTCCTTTAGAATCCTCTGAAATGAACCCTCGGCATATTGTGCATCAGCTGAGGTTTACTGCCACCTTGTGGCAACATCCCTAACTACTGAACTCTCTGGTTATATTCACTTACCCTATGTAGGTAAAACAGTAATCAATCATACAATGTATATTTTAGATCAAATAATAAATGCACCATAATCATACACATATCAAAGTTGATATTTTTTCTTCCTACTGAGTCATTATTAATAAGTTGAGAAGATATAAATGCTTCCTTTTTCTTTTAGTTCAACCATGTGCTGAGTACTGATTTTTAAAATCAAGAAAGCACCACGACTCACTCTCATGACCTGGAAAAAAAAACAATTTATTTTCTAACCGAGTATATCTTCAAGATTAGTGTTTCACAGGGAAAACTCTTCCTAAAAGGAATATGTAAGCCAAAGTTCAAAGTAAGAGAGAGAGGAGCCTGAATTCCTTTCTGAATAAAGTCCTTACACAAGAGCTCATTGTGGAATACAAATACAAATCCATGGAAACACTTCACAAGTCCATCTCAGATGCAGAAACTTTGGTTTCCAAAATGGTGTAGAAAATCCACAAACACTTGGTCTGTTTTATCACTGAAGATAAGATACTTCCAGATACAGAAAGTTGGAGCTACATGGAGTTCTTTAATGAACTCTTTCTAAAACCACCAGAGGCAGCTCATTATAGTTGGGACAAATTGACCTAAGCATTAAATGAACACTTGTGAGAAAACTTTCTCAGAATGGCAGGGAATGTGGCCAGTTCATATCCTTGTGGAACCAACAAAATCCCATAAAATCAATGAAGGTGAGATATTAACAAGAATATGGTTCTATAGAACCACTTGATATCTCCCACAGAATTTAAAAATATTTCATTCTCTGTGTGGATTATGAGTGTATACTATTAATCGTGTTTATTTTATCCTGTACTTGAATTGAAGCACTTTCCTGTCACCCACTGTACCTGTGCTAACTGAAAATCATTTTGATGTTACATCGTTTACCTGTGACATTTCACTCACCCATACACAAGGAGCATATTTCTCTAGGACAGTTATATAAGGCTTTGGAATTGCTCAGAAACTTGAGTTTTTCATCACCCCCTCCCTATCTGCTGAAAATCTGGTAAGAGCAAATAGAATATTAAGACTGCAATGAATTTCTGTGTCAGATGATCTTGAACATGCATGGCCTCTGCAGTGTGTTATTACCTTAGATCTCTGCCCTCTGTTCATCTTCGTCACAAAGTCACATGTTACTTTGTTGTAAACTGATCACAGTGGACACAGATAACTCCCAAACCATGTATATTCCATGGAATAAGAGAACCAAAATTATGTAAGGAGCTAGATAGAATGCCTGATACTCAATGAAATGAAGGGTTCAATTATATTTGTTATGGATTCCAAGAGTGAAAAATCTGAGCTAAAATCATATATATATATATATATATATGATATATATATGTGCAGTATGTACACATTTATTATATGTAAAGCATATACACATATATATCATATGTTCTCACTGTTTTCAAAAAATAATCTTCAATTTACTATAACACAAGACCATTTAATCTTTTTTTTTGGTGCCAGAATTGCTGTTTGAACTCAAAGTCTTACTATTGCTAGGCAAGCATTCTACCACTTGAGTCATGCCAGCATTCCTTTTTGTCCTTATTTATTTTTCATATAGGTTCTCATGTTTGGTGTCCAGAGCCTGCTTTGGACTTTGATCCTCTTACCTCTGCCTCCTGTGTAGCTGGCATTACAGAGGTGCACCTTCATGTCTGGCTCATTTATTGAGAATGGTCTAGCTAACTTTCCACCTAAGCAGTTCTCAAACTGTGATCCTCCCAATCCCTACATGCAAATAGCTGGGATTAAAGGATTGAGGAACTGAGCATGACTTTTTTTCTACTTCTCTACAATCAATTTTTTTTCAAATAATTTTAATCACAGTAATTCATATGTAATGTACACACTTGGCCAAGAGATGTATTTTAACAGTTCTTTGGGCCCTGACATCAGTTTTTTCACTGGATCCAAAGGAGAACTTTATCCCTGCAAAGGGATTTCTGGAAGCAAAGAGGTACAAAGCAAGATAAATGACTGTCCTGAGATGTCTGATGTTAGCAGAGATGGAAGGAGCACAGCACGAATCAGGAAGCATACAGCTGGCACATGCTTCTGTAATGCCTCCCAGAGCAGAGGCTGTGGCTGCAGCCCAACTGCAGTTTGGATCCAGGCTGCAGGATGCCTGCGAGCACTGTGCTTCTGTTGCACAGAGGTAGGAGTCTGAATCCTCCACCTGGGAGGACAAGATGTGCAGCAGCTGAAGTGTTCCCTAGTGTTTATTGTTGACTTCAGGTTTCAGTTCTGTTTTGTCTCTGAACTCAGGGGAAAAAAACAGATGAGGCTACCACATGAGTTCTGAAGGAACCACTGCACACTCCCTACAGTGGTAGAATAACTGCACCTCGGAGCAGGGTTGGTTCCATCCTGGACATTCAGGGTTAAAGGACTGCTCTACCTGCATCTTTCTCACGCCTGCTCCTGCAGTTTCCGGGGACCTCCTCTCCTCCCTGGAGGAGGCCCCCAGACAGGTTCCACCTGACTCAGAGAGTACCAGTTACATCTGAGCTCTGTCACTCATCTTAAAGAACAACACAGTCCCAGTGCCCAGTGAGACAGGAAAGTGACTTCTGCAGAGCTGTGCATGAAAATAGTGGGTGGGGTAGGAGGCAATGCTCTGCTACAAACACACACACACACACGCACACGCACAAACACACCCCTTCTCACACAAGCACACACACCTACACAGGCATACACATTCATGCACACATACATACACGCATGAACATACACCTTTCTGTGATTTGACTGCCTCTCATGTTCTCTGGCTTCTCAAGTGTTCAGCCCTCTGGGATATTCAGAAGTCATATCTGTGAAGCCTGGAGAGCCCCCTAATGGAAAAAAATCATAACTGCAGACCTTTTAACTCAACCTTCACACAACCACACCTGTGCTCACTCCAAAAGGAAATGCAGAAGGTCAGAAATCAAAACAAAACCACTGCCCACAGAGAATGGGGGTAAAAATGATTCACGCTTAAGATTCTATTTCATGGAAGTTAGATTTTAAAATAAGTTGAAATTCTTATTATGTACTATTTAGTAAATTTCACTGATTTAGTTCAAAATGAATCAATGAATATTTATTGACGTTTACTGTGAGTGAATAATGAGTATATAGAAGGAGAGGAGACACTAGTTCACAGTCTAATGGGGAAGATAAAACACACATATCTGTAACAATTTCAAGGAGTCAGACCCTGAGAGGAGCACAAATTGAAATCTGTGTGATGCAGAGGAGGAGAAATAATGACACACAGGTTGGTCAGAGAAGGGCTTGTTAAGAAAGTGGACTTTCTCTCCTTTCCTCACTTTCATGAGAAAAATAAAAAATATTATCAATAAATCTTTATGAAGGCTTTTATTATGTTTATCAGTTTTAATATTAGAAAAATGCATGAATGTCTGAATTAATATAAGATGGCACACAAACTAAAATCCACTTTGACTTCCCTATTCATCCTGGCCCTCCTTTCACTCATTACCCTTGGAGTGTTGCTTCCAGGTATTTTCCTGTAGATTTACAATCCTATCCCAAACAATAGAAAATATGCAGTATTTCACTCAAAGTTTTTATTTCTTATATAATGATATCATTTTGCGTAAATTTTTGTAACATCCTTCATAATCTCAATAACAAATATTGTAGGTTTTATTACATTAGTACTGAGAGGGACATATTGTGGACAAAAGTCATCATATAACCCTTTAGTAATTGATGAACACTGAGAAATTGATTATTTAACTATGCAGTATAACATTGCAGGAACTATTGAAGGAATTTCTCTTTATCCACAAATACCCAAGTTTCTCTAGGGGCAGAGATGAAGAGGAAGCCAATGGTTGATCCATGTTGTCAGCTAGTGGAAAATGAGCTGACCAGGGACAGAGGCTCTGAGAAACAAGGGAATTAATTTATGCTCTGTTTTTGTGAGGATAGCATTTTTTTATTACTTTCCTTTTTGTGCATTGAAACTGTAGTTTATCACTTAACTTAAACTCTTAAACTAGTGTGCTCTACATAGCTGGCATACACATCCCTCTCACTTGCCACTGGGGTGATTCTAAAGACAGGTCAGGAAGAGAAAAAGTACACCTAAGACAAGTGAGATACATAATGAAAGCCTGCTGTAGAATAACACTGTGGAAAGAAAAACGTAAAAATACAGTATATTTTCCATATATATATATATATATATATATATATATATATACAGAAAGAGAGAGAAAGAAAGAAAGAGAGAGAGAGAGAGAAATGTACACATATGATTTAAGGGTACTTTCCATAAGAACAGAAGTATACTTTAGAGTTTCCAGAACATTAAAGAGAAAATACAACTTGGTCATAGAAGCAAAGAGAGAATAAAAAAGGAAAGAGCCAGGTGCAGTGGCACACATGGAAATTCTAGCTTTTTGGGAGACTGAGATCAGAAGGATCATGGTTCAAAGTCAGCCTAGGCAAATGGATCTCAGGACCCCACCTTGAAAATAACCAGACCCAAATGGACTGGAAGTATAGTTCAGCAGGTAGAGCACCTGCTTTAAAAGCCTGAAGCTCTGCGTTCAAACCCTAGAATGACCAAAGAAAAGAAAGAAAATGAGGAGTACTGCCAGTTACACCAAAATATTACAACTGTATCCAAACTTATCACTAACCAAATCACGTATACAAAGAAATTGTATGAGTAAATCAAAATTTAAAATACTGCTAAAGGCAATTATAATCAGAGACAACCAAAGCAGCCGAGCCTGCAGAGCCTACAGAACAGGATTCTCCCTCCTGCCCCTGTGTGCAAGGACAGCAGCCCCCTCCCTCATCCACCAAACCCAACACACCCACCAGAGAAGTTCCATAAGTGTGTCAGTTCTGCTGACCTGCAGAGGCCTTCAAGAGCACAGTAAGTGAGTCAGATGAATTAGCTCATGCAAAGGTGAGATCAGAAAGAAGAGTGAAGGAGATAAGGAGAAAATGAATTGATATCACACAGAAAACAGAATTGGGAAAGAATGGAAAATGACAGAGAAAAAATATCAAGAATACATGAAGATGTAGCTGTAGAAAAAGGGTTTAACTAAAATTCCATACTCTGATATCGCATAGAAGAAAGCAGCCAAGTAAGAACGGCAGCATTTAAATTTGTTATCACTGTCCCTCTAACTCCATTCTTCCACAATTGGGAATATTTTCTGAAATGCTTATGATGGCATATTTCCAGTTCCCCTAGAAACACACTTCTTATGAGAAAGTGGGAAATCTCATAATTAAAATTATACTTCATAATTTCATGCATCAGAAATCCATGCAATGTTGGATCAGGGAAACTTCAATGGTCTTCACAAACTTTTCATTTATTTACTTTCAGGGCTGTTATAGATTGAATTGTGCCTCACACAAACTTTATATGTTGAAACCCTAATACTAAGAACTCAGAATATGACTGTATTTGAAGATGGGGCCTTTAAAAAGTAAGGTAAAATGAAATTGTACATTTGAGTTCTAATTAGATATGACTGGTGTTCTTATTATAAGATGAAATTTGGAACCAGACATGCACATCCTCAGAGAAAGTCCATGTGATAACTCATTGAAAATGAAGCCATCTTCAAGCCAAGGACAGAAGCCTCAGGAGGAATTAATCCTGCTGACACCTTCACCTTGGAATTCCAGTCACCCCAACAGGAGAAAATAAATTTCTGTCACCTAAGCTTCAAGCTTGTTACATATTGCTATGGCAGACCTAGACAACTCATATGAGAACCCATTTGCAGTATACTATTATATGAAACAAGTGAAAAAAAGGCAATTTGGAGTCTTAACTGTACATATGAAAGGGAGAGGAGGGAATGGAAATACAATGGAAGAGGTGAATGTATTCAAGTTATACTGTGCACATGTATGGAATTATTACAATGAAGTTCTCTTGTATTGTTAATATGTTCAGATTTTAAAAATAAAATTTAAAAGGAAATCATAAACATTTTAATGTTCTATTTTTATACCCATATTTTAGTGCATTTCTTTCCTAAATAAAAATACTCCCTTATCTTTGATATCAATATAAGGACTTGAGATCTAATTACCCTAACAATCATATTCAGATGCTGGAAATTTTGAAATTTCTGTTACATATGTTGTTTATTTGCTAATAAATAATAAATTTGTGAAGTTTTTTCATATGTTATATAACAAGATTTTCAACACCTGAATATTCACTGAATGACATAATTTGAATATTCTATGAATAACTATTGAGAAAAGACTACAATTGCATGACTTACAGATCCTTGGAACTTACAAGAACAATCACCTAAAAACTGCTCGAGTATCTGTATTTCACAAAGTAAGAATGAGTGTACCAAAGTACTATGTCAAATAAGTAACATTACGTCTTCTCCAATCCAGACCTTGAGGTATGGAGCATGTGCCTGGTAAATGTCTCAGATCTCAAGAGGTTCAATTTACCTAGTCACGGAAGAAACTCCAGGGGAGCTCAGCCCTTGCTATGTTGGAGGCCAGATAGCAGGAACTACAACTCAATCACCTACGTCTTGATCAATCCCTGAAGTTTTGCTAAATATCAGAGGGAGTACCAGAGATTGGATTTTATTAGCAAAATTACTGTCATATTAAATAGCATAATGAACATTGTAAGTGGGTTTGTAGTAAATGTATTTAAGATCTGCATTTTCACTGAAGTATTTCAGAGGCACACCCTACCCTGCATGAAAAAGAAAAAAAATCTTACTTAACTGTCTTTATGAATAGTAGTGAAAGCTGGGCATGGTGGTTCAAGCCTGTAATCCTAGCTAATTGCGAGGTGAACATCAGGAGGATTGTGGTGTGGGGCCAGCCAAGGCAAAAAGAGTGCAAGACCCCATTTCATGGCTGGGCACGGTGGCACATGCCTGTTATCTCAGCTACACAGGGAAGAAAAAATAGGGGATCATGGTGGAGGTTGGCCTTGGGCATCAGGTGAAACCCTATCTCAAAAATAATCAATGCAAAAGAAGTGAGCACCTGCCTAACACGTGTAAGGCCCAGAGCTCAACCCCAAGTACCAGAAAAACTGAAAGTTCACAAATATTTAATCTCCAAAATATCTTGTCTTCAGCCAGCGCAAGATCAGTGTTAGCTATGGTGCAATGAATAAACACACTGTGATACATGCACATTGTAGGAATCTACACAGCAGTAACAATAATGAATGACTGACATACCTGAGAACATGTATTAATCATAAAAACATGCTTAGTGAAAGAAATAAGGAACCAAACACTGCTTATGATAAGATTCCTGAACTTAAAGTTCTGAAACAGCTCAATTAAACCTATGGTTCTTTTTCTGTATGTTCTTCTGAAAAAATTTTAACATTGTGCCAAGTAGCAAAGGAAAAGAGCTGAAGAGCCCTGATCCATTTTCACAAAATAAAAAAGGATGAATTTGGAAGAGAGATCAAGAAATTGGCCTCCTCTATGACAACTTCATATCCAAATGTATAGAAACGTTGGAAATGCATTTGGCAAAACAATTCTACAATTCTACCTCCTTGATGATACACATATTCGTCTTATAAATGAACTTCTCAGCCATTCTCCAAAGTCGGAGATGCATAGTCAAGAGTCATCGAATTTGAATGCTTCAAATTCAGTGAAAATCCTTCTGAAATTAGTTACCTATACACTAAATCATAAACTCATTTGCAACAGTCTGTATATAAAATAAAAATAGGAATCAGAGAGAAGAAAATATTTAGCATATATAATTAAGTACATATTTATAACAAGCATGCACTTATCTGTACAAAGTTTGTAAATGTCTTTTTTTTTCTCCAGTTGGTTACAGTGTGTACTAGATATGTATGGATTTTTCATCTGTACCTACTCAATATTTACCCTACCCTTGGCAAAAACTTCAGCCTTTGTGGTTTCTTTACCTTGTTGAATGACTCAAAACATCATTCTGGGAAGATCTGCTTCTTTTTGGTGCAGCAGTTTTTCACTAAGTTTTATCATTGGGCATGAAGAACCAAAAACTCGAAATATATTGTATCTTGCTTTACTTGTGTGGAAACAGCAAAATTTGCTCTTACTAATGAAGTTCACTCACAAGTTAATAGATAGCTGTCTTCTGTGTTGGTTCAGTGGCTAAGGACCCCAAAGTATCCTGGAGATATTCTCATTACCATTCAAGTAACCATTTTTATGCCCCTTGGTGGGAGAATACTACCTGTACAGATTAAGCTGCCCAATTCCACACAGTATAGAGTTTCCATTTGGGAGGTTACTTAAAATCTGTAACAGGGTTTTTAGGTGTAGTAGTGAAAGAAGACACCCACTTGGCTCTGAAGGAGATAGGAATATGATGGCCTTTATTCAAAACACATGCTGAATACTGTCAAATAATGTCTTGTGCTTTCTCTGTATTCATTGTGGTAGTTTCTATAATAGTTTCTAATTTGGTTTTGGTATTTCTCTCTTTAGAATGATCATAAGCCCAGGACATTCCAGGATTACCAAGCACTGGGGAAAGTCAGATTGAGGTATGTTAGCCAGGTGAGACACAAAATGGAAGCTCTCTCAGCTACCTGAAGTCCTTGCTGAGTGATTTATTTTTCTTGAATACTGAGCTTGAAATCAGAATCAAAAGTAATAGTTTTCTTTCTTAGTCCCATCTCTAAACAATGCCCACCATAGTCATTATAGGCAATGTGGATGAGTTGAGGACAGAGAGTCACATGAAATAAACCATATTATCTAAGGAAGAAGGGAGTGTGTTCTAAAAATGGAAATGAGCAGAGAAAGTAGAGAAGGAAGAAATCAAATAAGCAAACATTTCTTATTCAGAATTCTGTCTCTAAGTCCCATTTACCTTCATTTTTACCCCCAGGCAGTCACTCACCCACATTTTTCTCATAAACCCAAATATTGTTGATGTACACTATAGAGGCAAACTGGGTCTCATGAAGTTACTAGTTGCTTCTATGTTAAGTTGTAAGACTCAGTAGGAATGTTTTAACCCTAGAACTAAAGGAAATAAAACTAGAGAGACTTCTGCAAGTAATGGCATTACCACCACCAAGGGAGGAGTCTGAAAATCAGAGAATGGAGAAATGTACAACTTCCTCTGTAAGCATCAAGATCCCTTGACAAAGTCAGAACACTTCTTTGATTCTGGAAGTATGATCCAATCTCACTGGAGATTGTATTCAGGTCTCCAGATCCTCTATCCCTACACTGGAAAATGAGCCCATACTCCATTCCAGAGTCAAGTTTCTAACTAGATTCATATCTACCAGTATGAAAGACTCATACTGAGGATCAGGGGAAGGAAGTTAAGACAAATGACAGATAGATAGAAAGATAGTCAGATAGATAGATAGATAGATAGAAGGTAGATATACAGTCACTCAGGAAAGCTACTGAAAATTCTGATTTTTTAATACATTTGTTTATTTTTGTCACATTTCCATTTTGATTGTTTTGATATCCCATTCATTTGTATTAATTTCTTTGTATAACTGATTAGTATAAATTTGTAGTCACTCATTTTCTTTTTAACTCTGCTCTCTCTTGCCCTTTTTTCTCTGCAGACATTGTATATGAACCATGACACCAGTCTTTGTGAGTTCAATCTCAACATATATCCACTCACTTCTTTTTCCATCACCCTTCCCCATTTATACCTTCCTACTAACTACAATTAGATCCACATTAGAATAGCTGTCTGGCTCACATTTTGCCTCTACCTATGTCTTTCCCACTGTATCCTTCTTGGTTGCCTACAATTATAGCAGGCCAATTAAATTACTGATTGTATTTTATTATTATCACTATTGTTGTTGTTATCATATTTTTCTTGTATTGAGGAGTGCATTGTGACATTTACCAATATTCTTGCAATATATCATATACATTTTAAAAAGTTTTTGTTGTTGGTTTGTTTAATTTTCTTCATCTCTTCCCCAACACATTTACCTAGATCTTGTCTACCTATCTCACACCACTTTCTCATTAACCACTATTAGTAAGCTAAGTCACTATCCCTCCCACCTTAAAACCATACATCTTGTATTATTCATTAGTACTACAAAACTTGTTTCTTTCACATTACCATCCTTATTACCTAAGGTCTTCCTAGATCATAAACATTTATCTTTATTCCTTTATTCCTCTAAAGATATTGGAACAAAAGTGGTGATTAGACTTCATTAGGATTTGCCATAATCTCATGGTTGTTGTTTATCACCTGGGATGGCTTTGGCTGCTCAGCTTCCTCTTCTTGAGTGGAGTTTAGATCTGCCCCCAGCATCTTTAGTACTGAATTTGAATATTTGACTACTAAGCTACATGACTCCAGTCTAGTGTCAAGAAAATACAACAAAACCCAGCCACTACTAAGCTGAAAGTAATCTTTGAGTAATTCCTAACTAAAATGACAGAGAAGATTGAAACATCCAACTAAAAACTCAGGCCCAGATGCATAAATCACAGCATAGAAACAGAAAGTTCATGAAAAACAAGTCAACATGTCACCTTCAAAAGTCAACCACTTCACAATAAAGGACTTAAGTGATAGGGAAGAGGAAGAAATTTCAAACAAAAAAATTAAGAAAGAAACAATGATAAGAATGATCAATGAAATTAAAAAGGAGGTGTTTAAACAGGTGAATGAATTCAGAGGATACAAATAAACAGATGAACCCAAACAGTATTCAAATAAACAGCCGAATGAAATAAAGAAGACAAAGCAGGATATGAAAGAATTTAATAAAGACAGAAATAATGAAAAAAATTGAAATCTTAGAAATGAAAATATCTATAACACAAAAAAAACTCAGTTGAAAGTCTTGCTAACAGAATAGAGCAGGTTGAAAAAATAATAACAAGGGCTGGCCACAGGTGGCTCAAGACTTTAAACGTAGCTACTTGGGAGACTGAGATCAGGATGATCAGGGTTTGAGGCTAACCCAAGCAAATAGTTCATGACATCCCATCTCCAAAGTAACTGGAGCAAAATGGGCTGAAGGTGTGGGTCAAGTAGTAGAGCACCTGCTTTGCAAGCATGTAGCCCTGAGTAGAAACCTTACTCATACCAAAAAAAAAAAAAAAACAGAAAGAAAGATAGAAAAAAAGAGTGTCAGAGATTAAACACAAAATATAAGAAGTGGCTTAATCAGTCAAAGACAATGAAAATATGCTATGAAAACATGTATAGAACATTCAAGACCTTGTGGACACCATCACAAGTCCAAACATACAAATCATTACTATACAAGAAGAAGGAGAGATACAAATTAAATGCATAAATAATATATCCAAAAAAATAATGGCAGAAACCTTCCCCAATCTCAACCAAGTGTCACCAAACAGGCAAGATCAAAACAGATACACATCAATATTAATAAAATTGAAACACTATACATACATAAAAGTAAAGAATATTGAAAGCCACAAAAGACAAGCAGTAAGTTCTACATAAAGGCAAACCCATCTGTTGGGGACCATGCATAATCACTGGACTGGGAAATAATATAGTTTTCACAGCCTCTCCATAGTAGGAGCTTGCAGAGCTCTCCTACCATAATCTTTCCAGCACCTGATGTCTTGACCTTTGTTCCCACATCTCCTAGAAGAATACAACCTGCTGTAACTGCATATCAGCCCCTGATGCAAAACTAGATAAAGTATCAGAACTATTTATAGACTCCCTGATGACAGATTAATCAATACTTTTGATAAGGTGTCCTGTGTGCCTTGATTCCAGAACAGATGTATTGTAATTAAGCTTCTATAGCCTTAGGAAAATTAGCTCACAAAACCTCATTCCTTGTACCTTGTATCAAAAAATTGTTGAAATTTGATTTTTACCTGAGTCTTTTCCTTGTACTGACCTATAAAATAAACATTCTGGCTCAGGTAAGCGCTCACGTTTCCCACCAGGAACATGTAGTCCTCCTGATCCCACTTTTCTGTTTTATCTATGTATGTCTGTGTGTGTCTTATTTCTCATTCCCCAATGCTCTTAGTCAGGTTCACGCAACATACTCACACAAGTCATGGGAACCCATTAGAATATCAGCAGGAAAACAAATGAGGAATAAGGAAAAATCAAGCATTGCAAAACAACAAAATGATAAAAGATATTAAAACATTCCTTTTGATACTAACACTGAATGGTAATGGTCTCAAGTCTCCAATCAAAAGATACATAATGCTGTATTGAATTGAAATGCAAGACTCCAAGATTTTTTGCCCACAATAAATGTGCTCCACTGACAAAAATAAACATTGGCTTAGAGTGAAAAGGTGGAAAGAAGTCTTCAAGGGAATGGACCCTGAAAACAGGCACTAGTAGCTATACTCATATTTGATTAAACAGATTTCAGACCAAAACTTGGCAGAACAAAGAAGGTTACTTCACATTAATAAAGAGAATATTTCATCAGGAGGAAATAACATTTTTCACATATATGTGCCAAATGTTAGCATACCCAATTACATTAAACTAACATCACTGGACTTAAAAACACAGATAAACCCCAACACAATAATATTGGGAGACTTCAATACCTTACTGTCAGCAATAGAGCACTCACCCATACCCCCAAATAAAATCAACAAGGAAATGTCAGGGATCATTGGCAGTACAGGCAAAATAGACATAACAGACATCTACAGAGTTGAGTGATTAGACCCTTAGCTAATCTAACAAAATAAGGATGGAAAAGAGCCAAGTCACAAAAACAACTGATGATAAAGGGGATAACACAACCAACACCCATGAAATCCAGAGAATCACCAGGGAATAATTTGAAAATGTACAACTAATAAATTAGAAAATCTTATCTAGAAGGAAGAGATAAATTTCTAGCCTCATACCTTCCTAAATTGACTCAAGAGGGTAGTGACAGCTTAAAAAGATCTATAACAAGCAATGAAATTGAAGCAGTTATGAAAAACAAACATGAGAAACCTCATAACAAAGAGCCTTGGATCAGATGGATTTGTGGCCAAATACTTATAGACCTTAAAAGAAAGAATGAATGCATTGCTACTAAAATCATTCCATGAAATAGAAATGAAAGGAATGCTACCAAACTCATTTCATGAAGAGAGTGTAACCATGATATGAAAACCAAACCAAGTAAGGACAAACACACACACACACACACACACACACACACACACACACACACACACAAAGAAAACTATAGACAAATTGCTTTGATGAACATAAATGCTAAAATTCTCAATAAAATACTTGGAAAACAAATTCAACAACACATTAAAAAGGTTCTACACCATCATCAACATCCTAAAAGCAAGGATGTTTCAACATATACAAATCAATAAATAGTGTACAACACATAAACAGAATCAGAGACTCACTTAAATGGCAATCTCAATTGATACAGGAGAAGCTTTGAACAAAATCCAACACTCTTTTATGATAAAATCCTTGAAGGAGGAATAGAAGAAACACACCTCAATGTAAAAAACTCTATTACAAATCTGTAGACAATATTGAAGTAAAGGGGAAAATCTGAAATCTTTTTCTCCAAAATCTGGAACAAGACAAGTGTGTCTACTCTCTCCATTCTTAGTCAATATAGTGCTGGAATTTCTAGCCAGAGAAATGAGGCAAGAGAATGAAATAAAATAGACATATTTAGGAAAGGAAGAAGTAAAATCATCCTTATTTTCAGAAGATATGACACTTAAACAATTCTAAAGACTCCAACAAAATCTCTTAGATTTGATAAACACTTTTGGCAAAGTAGCAGGATACAAAATTGATTTATGAAATACAATTTTCTATACAACAATAAACAAGCAAAAAAAGAAATCAGGTAAACTATCCCAATCATAGTGGTTCCCTCCCCAAACAAGATATCTAGGTATAAACTTAAGTAAACAAGTGAAATACCTCTATAAAATGAAAGCTATAAAACCTTGAAGAAAGAAATTGAATACACCAGAAGTTAGAAAGATTTACTAGGTTAATGAATAGGCAGAATTCATGTTGTAAAAATGGCTACCCTAACAAAACCATATACAGAATCTATGCAATGCTCATCAAGATTACAATGTCATTCTTAAAAGAAACAAAAAAATCATTCCTAAAGTTCATATGGAAGCCCAAAAGACCCATAATAACCAAAGCAGTCCTGAGTAAAAAGATCTCTCAGGGAGGTATCATAGTACCAGAATTTAAATTATTCTAGAGAGCCATAGTAATAAAAACAGAATGACACTGGCACAAAGACAGATATAAAGACCATCAAAAGACTATAGAAGACTCCAAAATAAACTCACACAGCTACAGCCAACTGACTTTTGCCAAAAAAAAAAAAGAAGCCAAAAACATATGTTGGAGAAAAGGCAGCCTCTTCAAAAACAGTGCTGGGGAAACTGATTATCTATATGTGAAAAACTGAAATTAGTCACCCTTCTTTCACCCTAAACAAAAATAAATTTTAAATGAATCAAAGGACTTAATGTAAGGTCTGAAATTTTGAAACTACTATGGAAAACTTGGGGGATACTCTTGAAGACAGAGGTATAGGCAATCATTTCCTAAACAATACTTGAATTGTCCAGCAAATAAGAGCAAGAATTGACAAATATGATTACATGAAACTAGAAAACTTCTGCACATCAAAGGAAATAATTATCAGAATGAAGAAACAATTCACAGAATAGGAAAGAAACATTACCAACGATGCATTTAATAAAGGATTAAATCTAGAATATGCAAAGAGCTCAAAATGTTAAATATAAAAACACAAATAATACAATTAATGAATGGGAAAATGAATTAAATAAACAAAAGAAGATAAGGACACAACAAAAAAGAAAAACTTCTAGACCAATTTCATTGATTGATTAATAGAAATATAAAAATTCTCAATAAAATACTTGCAAATTGAGTACAGCACACAATAATTAGAAAGATCATACACCATAATCAAGTTGCTTTCTTTCCAGGGAGGCAAAGATGTTTCAACATCTGCAAATAAATAAACAGAATGCAACACATAAACAGAACAAAAGACAAAAATCACATTACCATCTAAACAGACATAGAAAAAGCCTTTGACAAAAAAAATCAATATTTCTTCATGCTAAAAGCTTTGAAAAATCTAAAAATAGAAGAAATGTACCTTAATGTAATAAAGGCTATGAAAAATCTACAGCCAGCCTTGTGCTAAATTAGGAAAAATCTGAAACACTTCCTCCGAAGTTATTAATATGACCACAGTGTTCACTTTCTCTACTTTTGTTCAGTAATTCAAGGTTGTGCTTGAATTTTGAGGCATTACAATGAGGCAAGAGAAAAAAATAAAAAGAATATAATTGGGAAAGGCAGAAAGCAAATGATCCTTATCTGCAAATTACATTATCCTATATTTAAATGACACTGAAGACTCTGTGGCAGGAAGGCAGTTATGAGGAAGTGAGATAATAAATGATAATGAAAGTAAAACAAAGAAAAGCCAGAGTTGGGGAATTTATCTGGAGAACAGAGAAGGGTCACCTCACTCCAGAGGTTAAAACAGCCAATGAAATAACATGTGATCATGTATAGGATAAGCTGTACACCCCCATTTGTGTAACCTGTTCTAAATGGTACATAAGGAAAGCGCCCTTTGTTCTCAGTGCTCAGCCTCTGTACTCAAGTCTGCTGACTCACTGCCAGCTTGCTTAATACCTTTGCTTCCCAAAAGGTTTAGTGGCTCCCAATCTCTGTCTGAGCCTTCTTACAACATTTCTGGGGGCTTATCCAGGATTTGTCCTTGTCACCTTGCTCAATGACCCTGGTCTGCCAGGACAGCTGCCCATGGTACACTACACTCCACTGGATTGTGTTGATCTGAAGGGAGAAAGTCTCTCTCCTGGCAATCTGAGGAGGCAAGATCCAGTTTCATAAAGGATCTCAGAAAGGCTCAGGAATCAACTTGAGAGTCCCACTCACCAGACTGGTAAGTACTCAGGTTCAAATTCAGTCCTTCATCAGGAGACAGAAGAGGAGACTGATCAACTCCTAGCAAAGACATTTGAGTAACCCCCTTTTGGGGTGAAACTGTGTCTTTCATATTCAGAGAGCAGGATGAATTTCTGTGCTGTGTGATAGTGTTCTGAAGTGTGAGCCTGAGACAGCCTGTTACAAAGCGAGTGCAGAGTCCCAATCTGTGGGTCTGTTGTGAACTCATATGCTCTAGTGTGAGCCCTAACAGGGCCTCCAGTCTGAGGCTTATAAGAACTCACTACAGCCAAGAGGCACCTAAATCCCTGTGAGGGGAGCAACCAGAGATGGACAAAGTGAGTGATGTTATTTGTTTCCCCCTGTGTGCCAGAGAGGAGGAAACTTTACATTGTCTCCACAGCCCTCATCCCTTCCATCTTTGTCTCTGTCTTGACATCTGTCACATGGGAGGAATGCAAGGAGGTCAGACTAAAAGCACCCCCACATTGTATGCTTAAGAACTTAAAGAGGGGATTTGGTGGAGATTAAATGGTCAAGCTGACTCCTGGGAAGCTTAGGAACTTCTGTGAAGTAAACTGGCCTGCTTTTTATGTAGGAAGTCCCTTGGAGGGGTCATTAGATAAGGTCATAATCAATAGAGTTTTTAAAGTGGTTGTATGGGAGACTGGAACACCCAGATGGTTCCTTATATTCACTGCTGGCAGGATGCTGTCCTCAGTTGGCCCATGTGGCTTAAGCCCCACCTAGAGGAAGCATGTAGTTTTAAGATATCCAGGGTGGCAGCAACTTCCATGTACAGGGAAAAAATGTAAAAACTCATATTAGTGGGGGTCCCCAAGGAGTCCACGCCCCCCTTATGTGCCACTGTACAGATTAGAAAATTTCTAGAAGCTGCAGATTTCTGTCAGATCTGTGTCCCCAATTACTCTCTCTTGGAAAAATCCCTTTAGGAAGCCACAAAATGCATGAACAGAAACCCACGGTATGGGGAGAGGAGCACAAAAAGCCTTTAAAGAAATTAAGCGGGCACTCACAAATGCTCCTTTCTGGGCTTGCCAGATGTGATGAAGCCCTTCTTCTTATATGTACATAAACAACTGGGGACAGCTGCTGGGGTCTTGACCCAGCTGCTTGGTTCCTGGCACCACCCAGTGGCCTATTTATCAAAGCAACTTAATACAGTTTCCTGAGGCTGGCTTCCCTGCATGTTCACCAAGATGGCTACTGAGAAAAAATTATTTTAAGATAAGAACTCACAGTACAAGTTCCCCCTCTGTTTTGACTCTCATGGAATATAAAGAAAATTATTTGTTAACAAAGAACATAATTGTCGAATATCGAAACATGTTATGTGAAAACCCACATATCTGGCTAGAGGTTGTTAAGACTCTAAACCCAGCCATCCTATTACCAAAGCCCATTAGTCATCTGGATGTTGAGTATTTCATGGATGGCAGCAGCTTTGTCTGGTGCAGCACACATTTTGCTGGATATCTTCAGTGACACTGTCACTGAAGAGCAACCACTGCTGGTCAGGACCTCTGCACAAAAGGCTGAGCTATTGCTCTCACACAGGCAGGAGTGCGAGTAAATATTTATATGGACTCTAAATATGCCTTCACTACCATTCATGTCAATGGAGTGCTATATAAAGAAAGGGAGCTAATTAACTCAGGAAAAAAAGTGTTAAATATGGACAAGAAATTCTGGAATTATTAGAAGCCGTATGGGCCCCTAAACAAGTAGTGGTCATGCACTGCTGAGGGCACCAGAAGGGGGAGTCAACAGCTGTTTGGGGAAACAGAAAGGCTGATAGGGAAGTCGAGTGAGCAGCCCTCACAAGACAAATCTCAACCTCCCTGGCAGCTGCCTTGTTCCTGTACCCCTTATCTGATTGGGACCCATGGTATACATCACAAGGACAAGCTTGGTTTGAGATGGAAGGAGGAAATTTTCTACCAGATGGATGGTAGATGTTTACTGATGGCTGCATTAGCAAACCTGAGTCACTGGCTCCCACATTTTTCAAGCAGTTCCATGTAGCAACTCACTCAGGGCAGACAGCCCTCAACAGTTTTTACATCCCCAAACTCTCTAGCATAAGTGAGACAGTATGTGAAGCCTGAGAAGTGGCCAGGTGCCTGTTAAAGGAAATCATCCCTTGATTCTAAATACCTGTGTATATTAGGTCAGACAATGAGCTGACCTTTGTGGCTGAGGTGATATGTTGATGGCTAAGGGATGAAAAGTAACTTAAAATCTACACACAGCCTACCGCCTCACAGTTCAGGGATAGTAGAATATATAAACAGGATTCTAAAATTACAATCGAAAAAAACTATGCAAGGAGACCCACCTACAATGGGATCAATTACTGTCCATAACCTTGCTCAGGATTAGGTCTAACCCCACCAAATGGACAGGTCTCTCCCCATTTGAAACTGTTTTTAGGCATCCACCCCCTTTAGTGAAGGGGCTACAAGGGGACCTTAAGGAAATAGGTGACCTCACCCTAAGGCAGCAGATAAAGGCTGTCAGGTTGACTCTCTCAAAAATCAATGACTGGGCAGAAGAAAGGCTCCACATTAGCCTGACTAATCCCATGCACCCTTATAAACCAGGGAGTGTTATTTGGGTAAAAACATAAAATGTTCCACCACTAAAGCCCCACTAGAGGGGCCCTTTTGTCATTCTTTTGTCCACCCCCATTATTCCCTGGATCCATTACAGCCAAGTGAAACAGCTTCCCTCAAGTGGGAGTGCAGCCCTGACCCAGTCTCACAGTAAAAGATCACACTTTAGAACACTTTCGACCACAAATGACAAGATGTCAGTCCTCCTCTTGTCATTCCAGAAGCTGACTAGTCTACGCACATCAGAAACTTGAGGAGTTGCCCATGTCACCTTTTAGGATGAGTGCTTTCCATGTTCCTTCTTGCTAATCTTGGTCAGCTCTCTACCTAGGGACCCCCAGGCTTTGGACTGTGGCTCATGTGCACTACCCGAGTAGGGAGTGCTGCTACCAAAACTCTGGTTTTCCACACTTTTTATTCCTGTGCAGGCACCATTGCTGGGTCATGCACCCATAACCATACCTCCTTCTCAGTGTGCTCTCATGATGGTCAGTATATCTGTTTTAACCCCATCTGTCACCCCTGGGAGCGATGGCTAGAGATCCAATGCTTCACCAGCACTGGGAAGCTTGTTAACAGTACCCAGGTTAATGACCCCAATGAACCTGTGTCCATATACTTTGATGTGTGTTGCAATAGCTAAAAACCCTAGACCTTATGGTAACTGTGGGGGGCTACCTTGGGAAAGGACCTAAAAGTTAAATGACAAGTATATATGCCCAGAAGATGACAGTGGGACATCTGGTTGTACATTCTGTGAACAATTTTACTGTTCTTATTGGGGTTATGAAAGGTGGGCAACTTGGCGAAAAGGGGAGGTTCATATCTCACTTGGAACTGCCACTTTTTTACAAAAAGGAAAGCAACTCCTGACTACACTCTTGGTGCCTGTAACCCTGCAAATCTCACTATTTTCAACCTCAATGAAACAGATTGGGAAGTTGGGAAAAAGTTTGGCATTTTAATCAGTGAAAAGGGAACAGACCCCAGTACTCTGCTGCATTTTCAACTCATGAATTACTCATGAGAGCTCCTCATAACAGGTCTTTCACTCCCTTTATGAGGAGATAAAGAGAGAGTTTGCCATCTCAGTTAAAACTAAAAACCTGTTTCTCTCACTAGCTGAGTCCAAAACACAAAGTCTAAAAGTAACTTCGTGTTATGTTTGTGAGGGAACAAATATGGGAGACCACTGGCCATGAAGGCAAAAGAGATAAACCCACAAGAGCCTTTTAATAAAACCATTCTCCCTAGCCATGGGGAGGGAATTTGCCTCCTAAAAACTTCTATAATTGGATCCAAAAAGGCCAATTCTCCACCATGGTATGGGACATGGTCTGCTTGGGACAAAGTGTTACAATGATGCTACTCAAGAGACTTAGTGGTGGGGGGCTCGCAATCACCCAGAGCCCCAACTGCACCTATTGGCTAACTTCCCTGTTACTCTGGCTAACAATAAGAGTAACTGTTGTTTACAGATTGATGATGAGAGAAAGGTAATTAAAGAGATAACTGACAAGATGAAAAAGCTTGCCCATGTCCCTCTGCAGACCTGAAAGGGATGGAGTCCCAATGACCTATTCAAGGGCTGGTTCTCAACCCTACGTGAGTTCAAGACCTTAATGAGGCAATGTTCCTTGTCTTAGAAGCATGCCTGGTATTACCCTGCCTAATCCCCTGATACTGTGGTCTTTCAGAACTATTATGGAAGCCACTATAGAAAGAAAGACAGCTGCTATGTAATGGCACTATGGAAATATAAACCCCTAGATCAAGGTGATGGTGTTTGACCCAGAAGTAGGTCCGAGCATCAAAAGGTGGAATGTGGCAGAAAGACAGGGAGCAGGAAGGGAGATAATAAATGATAATGAGAGTAAGTGAGTGCAAGAGTGAAACAAAGAAAAGCCAGAGTTGGGGAATGTTACCTGGACATCAGAGAAGGATCACCTCGTCCCAGTGGTTAAAGCAGCCAATGAAATAATATGTGATTATGTATGGGATGAACTGTACCCCCCCATTTCTGTAAACTGCTCTAAATGGTATACAAGGAAAGCCCCCTTTGTTCACAGGGCTAACCGTTTGCTTAATAAACTTGCCCCCAAAAGCTTTTGTGCCCTCTCTGTCTCTGTTCAAGACCTCCTGCAGCAGCTCCACCAAAAACCTCTCATATTAGGTAAACAGTTTCAGCCAAGCACCAGGACACAAAACTAACCTATAAAAATCAATCACTTTTCTGTATACAAATATCGAGCATGCCAAGAAAGAAATCAGGAAAACAATCCCATTTATAACAGCCCCAAAATACGCTAGAAACACTCAGCATACACTATATCCAAGACATATATCCCATTCCTCCCCTCAGAGGCTCAGGAGCCATGAAGTCCTTCACCTTGGTGAGTGTTGTGCAAATTAACCTATTGTGCTAAATCCATTAAATTTTCATTAGAGGATAAGCACAGTGATTCGAGCCTGCAATCCTAGCTGCTCAGGAGCCAGAGATCAGAAGGATCACAGTTCAAAACCATTCCAGGAAAAAAGTCCATGAGATCCCACCTCAACCAATGTTTGGGCACAGTACAACACACCTGTCATCCATCTGTATGGTGCAGCAGAAGTAGAATCACAATGCAGGATTACCCAGACATAAAGCAAGACACTCTCTCAAAAAACAGCCTACACAAGCAGAGCACTGGTAGCTCATGCCTGTAATCCTAGCTAATTGGGAGCCAGAGTGAAAATAATTTCAAGGAGGCTCAGGAAAAGAAGAATCTCACAAGGCGGAAGTTTTACCAAGGGCTTATTTTAGTATAATGAGATAAAATATGGAGAAATGTAGAAAAATGGAGAAAAATACCAGCTTGAAGTGTGGAGGTAGGAGATGAGGTAAAAAGAAAATGATGGCCTTTTCATGGGTTTTATTTGTATTGACCTGGGGAAATACATGTGGTTATGTCATGTAACAAACTGCAATCATGAGAGACAATGATTCTGGGAGGCCAAAACAGGTACTGTTTGTTGTTCTAGAACGTGGAGATGTGATCTAGGTCTACTAAAAACATGGGGGACCATAGGGGAATTTCAGGATTTCTATCTGAAGACATGCCCTCCAATATTATCTCTCTCTACCCATGTAAGAAGTTTTGCAGCCTCTTAATATCTCAAAGGAGAAGGCAGATGCAGATTGCCCAGTTATGTCTCCCAACTCTTGTAAATTAACATCTAAAAGGAGGTGATAGGAGGGGAGCTTACAGCTCTGTTTTTTCCATTTACTTCCTGGTTCTAATTTCTGAGTCTGGCCTTTTTAATATTTATTATTTCTGATTTCCCTGTGTTAGAAATAAAATCAGTTTTGGTCCATTTTCAAGGTAAAGTATTTGACACTAGCTGCTTGTTTGTGTTTAAGTTTGCAAATATTGGATATTTGGGGAGAAGCAACTGATACAGGAACTTAAATTGGGAGAGGTAAATGACATAGGCAAAAATTGTGTATGTGCCAGAAGGCACATATCAGAGGGAGGCCTTCTGCCACAGGAAGAGGGAGACCCCACTTCTAAAATTTGACCAATCCCAAGACAGGCAAATTTTAAAATAACCCAGTAGGAATTAGGCAATGTCTGGGAACGGAATGTAAACTCCATGGTACTCAGTCAATGAGGAACCTGGGGAGGGACCTGCGTGCTAGGAATAAATGCTTATTATAACAGCTCTGGGTCTTTCTGGCTTACTAGACAACAAATCTTGCAAAATCGTCACTAAACTCTCACTTTTGCTGTACTTCACATGTCTCTGAGTCCATTCTTTGAGTTTGGACAGGTGATCATATTTCTTATACCTGTCACCTCATCTATCTATCCTGCCTCAGTCCCACTGGCAAAAATAAATTAATGAGCAAATAATAAACTGCTACACCAGGAAGTAGCTATAAAAAATGTGAAAGATAGAAAAAAATACTTCAATTTTTTCTTGTAATTTCAAATGTACACAAACCCATGAGAAAAATAATGTGCTTGGGGCACAAGCAGAACATAATTATTGACTCATTAAAATAAAAATCATAAGAAGACCCTACTCAAAAGTATATCTTGTATGCTAATTTTGAAAAGGGAGTTTTGAACACAAGGCCCAAACTCCTGGGATTTCTTATGGCAAGTCCATCTCCCTCACCCTTATAAACCAAATAGAGAGACATGGTGAACAGAGAAAGAAGATTTATTGCACAGCCCAGGACATGACATGGGAAGAGGCAGAATACACACTCAGCCCATCTTCAGCTGTCTTAGGGGTTCAGACATGAGTTTTAACTTTAAATAGACAAAGAATTAGGGGGTGAAATGTACACATAGATAAACAGTTGCATTCACAGGTGTGACTTCGTTGACCATTATCTCTGGAGTTATACTGCAGAGTCATTGTTGCCTGGCAGGTGGTCCACTCTGAGGAGGCTCTAATGTTGGGGAAAATTTCTGTCCCTTCACATGAAGATGTTATCAGTTCTGTCTTTCCTGGGATCCAAAGTGATTGCAAAGTGACTGCAAAGAGATTGGCTTAGAGCAAAGACAGAAACAAAATGGAGAGATGGTATGTTTTTCTCCAGCTTTTAGTTAATTTGTGGACCATATTTGAATGAAAGAGGCATAGGATGGATAGGCAGGGAAAAGACTCAGAAGTCAGCATAGAGTTTATTGTGGAAAAGTAGGCCTGTGGAGGGGATACTCCCAGCAAGACAGCTAGAGACCACAACTGCTTACAGACAAGGCATAGGTAAAGGAGGTGAGTGGAGAAGTCTCAGGAAGGTCACTGGGTAGGATAATCCTCAGTGTCCCTCAGACCCTGCTGAGATAATGGCTTAAGGGTGGGTTATTCCTTACAGGTCAGGTAGGGAGTTTTTAGTAAATGACTAAATGTGAATGTCCGTTTTTCTTTAGGGTTGGGTGGAGATTTTTCAATAAGTCACCTTCAAGGAGGAGAAGGTACAGTTCTAATATAATTTCCTTTGTTCACCCTAACAAGCCCAAGTAACAAGTTGATGTTCTTCAGCAACAGTGGTTGAAAATTTTTCTATTTTGTGTAGTTGTCCAAATTTTCTGCAAATAAGGTGGATTTCATAACCAGAAGAAAGAGTACTTGATTTTTTTTTTTTAGCAATTTAAATGCTTTTCTTAGGGAGTTGTATGAAATGGCAATCAAAAATCAACTGTGACAGTAAAGCCCATTGGTGTAATGCCAACACATGGAGGTCATTCTGTGAGAGAATAACTCACACTTTCTGTTAGCAGGAGGTCCACACAGCTATCTCCATTCTGGCATCCAGCCAGAGAATATTTCAGTCAATATTCAAAATGAAGTGAGAGCAATAGCAAAGTTTACTAAAATAGTAAAGTTTATTAAAATAGAAAGGCACTTTTGGTATTGGTGGATGTGTTCTGGCAGGGGTGGTGTCTGAGATTAGAGGACTTACAAATTCTTTGTGTCCCTTGGGGAAGAATCCATCACAGGACATGTGGGTGTAAATGGAGTTTATTAAAAGATATGGAAGGAAAATACAAAGGGAGCATGGGGGGCCCAATGGAATCTAGAGGCAGAGAGTGCATGCTTCTCTTCTCCAGGTGCTTTTAAAACCTATGAAAATCTATGAAAAGGGATGAACCAGGTGACTGTCATCCAATAGTCAATAGCTGGGAGGGCATGGGCAGTTCCCAGGCCAGGTGAGGGCAGTCCTGGAGACAGAGCATGAGCAATCTAAAATGTGATATTAAGTTTCTGTGAGTCCCACACTTTTCCTAATTTTAACCTGCGTCAAACTACCCCTGAGAGACAAGATCCTGAAAAGGTCTCTTTGAGTTACCGAGGGGCTGAAGTTCTCTTTTCTTCTGAATCTGTTTTGAGCTGACTAGAAGCAGCAGACCTACCTACAAGGGGAAATGATCTCTCCTACTCCTTTCTCTTAGGCTCATTTGGACACAAGGTGACTGCATTATTGTTCAGTACAATTAGGGTTCCTCATGGGAATCTGGGTTGCTCACAGAGATCTCATTTGTCTGCAGAGATCGATAGCCCTGTTACCTCATGACTTGAGATGTAAAGGCTTTTATCATGGAAGAGATGAATCTGGTTTAGAAGGCATGACCTGAACATTAATGATAGGAGCATCAGAAGGGGCCCTGCCAGGTGTACCAGGGAGGATAAAGAATCTAGCTTTTCCTTTTAAAAAATGACTGTTTTATGGTTATTTTCCAATAGATGCCTATACCTGTAGCTATTTTTAACCATTAGATGGCCTGCCACTGTCATGGGCAGTTAGGTATTGATTGTTTGGGGCAATATCTACATTAAGGGCCAGGTGTACTAGGGAGCAGGTGCCAGCCTAATTAGTAGGTTAGTCTGCTAGATTCTTAAGTAGTTTACAACAGATATTTAACACAAATACCCTGATTTTTTTAATAATCCTTAACAGATTAATGCATTAAAAATAACATGTCTAAAACTATAATAATTTAGAGAATTTTAAACACAACTTGTTATAGTTTTCCTTGGGGATGACAATATGGTTTCAGCCATGAGTGTCTTATCACTAGGGAGTGGCAAAATGGCACTGAACACATGGAGGCTTTTCCATAGTGGCAGAATTTCCTGTGACCTTGTGGTCTCTCCAGTGGAACACAGTCATGGTACATGCAACATACAAGCTCAAAATACCAATGTTATAGGAATGAAAGGCATCTTCCCATGGGAAACAGGTATTACTGGCCATATGAGTTAGTGTTCTTTTTCAGATTAGCAGGATCAAAGCACTCCCAGCATTTAAGAATGCAGCCAAATGATAGTTGGGAAGAGATGCTCAGAGCAAACAGAGGAAAGGTGGTGCGAGCCAGCAATGGTGCAGAACAGGGGAGGAAGAGGAAGAAGAGTGTGAACACATGGTAGCTGCAGGAAAGAGGGTTCCAGCCTGAAACCTGGGGCTGTGGCTGCCAGTCCAGAGCTTCCCTAGGAGCTCGCAGCAGCAGTGGCCTCAAACTAGTCTGCCTGCCTGCCCAGGCTGGGTGAACCGTGGTGGCAGTGGCACTCCCAGCAGCCAAGTGGATGCTACTGGCCCTGACAGACCCTACCAGCCTGGTGCCACGTGCTCCCAGGCACTTCCAGGCAGGGCCAGAGACCCTGGGCTCAGCCTTTCCCCTTTGCCTAGCACTTCTGAGCTTTGGTGGGTGTGCGTTCCTGGTCAGGCCAGAGGCATGTTATGGCCTGAGGCCAGCTGGGTCCAGTGAGATGTGCCTCTCACTTGCACTCCAGGACTCCACTGGCAGCCTAAAGGAGGTGGAGAATGGGTGAAGATGGGCCCAGCCTGAACGCCCAGGGTCACGGTCAACATGGCTAGTGCCCACCTTGGCTGGCATTCCACAGGGCCTTGGGTGGTCATGGTCACCCTCCCCACCATATTACTGCTTGGGCCCAGTGGTCAGAGACCCTGGTGCATGCACTCTGCACATTGGACTGTGAGCCTACCATGCAAAAAAGGGGGAGGGAGGAGAAGACAGAAAGGAAGAAGGGCATTGAAGTTTTAAGGTGGTCTGTCCTCTGGGGTATGTGTCCCCAGGGTGCAACCCTACATGCAGCCTCTGGGCAAACCTTGTCCCTGCTGCTGCAGAAGACACTGCATTTCTGGTGGGTGGACACTGCTAGGTCCTTCTGGGATGCATTATACTGGTGCCTCCATTTAGGCAGAAGGAAGAGGAGAAAAGCCAGAAGAAAACCAGTCTTTCTCCTGGCTGGTTTCACCATTTTAACAGCAATGGTGCAGACTATGAACAGAAGAATTTCAAATTCTTTGTGTTCCACTAGGAAGAAACCATAGCACCACACTTGGGTTTAAATGGAGTTTATTAAAAGTTAGGGAAGGGAAATACAAGTGGAAGCACAGAGGCAGAAAGCGCCTGCTTCTATCTCCAGGTTCTCTGACCCGTTACACTAGCCTATGGGAGGAACCAGGTGATTCCCATGCCATAAGCAATGAGTGGGGAGGAGCATGGGTGATTGCAGGCTGGATAAGGATGGTAGAGATGCCCCTGAGCCAGGCGTAGACAACATACAAACACATAAAATATTAAGCAATGTGTTTTCTGAGTCCCAAACTTTCCCTAGCTCTAGCCTGCCCCAATTTTATTGTTTAAAACGGCACCAAGCAGAGTGCCAATATGTCAGACAGTGTGGTTGAATGTGAGGAGGTGGCTGTGATGTGCCTCATGGAAAAACATGGGGCAGAGAAGTTTATGGTGCTGTTGACCAAGAGTTCAGTGTTAACAAATCAACAATATATATTAACAAAGTTGGGTACTTCTTTTGTGTGGAGCGGGGGATTCTGTAGATGAAACCCAGGCCTAATAAAGTGTCTTAAAACATAAACACACCTAAAATAGTTACATATTATCACTTGATGAAAATGCGAAGGTCTGGCAGAAACCTAAATTCTATTTACTCTAGGATCACTGGTTCACTATTTACTAATTCACGGTTTTCAGTGATTTTATAGAACCATCGAGAATAACTGGAATTGACTGCATCTGTCTACTTAACCATCCATCCCTCTCTGGCCTTCCATTTAAACAATGTTATACTCCAGATATCTTTCAAGCATGGTCACAGACTAAACATTCTGCAGGCAGATCATTAAGCAGAGCTCAATATTTTATGAGCTTTATGGGATGGAGGTAATACAATGAAATCAACTAATCTTGAGGGTCCACTCTGAGCGTTTTTGGTGTTGGTATTTTATTTTTGCATGTTCTTGGTTTTTTGCAGTACTGGGGTTTGAACACAGGGCTTCCCTCTTACTAGGCAGACACTCTATCTTCTCAGCAATGCTTCCAGCCCACTCTCTGTGTTTTGATTAATACAGACACCTGCATAACCTAATCCCTATCAAGATGTAGACATCACTATCACCTCAGGAAGTTTAAAGTACACAATTTTAAGTTATCTGACTTACCAAATTATCTCTCTCTCTCCATTCACCCTATTTCCTCCACTTCCCCCAACCACACACCTCATCTTAATGGCTGTATCACAGTTCACACTGGAATGAAATGCTAATGTTCTTAACCAATCCCATATTGCTGGATGTCCAGATAAGCTAATGCTTTGTAGAAACTTGTCGAGGAAGTCAGAGGTACAGGGCAAGGGGGAATTATTGGGTCTGAGGGAAAGTCAGTTGAAGGGAAGAGCAGGCTGAGGAGCAAGGTTCCTTTGATAAGAAAAGATTGTTGGGCTTCATCACACTTGCACTTGCTGTTCCTGTGCCTGGCACCCCCAACCCTCACACTGGACTTTTTGCAAAACTGTCTCCTCATCCTTCTGATCTTCACTCAAATGCAACTTCCTCAGAAAAGGTGGCCATCCTAGCTATGGGGATCTCCCCTCTCTCTTGATAACACTCTATTTCCTTCATAATCCTGATCTCAATCTGTAATGATTATGTTGTTTGTTTATTGCACCCCCTCCTTACAGTGTTTTCTTCAGGAGGGTGGGGAGGGATCAAGTCTGCATCATACATCTATAGCCTCAGCACCTAACTTGAATCACAATAAGAATTCAACATGTGTTTGGGAAAGTTTCTGTATGTGGGGCTTGTGGTGAAGTTTGGGTTTATTCACTTGGATCGCAAGGGTGGGTGGGCAGACCTGACTGTGTAGGTGGACCTTGAGAGTGTGCTTATGCACACATATGCAAATGGATTGTATATGGTAAAGTCTTGGCAATGAATAGCAAAGCCTCTAGAGTTGGTAGACATCCACCCATTAAGAGCCTTGAGCAGGTAGCTGCATTTCTGCCTGCCTCTGTTTACTTTCTATTGTTCATAAGTGTTGACTGAATACATACTGGATACCAGGCACTGATAAACATGGCATAAACCAAATAGAAATAAGTGCCTGTCCTGGTGAGGCAGGTAGACCAAAAATGAAAACAAAATCTAAAAATCTAGGCTGTCAAATGGTAAGGAGTGGGGAGGGGGTTGTAATGTGAGATTGGGTGATAAGAGGAGGCTTTCCCAAGATGGTGACTTTAACATCAAGAACTGAAAGGAGCTGTGGAAGTGTTGGGGGTGGCTCAGTGAAAGAGCCCTTGCCTAGTATGTCAGACAGAGGCCCTGGGTTCCATCCCCAGCACCGAATCACAAAACAGAACAGCCCTGAAGGGAGATGGCAGCTTTGAAGTGAAAGGTATTCCAGGCCATAGGATGGCAAGTGCAAAGATCAGGAGGCAGGAGTTTATTAGACATCTTAGAGAAAGAAATGTTGAGAGGTCAGCAGCCTGGAGCCAAACTAGCTAGGGGAAAATGGGAGGAGATGGGTGCCTGGAGGTAATTCTGGTTTTTATCCTGGGTGAGATAACAGCCCTGGGAGGGCATTGAAGCAGTTCCTTCTACCACTCCTACCGAGGACTGCAGTACCCATCCCAAGGTTCTGTTAGAAGGATTATATGAATTAACACAATAAAGCAATAGCACTGTGCTGGCATGCACAAAAATCATTCAGTGGTAGCTCTTACAATATGTGGTAACTGTCTGAACCACAGCTGAGGCCATGAAGCTGTATGTGAGTTCCTTATGTTGAAAGAATCTCTCAAGCACTCTTTAAAACTCTGCTGTGAATTTGAGCCTCTGCTGGAGCTGCTGCTTTCTGTTTTGGACTTGGGTTCTTTTTTGTACATATGTTATGCAGATGTCAGCTGAGGTCATTCAAGCCTCAAGATACAGAGAAACTCTGTGCTTGCCTTTCTGCCCTGACCGCAGGAAGTCCAGTGTTCTCCCCAAGAAATCTGTGCAAATGATTCTCAGGGCCTTCCTTTGTATGAGTGATTTTTGGCTGCCACCCCTTCTCTTCAGGCTGTCCCCTCTCCTTTTTCCTTGATTTCCTGCGCCTATGTGATATATATGCCAATTGCCTACAGGTCTCACAAAAGATGTAGTTTTTTTCCAATACTCTACTGTTAGCCAAGTGCCATGGCTCATGCCTGTAATCCCAGCTACTCAGGAGGCAGGAATTGGAAGGATTATGATTTGAGACCAGCCTCCATGAAAAGTCCATGAGACCCCATTTCAGTCAATAAAAAGTTGGGTGTGGAGTTGTGTGCCTGTCATGTCAGTTACACTGTAGGTGTAAATAGGAAGATCAGGTCTCCAGCATAAAAACAAGTCCCTATTTTGAAAATAACTAAAGCAGAGGGATGGGGATGAGACTCAAGTGCTAGAGTGCCTGCTTAGCATGTTTGAAGCCAAGTTCGAACCTCAGTACTGCCAAAAGACTGTGAGCTGATGGGGAAAATTTTTTTGCAGTCCACCTCACAGACTTAGGCTATAAATTGGAATATTCTTTTCAAGGCTTTTGAGAGAGCTTTTGAAAGCAGATGGGCAAATGGCAAAAGCATTTGCCTAGCATGCACAAGGCCCTGGATGTAATCCCCAGCCCTACCAAAAGGAAAGAGCCAAACAAAACAAACAAACAAAAAGGAAAACCAAAAAAAACGCTCAACTATGAGAATAGCTTTTGAACAACATAAGTTAGGACTGTGTTTTCTGACAGAAATCTTTTTTTTGAGAAGAGTGTGACTATGTAGCCAAGTCTGGCCTGGAAATCAAAACCCTTCTGCTTAGGTCTTCTGATTGCTGAGATTACAGATGTGATCCATTATACCTGGCTAACCTTTGCATTTGTATCATTTAGCTTTTGCTATGTAACAAACCACCAGGAGACTTCCTGGCTCAAGACAACACAATTTATTATTTCTCACAATTCTGTGTGGCAGCTGAGCAGTTCTATTTGAGTCAGCTGGGCAGGAACTGAATTGGATGGGATGGTCACAGGCATGCATGTAGCTACTGGTTCAGTCTTACCTGTGTGATGGGGTGAGCTGGCCACAGTGCACTCATTCTTTAGCAGGCTAGCATGGGCTCACTCATACAGTGCTGGTTGTAGGATTCCTAAGAACAAACAGAGAGGAAGGCAAGTTCCAGTGCACAAGAACTTTCCAGGCCTCTGCTTGTGCAATGTTACTGATGTCCTGTTGATCCAAGCATGTCACATGGCCAAAACCAAAGGCACTATGGGGAAAGGGCCTAGCCTAGGAAGAAGGATTAAGGCATTTGTTTTTGCAAACAACTATCATTGGATTGGAACAAGGGGGTCGTAATGAAGGTATGGGCATCTCAAACCTGGATGTTCGCAGCTCTCTTTCCATTTTGACTGTCAAAAAACATCTGGAAGGCTCTGCATTCAGGTACCTGTTGATGGCTGGTTCAGATGCTATGCCCCTCTGTCTAGATGTTCCATCACCCGCATCAGGTGAGATGCTTACTAAGACATTTCCAACATTAGGCAACATGTCTTCCACTTGCTCATGTGCATGTCTCTTCTCAGAGCCCTCCCCTTGAGGACTCACCTATTCCACATGAAGTACAGCTGCTCCTGAGGGGCTGAGATCTAGAGGGAGCATGCAGGCATGTAAAATGTAGTTAAAAACAGCAGAAAATGTCACAGCTGGCAATGTCCACCTGCATGATGCAGTGTGGCATACAGAAATCCTCATAGATGGGGACAGCATGAGTGACTACATGCCCCAAGTCTAAACCCACCCCTGTTGTGTGTCTGATTGTTTCATACCTGTCACCAGCTTAGCATTCCCTCACCCCAGCCACTGAGGCATGGGGACTTCCTATCCCCTGGGAGGGGTCCTTGGATATTTGTATTAACTAGCTTGAAGCAGAACATGAGGGACTTCCTAAATGGAAAGTCATTGAGGGGATGGAGGGGCTATTTTTCCAGGGAAGTCAAAAGGACAGGGAGGATGGAACCTCAAGGGCCACTCACAGGCTGAGCACAGCTTGCATAGAGATAAACAGGGAAAGAATATCTCCATAGTTTTCTCCCCATTCTTACTGGGGTTGAGAGGGACCTCCATTAGAAGAATAGGATGCTACAAGAGCTGGGAGAATTATGGGCATGCACAAAGACAACATGCTAGGCCCTAAAAGGTTCCCTCTCAAGCCAAAAGCCCTGCTTTGAGCACACGTAGCTGCGGCCTCCTATCCTTCCGAGGGCTCTATCCCATTATCTGCTGGCAGTCCCCTTCAAAGATCCAGGTTTCTGGGAAATTTAGACTGACTGCTGCTGGCTATGCAGGTATACACAGACAGAAGTGAAAAGGCAGCAGGCCCTATCAAAATGAATACAGGGAATGGGGAAGCCTGACCAGGAAGGAAATAGAGTAGGGAGAGCACAGCCAGGAAAAGTGGGAGACTGGTAGGAGGGGCTGGCTGCTGTACCTTCTAGGAGAAAGTCTGAAGCTGATCCTTAGAGAAGATGTACTGCCAGATGCACTTCACATCATTCCTGTCCTGAACCACATCATGCTCCATGGGGTAGTGGATGGTCAGCAGCCTCTGGTGCTCTTGGGGGAAGGGGTGGAAAGCCAGATGTGGCACCAGGCTGCTTCACCAAACAGCTGCTTCCCGCCTTTTCAGAGCTGCAACCTTCCTCTGCCCTGAATGGAGCTACCCACTGGCTATCTTCCTACTCTATGGTGGGGTTCTGAACTCAGAACAGATACATCAGACCAACTGTGGTTTGGGCACTCAGAGCTCAGCTAGCTTCAACTGGCTGGGACCCAGGGAAATGGCAATGTGTTCTGTCCACAGTCCTTGTCTTCTTTTCTTGCTGTGCTTCTCAAGCTTCCCCACTCACTGCTGATGCTCTCACTGTTCACACTGCCCATGTGCAGCAGAGGTCAGGAGGGCATCAGCAGAGTGCCTCCTGTCCACCATCCAGTGATCTTCTGACTGAGGACCCCCAATTTGGAGAATGGCTCCAGCCGTCACCCACATGTCCTTAGGACAGCCGACACTACAAGGACACATTATGTCAGTGAGGTGGGCCAGGGGTCTCAGCTGATCTTGTGTCCAGTGAAACTCAAGTCCAGCTCCAAAGTTCCAGTGGCTAGCTGTCTTCCACAGCATCAGGATGTGGCCATGGGCAATGGTCTGAGAGTGGGTCTATGGGGCAAGGGATTGAAGAATAGGCACTGGCAGGACAGGAAGCTCCGGGTCCCAAGGAATGGGCTATATCCCACAGATGGCTGTCATGGTCCACCCCTCGCAGAGGGTCAGCCTTATACAGCCACAAGGACTCAGCCCACACTCTCACTTCAGTGGACAGGGCTGTCACTGTCATTTGCACATCAGAGGTGGGCAGTCCCAGAAGTGGGTAGACCCTCTTACTCACTTCCATTGCCAGGGCTTCTGGAATAGAGATTCAGTTCTTGGAAACCAGAAGATCTGATGAGCTACCATCCCATACTGTGACCCTCATTCTCCACACACCAGTGGGAGCCTTCCATTACCCTCAGAGTTCCAGGAGAGCTGAAGCCTTCTAGCATGCCCATGCTGGCTCTGACCCCACTGTAGCCAGCACTCTGTGTGCCTGAGGATGCTACTTTTCCCCCCTAGTGTCCCCTAATTCCAAATTCTGCAGGATCTAAGGAAAGACAAATCATGAGGGAAATTATTCCAACACGCTTGAAGGGCCCCAGCATCCAGGCTCTTTCTGGGATGGCACTCATCCATACCTCCTGCCACCAACACCACAGGGAAAGACCTTCTTCAACAGCAAAAAAACATTCTGTAGAATTTAAAATAAGCCCAGAAGAAAATATTTCCAGGTGGTCTGGGAATGTAGCTCAGAGCACAAGCTTAGCATTCTAGAGGGCCTGGGTTTAATCCTGCACACCAGAAAAAGACACACAAATAAAATATTTCCAGGCGGAATGGGTGCACCTAACCTCCCCTCCCCTTTTCTGTTGGATATTAGTTCTCCCCTAGGACAGAACTCCCTTTTATTCTTGCTGCATCCCACATATCCCATCCCCAGGGCAATGCTGGCTGCCTCTCCTCCTACTGGGCTCAGGGAGAGACAAAAGTGAGAGTCTCCAAAGAAGGGAAAACCCAAAGCATTTGTCCTTTCAGAGGTCTCTGCAAGGTGTCAACTCCACCAATCTTATAAAGGAGTTGTCTTCAAAGATAGCTATGACACAGGGCCAGTGTTCTCCTAGGAAGCAAACAAGGTGGGAAGGCTGCTGCTCCAGAAACACTTACTAGTTTTGAAACCAGTGTTTGAGAATCTAGTCTTTTGAAAAGTCAGCCTTTGAAGGGCTGCTGGAGGTACACATGTTCCCAAAAGGTGGCAATTAGTCAGTTGGAAAAACACCCTTCTCTTTTCCAAGAAACATGTGTTTGAATCAGGGAGACATTTCTCCTTCCCAAGAAACAACTGTTCGCATCAGAGAGACACCTCTCCTTTGATATCCATCCACACAAAATCTCCCTCAGGGAAAAAAAAAGCTATAAAACCCAATTTCCAATCTCACCCAGAGGACCACCAGCTTCTGGGTTCTACTGTAAGACCCCATGAAGCCTTTCCTTTCTCTTCTCTGCCAATAAAACTTTTCTGACCTCTGTTGCTCAAGTCCACCTCTGATTTCTATCCAAGCGGACCAAAGGACCCTTGTCATCACCTGAGCTTCCCAGTGAATCAATCTGGGCAGCCACAAAGAGTCACTATTTCTTCACTTGAGGTCAGTACAAATTTGCCAAAATAGAGTGGACTGCCTAGGAAGTGGCCATGATCATCTGGCACTGTGCTAGAGTCTGTCCTCCAAGAGAGCACCCCAACATGGCTTAGCTACAGTGGAATTCTCAGGCTGACTTCTCTCTCTCTCTCTCTCTCTCTCTCTCTCTTTCGGGTTTCTCCCTCAGGAACCTGGGAGCCCTTCACAGCTGTTAAGGCAGGCAACCTGAGAAATCAGGGGCTAGCCAGGAGCTTATACTGGACTGCCAATGATATGTAGGTGGAACCAAAACCTCAGTGCACTGAGGCTTTTTTCCTCTCAACTCTCCGCTCCCTCCCTCCTTAAGCCCTCTCCTTTTCAGATCTGACCCACTAAGGAGGAGGTTGGAAAACAGCTAGTGGGAAGGAAAGTTTCTCTTCAAGCTGCAAGGTTACTTTGGCCTGGGCAACTCCTAGGTGAGACCCTAATGCTGAAGATGCAACTTCCTGACCCGCCCGAGGCTCCAAAGGTGACTAAGTATTGGAACCCTTCTGGCTATGTCTCCAGCACACAATCAGATCTCTACATTTTCTACACAGTTCCCATGGCCCAAGAATGGAGGTCACCTCTTTCTCCCATTGTCCAGTACTGCCTCTGATGGCACTGACATGGAGAGCAGTGATGGCTAATAATCCTTCATGCATTGAGCCTTGGAACTCTCTTTCCCCAAAACCTCAATTTCTCCTTCTTCTTTCCGAAGTAGATCAGGATGAGTCACCACTCCTTTGTTATAGACAGCAGTGGGCTTCCTTCATCAGCAGAGTCTAGGAGATATTCCTACATCTCCCTGTTCAAAAAATAATCCTTAGACTATGTCCTCAGGAGCTCCCATGTCCCTTCTTCAGCCCCATTTCAACTGAATACACCAAAGAGAGTTACTCTCTAAGTTGGGCTTAACTGTTTTTGTTATGCATCTCGTTGATCTGGTTAAGCAGGTCCCATAGTCTGCCCTCAGGAAAGAAAAGAATGCTTTACTTGAGATCTACCTAAAGGAGTTAGAGACCACAAGGTCTTCTCCATTTTTGTCCATTATCACTGGCAAAAGAACAATTCCTTCAGATGCTCCCTCTCTTTTCATAGAATATATATGTCTCAAGAGGTATATAGGGAGACAAAGTCTGCCTCATCAAAAGCCCTTGTCCTTGCCTCCACAAGGGTCCCCTTTCTGGCCATACAAAACTTCTTGGTTGCTTTATAGCCTCCAACTGATAGTTATTTTGAAATTACAAGCCTTCAGCTGGTAGAGGAGAACAAGGTACCTGGGTCAGAAGGCAAACAGGCAAAATAAGACAAACAAGCAAAAAAAGTTAGTCAGGGACACGCCACCTGGATGGCTGCAGCCAGATGTTCATAACTATCTTCTCCATGACCATAGCCATAGGTGTCAGTAGCAGGAAAGCATGGGACAGAGGGATGCTCTCTCCCACATAGAGGATCTCCTCATCTGGGGACACTGGGGTAAAAGGAGAAAACTCCTCTTAAGGTGATCAATTTTCCCTTGCTTCCCTTTTTAGATGTGGAATAAACCTTCCAGGATTGCAGAAGGATCCTCCATTGCCTGCTTACTAAAACACTGGAAATATCTTGATCCAGAAACTCTTCAAATGAAGTGATTCCAGTTTTATTGCACCCAGGCCTGGCATCAACATCCTCTGGGAGACTGGGAAAAATGGCCAGAAAGGAGAGTTACTTCAATTATTATAATACCATTTTTCAATTAGATATGTTTTGTAAAAAGGAGGGAAAGTGGATTGAAGTTTTGTGTGTTCAACTTTTCTTTTTCCTAAGAGACCACCCAGAATGGCTCAGCAAATGCAGGCTAGATACCCAGACCATGGTGACCCTTGCAAAAAGCCCCCAGATGCCCTTGAGGAAACAGAAAGAACCCCAAAAACCATCTGATGTCCAAGGGCCCCCAACAATGTCAAAGAGGGCAGTCCCTGTGACAGAAATCAAATCTGCAGGGGAACCACAGGAGATATGTCCTTCCCTGAGGAAATTGGTCAATGTCCCCACAGCTCCCTCTCTACCCCCTTACCCAGCTACCTTTCTCCACTAACATTGTCCCACAGGGCTTTAACACCTCCAGTTAATTCCTTCTGGGAATTAACTTTATGTGAGCTTAAAGAAATAAAAAAGGATTTAGAAAGTTATACTGAAAACCTGGATCAGTATATCCAGGCATTCAGGGAACTCAGCCAAAATTTGAAGCTGAGCCAGAAGGATGTAATGATATTATTATCTCAGACTCTCACTTCTCTGGTGAAACAGCAAGTATTAGATTAGGCAGCAGCAGCTGGGGATGATTATCACTTAGATAAATGTGGCACTATGGGCCTGTCTCAGACTGGGCCCTTGGAGGAGGAGAAGGGGGAGGGGGAAGAAAGACAGACACTGGATACCTAAAAGAGAATCCCAGTTCTCAATTTCCACAGGAGATGAGGCAGTGCCTAAATATGAGCCTAAGTGGGAACCTGATAATGGCAAGGATGAATGCACCTGTAATCACTTCATCTACTACATTCTTGAGGGTCTAAGGAGAGCCAAGGTTAAACCCTTAATTACTCCCAAGTCACTGCTGTATAGCAAGGACCCTTAGAAATCCCAGTAGCTATCCTACAGAATCTAAAGGATGCTTTACAAAACCATACTAACATTGTACCAGAATCACAAGAGGAGGAAATCATTCTAAAACATAAATTTCTGACACAGTCAGAAGTGATCAGATATCTAGACCAATTGGTGCATGTAGCCACACACAATAATGTGGACTAAGGAAAAATTAAAAGAAAAAAAAAGGACTGGAAAGGAAAAGAGAAAGAATAAATGGCAGGATGCTCTGATTGCAGCGTTCAAAGAGTTTCCCCTGGTAACAGTCCAAATTCACAGACATGTTTTCAATGACAGGCAGGCCATTTAGGAGGGAGTGTCCCCTTTTGAATCTCTATATGGCAGGCCATTCCTAACCAATGCCCTCCTTCTTGACCAAGAAACAGCTCAGTCAATCTCCCATGTCACTCAACTTCCTAAATTCCAGCAAACACTCTCAGAGATCAAATAAGCCACGTCCAGGGACCCACTTCTCTTTTGCCCTGGTAACCTCATCCTAATAAAAACTCCAAATCCAACTCAAGACTTCAACACCCTTCCTTGAGAGGAGCTATATCCAGGTATTCTGTCTACTCTAATGGCAGTGCGAGTAGCTGGCCTTGATTCCTGGATCCATCACTCAAGAGTCAAAGGCTGGAATTCCCCTGTGACCATCGCATCTCTATCAGTGGACCCAGAATCAGAACCTGCCTCTTTCTCTCACAAACCACTGGACGGATTAAAACTGCTGTTCAAAAAGAAAATGCCTACAGATACAGATAAATCTTCTTTATCCAAACTTCCAATTCCTCCTATTCAGTCTATTCATTCTGTTTGTAGTTACTTTGGCAATGGAACTACCCACTACAGCTCCTTCTAATTGGACTGGAACTCAAAAGGCAGCATTAGCATGTTCATTTTGTTGGCTAACTATGTTGTTATAGGGCTTGGTCTTCTGGGTAAGGAAGAGCTACAGCCCTTCGTGGAAGATGAATGGGTTTTTAAACCTCTCAAGAATTTGCCCTTCCAAAATCCCCACTACAGGACTCCTGGGTTTGCTATGAGAGACTGACAGATGCTGGCAGAGGTCCTATTAAATTTCACTCAGGGTCCTTTCCCTTCTTTGATATTCAGGCCAGATAACTTCTTCTTTGCTATGGTTCCTCTTATAGGGGTCCCATGGAAGGACCTGACTATTATGGCTCAGATTCATCTGTGAGACAAAAATTTGGATGTTTAATGTTTCTGTCCCAGACAGCTATACACAATTTTGTCATTCACCAATTGAGGGCCTATGGTCTACATCCCAAAGAAAAGACATATTTGACTTCACCACTCTTAAAGATACTAAAATATAAAATTTTCTTTTGAAAATATATGAATACTCATAAAACCTAACAAGGGAATGGTGTTATATGAGTAACAAAAGGAGTATATCATTGGGTTTGTGCTACTTTTTGTACAATTTTATTTCACTGTGTCAACTTTCTATCACTCTGACAAAATACCAGAGATCATCAACTTAGTAAGAGAAAAGATTTGTTTTTGACACTTGGTTTCAAAGGTGTCAATCCATACTCACTGGGACCTGTTGTTTTGTGCCTGTAGCAAGGCAGGGTATCATGGCAGAGCATAAATTGGAGCAAAGTTGCTCACTTAATGATAGCCAAGAAGCAGAGAGGGGCCTGGTTTCTCAATATCTCCTTCAAGGTCAACCCCAGTGACATACCTTCCTCTATCTATGTCCTACTTCCTAATGGTTCTACCACCTTCCAATAGAGCCACAGGGTGGTGACCCAAACTTTAACATATGGGCCTTTGGAGAATGTTCCAGATACCAACTATACCAATCAAAAATCTTATGTATGTATCTATTCATTTATTTATTTTTGCATTGCACGAGATCAAACCCAGAGTCTAGTTCATGCTGGGCAAGCCCTCTACCAGTGAGCTATATCCCCAGCAGGTTAGTGTGCTATCTTGATCAAACATGGTTCTTTTAGCTACTCTTTATTACTGGTAGCCTGCATAAGCTTCTTTGTGATTTAGGGCCTGTTGCTCCTCTTCTTTCTAGCTCTTCACAATCTTCTTTCTTCAGCCTCAGACTTCTATCCTGTCTCACTGTCTCTCTGCTATCCCTTACTGTGTCTGTTGCTTCTTCTTCCTGTCACTTTTACCCCAGCTGCTGTCACCATCACCACACTGACATTGCTTCTTCCAGGGCAATGGTCTGTCACTGTTTCCAGCTCCACCATTGCCATTCACTCCCACCTGTGCTGTCACTTCTGCTGCTATCACTGCCTGCTACTCTGCCTTGGCAAGGGTTGCCTAGGCCACCAGCACAGGTCTGTTGATGCTCCTGCTGCTGGCAGCTCTGCTATCTTAATCACTGATGCTCTCCTGCTGCTGCTGCTGCCTCCACTGCTGTCCACCACTTCTCTTTTCATGTTACCTTATCAGCCACTCTACTAATGACAGAATCCAAAAATAGGCAAGAAAAGAGCATTAGACAGAAGACTTTATTGGAATTAAAATACCAGAGGCAGCATGGGGTGCCTGGTTCACCCTCAAATTGAGCTAAATAACCTGCTTAATCAGAAAGTGTACCAATCATGAAAGTCTTTTCATGCAAATGAGGACTGTGTGGACACCAGTCATTCCTCAGTCCCTTATATCACCAGGCAAGGCAGCTCCCTTGTACAAATAAAGAACTGTGTTTGCACTAATCAGGGCCACCAGGGATGGGTTCCCCACTCTGGCATGGGTGGAAATGGATGTAAGGTCATCTAGAGTTTACAGAGTCTTTTGACAGAAAAACTCCAGTGCAAGGTGTATGCTGGGACAGTGCCTGCCGGAGTCATTGTTGTGCTTTGGCAGCAAGCTGTAGTTGTCATGTAGCTTCCTCTATGAGTCTACAGAGTGTCCAAGCAGCTGTCACTGGTATGAGGGCAGTCTGGCTGCCTGGCTCATAGTCCTTTGTTCAAGATACCAGGGCCCCAGGCAAGGGTCTAACAGCTGTTAATTAGGAAGTATAATTGCTGGCAGCTTCCAATAACTCAGCACATTTAAAGGAAAAATAAACACTAAAGGGGATACTTACAACACAATCTTCTCATTAACATCAGCGGTGCTTTAATGGTTTTTAACTCTACTCTATCCATGCTTGTAACTACTTCCCCAAGGCCTCAGGGAGATATGGGCTCCTACCCTTTTTTCAAGGGGATATGCAGGTAGAGGAAGACATCAGAGAGCACAAAAAGTAAGCAGAAAGGCTTCTTGAAGGAAATCCCTTATATTCTTTCCCATCCCACTCATGTGTACTTCCATACTCCTCCTCCCCTCTTCTGAGTGTGACCTCACTCATGTGCACCTCCATACCCCTCCCCCCTCTCTTCTGAGTGTGACCTCACAGACCTGAGGGGTCTACAGTATCCTGGAGTTGGAGGCAGTTGAGCCTGGAGTACATCAGGATATTGGATTCTCCTTGTTGGCATACATGCTATTGCAATGATGAGTGGAGCGATGTTCCTCTCTTTTGTTTTTTTTTCTGGACTGTTGGCTGGGTGTTGAGTCTCTTCTCTGGATTCAAGGTATCAACATAATTATATTGTCATGGCAGCTGGATTCCCATGAGTCTCCCAGGAAATTCATGGAAGCCTAAATCTAGCGGACTGGTGGTTCTCCTCCCACAGATGGTGGTATGATGAGCATTACCTTCTCTTCATCCCAGAATTTGCTACTAGCATATATTGCTTGGGAGAAGAGAGTAACTTGAAAAGTTTCTATAATGTTAGTGGGGTGTGGTGGCTCATACCTACTATCCCAGCTACTTGGGAAGCATAAAAAGTAGGGTAGTATTCCAGGTGTCCTAGGAAAGAAACCATGTCTCAAATATAACCAAAGTGGTTCACAGGCTCAAGGTCAGTCCAAGCAAAAAGTTAATGAGAGCAATACCTGATAGCTGTGGCATAGGCCTGTCATCCCAAAGTTTGGGAGGTTGAGATCAGGAGGATCATGGGAGTGGAGAGGAGAGGGAGATTTGTGAGACTCCATCTCAACAGAAAAAAAAGCTGTGAGTGGTAGTATGTGCCTGTCATCCCTGTTACTATTGGGAGTGAAAAATAGGCAGATTGCAGTCCATGATGGCCTAGGTGAAAAGTGAGACCCTATCTCCAAAATAACCAGAGCAAAAAGAACTGGGGGTATGAATCAGAAGGCCTGAGTTCACTACAGCCACCAAAAAAATAAAGCAAAAATGGGTACCAGTGTGGCTCAAAGTGGTAGTCAGCCTGCCTAGCAAGCATGACGCCCTGAGTTCAAACACCTTAACCACCAAACAAATTTTTTTCCAAACATTCAGGCTTTTCAAAAGCCAGAGCTACATCAGAGTTTAGCATACCTATACATGTCATAAATATTTTCAAACATATGTAAAAGTAAAAAGACTAGTTTAAAGAACTGCCATGTGCAAATCATCCCAATCTTTTCTATCCCACACACAATCACACATACACACACACAGTGTTTTAATAACAGCTTCACGGACATAAAATTTGCTTACAATAAAATTCACCCTTTTATGGGCATCACTTGATTCCGTAAGTTTGAGAACATCCTGGACAACATAGCAAGACCTTATTTAAAAAAGGACACTTTTATTTATTTTTGAGACAGGTTCTTGCTGTCTTAAATTTGAGGCCTACTGGCCTCAAATTTGCATCCTCCTGCCTCAGCCTCTTGGGATTATAGGCAAGCGTCACAACACCCAGTAAAAATTCACCCTTCTGAAAGTATATAATTCTTTTGTGTTTAGAATATTCACAGAGTTGGGAATCTCCACTATCTAATTTTAGAACATTTTCATCACTTTAAAAAGTAACCTCATAGTCATAGCAATTTTTTTACTGTCCCTTTCTATTACCCTTTGGCAGCTGTCAGGCTACTGTCTGTTCTATAGAATGTCTACTCTAGAGGTTTATGTAAGAGGAACCATATAATATGTGCTGTTTGACTAATGTCTTTCCTTTAACATGTTTTCCAGGTTCACCCACATAGCATGGGTCACTACATTCCACATTATGACTGAATAATATTCCATTGTATGAGTGGGCTACATTATTTTCTGATTATTAAGTGATGGAAATTTTGGTATTGTGAATATCACTGTTTTGAACATAGCTTTTTCAAAGTGAACATCAGGTTTCCTTCATTTTGGGGGTCTTGCTATTTACTGAACTGATTGGCTGATCACATTCCAGGAAATTCAATCTGTAAGGAAAGTCAGAGGTGCAGACACAAACCTTGTAGTGCAGAAATCCAGTATTGTTTGCCAACAATTACACACACCAAAGTCATAAGCCAAAACTGTCACCTCAAATGGATTTCAGTAGATGTATAAGGACATTGAAAGAAGGCCACTAAGTGCCACAGCTCAGAGGATGCATCGTTTGAAATAGTGGGCTGCCAGAGGGATAGCAAGAGAAGAGGAGAAGGAGACTACTCTTGGCAGGACACTTAAAATCCAAAGGTTTTCTGTGATCTCTTCCTTCAGGGGTTTACTGGTGATTTATGCCAAACAAGCTGGGTTAGTGACTTTCAGCTGTAATCCAGCACTCAGAAGGCCAAGACAGAAGGACTGAGAATTCAAGGTCAGCCTGGGCTGACATTTTTTTTTGAGAAAACTAAAAGAAAAAAATAAACCCACATAGACAGGACTCAGTACTATTCAGTTTGTGCCTACACTGGGGTCTTTGAACATGCCTCATGGAAATGAGTAAGGACCATTCATCTGGATCCAGTGAAAGATTTAATCACAGCTAAGGTTTGTTTTCTCCACAGGTTCAAATTATAAATTTTCCACAAATGCAAATAATCTCAATTAAGATTTTCTTAAATTATTTGGTAAAACTCCTCCTCCTGTGACACTTTTGGACTGTGTTTGCAGCCATCTGCTTGTCCTTGGTTGTCTCCAGGTCACCTGTCCCTGCTGCTTTGGAGGGAAGCTCTTGAACTGCAGTGTCAGAGCCCAGTGCAGACCAGCTGGGTCCACCATTTCTGCTCATAGAGATGGCAAGGCCTTAAGGCTGCAGGACCTTGTTCCAGGATTGTCAGCTTAAACTGAGCATTAGAATCACTGGGGAGTTGTTACAGGAACCATTGCACCTGCCCCAATGATCAAATTCAGTGACATGGGTACAAGTTTTGCCTCAGCTATTTATTTACATATTTTGGTGCTGGCAATGGAACCCAGAGCACCATGCATGCTAGGCAGTGCTGTACCACTGAGCCACGCCCCCACCCCTGTGTCTGTTAATTTTAAAGCACTCCAGGTATCTCCAGGCTGGGACTCACAGATCTACTACAATTTTATCATTTATGATATGAGAAAAACTAAGGCCAAGGAAGTCCTTTTTAGTAGAGGGAACAGTTGTGAGCCTTAGCTGTGAGCTGAGCTGAGGAATCTGTTCAAATTCCAGCAGAATCACTCCTTTCATTGTCTGTGATTAGATCGGGAGTGAAGATCACAACTATCCTAGGTCTACAAAAGACTTCCAGAGACTGGACCTGGTGACTCATGCTTGTTGTTCTACCTACTCAAGAGGCAGAGCTTGGGAGGATTGCAGTACCAAGCCAGTCAGGGCAAAAAGTGAGCAAGACTCCATGTCAACAAAGATAGCTGCACCTGGTGGCACATGGCTATCATCCCAGCTACATGGGAGGCATAGATAGGACGATTGATACCTGCATGCAGCTCATCAGCTGTGTCTTCAGTACCACCCTCTGTTACCTTGAAACGAGTCTTTTTCACTAGCTGTACAGCCAGCCCTGTGTACTTGAGGTGAGTCAGGCCCTCTGGAAATGAATGTCTACTTCAGGGTTGGGAGGATGCATTCCCTCAAGAGACAACTAACCTGTTCTTGCCATGCCAACACTAGTCTTGGCTCTGATGGGCTCCCCTGACTTTCCAGCTGTTCTATGAACAACATTTCAGGGACTTTTATGTCAGTACTTTCACTCAAGAGAATGTGGTGAAGAGGACTTATGGTTTTCTTGGTGAATCTGAAGGTTCCTGTTATCTGTTGTTAGCTTTTGTTCCACCCAGAGCCTGGATCCCTTTGAAAATGGACACAGAATTTATGTAGTGAATTGGATTTGTGATGATTGTTTTCTGTTGCTTAGTAAAGAAAATATAGAAGGGGAGGTAAAACTGTTGTTTCTCAGGGAAATGTAGGAACCTGAAAGCTTTGCAAAGGAAGCAGATCTTAATATGCCATGTAATGACATTTTGGTCAATGGGGCACCACACACATGGTCATTGTAGCCTGGATGAATCTTAGGCTATTCCCTGTGATGGTCCCACAATGATGAATTTGCCTAACAGTGCATTTTTCAGAATGTATTCCCATCTTTGAGGGACAAGTGAATATATTTCAAAACATATAACAAATGAATTAGTGAGTTTTATAAACACAGTACTTTCTGACCTTACAGAATTAGTTAATATACTTTAAGGACAGATAGATTTTCTGTTTGTGTTTGTCAGTACCAATATTATGGAAGTGTCAGTATTAGGTCCCTTCTTTCTTGTGGTCCTACTCTGATGCATGGAGTGAGCATCACATTTGATATTGGCTCAGGCTGTTAGCCCCAGAAGGTTGCTTCCTAATGTCCCCACTATAACATGCTGGCCCACCAAGGCTGTTGTGAGACTGAGAGCACTAAGTTTTAGGTGATGGAGTTGATATAGGCACCTATTATCTGCGGGCAGGGTCATCTGTGATTCCTAGTAGATTCTGTGGCCAGCCAGATCCACCTTCAGCCAACTTTGGCAGGACACAATTCCTCCTGAAGTCTGCTTAGCCATGGTCCTGTGTTCTGGCTGCTAGAGCCCAGCTGGTTTTCTTCATTCCCCTCTTTCTGCCTCTGGATTTGGTGCTCTTGTGTTGGTGTGTCTGGTCATGTCTGGGCATACTTGTTCCTGTCACTTCTATTTGCATGGCTCAGAAATACAGATCAGACACAAGGTTGCCTTCCTCAATGAACCTACAGTACAGAGTGGGCTCAGAAAGAGCCTGCTCTGTGAAGGATACACAGCCTTCCATTCTATCCCTCTCTACATAGGCACTATGATCCTTAAGAACTTGAGCTTAGGTCTCTGTTGGCCAGGATCATCACAGTAGAGGAAGTCCACATGTTCCCATAGTCACTTCCCATTAAGAAAGCACTTGGCTGAAATTACTGGAAATCCTGACTTACAGTGACTTAAGCAAAGAGCAATTTGTTTTCCTTATATCACAGAGACATTTGGTGCAGTAGCTGGGTTTATTAGGGCAAATTTGTCTGTGATATTCAAGCATTTTCTAGTGCTTTTGTATCTTTGTTGTAAGATGGCACCTTTCTAGGCAAGAAGAAAAAGAAATGGGGAAGTTGAACCCTCAGCAACTTTTTTTTTCTATTTTCTATCCTGAGAAACAACACTCTTTTGGTCCCAGAAGATCTCTGAGCACCTGCGTTTGCTGCATGGCCCTGCCCTGACTGCCACGGAAGGTGGGAAAGAAAGACCTTTATCTGAAGTCTTCAATGATAACTCAACCTCAAAGGAGAGTGTAACAGCATGTAATGGCAATGCACAATCTGTGGTAACAGTGGTGGCATCATTTTTCTGTCCTATGATAGTAACATTATTTTTTTTTACTTTGTATCATACACCTTTTTTTCTTCCTTATCCATATATATCATGTGTGCAAGTTTCCAAGGAGAAGAAACATGGAAGCTCACCAGCTGATCTAGGGGTTAACGTTCTAAGAAAAGTATTGATGAGGTATTTTGCCTTCAGCATGAGCTCCTCACTGGCACTGGGTTAAATGCCATACAGATATTGCTATGCTTAATTTGTCCCAATATCCTCTGAGTTAAATAAGAACATCCATATCCTGCTGGTGAGGGAACAAAAGAACAAAGAGTTGAAGTCACTGGTCCAGTATCATGTTTCCACAAGCAGCAGCATCAGAATTTGGTCTAGGACTGTTTTCCACAACACTGCAGCCCTCATTATAGAAGGATTCAGGAGAGGCAATCAGGTCTTAAGAAAAGAAATGAGGTGCATCTTGTTCATTCATAGAACAGCTTGGGGAAGATCTCAGTGGTGGGTGATGATGACGCCATGAAAGAGAGGAAAATTATGACACTACATAGGAAATCTTCTATAGAGTTTCTAGCCATGTATTGTAGGTGCACAGTGTTAACTACAGGTTATCCAGTGAAAGTACAGTTATCAGAAATGATTTAGGTAGCCGGACTTTCCTTTGCCAAGACAGTATTTATGACCATAGCATCCTTTATCCATAGAGTTCATCACATTTACTCAAGCATTCAGAAAGCTGTCTCAGGTAAAGCATGCCAGTGCTGTGGTGTGTGTTAACGTGACTTTGCTTTCCTGGAAATGAAATTCTATTCCAGGTGTTTCACTGTGAGCACTACACAGCATTGAATTATGAATTGAAATCATTTGGCCAGCTGATTACAGGGGAGATGTGGATGAGGAGGCAAGCATATGTGGTTGAAGCTCCAAGTGCCCACATTTCTATAGGCCTGTGTATTGTGCCAATGTAGGATGCCATCATTTTAGCATTCTGAAAGCCAGTGACTGGCATGTGGTACCAAATTGAGATGTGAAGGAAAGAGCTGTCCAAAATCCTTCCTGTAACAGTCCACCAACTATGGAGTAAAGTGACCATCCCTGTGTTATGGGGTAATCCCTGATTGATATAGCCTAGTGGGATCTGTAATTTTGGATGCCATTCAGAATCAGGAACCTGACTTGGGAGTGGGTCTCACTGTTCCTTCCAAGGAACATGCTAGGTATACTGTAATAACTTTCCTTTCATGAGTGCTTTTAAGTTCACTACAGACAAGTTCTCCATACACTTCCTGCAAGAGCTCTGTCTTTCCACATACCTCTCCACCCCTAACACCCTACCTAAGCTCTTGTAAAATATTTTCTCAGAACACCAGTGTGGATTTCTCCTTTAGCTTATGCTCCACTGCCAAAGCTAGAAAATCCAGCAGACCACAAATGAAAAAAATAAGAAAAACAAAAGAAAAGAAAAAACGTGTGCACATTGGTCCCCTATCACTTATAAACAACAGAGAAATTGTTGCCATTAAGAAGAAATTAGGAAATTATGAAAATAAGTCATTACATACCAAGATATCTGTATTGAAATTATAGGACTATCAGTAAAACAATTTTGTAACTAGTGACTGTGCCAATGTATTTCATAAGCTACTTGAATAAGAAAAACTGAGATTATTTTACTGTATGACCTTGCTATCTTACTCTGCACCAGGTTTAAATAAGTGTCCTTGGATGACTCAATATAATGAACATATTTTTAGTATCATACTTTGCAGAGTTAAATGTATCCATTCCTAATGAATCAACCATGTCTCATTAATAGAGAACAGAGTGTTTGTCATTCATTGGAAGAAAGAGTTCGTACTTAATTTCATTTGGCGTATACAATAGAGGACCCGCCCCCAACTATCTTGTAGAGTTAAAGTTGAAGTGTGCGCACATTTCTCACTTGCTTGTCAGGAAACCACATGAAAATGAGCTTTATGTTGGAAATTGAGGTTCTTGCAGGCACTTCACCAATGTTATGTGACCCTGAAAATAAGTGATATAGTTCAATACCCCTCTAAACATACCTTACAGAAGAGTATAACTTTAAGAAGCATACATGAAGATTCAATGGCAGATTTATTCACAGTTAAGGTTTATCTTCCCATAGGTCATCTCCATCCTAAAAACCTGAGCAAATCTGAAATTCAGTCAAGTTCTCATCTAGAAAAACATTTGACTAAAATATTTGGTAAACTGCCTCCTCATATGAAACCATAAGGATGTATTTGAAGAGTTTTCTGCTTGTTATTGGTTGTCTCTGAGGTCACTCCCAAGTTGCTGCTATAAGGGGAGGACAAGCATTCTGCCTTGTGGTTAGAATCAGTTAAGTGCAGAAGTCTTGAGTATTAAAGAAATATGTAGAAGGCTCATCAAAGAAGGAGCCATATAGCAGCAGCAGGGCCACCACCTGGGAGCTGAAGAATTCCCTTAGGGATTGTTACAGAGAACTTCCACCCTTTCCAGCAATCAGATCCAGTGGTGTGTTTGTGTGTGTGTGATCTTTGCATTGATAATTTTTGAAGTCCTCCAGGGATTCTTAGCATACTGAACTAATCCATGGTGCCCATTTAGTATTTGAAAAACAAACTAGGATCCAGATAGAAGATGGAAGAATAGGGAAGATCCAGGAATCTGTCCCTTTACTAAAACAATAGTAGAGCTGATAACAACTACCATGAGTCACTATTTTGGAAGACTGGAGTATTGTCTAACATTGGCTGTCCCCAAGTTGAACTTGATGCAGAGGCCAGTAGGTTTGGGAGTATTCCAGTATTTCATGTAGCAGCTCCCATTTTCCATCCCAGAGCTCTATGTCAGACAACTTTGTGGATAGCAGCCCATATTCCTGTATGGCTCCCTAGTGCCAGGGTTGGCAATAAGGACCTTGTCCTCCAAAACTTAGGGTGTGATTGCTATTTAGATCACTGAAGGGCTGGCACTTAGCCTTGCCATTATTTAAAGAGGAATTATTTTCTCTTTTTTTGATCATACATAAGGAAACTGTTTTTGGTCCACTGGCTGACTTCATAGACAACAACATAAGAACAGCACCCACACACAATAACGAGCACACAATTTGCAACAATAGTTGGGCAAAATCACAAATGAACAGTCCCACCCTTAATAAATAAAATTCAGCAGTCACTGAGAAGTGACTAGATTATATTTCATGAGTTACTAAAATGTAATACTGAGAGTTTTGGTTTTAAAATTAGAACTACACAACATACAAAGAACCAGGAAAAGATTACTCATTGATTGGAAAAAAATAATATGACAGAACCTATCCCTGATTATACCTGGGTATTGCAATTATTAGTCAAAGAGATTTAATCAACTGTCTTTAGTATGATGAATGACCTAAAGGAAACCATGGACAAAGGAGTTAAGGAACCCAGGAAAGCAATATTTGAACAAAATAAGAATATCAATAAAGAGAAATTATAAAAAGGAAACATAGGAAAGTTTCAGATCTGAGAAGTACAGAAACTGAAATTAATATTCTCTAGAGTGGTCCAACAGCAAGTTATCCAATCTGAGGAGAAAGAAGGTAATTAATGAAAAGAAATAGAACTCAAGGGACTTAAGGGACACCATCAAAAGCACCAAGACACACAGTGTGGGAATCTCAGAAGAAGAGAAAAAGGAAGAGAAAATGTTTGAATAAATAATAGTCCCAGGCTCCTCAAATCTGATGAGAGACCTGAATAGACACAATGAGAACATATTAATTAAAATGGTATGTTGAAACACTATAGACCCCACAAAAGTTGTTAGAACTAACAAATTCAGCAAAGTAGAGGATATATATGCATCATACAAAAATCATTGTTTCTTTACATTGACAATGAGCAATCTGAGAAGTAAATTAGAACAATTTCATTTAAAATGGTATTAAAAAGAACAAAATAGTTAGGGATAAAGTAAAGCAAGGAAGTAAACACTTATTCCCTTGTAACTACAAAACTTTGATGAAATAAATTAGCCATTAGAAATGTAAAATAACCAGTGCTCACCCATTAGAATGTGTATTAGTTAAAAAAGGAAAAGAAATGAAAAAGAAAAAGAATCCAGGTGCCAAAGGCTCACAACTGTAATCCTAGCTAATTGGGGTGTTGAGATTAGGACAACTGCATTTTCAGGCCAACATAGTCAAAAATGTTTTTAAGACTCCATATCTCAATGGAATAATGCTGGGTGTGGTGGCCTGCACTGGCAACCCAGTGACATCAGGAAGCATAAATAGGAAGACTGAGGTCCAGGCCTACTTGGGAAAAAGGCAAGACCCTATCTTCAAGATAGATCCAAGCAATAAATGTGTATAAAAATGAAAGCATAATCACATAATAATATGCATTTCAAAAATTGGAGCCCTAAGGAATTAGTAATAGCTTTATAACAGAAGACCTTTGACTTATGTTTTTATTTATTTCTACCCCAAAACTTTCACCTACTTTTAGGGATAATCATGTGTAAAATCATACAGGGGAATGACACCAGGAATGCGAAGGAAAATTATCTCACTGTGGTACTAAATACAGTGAGACAAGGGCAGAGTTTCTAGGTATGTATCCTTGGTGGACAGTGTTAATTTCACAGGATATCCAATGCTATTATGGTTTTCAGTGTGTGGTAACAGATGCTAAGCAATTGACTGAAGGCCAAGGAGCTAATAGGGGTCAGTGCTGGTCTTTGAACTCAAGAAGCCTTAAGAGACATAAGTTATTGTAGAGAGTGGATTATGAGAAGCCTATGAAAACTGGACATAAGCAAGGCAAGATGCAGCTCGGCTGCTTTTCCTAAAATGTTTATTTGTAGGCTGAGATTGGCACAGCCCCAGCCACAGAAGAGGAAAATGCAGAACAGTTGCTTCTCCTAAGGTGTTTACATTTAGAGAAGCAGGAATGCAGATTTCTCCTGTCACGATGTCATGCCCCTCCCAGAAAACCAGAACTGCTTCTCTAACCTGTTCACCACTTGATACAAAAGACTCACTAAGGAGGAAGGATGGCTTTTGCTTTCAGCTTTTGGATAAAAGGAGGCTTTTCGATGTGGGAGGCTTTGGAAGAGAAAAGGATTGTTGAAGGGAGAAAATAGATTGCTGGAGGCAAAAGGATTGCTGAAGGGAAAAGAATTGCTGAAGGGAAAAAGATTTCTGAAGGGAAAAGAATTGCTGAAGGAGAATTGCTAAAGGGGAATTGCTAGCAGGCTTGAGAGCCAAGATTTTAAGAAAGCTAAAGAGAGAACATGGGACAGTGCAAGTCTGCACCGAGAACGTTATACATAAGCTTTAGAAAAGCTAAGCTAAAGAAAAGCTAAATAGAACATGGGACAGTGCAAGTCTGAGCACTGAGGCTTAGAGAAAAGCTAAAGAGAGCATAGTAAACTACAAGTCTGAGCACCAAGGCTTTAAGAAAGCAACATAAAGTGTATGGGACAGTGCAAGTCTGGGGGCAAAGACTTTAAGAGAAATTATGCTAAAGAACAGCTAAGAGAAAACATGGGAGAGAGAAAGTCTAAGGAAAGAGACTTAAAGAACAGAAAAGAAGATTTTAAAAGCAAGGTTTTAAGGAAAGACTTTAGCAGCAAGGTTTTAAAGAATTGTAAAGGAGTAAGGCCTTAAAGAATAAAGAGAGAGATAAGAAGCAGAGTAAATGAAGAGAATAATAGAGAAAAGAAGCAATGAGGGTTATGTATCTCCCCCTGAGCACCTGACACACCTGGACCTAACATTCTATCTGTCTGTCTATCCTATGTCTTTCTGCATCTCCAGTCACCCCCAATTAGGCCCAATTAGGCCCAATAATAACAGAAGCAAGAAAAAATTTCGTAAATTGCATCAGTTTTAGGAACACCTGAAGACTTTTAATGCAGACACTTTTGCAGACATCATATACAGCAATGTTTTCTAGACCCAACAAGTGCCCCCTCTAAGACAAGCAACCAACTGCTGTTGGGGGAGAGGGGCTGTGTCTCATCTGAATATTTTCTGCTGACAGTGGAGCAGAAGTGGGAGGGGAGGTGCAGGGGCACTCATCTCAGGGGCTGACCTGTGTGGCCTCTAGGGAACTCCAATAGAACTGGTCAGAGGGGTCATGCATCAGCATAGGTGAGTATTCCTTAACTAAGAGCTGGAATTTTATCTTTTGCACCTGTTGAGATACAAACTTGGAAAGATCATTTAGTATACAAGGCCCAAATAGGAGTGTCAGAAGAAGCATAAAGAGGGTACCAGCTAGAGGTAACATTCAGGGAGCCCAGCTCCACATGCTGTGCCAGAAGGACCATGAGTTGGCTAATTTCTGTCTCCTTTTTGTAATGTGTTCTCTTAATTATCAGGACATGTATCTGACCACCACAGATTTGTTAGTATAAAATCAATACTCTTCATCTATGAAGAGACATGTTCCACCCTTTTCATCAGGTAATAGGTCAAGTGCATGCCTATTTGGGAGAATTACTGATGCATGTGAATCTTCTTGGTTTTGTAAAGCTTCTATGAACTGTGTAACTTGTTTTATGTCATCAGAAAATTCTTTTGAAAATTTTTGATAAGTATGGACTGATGAGGCAATTCCCCCAATGCCAGCACCTATTCCAGTGGTGAGCCCCATGGCTACTGGAAAGAATGGTTTGAATGGCCCTCTTTGATCAATTGTAGGCTGATAGAAGAATAGGGAGAGATTGGTTTTTAGGAATAATGTTGATTTGTGGGGTTAGAAGGGCTACAGTGCAGATTATCCTCCAATCATGGGGCAGGCAAGCATAGGCTGTGGTTCCACAAGCAAAATAATTTCCAGGAAAAGGGTGAACAGCAAGGACAAAATGTTAGATAATTTGACAGGGTTATTTTAAGACAAAGCTCTTTAGGAATTTTCCCTAGTGGCCTTGACCCATGTAGGCTTTGGAGGCATTTGGGGGCTGGATATGTCATTTTACCTTGACAATATTGGGTCTTGTTAGGGGAAGGCCTAATATTTTACCTGGTGAAATCCCAAGTGAGTCCACAGCCAATATCTGTGAGACACTAGGGAGAGGCAGAGCCAGCAGTTCTCAGCTACAGAGGGATTTGCATAGTTTAAAAGATGATGGGTGGAATTAAGTAGTCTGTATATCAGGGGTCTAAGTCATAAGTCCTATTGGGCTGAGGGTGGCTTTCAAGCTAGTCATTTGGGTTAGACACCCAGCAGACAGGGCCTGTCACCAGAAGGTAAACTTAATCTGTATAAACCCAATAGTTTTCAGTTGCTAAATTTCCAATTGAATATTTTCTCCCATTTGTATAACAGGAAAGGACTCTGTTCTGTAACATTTTTGTGGCATATGGAGATAGGCAGAGGTGCAGGGACAATGTGGCAGTGGTGGGTCTACAGGGGCTGGCCTGGGTTATCAAGAGATATGGTTACGACTAGAGAAGGGAGGGTCATTATACATGGAGGAGGAGGGGCAGGGACTGGAGTTGAATCTCTAAGAGGCATGTCTGGATAACAGATGTAACAGGAGTCCTAGTGTAGCCCCCTTGTGTAGATTCGTCTCCCAGAAAGTGGGTCCTTGTTTGACACATAAATCAAGGTGACAGCCCCAAAAGTGGGGGCCATATAATTTGCATCTACAAGGGGGGTAGGATGCCATTGTTACAGGGCAGAATAAGGCACAGATTATGACAGTAAGTGGAGCATGAGGAATAAGGCACACAGGATAATGTACCCACCACTTAAGGCTAATCGCTAGAGACATGTCCACTTGGGGAGAGGAGGTTGCCCACAAACCAACACTCAAGCTAAGGGGAACAAGAATGTAAACAACCCAGAGGGGAGGGAGGGAGAGAGAGAGAGAGAGAGAGAGAGAGAGAGAGAATATAAGTTACGTGTTCCACATGGTTCTTTTGAAGAGGTATTTGAGGTCTTCCACTGGTTCACAAGAGTAGCGGACTGAGTGTGGTTTTGTGGTGGGCTTATCAGGCTCTGGTGTCCACTGGCTCAGGAGTTGTGAATCCAGGAATCCAGTCCAGCAACCTTAATTCCTGTGGGGGTAGATAACAAGACTGGGTATGGCCCTTCCCAAGGAGCTTCAGAGAGGCCATGAGAGGCAGGAGGAAATTTAACTAAGACCATATTGCCTGGGAAAAATGGTGGGGAAGTCTCCCCTTGGCTTATCTTGTTTCAGCTCAGAAAGAGTCTGTTGGAATTTGGCTACCTGGGTGGTGTGGGACACCAAATTGGCAGTTTCGGTATCCAAGAGATCATTTCAAAGAAATGGTCTCCCAATAGTGCATCAAACGGTGTCAGACTCAATGAGTTTGGGGTATTTCTGAGTCAGGTTAGGGCCAGCAGTAACATTTTGGCCAGGGGAGGTGACTTTCTTGATCCAACTTAGAAAAATGTGTCTTAAGCAGTGTATTGGCCCATTCCACCTTACTAGAGGATTGAGGTTTTCAGGCACAGTGGAGGTGGTATTTGATTCCCAAAGCTTTAGAGATCCCCTAGGTGACTTCAGGTCAGAAGGCTGGTGCATTGTCACTATGGAGAGTCCAGGAAAGTCCAAATGTAGGGATAATCTCATAAGTTATAACCTTAATTATCTCCTGGGACTTCTCAGAAGAACAGGGGAACTCTTCTACCCATCCAGTAAATGTTTCTACCAAGACCAGGAGTAATCAGAGGTGGGGCCTCCTGGCAGGTGAGTGAAGTCAAGTTGCCCATCTTCCCCAGGATATGTGCCTCATCTCTGGGTCCAAGAGATAGGCAGGGCCGAGTTGTGATTGTTGTGCTTGCAAATTTCACATCCTCTGTTAATATCTTGGAAGGTATGTTTGAGTTTTATGCCTTCAAATAATTGACTAACCAGCAAGAGAGTCTTATGAATCCTTAAGTAATAGGATTAGTATAAAATTTTGAGGTCCTTCCATTGGGTACTTTGTGGAAGAACCAGCTTGTCCTCAGGAGTCATCCACTATCCCTATGGTCAAGGTGATACTCCTGCTTAGAGGATTGTTGGAGTTCAGTGGGTGAGTATTGAGAATGATTGGGTTTTGCAGTGGGAAAGGGATTGTTTCCATAGAAGAGGGGCTTCAACATAAGGTTTTGGGCAGCCTCTTTTGCTGCCATGTCAGGCCTATTGTTACCTTTGTTATTCATCACCCTTTCATTGGTGCCCAGGGCAATGGGTTACTGCCTCCTGCCTTGGGAATAGGGTTGCCTCTAAGAGGTCTAGGGTTACTTGAGAATGTTTAATGGGAGATCCTGTTGTAGTTAGTAATCCTTGTTCTTTCCAAAGAGCCACATGGGAATGGAGGACCAGGAAGTCATATTTAGAGTCTGTATAGATATATAGATATTGGCACTTTTTTTCATGAGATAGTTTTAATGCCTTGGTGAGAGCTATCAACTCAGCCAATTGGTCATTAGTGGAAGGAGGCAGGGCCTCAGACCATAGGGTCTGAGTGAGAGACACCACAACTGCTCTTGCTCATCTAATTCCTTTTTGGACTGATGAGCTTCCCTCCAAGAAGAGTGTGAGGTCTGGATCTGGAAGTGCCTGATCAAGGAGGTCAGGCCTAGAGAAATAGCATTTGGCTATTACTATTCAGCTAGTACTTCCTCACATGAGTGTGTAATTGGGCTCTTCTCTGTGTGGAGAAGGAATGCTGGATTTAAAGCTGAACACATTCAGAGGCTTATATCTGGACATTCTAATAACTGAGCCTGGTATTTGACCAGTCTGTTATCTGACAGTCATAGTCCCCCTTTTGAGGTTAAGAGTCCTCCCAGATCATGTGGAGTGAATATGGTCAGGGGCCAGCCAAGAATTGGATTTTGGGCATCTGAGATTAAGAGACACACTGCTGCCAATGCTCTTAATCATCCAGGTCATCCCTTAGCTACATTGCCTGTTTCCTTGCTCAGATATCCTATTGGCTTTGGGGTGGCACCACGGAGCTGAGTGAGTACCCCAAGGGCTAGGCCTCTCTTTTCATATACATATAGCTGGAAAGTCTTGAATAGGCAAGCTCAGGCTTGGAGAGTGCCTGTTTGAGAGTTTGGAAAGCCTTTTGGCTCTCTGAGGTTTCATTCAAGATAGGACTGAGAGTTTTGTTGAGCCTTTTTAAAAGCCAATATAAGGGCCTGGCTAATTACATATCCCAGAATCCAAATACAATAGAACCTGGTGACCCCCCAAAAGGCTTGTAGCTGGTGCAAGGTCTGGGGCAAGTGACACCCCAAAATTGGCTTAATCCATTCCTGACTTAAGGAATGGCTTTGCCCCTCCAGAATCATGCTAAGGAAGATAACCTGAGGAAGGCATAGTTGGGCTTTTCCTCTCGAGACCTTGTAGCCTCGAGAGGCCAAAAAAAAAGTTTAGGAGGGATCAGTTGCTCTTGAAACAAGAGGCTCAGTGGATCCACACAAGAGTAGGTCAAAAACAAACTGGAGAAGGGTGACCCCTGGGTGTTGCCAATCCAGTAACTTTTTTGTTAGGGCATGCCCAAAAAGGTGGGGGGCTGTTTCTGAATCTCTGAGGCAACACTGTCCATGTCAGCTGTTATAAGGGATTGATGGGATCCTCAAAGGCAAACAAGGGCTGGCTATCACGATGAAAAGGAATGCAGAAGAAGGCATCCTTTAGATCTGGCACAGAGTAATATTGAGCTTCTGGGGGTATCTGGGCCAATAAAGTATAAGGATGAAGGGGAACAACAGGGTCATTAATGAGTTAGAGGCACTGAACCAACCCCCATTTATTTGGCCCCTTGCAGACAGCAAGGAGTGTTATAGGGGTTTGAGCATTCCACTAAAAGTCCCTGGTGTTTTAGGGAGCTAGTAATGGGCAATATACTCTGTCACCCTTCAGGCTTTAAAGGATCTTGCTTTTGATGGGGAACCTGGAGGGGATCTTTTAGCTTTACTTATACAGGAAGAGCAGTTCTACCTCAACTGACAGTTGTACTCTCAGTCCAAATTGTGAGATCTACCTGTTCTTCAATGAGGGGGAAACAAAAGTATTCCCTGGGGGAAGTAGAATTTGGACTTTAAGTTGAAACAATAAGTCTCACCCTAGCAGAGGTATTGGAGTTTCAGGGATCATGAGGAATGACAGAAGTGGAGGTTCCCCCAGGAGCAGGCCAGAGGCTGGGTGAAATAACACTCAAGAAGCTGGCCAGATATGCCCTTAATGACTATTTATTTTTGGACCTGCGACCTGGAGAGAAAGGGAGGAGAGAGAATCAGGATCCACTGTCCAGGAGGAAAATGACCTTTCCTTTCTCTATCATGATGGCAACCTAAGGCTCCTCAGTTTTGATATCAAGGAGTAGAACCTGAACAGGAGGCCCTGGAACCTATCAATCCAAGGGAGGTGGCATCCTACCTTTGGTCTGAAGATGGGGGCACTTAGACATCTAGTGGTTGCCCTTACATATGGGATATGGTCCCAGAGGGGTCTGGGTTGTCTCCCAGGCTGCCCCACTCTTTGGCACTCTCTACAGAAGTGTTCTTCCTGTCTGCATTGGTAGCATGTCCCGGGAGTGGGACCCCATTGGGTGAGGAACTCCCCGAGTGCAGTGATAAGATCCTGGTGTTTTTTATCCTTAACTCTCTTTTTAGTTAGGTCCCAATTGTAATACACCAAAGTGGCAAGCTGCACCAGTTCAGTTGGTCCAAAGATTTTGCTCCTTTGGCTACCACATTATGAAGTTTTCTACAGATGTCAGGACTGATTTAGTCAAAAATTTATCCTTGAGGAGAAACTTCCCCCACCTGACTCTGGGTCCACAGTGGTATTTTTTTGAATTGCATCCTTAAGACACTGTAGAAAGGCAAAGGGAGATTCATTAGGGCCCTGTTGTACAGTAGTCACCTGGGAATAGTTTAGTGGCTTGACCTTGGCCCTTTTTAGTCCCTCCACTACTAAGTAGATAAAGTGGCACCTCCTCCATTTGTCCCCCAGATCGTTTGGGTCCTAGTGGGGGTCTTCTTGGGGAACTGCTTGTGCCCCTGTTGAAATCTGGGGCATCTCTATTCCCTCATTCCGTGATACTTGGGACATAGGGGCCCACTGGAGGTAGAACTCATCTCCCATTTGAGTGACCTGGGCAAAGTCATATGTTTGGATAAAGGCCTGGATGTATTTATCATGATTGTCTGCATAATTGCCCAGGTCCTTTTTGATCTGACAGTTGGAATGGAACATAGATCCTACCTCTCCCTGCCACTCCTTGTTGTAATGGATAGCACCCATGTAGATGCCCATGGTAGCTAGGCATCAAGGGAGGGGCTGTGGATGTCAATTGGGGGGGGAATCTTTTGATCCCTCATTTTGGCTCTAGGGTGTTTGCAAGGGTTTTTGGCCCTGAGTTTCCTTGGGAGGCTGGGGACCACAAACCATAGACATGATCAGGGTGTCCAAATGGCACTTGTTGAGCCATGCTGGATAGTTTGGGAGGGAAAAGGAAAGCTGAGCATAGGAAATTTTTGTCCATTTTCCTCCCTTCTACATAAAAGATCTAATTATAGGATGGTATTATAATGTATAGAGCCCTCAGGGGGCCACCTGTCTTGATTCCCCAAAGGATATTTGGGCCATGCCTCAGTACACAGAACGAGGGTCTTCTTCTTAAAGTTGTCAGGGTCTAGGTTCTTTCTGTGTTTCAATCGGCAAGCCAGTGGGGATCTTCAGGCACTGAGTCTGGAAGACTGGAAGCAGCAGATCCCATCTATATGGCCAAAGAACTCACAGTCAGAATCCCCCTTTATTGATATCCCAATGGGGACTGAGTGAATGACATTGGGAATCTCCTTGATGTTGTGACTCCCTTTTGCTGTCTGTGGCTAGGACCAAAGGAAAAAAAAACTGTGACTAAGATAAAACTGTGACTCAAAGCCACTAACTGATGAGGTGACATGTCTCCATACCCTAAATCCCAAGCATTTGAGATGCGTCTACCAAAAGATGCAAGCCAATTCAAATAGGACTCTATGAATAAATGAACTGATAACAACCATAAAGGCTCTGTACATGAGGGGAGAGGGCTGACAACATATCTTCTTTTCTCTGGGGAATTATAGTCCAGGAGGGCCCCAAAAAGGAATATTATACCTAAAAGGGTGGAAGGGGTAACCTCTTCCTCCCAGGAGTGTTCTCCCAGACAATCCCAGAGCAAGGCTGGGCCACATAGAAATGCCAAATTCCCTAGGCTCTTCCCTAATCATCACACAGTCATGACCCTTGGACTAGGAAGTGTGGTATTGTAAATGCCAAAGTAAGTCAAAGAGATCATAGAAAGACAGTGCATAGTCCCCATAGGAAGTGGGTCATAGTAAGGACAGGCTTGGGGAGGGAGTGGAGAACAGAGACAACTTAGGAGGCAGTGAGAGGACTGAGAGAGCATCTAGTCCCAAAGATCTGGGAAGAGTGTTTGCCACCTCTGGTCAGTACAGAAGAGGTGACATGACATCCTAGATGAGAGGGGGGAACAGAGCTGAGAGACACAACACATGCTAGAGGGATCAAAACCACTATGTGGTACTGGAACACTGTCAGCCACACAAAATCTCCAGTCTCTGGTCACTATCTCCAGCAGAAGCAGGTATTGACAGGTGGTGGAAGAACAACACCAGGTGCCAAAACTAAACAGGCCTCCTCCAATGTAGCATAAGGCAGACCCGAATCAACCCCAGGCTCAGTCTCAACTCACAGGGAGGGAGCAGAGAGGAACCCCAGAGCTGGATTCACCATGAGGCCAAAGTTGGGTAGGAGCTATTGGTCTGATATCATGATGAGAAAATCCCTCAGGAAAAAAGGAACAGAGAGAGAGACAGGGAGAATGGAACAGGGAATTCTGCTTTTGGCTAGTCCTCAGAAGGGGGTTTCACCCATCAGGACTATCCAACAGGGTTCCAGTGGCTCAAAGTCACACCTTAGGCAAACTTCTGCTGGTTTAGCAATCAGTCATACTGACCTTGGTACAGGAGAGCTGTCCCTTTGTGGTTGCCAGAAATGTTGTGGGCTGGTGTCAAGAAATCTTGCCTCCATGGGCCAAAGAATTGGTTCATGAGGCAGTGTATTGACTTGTGAGACAAAAAGGTCAGCACACAAAGTAGGATTCATTAGACAGTAAGGAAAAGCTGCCCCTAGAGACAGACAGGGAGCCCAGAATATCAGTAGTTCCCTGTTGTTCACATAAGGGTGGGGTTTTTTTGGTCCTTTTAGTTGGGGAGAGGAGTCAAAAGTCAGGGGAGGAGTGGTCTTTTATCATATCTCTGCAGAAACATATACACAGTACTGTGAACGCTTCCTGTTTATTGGCCTTGTGGCATTTTGAGGCATCCCAGAGGGCCATGACTTGTGAAACCACATGTCTCTTTACAGGATGTAGGGCTCACAGCACACTCATGGGGGAAGGGGACACTGGATCATTTTGTTTTCTGATCCCCAGATCCAACAACAGTAGATTCTTCTCTCTGTTGCAGAGATGTTTGATTGTCAAACTCTTTATGGCAAGTGTAAGTAAGTTAGGAAATGCAGGGGCCCCTTCTCTAGCATGCTTACTTCATGACATGCAGATCTCTGGTTGCAGAGTGCCTGCTTATGAGCAGGCTTTTGTTTGGTCTTTTGCTTGTAATCCTGCTAGGGGAAGATTCTCCCCCTTTCCAACCATTTTGCTAGTTCTATATGTTAGGGTCCATTGTTTCTTTTAGAAATATAAAGTTCCACTTGTTCTCTAACAGTCTAATGTTTTCTTTTGCTCTCCTTTGTATTTCCACCCCACCCACTTTTCCCTGAAGCCAGGGACCTTATGCTTTGTCTCAGGCTTGTCTAGGAAACAGTTTTCTAAAGTTGAAACAGGTTTGGAAATCCAACTTGTATCAAAACCTGATAATTGTTCTTACGTTTTCCACTGAAAAAGTTGTGAGTTTTATTGTTGGATCAAACATGATCACATGTAAAAAAGTCCTTCAATATCTCCAAAGAACTTTAGTTAAATGAAAGATTTTGACTATATTCATGGTGTAGAGAGTATTTCTTAGTTCTGTTTTATTTCATGGTATAGAGAAAGGAAGTAAAAATGCATGTGGAATTGTAAAGGCTAGTTTTTATACACTGTCTGAAAAAGCTAGGTGAGCACAGACCTCGGTGGACTGTCACCATGTTATCGAGAGATTCTGTCCCTTGACTCTGATTTGACAAGTTGAAATTTCTAAGGCCAAGTAATTATGAGTCATATTAAATTGGGGGTCTCTTTCTCTCTTTCTTCATCCTTCTCCTTCCTTCTCTCTCTCTCTCCTCCTCTCCCTCCTTTCTTCCTTCCCTCTTCCCTCTTTTTTTTTCTCTCTCTCTTTTTCCTTTCTTTATTTCTTTTTTGGGTATAGGGGTTTGATCTATGAACTTCACATATACTGATGAGCATTCTACAACCTGAGCCACAACTCCACCCCTTTTTGCTCTGGTTATTTTGGAGATAGCTGTCACTTTTTGCCTAAACCAGCCTGGATGGTAATCCTCCTATTTTAGGCTTCCCCTATTATCTAGGATGACAGGTGCATTCACTATTACTAGCTTTTTTCCTGTTAAGATGGGGTCTCACAAACTTTTTACCCATGCTGGCCAGGAACTGCTATCCTCCTACCTAATTAGAAAGACATGAAAGCACCACCATGCCAACTCATTGTCTGAGGCTGAGTTTTTAAAAATTTTTGCCTGGGCTGGCCTTGAACTTTGTTGCTCCTGATGAAAGCCTCCCAAGTAGCTAAGATGACAGATGTGAGGCATGAGAACCCAGTTTGGGAGTTTAAAACAAAATTGAAATAGGAAAAATTATTCTCTTTTCCTAGAAATAATTAGAGTTTAAAGTGATGGTTATTGCACACACTAGACAGTCTAGTCACATTGCAGTGATTTCATCTCTGTGAAGGTGGCCAAAGAGAAGTAATTAAACATGCCCCAAACTGCCCCTCCTGATCTTGGAATTCTCTCTTCTAGGACCAGAGGCTCTACCATGGCTTGACATCCTCCAGGGCTATGAGTTTCTTATTTCTCAGTGTCCACCATCACACAGTTTAATAACTCTTCTTTCTATCTGCTAAATGATTCAAACAGACCTTCCCAAAGAATCTGCCCTGGATCCCTCAGAACATCTCTCATTCTTTCCCCACTGCCATTCTTTTGTCTGACAAATACAGTGCTGCTGGCCTCCAAATTTTCCAAGCTAAAGTCACTCAGGCCCTTTGCCAGGTCCCCTCTGCAAATGAATGACTCAATGGCAGAGCTACAATGTAATCACTTCTCATAATCACTCTGTCTTTGTTCTTCTAAATAATTCTATAATATCTCTAACCATAAGTATTTCCTTATTATGTCCTTGCAATGGGAGAAAACTTTTGTGTAGAACTTTTTAGTTTAAACAATATTTTCATGAATATTATGCCACCTGTGACCAAGCCTTATTATTTCTATTTTGTATAAGGAGACAGAGACTGGGGATCAGAGATGTTCAGGGACAGATGGACATCCCCTAGTAGATTCTCTTAAGCAACATTTCTGATTGGCAGTTGTGATATCTCTTGCTGTTTTATTAACTATAGTGTGACTTGAACCCAGGACTTCATGCTTGCTAAGCAAGTGCTCTATCACTTGAGCCATGCCACCAGCCCCAGCAGTGTCTCTTGGGAACAGAGAGACTTACACATTTTCAGGCCTACCTAAACCCATCAATACCTTCTAAGTCAGAAACTTTGAAGTGCGGCACAGCAATCTGGACTTTCACAAGCCTTCCCAGTCATCCTGAAGGACTCCACTATGAGAACCACTGCTATCAGGCATGCATGGGTTAAAGACCCAAGAGTCACTTCTTCAAAATTCTCCTTAACTCTTCACTTCTTCTTTCTTCATAAAAACAGGATTAATCACAGGCAAATTGTCATTTGTAAATAAACACATGTTCTTTCTGTCATCATAATAAAATACCTGAGATAACCAACTTATAAAGAGAAAAGGTTTATTTTGGCACTAAGTTTCTGGAGGATCTAGTTTAAGACTGATTACTCTATTGTTTTGGGCCTCTGGTAAGGCAGCATGCCAGGGCTGGAGTTTACAGTGAAGCAATGCTGCCCACTTCATGGGTGGGGAGAAAAGGAGAGAAGAGGGGTCCTCAGTCTGCTTGCAGAGCATTCTCACAATGGTCTGCAGAGCTCCCATTAGGCCCCACCTCTCAAAGGTTCCCAAACCTTCCAATACCTTTTGGGTCCAGCCTTTAACATGGGCCTTTGGGGACATTCAAGAACCAAATGATAGCAACATATTATTTTTTTTGTCTTTATAGATCACATTTTAGAGGAGAAGTGGGTTAAGGAATCCTCTCTTTTCAAAAAGATGTAAGAAAACAGTTGACTACTGAACCTAAAGAAACACCTCAAGAAGGAGTTAATCCAGGTAACAATCCTCATAGCACAAACGCAGTAAGATCCTCAAGTACACATGGCTCCAGAATAGCTTTGGCCTTTCCTGGTATTTTACTTGAAGAGATGTTAGCACATCTTAAATTCTGCTTCAAACACATATGGTCTTAAATTAAGAATATGAGTTAAATGAACTCCAGGAATTTGACTATTTTTTGTAAAGATGTTAGTTTTTCTTTCTTTCTTTTTTGTTTGATATTGAGGTTTGATCTCAGAGCTTCAAGAATACTAGGTAGGTGCTCTAAAACTTGATCCAAGCCTCTAGGCAAACAATGCTACCTTTATGTTTGCAGGGTCACTCTGCACATGGGCATCATGGTCTTCCACTTCTGGACACTGAAGCTGTCTAACAAGCAGGAGGAATTAATCATTAAGTGTAAACCTAGTTGGTGATGTGTCAACATCTTCCTCGTAGTTGAATCACCTGGTCTCTGGCCTGCTGAGAGTGGGTAGAAACTGGCCCATGCTGGTACTAAATTCTGTGCACCCTCCAGAAGCCACTGTGTGTCAAAATGATACCTGGTTGTAACTTCCTACCTTTCAGAAATTAAGGACTGAATTATTCCTACAGAATCCTTAGAACTACTTATCTGCTGCCTATTGACAGCAGAGATGAAACTTTTGGACATGTTCCACTTTTTCACCAAAATCCAAGAAGCTCCTCAACCATCACTTTATTCACTGTGTCACCAGCTCTTCACAGCATATCTCTACACTAAACCTACTGATTCTTGTCATTGTGTCTCCATGCCCTGTTTCCCTGATGTTGCCTCCTCTTTGGGCACATCATGAATGGAGTAACAGGAGCAACAGGACTCCCTTATGTCATCTGGATCTCCTTCTTTTGAAGTCTAGCTAAGATTACATAAGCTCCAAAATCTATGTTCAGTGGCATTCCAAAGCCAACCTCAGGATTTCTGTAAGAGCTTGGAATCACCTCTGCTATTAGGTTTGCCTCTGGTTGGCAGAATTATTATCCCCTCAAACTTACTGTGTTAGTTGTTTTTGTTGCTGTGAAATACCTGAGAGAAACAATTTTAAGGAGGAAGATTTATTTTAGCTCATGGTTTTGGTCGATGCTCTGCTGACTGCCTTGTTTCTTAGCCATGCTGAGGCACAACAGCATGACAGAAGAGCAGAGAGGAACAGAGTTACTTACCTCATGGCACCACGAAGCAGAAATTTAGAGAATGCTTGGATGGCTTCCTCATTTTTCCTTGTTTACTCCATCCAGGCCCCCAGCCTGTGGGATGGTGCTTCCCACATTCAAGGAGAGTCTTTCCCCCTTAATTACTATCCCACATATTAATTGTTTCTGGAAATGTCCTCACAGACACACCCAGAGGTGTGCTTTACTAATCTCCAATCCAGTGAAGTTGACCGTCAAGATTAAACTGCAGAACTACACCCATAGATAGAGTGTATATACAGTGGAATTTTCTGAGGCTTTTGTGTGCAGAAGAGGGAGAGCATTGAGTTTTGTACATTGTTTTTGTCCTTTTGGTGGTGCTGGAGTTTGAACCCATATCCTATTGCATGTTAGGCATGTGCTATACCACTGAACTATACCACAGACTCTCACCTCCATTTTTCTCAAAAGTCTTTGCAGCAGGACTTTTTACCTCTACAGGGCCTATTCTCCCCCACGGACTCTCCTCTGTCTTTTCACAGAATATAAACCATAGTTTATTGACACTATTTTTGGCTGCTTTCCTGCTTGCCTGCCCATGCCCTCAGTGTCTCACCTATCAGTGAACAGGTTATGTATCTATTACCCTAAACAAAGACAGATCTTTCCCTTACATGTCTTCTATGACTAGTGACAAACATTAGTGTTTTCATTCCTGCTCTGAGCAGAACCACGAGGTTGTTCTTTTTTGTGGTTCTGGTTGTGGTTCATTCAGCAGGGTTACACATGGAACTGCTACTGTGTCCGTCCGGCCCTGTGTCTTCTCATTTAGATGCTATAAGTAAGAGTCTGCCATGCAGGCAGCTGCTGCAGTTTTGCAGAATAACATCCTCATAGCCACCATCACAGTGACTGCAATCCTTGCAATTGCACTGTGATTGCTGCTCATGTTCTCTGCATACATCTGGAGGAAACAGCTGTTGTGAGTGGCTCTTTGCATTCATCTTCCTTCTAAGAACTTGTAGGTGTTTGGATCAATGTTCTCCCTGGAGTTTTCTGTAGATCCCAGATTTAGGAGGAGGGCACAATTTTCTCTTATGTCTGATTGTGTATCATCATCACCCAGTGTGTTCCTGATCATCTAAGCAGACAGTTTTAGGCACTGTCTGGTGGTTCTGCTGCACACCCAGGTTTGAAGGTGCCTGGCCTGGGCTAAGATGAGAGCAGGGCTGAAATTCAGATTGTTAACCCTGCTCAGCTGCACTGGTTATTAGCATACAGAAGCATGGCCCTACTGAGTGATAAACAACCACTTCTAGCACATCTCAGGCACTTCCTCATGATGCCTTTATGTGAATGGTTAGGGCCCATCACAGAAGGAGCTCTGAGAGGCCAAGCTCCAACAGTTTTCCCTTTTCTCATCAAATATTTCTCATCAAATATTCTGATTATCTTTCTGGACAACCAGGTTCAAGCACAGAGATTGGAACCTTGAGTTGGCACTTGAAAGCAAGTAGTTCACAAGATCTGCATATGCACAATTGCCATTTTGAGTCTCATTCTGCATCCCTGGAAACACACGTTGCTGATTGCAGCTAGAGCAGCGATCCCCAGACCTCTCAGGTTTTGCCTAAAACTGTGTTGGGTGCTTAGCTTGTGCCCAGAAAAGGGAATGAGATGTGTGATTAGGAATGAAGTATCCACCTCCTGCCGCCACCCCTCCCTCTGGCTCTGAGGATACAGTATTAAAATTTCTCTGTTACAATGGCATTATTTCTCTTAATGCCAATACTCTGGGGACCAGTCACACAATCATGTCAGACACCACTACCTCACATCTAGTTTCTTCCACTGATTCAGGAATGGGACTCCTGAAGCTAAGGGTCAGCCTTGGATTTTGTAGAAGTTAGAGTTAGAGGATTTAAAAGCTCCTAAGAATAAATTGGATCCACTTTTCTACTCTGACCCAGGCTCAACCATTGGGCCCAATGTTCTCTTTCCTTGCAATTTATGTCACCAAAAAAGTGGTCAGGATGATGGATGTAACCCAAACAGACAAAGCTGTGAATGTCCAGAGATCATTATGATAAAGTGAGGGAGAGAAGAGTTTCCCAGAGGCACTGTGCTGTCTGGAGATAAAATAAATTTTATACATGACAGTATGGTTTTTGTTGTTTTGTTTTAAATATCCTCCAGCAAACATGAAATAAATTATTTTTATAATAAATGGGGAGACCTGGTGACAATACTGAGGAAAATAATCTCAGCAAATTTCTGGAAAATCTGAAGAACTATTCCTATGTCTAAGCTGGGTCCAGGGACTAGCCAAACAAGAACTCTAACTGTGATGCAATGATATTCTTAATCCAGACACCCTGAAGAGACAATTGGATTTGTGACTATAAAGTGTATTCTATGAAAATGTTTACCTTCTCTTCCTGATCTCAAATGAACAAAGAAAGAGAGCTTTAACAGCGGGTCATTATGGTGACAGGACACCAAGGACTGGTGCAGGGGAATCACATTAAACTCATACAAACCTAACAAGTGATGTATTTATGGAGTTAATAAAGCACTTATTCATTTATTCAGTCTTCCATTGCATAGACAGTAATCAAACACTTAATATGTAGACACATCAAAATAGAAGAGAAGCAAAGATGAGTCAAGCATGGACTCTGCCCCTGCAAGTTCACAGTGGAGGTGTGAATCGTAAACATGAATGTACCAAATATCTTCATCAAGTCATAGTACATAGGGTATTATACAAAGAAATTGGTAAGAATTGTGGGAGCACATCAGGGGAGGGAATTTCCTGCTTGATCAATCAGGATGATTTTAGCAGGAGAAGGAAATATGGCAGTTGAGAATGTAATGAAGAGGGTTGTTTATGAAGGTGTGAGCAGAGTTAGGGAAGCCACAAATAAAGTTGAAGCACCTGGAACAAGCAAGAATGTCAAGTTATTATGGTTAGTGGGGGAGCTGTGACAAGACAAAGGGGCGTGGGGATTAATTCATTGGTAGAGCACTTGCATATCACGCATTTGGCTGTGGAATCAATCCCCTTCACTGAATAAAGAAAGAAAGTAAAGAGAAGAACAACTCAGGGAAAGTGAGAGAAAAGTCCTGACAGGACACACTCATCAGGGATGAAGTATAGGCAAGTAGTAACAACCCAACAAGAAGAGATCAGCAGAATCAAAATCCTTGTGGTCCTTCTCTTCAATCTCTTACAAGTATTATTTTTTTCTGTGTGGTATTGGAGGGTTAAACTCAGGGTCTTGTGCTTGCTATGTAGCTTCTCTACAACCTGAGCTACTCTACCAGATTTTGTGTTGGCTATTATTGAGATAAGGTCTCAATATGATTCTCCCATTAATGCTTCCCTGCATAGGATGCAGGTCTGCACCACCATTCTCAGCCATTGGTTGAGGTGGGGTCTTCCAAACATTTTGTACCTCTGGATCTTCACTTCCAGAGCAACTAGAATTGCAGGTGGAGACATTTTTGGTTGTTACACTTATGTGGGGTCTTCTGGCATATAGTGGAAAGAGGCCAAAGCCAAGTACATTGTTACACATGTTACAATATATAGGAAAGTTGGTTTCTCAAACCCAGGAGGGGATGAAAGATTCCTTCAGCTGCAAAGTGTCAGTAGTGATGAAGCTATCACCTGATGTGGTTCTGTTCCTCAACAGCCACACTGAGATGTCCCTTGTCACTCAAAGTTCTCCTGTGCATGCCAGTTCTGTGACTGCTGTCTATTCCAGGTGGGTCCTGCAGTCTGAGAAGTGCCTGGTTGGATGACTTTGTTATGTGAACCTCACAGAGTGGACATACAAATGTTATGTTAGATGTGACTTCAATAGTTGATGTATTCTTAAGGAACACTGTCAGATATTGCAGTCCACTACATCATGATGCAGCATGTGACTATACATCATGCAGTGTTTGTGGACTGCAATATGATTTAGTGCATCAGATAATACCCAATTTAGGTTGTTTGGGCAATTAGGATGGCTAAGTCACTTAGTATCCTGTGGTCTGGTGTTCAGTCTCTAGTGGATGCAGACACAAGCCAGGGGAACTGCTTTGCAAATGGAGAAGACATGTTTGCAGAAGAGAGGCTTAAAACTCTCAAATCCATGCAGCAATTCTCTTACTGGAGCTCACCAGAAGGCCTGTGTGGCTTCTATTTTCCATAGTTGCGTAATTTGGCCTGCTGGGTTCACACACTGGGTGGAACCAATGGACAAAAGCCTGGTAAGAGAAAATAGGGAAATAGAGACATGCCATTGCCAAAGGCAAGGGGCTTTTCTCTGATAATTTGATCTAGAGGGCATGTAGGATTGGGCTGGGCCCATACCACTCCCTAATGTATTTAGAGAATCAAGGGAGGTGGGCAGTGATGGGGCAGAACCTGGCTGAGCAGTGGCCCCTGGTGGTTGTAGTCACTATATTTGCAGTGTGAGAGGGCAGATGTGGATAATTCTTTATGCATATATGGGGCTTTGCAGTCTAGTCAGGTGCTAAGTGTTCTTAAGCCTGCTCTGAGAATGAAAGCACAGACAGAGTCTAACAGCAGAGGTCAGAAAGATTTTATTTGTAGAGAATTTAGTTGTAGAAAAATGAAGAGAAAAATTGAATATTGGGGAATGTAGGGGGACCCGGAAACCAGTGATCCTGTGGGTCAGGATGGGGAGAGGGTTTTATAGCCTATTTTTGCATTGCTTGAGGGCAGAGATGCCTTTCAGATGCAAACAGACATTTCCTAGGGAGGAGAAGTGTCTCGTTGACCTCCCACGGTCTGTCCTTCAGAATGTGCACCCTCATGTTGGAACCAAAAGCCACAGTCTGACAAGGTCACTGTGGCATAGCAGCATTCCAACAAGGTCAGAATCTTCAGGTTTACCATGACTGTATCATGGTGGGAAGGAATGCTAAACGGTTCCCCTTGACTGAAAAGAAGTTTATACTTAGTCAAGGACACTGGCAATAAGAATGCAGGGTGGCCAAAGTAGAAAGGTTGTAACTAGGCCAGAGTGCTTCTGATGTTTAAGTCTCCCTCTTTTGCATAAAGCATGCTGAGAAAAATAAAATATTGCCAATTGGTCATCAGCCTTCTGGCTGTCTTGATTATGTGTCTTGTCTGTTAATTCCTATCCCAAATTCTTTTCAGGTTTAGGTCCGTTGCGATCCTGGTACATGTGCCCCAGGGACCTGAATAGGGTCTTTAGCTAAGGAAATCTCTGGAGGCACGTGCAAACATAATTTTAGTTTCATTTTCAAGGATACAGAGCAACATCAAGAGAAAAATGGGCCAATGATAAAGTAAGGAGAGGGTTCTCTTTACAGAAATTTTATGTTCAATATTATGTAGTAGAGGTTGTAAAGTGTCTAAAAGTCAATTACAGAGGCTTTTGTCTTATGTTCAAAATGTGTGTCCTTGGTTTTTTGATGAGGGAACTGTTTACTTGAAAACATGGGAGAGGTTGGGACGGCAGATAAAAGATCCTTATAGTGCAGAGGGACCTAGTCCTTGTAGATGCCTTCAATTTATGGAACCTGATTAGAGATTGCCTTGACCCTATGCCCAAGGTCACCACTATTCTGCAGCTGAGAGATGACCAGGAGGAGATTCCAAAGAAATAAATTGAAATATAAGCTTTGCCCTTTGTCCTCTTGTGGACCTAAATTTGCCACCTCCCAATGAACCCCTTGGCCATCCTCCAGAGGATGATTTTTTTCTGACTGTGATATCTTGTCCCTGGAGGAGGAGGTCAAATTAGAAGAGGAGGCTGAGTGGTATCATGACTCTCCTACTATAATAAATGTCCTTAAAAAGTTATCTGTCTCCAAGGCCCCCAAAGTAGTTTCTTTTAAGCCACCTCAAAATGCCCCTGTGATAAGTGGCCATGAGATTTTTGATCATTCCCCTTTACAAAAGGCTATGCAGGAGGATAGGCAGCAGAGAGGAGATATGAGGGGATTCCATTGTCTCCCTATTTGATTACAGGGGAATCAGAGAGTCTATGAGGCTTTGTCCTTTAAAATTTTAAAGGAACTGAAAGTGGCAGTGAGGCAGTATGGACTTACTGCTCCTTTCATTCTGGGACTAGTTGAAACATTGGTGAGTGAGCCTTTGCCTCCCTCGGATTGTAAGGCCATAGCCAAGGCTTGCATTTCAGGAGGTGATTACTTGCTATGAAGATCTGAGTTTCAAGATAGATATTTTGATCAATACATTAGGCCACCCAGATCCCCTTTGCTGCTGATCAACTGGCAGGGGAAGGCCAATGGAGAACTGTGCAGAAACAGCTGGATTTCCCCTAAGGAATACAATAGGCAGGTAAATACTTTGGCTAAGCAGGTCTGGAGGTAACTTCTTTCTTTGAACTTAAAGACAAAGGAGCTAAGTAGAATCGGTCATGGGCCAGAGAAACCCTATCAGGATTTTGTTTCCTGTTTGTTGCAAGCTGTAGGAAGGTTGATGGTAGAGGGAGAAGCATGGATGATCTTCGTAAAGCAACTGGCTTTTGAAAATGCTAATGCTGCTTGTCAAACAGCCATTCGGCCCTATTAGAAACAGGGAACTTTGGCAGATTATATTAGATTGTGCACTGATATAGGACCTTCCTATTTGCAAGGTGTGGCTGTGGCCGCTGTAATGAAGGGAATGATGCCACCACAGTTATGGAGAACAATTCTTCAATCTGGCAAGTGGTCACAAGGAAATTATTTTAATTGTGGAAAACCTGGACATTTGGCTAAGTAGTGTCCTCATCCTCAGAAGTCTGGAGGTACCTCCAAGCCTATTCCTTCTGAAGCTGTAGGACAAATTCCACTTCCTCCTACACTTTGTCCGAGATGCCAGAGAGAATGGCATTGGGCAAATCAATGTCACCCTCAGTATACTGCTGAGGGCCAGCCCATCACCTATTCAATCTAAAGCACAGCAGGGAAACTTCCTCAGAGGCCTGGCTGCCTGGCCCCCTCAAACAATGGCAGCAATAACATTCAAAATAGCTTAGAATCCAAACGAGGGATTTCAGATCTTCAATGGGCAACCCCTGGATGTGAGGGACTGGACCTCAGCCCCACCTCCAGAGTCGTATTTATCCCTGAAAGGGCCACTCAAGCCATTTCTTCAGGGATTTATGGGCCATTGCCTGCAGGTAGTGTTGGCTTGCTTTTAGGACAAAGTGGTATGACCATGAAGGGACTTCATGTGTTTCCAGGGGTAATTGATTCCAACTTTCAGAGGGTAATGAAAGTCATGGTTTATACTCTCACCACCATGGTTACCCTCACTCCCAAGGAAAATCTGGTGAAGCTAATTCTAATTCCTTACATTTTGGGCTCAGATAGGGTATTAAACAATCAACCTCGGGACAAAAGGATTTGGGTCCTCTGAAAAAACTTATTGGATTCAAAACATCAGAGACTCTCATCCTGAGTTAGAGCTTAACATTAATGGTAAGAAATTTAAAGGGTTAATTGATACTGGAGCAGATGTTTCAGTGCTTTCTTTGTATCATTGGTCTGATGCCTGGCCAATGCAGCCAGCCATAACTCAGCTTTGTGGCATTGGGCAGAGCCAATCTCCTTATCAAAGTTCTTCACTTCTTCAGTGGGACAATCTGGAAGGAAATACTTGTTACTTTCAGACATATATCCTATCACGTTTCCCTATTAATTTATGGGGACATGATGTACTAAATGATGTGGGGCTATAATTTGTTAGTCCTAATAGCCAAGTTACCCAAATGATATTAAATCAAGGTTTTGACCCATAGGAAGGATTGGGTGTCACCCATCAGGGTATAACTGATCCCATTCAGCCCTTCCAAAAAAAATTGACATGGTTTGGGGTTTAAACATTTTTTGCAGGGGCTCTGATGACTCCTCCACTGCAGACTGCAGGTGCAATGACCTGGCTGTCAGACAAGCCTGTCTGGGTAGAACAGTGGCCCCTTATTAAGGAGAAATTAGCTGCCACTCACAAGTTAGTACATTAACAGTTACAGGAAGGGCATAGTGAACCTACTACTAGCCCCTGGAATACTCCCATATTTGTAATAAAAAAGAAGTCAGATAAATGGAGGCTCTTGCAGGATCTGTGAGCTATTAATAAAACTATGCAGATTATGGGTTCTCTGCAACCAAGTCTTCCTTCCTCTACTGCCATTCCTTTACATTTTCATTTAATTGTTATAGATTTGAAAGATTGTTTTTTCACAACACCTTTCTACCCTAATGATTGTCCCAAGTTTGCTTTCAGCCTGCCAACCATTAATTTCAAAGAACCCATGCATAGATTTCAATGGAAAGTGTTAGCCTAAGGTATGGCTAATAGTCTTACCCTAAGTCAAAAATTCATTGCTCAGGCTCTTGTTCCTGTCCAATTGCAGTTCCCTGATGCTTATATCATTCATAATATGTATGATATCCTCCTTGCTTCTTCAGAGGAGAGTCAATTACATATTATCTTTGATAATATTCATCATGTTTTGGTTGCTCTTGGGTTATGTATTGCCACAGAAAAGTTCAAAAGCAAGCCCCCTATTCGTATGTAGAACATATTATTGATGGTTCCCAAATAAAACCAACAGTCCCTCAACTTAGATTTGACAATTTAAAAACTTTCAAAAACCTTTGGGTGACATTAATTGGACTTGTCCTACCTTAAAGCTAATTACTGGAGTTCTAAAGCCTCTTTTTGATATCCACAAGGGAGACTTTGGCTCCTCCTCTCCATGGGTACTGACACCTCCAGCTAAGGAGGCCATACAGATGATTCTAAAGTTCTTTGTCTGGCACAGGTCATCCAGATTGATCTTGCAGTACCTCTTTATTTGCTCTTAATGGCCACAGAACATACCCCAACTGCACTACTGTAGCAGAAACATGGGCCCTTGGAATGGCAGCATTTACCTGTTTCTGGGTCTCATACCCTTATACCTTTCCACACCCTCATTTCTTCTCTTATTGTAAAAGGCTGCCTTCACCCCCAGAAGCTTTTGGGTCTTGACCCTGATATTATTGTTCTTCTATTTACTAAAACACAGGTATCCTGGCTTTTTCAATCATCAGAAGACTGTCAGGTAGCACTGGCTGATATTCCAAGATGAATTTCTTTTAACTATCCAGCAAAGAATTTAATCCATTTTTACAAAAATAACATTTATTTTTCCTCAGATTATTCACAAAACTCCTATTCCTCAGGCTAAATTTGTATTTACTGATGGCTCTGCCAAAGGAGTAGCTGCTGTTGTCATCGATGGATGAGTTCACACTAGGAACTGCCCTCTGCCCAGAATGTTGAACTACATGGTATATTGCTTGCTTTTGAAATCCTTTCTAGTGATGCTTTCAATCTTTTCACAGTCAATATCTTTATCAGGTATTATGTACTATTGAAGCTGCATTGATCTTCCATACTGCAGATGAAGAATTATTTCACCTGTTCCTCCAGTTACCAGTTACATGCCTTTATTCATCACCATTCCACTCCCTGTTTTATTGGTCACCTCCAAGCACATATTAATTTATCTGTCCCCTTGATGTGGAAATGCCATCCCAGTGCTGCTACAGAGCAGGTATTTGTTTTACAACAGGCCCAGTATTCTCATGCCCTTCATCACCAAAATGCTGACACACTTGAAAAACAATTTGGTTTTTCCAGGGAAGCAGAACACCAGAGTGTTCACAGATGCACTTTGTGCCCATAGGATTTTTCTGTTCCAAGTTTTGGCATTAACCCTCAAGGTTTTTTACTTGGCCATTTATGGCAGATGGATGTTACTCACTTTTCTGAGTTTGGTAGACTGCAATTTGTACATGTTATCATAGATACCTTTTCTCACTTCCTTGTAGCTACCACATGAACTGGAGAGGCCATCAAGGATGTTGTAGCCCATTTTCTTCACACTTTCTCCATTTTAGGAATTCCAAAATGCATAAAAGCAGATAATGCCCCTGCCTCTACTTCCAAATCTTTTCTTTCTTTCTGTTTATGTTTTGGTATTAATCTTAAAACAGGCATTCCCTATAATCCTCACAGTCAAACAATTGTTGAGCATGCACACCAAACACTTAAAGCTCAATTATTAAAACAAAAAGGGAGAATAGAGTATGCCACTCCTGCTAATAGACTTAATCACACTCTTTGTTTTAAATTTTTAAAATGTAGATAAACAGGGATGGTCAGCAGCAGAAAGATTTTGGGGCCCTTCTAAACAGACTCATCCTCTGGTCATGTAGAAGGATCCACTGACAAATTAATGGATGGGCCCCAACCCTTTGTTAATGTGGGGTAGAAGATTTCTTTGTATTTTCCCCAGGAATGTTGGTTCTTCACATTAGATTCCAGAAAGATTGGTGAAACATCATGAGTTCTCTGGTGATGCCTACAACAGAGGACGTGATCAATTGAGGAGTGAAAATTATGAGAATAACTCAGAGATTGCCCCCTCATCCAGTAAAGAAGGCAAATAATACCCATGCCTCTTTTCTGCCTATTTGGGGTCAAATCATAAAGTTGGTTGCAGAGCATGAGGAGTTGCTGTGACATACATCATATCCTCAGACATCAGAGGCCTTGTTTTTGGCCATGGTTACCATACTCTCCTGTAAGGTGTGTGGGACTTCTGGAGAAACTTATTGGGCATACTTCTCTAATTCCCCTATTATTCATCCTGCATCACTGAATGACACTGGCATCAAGATTTTTACTAATGATACTGCTTTACTGGGGGGCTCTGACTCTTCCCATATTCTTATCAGTTGGCCTCCTTCAATTATTCTGCAAGGTCATTTTCTCCTCCTTTGTATTTATCCCATAATGATGGCATTGCATGTTTGGATGTTCAATTAACTACTCAAATGTCCAGTGCCTTGGGCTTGCAAGATGATTTTACTGAATTATGTTGGCATGCTATTTTTAAGATGGGCTTTCCTAGTCATTATCCTCTTGATCAACAAGGGCCACCTAGGGGCCTTCTTCCTTGTCCTGATCTGGATGAGAAGTTTTATGGAACTCCTCCTTGGATGGACTGTGCATACCCAACACCTGTTAAGCAATCCTTGGGTAGGTAAGGGACAAATGAACATCTCTGGGATTGGTCTCAAAGATGACCTATGTGTACCCATGTGGGGGATTGTGTCACAACTGCAGGGTGGATCTCACCCATATTGGTTACATCTTCTTGAGTGATGCAAAAGGATATTTGGTGGTTGGTAGCAGGTATGGGTCCTGTGAGGGTCTCATCAACACAGCATTATCAGATTGTATATCATGTTGTTTGTATCTCTCCACCTTATCCTTTACTAATAGGTCATGTTGTGATAGCTGAACATAGTAATAGAATCTCTTACCCTTACTAGGACATTACTTGTGAGCATCGTATTTTAACTAATTGTATTAATAACTCAAGACCTCTAGATCAAAAAAGGATACTGATAGTGAAGCAGCCTGCTTTCATTATGCTGCCTGTGCAGACAAATGGTATTTGCTATGACAATCCAGGAATACAGGCTTTACTGGAAATTGGAAAAACTTTGACCAGGTGCAAGAGTTTTTGTCCTTATGATTGCTGGAGTATTGGGTATGGTGTCACTCATTGCTTTTGCTGTGGCATCCACTGTAACCTTGTCACAAAGTATCCAAACAGCTCATTATGTTAATCATTTGGCTAAAAATGTGTCTTTAACACTAATATCTCAAGAAGCTATTGACAAAAAGATTGAGACACGATTTAATGCCTTAGAATCACTAGTTGTTTTGCTTGGGAATGAGGTACAAGCCACAAAAACCGATGTGTCCCTGTGCTGTCACTCGTCTACTAATGGATTTGTGTCACAGCTAAACCTTACAATGTGTCTCAATTGAGCTGGTAACATATTAAACAACATTTAAAAGGAATCTGATCTCATACTAACCTGAGTTTAGATTTAGTTGCTTTGAATCAAGAAATATTAGACATACAAAACAGTAATTTGCCTATCATTCAACCCTCAGATGTGGCTGATCAGGTGTGGATGCTTTGAATGTTTTTAACCCCTTTAACATATTAAGACACTCATTTTTGATTATGCTTGGAATGGCTCTCCTAATTTTTCTTATGCTGTGTTTATTTCCAGTCTTCTGCTGAATTGGCATTACCAGCTCTTCAAATTGAAAGCAGACCTTCACCACATTCAATTAAAAAATATAAAAGAGAAGAGATGTTGGGAACCAAAATCCACGGTCTGGCAAGGCCATTGTGGTTTAGCAGCATTCTAACAAGGTCAGAATTTGCAGGTGCACCATGTCTCTTATCACTGTGGGAAGGAACACTAAATGATTTCCCTTGACTGAAAAGAAGTTTATACTTAGTCAAGGACACTGGAAGTAAAAATACAGGATGGCAAAAACAGAAAGGTTTTAACTAGGTCAAAGTGCTTTGATGTTTAAGTCTCCTCCTCTTTTGTATAAAGCTTGCTGAGAGAAATAAAATTTTGCCAGTTGGTCATCAGCCTTCTGGCCCTCTTGATTATGTGTCTTGTCTATTCATTCCTATCCCAAGCCCTTTCCAGGTTTAAGACCCTTGTGATCCTGGCACCCTCACCCTTATTCCAACCTTTTGGGCTCTGTACCTGAGAAGCAGCTCACCACCCTATTGACCTCCTACCCACACTTAGGCTTCTGTTCAATTAACAAGTCATGCTATGCTACCTTTAGCCTCTGCTGTGTCCCCACTCTTGCCTTTGCTTTTGAGTCTCTGGGAGTCTGCCAGAGCTGTCTTTATCATTTGCATTTTCTGCACCAAAGAGGGGGCTCCTTCTGCTTTGTCTGTCTGACCTCCACTTGCTGCGTGGTCCATTTGCCTTTTCACTAGATTGCTGAGGGTAGCCACTAGGCAGCATTGGGGATTTCAGGATCAAGCCCTGTGGAGAATCTTTATTATCTTTGAGCATGTGCTGTCATTTCCTAGCTATAAAATGTCAAGCCTTGGTTTCCTATCAGCCTTAGTTTTTCTCTGTAAAATGGGACTGTCCTACTTGGTGAGCTTTGAGTGCTGGTCCTTAATGCAGTGTTCACAGCAGGTTTGTAGTACCTAGAATTGGGACAGGCATGGACTAGCTGCTTGCTGGGGTCAGCCAGCCTCTAATAGTGCTCAATATCAAGGAATAAGTTAATTCAGCTGTTCTAATTATTCTGCAAGATATTGGATTTTTGCCTGCTCAGCATCCTCTTCTCCCTACAGCCACTCATTCCTGAACTGGCCTTAAGTCACTCCCACATCATTTTATCCACTGGCTTCAGGGATTGGTTAGGGATTAGACATGTGATCCACTCAGCCAATAAATTGTTTTGGGTGCTAGCTGGGAATACTCTGAAGGATTCTTGCTCCTTGCCTGGGATTTGATACTAAGTCTCTATCTTGGAACATGGGAGAAAACATGACTGCCAAAGAAGTTAACATTTTAGCCCAGCAAGCTGTTCTTGGATCTTCCATCTGGACTTTTCACCCATCCATACAAATATTTATTGAACAGTGTTCTGTGCCAAGTACCACTCTAGTTGATGAAGACAGAACTGGGGGAAGACAGTTCCTACCTCACAGACAACACAGTACAGCCTGCTTCACTTTGCTCCTGCTTTTCCCTCTCCCTGTACTTCCTTTCCCATAATACCTCCTTGGCTCCCTCCTTGGTCCTTTCTATTACCCACGTCACATAATGACTCACAGGATTTCACCTCCTGGGCCAAATTATACATGCACAGATGTCTCCTTTCATTTCCCAGAGTATTTTCTTCCTCAACACTTGCAACCACCTGCTGCATTCTGTGGAATACTTGGTTTGCTGAGTTTCTGTCACCTCATGAGAATCTCAGCTCCGTGAAGGAAGGATTTTCATCACAGCAGCTCCCTGGAACCTAGAATAGAGCCAGGCATGGAGTAGGTGTGCTGATAGTGAGTCCCAAAAGGGCCCTCTGAGGCAGTGATAATGCCATAGTAGTTTAAAGGTTGCAGAACGAGCCAAAACTTTGAGAAACCCCCAGGCATGGGCACAGCATGTGGCCACTATTGCCATGAGTTCTCTTTGGGTTGAATCAGCTATGGCTAATTATTTATTTGGGGGAGGATGTTTGCTTTCAGACCTCAGAGCTTCTTGTGTTGAACTTGGTAGCCTGTCGTACTCTATAGCTGCCCCTCGAGGGCACAAGAGAGCACCTTGAGTGCACTTGGATTTGCAGTTACTAGCACACTGCAGAAACCAGGAAAATCAGGGACCATTTGATTATGATGATGTTGATGGTAATCAGCCCCATGAAGTAGGTACTATTGTCACCCCTGTTTCCCAATTGAGAAAACCAAGGCACAAGGAGGCCAAGTAACTTACTCTAGATTCCCCAAGATGGTAACCTTCAGCCATTGGGACTTTGATGTGAAGACCTTGGGAACCTCAATAAGGTGTCTGACCTAGCTTGGGGAGGGAGGGTGGGAGTCATGAGAAGTCTAAGAAGAGGGGACAATCAATAGGCCTGAAGAACATGGCCAGGACAAGCAGCCTGTAGAGAGGTCCCCTCAACTGGTCCTCTCCTCTGGAAGTATAGGTGAGTGCACAAAGCCTCCAGACTGACCTGGCAGCCTCTCCCAATAACCTTCACACCTCACTAGCCTGTGGGTCCAGGTGCACTCAGATGTTTCAACCATGACAGGGGGTAGCATTCCTTATTAGGTTCCCAGTGTGAGTGGCCTCTGTCTGTCAGAAAGATCTACCAGGCATCTACCATGAGCCTTGCTTATAGATACAGGAAAAACACAAAGTCCACATTCTCAGCATGCTTTGCCTTCTAGCAGAGGACAGAGATAATATGTCAACAGACTGATACATGTGTGTTTTGTTTAAGCAATGAAGAACAGTGCTGGACCAGGGATGGAGAATGGAGAGGCTGTCAAGGCAGGGGTAATAGAGGAGGAGGCATTGAGCCAGAGACCTAACTAAAATGCAGTTACTGAGCCAGGAAGAGAGAACTGGAAATGCAAAAACCATGAGTTTGAACCTTGCTCCCTCTATTCACCAGCCACCAAGGGACTTGAGCGAGTAACATAAAGAGGCCTGCATAGCTGGAGGGGAGTGAGTCAAGTCAGGAGGTCATTGTACATCATGCAGGGCCTCGTGAACTGTTACCTCATGTGAGGTGAAAGCCCTAGAGGTCTTCTGGCACAGAGGGATGTGAGAGGACATAGGGAGAGCCAGGCCCTGTGCTTGATGCTTAAAGTCCCCTTAACAACACCCCCCAGTGTGGGTCACCTTCACTGCTCCATTTTCAGAGTGGTCAGATGTCCTTATGTCACTGCCCAGGACCACACTGCCACCCTGCAGTAGATCTGTGACCATGATTGGGAATCTGATTCACTGAGAAGGAGCCTGTCACCCTCCAAGGCAAGTTCAGTAAATCTAGTGTGATTATAGAAAGAGGCCTAGACTAAAAATCATAATAAGAATTATATTTTCAAGAAGTAGAAGACATTTTATTAAAAGTGGATTAAATCATTCTATATAATCATGAGTGAATAAATGTATGGATGGTTCTGAAAAACTTGCAACTCATCAATAGAAGTACCCATTTGGTCTAGGATAATTTGATATTTTTCCCACCTCAATGTAATCAACCAAAGATTAATAGGTTTTGTTAAATTGCATTTATCCATAATTTTTACATGTGCTATATATATTTTTTTCTCAATGCATTATAAAGAATAGAGGGTGTATGTGCTTCTAAAATAATGTATCTAGACATCTACATGAATTGAGCTACAGTTTCCTTACAAATCCACCTGTCCACACAGCCCTTCTTCTTCCCATCTGTGGTGGAGTATCCTCAGCTCTCCTTAAGGTTGGTGTGGGGTTCTTGCATGTTCCACTCTCACTGTGGCCCCTCTCAGTGAGCAGAAATACACAGTCAAGTCTTCCAGCTGTGCAGCTGTGATGGTGAGGCCAATGAAACTGGTTGACTTCTGGAAATTCACACTGTTTTGCTCATTGTAAAATTCCTGGCAAATTAAGAAGACCATTTCCCCACTTGGTGGTCCTTTGTACCAGAATATGTAGTAAATAGTATCATGGGTTTCATATACACAGTCCAAAATCATAGCCTCCTTCTCAACCACAGAAATTGCAATTAGAACCTGAGTTACTTTCTGGGCCATACTGGTTCCTGCAGGGAAGATAATAGAAACAGACTGGTAAGTTATTTATAACCAAGGTATATAAGGAAGAAGTGACTTAGGACCCAGAGTGCTGATTCCCTCCCTTCTGAGCCTGATCAGAGAACAGTGTTCTTCTCTCCCCACCACCTTCAGCCCTGTGCCTGGGACATCCTTACCAAGACAGATGGAAGTGACAGCTTCTTCCAGCAGGCTGATAGTCAGCATGGTAGTAGCTGCTCCCTTACTGAAAAGCTCTGTCTAAAATCCATATGCTAATCTGTACCTTGTGCTCAAGAGAGGAACAAGCAAATTACTGGGTTGTGTGATTTGTCTGCCCAACAGGAAACACAGTTAGCAAACCTCAGGCAGGTTCACCTGGGTCTTGTCACATGCTTCCTGTACCAAGGCAGATGCTAGACTCTTTTGAGTATTTGTTGTGTCTCAATTTAACTTACTGGACTGTAAATAATCAGAGGTAATACTGAATCATGCTCAGGTAATTCTTGGATGGACAGTGCAGGTCTCAAGGTTTAATATCAACAACAGTGAACACATTGGGTAGCATACTCATGCATCTGTTTTGGGTTGGAACTTAGGGTTTTGTGCTTGCTAGAAAATCACTCTACCATTTCAGCCTCCCCTCCAGCCCTTTTTACTTTAGGTTATTTTTCAGATGAGGTCTTATGTTTTTGCCTGGGCTGGCCTCAATCTTCCATCCTCCTACCTTTGCCTCCTGCATACCTGGGATGACAAGGCATGTACCACCTCGCTTTGTTTGTTGAGATGAGATCTCACTAACATTTTGTCTGCACTGACTTTGAACCATGTTCCTCCCAATCTCTGCCTCCTGAGTAGCTCGATTGCAGATGGAACCTGCCTCTCATGCACTTTTTGTTCTTACATATGCCTCCTTTTCTCCAGACATTATCAATGTAAATAGTAATCACTGAGTTTATTCCCTAAAAAATGGCAAAACTTCTATTTTCATTCTTTGTTTCTACCTTGCCAGACATGAGATTCAGTAGAAATTTATATGAGAAATTTTATTGTTAATTAATGGTTTTACACCATGCCTCCCACATCACAAGTCTATCAACTGTATGCATGTCATGTAAACAGGCATTTTATACTCACACATGTAGATAAAACATTCATAATATTCTGAGTAGTATTCAAGTACAGAAATTTCAGTTATAACCAAACCCATGTTTTCCTGGAAATTCTCCTGCTCCTTCAAATCATACACAATTATGGCAGAAATTAGGATAAGGAAAACACCAAAATACACAATTTGCAATCAGTTCATTATCAAAGACAAGAGAAACCATGTTAAGATACTGGCTGAAACCAGGCATGGTGGTGCACACCTGTTATCCCCAGATTCAGAAAACTGAAGTAGACAGATTGAATGTGAGAAAAACCTGGGCTACCTAGTGAGGCCCTGTCTCAATAAAAGGACCAGTGGAATTCAAGCTCTATTGGCATTTGTTTCTTGCACTACAGCAGTAAATCATTGACGTATTAAATTAATAAAACTTGTATCAGCCCTCTACATACACAGTCATAAGAGATTAGCTAAAAACTTTGAATTATTTTCCTCACAAATCAATATTTTAACACCATAGATAGAGATATCATTATAGTCTTTTTTCTATGACTAGATTTTTACAGCAATGTAATGTATACTTTCAAATTGAGGAGCTGAGCAGACTGTACAGGGATTTCCAATCCCCTCCACACTCCTGAATGCACAGTCTCTCCCATTATCAATGTCCTGCAGCAGAGGGAAACACTTGTGCAAACTGATGAACCTGCATAACCACATCATTGTCAGTCAGAGTTCATAGTTTCATTAGGATTCTTGCCTGATGGTGTACTTTCTATAGGTTTAGACAAATCTACTTACAACTATCCACCACTGCAGTATCATACAGAGTAGTTTTACTGCCCTAATGTTATGTAATTAGATGCAATAGTGATGATTGGACACTTCTGTGAATATACTATAAGAATGAAGTTTATGGAATGTGAATTCTATCTCAACAAAGTGTTATTTTAAAATGAGAAACGTAAAAATATTCATATGAATGACAGCAAAAGTGTCTTGATTGCTCTGGTGGAAAGGAGAACTGGGGGTAGGGAACCTGCCAATATGAGGACAGACTGAGGCTATTATATTATGTCAGTCTTAAAGCAGAAGGTGACCTCTATGGGGTTCCAGACACAGAGCTACCACTAAGTAAATCAGGTTTTTATTTTAGAGTCTCTTGCTATCCCAGACCCCAGAAACTTGTGCTGGTAATTTCACTTTCTTTTCCTTACAGAGAACTCAGAAATCAGAGCAGCCCAAAGCCCTGTAAAACATGTCACCAATCCCAGAAGCATGCAAGATGGAGAAAGGACAGCAAGGCTTCGAGACCTCCAGAAGGTCAGGAGAGCTTCTTGTGTGCTGCAGCCATGAGTGGTTCAGTGAAAACACCTTCCTCTGTTTAGGCTGCATAGTGTAGAGAAATGTGGCAGTATTTTGTCCATCTCAAACCCAGTGAACTAGAGTCCATGGGCTTCCTCTCTATGTCTAAACAGACTCCTGAATCTTTCATTTGCTGCTGAATTTCACACGCTGCAAGTGGGACATGAATATAAATAAGAATAAGAATAATATGTCAGTTTCCACAGCTACAGTCATGTCCAGCATCCAGACGATGTCACAGCCTGCATCCTGTAGTCCAGAACTGGGTTGTCCTTTACCATTATAGCAAGACACTGCCAGACTAAGCACAAGGTCAGAGTGAGGGATGTCAGCAGAGTGAGGAAGACATATCATTTTGCCCCTGTATTGACTGGGCTGTTCTGTACCTGCAGTGTCCTGGACAAGAAGACAATATCTCCTTGGGACACTCTCCTCAAAGACTTATTAAGGCAGTGGAACTTCTAGAGCAACTCTGAGGGAATAGAAAATCAAGGGAAAGACAAATAAAGGCCCTGTTTACTGAAGGTGGAATTGCTGCTGTTAAAATCTGTAAGATACATTTCTCTAGTTCCAATTGTGTTAAAACAGCAACCAGATTACAGGCCACAAGCTAATCTGTGAACTCTTTTTCCTGAGAAATATTTCAACATAGACTAACAGGAGCTGTCTATCATATAGCAGTTACTTCTAGAGGAGAGAAGAGACATCTGTGCTGAAAACAAGGCAAACCTGGAAAACAGAAGCTTTATGCTGTCCCTAACCAGTGCCTCTCAGGAGAGTAACCCGTGAACTCCAGAGACCTTGGCTCCAAGGTCTGGAAGATCTGGAGGAGTCCTCCAGCCCAGAACCGTGAACCCCTCTGGTGTAAACTCACCCCCTCAACTCCTCTCACTGTGACTCAGAATGTAGTAGTACACAGCCAAGTCTGCATCTACATGGAGAATTTCTTCAGGTAGAGGAGCTGAAGCCCTTAGAATGACAGGCCTAGGGACCTGTGCTGCCATCTCTGGGTCTGATGAGCCTCTCAGGAGGAGCTCAGGTTCTTTATATTGATATTGGACATACCAGAAAAGGAAAAGTGGTCAACCGATTTGGAAAGTGTGGTTCAGGGTTTGCAGCTGCCCCCTTAGGGAGGGTGACCCAGCCTTCTTTCTCTGACTCTGAAGCTCTTTGAACATGTCATATTACTTCTTAGAGAGAGGAGACAACTTTTAGCCAATGTTCTATATTTCATCCAACAATCTCCTCCTTTTCCTCTGTCCTTTCTTTTTATTCTTCCTTTCTCCCCTTCTTCTCTATCACTCCCTCTGTCTTACCCACAATATATAAAATTCAATTTAGAAACATCTGTGAATCACTCTAGGGGATTTTTGGACATTGCTTTAACTGTTTAGCATTAGGACCCATTTTTGGCAGCAGCAAATTTTTAGCCATCACTGTCAGGCCCCATTCTAAACGTCCTATCATCCTTTCCTCATTAAACTTTCCACAACTCTGAAAATGTTGCTCTATATTGTTATCATACAGAGTACATAAGCAGCTGCTGGATGGGCAGATCTCGGCTTGACTGGATGTTATAACTGTGAAGCTTATTCTCAGCCTGTGCCACTGCCACAGAAACTGAAAATCCAGATACTCATTGTTATGTTGTCACATTTCTACAATACCATATGCTGAAGTCCCAATCCCAGTTCCTCAATGTGGCTGCTATTGAAGATAGAGCCTTTAAATGATGTCTTTATATTGGCCCTAACTCTGGGTGGCTTGGGTCTATGTAAGGAAAGGAGGTTCTGACAGATAAGACAGACAGAAGGATGGTCATATGAGAACACACTAAGAAGGTTGCCATCTACAAGCCAACTGCAGGAGAAATCAAGCTGTTGACATCTTAACCTTTGATTTCTGTCTTCTACAATTGTGAAGTCCTTTCAAATTCATGATTTTTTGAGTCACCTTGAACTAGGCAAAGGGACTGGGATTTGAAATTGGAAACAAATAACAGGCTCAGACCCGCCTGTCCAGGCTATGTGTCCTCCAGCTGCTCAGCAGTGTAGCAGCCTTGAATGTCCTCACTTGACATGAAGCACCTGGATTGCTGAGCTTAGTGGGTCCTTCATGCTCTGATTTCATCAGAGAAAGTAAGGTCTGGGCACTTGTGGAGGCTGAGGATGGACTGCCCAGTACCTGGACTATGTGCAGCACAAGGCTGTAGTGGGACATTGAGATGCTGATGCCAATCCTACAGTCCCCTAGTCCAGGATCAGTGCACTCATCAGGCCCTGCAGTGAGCAGGGAGCCTAGACTTCAGCTGAGTCTTTCATGTCACAGCCGAGGAGTGGAGCCAGTAATAAGTAAGGCAAAGATCCAAATCATAGAGTAATGGAGACCAAACCAGTTGTGTGATTTCTGAGCCTTGATTTCTTCATTAGGAAAATGGGAACTCATAAGAAAGTCATAATTTTTTTTGTGTGTGAAAATATTTAAAAAATTTTCATTTTTAATAGAGCAATCACTATATACATATTAATAAAATAAAGTAAAAATGCTAGATTATGTGAAGATTACACTGAGGAAAGAAACTAGAAAAAGTAGCCTCCCAGCTCTCGGGGCAGCCCAAACAAAACCTTCTGCTTGGCGTCATCCAGCTATGTTGTCTGCTTCCTGCTCAGGGATAATCATAATGTTGATATTCAGTAAGCATCATTTATTCAACATATCCAAGATGAGATGTTCCTTGGTGTTAGGATAACCTGTAACCCCCTTGGAAGTGCAGAATGCCCCTCTTATCATGCCAATGTTAACAAACCCTTTACTGTTTCCAGGAGGGGCTCTTAATTCAAAGAGGAAAGGATTCCAGTTCTCTTGATATTGGTATTTAGCTGTACATGCAAATAGTATTCAGACTCTGGGAAGGAGAATGATGAAGAGGTCAGCTGACCAGGATGAAAGGGAAGCTGTACATTGTACCTTCAAATTTTAACACATGAAAACTTATTCCTATTCAAAAATGAAATAAGTCAAAAAAGAAAAAGAGATACAGTGTTTGTTCCAAGAACTCAAGTATGATAATACTTAATATTTATATATTTAATATTATTATATTATTTAATATTTAAATATTAATTAATATCAATTATTTAATATTTATATATTAAATATTTATATTTAATATTTTAATATTAAAATACCCATTAATTCATCAAGTTAAAAATTCAGATACTTTGCAAAGGAGCAAAAGTGGTGAGTAAACTTCAAGATTTTTCCATATAAAGTTTTAATTACTAATCATGTTAAAACATAAACCATGTCTGTTCAAAACAATTCACACATGTTATACCCAATAGTCAAAAATTACATTTATTTAAAGACAAAAGACATGATTACTAAGTATTCATGGAATGATTTCCCAACAGTAGCCTTTTAAAAACAGTAAAAAGAGGGTGGGGTGTGGTCCAAGTGGTAGAGTACTTGCCTAGCAAGCACAAGGCCCTGAGTTCACACTAGTACCACCAAAAACTAAAAAACTGAAAAGAAAGATTCCATTCTTCATACCAACAACATTTAAATGCCTAGAAAGAAACACACATACATTGAAAAGACTGACATGTTTGTATAAGAAATTTAAAATTAAGAGGAAATGTATATTTTAGATATAAATTCAAGTCTATTGCACTTTAAAAGTAATTTTTTAATTTAATACATATTAGAAAAAGAAGGAAAATTTCAAACTAAAGCAGACTTTGAAAGCTTACCTTTCATATAAATCGAGAAAAATGTAATCTTAAGATGTGACATTTTTTACTTCTGGTCTAAAAATGTCAAGAATTATTCCTGTTATGTGTTGATTTCACTGGTAGAACATAACTTTGTATTGTGTGGTCTCTCACCTCCAGCCCTACAAGATGTTTAGTCAGCCCTTTCAGTATGATCCAAAATCATTTACTTCAAATAAATGCTGAAGTCCTATAAGTTTCCAGCTAAACGGGGAAAAAAAAAGTTACCCAACAAAGAGAGAATCAGGTTGATTTCCACTGAAACAGTAAATGACAGAACAGCACTTCTCAAAATGAGTGTCCGTGGCTCACTGGAGAATCTGTATTCCAGGTGATCTGCAGTTGAAAATCAGTTGTGATTTGTGTTGTCACTTTGTTGATGTTTACACTGACAGTGCAAATGCAACTGCTGTCACCTGAGCTCAAGTAAAATCACTGACCCCCATGTGAGAATGGTCACTGCCTGTGCATCACCACCCCACACAGAGCCACCACATGCTCACACAAGAAGAAAAAATCTAGAGCTGGCAGAGAGTCTCAAATGGTAGCGTGTCTGTCTAGCAAGCTGGAGGCATTGAGTTTAAAACCCAGTACTAACAAAAAAAGAAGGAAAGAAATGAATTGTTAAAAAAAAGAAGAAACGTTTTGTTGAAGGAAGTCCTTGATGAAGAAGCAAAAAAAACCAAAAAGTGTTCTATCTTGTCTCTTATCTCCATCTTTTTATTAATCTGGGAGATGAAATCAGAAGTGCCATGGATCACCTGTTTGGTGTGCTAAGAGTGATCAGGTCTCAAAGAGAGCACCAGCACTCTGTCTGAGATGAGAGCTGAAGAAGATGCTTTTAATAGAACTCCCATTCTTTCTAATATGGAAGCATAAGTACAGAGCTAAAAATTTTGTTAGTATGCAGATATTTTCTTCCAAATGAAAGATGGTGCCAACAACCATGAAAGAACTAAGTGGTTCTTGTCAGTGATAAAATTGGAATGTTTCAGTGAAAATTAAATTTTGCAGCATCTGTTCTCATGGACTTAATATCTTCCCAGTTTTTAATCATTTTCCTGATAAGATTGGTGATGATGGTAGAAAGTACAGCTTTATTTTGGAATTGTTCTGGAGCCACAGGAAATTACTAAAAGATTCTGAAGCCCTATGTCTTCTCACATAGCTTCCTCCAGTGGCAAGTTTTATAGAACTGCCATACATCCTGAAAACCAGGAAATGGCACTGCTCAAATACACTAGTGGATTATCTGTTTTCTACACTGAGATTTGTGACTTCTTTATTTAGTCTAGATATAAAGTCTCTGGTATATATCTGATTTACAAGCACTTTCTCTGTCCTATGGTCGGCTTTCATCCTCCTCACAGGGCCTGTCACAGTGCTGAAGGTTTTAATTTTGATAAATCCAATTTACTTTTTATTCTTTGATAGATTATACCTTTGGTGGCATGTCTAGAAGCATGATGCCTATCTTATCTTTTTCTCCATAATAAATACAAAGTCAGGATTCTTGAGAACTCAGACCCTGGGAGAATGAATATTTTAGTCAATCTACTAGGTAAATAATAACCCAAAACTACCTATGTCATGGCTGGACTGTAGAATAAAACTGGGAAGTAAAGGAAGAGGGAAGTTTAAGTCAATTGGAAACTCATGACTAAATCTTTGGTCAAGGAATGCAGTAGCTTCCTCTATTTTCTCTTTGTTCATTATACATATGTCTTCTTTACTTATTCTTCTCTCTCACTCACCATAATAATAATAATTACTATTTTTTGGTGGTACTGGGGTTTGAATTCAGGGCCTTATGCTTGCTAGGCAGGCTCTCTAACACCTGAGTCACTCTGTTAGCCTCGTTTTGAGTTTTGGTATTTTTAAAAGCCTTGTGAACTATTTACTTCGGGCTGCCTTTGAACCATGATCCTCCTGATCTCTGCCTCCTGAGTAGTTAGGATTGCAGGCATGAGTCACCAGCACCCAGCTTTCACCATAATTATTCTTACACAAAAAACTGAAGACTACATTTGTGGTTTAGTCTGTGTACAGAAACATATTCAGTGGACTCCCTCTGCATTTTATAAATGCTAATATATCCAGAGATTCACACAGTGAAGATTGGGACTACAGATTTCCTTATGTTGGGTCTGGAGACCTAAGGAAGATGAGTGAGTTTCCCATCCCTCCCATGGAGAGCCCTATGATTCCTGCATCCTGAGAAGGAGTTGTAAACCTGCATTTTGCATCCTGAGAAGGAGTTATAAATCTGCATTTCTGCATCCTGAAGAGGAGATACAGAGTCTGATAGATCTGCCACAGGGCTGATAAGCAAAACGCTCTCAAGATTGTTTCCCCTTCCCCAATAAGGGGCAAACAAATCAGTTCACCTAAGAAAACCCACAAATCCATGGGCAATGAAAAGAACCCACCCAACCCAAAGGTAAAGCATCCATAAAAACCTTCAGTTTTCACCTGAGCAGTGAGCTACTGGTTTCCATGCTCTGCTGTACTGCTCTAACTGTAGTCTTTTCTTTCTCTTTAATAAACCCTATTTTATATACTGGCTTTGGCTCATCAATCAGCTGCCTCATGAGCCAGTTCTCTGGCCTACATTAACTTCAGGTCTATTGTGAGGTCTGTTCCCATCAAGCTTCAAATGTTTTTCCTGAACATGGAATGGCAATTCCATGGTGCCCAAGAGTCAGATGGGGGACACGCATATGCACTTCTGTGTCTCTAATTCTCCTCACTAATATTTGCCAAAAGACTCTCAGTACCATGTGGTCATGATAGCTGATCCATGCAGACCTGACCCTCCACATTGTGTCTAGTACTCTACTAGAGTTCTTCTCAGAGAGCCATGCAAGAAATCAGGAGTCACCATGTTCTCATCTCCTGCTGGGGCTGGGGCCCTCTGGCAGTGTATAATGCTACCCATATCTCTAGGCCACACTCCAGTGCACAGCAGCAAGTTTCAGGACAGGAATTTGAAGCACTTCACAGCTGTTACTGAAGACTGGCGATGTTGATGCTTTCTGATTTTCAGTCTCTGCAACTGTCTGAGTTTTTGTTTTAATCAGTTCTCCCCTCTGACTCTAGTCCTTCTTTCAACCCATCAAATGTTTCCTTACGTCATCCAGGGATGTGGTTTCAGTGAGAGTGGAGATGCACTGGGAGATCTGTAATAAAATAATTTATAACTAATTTTTCAATTTACATCTTTTATGACTCATTTCTTTCCTTTGCATTTCTCTTGTTTGCCATTCCATTGCTAGTACAAGGCACCAAATATCTTCAGATACTGAATGAAAAACAGCAAAGTATATTAATAACTGTGAAGAAATATCTACTGTCCTGTTAAAATATTTTCTCTTATGTATAATAAAAGGAATTCCCTTGAATAAACTTGCATAAAACTGGATTGTACATCAAGGTGCAAACCCTACATATGTGCACCGTTTTGAATATCTAATGTACTACAACATTAAAGAAGAAACAGGAAGGAAGCTTTTTGAGCAATGTTTATGTAAATAGCATAGTTCATGGTGACAGTCTGTCTTTAAATTCTTCAAGATGTAGATGTTAAATGTGTGCACCATTTCTGTCCATACCTCAATATGAATTTTAAAACTGGAATAAAAAAGAAAATTGGAAAGTATTTCAATCAGACCAATACTGTGTTTTCAATTTCCCTCAAAGGAAATTTTAAGAACATTGAATACTTCCCCCATCAATCAAAGCCTCCTTGCTACTATTCTTAATTCCCATGTCATCTTCAACACAGTAGAATTTCCCTACCTTGTGGTCTGCGCTGCTCCTCAGGCCCTGCTGGGGCCCCTGTAGGCTTTGGAGCAGGCTGCAGGTGTCTAGGGAGCACTGTGTGCTCACTGCACAGAAGTAAGTGGCTGAGTCACTGGTGTAGGAGCCTCTAACATGCAGGGAAAGTAATCAGCTGGTTGTATTGAGATGCACTGTAAATCTTCCTTCACCTTTATCACCACTGGAGAATGGACACACCAGTAGCTCAAGGTCTTTCCAAGAATACTGTGTGTACCACTTGAAATTATTAGAAGCACTACCTCTTTATATGCTGTTGAGAGAGGCCATGGCTCCCTTTGGAACACTGAGGGGTTCAGGATGCTGTTCCACTTCCTTCTGTTGGCTACTCACCCCTGTGCAGAAAGACAATGGTCAGAAACAGATCCTTGGTTAGGTACTGGACACTACAAAATCTAAATTATCTTTTCACAGACCTCACAGACTCCCTAGTGAAAGGGCAAAAACCTTGACGTTTCTACTCAGTCCTGGAACAGACAACAACTTCCAACACTGTACTATATGTTCCCATAGAAATGTCCAATTCACAGCACAAATGAAGTCACAGAATCACTAGTAAAACTCAAGAATCTCATCATTCTTTTCCCCCATTCACTGAGGACGCAGATTTTAAATCCTATAAAAATAATCTCATTCAACATTTCTAATTATTGTCCTTTAGTAAACATAAAAAGACTGTTCTACCAATCAGAACAAAAAGAGGTTATTTTCACCACTCCTGCTACAACAGCAAGCCCTTCCTCTCATTCTCTCTCTCTCTCTCTCTCTCTCTCTCACACACACACACACACACACACACACACATACACACACACACACACACACACAGAAGCACTTGAGTTTTCCTGGAATTCCTGAGAAAACACTGCTCTCTAATGTTGTGATAGTGATCAAAAAGTACTCAAAATGCAGACCCTTAGGTGAACCATTAAAAGTCTGGCACTCTAGCTCAATTAAAAATTGAAATGACATTTGCCCATGTCAATGTGGGAGATGTGTATGTGTGTGTATTTTTCCTCAAAAGGCAGATCTTTTCTGAGTAAGATTAGTTATTTGCAAAATCCAGTTTCCTGCACTGAACAAAATCATTCATTGTGTAAATGGGTGAGGTTCTTGCAAATCAAGGAGTATTCATAATGCACAGCCCTTCTAACATGTCATGTTAGACACCCCACATCAATCCCTCATCTCTAATTTTTAAATAAGTTTACTGTAATTTAAAACAATCTTTTCAAAACAGAAAGGATAAAATCTTTATTAATAGACATGGTTCCTGCTTACAGCCTGGGAAAACATTTTATTTTTATGTTTTACTAGTGAGTATTAAATTTATAAAATAATGGGTTTTATTATGACATTTTCATACATGAATGTAATGTACTTTGGTCATAATCACCCCACCATTCCCCTTTCCCTCTCCCCCTCTCCTGATCTCCTTCTCCCTCCCTAATAGCTCCCCTTGCACCTCCAGGTCTTGCTTTTTTTTTCTAGATTCCACATATGAAAGAAAACATATGCTAAGTGACTTTTGGAGTATGGATTATTTTATTTAACATGAAATCTATGAGGTGCTTAATTGGGTGTATACAGAAACATGCATAGGACACTCATATTGCTCTTTGTCCCTCAATGGGCTTTGTCACTTTTCAGAAACTGGTGGTTGGAGTCCAGCAATGCAGCACACTTTTTACTACTCCAGAGCCATGGAATCCGCATCCACCAAAGATGTCCTTGTCAAACCCTTCTCTTTTCCACCAACAACTGCACAGAAAATAGAATGAGGATGAAGAGAAGAGTGAAATCTACAACAGTTCATTGCACTTGAGAAAAATAACAAGAGCCATTTTTCATTAATTGTGAAAAACAAAGGAGAAGTGACAACAGAGCAAGACGGCAGCCACCACAGTCTTGGAAAATGCTTGAAAATGAAGCATAATAAATATGGGGTGTGGGTCTGAGGCACAGTCTTTGTAAGAATCAGGCACTTGTAAGATTTTGAAACAAAAAATAACATATGGTAACCAACCTAAGAGCCACATCAGTACTGAAAAAATGACAGAATTCATCTAGCATCAAAGTTGTCCTGCAAGGGTTTATGTGCCTAATGATGTTAAAGGAGAGGTGACTCTGTCATGTGCATTCAGTGTCATGGCCATCAGTCAAAAGAGGAAAACCACAGCTCTCCCCACCATTTGGGTTGACCAGTCTTCATTCTCCACAGTAGTAAGTCTGTAGATATGTCTTGTAAACCACAAGGTTCTGAAAAGTCTGTTCCTACTCAAAAACAATTTATTTTAAGGTAAATCATACTGTATTGGCACTAATTAGGGTCCAATTGAATTATGCAAATTGCATTAATTAAAAAAGCAAGAATGAGTGAGAGCTTTATTTATATGGAAAACTATCCATGTCATTCCCCATTCTGCTCATATGTATATTTTTATATATGTATTTTAAATTATATAGGGAAAAGAAATAAGACCATACATACAAAATACTGGCTATTTATCTATGTGACAATGATGACTGTTCATTTTTTTTATGGTTCTAATCTACTGCTTAGTGCCATGTAATTTCAGTCTGGATGACTCCTCATAGGATTTCTTGTAGAGAAGGTCCAGAAATGATGAACACTATAAGTCTTGATTTTCTCCATTCATCTTTGATTTTTCAAAAATACTTTTGCAAGATACAGGATCATTGATTCAGTGGGTTTTTTTCTTTTAACCACTTTAGATAAATTCCAGTGCCTCTAAATGTCAATTTTATTAAGGATCACTTAAAGTGATTAATTTCTGTTGTCTTGCAGCTTTCTAGATTGTCAATTTGTCCTTGTCTTCAACAGTTGGATTATAATTTGTCTCAATGTGGATTTGTTTTTTGTTATTTTCTTGGTACATGCTGAACTTGAACATGTATGTTCATGTCTTCCACCAAATTTAGGAAGTTTTTGTTTACTGTTTCTTCATGTATTCTTTTACCTTACCCTCTCCTCTACCTTTCTAGGATTGCTATTATACTTATGTCTGTGCATTTGATAATGCCCCAAAGGTCTCAGTCTCTGTTTACTTTGCTCTCTGTTTTTTCTTCCTTGTCAAACTGGATAATGTTAATTTACCTATCCCTAAGGTTGAGGATTCTTTCTCTTAAATGCTCAGATATGTTGTTGAATCACTCTAGTGAAATTACATTGAGATAATATCCACTACATAGTCATTTTCCTGGTCTGATAGAGTTTTGACATATAGTGACATATAGGCAAATCTTTTGCAGTAGTGCTTCAAGGAAATACATCAAGCAGTCAAGCACAATGCTTTGATAACAAGATCTACTCTGCTTCTACCAGAATAAGAACCCACATGGGCAGTGTATATTGCTATTTAAACACTGTCCTTGAGCCCACGATGCAGAGATTTGGCAAAGGTAAGTTAAAATACCACAACGTTTTTGTACTAGCTTTCAATTACCTTTCTCTTCTCTCAAGTGTTTTCTTGGTTGTTGTCTACATTATGTGGTGTTTGGTTGGAGTAGGATGGTAACTGTCTTAATGTTTCCTGTCTTGTTGGACTGTTCTTTCCTTAGTCTATGATTAGAGAGAGCAAGTTTTTCTTTGGGCTTATTGTCTATACTCACTGACTTTTCCAGGTTACTGGCTTCTGCAGGTTCCACTTTTTTATATGAAGCAAAGCATAACTTAGGGAAATCACCAGGCTATCATTCTTCTGGTCCCAAGCTCCTTCATGTTCCCTGGCCTCTTCTCTCCTCTTTGTGGACTATTATGTTCTGTTTTTACATATTGTACAGGAATTTAGATGTTCTTAATGGGAGATAGAGAAAAATTATGTGAGTACTGCACTTTCTAAAATTGTAAGGCATGAAGCTTCATTCTTTCTCTTAACCACAATGATTGGTAGGTTCTCCTAGTAGTAACCTCATCAGAATGGTAATAAAATTGCAATCTGGTTGATGCTTCTGGATTCCCTAATTAGATGAACATGGTTCTAGAGCACGAGGCTATGTACCATTTATCTGAGCTCTCTGCTGTACTGTATAGAGGACTAGCAGAACCAGATAGTGAATATAATGGGTCTCTATAAACATCATGAAAATGTCCTTATCCCTATTGCTCCTTTTCCTTGTAGAAAAAAGTTTTGGATATAACTAAAAAAAAGAAAATAGAGAGTACACACTGATTTTGTTGTGGTGGAGAAAATGGAACAACTCCACTACCTAGAAATTGGAAACTATAGACCCTTGGAGATGCAGAGGTGTGTTAATACAAAAGAACCGTACGTTCTACTGGACCCAAGCAGCAGCTGCAGCTGTCAATCTGAGCTCCTGCTGGTTTGTAATCCTCATCTACATTCCCTGAAACAAGAATGTCATGTGAATATGGCCTCTCCTTATCTCTTCTGCTATAACAATGATAACTTCCCAGCATAGATTGCTATCCCCACACTTTACAGATCCATGAACCAGGAGAAGCTTTCCTTCAACTGGCTGATACAAACATATATGTTTGTTATGATGTCTGAAAGTCCTGAGTCCATGAATGTGTACAGAGACTACCAATTTAGTATAATACAAAATCCCATAGAGATCTAACCTACCCCTTCAGGTTATGTTATGTCTAGGAAAAAGGGGACATAGAACCTCTCTCTAATGGGAATCATAGTTGGGTTTTGGTCTCTTTGGCTATTAAACCAAATATCAAAATGTAAATATCAACTTAATTGCAGAGGTCATAATGGATAATATGTTACATCCTAGCTGACTATACTCTGGGACTTACTGACAATTGGTTGAATCTGGCATCATAGGAGACATATTGTGGTTAACTTAACAGGTTGGTTTAGAATTCTGTGGAAGAAGCTTAAATTAAGTGTGCTTAAATTAAATATATTTAGGAGCTTAAGTTAAATATATTTAGGTTCAACCTCTATTAACCAGATTAATGAGAATGGTGAGTAAAGTATATTTATTAGAAATATTTTGAGAACCATACAGAATGTAGGACCAGGAGTGGGTATTGTTAAAAAATTGTCCATTGTGAGTCTCTGAGATAAACATCAAACTTGCTTACTGCTTACTGTTAAACAGGGAAGTCCCAAGCTGAATGCTTGGCTATGGCATAATACTACTGCAGGCATACACCCATCTGTACACATTGTACTGCCTCTGTGGGACATAATTTAAAGCAAAGGGTAACTGCAGCAAATACAGCATTGTTTATGCTGTTTCCTGTGCATTAGCAATAAAGTCCTTTGTCTTTGACCCAAAAGTCTTGTATTTTATAGGCAATATCAATGAAACAACAAACTCCTCAGCTTCAAAAACGTAAAATCCAAGACCTGGCAACACGCTTTCTACTATAATAAAGACTGGTATGAAGTGGATCTTTTTTGAAGGATATAAGATATAGTCCTTTATGTGAATTAAACATTACTTCTGATAAAATGATTGAGCAATTTTCTGATATATTTTAATGAAATGAACACGCCTTCTGTAAATTAATGTTGCACACTCAGATGATTCTTAATCTTATGAGAAGCCTAATAGCCACTGCACAGATAATAAAAGCAGGACAGTTAGTAACAAATTCACTGACCCCAATAATGATCTTTAACAATAATTTAAAAATATCTACTCTCCCAGACAAGTCTACCATGGCAATTATTTGAATTTAATTCCTGAGGAGCTTTTTAGCTTGCAGTAGTTTGAGGTAAAACATTGGCAGTTGATCATAATTACCAAACTCCAGAAGTCACTTTTTAATTTTATACTCCCTGTGTCTTTTACATATGTCTTTTTAGAAAATGTTTGTTCTTCCCACAGTGTGAGAAGCCTTAGCTCTGACCCAGTGCTCCTGGTTATACTGATCGGGTGAGAGGGTTCATGAGCGAAGACTGAGGCCCCAAGTGGATCTAATTACATGACAGGGCCCGGAGCACATGCAGGCAAGGATCTGAGTCTGGGCTAAGTGGTCAGAGAGAACTGTGCTGTACATGTAATGAAGCAGAGATCACACACTAAGTCAGAGTTGCTGGGTAGGAATAGGAAGAAGGGAGAAGTGAGGGAGACAAGAGCCAAGCGACATTCACTAATTTACCCATCAGTCATTCATGCAGTGAATATGTCTGATCTGACCACTATTGGCCAAACACTAGTCTAGACACTAAGGATAAACCTGCGAATTAAACAAACAGTATCCCAGCCTCATAAAGCTTGTGCTCTGATTGGAGGAATAGGCAATGAACACATTGCCACACAAGTCAGTCACACACTGGCATGTTATGATGGATGGCAACTTTAGGCAGCAGGATCAGTACAAGTCAGAGGGTTTTTCTACAATAGAGATATTTGAGCTGAGACCTGAAGAATAAAAAAATGAGTCAGGCTCACCAAGATTTGGAGAATGTGGATAAAAGAGTAAGACTGCATGTGAGAGTTTCAGAAATCTGAAAAGAGAACAGTGTTGTTTTTGCTCAGAGAACCAGGAAAGGAGAGTTAAGAGCTGAGATTGGAGAGTCAGACCAGGTTCATATTATGTGCAACTTTGTAGATCACATCCTAAGTCTTCATTCATTTTAGGAGCAAAAGAAAGCCATTGAAGAACTTCAGGGAAATATAGATAGCTTTTGATTTCCATTGTAAAAATCCACGATGGTAGACAGATTGGTGCTTCTCCAACTTTTAAGAGCAATATGACCCTCGGGATCTCACATGCAGTAGTTTGGTGAGGGTGGGGGCTGAGATTTTACACAGATGCAGATCTCGCTCTTCCTCATCTGGGGATGCCTTGAGAAGAAAAGGGCCAGTGAGAAGGTAACTTGGACCAGAACAATGCTTTTCATAGTCATATATATATATATATATATATATATATATATATATATATATATCAATGTAGAAAATGATAACTATTCTGTGTGATGGACACTGATATTTTCTAATTTTGTTTTCCTTCTTTTTAACAACAAAGTGTGTACCCTCATGGGTTAATAGAAAAGAATAAAAATACTGTGAAAAAATGTTACTTGAAATAATGTAAACTACTTCAAATAATAACATCCATATTGATGAGGTATTGGGAAAGTCACATTAAGTACTGTTGTTGAAATCAGTACTATGACAGATATCTTCAAGAAAATTAGGCATTCAGTGTCATGTGTTTTTTTCTTTTGTTGAAATAGCTCTATTTCTTTCAAAAGTACAGTTTAATTGTGTTCATTAAATTATTATCTACAATACTCCATTGGTAGAAACAGTATCAAAGATAAAATATATATCTATAAAGTACACAGTCATTTCAAATTATGCCCTGAAAAGTTTTCTTGGCATGGAAATATTTAAATACAATGCAGAGAGAAACAAACATGCTCATAACACAGAATACCCATAAGCCCTTTTCATAGAAAAATATAGCTGTGTATGTATGTCTCCAAAGTTTTAAATGGTACTAGCTTTTATTTCCAAGCATAGATCATAAAATTATGGCAGTATTCTACTTTCTTCTGACAGTTTCTATATTCCAATATGTCTAAAATAACATGTACAATAAATAAAAGTTTAATTTAATTTACTTTATAACATTCATGCTTCCTTCAGCCTCTGGATCCTGCTGATCATCTCTTATGGAAAAATCAGTTGTCTTTTTTTTGTGATGATGTGGATAGAGCCTAGTACTTCACACATACTTGACAAGCTTTCTATCATTAAGCTACACTCCCAATTCCCTCACATCAATTGTCAAAGAGTACATATGCCCAAGTTCTACTCCTAGTTTTCTTTTCTGTAAGGTTTGCATTGAGTAAGTAAGGTCAAGCAGTGCAGAGATGAGATTTTTAAGGTGACACATATAATGCTATTATAATTTGTGATAGAAAATAATATAACCAGTACATCAGATACATGGTTCCAAATATAATACCAATTTCAGTGATAATTTTATGCTGTGATTTTGAAGTCCACTTAATAATAATTAAAGGAAATAAGGGTGTATGTATCATATAGATACGAAAATATTACACAGATTATGAACAAATGGGTAAAGTGCCTCTAGCAAGGTTACTGCTTGGTGAAAATTTGTTTCATGAACTCAGAGCCTGAACCATAGAGGGGTCGGCTCTCTTAGAGACAGAGAGGTGCAGTTCAAAGGATCTTTGGGCAAGCAGCCACAGAACATGAGCTATCTGAATGGAAGAGTGAAATAGAAGCACAGGAGAAGATGGCTAAGCCTGCAGGGTGAGTGACTGGGATGCTCAAACACTGTCTAACTTCTTCTTTTCAAGCAGATCTTTGTATTTTTGTCTTCCTCCTTTTTTTGGCTGGGTTGAATTTAGTCCAAAAATGTGAGTCCTTTTTCAGGATACTGCCCAAACCAATGGAAGTTTAAGACCTTTCTCTCTAGAGCAGTGCAATTAAGAATGGCAGGCATTCTCTCTTGGATACTCAGGAATTAAGGGCTCTGCTGCTACATAGGCAGGCTTCTCACCCCTGTTTAGATGGAGAATCACACACAGAGGAGATCCATTAAGGCTGACTACATTTTGAAAATACAGTCTTTCTTATCAATCCCCACAAATGGGCACAGTAATTCTAATCATCCTTCTGTAACTTCCAAGTTTATGGAGATTACTACAATCTATTTTTTCTTTGTGTGTGTGTATGCATGTGTGTGTGTAGTACTAGGGCTTGAACTCAGGTCTCCTTAGGCAGACACTCTATGCTTGAGTCCCTACAATCTGTTTTTTATTGACATCTCCAAAACCACCAACTCACAGCTCAGTTGTCACAAGAAAATATTGAATGAAACTCCCAAGTTTCTCTCCATTTTTTCTGTCCCTCAAATGCACTGAAGACTCTGGTCAGAGTCTGAGAGACCACAAACATGGCACACCAAATGTTTCATTTCCCTGAGTACATTTCATAATTCTGTCATTGTGGCAGTTGAGAGTTGCCCAGTCAATCAGAAACTGGATCCAGCCCTGTGCTCAGATCACATACCCACCACTGATTTCTGCAGAGGGAATTGGGAAAAGACTAGGTCAGGACCAGGTGCTGATGTGTAGGAGAACTGAGCTGTTATTTGTCTCCTAGATTCATCTTTCCTTTTTTCTTCTATAATAAATGTTAAATAGTTACTGTTCACTAAAAGGATTCCCCATCCAATGCAGGAAGTTGTTAAATGAGCTCCCAGGTATAAACATAGTTTTGGGCATTGTAGCATTGGGTAATGGTTTTATACATTGACTCTGCTCCATAAAGCTTACATGGATTTGTTATAGAAATTACACTAAATTACACCAGAAGCAAGAAATAGTCATTTTCTATGCATGTAACCTATCTTAGAAATTACATTAAATTTTATAAGAAGCAAGAATTGACCATTTTTTACCAGAAAACCTATCAGTTAAAGAAAGCACCCAAGACAATCTTGTTTACATTTTGGAACAAAGAGTTTAAATTTTAAAAGTCATTTTACTTAGAGTATTAAGAATATCACAGTCACTACACTTGGAGTAGCTCTCAACTTTAGAGTCTCACCTAATACTGCTTTTGATTCTTCATATGAAGAAATGTTGAAGTGATAGTGAAATGAAAAGTCTAAACCTGCAATCACACAGGAGATGAGTTCGTGTTAGGAAGCCACACCCTGTGGTGGACAGGGACTTAACTGGGGTGAATGTTTTCCTGGATTCTCAAAAGTCAGCAGTATGTCCTCCTTGACCTTGCAATATAAAGCACATATTATTCTGCAAATGTCCCTTGCACATGAAAAGGACAGCTATGTGACTTCTAAGGTCTTTTTTGTTCTTGGGACTCTTACTGACATGAAATACTGTAGTAGAAGATCTTGAGGTATCTTGGTAGCTAAGAAGATATTAATTGCTTTGAACTTTTTAATACAGTATTTTATATATTTATGGATCTATTGAGGAGCAGCCTGCTATCTATTCAAATGCTGTGTTTTGGCTTGAAACTATGTGAAGCAATAAAGAAGTCAAGTCATTACTCAGTGATTCTGTTTTTCACTACTGTACCTAACAAATAGATAGTGACTGACATTGACAAGGCACCCAACTCATATTTGTTAAGTGAAAATGAAAAAATAGATAGATGATCTTTGGTTGAAGAAAAACTAGTACTTAAAGGTATTATTTCCTCTGTTCTAAAATTACTCCCAAGTTTAGGGATATTATTTCTTTAAATAAGAACTTTTCGTGGGGGAGAACTCACTAATCAATACTCAAATATTTCATGATATCAAAATCATTAAAAAGTGAAAAACAGGTAATCCATACTGAAAAAAAAAACATAATTTAAGTTATTGAAAACTGATGGAATGGTCTTGGATCAATGTTTTTCCCCCATGATTTCATTGACTCTAATATAAGGTGACCAGATATCAGAAGGAGGCAAGTGCTAATGCTATACTCCAACGGTGGTTTAAGAAGAAGGATACTTTTCACATTGATGAAGCCCTTGGACAATCTGTTTCCTAGTGTTTACTCTCCACAGATTCAGATAAAGGCACTCATGAGTCCAGAGTCAGAGACTGTGAACAGTTTCTTAGACACAGACTTAAGAAATTTACTAGGAGGTATTGTTTGGGTTCACACATTCCTTTTCCCTTTCCTTCTTCCACTTTCCAAATCACATTGTAAGAACTGGACACAGACTATACTACAGAGAAAATCTGTAAAATCAGTTATAAATTTCGATTGTAATTTATGGGTAATGATAAAATAGGTTGGGATAAGGCTGAGTTACAAAACCAGTTTAAGTTTTACAGAATAAGAAGAATTTTAGAGATGGATGTTTGCAAGCAATGTGAATATACTGAATACCTGAATAGTACACATAAACATGGTTACAGTGGTAAAATTAAGTTATGCATCTTATAACTAATTAAAAGCTAGTAATGTATAAAAAATGAGTCCCTTTCTCAGTTTTTATCCACACCTCTGCTTTCCCAATGTAAATCTAGAGGAAGTTACAATAAAAGGTCATTTATCCACCAAACACTACAGCTCTGATTGTAAGACATGAGAAAGTAGGAGTGGAGTTGAAAGCAAGGTGGAGAGAATGAGCATTTGGAACTGAGCACATCATTCTGTCTGCAAGATGATGCACACAGCATGAGATGTTTTTGAAGAAGAGATGAAGGACAAGAGCAGAGAGAGGTGGACTGTCCATGTGCCAGTCATTATTGATCTTTCTATGGGTAGGATTGGTGTGAGATAGGCAAGCTTGCAGTGTAGAAGTTAAGCCTTTCATACTGCAGGTTGTAATAATGCCATCAAATTGAGTGGATTTTCCACTCAATTCTTGTCACACAAAAATCACTCAATGACTTTTATACATTAGTGGATCTATAAGTGAATGTCATTGTTAAAAAAAAGTTCAAGCTGTGTTATTCTATTAAAACACTGCCTATCATTTTTTAATTTCTTAATTTAAATATTCACATTTCTATTCAAGGTTTAGTATTTTTATCATGATTTTTCTATGTACTGAATTTAAAGTTAAGCCATCTCTATAAAATAAAATTTAATGGTAAGGACGTAAGATTACATGGCAAATTATACTTTGAAATGCAATATACTTTGAAATTGCAATATAACCAATGCAATTTTTTTTGATGGAACTGGGGTTAGAAGTCAGGGATTTGTGCATACAAAGCACATGCTCTTCCGCTTGAGCCATACTTCCAATATAATTTTTAATATAACCTTTTTGGATTTGGAATACTAGCAAAAATGAATATATAATATAAAATTCAATTTAAAATGCATAGAGACGGATGAATATGGAGGAATAGATTCTGAGAATTTCAGTAGAAAATAAACATAAACTTTGAAATATATGGAAGAACATAAAGGATTCTTTACAAATTGAGAAAATAGCATTTTCAAAATTAAAATTAATACATAAGTTGGTATTTCATATGTTAATATATTTGTTAAATATAATTTCAACTTTCTGGTTTTAGAAAATTTTACTTATCCTTTGTTTTAGTGGAGAATTGCAAAATATGAGGAAAATAGACATTTTAAAAACATTTTTATTATTGAAAATACAAAACTTCAGTCATTCTGAGGAATTAATTTACCCCAACAGGTAATAAATTTTACTACAGAACTATTTTCTGAATTTGGCACAGAATGAAACAAATAAAACATGGAAACATAATATGATGAAAGGGAAAATTAACACATTCAAAGGATGTTGATTACTGTAGAAAAAAAGAATGCTATATTTATACACAAATAAACAGTTTTGGGTCCAAGTGGGAAACACATACCCTTGACATGTTACTAATTATTGATTATTTTATGGACATGACTGGTGAGATTCAAGTAACCCTTCAGAAGGGAAGTTGAGCTCTTCCATGCTAGAGGTGTCAAGGAGTCAGAATTTATGCTGAGCACAAAGCCTGTCACTGTGGTAAATTTATTTATTCATTCATTCATTCATTTTGGAGTACTGTGTTTGAAACTAGGGCACTGTACATGCTAGGCAAGTCCTCTCCATCTTGATCCAGGTCCCCACCCCTTTTGTTTTTGTATGTGGTTTCTGATATTAAAAATAATTTTGCCCATGCTAGACTCAAAGTGGTGAACTTCCTTCTCCACCTCCTGAATAGCTGGGATTAATATGATGTTTTTAGCAAGGAAAAATAGAGAGATATTAGAAAGTCATCATTATTCAGACAATAGGTAGCATAATATTTGTTCATTAAAAAATCACTGGACAAATTAATCCAACAATTCAACAATTCATGATGATTTTTTATCATGTTTCTGAATTTTTTAGCCAGTTCTTGTAGTTCAATCCAATGTCCAAATGTGAATCATTTCTTGTCATTGTTCTTCCTTCTCACTCTTAGGTGACAAGTTCTGGGTCTAACTTCAAGAAAAGGCTTCAAGACACAGAAGTTTTTGGTTAATGATAATTTTGGATGTGGTCTATGAAGCACATCAGTATTTTCTCAGAGTGAGCATTTTCCCTCCAATGTAACACTTGTGCTGCCACAGCCTTGCCACTTCTTGTCTGGGCTGGCAATTCCCTGCCTCTGTCCATATAGCACATGAACATCTCAGGTAGACCCCTGGTTTTTTTTTTTTTATTATGGTTGTTGTTGTTATTGTACTGGGCATTTACAAAGGTTCTTACAATGTATCAAATACATCATACTTGAATTCACCCCCTCCACAGCTCTCTTTGATCCCCTCTCCTGATTCCTAGAACAGTTTCAACAGGTATCATTTTTGCATTTACTTACATGTGGACCCTTGGGTTTTTGTATGCCTCCCTTCAACAGCCACCTCACTGTGCCTCCCTCAGGACAGAAATGACCACTGAGTCCCCCAGCTGTGAAGCTGAGATGACAAACTTGATGGATTTGCCTGCCTTCTGGAAATTCAATGACAAGCAGCTTCCTGTTGCATTCTGCTGCCTGTAAGAGTCCCAAGGAATAAGGAACACTGTCTCCCCACTGCTAGGCTGTTTGTACCAGAGTAGACCCTAACTTGTCTCACTGGTGTCATCGCTGCACTGCAGGATCACAACCTCCTTCTCCTGCACCTACATTGCTGATAGGGCTTGAGTTACCTTTTGGGCAATATGGATCCTGAAGGGAGAAGACAGAATGACAAAATTTAGGTATCAGTGGTTTGGGACAAAGAAATTCCACTTTTACATCCCAATGCCCTTTTTTCCCCAAGATACTTCCTATACCCCAGCCCTCAGGTCACAGAGGAGGGCCATTCCCACTGGGATCATTCGTACCCAACCACAATGAAGCCATGACCAACTTTAGCAATCTAGAGAACAGCATGTTTGTGTTGTCCCTCTCGTTGTGAAAATTTTTTTTTTCCATTCTCAGGGCTCTGCACTGTGAGGTGAGCCTAACAAGGTGAGGGGAGGGACACTGCACTGTGTGCAATTGCTTCACCAGAACAGGAAACAGGAGCTTCCTGTTTTAGTGAGTTGGCATGTGTAATGTAAAACCTCTCTGTGTCCTGACTGACAGTCTCACCCAGCCCAGCTTCCTTTAGAATTAACCCACTGTTAATCTGATAGCCTTTAAATCTGAAAATAATCTTGGGCCTATCAAAGGAAAATCTGCCAACTGTTATGCTCAGTCATGTGTCTGATGGAAATGGGAAGTTGGAACTATTTAAACATATTATCTGTAATGGAATAGAGGACAAAGTGAGGTGTAGTAATCATGGGTCCTCACAGATATGTGTATGCTGTTTACTCTGAAGCAGAAATCAACTGCTTTGGGAATTGAATGCAAAGCTAGCTATACTAATACGTGCAGCTCTTTCAACTTAGTGTGAATGAAACAATATTCTACTTCATTTCAAAAGACTGTCTAGTTGCCTACCTTGAGTAAACAGGAGAGAAAACCTAAGTTCTCTTTCCTAAAGAGTCAGAATAAAGCCCTCAGATATTGAGTCCTGTTGCAAATGTTCCTGTCTCTAATCTATTTCATTTTGAAAGCTGAGCTCTCTTCATAAAGGTCAGATTTGACACAAGAGTTTTATATTTTTTCCTCTTGCCTCAACTGGGACCCTAAAGAAGCCACAGTGAGCTTATGCTTTCTAGATGCTAGCACTGGAGGTAAAGTAGTCTGCTGGCACTTTTCTTTACCCTAGGAAAGCTGATTTTAGTGTCACTAATTGTGATAAACCTGTATTTCTATGAACATTAAAGATAAGGCCATGTCCTGGAGATATTACTCAACAGCATGTCAAATTATGCAGACACATTGCCTATCATAGCCTACATTTTGGCACAGAAAACAAAACTTCTCCTCATCTTGAAATAATTCAGTCTTGTCTGCCTTGGTAGAAACATCTTCACATTTGCACTGGAATTCCCCTGAATCTGGTAACACCACGCTCAGTACGACAGTTCCACTCTCTAAGAGCACTCAACATTTTTCTACCACCAGGTTAACTAATTATGAGATATTATTAATTTATTCTCATAATAGTCAACTCCATTACATTTCTCATTCTACGAAGACTTACAACTACTGCTGTCATTCAAGTAGTGCTCATATCCAGAGCAGATATCTTGACACTTTCATGCCAAATTTTGAAAAGGAATTCTACCAGGCTGGTTACACAATAACCATTCAAGTCTCAACTGAAAACCCAGTGCCCAAGAAGAAGAAAAGCTAATTCAGGTGCTGAACTAGTGAGTCCCTTTTGGAAATGTCAAATTACAAAACTAATATGAACATCAATATGTTTTAATGTAGTTGACAATGTCCAAATATTAAGGAGTCAGTGACATTTCTTACCCTGCTTAACCTTATGTATCTCTTGTATCACTACAGAAAATGGGCACCAAATACACAATTTATTTCAAGTCTTTGTACTACTGGAAGAAACTTTTGTTATAAGGACATGATCCTCCAGTGTAGACAACACTGTAGCAACTAGGAAAAAATACTTGAGCAGTTAATCAGGCCAAGTTAAAGCTGCCTTTCTGACAAAAGTTCTTATGCAAAGACATCATAAAAATCATGCAGACATCCATGGATAAGCTCTATTATTCCATCTTAGATGAAAATAATTTGGTTTGCAAATTTTAAAGAAACATTAAACATGGTAGTCTTGTTTCATCAATGTAGAAAGGTATTTCCAAAGACAGAAAGGCTTGCTGGCAGAGACAGATGGTCTTCACTAAATGCTTCCTAAACACCTCCAGAGACAACTTCATTACACATAGTTGGGACATAATGAATGCAATTATAAATGAACACTTGTGAGAAAATTTTGGTAGAATGGCAGACCCTATGGCCAACTCATGCCTTCCTGAGCAAGCAAAATCCCCCAAATCTGCAAAGGTGGGATTAGTAGGAAGTTGTACCTGTGGAAACATTTGAATTTCTCTTAAAGAAGTTTATGAAATTGCATTACCTGTATGAATGTGTACTCATAACAGTATTACTTTTATTTTCTCCATGGGTTAAAGTCCTCTCCTGTCACACAGCCACTGTAGTCATGTAATCAAATGCAATTGGATTTTCTATTTCTTATATATGCCATGTCTTTTATCTACACGTAAGGGGGAAAATTTTTCTGAGGCAGTTTTGCAAGCTTTTACTCTCACCTAGAACATTCACATTTTTTATCAAGTTCTTATTATCTGACAATGAGAAAAATAACAAATGTAACAGCAAAACAAATAAATTCCTGTATCAGACATCCTTGAATCCATATTGCCAATGTGATGTATTATTACCTTAGCTCCCACTGTCCTTAATTATTCTTGCTTAGAAAGTTACATGTTGCCATGTTGTAAACTTATGACCAGTGGCCACATGTAACTCCCAAACCATGCATATTCCATTCTTTTACAAAAATAATCAGATAAATAAGCTCCTGAAATTCAATCTTTCATCAACACATCAATAAGGTGTCTTTCCTGTCCTTTCATTTAATCAGCCTTTATGTGACTTAAACCTGAATGACTTGGTGTTCTAAAAACAATTCCAGAGAATTGTTTAGCCCTGTAAAAATGAACTCATTGGATACTGTTTATGAAAAATTTAGTAGAAAAAGTATAAAGAACTGAACATTTGTTGCATCTTACCAACTAATATGACATCATTCATTCTTCAATGACAAGAGTTAAAAAGTTACTCAAATTGAAGATCTCAACTTCTACGTTGAATCTCCATAAGCAGAGAGTTTATAGAAGATGGGTGTTGACACAGGATCCTTGAAACAAACATGTACTTACATGTGGTAGATAGTATATACAAGACTATCACAACAGACCTCTCTACATGATTGGATATAATGATTGTTACACTCTCCTTCACATACTTACTTTTAGTGATATTTCCTCATGTTTCTTATTTACTCTGCTTTCTTCCCTTACTAACTTGCCCATGTACAGAGTTTGCTTGAGGCAATAATCACATGAATCCTCTACAAAGACACTGACAACAGCAGCTCTAAAGAGTTCTTGGATATGCCATTCAATGCCATTCCTTAGAAAAACCATTCCTTTCTAAACTCCAAAAACCTATCCCATATAATATGGTTAAAATTAATTTTAATCTACAATTACCCTGAAATATTGGGACAATATGTACTGATAAAAATTTAGAATAGAGTTGTTGTAATTAAGCTTATATACAGAGTATGACTCTCATAAATTATAAAAATTGGTGTAACCCTCAATAGAATGACTCCATTATCAATTTCCATGTTTTCTATACAAATAGAAATAAAACCTTGAAAGATAGTTGAACACTTGAAATGATTATCTTTAATAAAATTAATCAAAGTTTAAAACATTTAAGTGTAAAAAAACCTGAAGGTGGTGGCTTAGATGGAGAGTATGCATGTGCCCATGACATGGGCTTCCTCTAACCAAGACATGGACTTCTCAGGTCACATATCATGCAATTCCATTCATATTAATTTCTGAAAGATATAAAAATATAAAAGAACTAACTAAGATTTGCAAGGATTTAAGGTTGGAGAGGGTATGATTGCAACAATATCTCAGATTATTTGAGCTTTAATGCCATTACTTGTGTGCCTGAAAGAGGGAGATGTGACAACAGAAGAGATGTCTGTATGATGGTACAGGCAGAGATTGGAGTTATGTAGCCACAAGCTGAAAAACGCTGGCAGCCATTGGACCTGGAAGAGGCAAGAATGTGATTCTTTGATTCCTCCCTTACTGTTTCTGAAGAGGTGCATCCCAGTGAAACCAATCTGAGCTTCAGGCCTCCAGAACATGACAGAAATAATATTATATTATTTTAAGTCACCAAGGTTGCTACAAAGTCAATAAGACAAATAAATACACCAATCATGGGTTATAGATGTAATTATTTTAAATCAATTTTATCAAGAAAGAAAGACATAGATAAATGGAAACGAATATTTCCCTCAACTGCATTGTGCATATTTGAGGTTTACAAAGCTTTATCAGGAATCGTCTAGATAATAGAGTGGTTATGCTGTAAAGCATACATACCCTTTCTGCATTGTGACATTTTTTTGTGTTTGACAAGAAAAGCTAACATCTTAAAAATTCTTAATTCAGTATAATTTTTAACTATAGTCCTTCTATTATATATTAGACCCCTAAACTTGTTAATCTTGTATATATCCTTGTTTGTATCTTTCGAAATAATATCAGCAACAGATTTTCTGAGTACAGAATTGTTGATTAGGTATTTTCTCCATTTAGCATTAATGTTTTATAATAAAAAGTAACAAGTCCACTTTTCCAAAGAGCCAAATACCCATGCATTGAAAGGACAGTGATATTGATACTAAGGGGTTAGTTAAATGAGGAGAGTTTGAACAGCAAATGTACACTCATATTTAAAGCATGGATTTCAAGATAAAATATCACTAATTCCTTTAATAATCCACTAAGCAGAGCTTTAGATTTGGTGACCACATGGAGAAGTCTGGATTTGGCTGCCAGAGTCAGGACTTTGTGTTGCAGTGCGCATATGTATATGAAACCATCATGTTATACACCTTAATATTTAAGGTGTATGCACCAAAACAAAATTTTGTAAATAATCTATTAGGCAACAATCACACAAAAAATGTTCTAAGTCTTTCTGGGTCATATTGAACCTAACCTTAATACTATATGCTTTTAATGTCTACATGATAGTTTTCATTTACAAATAAACAATTTGCAAATGTTGTGCTGGAAGACCTATAGCAAAGGACATGGATAGGGTTGCAATCCCAGAGGCAGGTTTGAGGATAGGTTGTAGGTGCCTGCAAAGCCATGTACTCGAGCTGCACTGAAGTAGACGGCTGATTCTCCAGGCTGGGTACCTTCTATGTGCAGGAGGAACTGTTTATCTTTGTTGTTCAATAAAATCATGAGTCTTTGTTTTTGATTGCTGAGCCTGTTTGAACAAATGTCAATAATAAGCAAGCAAGGGACCCTTTGCAGGTTTCTGCTTGGACTTCCAGGGAAGGAGTCTGAGGCAGTGTCTGAGTAAGTGCAATTGATTTTGGAGCAGTCTCCTTCCTGCATACTCAGGATGGAAGGTTGCTGCACTACCTTCTCTGTTCAGCTCACCTCTAGACAGAAAAAGAGAAAGGAGAAGGTTGTCGGGTCAAAATTCTCCAGAATATTCTTTTTCTCCAGCAACCATAGAAAAATGATATTCTCCTTGGACATAGGAAGAACATCCACTGGAATATTTTGTTGCCCCCACGTGCTCAACTCACAGTCCAGCTGCAGCCACAAGAAGAGTAGTAACTCATGGATCAATGTCTTCAATGTTTTTCCAAATTAGCATCAATTGTAGGCTTGAAATCTGTAGTAAGGAGAGTCACTTCTATTAGTATGCTGTCCCCTTTTCTGTGTTACAATTATAGTGGCTATTTGAGCTGTCCACCCAGCCAATAAGTAAAAGGTTTTGCTTCTGCCTGAAGCCTATTCCTTCAGAATCCACTGAAATGAACCCTCTGCACACAGTGCATCAGCTGAGGTCTACTGTCCCCTTGTGGTCACATCCCTAACTACTGAACTCTGGTTAAATGTTCTTCTCTTAGCCTTTGTAGGACTCAGACACATAAAATGGTAAAACACGTTCCAGATCAAATATTAAATGCACAGCAAGTACCTAGAGATCAAAGTTGCTCTTTTCCTCACTACTGAGTGAGACGTTTTTAATAAGTTGAAAAGAGGTGGAAACTTCTTGTGTTTATTCAACAATGGGCTAAGTTCAGATGTTTCAAATCAAGAAAGCACCATGACTCACTCTCAAGAACATGAAAAAAAATCTACCTGGATTTCCTCTGAACTATGAACCAAACCACTGGTATTGACCAAGCAAACAAGGAGGCAAACTTACATGCACAGAACTTGAGGAAATATGGCTTTTGTTCTCTAAGTTCAGCGTCTCTTAGGACAAGTCCCTGATGATACTGTCAACTCCTTAATGCAATCAGCTTCAGGTCAAGTGCTGAAGGCCTGATTATTACAGAAAAGAGTACTTTTCCTTTCTTCATTTCACAGCACTAAGAATTTAGTATTATATAGCTTTCACAATGAGTAAACACTTCTGAAATAAAGCTCATAGAACATATACTATTGCCGAAGGATCTGTAGCATTGTGTACAAGTCTCTGTACCTGCCCATCCCTCCTTCTCCCATTTGCCATCAGAAAGCAAGAGATCATTCAGAGACAATGGGTGAGGCCTTCAGTCTCTGGAAACTCTACTGTCACAGGTGGTTTGTGCTCAGCTTCCCTTGCAGCCCCAGACACTGTGGCACCCAGAGCACAGAAGTACAAGGCTGTGTCGCTCCAATGCACAGAGTGTTTGCTCAGATGGAAAGAAGATTCACTCTTCCTAAATTCAGCCTCAAAGCCTTTGATGCCTTGAACCATGGTGTCCCCAGAAAGGTACTTAAGGAGAAGCTGGAGGCCCAGTCCAGGGTACCGGACATACCAGTAGAGATAAGGTGCTGAAGTATAGGAATAGGAATAGTTACATCTGAGCTCCAGAGAGGCTCCTTCAGTGACAGTGATCTGGACATCAGGCTGCATCACCAGCTGGGCTGTAGTGTCTCCTGGAAAAATCAGTTATGTTAGTGAAGGTAAGGCAGACTTCTCTATAGAAAGTAACCATTTGCAGTCAGAATCTTGAGGTGTAAAGACTGTAGGAAATCATACTCACTCATGGGAAAAAACATCCTCAGCACGAGGAGGAGCAGCAAGACCATGGCTGAGCAGAGGATGCACTGCTTCCAATTGGAAGACAGTGAGAACAGGCAGGAGAGTGGACGAAGAGATCCACAGCTTGGAAATAGGGCGCTTGGGGAAAGTTGAGCTGGACAAGTCTCTTTCTTATGTGTGAACACAAAAGCTGCTGAAATGTCTTGAGGGCTTTTGACCTCTGATTCTTGTCACGTGTCTCTGTCAGCAAAGAACTCAGCCAGCTGCAGGGAGGAGAAACTATGCAGAAGGTCCCTGTTGTGTGCAGCAGTGCCCTCTGGGAGGTCAGTCAAGGAATCACAGTTCTGAGAGCCACAGATGATGTTCCTTAGTGGGTTCCCTTTATTTTTCAGGACATATTCAGAGGTCCATGCAGCAGGTTCCTCTTTCTCCATTCTATTATATGCATTAGTCCTAGAGTCCATTGGAAGTGGGTAGCATGTAAATAATACACCGATCAGTCATTTCACTGAGAAAACCAACTTATGAAAAATACATCTGATTTCAGATTCAAGTGCCTCTGTCCTGAGAATCAGATCTGCCTCAGGCTGACGTTGAATGGTCTTGTAAAGGCATGGTGGTGATGGGCAATGGTAGAGATATTTCTCTTGTCTGTTGCTGTGAAACATAGAGGTTAAAACCAGGGCCAATAAAGTGAGAAGTGCCTCTGTTTTTCTAGTGAAAAGTGTAACTCTCCATGGGAAGGTTTTACCCCTAGAGCCAAAGGAAATAAAGCTACAGAAATGTCTTCATGGGCATTACCATCCCCAAGAGAGGAATCTGAAAATAAGAGGATGGAGAAATTCACAGCTTCCTCCATGGGCAGTGGGAACTTTTGACAAAATCAGAATATTTCTTTCATTCCAGGAGCATGAGACAAGTTCTTTCCTTGGTTCTTCATCACTTGATCTGTCTGTAGAAACTGTCTTTCACATGGAAGCTTTAGCAGCACCATCAATTTGCAAATGTGCAGTCTGTATGTGGACTTCTGATTCATATATATTCACTTCCCACCCCTTTCAAATTTCCTCTTAAGTAAAGGACTATAAAAATCAAAAGGAATGAATCTGAATCCACAAAATTATAAAGAATAAGAATGATCTGGGAAGGAGAGGTATACATATTTTCAAAGAAAGTAAATGGGATCATATTGAAGACAAAAATTTGGGCAGAAGATAACATAAAAAATAAGCCATGAGGAACAATTCCTGCTGGCTTTCAGGCTGGTGGTGTTTCTGACTCCTCCCAATGTCACTGGGCATTGGCAGATGCAGCCTGTGCTGATGCTCAGAGCAGAGCTCTTTTCTCTGCACTGCAGGAATGCAGAGGAATTCTCCAGTGCTCATGGTGGTAGAACTGGCATCTCACAGATGAAGAAGAATAGAGTCAGAAACATGTCTGAATTAGAAATAGAATATTCTCATTAATGGAAGTTGTTAGCATTCTGAGAAATATATTCATTGATTTGGAGGAAGATTAGTGTCTCCAGAGGCAGCTTAGATGACCACAATGCATGGCTCAACAAAAAGTACCAAAGATTAAAGTACAATATATTTCAGGTAAAATACCAAGGCAAGACCCCTTGGTCTTAAACAACGAAGGACAGGAATGTGAAACAGGTTATGCTGTCAGGAGAGTACTAGTGGGGGTCAGGGAGAGGAATAAATGAAGAAAGTAAAAGCGGTGAGTACAGAGGATGTGTTTTCTACACATGCATGAGTATAGAAAGTTGAAATCTGGCAAAGTCATTTTTAAATGGGGGAGGAGGAAGAGAGAGAATCCTGGAGAGCATGAACCAATATAGAGAGAAATATTATAATGAAACCTCCAGTACAATTATTATGTACTAACTAAAATGTATGAGAGAGAGAGAGAGAAAGAGAGATTGAGAATTTTGATAGTGTACTTCTTGGAGGTTGAATAGTGGTAACTTGACATAAATGGTAACATGAGCAAACATGGATGTATACTCCATCATGATGGTGAATTTTGCTGTTCACTTACTGTCTTTTTAGAATAATCTCTCTCAAGGTACATATAAATAATTTTTTTCAGTGAGTCTGAGATTTGAATTCAGGACTTCAAGCTTGCAAAGCACATTCTCTACCACTTGAACCACAACTCCAGCCCCAAATAATTTTTTTTATTATTTTATTATTCATATGTACATACAAGGCTTGGGTCATTTCTCCCCCCTGCCCCCACCCCCAAATAATTCTTTGTGGAAAATTTTTTAAATGAAGACTTGGTAGTTTTTTTGTGGTATCAGTGTTGGGCTCTCGTATTCATTTATTATTAGCTCAACAAATATTTAAAGGATTTTACTATGACACATGCACTCTTCTAACTGCCCAGAAAATAGCAATGCAAGAAATTAAAATCTTTTCTCTTTAGTCTCATAGAATCTATTCAACAAGACAGAAAATAATATGTATTTATATATAAGCATAGATTTATTCAGAAATTTATATTCATACATATGTATTTATTTAGATGATTATATGAGTCTCAAAAGGGAACCCCAAGCACTGAAGGACACATTGTCATGAGAAGTACTATTCTGTATGTGGTGGTTAGGGAAGACCTCACTGCGGCAGATTTGAGCAAAAATTAGAAATGATCCATGTGTGTATTCAAGGGGACAACTTTTTAGGCAGAAGGAGCAGCAAGTGAAAAGGCCCTGGAGTGGGCTGGACAGAGTAAGTAGCTATTCTTACTCTCAACATCCCTCCACACCACACGATGTGTTTATGTCAATGCAAGAGCTTTGGTTTTATTCTGAGTGAAGCAGGAAATGGTTGTATTGACACAGGCAGATTGTTGTTGTTACTTTGTTTTAAAGAGCATAATAACCTTTTCTTCCTTATATTTTCAAAGGATAACTCATGCTATTTTCTGAAAAACAGACTTCAGTACAAGGGAGAGAGAAGCAGGAAGACCAGTGAGCAGGCTTTGAAATAGTGAAATATTTCACTGGAAATAGTGAGGCCTTCGATTGATGTGGTAGAAACAGAGGTAGTGAGAAGTGGACACAGTTTGATAGACTTGGTAGGTTGAGCCACTGGACATTTTTCCTTTACTTGTTTTTATATTTGAAATGATATGTTCAGACTTAGAGTATCTATTTTCATCTTGTTAAAGGATTCAATTTTAAAAAGCTCTGTTAAAATATAATCCATAAACGGTACAATTCAGCTATTTAAAGTGTATAGCCCAATGTGTTGGTATGTTCATAGAATTGTGCACCATCAGCAAAATCAATTTTAACATATGTTTCACACCAAAAAAGAAGCTCTGCACCCATTAGAAGTCTGCCATATTTCACCACTGGTACTAGGCCCCTAAAAGTCTAGATAGATAGAGAAATTGATGTCTTTGGAGAGCTACCTTTACTGGACATAGCATATAGATATTCATATTTTTGCAGCTGGTACATTTCACTTATTTTCATATATTTTAAATGTTATTCCATCTTGTGAATACGTATGGCATTCATTTTTATTACTGAGTAATATTCCATTGTATGGACATGCTACATTTTTCCATTCATTATTCGATAGATAATGGGCAATTCCTACTCTTTGGCTATAATGAACAATGCTGACATGGACGTTTGTGTACAACTTGCTCTGTGCACCTGTGTTTTCATTTCTCTTTGGTATACTGCCGTCTTCCAAAGCAGCTGCACCACCTTACCTTCCCACCAACAATGCATAAGGATTCCAGTTTCTCTACATTTTTATTATTTTTGTTTTACCTTACTTATCTGCATGGTAGTCTTAATTTACAATTTCCTAAAGACTAATATATTGACTATCTTTTCAAGAGCTCTTGGCCCTTTTTATATCATTCTTGGAGAAGTGTTTCTTCACATCTTTGCCCACTTTTAAATTGGGCTTTTGTATCAGTGAATTTTTAAAAACTATTTATGCATTGTGACTGGAACTTTCTTATCAGGTAAGTGATTTGCAGACATATCCTAGTATTTGGGCTTCCCTTTTCATGATACTCATGATGTACTTTGAAGCATAAACATTTGTAATTGTGATAGAGACCAATTGAGCTGTCATACTTTTGTTCCTTGTCCTTTGGGTGTCATATATAAGATCGATTTACCCAACTGAATATCATGAAGATTTACTCCTATGTTTATTTTATACATTTTCAGTTCAGGATCATCCATTTAGAGTTAGTTTTTGTGTATTGCATAATAAAGCCAAATTCATTTTTATTACCATATCTTAATTTTGGAAAGGAGTTCATTGTGATCTTTCCATCTGTAATGTACTTTGACCAACTTCACCTCCTCTATTATTCTTCCCTTTTTTTTTATATTTTTAACAAGTTTCACAAATATCCATTTGTCCCCATTTTTTCTCCGGATTCTACGAAACTCCTTGTTGTGGTTGTATGTACCACTACATCTAATTCCTGGCCTCTGTTATCTTTTGTACTTACACTATAATGAAACTTTTGTTCTTACCACCGATTTTGAAACAATTGTTGCCCAAAGTCATCTATGAATTTTTTTGTGGTGCTGGGGATCAGTCCCGGGGCCTTACACATGCTAGGCAAGCCTGTTATCCTCGAGCTACTTCCCCAGCCTACCTGTGACTTTTCAAATGCAGGATTAAATAGTTTACAGTTTTCATCTCCTTAGACTTATCACCAGCATTTGAGACACTTGATCCACCATCCTCATTCATTTACTGCACTTGGCTCCCAGAGCCACACACTATCCTAGCTCTCTTCTCTTCTCCCCATCCTCTTTTTCTTAATGTTTAGTTTGTATTAAGACTCCTGGACCCAAAGGTTTGGTTCCTCATGATGTAGTCTCTCATCTTCCTCAGAGTCTTTGTGCAGCTTAAATGCTTTAAAAACCAGACATATGCTGATGGGTGCAAAATGCCTATCTTCATTTCAAACAGCTCCCAAGGATTTTGGACTCCTACACCACCCTGTGTATCTGACAATTCACCTTAGATGCCTAATAGCCAGCTCATAGCTAGCATGTCTGAAGATAAACATATATTTTCTGACTCTTTCCTTCCCAAACTGTTTTCAGACATCTTGATGTGTGAAGATAGTATTTTTCTGACACTTCTACTCCTAATTAGAAAAAATGCATGTATGTGTATAAAATGTCCTATTGCATCGTGGAGTGAAATTAGATGATCTATGATTGCACAGAATTCAAATTTGTAAAACACTTACAAGATTCATAATGACAAATTTCTGATGGAATATTCATGGTAAAAGCATGAGTTAAAAAATCACCCTGATTGTGAAATATGGATGGGCCTTAACTACCCATTTTAATGCCAAACACATAGAGAAGAAAATGACTAAGAATAGTGTCCATTTCCCAGAATTTCACCTTAACAGGAAGCCAAGTACCTGTAAATGCAATGTGAAATAGAAACTGCACCTTTGGATAAAATCTCATGTGATAAAATGAAAAATAATAAGAGAATTTTGGAAAAAAATATATTCTTCAGAAAATTACCAGTAACAGTGACAGGCACGTGTGACTTGGAGGTTGGTTTTAGAATGTTGTAGCAAGGATTATGACAGTATTTATGATTTATATTGTTAAAATAATATGGAAATATTTTTAATTATACTTCAGTGTATGTGAATAATTTTTTATTTTGTCAAAGTTTTATTTTTTATTTAGGACTATTTTAATAGGTTGATTTTGTAATCAACTGAGTTAATAGGCCAACTAATAAACCTTCTAATCTTTCAATTTTAGAGAATAAGAAACAGATAAGCAACAATTGAAAATCTTATTGGTAAACAAGATTTTTGTGAGCAGGCAATAAAATTCATTGACTGTTCTGGGGAATCATAGATTGGTGAACTTGTTTGAAAAGCAATTTGTTGAATCACATATTTTAGACGTTTCTTGTGGTACAGAGGCTTGAACTCAGGGCCTTCACCTTAAGCCACTCCACCAGCCCAATTTTTTGTAATTGGGTTTTTTGACATACGTTCTCACCAACTATTTGCTGGGGCTGGCTTTGAACCTCAATCCTCCTGATCTCTGCCTCATGAGTAGCTAGGGTTACAGACATAAAGCACAGGTGCCTAGCACATGTTTTAAACTTTAACTTCAGTGAATAATCATCTAGATATTTTCATTCAATTTTTATTTGTGGCTTTCTTACCTTTCATATTTGTTTTCTTAATCCACTGCAAATCCTCAAAAAGATGGAAAGTGTCTCTCAAGACAGTAAAGATAAGGTAGTTTACCAGTATTTATTTATTTATGTTACTTTCTGTTTAGAAATATTGCTGTAATGTAACTCTCTACTCTCTTCTGAGAAGACCATTGACATTGTGATTTGTGCTCTCTGGAAGTATGAGGGATTTTTCTCTCTTTAGTGTGCTGGAGTTTTATGATGATGTGTTGTCTTGAGAATTTGGATTCCTTTTCAAACTGGAAACACATATCATTCCTTTCCAGAAATTTTTCTTGGATAATTTATTTGATCATTTTCCTCTACTATGTAAGTTTTCTTTTTCTGAAATGTCTGTTATACATAAATTGGATCTCCTGAATTTTTTTAATGTGCCTATAATGTGTTATTTTTTGTTGTTTTAGTTTCTGGATGTTTTTTCCATTTGACTGCATCCTCTTCTTCCTATTTTTCTTCTTTTATGTCACAAAAGCTTCTATGTGTTCAAAAAAAGTTCATTTTTATAGCCTGCCCTTAATTTGCAGTCCCTCTGTGTTTCTGTTTTTGGTATAGTTTGGATTTGGGTTAATTTTATTTTGCAACTTGCTTTGTCTCTACTGCTCTTAAGTAATTTCTGGATCCTTCTTTCTTGTTCTATGGTTTTGGTTTGGGGGTTATTCCTCTTTGCTCCTATTATAGTCTTAATTGAACGATAGATTATCTCCAACTGCATGTTTTCATATTGGATACCAAAAAGCTAACTGAAGTCTATGTTTGCTGGGCTAATGGGAGGCTATTTTGTCACCAGTTTTCAAAGAAAGGAACACTCAGATAACTCTTTTGCCATGTGTTCATCTAATGAAATTAAAATAAAATCAGAATTTAAGAAAAGATGAATGTCTCACAAATCAGAACACAGACATTTATGCATTGCTTCTATTTTCAATTAAGCATTTCAGCACACCTTCAGATTTATTTTGTGTCCTCCAAACCAGAGGCCATATCTGGGAACCAAACCTTTACCATTTATAGTATTTGGTTGGTGAGAGTTCCTGTTGCAGAAGCTGGTGGAAGAGTTTGGGATAGAACTGCTACTCATAAAAGTCTTTTTAGCAATTCTGAAAAAAATAAAAATGAAAGAGGGAAGAATTAGAAAGGAAAACCATGCAAACTGAAAGATATATGAACAAGGTTCTTTGATGGCAATGACAGTGTTAGTAATGTGCCTAGTGACATTCCTCTACAGAGTCTGGGATATTGAATCACACAAACCATCCCCTCTCTCTCACTTTAGGTGCTTAAGAATCCTTCTCACAAACAAAAAAAATACTCTTTCTGACCCTATAAACTGAAATGCATGAAGTAGTTACAAAAGACAATCTCCAGTACTTGCAAGGACACCAATATATCTGCAGTTAAACCAAAGATTTTTCTTTGACATTCTTCCTCTTTCCAGCCCTGGACACCATCTCCCCTTCCACATAATACTTCCTTTCTGTAGGGGAAATAACTTAAAAGGTATCAGGGTAACTGAGTTTCCCTCCCCCATCAAACTAGAGATAGGAATATTTTCCTAGAATTTTTTTTCTTCAGACTATGGACACTACCTGTCTATCTTGAGTAATACTAACAGAAAGCCAGTTGCTGACAAGTTATAGAGATGGGGAAAGATCTCTTTGGTTTTGGTTATGCATAATCTGTATTGGAGAACACCATTGTACTTGTGTCATGTAATCCACTTGTCAAAAAATCTAAGGAGTGTTCCCTCTGTTATAGCACATATGTGAGGTACTTCTCTTTCTGTCGTGTTTTTAGTAATACTTTGGATGCCTTCTACACCACAACAGGGCCTAGGTGTGTGGTGAGGGGCAACAACGGTAGATATGTTCCTCATCACTAACCAGAGTGATTCCAGAGCTGATGCCCAGGAACAAGGCCCCTGTTGCTGCTTAGTTTGTGCTCAGATCCCTCCGTGGTTTCTGCCACTGTGTCACCCAGAGCACAGTAGTACACACACAGGCACATCTGGCTGGTGGACTGAGGCTTTCTACAAGTGAAAAGAGGTGCTTTCTCTACTGTACATGGCTTCAAAACTTTTGTGGCTTTTGTGGTGTCTTTTTATCACCAGTCCTTGTAACTCTAAAGAGGAGCTGTGGACCTTCTCCAGGATACTGGATATACCAGAACAGGTCAGCGCACTTTTTAGTTTCATAGGAACAGTTTACATTTAGGGAATCCCCTTCAGAGTGGACCACTTGGCCTTCTGTCTGGGTTACTGATTCTCCATTGCCTCCTCCTAAAAAGAAAAAATAATAACAATTAAATGTAGTTTACCTTGGTCTCCTTGGTCATGATCTGGTTTCTGCTTCTAAGAGAAACATATGCTTAAAAATTACATCATCATGGTGGAACAAAAGAATAAAAGCTTATGTGTCATTTACTTACCTAACTTTAGAGAACAGTGCATTTCCTGGTCTTGGAGAACAGTTCATTTTCTGAGCTCTGAACTCTATGAATCCTGAATTCTTAGTGTAAAGAAAGGTTAAAGTGACAGTGTGGATGAATGTGAGCTCAGAGTTAAGACAGGAAATGGAGATGTGTTAGGAAGATGACCCCCTAGTGGGCAAAACACTGAACACAGAGGATTTTTTATGTGTTCTCAAAGGTCATGCTGTATCTCCACCTCTGGCTTTTTTCCCCCTAAGATGCCTGTTAGCCTTTTTGTTGTCCTTTGGAATTCTAAGGAATAATTGGTATTTTTCATAAGCTTATTTTCATACTATGTATTGTCTTATTTAGATACCCCAAGTCAAGACATTTCTGAGAATTTAATTTTAGTTTTTCTTATTTAGTCCTTTTTGGACACCCCGTGATCCACTGAAAATTCATATAAGTAAGTTTTAGGATAAAATCAGAGGAATGTCAACAATGTTCAGACATTATTACATGACTTTGGAAAGCAGACACTTCAAGTTTTTAAGTCTCTTAAGTTTATTTAAACTGTGCTCTAACCCAGCCAGAAAACTAGCAGATGGTTAACAAGTGTTTCTTAAATGAATAAATGAATGGTCTTTAGTTGAGAAATGAGTCACTACTTAAAATATCACACACACAGCCTCACATTTACTACTTCAATTATTAAAAACATAATAATACCTTTCAAAAACAGAAAATTTTAATTCCACATATATTTACTGAAAAAATTAAAATAGATGGATGTATAGCTCGGGGGTTGAATACTTGCCTAGCATACAAGAGGCCCTGAATGTTCTCCCCAGCACCACAAATAAATAACAAATTTATAACCTTACAAAGAAGAAATACCTTAGTTAAAGTTATTAAATCCATGCAAAAGCATCTGCCATCAGCTCTTTCTGCCAGGATTTTAATGATGCCTGGATAATATGGTTGACCTAAATGCATCATGCAGTTTTGTTTTGTGGCTCTAAAACTTATTGTTCTGATTCTAAATTTTCCATGGAACTATTTCTCAAGTGTACTAGAGAAAAAAATTCATATATACATACAAACATATATATACAAACACATACACACATATATATCCATCAAATATATATCTCCATCTGACAACACTATTGACCAATGTAGTCCAACAAAATTATTGTCCTCATGGGACAGGATATAGATTTTCCTTATGCAAGCTAAGAATGGGCTCAATCTTGGCTCCAGGGTGAGGAAAGCATGTCTGCTGGGTGACACGTCTATGTTGGTAAGAGTTAGCTGCTGATTAACTTAAAAACTCAGAGTTGGAGATCTCTCCACTTACTTAGAAAACCAGACTTTCAGAATTAATAATATGCTGGGCTGGTTGTGGTGCAGTGTGTGAAACATGATTTCTCATGTTTGGGACACTGTCCTAAGTGAACAGTTGAGGTCCCTGTGAAACACTTCTTGGTACAGCATGGGAAGAGCCTTGAATCCTCATAGGTTTTTAAACCAATCTCCTTCAGGATCATACAGGGGAGACAGAAGCAAAACACAGGACTGCCTACTGGCACTGTTCCTGCCCATTCATGTATGACAATTGGCAGAATGATCCACAGAAAAACTGGGTGAAAGGGATACCTTTCTTCTGCCAAGCCCACTAGCACTTTTCTTTGAACATGGAAACCTTTTTCAATGTGCTTCCTGGAAACTCACTCTCCATGAATGCAGAGAAGGCAGCTGAGGGGGCCTGTATGCTGGGTTTAAAAATTTAGGTGTGGATAATATATATGTTCACAATCAGTTCTCTCCTTTTTTCTCCAACTTTGTGTCAAATCTCTGTGAGCAAGGAATGTCTTTCTCCTATCCTTTCTGGCTCAGGTATTTAACAAGTCCAGGTAGATACAGAGTAGCTGCTCCACCTTCCATGACGTTCTTTATGTCAAGTCAACCTCATCCCTTGTGATGATCCTCTGAGGGAATCTGTTGCACCCACCATGAGTTTACCTGCATTCACACGACATGAATGTCAGGGGGAATTTCAACAATAGGTATGATGGAACGTGGCAGATCTCAGAGAACAATGGGAAAAATACACAGCTAATTCCAAACTAATAATAGATTTATTCAGATGACCTGAATTCAAGAGCTCAGAAGCTGAGATTCATGGACATTTTTTTTTTTTACTCAGACACATTAGTGAAGATAATGCCAGGAAAATCATTGAATTCAGTCCTTATTTACACTAAGTGATATATACTTAGAATTTAGGGAATTATGTTTTGCATTCAGAAAACCTTTATGATAAGTAGGATAGACAGTAGCTGAATATGGACTATGACCCCTGTAAAATTTTATGAATTGCTCTGTCAAATCTTTGCATTTTTCAGAATGACAACATTGATCATGAAAAGGAATATGAAAGTTGAAAATTAAGCTAATGATATCTTCTGTTATTACATGCATATAATTTAAGACCTTAAGTCCAGTAGCTCTAAAAATGTACCATGTTCACAAAATAACCTGTGCAATGAATGCTGTCGAGTGAGGTATAATAAATGATACATGAACTCTTCTTTTCAGAGTAGGTGTAGTGTTGCTTGCCTTTAATCCCAGCACTTGGGAGGCTGAGGCAAGAGGATCACAATTTAAAGACCAGCCTGGGCTACATAGTGAGATCCTGTCACCTGTCCCCTCCCCCTCCAAATAAAAAACCACAGCAATAAGCCAAACCAGCAAAAATACAAAAACAAAATCCTCTGCAAAAGAAAGAGAAACTTTCTTTCAGTAAGATGAAAAAGAGATACTCTATTGCTGTCCTGTGACTATTTTGGTTAATATGAAACCAGAGTTTTGGGCCCCAGACCTGAATCTTGGGTTTCTACATGTCATGTTTGGCTGCTTGCTACATATACCAAATGAAGAAGCATTGTGACAGGCAGAGAAAGGAGATTTATTACACGGCCCAGGACATGCCTTGGGAACAGACAAGGTAAGCACTCAGCCCATCTTCAGCTAAGTTCAGGTTATAGATATGAGATGTAGGTTTAAATAGACAAAATCTGGGAACAGGGAGAGAAAGATATATATAATTATTAAATATCCACAGTCACAGTTGTGGCCTGGTTGGTCATTATCTCAGTCCTTATTCCCAGAGGACTTTTAGAAGACTTGTTCTCCACAGTCATTGTCACTGGCAAGTGGTCTACCTTGAGGAGGTGCTACCAGTAGGGGTGGTTTCCATTATCCTTGTCATAAAGATGATACCAGTTCTGTCCTTCCTAAAATTGAAGATGACTGCCATATGTCTGCAGAGAGAATGAATTAGAGCGAAAGACAATAGGTACAAAATGGAGACAGAAATGCCAATGTTTTCTACCATTTTAGTTAATTCATGGACCCAAGTAAGGGATCAGTGCTTTTCAGCAAAAACAGTTTAAGCACAGTTTACAAATACGCTTTCTAAAACTTCTGTATTCCGTGCCTTCTGATCCTATACCTGTCTTTTACCATCCAAGGTCTCCCTTTTATAGTAACAACAGCCCCTATACTTAAAGCTAGGACTCAAAGCAGTCAATCTACTCATAATGACTTGTTAAATAAATATCGTGGAATGTAATGAAAGTAAACAATTGATGAATCTCTGGATTGGGAGAGCATAATGTGCAGAAGCTTGAGGGGTTTTGCTTGTTCGTTTATTTATAGTGACTCTTGGTTTTTTCAGCTGAGTTGTTCTGTTGTCAACTTGGTTCCACAGAAAATTACATTTCCCCCATTTTCCTATCTCCTGTGCACAAAAGTAAATTTGCACAATATTTGTGATGCAGACAGCAAGTGTCACAAATTATCTTTGGATGGTCATCACTGGTCAGGCATGATGAAAGACATGGAGTATTGTCCAATTCCATGTTGCTCTTGCTCTTCCTGTTGGCACCCAGCAATGAACAACCAACTCCATGCACATAAAATTTTCATCTTCTAGATAAGTCTTAAATGCTCAGATGTCACATAACCTACTGCAACAACTCAGCTGAATCCATGCAACTCACAAATGATCAGTAATTGTGATGCTGCTATCTTTCAGGGGCAGCTTTAAATTGATGATTGCTAAATTGTTGAAAATATTTTGGAGGGCAATTTGGTAACCAGAATTAAAAATTTTAAAGTGCAAATCAAACAACAAAGCAAATTCCACTTCAAATATATGACATGGAGCATTCTATACCTACTCACAAAGTCATTACCTATGCCTGTATTTAAGGATATATCTGTAATTGTATTCCTAGTAGAATCTGAATAATAAACACTGGGCACACACTTTGAATAAAGTATTAACAAAATTTTTCTTCCATGTGAATAAAATTAGGTTAATTTCCTATCTCTCTTCTGGAAATACGATGAAGGTAGAATGTCACCTACTTTGAATACACATGGAGAAATGACTCTGATTGATAAATTGTGTTGGAACTGTGAACAGTCAATGCATGGTAAGAGCCATGGCTTTGGGACCATGGATTTTGTATGTCTTACAAGAGATATTGGGTCTGTTTCAGATATGTTGGCTTCTTGGTCTTGGTGCCATGGTCTTGTTTACTCACATCTGAGCACTTGGCATAGGAGAAGGGAAGAATGAGTTGCATAAAAAATAGACCATGAACTGTGTGAAGAGCTCTCCATTTACTGCCATTCTAACCTAAGTTAATTTATACATTTACCATAATCCTAGTAAAAGTACTAGTTGAGGTTTGCAATTTTGTTGTTGTCGTTATTTTGTTTTGTTTTTGAGACAGGCTTGGAACTTGCTATGTATCCCAGGGGGGCCTCAAACTTGTGATCCTCCTGCCTCAGCCTCTTAAGTGCTGGAATTATAGGTGTGAGCCATCACACTAGTTTGAGGTTTTGTGGTATTTAAAACAGAACTAGACATAGTGATTGAAAAATAATGAAAAAAGTCTAGACAGAAAACTTTTGACAAAAAAGAAATGAGGAGAGTCTAAACATAACAGAAATTACAATAGACTTTGAAGCTGTACTAATTGAAACATGCCATTTTCTTATCTGAACAGAACAGGCATTATGTTTTAGCAAATTTTAATTTTTCTACAACCCATCCAGCGTTTTCCATCCAGGGCATTGGTTCTTTAGATGTACATCCTGGTCAGGCCTCAGGCCACCTGTCACAGCTGGCTTGGCTGATGAGATCAATATGCCCTGCGACACTACCTGCTTGTGGGCGCCATGGAAAGAATCCATAAGCAGGAGTCAGAAGACCTGAGTAAAGGCAAACCTTTCACTCACTACATACCTGACCTTTGCTAAGGCATAAAATATGCTTTTTTCACAGTTTTGAGTGATACAATCTAAAAATATATAATATACAGCATATCATTCAAATATTGCTATATTAATCATAAAATCATTAGAAAACAAATATTTGATCATACCACCTTACATCACAATCTTTATGCTGTAATTTTTGTAGGTTCAGGAACACTAGAAAACAAAATTTAAGTACAAATATTAACATTGCAAAGTAAAATTCTACTTTTGTTCCTTGATGAAAGGTCTCACTATGTAGCTCAAACTGGACTTGAACTCACCATACCTTGTCTCAGCCTCTGAATAACAGTATTACAGGCATAAACACCACACCAGTTGCCATAAAATTTTAGGTAATACATCATAATTGTAGTTTTAAAAATTTTTATTAGCATATATTCATTATACAGGGAAGATTCATTGTGACAATTATGAATAGTCTTACACTGTACACTGGTTAGGTCGTCCCCACCATCTGGCCCCTCAACCCCCTCCTCCCCACTGAAAACAATTGTAAAAGGTTTCATTGTTCTATTTCTTATATGTACATGAATCCCATCAACCATATTCCCTCACCTTCATCTCCTTCCTTCACACTACTCCCTTCTGTTAGTAGCTCCCCATGGTACCTATTCATTTTTAATTCCAAAGTCAGGGGAATGCAGATATAGATAAAGAAATAATACATTATTTTGTGATCAAGCTTTCTCTTAATTAAAAACAGGCTTGAAGTGAGTAAAGTGAGTAGAGCTGTATCAAACTGAATTTGAAGGTGCAAACGGAAAAAAATGATCGAGTAATAATTTCTCCTTGTCCCGGTACACACTTGAGATTTTTCTCAACATCTCCAAAACATTAGACAAATAATTATGTTCCAGCACATTAAATCGGATGATAAAATAGCCAATCAACTCTACATTTTTCTTTTTATTAGCATACATTAATGGTACAAAGAAGCTTCATTGTGATATATTCATGCATGCATTTATGTACTTTGATCAAATGTATCCCAATATTGCTTTCTAATCCTCACACCTACTTTCCCTTTTTACCTTTTTAATGGGTTTCATTATGCAATTTTCATGTGTGCATGTAATGTTCTCAATCATATTCATTCCCATCACCCTCTCCTTTCCCTTTCCAGTGGTTCCCTTCTCAAACAGTCCATCTTCTGCTTTCATCACACACACACACACACACACACACACACACACACACACACACTTATGTAGGAATTGAAGGGAATATACAGGCACAATGTGGGTTTTTTCACTGTCAAAATTGTCATTCTTTGACCTTAGAACAGGCTATAAGTTCCTCTGTTCCCAGTACATTTTGTTTATGTTTTCATTCTGACCAATTATTTTATTTATTAATCAAATCAGCTACCTACACTAGACCACATGAGGGAAATCTCAAACAGTGTTGGAAAAAATCTTTAACATTCATATGCTATATTTGCACTGAAGGCTGAAGTTTATAAAACACTTTTATATATATATATATATATATATATATATATATATATATATATATATATATATATTTCATTATAACCACTGTGGAAATAAATCAGTCAAGAATTATTAATCTCTTTTTTATCTATAGTTTAAATTTATTCTTTTTTCCTTTTTCTTTTATTATTCATATGTGCATACAAGGCTTGGGTCATTTCTCCCCCCTGCCCTCACCCCCTCCCTTACCACCCACTCCGCCCCCTCCCTCTCCCCACCCCAACACCGAGCAGAAACTATTTTGCCCTTATTTCTAATTTTGTTCTAGAGAGAGTATAAGCAATAATAGGAAGGAACAAGGGTTTTTGCTGGTTGAGATAAGGATAGCTATATAGGGCATTGACTCACATTGATTTCCTGTGCGTGTGTGTTACCTTCTAGGTTAATTCTTTTTGATCTATCCTTTTCTCTAGTACCTGTTCCCCTTTTCCTATTGGCCTCAGTTGCTTTTAAGGTATCTGCTTTAGTTTCTCTGTGTTAAGGGCAACAAATGCTAGCTAGATTTTTAGGTGTCTTACCTATCCTCACCCCTTCCTTGTGTGCTCTCGCTTTTATCATGTGCTCATAGTCCAATCCCCTTGTTGTGTTTGCCCTTGATCTAATGTCCACATATGAGGGAGAACATACGATTTTTGGTCTTTTGGGCCAGGCTAACCTCACTCAGAATTATGTTCTCCAATTCCATCCATTTATCAGTGAATAACATTTCGTTCTTCTTCATGGCTGCATAAAATTCCATTGTGTATAGATACCACATTTTCTTAATCCATTCGTCAGTGGTGGAGCATCTTGGCTGTTTCCATAACTTGGCTATTGTGAATAGTGCTGCAATAAACATGGGTGTGCAGGTGCCTCTGGAGTAACCTGTGTCACAGTCTTTTGGGTATAACACCAAGAGTGGAATTACTGGATCAAATGGTAGATTGATGTCTAGCTTTTTAAGTAGCCTCCAAATTTTTTTCCAGAGTGGTTGTACTAGTTTACATTCCCACCAACAGTGTAAGAGGATTCCTTTTTCCCCGCATCCTCGCTAACACCTGTTGTTGGTGGTGTTGCTGATGATGGCTATTCTAACAGGGGTGAGGTGGAATCTTAGCATGGTTTTAATTTGCATTTCCTTTATTGTTAGAGATGGTGAGCATTTTTTCATGTGTTTTCTGGCCATTTGAATTTCTTCTTTTGAGAAAGCTTTGTTTAGTTCAGTTGCCCATTTCTTTATTGGTTCATTAGTTTTGGGAGAATTTAGTTTTTTAAGTTCCCTATATATTCTGGTTATCAGTCCTTTGTCTGATGTATAGTTGGCAAATATTTTCTCCCACTCTGTGGGTGGTCTCTTCAGTTTAGAGACCATTTCTTTTGATGAACAGAAGCTTTTTAGCTTTATGAGGTCCCATTTATCTATGCTATCTCTTAGTTGCTGTGCTGCTGGGGTTTCATTGAAAAAGTTTTTAACTCTACCTACTAATTCCAGAGTAGTTCCTACTCTTTCCTGTATCAACTTTAGAGTTTGGGGTCTGATATTAAGATCCTTGATCCATTTTTAGTTAATCTTGGTATAGGGTGATATACATGGATCTAGTTTCAGCTTTTTGCAGACTGCTAACCAGTTTTCCCAGCAGTTTTTGTTGAAGAGGCTGCTATTTCTCCATCATATATTTTTAGCATCCTTGTCAAAGACAAGTTGGTTATAGTTGTCTGGCTTCATATCTGGGTCCTCTATTCTGTTCCACTGGTCTTCATGTCTGTTTTTGTGCCAGTACCATGCTGTTTTTATTGTTATTGCTTTGTAATATAGTTTGAAGTCAGGTATTGTGATACCTCTTGCATTGTTCTTTTGACTGAGTATTGCCTTAGCTATTCGTGGCCTCTTGTGTTTCCATATAAATTTAACAGTAGATTTTTCAATCTCTTTAATGAATGTCATTGGAATTTTGATGAGAATTGCATTAAACATGTAGATTACTTTTGGGAGTATAGACATTTTTACTATGTTGATTCTACCAATCCATGAGCATGGGAGATCTCTCCACTTTCTATAGTCTTCCTCAATCTCTTTCTTCAGACATGTATAGTTTTCCTTGTAGAGGTCATTCACATCTCTTGTCAGGTTTACACCTAGGTATTTGATTTTTTTTGAGGCTATTGTAAATGGAATTGTTTTCATACATTCTTTTTCCATTTGCTCATTGTTAGTGTATAGAAATGCTAATGATTTTTCTATGTTGATTTTATATCCTGCTACCTTGCTATAGCTGTTGATGATGTAAGAAGCTTCTGAGTAGAGTTTTTTGGGTCTTTAAGGCATAGGATCATGTCGTCTGCAAATAGGGATATTTTGACGGTTTCTTTACCTATTTGTATTCCTTTTATTCCTTCTTCTTGCCTAATTGCTCTGGCTAGGAATTCCAGTACTATTTTGAATAGGAGTGGAGATAGTGGGCATCCTTGTCTGGTTCCTGATTTTAGAGGGAATGGTTTCAGTTTTTCTCCGTTATGTATAATGCTGGCTGTAGGTTTGTCATATATACCTTTTATAATGTTCAGGAACTTTCCTTCTATTCCTAGTTTTCTTAGAGCTTTTATCATGAAATGATGTTGGATCTTATCAAAGGCTTTTTCTGCATCTATTGAGATGATCAAGTGGTTTTTGTCTTTGCTTCTGTTAATGTGGTTTATTACATTTATTGATTTTCGTATGTTGAACCACCCCTGCATCCCTGGGCTGAAGCCTACTTGGTCGTGGTGAATAATCTTTTTGATGTGTTGCTGAATTCGATTTGCCATTATTTTGTTGAGGATTTTTGCATCAATGTTCATTAAGGAGATTGGCCTATAGTTCTCCTTTTTGGAGGTGTCTTTGCCTGGTTTTGGGATAAGTGTAATACTGGCTTCATAAAATGTGTTCGGCAGTTTTCCTTCCCTTTCTATTTCATGGAACAGTTTAAGGAGGGTTGGTATCAGTTCTTCTTTAAAGGTCTGATAGAATTCAGCAGAGAATCCATCAGGTCCTGGACTTTTCTTTTTGGGGAGACTCTTGATTGCTGCTTCAATTTCATTTTGTGTTATAGATCTATTCAGGTGATTAATTTCCTCTTGGTTCAGTTTTGGATGATCATATGTATCTAGAAATCTGTCCATTTCTTTTACATTTTCAAATTTATTTGAATATAGGTTCTCAAAGTAGTCTCTGATGATTTCCTGGCCTTCCATGGTGTTTGTTGTTATCTCCCCTTTTGCATTCCTGATTATACTAATTTGGGTTTTTTCTCTCCTCATTTTAGTCAGGTTTGCCAGGGGTCTATAGATCTTGTTTATTTTTTCAAAGAACCAACTTTTTGTTTCATTAATTCTTTGTATGGTTTTTTTGGTTTCTATTTCGTTGATTTCAGCTCTTATTTTTATTATTTCTCTCCTTCTATTTGTTTTGGGATTTGCGTGTTCTTGTTTTTCTAGGAGTTTGAGATGTATCATTAGGTCATTGATTTGTGATCTTTCAATCTTTTTAATATATCCACTCATGGCTATAAACTTTCCTCTCAAGACTGCCTTAGCTGTGTCCCATAGGTTCTGGTAGGTTGTGTTTTCATTTTCATTGACTTCCAGGAATTTTTTAATTTCCTCTTTTATTTCATCGATGATCCATTCTTCATTAAGTAATGAGTTATTTAGTTTCCAGCTGTTTGCATGTTTTTTGTCTTTACTTTTGTTGTTGAGTTCTACTTTTACTGCATTGTGATCAGATAGTATGCACGGTATTATTTCTATTTTCGTATATTTGCTGAGGCTTGCTTTGTGCCCTAGGATATGATCTATTTTGGAGAAGGTTCCATGGGCTGCTGAGAAGAATGTATATTGTGTAGAGGTTGGATGAAATGTTCTGTAGAACATCTACTAGGTCCATTTGATCTATTGCATATTTTAGATCTTGGATTGCTTTATTGATTTTTTGTTTGGATGACCTATTTATTGATGATAATGTGGTGTTAAAGTCTCCCACAACCACTGTGTTGGCGTTTATATATGCTTTTAGGTCTTTCAGGGTATGTTTGATGAAATTGGGTGCGTTGACATTGGGTGCATGCAGGTTGAAGATTATTATTTCCTTTTGGTCTATTTCCCCTTTTATTAGTGTGGAATGTCCTTCTTTATCTCATTTGATCAATGTAGGTTTGAAGTCTACTTTGTCAGAGATAAGTATTGCTACTCCTGCCTGTTTTCAGGGGCCATTGGCTTGGTAAATCTTCTTCCAGCCTTTCATCCTAAGCATATGCTTATTTCTGTCGGTGAGATGAGTCTTCTGTAAGCAACAAATTGTTGGATCTTCTTTTTTAACCCATTTTGTCAAACGGTGTCTTTTGATGGGTGAATTAAGTCCGTTAACATTAAGTGTTAGTACTGATAGGTATGTGGTGATTCCTGCCCTATAGTTGTCTTAGTTGTTTGAAGGTTTGATTGTGTGTACCTAAATTGATGTTACTCTCTACTGTCTTGCTTTTTCTTTTTCTGTGGTTTGGTGCTGCCTGCCTTTTCATGGTTAAGTTGGGTGTCACTTTCTGTGTGCAGAATCCCTTGCAGAATCTTTTGTAATGGTGGCTTTGTGGTCACATATTGTTTTAGTTTCTGCTTATCATGGAAGACTTTTATTGCTCCATCTATTTTGAATGATAGTTTTGCTGGGTAGAGTATCCTGGGGTTGAAGTTATTTTCATTCAGTGCCCGGAAGATCTCACCCCACGCTCTTCTTGCTTTTAATGTTTCTGTTGAGAAGTCTTCTGTGATTTTGATGGGTTTACCTTTGTATGTTACTTGTTTTTTCTCTCTTACAGCCTTCAATATTTTTTCCTTACTTTCTGAGCTTGTTGTTTTAATGATGATATGTCATGGAGTAGTTCTATTTTGATCTGTTCTGTTTGGTGTCCTGGAGGCCTCTTGCATCTGTAGGGAATATCTTTCTCTAGATTTGGGAAATTTTCTGTTATTATTTTGTTGAATATATTACACATTCCCTTCGCTTGCACCTCTTCTCCTTCTTCGATGCCCATGATTCTCAAGTTTGGTCTTTTGATGGAGTCAGTGAGTTCTTGCATTTTCTTTTCACAGGTCTTGAGTTGTTTAATTAATAGTTCTTCGGTTTTTCCTTTAATTACCATTTCATCTTCAAGTTCTGAGATTCTGTCTTCTGTTTGTCCTATTCTGCTGGATTGGCCTTCCGTTTTGTTTTGCAGTTCTGTTTCGTTCTTTTGTCTGAGGTTTTCCATATCCTGGCAATTTTCCTCTTTAATGTTGTCTATTTTTGTCCTGAGTTCATTTATCTATTTATTCATTGCGTTCTCTCTTTTACTTTGGTGTTTATGCAGTGCTTCTATGGTTTCCTTTATTTCTTCTTTTGCTTTTTCAAATTCTCTATTTTTGTTGTCTTGGAATTTCTTGAGTGTCTCCTGTACATTTTGGTTGACCCTATCCAGTATCATCTCTATAAAATTCTCATTGAGTACTTGTAGTATGTCTTCTTTTAAATTATTCTTGTGGGCTTCATTGGTCCTTTGGCATAGTTTATCTTCATTTTGTTGGAGTCTGGATCTGAGTTTCTGTTCTCTTCATTCCCCTCTGGTTCCTGTACTAATTTTTTGCTGTAGGGAAACTAGTTTCCCTGTTTTTTCTGTCTTCCCATCATTGTCTTTGGTGTTGTTACTGTCCCTGTACTGTGTGCAATTAAGTATTTTCTAGCTTGTAATAATAACAATGGTAATATTTAGAATGGAAGGGTGAGCTGAGATGGAAAGCAAGAAGTTAAAGAAAAGGGGAAAACAAAATATACAGACAAGAGGGAGAAAGCAGAACAAGGTATCAGACAAGAAAGTTTCAAAGGTATAAACAGGGAGTGTTAGTGTACTAATCGACAGTAAGCTGAACAGACATTAGAGAGACAGAGAGGGGATTGAAAATCAAAGATTAAAAAAATAAATAATAAGTAAATGAAAGAAATATCTATATATAAAAATGAATTAAAATAAAATAGAAAATAGAAAATTAAAAAAAAAACCAAAAAACTTCCAAGTTTATATGCAATGCAGTTTCAGTCTTAATAATTTGGGTGTCTGTCTCAATCTCCAATCCTGGAGTTGGTGCCTCAGATGTTGTTCTGTAGTTGTCTCATCAAAGGGGATGCATAAAGTAGAACAAAACTACACACACACACACACACACACACACACACAAAAGCCCCACCAAGTGTCCCAAGTTGAAATGCAATACAGTTTCAGTAAGTTTTTCAGCTTGCAGGTGTAATTCGGTTGTTCTCTCATCAAAGGTAGGGAGAAAAAGAAAAAAAAAAGAGTCTGGAGACAGTTCTGAGAATGGTATCTGCAACTGTGGCTTGCCTGCCTGCTGCTCTCAGCCTGCTGTAGCTGGCGCGTTATTTATGCAGATCTCTGTGGTGAACTTAGCACTCACCTGGTCCCACAGGCTTTGTTTGTTCAGAGTTCTCCTGTGCCGGAGCCTCTGCTACAGGCTTTCCCCTTTCCATGCACTGGGAAAGGTGACACTGCCCCCGCGTTGTCAGGTCTGCATGTTTATTTACAGTTCATGTGGGAGGTGGGTCTTCCCCCCTCTCCTGTGCAGTTTTCCTCCCACTGCCACTTTCACAAGCTTTCCTGCTCCTGCTTACTGGGCGGTGCTGCTGCTCCTGCCGGCCGCCATGTTTATTTACAGTTCACGTGGGAAGTGGGTCTTCCCTCCTCTCCTGTGAAGTTTTTCTCCCTCCGCCACTCTCACAAACTTCCCCGCTCCTGGTTGCTGGGTGCGGGCCCCACTCCTGCCAGAGGCTCTCTGGCCTGCCTGGCTTGTTTATTTACAGTCCCGGGAAGGATTCCCTTCCCCCAATCTTCAGCGCTCAGGGCACCCCACCCTCTTTCCTACGTGTCTTAATTGTTCTTATTGCTTATTACTCAGCTTCTCTTTTTTTTTCCCCCAGGTGGAGGTCATATGTGCATGTAATGTTCTCCAATCATATTCATTCCCATTACCCTCTCCTTTCCCTTTCCAGTGGTTCCCTTCTCAAACAGTCCATCTTCTACTCTCATCACACACACACACACACACACACACACACACACACACACACTTATGTAGGAATTGAAGGGAATATACAGGCACAATGTGGGTTTTTTCACTGTCAAAATTATCATTCTTTGACCTTAGAACAGGCTGTAAGTTCCTCTGTTCCCAGTACATTTTGTTTATGTTTTCATTCTGACCAATTATTTTATTTATTAATCAAATCAGCTACCTACACTAGACCACATGAGGGAAATCTCAAACAGTGTTGGAAAAAATCTTTAACATTCATATGCTATATTTGCACTGAAGGCTGAAGTTTATAAAACACTTTTATATATATATATATATTTCATTATAATCACTGTGGAAATAAATCAGTCAACCATTATTAATCTCTTAATGAGAAACCACTGGATGTTATTGAGTTGTCAGGCCTTACACTCATGATTACTATTCCAATGCTCCACAGTTCCCAGAGTATATTCCAATTGTAATGTGAAATATTCCTTATATTTCATGTTGTCTTAACATAAATGGCAACAGTCACAGCACCATGTGTGATTTTAGAAAAGGCTTAGAAGTTCTTCTTGCAGAGCTTGAGCACTGAAGGGGTCCTCAATTCCACCGGCACATTATGTACACCTGGGCAGATGCACACCACACCAGGACCCAAGTACTAAAGGTTCTGATGCAATGGATCTGGGCTGAGTGCCACCCCTCTTCCCTTTGATTCCAATGTGTAGCAAGTGTTTAGAGCCACCGGGATACAGAGACTGCAGGTGGCTGCCTAATGCTGTGTGGGTCTCTGCTCAGATGTAATGCCTGTGTCTAATCTGTGTCCAAAACAAACAGGGAGCTAGACTTCATTACCCTTCCAATGACAGCAGTATTTTTCACCATTCCTCAAAGTGCTTTCTCAGGATTCTGCCTTTGTATTGTCAACTGGGAGAAGTCCTTTGTAGTTGTTAATGGCTTCTCCTCTGGGATGCTCAAGGCTCCAGCTGACAGGGCTCCTGATTCTCAGAGTTGCACAGCTGCTGGAGATGGAAGACCCCTGGAACACAGGCATATTTTGATCGGTGTGAGACTCTATGTTTTCACAGTGGGCTGAGCTGCTTTTTCTCCATTCTGTTGCCTTCACAAAACTCATTCAGCCTGTGTTAGTCTGGATTAGTCAAAAACACCTAGACTGTATAGTTTTTGCTCCTATAAAACTACTTTTAAATGTATTTAACACATTTTCCAGTTATATAACACTGTCCATCAATGTCATCATATGTGTTATTTCTGTGCTCTCTACAATTTTACTGATGAATACATGGTCATACTTTATTATACTTGGCTTTCTGGCAGCCACTAGCCCTTCGCTTTGGATTCATTTGGTACCAAGAACCATCTGGCAGATCCTCAGCCCTGCCAGCAATGTCTTCAACATGGGAGCCAGTTCCATGCTTATGCTCAGTAACATCAGACTTCTAAAGTGGTTGCACCACAGTCAGGAAGCTCTTGGCTGTTCTCGGTCTTTAACCACGTTTCTATGAAAAGAATGAGTGATGAAGAAGAAATTTTCACTCAGTTTTTCAAACACCTTTAATTTTCAGACAGACTCAGTTTCTCCTACATGCAGCCCAGATCTTTAAGGAAACATGAACTCCATGAAGGCTGATCTGCCATGTTCAATACTAATGTATCCAGTGCCTGGGAGTGCTGGGACATTATGAGCTGATATGTGTTTGTTCAAAGCCTGAGTGAATAGAAACTGCTGTCACAGTATTTTCACAAATGATTTCAAGTAGTCATCATTCCTCTCAACTTGAGCTCTTTGGGGGAAGGAAGGAGTATGTGAAACTTAGTAGGTTTACAAATGTTATAAAAATGGTTAAAAATTAAGTTTACTCTAATCCTAGGAAGCTTTGCATACTGAAAGAGAACCAGAAGGCTTGCCTTTGGTACACAAACCTTACCCAGGGTCATGCTCCCATTTCCAGTTCCTTTCTCACAATTAAGAGAAGACATAAATTATTTTTGTGCTTCTGACAGACCCTGAAATGGACAGGTGGTCTTCATGTGCAAAGATGGACCTGGGCTCTGATGGCTTCTTCAGATGAGGCACTGAGAGCATGAAGGGTCACCTGAAAAGAGATGTGGGTCAGACGAAGAGCAGCCTCCATCCCCTCACCTCCCTGGTCACCCAGCTCCAACTTTTCACACTGGTCCTGGCTCAGAGCCTGCTGCTGATACTTCTGTCATGCTGCCACTGCCTAGCTTCAGGTTTAGGTAAAGCTTGCAGGTGCATGGGGAGCACCATGTAGCTGCAGCACAGAAGTAGGTGGCTGAGTCTTCAGGCTGCAAGGATGTTATATGTGAGCTGCTTCCATTCCTTAGTTATGTGACTCTGAGTCTACCTTCCTGCTTCACATCTCCACCTGAGAATTTGGAAAATAGATGTTAGAATTTTTCTCCCTGAATCTTGCCTGTACCACTGCAAACCGTTAAAACCACTGACTGAATAAGTGCAGCTCATGGATGTGACATTTCTTTCCTGGGTTCTCAGGAAACAAGGACTCTGTTCCATCTGGTTTTCTCCCTTTGCTCCTGTTCAAAAAGCAAGCATCAGACAAAATACATAGCCTTAGCTCAGACTTTTCATAATTTTGTGTCTAAATCTCCAACATGAAATGCCAAATAAGTCCATAATACAACTCTATTGTCCCCTATGATTCAGTGAAAGTTTCCTGAGGCTCTCAGTTCTTAGAAATCCCCAACTCACAGTCAAAGTGAAGCCAAAATATAATTAATGCAGTTCTCTGCATCTTCTCCATCTTGATTCTTTGTTTTGATACCTAACATGTTGCCCAAAATTACATGGCCACAACAGTCTTTCTTTCTTGGCTCTATTAGGACAGTTGACTAGAAAGTACAGTTGATGGAACCAGGGAATCTGCTTTTAAAGGAAAATGAATGTGTTGACATAGGAATGAGGCATGGTCAAACACCATCATGAGACATCAAAATGAGGACAGAGAGGCGACTAAGAGTGAACAGTAGCTAATACTGGGGTTAAGCCTCTGATAGGCAGGACTATAGCTAACTTTGGTGCTGCCTGTGTCAGTGGAACTGATTATGAATATTTTATATAATGTCAGCAAGGATCAGTTTCATCACACTAACAAGTAAACCACTTCAGAAATGGTTATAAAGATTTAGCTAAAAATGCTTTTAAAATTTCAACCCTGTGCTAAATATATGTTATAAAATATTAGTTATAGAACCAAATCAACATGCATTCTCTGAGGCACATAAATAACAATGTGAAGGTAGAAGGAGGAACAGAAGAAAAGTGTTTTGTTTTGCTTTTTGACTTGTTACTTCTGTGTAGACAGTAAATACTTCAAGTCAGGCACTGTATCTTACACAGCTTCTAGGGAAATCCTAGAACATAGAAGATTCCCAACAGATGCTGTTTTTTAACATGTGCATGGTCTAGAAAAGTAATGTAGACAGGAATAACAATGTGATTTTAAGGAGTTTCATGTTTTCGTGTTTTCACTACATTACACTGCAGGAAGCACAAGAGCCATTTGAAGCTGACCAGCTCCATTCACTTCTAACAGACCAGAAAATAACTAAACAGTGACACACATCCCAACCAAGGAGAACAGAAATGCCTGGGATGGGAAGCACAAAGCAGAGTGTAGAGATTGCCATAGGAGACATTCATATTTATATTAAAGAGACAGACCATTTATCACAGAAACCCATGGAATGAGAAGAGTTACAGAATGGAGCAGGTTCATTAAATTTCATCATAGCCAGAGTAGGCCTCCCTAGGGAACTTTAGGAAGACCAGCCTAGAACAGAGAGAGGAAAACCTGTTTCATAGGGGAACTAATTAGACATATGGATGTCTTCTCAAATATATAGTTCTACAATACAAAGAGCCACCAAAAACTGTTGGAGAGGTCTAAGAGTGGAAATCAAAGACAGGTCCTTATTTGTAAAAAGGAGAATTTTTGTTAACACTTCTACCATTTCCATCTCCGTAGTATATTAGACAACATGATTCCATTGCCTGGAGAAACCACAGGTCTGATAGAGGAAGGAAGTCCTCAAGTTCTTGGGGTTTCATTTTCTAGAGCATAACCTAATTCAGAAGGAAGCCCTCCTTTCCAGTCTTAGATCCTGCATCCTTCCCTAAAGCATCCCTTTTCTCCATTTAGTGTCAATTGCTCAACTCTGTGCGCAAAGGCCTAATCAAACAATAGCTTGTCTAACATCAGACTTGGTTCTGACCAAGGTGCCAGCAAATTTTTTTTCTGGTAATGGTTCATCCTTGACTTATAGATGGCAACCTTTTTGTTGCATTCTCATATGGCATTTCCCCCGGGGGGGGGGAGAGAGAGAGAGAGAGAATGCTTTGGATGTTCTTCCTGTTAATGTAAGGACACCATCCCATTGAATGGGGCCCCAAACTTATGACCTCATTTAATCTTAACCTTAACTATCTCTTTAAAGGCTAGTCTCCAAATGTCCATTTCAGTAATTTTCAGAGGTAAGGCTTCAACAGAGCAAATTGGGGGAGGGGAGATACAGTTCCAAACATCAAGTCCTTGAATCATTATGTTGTCAAGCTTTGGAATTTCATTTATGCAGGATACTTCTTGGTATCTTGAAAAGACTGTGTGAAGCTGGTGTAAGAATTGTGGGAGTGTTTCTTTGGCTTTCTCATGCTTTTCTTTATAGAATTTCACATTGCAGCAGAAGTCATAGGTAGCACTGTAGCTCCCAGTGTATTTTCTGATTGTACCTGAATGAATTAGGGGCTCAGTTCTGGAACCCAAAATGCACCCAGTTTGCAGTTAAGGATTACTGCTTCCCTGTGTCCTGGTCCTAGGAAGCACAGGATCATTACTTGCACTGGACTTGCCACCCACTAAGAAGGACAGTTCCCACACCATGCTCTTTATGCTCACCGACACCAAAAGTTCTCTCCTAGTGGGGTTAGAATTCTACTCCAAGTGGGTAAATTTTTATTTCCATGCAGATAAATGTGTGACTATAATGAACAGACATTTAAATCATGCAGAAAGAGCTGACTCCAAAGCAAAAGATTTCCTACCCCAAAACCCGAAACCAAGAATCCAGGCCCCTGTGAAACGGTGCTTTTTCTGGGATTTAAATGAAGAGCCATGGGAGACTTTCCTTACTTCCTTTCCTGAACAGGCTCAGCCTCATTGGCTATAGCAATAAGAACATGGGAAAGCTCCAAAAAAGCGGACTTTTCTAAAAGATCACCTTCCTCTTCAGTGTTTCTGAGAACCTGCAAAGGAAGGAAGGAACATCTGAAGGGAGAAATGAATAACCAGGAGCTAAGAAGAGGTCCCATACCACAAAATATGAGAAGCCCAATGTCGATCAGAATTTGGGGAGACATGTGCAGAAGTCAATGTTGCCTTCCTGAAATCCCATTAATCCTCAAGAGAGACAAATCCACAGATTCTCTAGGAGATGTACCATGTGGAACTTTAGTTCATGTTTACCATGGGATAGTTTCAATATAGAGGAACAAAGTGGAATTCAGATTGACAATAGGAACATCATGGAAACTGGACTCAGGTTGCATTTAAAATTCTTCTGCAAGTCCTAGCTCTAGCCTTACCAGGGTTCCTGAGTTCAGAGGCATCAGAGCTGAAATCTGTTCCTGTTCTTCTAGGTGTCCCCATCAGGAACACTACTTGGGGAGAAACCACAATTGTCCTCTCCTAAGGCTGCCCACACCCAGGACCACCTGCACTCCTCTGGGTTTTTGCTGGGCTCCCCATGAAGTCCCTTCACTGTGTCCCAGAACACAGTAGTACACAACTGAGTCTGATTTGTGCACTGCGTATTTCTGCAGGTGGAAGGAGCTGTCATCCTTTACATGACTTGCCTGGAAACCTTGGTGCTTTGTCCTCTGGTTTTCCACTGGGCTCTTCAGTAGGAGTTGAGGAGATTTATTGAGATACTGGACATACCAGAAAAGGAAACCTGAGTAGCTGGTTTGGTAAGTGCAGTTCAGGGTCAGAGGTGTCCCTTCTGGAAAGATAACTGTCTGAGTCACTGAGTCTCCATTGGTCTTTCCTGAAATAATTAAGTTTTTGTTATTAAAGAATATACAAACACACAGACATTCCTCAGGGAGGAAAAGGATATCAAAACCCAGACTAGGATTAGAAAATAAGTTTATAAAAATGAAACACCACTCACTGGAATTTAGCACTGAGACCACCAATAGCATTGACCAAAAAGCAGAGAGCATGACTGGAGAGAAACAGGAACCACTAAGGACTGTGCCCAAGGTAGACAGAGCAATGTCGTAGTTTCAAAACCTGGATTCTGGAAGGATCTGTTGTAAGTTCTTGTTCCGTAGGGGGGGGAAAAAAGAGATTTCCTACTCTGCAGCAACTGAAAAATAAATGAAAAAGGAACATAATTTGCACAGAAAAGGAGATTCACCCAGTGAACCTAAGAATAAACTTCATCTAAAGACAGGCGCGCCCTCTTGTGGATTTCCTTAGCACCTGCAAAACAGAAAGGGCTGGGGCATGGTTCAAGTGAGAAAGCACTTGCCTAGCAAGCTATGAGTCCCTGAATTCAAATTCTAGTACCACATAAATAAATAAAATGAAAAGTTAAGTCACATGAATTACTTCTAATCACAAAACGTCACTCCATTTTGCCCCATCTTCCCCTCTTTACCTGAAATGCTCTCCTAGTCACTATGTGGCTTAATCCCATGTTTCCTTAATGCATTTTTCAATGAAAAGGATAACCAGGATCTCTTTCCCACATATAATATTACAACTGGAGACAACACCACTCACAATCCCCATCCACTTTAAATGTACTAATATAGTATGTAAGTTGTTTATCACATTTTGTTCATTCAGTTTCTCCAATGAAATATGAACTCTGAGAGAACAGAAATGTTAGTCTGATTTGATGTATTCTGTCTGTAGATAATAGGGCCTGGTGTTTAAAAACATAGCAGAAATGCAGTACTGTTTGTTAATCAGCCTGGTCTGTGAAATACAGATTGCTTACATGTTTACATACTGATTATTTCAAATAGAGTTCCACATGATTTACAGTAAGATTAATGAAATTGCTGTGAGATTAAAGCTCACATTTTTAACTCATTTTTATTAGTGTATATTAATTGTGCAAGCTGGGTTCACTGTGGTATTTCTATAATGCATATAATGTACTTTGATCAAATTCACTCCCTCTATTACTCTTTCTTATACCCTACCCACCTTTTATAAACAATTTTATTTTTTATTTTTTCTTTATTCATTTATTCACATGTGCATACATTGTTTGGGCCACTTCTCCCGCTTGCCCCCCATCCTCTCAATCTTCCCTCAACCCCCATGGGAACCTGATTTGCCCTTTTCTCCAATTTTGTTGAAGAGAAGACATAAGCAATAATAAGAAAGACATAGCGTTTTTACTAGTTGAGATAAGGATAGCTATACAGAGAGATTCTTAGCATTGCTTCCAATGAATCAACCCAAATTGATTCATCTCTACCTGACCTCTTCCCCGGTTACCTTCCCATATTGACATCTGTCATTTTAAGGTTACTGTATTAGCTCTTCTGTAGTGGGGACATCAAACACTTTCAAGTTTTGGATTTCCTACTTATCCCCATTCCTCCCATATGTGTGCTGCTCTTAGCGTGTGACCCAAGTCCAATAACATTACTGCATTTGCCCTAGACTTAAAGTCTGCATATGAGGGAGAACATACGATTTTTGATCTTCTGAGCCTGGCTAACCTTGCTGAGGATGATGTTCTCCAGTTCCACCCATTTACTTGTGAATAATAAGATTTCATTCTTCTTCACGTCTGAGTAAAATTCCATAGTGTATAAATACCACATTTTATTAAACCATTCATCAGTAGTGGGTCATCTTGACTGTTTCCATAACTTGGCTTTTGTGAATAGTGCTGCAATAAACATGGTGTGCAGGTGCCTTTGGAGTAACCTGTGTCTCATTCCTTTGGATATTTTCCCAGCAGTGAGATTGCTGGATCATATGGTAGATCTATGTTTGGATTTTTAAGAAGCTTCCATATTTTTTTCCAGAGTGGTTTCACTAGCTTGCATTCCCACCAGCAAAGTATAAGAGTTCATTGTTCCCCACATCCTCACCAACACCTGTTGTTGCTATTCTAGCGGAGGTGAGGTGAAATCTTAGTGTGGTTTTGATTTTCATTTCCTTTATGGTCAGAGATGCAAATCTTCAGTATTTTTTCATGTGCTTTTTGACTATTTGAGTTTCTGCCTTTGAAAAAGTTCTGTTTAGTTCAGTTTCCCATTTCATTATTGGTTCATTGATTTTGGGAGAGCTTAGTTTTTTGAGCTCCCTGTATATTTTGCTTGTCAGTCCTTTGTCTGAGGTATAGCTGGAAAATATTTTCTCCCACTCTGTGGGTCTTCTCTGCAGTTTAGAGACCATTTGTTTTGCTGTGCAGAAGCTTTTTAATTTTATGAAGTCCCATTTGTCCATCCATTCTCTTAGTTGCTGAGCTGCTGGGGTTCTATTGAGGAAGTCCTTGCTTATATCTATTGTTTCCAGAGTATTCCCTTCTCTTTTCTATACTAGCATCAGAGTTTCAGATCTGATATTAAGGTCCTTGATCCATTTTGAGTTGATACTAGTACAGGGTGATAAACACAGGTCTAGTTTCAGTTTCCTGCAGGCAGATAACCACTTTTCACAGCAACATTTGTTGAAGAGGTTGTCTTTTCTCCATTGTGTGTTTTTGGTGCCTTTGTCAGAAACAAGGTGGCATAGCTATGTGGATTCATATCCGGGTCCACTATTCTGTTCCACTGGTCTTCATGTCTGTTTTTGTGCCACTACCATGCTGTTTTTATTGCTATTGCTTTGTAATATAGTAAAAACAATTTTAATGGGCTTCATTTAAAAGTACTTCAATCATATTCATCCCCCCATCATCCTCTCCTTTCAACTTCCCCCTGCCTCTCATCTTCCATCAAACAATCTGATTTGTATGCTCATGTCACTGATTTTTTTAGGTCTAGAATTCACATATAAGAGTCTCGATCTGGCTTATATCATTTAGCATGATGATCTCCCTTTCCATCCATTTTCCTGCAAATGATGTAAGTTTTTCATTCTTTATTGTGGAATCATAGTATATTTATGGCACATTTTCTTTAACCTTTCATTGGTTGATGGACACCCATGCTAATTCAATAGTTTAGCTACTGTAAACAGTGAACAGTACATCTAAAAACATAGGTGTGCAGGCAGGTATCTCTATTACATGCAGACTTACCTTCCTTCTATACATGCCTAGGAGTGGTATAGTAGGATCTTAGGTAGTTCCGTTCTTGGTTTTTTAATGAACCTGCATACTGATTTTCACTGTGACTACACTGGTTTACATCCCCACCAACAGTGTATAAGGGTTCCTTTTCTCCACATTCTCACCAGAATTTCTTGTGTTTTATTTTCTTGATAGCCATGTTGACGGGGGTGTGATGGGATCTCAATGTTATTTTGATTAGCATTTCCTTTATGTCTAAGGTTGTTAAACATATCTTCAAGTATTTATTGGCCATTTGTACTACTCTTAAGAATCGTATGATAAATTCATTTGTCCATTTATTAATTAGGTTGTTTGTTCTTTTGGTGTTCAGTTTTTGGGGATCTTTACATTGTGGATATTAATCCTTTAACTAACAATAGCTTGCAAAAACATTTCCCTCCTTTCTGTAGGTTGTCTCCTGATTTTAATAATTATTCCCTTCACTGTGCTGACAATTTTTAGTTTGATGCAAACCCATTTGGCAATTGTTAGTCTTATTTCCTAAGCAATTGGAGTCCTGTTCAGAAAGTTATTACCTATCCTATATCTTCAAGGGTTTTCACTATGTTTTCAGGTAGTTGTTTCAAAGTTTCATGTCTTAAATTGAGGCATTTGATCCATTTGGAATTGATTTTTTATACAAGATGAGCAGTAGGGATCTACTTTCTGACTTCTGCATGTGGGCATGTAGTTTTTCCACTACCATTTGTTGAAGAGGCTGTCCTTTCTCCAACATGTGTTTTTGACAACTTTTTTTGAAAATCTCATTGTTGTAGATGTTGAGGCTTATTTCCGGTACTTCTATTAATTTCCATTGGTTTATGTGACTGTTTTGTGCCAGTACCATGCTGACTTTCTTACTAATGGCTCTGAAGTATAGTTTGAAGTCAGGTATTGTGATACCACCAGCATTGCTCTTTTGTTAAGGATTGCTTTGATTATTTTGGATCTTTTACACTTCCATATGAATTTTAATGTTGATTTTTCTATTTCTACCACAAAATGATATTGGAATTTTAAGGGGGATTACAATGAATCTGTAGATTGCTTTCAGTATTGTCGACATTTTCAAAATACTCACTGTTAATCCAGGAACATAAGAGATCTTTTCTTCTTTTCTTCTTCCAGTGTCTTCTACAGTTTCTTTCATAAAAGTTTTATAGTTTATGCTGTAGAAAACTTTCATACCATTAGGTAGTGTTATTTCTAGGTATTTAATTTCTTTGAGGCTACTGTGAATTAGATAATTTTCCTGATTTCTTTCATTATTGGTATATAGAAAATCTCTTCATTTTTGTATGTTGATTTTTTTATCTGCTATAGAGTTTCGGGGTAGAGTTCTTTACATACAGGATGATATTATCGGCTTCTTCTTCCTTTTTATTTTTTTCTCTTGCCTTATTGCTCTGGCTAAGAATTCCAGCACTATGTTGGCTATGGATTTGTCATATAAAGCCTTTATGTCAAAGCATGCACCTTCTAGTCCTGGTTTCTTCAGTGCCTTTATCATGAATGGATGTTTAATTCTGTCAAAGGATTTTTCTTCATCTACTGAGGTGATCATGTGATTTTTGTCCTTTATTCTGTGTATGTGCTGTATTACATCTATTGATTTGCATATGTTGAACCATCCTTCGTCCCTGGAACTTTGTCATAGCATATAAGATCTTCTTTTCCTCCTTCCTTCCTTCTTTCCTACCTTCCTTCCTCTCTTTCCTTAACTTTATCTCTCCCTTCCTCCTTTCTTTCTTTCTTTCTCTCTATTTTTTTGGTGGATTAGGGTTTGAACTCAGGACCTCATACTTGCTAGGCAAACACTCTAACATTTTAGCCTCACCTATAGCTTCCGCAATTTTCTTATTTCTAGTTTCTTCTATGATATGACACTTATTATTATTGAACCCTGGGATTTAGACTGAATGACAGCTAAGGTATTCCTATATATTTTTCTTTCAGTACCTCACCCCTAGACTCACAAAAACAGCACCATGATCACATTATTATGACAGTGACTCTTTGTGACCCAGAGTGGAGTGTGTCACCCACTCTAACCACAAATATAGTCAGGAAATCCTGAGAATTCCCTGCCACTGGAAAAAAAGAAAATACATATGTAAATCATGTAGAAGAATAACTTTCCTATCTTAGAAACTCAAACAGATCCCCTTGATATCTGAAATATTTGGATATAAGGAGACACAATCTGATATTGCAGTGAAGTCTATCTACAAGCTAATGATCACAATATTCTTCTGAGATATAACTTGCAATTTACATTGCAGGTTTCATGGATTATCATAGATATATGTGTGTATCAAGAGTCATACTTATAGTGAGAAATCAATGCATTGCATGTTATACTGGGAAGATGGAAGCATAGTGTAACATGGGAAATTTTCACTATGTAGTATTTACTACAATGGCTTATTTTCTCCATCAATGACTTACTCACACTCTCAGGATATTTCTACAATACAGCAAAGTGCAGAAGAGTAGACATCACTTCATCTAGATGAGAAAAACCTCCATCTTATCCAACACTTACACGCTTTATTTCCAAGGTACCCTACTCCTCTCTAGCCTAAATCACTGCACATGTTGTACCTGTTATTTCAAGGTGAGTCACCCTCACTTCTAGGAGAGCCACAGATCAGCAGCCAGCCAGTCCTTCTGAATCCTCTCTGGCATGATTACTGCAATGGAAGTTACTGAATCTGGTTCAGCAGTGGTAGCTCCTTTTACAACTAGGCTTCCCCACAGTTTAACCCATAAACCAGACCACAAGGAGGCCAGAGTAAAATATTTTAGGTGGATACCAGATGGCAGTACTGCAGCTAAGAATAGCATTCTTTCTCTAGAAATGGTGTCTCTAGAGCCTGATTCTCAATGAAGGAAAAGTAAAGATTTAGACTAAGTTTTCATGAGCTGATGACATTGAATGGAGGAAGTCAAAAGTACACCATGCACATGCTTGACAGGGAGCTTTACAGACAAGAGGCAAAGGTCCTGATATGGAAACATGCCTGAATGTGTCAGGAATATCTTTCCCTTCAGCCCCTTATTCTTCACAGCACACCATTGCAGAAGAGACTTGCTGATGCATTCAGCACTATTAATTGGTTGCTTGATGATTTTTGGATGTACTGGTCCTTGAGAAATTTGTAGCTAGGTTTGGAATCTCTTTCTTCAGGTCCCTTTGTGATACAGTTGAAGTCAGTAATTTCACCATCACTGAGACATGTGACCAACCTGCTTTGGAGCCATTGCTTCTCCAAAGTCTCTTTAGGAGCCTCTCAGATGTCACATCCCAGCTGACAGTAAAAGTCAAACATGGGGAAAATTATGTCTATTTTCCAAACATTAGAATGGGAAAAATAAAACCTGCATCCATAGCCTTTTGATATTTAAACTAGATAATGATTCTGAAATCTGTCATATAGTTCCTCACATGTAGTAGGCTTGACAGAGATCAATTTTAGCTTTCTTAGTAAATCTCACCTTTCCTCCAAGGTTCAGGTCTGTGGCTCATTTTTGCCTTTTCCTCTCCCCACATGGGTTCCATAATGTAAAATTCTAGAGAACCATCCCTCTCCCTGGTGATCGTCCTTATTTTTACTATCAGTCAGTGGGTCATTTCTTCCTGACTACATTGGTACACTCAGGGTGTTGAAAGAACAGAAATGGTTACAAAAATGGAGAACAGGAAGGAAGGACCCGTCTTGTCTCAGGGGTTGGTCCAGTGGGAGAGGGTAGGATACAAGGAAAGGGTGTAGGAGGGTGAATATGGTGGAGATACTCTGTAAACATGCATGCAAATGGCAAAAATGAAACTATTTCCAGAATGAAGAGAGGGGGGACAAAAGAGAATGATGGGGGGGTGAATTTACAAAAGTAAGAACTTTTGTAAATGTCACAATATTCCCCTCCAGTACAACAATAATGAAAAAAGAACAGAAATGAAACACTTAAATGACATTTTATTTTCATTTCCATATTTTCTTTCTTATTGATTTTATAAACTTTCTTATATTTTCTGCATTTGAGTCTTTTCTTGGGAATATGTATTACAGAATCAGATAACTGCAAATATAATCTCTGAGAAGCTGAAGCATCAGGATCACTTGAACCCAGGAGTTCAAGGCTAGCCAGGGGAACAAAGTGAGATCCAATCTTTAAAAAGAAAGAAAATACAGCTTTCCAATATGTGAATGGGTTTTCCTCCTTCATAAAGTGATATTTTCAGGTGAGGTCTGGCTATATTACCCTTTGTGACCTAAATTTATACCCTTTTACCTCAGCTTCCCACATAGTAAGACTACAGACTTGTGTCACTGTGTCTGACTTAAAAGTGATTTTTAAAACAGACAATAAAAATATATTTCATGTTCATAGGAAGGTAGCTTGAAATTTTTATTTTCCTTCAACACTTTTAAAATGCTTTTTACTTGTTGATTTCCAATATATCTATCTAATGAGAATTCAGACATTTTCTTAATGTTTCTCAAGACAGAGTATCTGAATTTTTGTTGGCAAAATTTTGTTGTTTTTAATTCCAAATTTGGAATGCCTTCATTTGTCTGGCTGTAATTCTGCCAAAACCAGAGTGTGTTGTGCTTACTGAACTCCTTATTTAACTTCATGGCATCCATATTGTCTTGCTCCTAGTTGAGGGTCTTATTTTGTAGAAAGTCTAAGAAGTATACTTTGTCATGAGCAAAGAAATTATGGGAATGTGTTAGAGAACAGGTGGTTATTAAGACCAGTTGTAGTCACAAGCTCATTTGTGGTAAAGGGACTATCATAGCTGTGAAATATATGAAATTTATTTTTTATCTTCATATATATACCTATATATATACATGCACACATACACAAACACATATGTATGTATACATATACCATGGTTTACTCTTCTCCTATTGACTGCATGTAGCAGCATTAAATGTTCTAATGACAGTTAATCTTATATCTTATATCTCATTATATCTCAGGATATCAGTGGAAGAGTGTGATTCAGGTAGAAGAGGAATGCACATATCCCACAAATGGATAAATGAACTTCATATCCTTTTTTGGGAGAGAGTTAGAATGTTTGCAGTTGAGCGAGGAATATTGCATCATATCAGCAGGGAGTGAGACTGATCTGATTGATCTGTTTTCTCTATTTGAACTTTAAGTGAAGTTAAAGTAGGTACATATGGGTGGTGGTTTTTACTGTCTTCACTTAACCATATGCAAGTGTAATTCTAAGAATGTGCTTCTCTATGTTTTCTGTTCTACCCACAAAAATTGCAAAATACTTGGAAGGTAGGTGTGATTCATCAGTGATTTCAGGAAGCTCTGCAGGCTCAGGGCTTCCAGCACTGGGGAGCTCACACGTTGCCACTGTTCAACCAACACATTTTATTGCTGATTCAGCTCCTCCACCTCCCACATGGTCTCCTCCTTCTGTTTCTCTTTGTCTAATGTCAAGTATGTATGTAGCGAGATGGCAAATGACACAGTTTGTCCTCAGGGTCATCCACCAAATGAGACTGAAGGAGTGAGGACAAACAAGTTTTAGTTTGACCTCATAGGTTCCAATTGTCCTGATGGGTCCCACTTTATCCTTGCAAGTGACAGTTTCTCCCTGTGCCTGTCCTCATCAATTGTTCCCACCCAGTTGTTAATCTGGCTGACTGTCAGTAATTCAGGCTCCAGGCCAGATGCAAGCACAGTACCCTTGCCTAGTTCTCCCACTGCTCTACTCTTAGCTTAAAGTCAGTTCTTTATAATTGATCTCTCAATCTGGTTCTGGTTCTCTGACTTTAACTAACACAAAGTGTAAAAGGGCTTAGGAAATGGTTTTCATGGCTATTCCAGATAACTACACTGATCTTTGTGCTGTGAACACCTTTAAGTGAAACTGACTCTTTAAATTATTTTGGACCATGTTTTTCAACTTTACCCAACTTTACACATTCTGTGTATGATCTACTTTTGACTCAAAAATTCAAGACAGAGTGTGTATTTGATTTCCAAATAAGATAGAGGAGATTTTACTTAGAATTTCATCCTTTGCTCCTGACCACAGTTTGGTAACCACAGCCGCTGTTTTCTCATCTGTATCTCAGGTGTGCGTACCAGCTGGCTCCTGCACAGAAAGCTTTCTCTAATCCAGCTCATGAGTTTTTGTTCAGCCTTTACTGTCAATTCCATCACTGTGTTTCCCAGAGAGCACAGAAGTACTTTGCAGAATCTTCCTTCTGTAAGGCTGAAACAGTGAGACTGATATGTTTGGCTGATTTCTGGAAATTGACCAAATAGCGACCGCTCCTTGCATTCCCACTATTATAAAACTGACTAATGAGGAAATTCATCTCTCCGCTGGGAAGTTGCTTGTACCAATAAAGATAGTATGCTAGCCAATTTGTTTCATAGGAGCAGTCCAGGGTGACTTTCTTCCCCTCTTGCATGGATGTGGCTGTTTGGACTTGAGTCACTTTCTGGGCCACACTGGATCCTGTGGGAACAATCAGAAAACAGAGCTCATCCTCTCTGATGTAGTAGTTCTTACAATAAAATATTGTAAGAATTAGGGTTAATTTAGAACCCAAAGATCAACAAAACTGTAGTCACAATTTGCTTGCTTTTCTCCAATGCCCTTTCCCCTTCAGGTCCAGTGAAGCACTGTGTGCCTGTGTACATTGCTTCATCTGTGACATCCCAGCCATGTGTGCACCATACCAACCAGAGAAGGTGAAGATAATAAATGCCCACAGCACATGGCACATAGTTCTCTGCACAAGTGTGTCTTGTTCTGCCTCAGGCTCAGAGTCCAGTGTCTCTGAGTGTCTAGCAGTGAACATATGCACCACAGGGTTCTTGTGCTATGCTCCCAAACAGGAAATCGGGTTTCTTAGGTTCAGAAACTACAAGGTTTGTACAAAGAGGAGAAAAAAGTGTGGCTTACCACAAGCTGTAACTTTGTTTACTTATCTTTCAGAGGTAATTAACTTGGGTGTAAACTAAAGGGGGCATGAGAAAGTCAGTTAGTGTTGAGGGCTGGAACTGAGGGGGTATGCAGGTAGAACTACCTGACACAGATTGATGTCACTCAGTGGATAATTTGGGGACTTATTAAAAGGAGAATTTATTAGGAGCCTTGGACTCTCCTTGTGATCTCTTTACTACTTGTTAACTTAACCTACATTTTCTTTTCACCATTCAGAGTGTTATAAAACTTAAGAGAAAAAGAAACAATCATAGGTCTTTGTCTTTTTTTCATGGAAAGCCATGTTATGCAAAAAAAAATTACACCATCTCTTTGTTCTTCCTTACTGTGTTCAAGAACCTATTTAAATTCAACAATTAATAAAGGTACTTTTAAATCAAATGATGAAAGACAATGCTCCAGACTTTTAGAAGGTAGTCGGTTGTTCATGTTTTTTGTGAAATCAAAGCAGGAATAAAGAGTTGTTCTTTAAAATCTGACATTAAGTTTTATTACAAGATTTTTAAGAGAATGGTGACATTGAGTCCTGTTGCAACCACAAAACAATGTACATTTTAGATGATGTGTCCTACAATTGTCATGACACCACATTTTTATAAAATGGATATGTAGTATTCAGTATCACTTCCTACATACTGTGTGTTTGATCATTTGTAAGATAACCTCATGATAAGCATACAGCTCTTTCTTTGATGATAACTGTAATCTACACAGTTATCATCAAATGTAACTCATATACATATATAGGCTGCAAGCACATATGGGCATGTCAGCACCACATGAATTTGTGGCTGAATTTAGACACCTAGGCTGATTCTGTAGCTTGACTCTTGTGAATAGTGCTGTTGCAGATACAGGTGTGGAGGTTTCTATGTTGTATGTTGACTTCCATTCCTTTGTGTGTACATCCAGGAATGGTGTGAAATGATCATATGGTAGTTCTATTTTTAGGTTTATCTATTGACTTTTTGACCCTGCTAGGAGTTGAACTCAGGGCTTCACTCTTGTTAGGTAGGTGCTCTACCATTCAAGCCACTCTGCAGCCATTTTGCATTTGTTGCTTTTGAGCTGTGGTCTTGCTATATACCTCATCAGGCCTGGACAGCAATCCTCCTGTTTGTGTTTCCCAGTATAGCTGGGATGAAACACATGCTACTGAGCCCAGCCATTGCTTGATATGTGATCTCATGAATTTTTTGCTCAGGCTGGCCTCAAACTACCATCCTCATCAGTTCTGCCTCCTGAGTAGCTAGGATTACAAATTGAGCTGTATGTCTTGTTTTTAATGTGATGGGGCACATATACAGATTGAAAATTACCTTTCTATTACAAATTACCTAGGATTTTTTTCCAAATGTCAAACTGCTATAATGTTAAAATCTATTTAGTTACTCTGTTTCTTCTTCAGTTACTTTTGATTAGCATATACTGATTGTTGTATTTCCATAAATGAGTATAATGTACTTTGATCAAATTCACCCCCTCTCACTCTTTCTTATCCTCTTCTTCATTTACGTATGTTTTTATCAGGTTGTTTCTTTTTCTAAGAGTCTTAAAATTTTATTTTTAAAATCTTAAAATTTTATTTCTAATAGTCATGAAATTTTATCTACTGTAGACATATTTACTTTTTGCTCGTTGTTTTTACTAGTTTTACAGTTTCTTATGGTGGCTATAAGAAATTATGACAAAGTTGGTGGTACAAAATAATGCAATTTTTTTCAATTTAATTTAATTTTTTGAACTACAAGCATTAATAATATGAGGTGATTTCACTGTGATAATTCCATTCATGCATAGTTTACTTTGAACAAGTTTACATCCTCCATTATATTCCCATTTCCCCATCACACACCTCCATTTCTTTATCCATTGTTTGGTGGGTTTCTTTATGCTTTCTTCACATATCCATGTGCTGAATTTCAAATCGCTTCACACCATAGTATCTTTTCCTTTCATTCTCCTCCATTCCACTGATCACTTTCCCCCACCCAGATAGTTTCCCTCTTATATTCATGTTCTATCATAATTATTGCCATCATCACTTTAGGCCTAGGCTCCAAAAATGAGCAAGGGCACACAATATTTCACTTTTTGATATTGGCTTATGTTGCTCAACAAGATTATTTCCAATTCCTCCATTTGCTTACAACTGTCATAATTTCATTTTCCTTATGGTTGCATAAATTTATCTATAATGATACATATATTTATATGTCATATTTTCTTTATATATTCATCAGTTGTTGGTTAACTTGGCTAATTACACAGTGTATCTATTGTGAACAGAGCTGTAGTAAACATGACTGTGAAGCTATCTCTCTTATATATTGATTTACACCCTATTGGATGTATACCCAAGAATGATTAGACAAAATCATAAAGTAGGTCTATTTTTATTGTTTTTAAGGAACCTCTGTACTGATTTCCACAGTGGTTGTTCCACTTTACATTGTCATGAACTGTGTAAGAAGGTTCCTTTTTCCCCATTTCCTCACCAGAATTTTTTTCTTTTTTGTTTTCTTGACTATTGGTGATCTAACTAGGTTGGGATGGAATCTTGGTATAGTTTTGATTTTCATTCCTTTATTGCTAAGGATGCTGAACACTTCTTTATGTCTTTATTGACTATTTGAATTTCTTCCTTTGGGAGCTGTGTCCAATTTGTTTGACCATGTATTAAATGAATTATTTGTTCTTTTGCCATTCAATTTTTGAGATCTTTGTATATTCTGAATATTAAGCCTTTGTTGAAGAGCCTGAAAAAATTTTCTAATTTTGCAAGTGGTCTTTTGATTATGATAACTATTACTTTTGACATGCAGACACTTTTTAATTTGATGCAGTCTCACTTGTCAATTCATATTCTTATTTCTTAGACAATTGGAGTCCCATTCAAAAAATAATTACCTAAGCTTATATCTTCCAGGGTTTTCCCTATTTTTTTACAATAATTTGTTGTTGTTGTGCTGAGTGGGGGTACATTGTGGGATTTACAAAGGTTCTTACAATATCTCAAATATGTCACACTTGAATTCACCCCCTCCACTGTTCTACTTTATTCCCCCTCCCCAATTCCTGGAATAGTTTCAACAGGTTTCATTTGTACATTTACATACATGTGTACAGTATTTGTACCATAGCATCATATTCACCCTCCTACAACTTTTCCCAACCACCTCCCCCCTTCCACTGGTACCACCCTGCCATGCAGGACCTGTTCTGCCCTCCTCTTCTCCAATTTTGTCGGAGAAAAAAAATGACATTTTTGCTCATTTAAAATAGCCACATATGGAGTCTTTATGAAATTTGCACATGTTTATATGTATTATAACCCGATTTAGTTCTTCTCTATTTTTCTTCATTCTGCCTTATTCCCTTTTTATGGTAGTTTCAATGAGTATAAAAATTCTATATTCCTTCTTGTATAGAAAGTACATCAACCATATTCACCTTATAACTTCCTTCTTTTACCCTCCTTTCTTGTATGTGACTTTCCCTTACTGTGACCTGTTTTTCATAATATTGCTTGTATTTGTATTAGGTCTACATTCGACATATGAGAGAAAACATATGGCTTAGGTTTTCTGAAACTGGTGAAATTAATTAATATGATGGTATCCAGTTCTATTCATTTACCAGCAAATGACAAAATTTCATTCTTCTTTGTGGCTGAACAAAATTCCGTTGTATATAAATATACATTACCTTAATCTATTTATCTGTAGTGGGGAATCTTACTTGTTACTATAGCTTAACTATTATGAATAATGCTGCAAAAAACATGTGTGAAGTGCCTTTGTTGTAACGTGGCTCACATTCTTTTTGGTATATCCTTAGGAGTGGTATGGCTAGATCATATGGTAGTTCTATTTTTAGTTTTTTGAGTTTTGTACTGTTTTCCATAGTGGTTGTGCTAAATTACATTCCCACCAGCAGTGTATGAGGGTTCCTTTTCCCCACATCCTCGCCAACATTTTTTGTTGAGTTTTCCCCATTTTTTCCTGTAGTAGTTTCAAAGTTTCAGGTCTTACATTAAGATTTTTGATTCATTAAGTTGATTTGTGTACATGGTGAAAGATAGAGGTTTAGTTTCAGTCTTCTTTATGTAAAGAACCAATTTTTCTAGTACTATTTCTTGAAGTGGCTGTCTTTTCTCAAGCTTAGATCTTTGGCTCCTTGGTCAAAGATCAGATGGCTGTATTTGTCTGGTTTGATCTCTGAATCACGTGTTGGGTTCCATTGCTTTTTTTTCTTTTTTCTTGTGCCAGTGCCATGCTGGGGTTTTTGTTGTTAGTATTGCTCTATAGTATACTCTGAAGTCTGGTATTATGGTACCTCCAGTGTTCTTTTTGGTCAGGATTACTTTTGCTATTCAGAGTCTTTTATCTTCCTTATGAATTTTAGCATTGATTTTCTTTTCATGCAAAGAATGACATGGATATTTTGATGGGTATTGCAATTGAATGTGTAGATTACTTTTGGTAGCATAGTCATTTTCACCATATTAAATCTGTCAGTGCCTAAATATGGGAGGTCTTTCCATCTTCAGGTGTCTTCATTAATTTCTTTCTTCAAGGTTTTATAGTTTTCATTTAGAGTTCTTTCACCTCCTTGGTTAAGTTTATACCTAGCTTTTTTATATGTAAAGCAATAAAAATTTATTCTCTTATGTTTCTCTTGGTCACAAATTTAAAATAAGTTTTTTTAGGAGCCAGCTGGTCTACTTCCATCTGATGACTATGTGGAATAATCTGTTTCTTGCCTTTTGTACTTTTAGAGGCTGATGTTACTCCCACATCACTTCACATTTTTTGTTCTGATTCAGCCACCTATCTCTTCTAAGGATCTTGTGAGTAACATGAGTCCACTTTGATAATCCAGGATAACCTCCTCATCTCAAGATCTTTAAACTAATCATATTTGCAAAGTCCTCTTGCCATAAGCAATTCTGTTGTAATTGCCCTCCCCCTTTCACAATTTATATGTTGAAGTCCTAATATCTAATACTTTTGGACATAAACTTACTTGGAAATAGCATTTTTGGTCATGCAATTGATTGCACTGAAGTCATGATGAAGGATGCTGGGCCCCTACTTCAATGAGGAATTCGGATTGTGAAACATTGAAGATGATCTTAGAGGTGGGGTGTATAAAATGGTCCATATGGCATCATTAAGTGCTTTTGTCAGAGGTATATGATCGATGAGAGCAAAGAGAGAATCAATACTTTGCTCTGTCACAATATCCCCCCAAGAACCAGGAATTATTGATTAATGGGTAATTAATCAATTATGGGACATGTAAATATAGGGTATAGAAATTGAGTTCTTTGTGCTAGATGTAATTAGTCTCTGAAGCAGAATTAGTTCTCAGCATAAAGTATGTTACACAGTAGACAATTTTTTTAATAGATGTATAAGTTAATACATTTTAAATAAATTCTGGTGATTTTTCTGTTGATTCACTGTCTCTAGTTTGTTAGCCTTCTTAATATAAAAGTATTCATTTCTAGCCAACAGTGAATATTTTTATTGTGGTATCTTTCTATGTTTTGGGTTAGGATTGACTGGCTCCAAAAAATTTTTTTTTATTGTTTTATTATTCATATGTGCATACAAAGCTTGGGTCATTTCTCCCCCCTGCCCCAACCCCCTCCCTTACCACCCACTCCACTCCTTCCTTCTTTCCCCCCCAGGTACCCAGCAGAAACTATTTTGCCCTTATCTCTAATTTTGTTGAAGAGAGAGTATAAGCAATAATAGGAAGGAACGTAGTATTATGAATACATTGAATATTACGTGCACTTTGAAAATTGAAATTTTCAGCTGCATAACCAATATAATTTGCAAATAGCTATTTTTGTACTTGGAATACTAGTAAACATGAATATATAAGAGGAAATTCAAGTGAAAATATACAAGCACAGATGATTATGCAGTAATAGATTTAGAGAAATTAAATTGAAGACAAAGGTAAGAAACTTCAAAACACAAACCTGTTGGACTATTCATAGTTGCTCTTTCAACCAACAACATCCTGAACAGAACTCCATACCTCAGGAAATAAGAGCCAGAATACACAAATGGGATTGTATCAAACTAAAAGCTTTCTACACAGCAAAGGAAACAGTTACTATTATGAAGAGACAGCCTACAGAATGGGAGAAAATCTTTGCCAACTATTCATCTGACAAGGGATTAAACAAGAATATATAAAAAGTTCAAAAATCTGAGCACCAAAATGAACAACCAATTCAATTAATAATTGGCCAAATGAATTGAACAGATGTTTCTTAAAAGAAGAAGAAATGTTCAACATGCCTGACCATAAAGGAAATGCAAATCAAAATGGCACTAGATTTTTCTCACCTGAGTTAGCATGGCTAAACTCAAAAACACATGCAATGACAAACGCAGGCATGGAGGCTTACGGGAGATGTAAATTAGCACAGACACTATGGAAATCAGTATGAAGTTTCCTAAAAAAACCTAAAAGAACTACACTGTGATCCTACTGTAACACTCCTGGGCATGTATTAGGATACAAGAGAGACACCTGTACACCCATGTTTATTGCAGCACTACTCACAATAGACAAGATATGGAAATAGCTTAGGTGCCAACCAACAGGTGGATGGATAAAGAAAATGTGGTGTATTTACACAATGAAATATTATTCAGCCATAAATAATGAAATTATATCACTTGCAGGAAAACATAAGGAGCTGCAGTCATCATGTTAATCAAAATTATTCAAGTTCAGAAAAACAAATGTTTTCATTCATATTCAGAATTTAGAGTAGATAGATAGATAGATAGATAACACTAATGTAACTGTTGGACTATTTCAGGGGATCATTGAGGGGAAGAGAGTAAAGAATATGATAGGGTAAATAATATTGAATACTTTGTATCTGTGTAGGAAGATGGCATAATGAAGCCTACTAAAAACTGTTGAAAATAGTGGATGTGGAACAACATGGAAAAGAAGAAACAATAAAGGTGGTTAATGCACTATATGCATGTCTGTAAATACCACAGTGAAACCTCTTTATACCATTAACATACATAAACAAAAATAGGCAGACAAATATAAAGAAGTTAGAGGAAAATAAATGAGCAGATGATCAGGAGAAATTAAGCATTCCTTTCTGACTATAGTCCTTATACAAGGGCCTGCTATGCAATGTACAGACAAATCCATGGAAACACTACACAAGTCCATCCCAGATGCAGAAACTTTGGTCCCAATATGGTAAAGAAAAACTACAAACACTTGATTTGTTTCATCAATGAGGATAATATATTTCCAAAAACAGAAAAGTGGAGCTACATTGAGTTCTTTAATGAACTCTTGATAAAACTTCCAGAGAACTCATCACAGTTGAGACAAATTGACTTCAATATTAAATGAACACTGAGAAAATGTTCCCAGAATGACAGTTAATGTGGCCACTTCATATATTTCTGAAACCAACAAAATCCCATAAAATCAATGAAGGTGGGATATTAACAGGAGTATGGTCCTAGGGAATGATTTGATAGCTCCCACAGTACTTCACAACATTTCATTCCCCGTGTGGGTTATCAGTATATTCTACTAATCATAGATTGATTAATCTGGGCTACCTAGGTTGAAGCACTCTCCTGTCAACCACTGTACTCATGATAGCTGAAATCCTGTACACAGGCAGAATATTTCTGTAGGACAGAAATATAAGGCTTTGTCATCACTCAGAAACTTAAGTTTTTTCATCATCACCTCCCTATCTGCTGAATATCTGGTGACAGCAAATAGAACCCTAAGACTGCAATGAATTCCTGTATCCTTGAATCTGTATGGCCTCGGCAGTAAATTAATGTTAGCTCTCTGCCCCACGTGCTTCCTCTTCACAAAGTCCTATGTCAGCTTGTGTGAACTGATCACTGGGCACAGTAACTCCCAAACCATGTATATTCTATTCTTGTGCAATCTTAACTAGATAAATTCACAATGCTCAGTCCCTTCAACTCACCAACAGGTTGCTTTTCCTGACCTTTCATTTAATCAGCATTTATGTGACTTAAACTTGGATGACTTGGTGTTCTGAAAATAATTCCTGAAAAAGACACCTGTGAACCCTATTGAAATAACCTAATTGGGTACTGTTTCCTGCACATTCAGCAAGTAAAGTACAAGGAATTGACCCATGATTGCATTGTACCTGGGAATATAACATCACCCATCCCAAAGTAACAGAAACTTAAATGTTCTCCACATAAAATGTGTACACAGAATGTTTGAGCAGACTGTTCAGAGAAGATGAGGGCTATGGCCAGTCATGGTGACTCTTGCCTGTAATCCCAGCTACTTTGGAGGCATAATAGGAGGATTGTGGTCCAGGAAAAAGTTTCCTTGAGCTACTATCTCAAGAAACAAGCCAGGAGGACAAGGTAGAGGAGGAAGATGAGCAGCAGAGGAAAAAGAAGAGTAAGAGGAGAATAGAGCTAACTCAGGAGCCTTGAAACAAATCTGTAATTGCATGATATAGACAATCCACTGAACACTATCATAACTGAGCTTGCTATATGATTGGAACCACTAATGGTCACACTCTCTTTTGCAACCCTTTGTTTTTCTCCTTTTAGTGATATTTTTCTCATAACAATGGTAGAATGTTATATATTTGTAATATATCCTACTATATTAAATTAATAATAAAATAACTTTCTCAGGTATAATATGACTTGAGGTGATAACTACACTAATGCCACCTTTCACCTCTAAAAGCCATTGCTGTGTAACAAACCTAAATATTTTTTCCGTCTGTCATTATATGAGAGGGAAGAATATCAAAGATTAGATGACCATGAAATAGAATCACCTGTGCGCTTGTAAAAGGGAGCCAAGGAAAGAGCTGACACCAGAAGAGATGTCAGTGTCACTGGGGAGGCAGAGACTGAACTGATGCAGCCCGAATGCTCATTGCCATCAGAGCTGGGAGAAGCAAGGAACAGATTCTCTTACAGTCTCTGAGAAGGGCAGCCCTGCCAGTATCTCTATTCCAGCTCAGAACTGATTTCAACCTCAGGTCTCAGCCATGAGAGAAAAAATATTTCTGTTGTTTTTAGCCAACAGGCTTGTTAGAGAGGCAAATGAGAAAACACACATCATCCATGGTGAGCATCTAAAGTTTAAATTTGTCTAAATCCGATATAACTGGGTTTTGATGCTATACACTCTAGCTACAAAAGGATTTTTTTTCATGCAAAATATTGTCATCTTAAGAAGATATGACAAATTCGAAATAAGGGCAAAATAGTTTCTGCTGGGTATTGAGGGGGTGGGGGGGAGAGGGAGGGGGTGGAGTGGGTGGTAAGGGAGGGGGTGGGGACAGGGGAGAGAAATGACCCAAGCCTTGTATGCACATATGAATAATAAAAGAAAAAAAAAAGCTGGCTGAGGGAAGAGGCAGGAGACAATGGCTAGGAAAGTAGAAAAAAAAGAAGAAGATATGACAATTAAACCTATGATAATCATAGCCTCTCTCTTGTAACCAATAAAAAAGCCAATAAATTATAAGCCATGTTTCCCTCTTACCTCATTACCAGACTTGGAGGAAGTGGACCAATCAAGAGCTGGCTTGCTTTTCTGAGACAGGAGCTCATTGTATAGTGACGGGATGTAAGAAAATCAGTTGAGGATTGGGCTACATGTTCAGATATTTTAAACCTCTTTTCTAATGACTATAAGAAATAACCAATCAACTAATGACTAATATCCATAAATCAGCCAAGAGGGATCATTCTCACCATACCAATGGTCAATTATATCCATCCTTAGTAAGAATATAGGAGATCTTGATTAGCTTACCCCTGACCAGAGGTGGGATACAACTTTTTTTCAGCACAAAACATAACCTTTTGAAAGAAGAATATGGTGATAACAATGTCGATCCAGTCCAAACCTGAAGATTAGGCAGAGAGAGAGATTTATAGGAGGTTTTCTGTAAATTAATCATTTGTCCAAATTCCCTCTCCAAACTGTTATTGAGAGTTGAGCAGGATGGTAAATAAATATACATAAAATTTTAAGCATATGCCAGAAAGAATAATGCAGTAGTAAAAATTAAATGTCTAGGAATATATTTAATAATGATGAAGCTTTACTGACAAAGACAACAGGAAAGAAAAACTTTATAAAAATAAGTTTTATTGTTCATTATTTGAGGTATATAACTTCATGTTATAGGATGAATGTAGGAAGTAAAGAGCTTACTACACAAACAAATTATCAGCTCTAAAATAACAGGTGTAATTTTATACTGTCACTCTTTTGAGCATTTAGCAATAGCTAAAACTTATGTACTTAACAAAAATCTTATATTGTATGATCTATATTGTACACTGTATCTGTAGACTTCTTGATCCTACATCTCTACTTCTTTGTAGTCTTAAAAAATATTAATAAAAGATTGGGTACAGAATCAATAATTTCCTAGTTTTTGTATTATTCACATTTTCTAAATTTAGCATGTATTCCTTTGTTTGTAGTACTGGAATCTGAACTCTGGGTCTCACACTTGCTAGGCAAGCTCTCTACCACCTGAACCACTTCACCAGCCCTTTCATGTGTAAAGCATTTTTGAAACAGGGTCTGGCAAACTATTTTCCAGGGCTGGTTTCCAACCATGGATCCTGCTGATCTCTGCGTCCCAAGTCTCCAGGATGGGCATGAGGTACCAGAACCCAAGTGCATGTAATAATTTTTAATCCTAAAAAAATAAACATGAAATTTTCAAAAAAAATCAAAAGCCCATGAATAACAGATGGTGAAGATTGATAACTAAGGAGTTATTTACGTGGAGGCATTTGAGTAGTAAATGTAGAACACACTTATGCAGAACACATTTCAAGAAAAACATCCTAATTGCTTTTAAGAATCCATTGATTACAGTTTCAGGATCACAGAACATAAGGATGTGCCTGTTTTGGCATGCTGGAGAGGACAGAGGCTCTGTGCTCGTTCCCCCAGACCTTGTCCTATGCATGTCCTCATTCAGCTGTTTTTGTTTTTCAAATTCAAAACTGTATAGGGAGACATCATGCAGTACACCTAAAATATAATGAATAAAATAAAAAATAGGAAAATAACCTGTAAACCATCAGCCAACAAAATGTTCTAACCATTTTTGAGTCACCAAGAACCTAATCATCTTATAACATTTATTAATGTCTGTGTGATAGTTGCCACTTACAAAAAAACAACTGTCAAATGCTGTACGAAATAGTCAGTGGCAAAGGACAAGGGTAGGGCTGCAGCTTCAGTGTCAGGTTTGAGGACAGGTTGCAGGTGCCTGGGAAGCAATGTGTACTCGCTGCACAGAAGTAGATGGCTGAGTCCCCAGGCCAGGTGCCACTGATGTGCAGGGAGAAATGTTTGTCCTTCTTGTTCAGTAAAACCATGAGTCTGTCTTTACTGTTTGTGTCCTGATTTGAATGAATGTCAATAATGAGCTGGGGACCCTTTCCAGGTTCTTGCTTGTACCAAGAGAAGTAGTATGAACCACTGTCTGAGTAATTGCAGTTGATAACAGAGTGGTTTCCTTCATGGACACTCAGGACAGAAGGATACTGCTCCACCTTCTTTCCTTGGATCACCCCTATGCAGAAAGGAAGAAAGAAAAGAAAAGGTTGTCAGGTCATTACTCTCCAGAATTCTCTTTTTCTCCAGCAACTAGAGAAAACTGAATAAACTTATATCTTCCTTGAATATCTAAAGGACATCCACTAGCATACTCTCTTGCCCCAAATCCTCAACTCACAGTCCAGCTGCAGCCACAAGAAGAGGAGTAACTCATGAATCAATGTCTTCATTGTTTTTCTCAATTAGCATCAATTGTAGACTTGCAATCTCTAGTCAGGAGTGCCACTAATAGTAGCAAATTGTCCCCTTTTATCTCTTACAATTACACTGACTTCTTGAATTGTTTACCTAGCCAATAAGAATTCTACCTTAAGCCTATTCCTTCAGAATCCTCTGAAATGAACCCTCTGCATATTGTACATCAGCTGAGGTTTTCTGCCACCTTGTGGTCACATTTCTACTACTGAACTCTGGTTAAACATTCTTCACTTACCCTATACAGGACTCAGACACACAAAATGGTATGTTTTAGATCAAATAATAAATGTACCATAATCATATATATATCAAAGTGAGTATTTTCCCTTACTACTCAGTCATTATTAATAAGTTGAGAAGATATGAATGCTTTCTCTTTTTTATTCAACGATGGACTGAGTTCTAATGTTTGAAATCAAGAAAGCAGAAAGCACCACGACTCACTCTCATGACATGGGAAAAAACTTGAATTTTCTAATTAAGTCTACCTTCAAGATTAGTTTTTCATGGGCCTAAAAGGACTCTGTAAACAAAAGTTCAAAATAAGAGAGACAGGAACACTGAACATTTTAAGAGCATATTATCACAGGCTCTGCTCCTCCGAGTCTGGTCTAGCCCATCACCTCGCCTTTCCTGGAGACGGGACAGAGCCAACAGTCACACTGAGTTACCTTCCTTTAGGAAAGAGGGCTGTGATAAAAGTAAAGGTAACGTCTCATTGAGAAAGGAGAAGGAGCATACTTCTTGAGTTATTAGTATTCCAGCCTTGGAAACAGTTTAATTCATAATTTGGATTGATTTGCATTGAGGAATCTAGCATGCATTCAGAAATCTTTTCCTATTGCTCTGCAGCTTGTATTTGGCAAAAAGCTGAGAGAAAAAATAGAGATTCTCAAAAAACATCACACATATTTGAAAAATGTAACCACATGTAAGTTTATTACCGATGTGTTTTTATTTTCTGCCATGAAAATGGATAGTGCATGTTTAAGATGCGATATCTTACTTTCATCTTCCTGGATTTCCCATACACTATGAACCAGTCTTCAAGGCCTGGACTCCTGCTGCCTTGATCATTGATCAAATTCGGTGACTGACCTATACCCTTCTTGAAATTTCCTCTAACCTCTGAGGCAACATTTCTAGCATGGACTCTTGCTTCCTTGGTCACTGTTTTTCCTCCCAAACTCTACTATAATTTTCTTTTCCCAAAAACATTGAAAAGCTATTTCAGTCCTATACATTTCTAGTTTTATCTTCCTTTGCCAAAAAGCATTTCCATTTACTTGATGTCTTGATATTTTCTGATTACTTCTGTAAAGAATAATTCCAAGGGAACCTAAATATTGCCTGTGTGTGTTACAAGGATAATATAAAAGTGTGACCCTCAAGAACTGACCATGATAAACAATTTCTGGCAAATAAACATGATCTCATATCCAGAAATGGAATTCCTTTCTTGTGATTGTTCTTAGTCATTCCAAGAGTTATAGAGAACAAATCTAATCCCTCATTCACATCTCACACACTTGAAGATTTTTGACCAGCTGTGGTGATGAGCATCAATTCAATATTTAAATACATGTGCATACAAGTAAAATATATTTTCACATATATAATATTTCTCTTTTCTATGATTCTTCTCATTTCTCACCCATTCTCCATGTGATGGAATTCTCAAATCATTCATTCAGTGAATTTTCTTTTTCTTAGAGACAGATAATTCAGGCAAATATTTGCTTTTGTAGTTATGGTATCCAAGAAAAGATTTTTATAGCATATTAATGGACTGCCAGCTGCAGAAGGACAATACGTCCCTTAATGCTTAAATTTCAGTGGCAATTTCTGCTAACAGTGTGGGAGGGATGTTTATTATGTTGGCATCCTTCCTTCAAGGGACTTCCACCCAGGTTAGTTAATGTACATTGTCACTTTTAGAAAAGTGCTAAACAGCATGTGGGACGCAACATCACTGTTGGTTCACTCCACAGCAGCCAATGAGTGTCTGACTGATTTTCTGGTGGGAGAACAGACGCTCATCCTAGGACTCCTTCCTGTGTCAAACATTTACAGGAACTGGACCACTCTGTTCTGGTGGCCAAACTGATTGGACCTACTCTTTTCCTGACCCAAACAGCAGAGGTTAAAGTGGCTGGGCTTTGGTTAAGCAGTTTCTTCTTGTTCAGCAATAGGTGCTGCAGGAATGAGGCAGGGGCCAGAATGCTCAGTGAGGAAATGGAGTTTTTTCTACTTACAGTCATTTACTGATGTTTTTGACTGGCATCTTGCATATAGTTTCTCCTTTGTAAACTGAATGTGGACTACATGATTTCTAAGGGTTCTGCCATCTCTGGTATGCTTTTACTCTACTTAACAGAAAAAATGTTTTTTGAAGACTGTGTGAAATGTGGAGCCTAAGCTTATTATATACTTTTACTGTCTGTGTGATACTTACCACTTACAAACAAACAATTTTCCAATGCTATACAAGAAGGACAAGGGTGAGGCTGCAGCACAGTGGCAGGTTTGAGGACAGGTTGCAGGAGCCTGGGAAGTGATGTGCTCCTGTTGCCCAGAAGTAGACGGCTGAGTGCCCAGGCTGGGTGCCTATGATGTGCAGGGAGAAGTGTTTGTCTTGTTCAATAAAACTGTGAGTCTTTGTATTTGATTTGTGTCCTTGTTTGAGAGAATGTCAACAATGAGGTGGGGACTCTTTCCAGGTTCTTGCTTGTACCAAGGGAAGTAGGCTGAGGCACTGTCAAGTAAGTGCATTTGATAAGAGAGTGGTCTCCCTCCTGCACACGCAGGGTAGAGGATGCTATTCCACTTTCTCTTCTGGGCTCACCCCTATGCACAAAGAGGGAGAGATAGGGAGAAACAGAGAAAGAGAGAGAGATAGAGAGAGAGAGAAAGAGAGAGAGAGAAGGGAAGGTTGTCAGGTCATTACTCTAAGACTCATTTTTTCTGCAGTAGCTAGAGGAAACCTGAATAAAACTGATTTATTGATGGATCTCTAAAGGACATCTACTCATATATTTTGTTGTCTCCAAATCCTCAACTCACAATCTAGCTACAGCCACAGCAACAGGAATAAAGTGTGAATGGATGTCTTCATTGTTCTTACAATTAAGATCAGTTATAGAATTGTTAACTCTTGCCAGGAGACGTACTTCTGTAATCAGGTTGTTGCATTTTATCTCTAACAGTTATAGTGGCTACTCAGGCAGACAGCCAAGAACAAAAAGGGTTTGCTTCTGCCTACTCAGTCTTAATCCACTGAAATGAACTCTGCATATTATTCACCAGTTGAGGTTTACTGCCACCTGGTGGTCACATCATTACCTTCTTTCACCCATGAGGTATTCAGAAAAACAGCAATAGGTCAAACAAGATAGGTCTTAGATCAAAGAATACATGCAGATTAAGCATGTAGAGATCAAGGTTGATATTTATTAATAAATTGGAAATAGGTGTACAGTGGTTTATCTTGATTGTCTTCATGATTAAATAAGAAACATGCAAAGCACACATCTGGGCCTATGAAGGCTTTTTCAGAGATCATAAGGAGTCCAATCTAATAATGAATTCAAACTTTGAATAAACTATTGAGAGGTGGTGCAACTGTGGAAGGTGGGGTCTAGTTCGAGAAAGTGGCCACTGTGGTCTTGACCTTGGGGGAATACATCTTGCCCTGGCCCTTTGCTATTACTGCTCCATTCTGATTCTTGGCTTCTAGGTGTTGATCAGCTCTGCTCCACCACACCATGGTGAACTGAAACCTCTGACGCTATTACTTAAAATAAATCTTTCATCCCTTAAGTTATTTATGACAGGCATTCAGCCTCGGTGACAGGAAAGGTAACTAATGCAGGGTGGATGCTACCAGTGTTTATTCAACAATGGGCTGAGTTTACATGAACAAAGAAAAAATATTTTCATTTTTAGTAAAGTGTACCATTAAAAACTCTTCATAGAAATGTTTGTAAGCCAAAGATTAAAGTAAAACAGATTACTCCACTGAATATTAAAATTTATATTAACTCAGACTCTGCTCCTCCAAGCTTGGTCTTGTCAATGACATTGCCATTCCCAGAAAGTTGACAGGGCCAATTGTCAGATAAAGATATTCAAGGTATCATCCTTTGTAGAGTCTGCTGGTTTAAAATGTAAACATCACTTCTCAGTGCTAATAGGGCAAAGGAATAAATATTTGAGTTGTTAATATTCTAACTTTGGAAATAGGTTGACCTATAGTCTGGGTCACTTTGCAATAAGAAATATGATACTTTAAGAATTTTTTCAGGTTGGATGCCTGTGGTTCACACCTCTGGGAGGCTGAGATCAGGAGAATTATGCAGGGTTGGAGGCCAACCTGGACAAATAGTTCTCAAGATCCCATCTCCAAAGCAACCAAAGCAAAATGGAGACTCAAACTGTATTCTGAGTTCAACCCAGTTTCGCCAAAAAAAAAAAAAAAATTTCCTATTTGTGGGTGATTTGTTTGCTTTGAAGTGATGAAATAAAGAGTAGAAATTCTCAAGAACAATCAACGTACACATACAAAAAATTAAGGTAAAACCACGTACAATCTTCTTCTTCTTCACTTGCAGTGCTGAGGATCTAACCCAGGGCTGCACTCATTCTACTTTAAGTGCTCTCTCACTGAGCTAAATTCTAGGACTGTAAGCTTATTATTGATGTGCTTTTATTTTCTGCAGTCGAAATGGGTGGTATGACACTGAGTGCAATGACAGACTTATATATTCCCTGAAATTTCCAGTAACCCATGAGTTAATCATCCTGGCATGAATTCCTGCTGCCTTGACCATTGATTCTTCCTCCAAACTCTACTACAATGTTCTCCAAAACATTGATAAAAATTTCTCAGTTCTGTAAATATCTAGAATCATCCCTGTCTGCCAAAAAGTCTTTCTCATCCAGTTTAATTCCCTAATATTTTCTGACTGCTTCTGAAAGGATCATTTTAGAGAAGCCTAAACAGTGCCTACCCCTGGTAGTGGAATGTCACAAACAGAAAACTGACCCTAAAGAACTGACCAAAAGAAATGGTATGTGGCAAACCAAGAAAGCCTCATCTCCAGAAATGGAAGCCCCTTTCCTGTGATTTGTGCTAAAAGACCACTGGAGTAATAGTGAGTAATCTGTCCTTCATTCACATCTCATATGTGTAGTATCTAAGAACAACTGTGATAACAAACCTCAGCTCAACATATAAGTATACATGTGTGCATGTAAATTACTGATTGGCCAAGACATTTCCACACACAAGCAGCAAAGCTCAAAGTAGCTGGGTTTCCATGAGGCGTTTTCTCTTTGCTCAGTAGATGGTCCTGCAGGAATTTGCCAGGGGACAGAATGCTCAGGAGGAAGGGAAGAAAGAATTTCTTTCTGGTTGCATTCATTGACTACCTAAATTTTTATCCTGGCCCATGTCACATGGTGTCTGAATTTGTATTATGAATTTGCTCTAAAAGACTTCTATGGTTGCTGTCAGCTGTTTAACAGAGAAAATCTTTATTGAGGATCAGTTGTGTGCAACATGCAGTGGAATGGGGGTTGTGAAAACCTGACCTGCACTGTGGAACTGCAAGACCATTTTCATGTCCACATGCAATCTGCGAATAGTCCTTGGATTATTCACATGCAAAGTGAAGACACATTGTCAGTAATGAGGCTGGATATGTAAGGAACTAGATAGATCGCCTGATACTCAATGAAATGAAGAATTTCAATCATATTTGTTATGGATTCAGGAGTGAAGAAAAATCTGAGTAAAAATTATATATACATTTATTATCTATAAAGCATATTATATAATTAGCATATTATATACACAAAACTACATGTTCTCATTCTTTTAAAAAACAATCTTTAATTTACTATAACACAGGATCATTTACCTTTTTCTTGGTTCCAGAATTGGGGTTTGAACTCAAAGCCTCACTGTTGATAGGCATGTATTTTCCCACTTACGTCATGCCTTCAGCCCTTTAGACTTTATTTTTCCAATAGAGTCTCAGGTTTGTTGTCCAGAGTCTGCTTTTGACCTCCTGTGTCTGCAGCCTGTGTAGCTGGTACTACAGGGGTGCACCACCATGTCTGGATCATTTGTTGAGAGTGGTCTAGCTAACTTTTTGCCTAAGCAGGCTTCAAACTGCAATCCTCCCAGTCCCTCCCTACACATAGCTAGGATTAAAAGACTGAGGAGCTGAGCCTGACTTTTTTCTATTTCTTAACAATCAAATTATTTCAAGTCTTTTTCAACACAGTAATTCGTATGTAATATAGTCGCCTCCGAGCTATGTCACTCATCGGAAAGGGAGACCTGGCCCCAATGCCCAGTGAGACAAGACAGGGACTTTTGCAAAGCTGTGGGTAAGAACCATGAGGGGGGGTAGGAGGCAATGCTCCTCTACACACACACACACACATGCACACACACAAATACACACAGGCACATACACACACATGCACACGCACACGCACACGCACACGCACACGCACACACACACACACACACACCTTTCTGTAACTTGACTGTTTCCCATGTTCTCTGGCTTTTTTCTTAACTGTTCTGTCCTCTGGGATCTTCAGAAGTCATTTCTGTGAATTCTAGAGAGCCCCCTAGTGGACTGAAGCCATACTGCAGACTTTTTAACAGCAGTCTCACACCCTCAGCAGCATCAATTCCATGAAGGAAATGCAGATTGTCAGGAAACAAAACCACTACCCACAGGGAATGGGGATAAAAATGAGCCATGCTAAAGATTCTATTTCATGGAAGTTAGATTTTAAAATAAGCTGTCATTCTCATTATGTGCTGTTTATTAGATTTCTCAATTTAGTCTAAAATAAAACAATGAACATTTACTGGAGTGAATAATGAGTATATGAAAGGAGTTCACAGTCTAATGGGGAAGATAAAATGCACATATTTGTAATAGTATCAAGGAGTCAGGCTCTGAGAGGAGCACAAACTGAAGGATGTGTGATGCAGAGGAAAAGAAATACTGATACATGGGATGATCAGACAAAGGCTTATGAAGATGTACTTTTCTCCACTTTCACAAGAAGAATAAAAACTGATAGGACTACATCTTTATGATGGCTTTTATAAAAAAGTTTATTGGATTTTAATGTTAGAAAAATGCATGAATATCTAAATTAATAAAAAGACTACACATGAACTAAAATCCCCATCAACTTCACTACTCATTCTGTCCCTTCCTTCACTTATTACTCTTAATTTTTCTTTCATCTTCTCAATTTGCAGGTAATATTCAGGTGTTTTCCTGTAGGTTTACAACATTACACCATAGGAACAATCGAAAATATGCAGTATTTCACTTAAAGTTTTTATTTGTGACATAATGATACAACTGTGAAAACCTTTTTGTAACATCCTTCATGAACTCACAAACAATATATATATATATATATATATATATTTATTACTCATAAATATAATGTAGGTTGCATTATATTAGCACAGATAGGGTCATATTATGGACATAAGTCAGTTTATACAACCCTTCCTTAGTTGATGAACACTAAGGTGTTGATAACTATGAAATACAACACTGCAGTAAACTACGTAAGGAATTTCTCTTTTTCCACAAGCACCCATGATATTCTAGGGGCAAAGATGAGGAAGAAGACAAGGGTTGATCCATATTGCCAGCTAGGGGAAAGTGGACAGACCAGTGACAGAGGCTCTGAAGGGAATTAATTCACTTTGTGTGATTGTGTGGATCATGGTTGTTTTTATTGCTTTCCTATTTTGTGCATTGGAATTATAGTTATGAAATAACATAAGGTCTTAAACTATTGCTCTCCACATAGCTGATGTGTACATTCATCTGACCCACCACTGGGATGATTCCAAAGAGGTCAGGAAGAGAAAAAGTACACCCAAGACAAGTGATATACATAAGGAAAACCTGCTATAGAATAACACTGTGGAAAGAAAAATGTAACAGGAGACATAGGACAAATACAGTATATATGTAATTAGATAGATGTACATATATGATTTAAGAATACTTAACATAAGAACAGAAGTATACTTTATAGTGTAACCATTAAAGAGAAAAATAAAACTTGGTTACACAAGCAAAGAGAGGCCTAAAAAGGAAAGAGCCAGGTGCAGTGGCTCACGCTGTAATCCTAACTTGTTGGGAGCTTGAGATCAGAAGGATCATGGTTCAGGTCAGCTCAGGCAAACAGATCTCAAGACCCCATCTCCAAAACAACAAGAGCAAAATGGACTGGAGATGTGGCTCAAGCAGTAGAGCACCTGCTTCACAAGCCTGAAGCTCTGCATTCAAACCACAATACCACCAAAAAAAGAAAGAAAGAAAACAAAGAGTAGTGCCAGCAACAACAAAACATTACAACTGTATCCAGACATCGCTAACAGAAACACATATGAAAAGAAATTATGATTAAATCAAAATTTAAAATCCTTCTCTATATAGCTAAAGAAAAACACAGAAGGTGACTACCAAGGCATCTGAGACTACAAAATGGGATTCTCCTTCTTTCCCCTGTGTGAAAGGACAGCAGCTCCTTCCCTCATCCACCAAACCCACCACCACACCCAACAGAGAGGTCCCAAAAGCATGTCAGTTCTGCTGACCTGCAGAGGCCTTCAAGAGAACAGCAAGTGTGTAAGATGAATTAGCTCATGCAAAGGTACAGTCAGAGAGAAGAACAAAGGAGAAAGGGGGAAGAAAATGAATTGACATTCTGACATAAAACAAAATTGGGAAAGAATGGAAAATGACAAAGATAACATATCAAGAATACATGAATATTCAGTTGTATCAAAAATGATTAAATCAAAATTCCTTACTCTGATACAGCAGAGGAGAAAGCAGCCAAGTACAAACAGCAGCATTTAAATTTTTATCACTGTCCCTCTAACTCCATTCTTCCACAATTCGAAATATTTTCTGAAATACTTGTAATGGAATATTTTCAGTTCTCCCAGAAACATATTTCTTATGAAAAGGTGGGAAAACTCATCATTAAAATTATATTTGATAATTTCATGCACCAATTATCCACAGAATGTTGGATCAAGGAAGCTTCAATGGTCTTTATGAACCTATCATTTATTTACTTCAGGGC